>NC_087371.1:19877319-21208985 GCF_031761385.1 Necator americanus
ATAAGCTTTGTATAAGCCAGCGTGCGTTCGAAAACCTCAACGATTACGAATTGTAGTCAAACGCATTAACGCATGGCAAGCGGACTGAGACTTTATCGTTTAACGTTCGGTTCACTTGATATACGACGAGCATGTGCTCTATAGCCTTAAAGGCATCACCGCACGAATCTGGGGTGGTGCGGGTTTCAAGTGGGTTATGTCTATACGGAGTCGTACATTATGGAGAGAACGAAGATTTCGTCGTCCATTTCTTCCTAATAGCCTGAAAAACGGCTCGGAGGATACGGCTTCGAGCGTTCTAACGTGCTATTTTCTACAACGAGTTCGACTGGAGCGCGCTAGCCTTGTGCACGCGCCGCATCTTCCGTGCCGTATTTTACGGCAGTTAGGGAGAAATGGACGGAATCACCCTCTTCTCCACAATCTACTTCTCCGTATAGGAACTCTCCACCTGAAATCCGCACCTCCACAGATTCATGGGGTGATGCCTTTAAACAAAGATACTGTTCTCTGGCACAATGTGTCGCTGTGAGATCAACCTTTTAATTAACCGTCATTTGGCGACCTTATCAAGAACGGACAAAAATAGATAGTGACAATTAAGTTCACTAACTAGCACACTTGTTACCTGATAAGATAAGGTGCTGGATAGTACGGGTCAACCGATGAGGAAACTTGCCCAAACACTCTCACGGCAACTGACCGTGCAAATATGATACGACCTGGGGAAAATCAACAAAAGCAAGCGCTTACCTTTCTTGTACAACTGGAATGTTCTATGACCCGCATCAATAGCCACAGAAATAGGTCCTTGAGTGGCGACAGCGATCTGGAATACTTATTACCTCCAGATTACTGAATGTTTCAGAATCTTTACCGATCACGTTACCTTCAATGCTTCCTCATCTCCTTCAGGAAGGTCCACATATCCGTTATCCTCAGCACCAATGTCCTTCTTCTTGAAGCGACATTTCATTTCCTACAATAAACGGTTGGTCAGCTGCATGTTTTACGGCTAGAAATCACACATACCTTCCCAACATACGGATAGCTCTCCTCAGTATCGATACCATGATTTTCCTTAATGTACTCAAATGCGAGATCCATGAGACCACCATTGCAACCGTGATTTCCGTACTTGGTAGAGCAATCGACAAGATTTTGCTCAGAAAGCGATACCTAAGGGGTGTAAACTTTTTGACACTTTTCGTGTGTTTTTTTTTCTGTGAGTGACAGTAAAGTGCATCTGGTCACAACTCTTGCCGTATCTGCTCATATCATCATATTGCTAAATGACAGCGAAGAACCAGAAAATTTGTTCAAGATGCTCACTTGCTTATCTTTGATACATAGTATTATATATCTGCCGGTTATGTTTGAGAATGTATCACTTGACCATACCATTTGAACTAAGCGTTAATTTTGGGCTTCATAGTTTTTTTTTATCCTATCACTTCCCTGATGCTATGGTATAAGAAGACACAAATATTTCTATCTTATTCTCTATGCTAGAATAGATAAAAATTGTACCATGCTTCCGGAAGCGCGAGCATGTTGTCCTTCGAGCGCTCCAGTTGCTGAGAATGCCCAGCATGATCCACACATTCCTTGATTCTTCACCTCTGTTACAAGCCCCTTTTTACGCCAATCGACAGAATCTGGGACCTATAATTAAGAAAGAAATAACCTCACAGAAAAGAAATTGCTCTTCAGATTCGTGATCAAAAGGTTATGTTGACCCAAATTTATCCTGGGACGAAATGACGTTAATAGAGATATTATAAGTATGACGCGAAGAAAGACGATATAACATCAAAGGCGCAGTTCTTCTACTAGTGTTTTTTCCTTCTAGAAACAACTGCAACAGAGACGCACCTCAACGTTGAATGGAGCAAGCCACTTGGTCCCGTTAGTCTGACGAGCATCACCGAAATTCCTACGGTGGCGGTAACCATTCAATTTGCGATATTGAGAGAAGGGCTGAAAAGAAAAACTCCAAATTCAACAATTACACAGAAAAAAGGAACAAAACCTAGAAAGGCAAAAAGAGTTAGAAATATAAATCAATAGAACGAAATGCTGGAAACGCTTACAAGATCAGCCAGACTGTTCATGCCCATTTCGAATGTTCTTCTTCCAAGTCGATGTTCTCTATTGTGCTCATCAATATGAATGATATTTTTCACAAAAGCCTCCATGTAATCATTCTCCTCTTCTTCTTCGTAAGATTTTCCTTAAAATAATTATCGTGTATGCATGGCCTTTTCTAACCACGGATACTAAATATTATTAAACTGAAGTGTGACAGGTAGGAGAACCTGCTCAGACATTACAACGGGGCTGACTCATGACTTGTTGTTAGCATATTACAACATCGACAGCCGCGTGGGACTCGTAATTCCTATTGGGACAGAATACATAATAAAAGAATGAAACCTACCGAACGCTTTCTTGTAGTCATCCCAGAGGTTAAAAGCCTCGTCAATCTTTTGTCGGAGAGTTTTCTGTTTGTGAATCCGATGATCATGTCTGAAACGTAGTTTTATCGTTGATCAAAATGACTGGTCCAGTTTTAGCTGAGAGACATCTCGGGAATCAAGGACAACCACCCACCGAAATAAAATGATGGGAAATGGAGGTTATATTTGGAACCTGCCTTTTCTTAATATCTAGAATCTCACAAAAGATAGAGACCACTCTTATCCCCGAAAAAACGTAACTTTAATTAATGACTAATTTGTTTTGCAAGTTATAGAATCGGATACCGCTCATACTGCTTCGAAACATTAATATCTGGAATAAAAAAAATATATAATAAGAATTCATAATATGTGCAAGAAGGTGCAAAGCAACGTAAATATAACACAAAGTACGTAGTAGCACAAAACTTAAAGGCATCATCCCACGAATCTGAGGTGGTACGGATTTCAGGTGGAGTATCCGTATACGAGATCGTAGATTATGGAGAGGGGAGTGATTCCGTCCATTTCTTCCTAATTGCCGTAAAAAACGGCCCGGAAGATGCGGCCCCGCACAAGGCTGGCGCGCTCCAGTCGAACTCATTGTAGAAAATAGCGCGCCAGAACGCCCGAAGCCGTATCTTCCGGACGTTTTTTTACGGCAATTAGGAAGAAATGGAGGGAATCACCCCCTCTCCATAGTCTCCCATCCTGTATACGAATACTCCACCTGAAATCCGTACCACCTCAGATTCGTGGAGTGATGCCTTTAACCAGATTGTTCTCTTTTTCGAGAATTGCAAAAACATGGTTCTACATAACTACAGTTTCATCGGTTCCTACACATTATTGGACTTTCTTTATTATTTTTTCCACCAGAATAACCACCTCAGGAACCGTCAATGAATTATGTCTAGGGCAAGGTAGGGTGAACTAAATTGGCATTCATCGAATTATCTACTCGTCCATCTGTAGATTCACTTTGTAGCTCTTCGAGGACCAAAAACTCCTATTTTTCAAAGTAGCAACTACGTGGTGAAGAAAACATGTGGATTCCTCGTCCTAAGAAAATCAATAATGCGTAAAAGGAATGAGACACTTCAGAAATACAAGTTCAAGACCCACAAGTCCTTCAAATTTGCTCCTCCTTCAGCTCTTGCAGAAACCACAATGGACAGAAAGAAGATAACATAAAGGAAATGCAAGGAGATTTTCGAAAGAAAACGAGTAGTCCAGGACCGCAAATAACAACAAATCCATGTGTAATCAATCAAACGCCACAAAATTTGGATTCTGTCAGTCCTATGAATTCGATAACCTCAATATTCGATAACCAACCTCCATCCACCATCGATAGACGCAAACACGAAGACGGACAAGATCGCCACCAACAACAACTTGAACATCGTCCCAAGCGAGCGCACATCATCCCGGCGGTCTTTTTATACCGGAGGGGCGTGACCTAGAACAAATGTCACCTGAGCAGTCAGAGTACGGTGTTCTGAGATTACAACGTGGGTCCGTCGATGGAGCACAGAAGTGCAGAATACATAAGACCAGAAGATCAATGGTGACTTACTTTGCTCAGTGGTCGTTTTCTCTCACAAAGTCGAGTTGTGGGAAATGTCTCGCGTTACTTGAAGCGGCAAAACTTAGCTTGAAAATGATAACAATCGATAAGTAGACAAAAATTGCCCGTATGAAAACGACTTGAAGCTCGATGCAAACGTGCATGCGGTTGCGCTCGAAGTGACCACGTGGGACCTTCTATCATCTCTGCAGCCCAATTGGAAGTGATGAGGGTCCCACTCTGCATTCGCTTGCACAATTGCAACAGATCTCATATAGTTCTGATCCGACTGTAGGAGTACATGTTATGAACTGGGACCAACCTGGAAGAAATGGGAAGTTTTTCTGTACTATATAGCAGATGGTGCTTTAAAAGCGAATGCATGCCGAACACTGAAGATATGTGGTGCATTTGCACACTCAGGACAGCGGATGCGTTTCCTAGTGTTAAAAGGCCTCAGTATGGATTAGAAACGGTTGAACCTTTGGGATTATTGTATGCAGTCACATTTCCTCATCAGACACATAATTTTTTTTTAAACTTCAACCACAAATAACTGCGTAAAACCAAAATTGGGAAGATTAACTAGCATTCTTGTAGTCTCGCCAAATAAAATTATCTGTCAAATTACGAACTGTTAGGCTTGATTTACTCCTCTATGACTTGTATGTACGGCTACAACATTTTGAAATGTATTGATGAGTGATGCTTAACTTCTATTATCTCATCTGAGCAGAGCTACCCGGAACTCGGTCGTGGTTTGGAAAGACACTGCGATAACAACTGTTTTGTTTTCCACCTGATTGTTTGTCCACTCGGCTCAGTGATGTGATTCAAATCATCAGGAGATTTGAATTCAACGCCGATGCTTGCGTTGCATGGCAAGATGACGGAGAGTCCCACAACGGTCCCGCCGATTTCTCTGCAAGTGTGCTTTCTATTCCAATCAAACAAGTGTCGTCGAAGCGACGCATAGAACGCTTTTAATCGCACACCGACAGCTTCGAAAATGACTTAAACACTAATCGGGTGTATACAGTCGGATCAAAACAACATGAAGCGTGTAGTCGCGCAAGTGGCTGCGCTCGAAGCGGCGCTGAAGGAAATAGCATTTGGAGATGAGGTGAGAACATCGCGAACTACAGTTAGGATTGGCGTCCTCAACGGTCCCCCCTTGATTCTCACCGCTACGCTCCACCGCACCGCTTCGAGCGCAGCCGCTTACGCAACTGCACCGTGCTTCACGTTGTTTCGACCCTACTATATGTATCTCGACAAAGCCTTTTGCCATTTCAGGACATTTAGGGGAATCGAGCCGTACGTGTTCGTTCAGTACGTACAATAATGCGGGAATTGGACGGTAACCTACGAGGAATTGCGCGACAAACGCAACGCTTTTGCATTCCAGAGAAAGAAGATATTCTCCACGTCCCATTGCGTTGTTGTGGGATCTAAAGTGAACATTTTTGCAGTGGAACCTTCGCCCAACGTTTCCACGTCCCATTGCGTTGTTGTGGGATCTAAAGTGAACATTTTTGGGGAACCTTGCATGTTCGCCCATTGGTTGTTGTGGGTCTAAGTGAACATTTTTGAGTGGAACCGATGTTGCCATAAATGAGTTTGGGCGAATTTGGTTGCCGGTTAATGCATGGTTTTTTGTGGAAATTCTTCCTCGGACTGCGCCGCAATGGTCGAGTGGTCGCTTCGTCGCCTTCGGTGCGTAGCTGCGTACGCGATGTTGCACCATAAATGAAACGCTTTGACGAGACTGCAAATTTGGTTCTGCCGCAGTTAATGCATGGATACATAGATATTTGCATCCGGATATATTCTGACCTGCACAGATCCACTGAGTAAATTTCCTTTTTTTTCTTTAGATCGAATCTGTTGGGTTAGGAAGAAATTTGTGCTTAGGAGTTTAGTATGGATCTACTATCTGATGGTGGTTTTTCCTCACAATGCATCTTTAGCGCTCAAAACTCTAGGAAGGGGATTCGGTGGGATGCGGTCATGAAACTACTATTAAGATACTTCCTGAGATCAATGTGATATGTTGGAGAACAGCTGACCAGGACGCTTTATCAAGCACCATCTGCACCGGCTATTTGTCGAGCACATGTGACTGGCATCGCCCCACTTCCTCACTCAATTCAAATCAGGTGAGTCATGTGTGAGGAGAAGCCTGTTTCATCCGACTGGCATCCGGCTGTGCTGCCTCCGATAAAATCGGTGGAACATTTTCGGGGTACACAACAAGCTATTAGGAAAGATCCATCTGTCGATAGAGTTTTCCAGGTTGAAATAAAAAAAACGCAGTCGTTTTGATTCGCTTCGCCAATTTTCTAGGACTCAAAGGAGCGACTACATAATTAGATTGGAACTCCGAAGTTGGTTATTCAAATATTCGGCAAATATTGTATGTGTCCAAAATCCAGGAAATGAGTGTGAGAACTATGTGTACGTCTTCTGAGACGGCAAGCCTTCCTGGTGATCGCTGGCGCTACGCTTATCGCATTGCCGTCGCTGAAGTTCAGAGGCCGTCAATCGTAGATTGATGAATGTCATCAACACTACGCGTGTGTGTGCAGCATAAATGCTTGATCATTTAAAACTTCTTATTTTATCTCTTTAAGATCGCCCTCTATTACAAATTCCTCGCCTAATGTGCCGGTTGTTCACAAAAATTTACAAAAATTTGCGAGAAGAACACCTCTGAGGTCAGAGATATTTAGAATAACCAGATGTTGTTCTTTTTGTTGCTGTTTGTGAAGAGGTAGAGAACCATGTTCTCTAGCAGGGATCAAACTGCGAACCACCTCACAATCCAAGAAGTTCGAAAATTCCATCAGCCTACGTACGTGTTGTATTCCATTGCGTTTCCGACAGATCTGCGATAGACCTCTGTGCTGAGGGACCCACGCTTAACTCTTCTTTCGCGCTGGAAACCAACTCGTACGTAGTTCCGGTAGGTGGTCGAGTTGTAGAAGATCGCCCTCCTAGTACACTCGTTCACCACCAAGCCATTTGCATCATTTTGACCTAAGTTAAACCAATACATTGGTTACAAGATCAGGAAGCAAAGGAAAGAGCAGATATGAAGCCAAGCTCTGTTCCTTACAAGTTGATCTCTGATCATTTTTTCATTACTCTCAGTTTAGTATGCCAGTTTTGTTGCACAGAACTTTTTTTCTCCACGAATGCGATGTTTGAAAAAGAATGTATTCAACATCAGTATCACTTCACATCACTAATGATGAAGGTGATATGGCTACGCCAGGCAGACGTTTTTTAGAGTGTCGAGACCCTATCGTTAGTGAAAAAGGGGCGCATGGCACGAGTATTCGAACATTCGAAACTATACAAAAGATTGTAGGAGAAACTATCAGCATAAGACTACTAACAAGAAAGGAGAAAATATCGAGTGAAATACAGTTCAGTCGTTCTATCAAATGTTATCAAAAATACACTCTAGAATCTTGAATTTGGAATGAAAGGCAGAAAAAAGAATTAATTAGTTCTGATCAACATAAGAAAAAACGGAGCCAGGTAAATGGTTTTGTAAAAAGTGCAACCAGTTACCAATGAACACTTCACGTTTTCCCCTAGAAATAAAAACACAAAAAGAATTAAAACAAAGAAGCAAAAAAAAAGCAAGGCACATCGAAGCCTGGAGGAAGAATTCTGGGAAGAACTATAGCGCAAATCTGTGAAACCAAATCTCAAAGCAAATAACAATGTTACCCAAACCTCTACGAATACCACAAAATCACAATCTACCTGTTGGAGCCTATCAAAATATGGTCGCACGCCGAAGATTGAAGTCTGTTGCCGGCTTTCCCAGTAAACGGCGCGAAGAAACTCCGACTTGAGACATTTTTTTTTGTAAGTCGGCGCATTCCTCTTCTATTGAAGTGTCCTCAGAGTTAAACAGCAAACCAGTTCCCGCATCATAAATGAGACGGGATGCTGTGAACAGAAACCAAAACCAAATGTTCATTAATCAGACGTCGACATCATCGCTCCGCTGTTATGCGGCCAAATGTATGGTCGGATCAAAGCGAATTGAAGCTCAGTGCAGTCGTGTAAGCGCCTGCGGTCGAAGCGGCGCGGCTAACCTAACGTTTGGGATCGATGTGGGACCATCACTCGCGGCAGCGGTGAGTGGTGGTAGCAAGCGTCCTCCCTAGTCGCTACGTTCCACTTCGAGCGCAACCGGGGAAATCTTGCAGTTTTAGGCAAGTGCACTGTTTTCGTTTCAGGTCGTTTCGACGCGCCCCCATTTGCTGCTATGCGTCTCTTCCATTTCTCAAATTATTCAAATGGTTACAACACTTTTCTAGAAGTTTTCTCGCAGGAATCGACTATAAACTACAAAATACAATATCAAACTCATGCTGTATTTGATAATATTTACATCCATTTTTGTTTTTCACCCGTCACATCATATTTGAAGGCTAGATTCCACTACAAGTTAAGTAGACATATAGCTGAACGCAACACTGCTTGCACTTCCCAAGAATTTCGAGAAAATTTCATGACAGATCAATGAAATTCACATAGCATCAATGATTGATCGAAAATTTTGGATTTTCCACACTTCGGTGGTAGACCGTTCCATACCTGGTTGCTTACTGATGGTGAGATGAGCTCATATGTAGAGTTATTCAACAGTTTGAAATGTTGTATCTTATTGTAGTGCGAAGCTTATGAGCCACGTACAGTCGGGTTAAAACGACCTGAAGCTTACTGCAGTTGCGTAAGCGGCTGTGCTCGAAGCAGCGTCAGTGAGCATGCACCTGCAAGCGGCTCGGACTGTAGGGATGAGAGAAGTTAGCGAGGGTCCCACCTCACCATCACAACCGCCGGCTCCACCGCGCTGTTTAGAGCGCCTACGTGTCTGCGCAACTGCATCAGGCTTCAGTTCGTTTTGAACCGATTATACATGAACTGTGCTACTGTACAGTATTATTTAATTACTTCAGCGTGTAAAGATTGGCATTACCTCCGTTTTTCCTATGGCAATCCCACAAGCACTTGGTCATAGGCTCTGGAAGGTCACTATTGGTCAGCGATGTCACCCATACCTATTACTTTTTTTGCTGTATTGCTCCTACTTTTACGTCGAACTTGTTATTAATGTTTGTTCTAAACATACCTGAGTAGTTTTTCAATTTTTTTCCTTCCTCTAACAGGCTGCTTGTTTGTTAAGAGCTTGTGCTTGTTTATTTACTTTCTTTTCTTTAATTTCTAGCTTTTTCTTAGTTTTTTTTTTATTTGAGAGATTGTCGAAGTTGTGGGCTTTGTAATTGTAACCGAACTGTCATGTCCTACTTCAGATTCAACATAACTTTTCCATAGCAAAAACGTTCCAGGCTTTTTAAATTGCGTGATGTAGGAGTTCACATAGAAGTCTCTGCTTGTTTCCAAACTCTTCCTCTTTTTCGAATGTTTTCTAGAAAGTGTTGTCTTATTCGAATTTTTGTTGAGATGAAGTAATCTGATTTTGCTCTCATTCTGGCTTTGTCAAGAACAACAAAATACAATTTCAAAAATTCACAATACAAGGTTCTCTTTAGATTTGGAACTCCTTTAAAATCTCAACGGAAATCGACTCAGGCTAGAAATGAAAAACTTAGTTTATTGTTATTACTTTGACCTATTTCTTCCTTACTTTCTCGTCTTTCAGATCTAAGAGAGGCCTCAATTCAATTGGTGTTGCAGTGTATTTGACGATACATTCAGAATTCTGTTTTCCTCATGGATTACTTTTCGTACAGTGGCCACCAAAAATTCGGCCTCTGACACTATCAGCACGTGCCAGTGTAATGGCCGTGTCAACTTACGGATGATTCATTCTCGCTCTTCATATCCACAATTGTGAATATTCATTATTCTGATTCCGCTTCCATTTCGCTTTGCCCTTAGTTGTTAAAATCAACCTGAAGAAGGATCCAAATACAAAATAAGCGTAAGATATTAGGGTGATGCAAAAGAAATGCAGGTTTTTTTGTCCTATTAGTTCCAACACCTTTTTATAGCAATATATTAAGACTTCTGTACGATGTTCCACACGTTTTTGGAAGAATTATTTTATGTCCTTACTATATATAATTTAATTAAAGCTGCTTTTCTTACAATAAACTTTTGTTTAATGTGCACGTTCTGACTTTTTGTGAAAAAAAAACAAGATCAAACCTTCATCTCATTAAAGTTGCACATTTTCTTGTAATTTCATTTTTGCTGTTTTCTACTCAGAAACAGCGTTCACGGAAATCTCCGATGTTTTCTTCGCTAGTAGGTGGAATTCAGAACGTATTCTGCCGGTATCACAGCAAAAAGAACGTGGAACCCTTCAAACAAGTAACAGGTAAAACAGATGCGGCGGAACCCTTTGCACCTACAGCATTGGCTGAGTGAAGCCACGTGGAGTACAGGAGAAATTACACGACAAAGCAACTTTTTACGCTCTTACAAGCAATGAACTACACGGCTTTTTGGTAGATTTTCTTGAGCTGTAGCCAAGATTGGTATTTTCTTTATTGACGGAGCGGGTCGTTGGATCGCTGTAAAAAATGTAAATGTAAAAGAAAAAACTTTTGTTCATAGTTGTGTTACGTGCTGGTCTATTGCGTTGCCAAATTCAGCAAATGAAGTGTGCGTTAACCAGTGTCTGTGCCTTTGCGTTTGCCTATCGTTTGAGTATTTTCTACGGGTGATGAGAGGAGGATAGGTCACTAATGGCTCAAAATTTCCCAGGATCGAAACGAAACGATAACGCTTTATCAGCTGTTAGTTAATAAAGAACATCAATACCAATCCAGGCCACAGCTCAAGCGAACCGATCAAAAAGCTACGTATTCAACATGCCAAAATTCGAGGACAGTCGAACATGGACACTAATAATGAACTGCACTTTATACGATTTCATTTCGTCTGTCCAATGGACGTTGGAAGTTGTTTTGTTGACTGATTGTTGACTGATTGATAAATTGATCACTCTAGAGCTCTCGATCCATCTACTTTCCAGATTCATAGAAGAAAGTGCTGCGCGTTTCTGCTGTGTTGCTTGAAAATTGTCTCAATTACAGTAAACACTGATCTGGAGAAAAATATCGAAAATTTCGGCAAGCGCTTCCTTTAAAGATGTCCCGAGATCGGTACGGAAGCCATAGGGAGAAGTGTTCTGTTCGTTGATGTTGGTGTTCGAGCTGTTACGGAAACGAGCGTGGCCCCGACCAAGTCCCCCTGCTCGTCCTAAAAACGGCGTGGGAACATCTTTAGTTCCAACGAGATGCGTTAGAACACGCACCATTGTATACGTTCCGGTAAGGTCAGCAGCTTATTCATTTATTTTACTTGAAATAGGGTGTTGAAGAGAAAACTGATCGACACGGCGCATGCGCATGGTTGGCGCGCTGCAACTGATTTCATGGGAAGAACTTCGTCCCGTACGCCATTCTTTTTTACGACAAGTAGGGCGAGATGAGCGGAGCCAACTTGTTTCCGTACAACCGAAGCACTACGTTTTTACCGGAGTTTTCAGACTATGTCAATTTCGTGACACACTTCCGTTAAGTGTTGGTTGCTAGCAGTCTGCTTGGAATTCCGGCTGGTCTTTAATATTCACTTCTCTTTCATAATTCTTCTTCACAGTTTCCATTCTTTTCCAGTCTAGCAAAAAGAAAACTCACAAGCTGAAACCGCCTTTATCGGCATATTTGTTCCGTATCTTTGTCAGGCATCATATTTTTGCTGCACCGTGTCTCCCAGCAACAGCTTCCCTGACAAAACTGCTTCCCCTAAGAAAACTCTACTAATAGCGTCGCTTGGAAACCTGCGGTATTCTGTTGACTTTTGGTTTTGATGGCTTGAACAGAACATTAAGGTGCCTGTTTGCAGTCGTTATCGAAGCTGTCTTTCATCCGCTGCGACGCTTTGCGTCCGCGGCGAAGTTTTGGATTCGTTCCCTTCTCTCTGACGTCTTAGCAACATTTTCCAAATGAACGTAAACAACTTAGATAGATTGTCTCTCTTTTTCCTCCTTTCATCAAAGATGTTTGTTGAATTATTTAAGAGAATCTGTTATGTTGTAAACAGCAATGGTATAAGTTCTTCCGAGTTCCAGTTCTTTTTTCTTGAGAAAATGTCCACATTGCTCCGATATGTTTTTGATCGAAAAAAAGACATACTCAGTAAGTTTCGTATGTGAAATGAAATCCTATGAAAGAACGATTGTATAGAAAGAATTCTTGCATGCTTTCATAGAAACTGTTTGTGGCATTGTATTGTATGAGCGCAGTAATAATCCCTAAGGGCAACGCATAATAGCTTTGTAACCAAGTTTTGAGAAGCGTCAACATTAGCGATCCGACACAACTGCAAAATGTTGTCATTGCAAAACTGACGCGACACGAGACAAAGTTATTCGTCCCAGCTATTCACTATTCATCATCGATTCTATCCGCGTGTGTCTCGTTGGTAGTCAATGCGATGATCTCTTCTACAGATCGCTTCAACCGTTCATCTCTCCGTCGATGCTTTTGCAAGTGTAGTCACTAAGAAAATCCTAGAACATTACTCATTTTCGATTCTAAACGGCTATCGACTCATCCTATATCTTACTGAAAGAAAGCGATTTACTTGATCGTCTCGCAAAACTTGTCCACGGAGTAACTGCGTCCAAATCCTATTTTTTCGATCACTCGACCTTCGTTCCCATTTCTGTGAGAACTCAGCTCTTTTTACCCACCATCATGGAAAAATTAGGATATATTCATGATCTTATTGTGATATTTTCCTAATGTTGGTCTGACTACTGTTGATGCATCGATGATAATCATCGAAAAGAAGCGACTTAACGTGGAAAGGAGGATCAGAATTTTCTAAATTTTTGTGAACTCTCGTTACACGACATGCATTCGCACGTTCTTTTAAACAAGAGACATTCCTTAGGTTTTGAAGAATGAACAACAAGAAAACAGATGGCTGAGTTCTCTGGCTCTTGCGCAGTGTACTTTAAACGACATCGAGGTTTTACAAGGAGGGAGAAGGAGTTTGATGAGATATACATAGTATCAGAAACTTCAAACCATTTTCAAGCTTTTGACAACTGACGAGATCCTTGAAACCTCAGGGCACAAATGAAGTTTCATCAAACCTCGCTGGGAAACCATGAAGTAATAAATTGAGTACACAATGCTGAGGTTTCAAGAAGAGGGGACATGCAGCTGGTTAGACTTTTGGTTCTTTTCGTAAGGAACTAACCAGCGCGTAAAGCTATTTTGGCAATTATCTGTTAATTTTATTTCGAATCACTGAATTAGTTTACATAACATAGAACGATCGCAGATAAAAAGTGGAGCTGACTCAAATGTATGGATCGCTATCGATTTGACACATGATTGATGACCACGCTACGCTGGATCTGTCCGAAAAATCTCCTGAATCCCTCAATTTCTCACCTCCGCGCGGATTTCACGTCATGTATCCATGAATTCAGTGTCGTAGAAAGTTTACTGCGCTTTCAGTTGTTGTTCAGTTGTTCAAGTAATTGACAGTTACTATTTTTAGATCTCGAATTTGGAATCCTAACTCGTTCCTATGTACAAGGAAGTATCCGAGTGGATTCACACGGAGTATTCCAAAAGGAGTGCGCCACATGAAGCACCAAAGAGGATACCACCACTCAAAAAAACACCCCATGGATCTCTCATATCGCAGCAAGTGCGACCCGTACGATCCTTAAGCATGATGCTACTCACCCTTACAGCTTCTGTTGCAATCGGTGTGATCTCAGCCATACGTTTAGCTCGTTACATAGAACAACGTTGTGTGCGTAGCGAGCCAGATCTCTGAACAATGAACATATCGGTACCAGTGTTGTCTGTACTTCTCATGCGGCTCAGTGCTCCAATCCGTTTGCTGCTCTTTGTGTTTTTTCTCGAGAAACTGTTTAATTTTATATTTCTGACGTTTGCACTTATTTCTTTTTCATTCAGAAGTAAGTAAAGGCGACTAATAAATTCTAATGGATGATGATAGAGCATTAAAACTGTGCCAGTATCAATTCGTGAGAAACAGTCATTTAAAAACACTTGTTGAAGGAAGAAACAAATAAAGTTGGTCCACTCAATTTACTAGAAGTTGAAAATAGATTTATGGTTAAAAAAAAACAAGGTAAAAAGTGTAAAAATATTGACATTTGGTGCTTTTGGGAAACGCCACCATTTTCAACATCAACGAAGAATCGCTCCAGGTCTGTACCATCAAATTCGGAAATCCAAATCCAGTGTGCATTAGGAGCTTGAGAGCGACGACGCTCAATTTCTCATAACACAAAAGGGCCTTTGGAAACGTCGGTCGAATTTTCCTACGAAGCACCAACACCACGTCACGTATGCGAACGAAGACGTACGCGCCGCGCCTGCGAGCCAGCGGATAATCAATGGGATGCTAACGCTGTCTTTCATCTTGAGGAAATTGCTGCAGCGCCCGTACCCGCAATCTTCGCACCTGACCCTCTTTTCTTTTCTCTTTCTTTTCTCTTGTCTTTTCGTGAAGAGGTTCCAATATCGTGATGTACTGCCTTTAAAATTTAACCTGTTGGTAATCTAACTCTAGAGCGTAGAAAGATTCTTTCTTGAGTTTGCTTGAGGAAATGAATCTTTGGCAAAATGAATAACATTTGTTCCCGTAATTCCGGAGAAGAAGCCCACCTGAAAGGCTAACTTCTTCAAATCCGAATGAAGTTTTGAGGAGCTTTGGCAGTGTTTAGTTCGAGTTGTCTTTTTCTAGAATCTAAACTTTCCTGCATATCAATTCTGGTTCAGTGTTTTTTTTCCCGAAAAAAAAGACACGGAAACATTTGGTTGCACGTTTCGTTACATAAAACCAAAACCAGTTAACACCAGAAGCTCTATTCTGGCTACATTTAGTCATTCGCTACGTATTTCTCTGACTTGCTGTATTGATTGATGGAGTGTCCTCGCAGCATTTCCATTTTTCCTTGTTCACTGGGCAGCTTCTCCGTCACTCTATCTTCATTTTGAGCCTCATTCATCTTTTTTTCGCTTCTTTGCTTGAACATTACTTCTTCCCACGAGCTATTTTGTGTACATTAACATTGAAAGTCCAGATTTGAGATCAACCATTGGAAAGCTTACTTGATTTGTTAGAAGACGAAAAAAAACCAACTCTGGACATCTTTGGCTCGTCAAAAATGATCCAACTTTATATTGACAAACGACAGTAATTGATGCTTCGTCCTATTCATCGATTACGTCTGGTCCTCGTTTCAAAAAAAAAAAAACCAGCAATGATTTGTTGACATCATCTTTTTTATTCTTTTGGTTTTTGAAACAGTTCGTAGAAACACAAAGGTCTCCTCTGTGACTTCAACATAGATCACCGATTGAAATTCATTGCTGAAAATTGTTCCCGGCGTGTTTAAATGGAAAAAATGCCCTGTATTTTTCTTTTCCCACGCCTGAACACTTTATTTTTCTCAATGAGGAGTCACACTCGTCGCAGAGAAGTATGAGTACTCTAGTGGACAGTTTGAAATCTAGAAAATACAATGCAAGGTCTAAAAAACGGAAGCAGTGGTGGGTTTTGCTTCAATTCACTTTTAAGATTTTGAAAACAAAAGAGAGAAGAGCTTTTTCTCTTTGACCAAATTGATTAAAATCTGTACGTGCAGAAAAATCTTGCATTCGACATTTAGCAAGGATACTGTGCTCAGAGTAGCGCTCAACAGATTCACAGCACTTATTTGAAACCACCTCAAGGTGAATGAATCCGAAAAGTTCCGTTAACTTTCCGGTGGGAGAACCAAGTAGAACAGCACGTCCTGTTTACATCGAAGCGTAAGAAGTGTAGTTGGAGTTACACAGGAAAAACGAGTAGGAGTAAACAGCAAATATGACACATCAGCGTGATCCGTCATTGATTTTAAATATTGTCCAAGAAAAATTCTCTTGAATTTTTCTCCAACACAATGTAATTTTACCAAAATTTCCTTCTTTTCCTACATTCCTCGTCGTTTACAAACACGAATTTTTTATGGGATCCGTATAGCACTTTTTTGTTCTTGGATAATTCTTATTTGAACTCACTATGTACGTAATTTCAGTCTTCGAATACGAAACGACAGCTAATCGCTATGTACAACGAATTATTAGGATGGATCCACAGAGGATTTTTGGGGACAATTCAATCGACAATACCCACAGCACCCTGCAAGATTCCAATCCAAGGTTATGCAGAATTTCCAGCACAGAAGGAACCACCCAGAAGAATCGCGTCACTCACTACGTCAACACGACCAACTCCACGAGTGCGAGGACCTCTGCTATCCTTAGCCATGATATCGCTTACCTTCACTGCTTCGGTAACTACTGGTGTTATGGCAGCTGTACGTGTGGCTGGTTACGTTGAACAACGTTGCATCATTGATGAACCGGATACATGAGCAAAAGTACATGCGAAATGGTGTTTATAGTTTGCGTAAAAGTCTGGATTTAATTTCAGCTAACTCGCTAGCAAACTTTTAAAATGTAAATATCGGCGTTCTACACATATACTTCGTTTATACTGGTTTCTTGAATAAAAAAATATTCTGCAATGATTGTTGGTTAGAAATTGTCTCTGTGGTGAAACGGATCTCGAACAAAACTTCTAAAATATTGCCATTTTTATAAAAAGAATATTAGTCGTTCATTTCTGTATCTGAATTAGTATTTCAACGGCATAAAAAAGACCACGACAAAAATTCACAAAATTCCCCAGGAAAATGCACAGAGGAGAAAGATATGTAAAACAACTTCCGTGAAGTATGCCACGAAAAAAGTCCTTTGTGGGCGTGTGTAGCGCAATCGGGAAGAATTCCTGCTGTTATTGCACGATCGAGAGATGGTTCGAAATCGCTGTAGTGCGAAAAAAGCCTTTCACCGGGTCGATTAATTGGTTCGAGACATGTCTGAGAAGGCAAGTACATTGACCTGATGCATAGGCTAGCCCCACAAGTCGTTGTATAGGCTAGAATCGCATTCGTAGACTTCGAACGACTCTGAATTGAAGGGAACGCGTTGGCGCATTCCAGGGAGATTGATTAACGCCGCACACATTACCCTTACCTTTTCTGGTTATGGGTCCCCTGAGTGGTCAGCAATCAAGTCCAGATTTCAGCGTGCATTAAAAAATCCAGTAAGTACATGTCCATCACCTGATCGATTTCATCAGCTTGATCATAGATCACCAGGCTGTAAGCGACCATGACCAACAGGATAATTTTATCGGACAATATTTCATAAGCTTGTAGAAACTATTGTGTCTTATTATTTTATCCTACTTAATGATGTTCCAGGACGAGTGCAGCGGAGCGGAAAGACTCTCGATTGTGGAGTTTGGATAGTTGGTTCGAAACCGCCTTTGCCCAGCCGAGTTTTCTCATTCCTTCGGAATAAATCAGTACTGTCTTGGGATGCAAAATTACGGAATTTTAAACGCCCAATCTCGTCTAGTGACCTAGAAAAAAGCATGAGAAACAGCGCTACGCTACCAGTCCCTCCTACGATGCAACATGTTACACGATATAACTAGGAGAATTCTGTCGTCATCCAGCATGCTCTATCCAGCTGTAAGTCACGCAAGCAGCAGAAGGTTCCCAAACAGGACGGTCGTTGATGATTAACATCCGTAACAAGTTGGTGAGACGACGTCATGCAAACCTGTTTCGCATGCTTTTTTGAATTACTAGAAGGAGCGTGGATGCTCTTACTCTTGTGAACTACACGCGAACCCGTCTCTGTTCGTGGTGAGACCCCAGCATCTCAACACTTTTTGGTGAAGTGATTTGAATAATTCTTCAGTACATTACCCTCATGAATAACTAACACCGAAAGTAACACTAAGAGATGAGAGTGCAGTTATTTATAGTTGTAGTTATTTTGAGATTTTGATCAGCAGTCACTTGGCAACCGTAATATATATAGTAATATTGAGTCATATAACCCCAAACAGTAAAGCTCCAAATCCTGCCTCATCTTCCATATTGAATTATTTTTTCCGTAAGAAGAAAGAAGAAAACAGAAAACTCGGGAAAGAAGAAAACAGAAAACTGCAACTAAATAATAGCAGAATTTGTTAAAATGACTTTGTAGTGTTTATTTCTTGCTTCACGCAAAATTCAGAAACTAAAAAGAGAGCAGAGATTGGAACTGGTTCTGGATACGCTTTATAATGTGAGCTATTACAACATATTTATGTGTTATATCGAATATTACGTTCTAAAATGAGGAGCGTGCTATTGTTCTAGATCACTTCTATGAGTTAATTTAGGTTAGTTGTTTTCCGAAAATTCTGAAAAAGTTTCCAGAGAACTGCCTAGACATTTCCGTGCAACTTAACCCCCACCCCCATGCTATTTTGGTCCAGCGGTGTTTTTCGACCAACCGACGTCACATTGATAAACCTGGAAGCGCAACAGATTGTCCAGTGGAAGACAATGCATACATAGTTAAGGGATAAATTTCGATCTCTCATTGGCGATCGTCGTCCACGAAGTGATATATGGGTGAAAATTCATGAGATCTATGAAACACCAGAAGCGGAAGTCGTTTGAGAACGATATAAACAGCTATCCCATCCTAGCTGGTCAACATCTTCGATCTCCAAACGGAAGTCGTGACACAAAAGTTCATGCTATCCCAACGATACGCATGCTAAGGCTGTCATATCTTTGTTACATATGCTACACACCCATATCCCATGTCAATTTGTTTTGACAAATTCTGCTCGTTTTGACAATATTTTTGTTTTGTAACAGCGACTATATCTATTTCTATCAAATCTTGTGCTACTGTAGCCCTCACTGAAGATCGCACGGTTGAACTCCGATCCGGAATGTAGGATAAATCTTCGCCACAGCCCTTTTGTGACTCAAATGTTAACTACCGATACTGAATTCAGTGAAAGATAATAGGATAAATATTGTTATTGAGGAACTAAATAACTTAAGCTTCTAGATTAGCTTTGAAAAAAGGAGAGATCTTAAAGAATTTTTTGAAAGTTTTCTGCGGCATTGTCCTAAAGTTTATCAACGCACCATCGTCTAGATACACATCTTTTTAATCTCAGAATCGCTTCGACTCCGCTACTTGTTACGATTTATATTCCAGAGAGAACTTCACATGTTAGTGATTCATGAAATTCCATTGCTCTTCTCTTCCAAGAACGTTATGTTCCGTTTCATTGTGACACATCTTCTCATCATCACATCTCTTCATTGTGGCATGCAATTCTCCATAGAATTGTTCTAACTTCTACTGAGCATATCATCCACTTAGACTTTTCGTCGATATATTAACCATCCCAACAAAGTTCGTAGAGAATCCCTTAGAAAAAGCTAAAAAGATTTTGTTCTCTAAACGTTTGATGGTGATCGTTTGATCTAACCTTATATGAAGTGCTATCTCGTTTCAAAGCTTAATTCCATGAAATGTCATCTCCACCGTTAGGTGGTTTTAAAACTTAGAAGTGGTGATATTTATGAATTATTGCAATATTAGCCCCTATTTTTTTACCATGCACTTATTCTCATCATTATGAGAGTTTTCGGGAAACAACACTCAAAGTGACTTTCTTGTTCTGCAACTAGTTTGTTGATAAATCCTTCCTGCACTATCTGAAATCGTTGGATTTCTCAGTTTCCTTCACTGCATCCTTATTGAAATCATCAGAGAAACTACGTTCAATAACCTAATCAGAATTATTTGATGCAAGAAAAGAATAATAAGCCGATTTTGAGATTTGAAATTTTCCCTCATAACCCCAAAATCCTTTATTTCTCGACGAACTGGTCGACATTATTTCCGTAGACAAATTTAATCTTTGTTTAGTACGTTTGGAAAATAAGCAATTCAGAAGCATTAGGTCTCTAGATGTTTGAGTTCACTCCGTTCGTTAGTTCCAATAATGATTATAGACTGTTGGATGCAAAAAAGTGCAAAGAAATTTTTTTTATTACCATAAGTATTAATAGCATTATTATATCTTTAAACTAGTGATTTTAAGGAGAAGAAGTGACAGTCACTACTAGAGGATAAAGGACAAAGCTTCTGGCGTTATTCAATCCGCTTGGGATGCCACGTTCACTTCTATTCAGAATTTGAGCTTTACGAACGTGTAACTGGCCTCATAATCAGAGAACTCAGAGGGCCTTTGGGGAACAAAAGAACTCTGGGGAAATGGATCCATACATTCTTCCGCTTATTGTTGAAATCGATAGCGCAGAGAAGAAAATTAGTGAAATCGTACCAGTGATATGGGTCACAAACAGACTTCCCGATGTTGCGTTCATATTTCATCTCTCTCGGCCATATTTCACGTCACCTGACAATAAGGTGGCTTAGGATCTCTACACTTTCTGGAGCTCTTACGGTTAAGCTTCAATGAACTCCACTATAAAGCTTCCAAACTTTGATCTAAGAGGGATTTTGTAAACGTTTAAATTTGTAGGATCTGTAAACCAACATTGAGTCATTCTACTTCTTTAATAGGTTTTCTCAAACCATTTTTTCTATAGTTAAGAGCAATTTACAAATATTATATCAAAAATATCATGTCGAATATCAAAAAAGCTGGGAGCTAAGATGTTGAAGGTCTTTTCTCTAATTTTTTTCGGGAATAAATACTGAAGTATTTGCTCGAGAAGCGATAGGTTTCATGAATCTTTTAAATCTTCTTCGATTCATGGATTTTGATTGTTAGGAGTTAGAAGCTATCGTCCATCTCTTTCGCCATAATAAATTATGGAACCTAAACAACGTTACGCTGTATCACTAAAAATCCAATGGATTTCAAACTCAACGGAATTATTTCACGAAATTGTCGGTCCTTCGAGGTGGACGAGCCATAGTCGGATAGTTTTTTAAAGTTTGTGCTTCTTCCTGTCTTGAACATTGGTTTTACCTTTGCATTCAGGTATTTCAATCGATCTGGGAACTCCGTCTTTTTCAAAGTGATCATAAATTCGGTAGAATTGTATCTACGCAATACTTTGCGTTTCCGACCGCATTGCTTCTATCAATAGTATTCAATAATGGATTTTGGCGGACCTTGTGAATCACACTTTGATGTTTGTAAGCCCTTGAATATAAAATGACAACATTTCAACCTCATAAGCTCTTATTTCCACCTTAGCTAGAATCTTTCCTTCTATGAACTGTTTTTTTTTCTGAATAACTTTCCGACGGACACAACTTAAGTACCCGAATCTCTTTTTTTCTGTGGATTGTTGTTTTCTCAAATATTTTCTTCCCTGCAATTCGTTGCAATACGTTTTATTTTCAAGGAAGCGTTGCTATTTTTTTCTCCGGATTTTAGGTGCTTTGAACATGGAAACTGGTGTAATGTAAATGCAATACTGTGGTTTGATCAACCTATTGTTGTTTCTCATAATCAGTGAGTTAGTCCCTAAACTTCATATATAAGAAAAACAAAAAAAAAACCTTAAAACTTGATTTAGTGCCAAGTTCTTTATCTCAGTCGCATTACTCGCTACTTCCGTTAGGAGAAGGAATACCTGGTATGAAATTTCTACTTTTTCTCACCTTTAGTCTTCCCCTTTACTTCGCCTTTTTCCCCATTTGAATCACAGCAAGTGCTTTTTTGTTGAAAGTGGTGGTTCTGGTCCTTTTTGTTTGGTAATGTTGAATAACTAGTCAATGTTCCATGTACTTGTAGAGGATTTCACCGTCTCAACTCCTTTTCCGGAAAGCCCTCAAGGAATTTTCCATCACAGTGAAAACGATAACACATTCGCATCCAAGTTCAAAATCCCTGATTTTGAAAGGGTAATATTTTTCAAAGTGGCATATTTTTGTTCCTTTTATACTGTTGCATTAGCTGGACCCAATACGAATGGCCAGTGAACTGATGAGCGCGGCTGCGGCTGCAGAGAACAGACGCAAAACACTGTCAGGGATCAACTTACCTCTCCCGTTTGCTGGAAAACCCCTCAGATTTGAGGTATCCTTTAGTTTATGCTACCATACAAGAATTAATTAATTATTACTACGATTGCGTTAGCTCTTGCATTATTTAAGATAACCAGTAGATTCCGCATATGATTATCTTCCACAGGAAATTTTACGAGAAGTTCATTTGTGATATACGTTTATCTCATATATGCAAAAAAAAAAAAACTGTGGACTAACAGCAGCTGTCTCGTGCTTATGAAAATTCCGCTGAATTTCTTTCAACTAAAAATTTCAGATGACAGGAGAATCTAACAGTGGATTGTCCCTCAGGGATCAAAAGGAAAGCAACTCCGAAACGAACAATGATTTGAGTTCAGAAGCTAGGGAAGCCTTTGTCAAGGCTAAGCGAATTTGCCTTCACTCCTCCGAGGCTTCATGTGATGAGGTTTGTGGACCAGATTCATTTTGTTTGTTTATTTATTTGAAAGAGATAAATGCCTAGTACAAATGCTCAAGTCTTCAAGGACTGTTCCTATGATTCGTAAAAGATTTGCTGGTCGAAATCTCGACCTTCTGAGACTAAGAGGCTTTAGATTAGAGTCAAAAATTTTGTACTTCCTGAAACAGACATCCTTTGCTTTAAATGAATGTTCAACGGAGTGATCTAGCTGATTTCTCTAGCGGAAAAACCGATGTTTGGCAAATTCGTAGGAAATGTTGTCTTCAACCTCTTAGTATACTTTCGAAGTTTCCTCTCTAATCAAAGATCTTATATTTTTGGAAAGAGAAAGTGAAAGGAAGAAAAGACACAGGAGCAATAAGCGTTGTCAAAGATAGTGTTGCTTTCTCAAATATTCGGGGGTTCTGAATATTTAGGCACTAGATACCTACCACCGTCTCAAATTCGGTTCCTCCCTGATGGAACCTTCATCTCACTATTCCATTAATGAGGACCCGACAACATCATTTGCCAAAATGTTTGTACCAGCACTTGAGGAAAAATTAGAGGAATTGGAAAAGGTAAAGTTTTTTCCAGAATGTAGCGAAACGTCAAGTCACCAATAGCAACTTCAACGAAATGCAATTCCAGAACGTCCGCACTGATGTTTCTTCGGAGAGCATCCGGAGTGTGAATGAAAGAGATGGTGATGGCAATGATCAATACGACGAACGAAATTATCTTGAGGAAGATCCACCTCATCAGATTCGTCATCCTTTCTCGAATGTTCCGTATCCTTTTACTGGTCATAGGACAAACGCAAGAAGAATGCAGGATTTCGTCAAAAGAATAAGTTAACCGGAATTATTTCATTCCATACGAGTTGTTAGGTAATAACTAATAAATGTAATAATAAATAATAATTTTCAAGTTCTGTTATCTTTGAAATAATAGTAATAATGAATAATTAACTACTTCTACGAGACGAGTCTGGTATCAGTTTGTTGGCCAAGGAAGGATGAAAGGCTTAGTTGGCGCTAGGGCGGCTTCGAACCGTGTGGCTACAACGGACCTCTACCCGATGCGTAACACCTACTTACTTACTTACTTAGATACTTAGATGGCCCGTCTTCACTGGACGTGCGGGCCCCAGCATCTCTTCCACTCGTTTCGTTCCCTCGCCATCGTCATCCAAGATCTTCTCAAGCTTCGTGAGTGACGTTGACGAGGTCCTTGAGCGGTATTCAGCTGAGCTCTCAGCTGGTCCATCCGTGAAGCGAACACGTCACCCCATCTCGTTGGCGGTCTCCCTCGGGGGCGTTTAGCGTTCCTTGGGATTCACTCTAGCGTTCTTTTAGTCCATCTATCGTCGATTCTTCTCATGATGTGACCGGCCCATCTATGTTTTGCTTTCGATACATATTCCGCTGGGTCGCGAAGACGGGACATTCCTCTTAAGTCGGAGCTACGAAGACCGGCAAGGTGTTGTGTGGGCCGGTTAAACTTCAGGAGACATCTCTCAAGGGCTCTGTGGGTAGTAAGTAGCTTCCTAGACGTGGCCGCGGTGTCTGCCCACGTCTCCGCTGCGTAACAGAGCGATGGAAGGACTGTCGAGTCGAAAAGATGGGCACGAAGATCTTGGTCTGTCAGTTGGTCCGTAGCTTCCCTGACGGCTGCGAATGCTGCCCATGCTGCTCTCATTCTTCTATTCAGTTCTTCCTTCAAGTCGTTTTCCATGTTCATAGAACGTCCGAGGTATACTTATAACGGAGTTTCCACGATTTGGGAGCCTTCAAGTTGTACTCCTCCGTCCTCACAGTAGGCGTTCCTCATGAACTGTGTCTTCTTTCTGTTTATCCGCAGACCTATTCTCTTCCCTGCTTCGTTCTATTCGTTGAGCATCGCTTCTGCTTCATTGGTACTGTTCGAAAAGAGAACGATGTCGTCCGCGAAACGAAGGTTCGAAAGAAATCTTCCATCAACACGTATGCCCCTTTCTTCCCAGGATAGTGATTTCATTATCCATTGCAATGCAGCCGTGAACAGCTTCGGCGATATAGTATCGCCTTGTCGTGCTCCCTTTTCAATGGGTATGGTGAGAGGGCGGTGGAAAAGCTGTATCCTAGCCGTGCATCGTTCGTAGCAATTGGCTAATGTCCTCACATACGACGCGTCCACACCTTGATCGACCAGCGCTGACAGTATTGCATTCGTTTCTACGCTGTCAAAGGCTTTCTCATAGTCGACGAAGGTTAGAACAAGGGGCAGGCGGTATTCTCGGCAAACCTCTATGACCCTCGACACGGTCTGGATGTGGTCCAAGCAGCTGAGCCCCTAGCGGAATCCAGCTTGTTCTTGAGGCTGGACTTCATCCAGCGTCCTAGCTATGCGTGTGAGGATGATCTTGAATACTGTGAATACTTTGTATAACACGCTCAGCAAGCATATCGGACGGTAGTTCCAAACGTCTTCTCGGTCACCTTTCTTATGGATAAGAACGGTTCGCGAAGTCTTCCACTGGTCTGGGATCCTTTCTTTCTGAAGATAGGATGTCATGTGCGCTGCTAAGATTACATGAAGCGGATGGCCACCAGCCCGAAGAAAGTCTGCTGATATAAAATCAGGTCCGGGGGCTGTGCCAGATTTCATGCTCTTGATAGCGACTTGTACTTCCGAAGGGAGAATCCGTGGTGGAGCTTCGCCAGTACCAGTGGAGATGATTGGGCTTGACATAGGAGTTGATGAACGGAAAAGGTTCGAATAGATCTTCTCCGTAATGATTTCCATCTCACAATGAGAAGACGTGCGAGTCCCGTCTTCGCTCTGCAAGGTTGCTAGCGGAATATTATATTCGCGGAGATCCCTGCGGCACTTCTTTAGACTCGTTCTTCTTTGTGCTGCTTCTAGAATCTTCTTCTGCCTGTACTTCAAAAGATCCTCCTGCAACGCTTTTCTGCTGCTAGTGTTTGCTACTAACCGCTCAATGTGCGATGCATTCGGATCAAGCCTCAAAGCCCTTCTTCTTTCCAACAATTCCTTGGTGGTCTTCGAAATTCGATCCAAGTTTGTCGTGCGCGGCTTCGAGGCACGCTCAACACAGGCTCGTAATCCTCTGAGCAGCATCTCGTAGTCCACGCTCCACATGGACCCAAGCGTGGACTCTCGCTTGGGTCGATGTGCCAGTCTCCTTGGAACAAGGAGTCCTCGAAAATGCAATCGTAGTATACGACTTCTTTATTCCTTCGTTGCCGATAGCAGATGTTCTTTTTCATCGAGTGACCAGGTCGTATTTTGGCACGAAGAGGACGGTGATCAGAGCTACTACAAAAGGATGGTACTACCGACTGTCAAGTAGACACCACCTCCGATTGGTGAGTATGTGGTCGATCTTCGCCCTAGTCGCGCCATTGGATGTTCCCATGTCTACCGACGATGATCTTTCTTCATGAAAAGGGAATTCCCATAAAAGAGGCGAGCGGCGGGCAGCAGTCTGGCGAGACGATTGCCGTTTTCGTTCCAGTCCCTTAGTCCAAATCTTCCGATCCTGCATTCCCCATCTATGGATTTTCCTAGTTTTGCGTTTACCTCTCCAGCAACGAATTTGTAGAAGGAGTTCTCGTTGCGGATCAGTTTCTCCAGCTCCTCATCCAGTTCGGATTCATCAGCTGCTAATGTTGGTGAGTAGCAGTTGATGATGCTGATGTGTCTTTGGCGCAGAGGGCGGAGGCGAAGAATGGCCAGACGGGGTGACAGGATCTCGTGAGAATCGACGAGATGGACGACAGATGGGTGCACAACAAAACCAACACCGCCTACATTTTGCGACGGAACCTTCTCTCCACGAATGACGAGTGTACCGTCATTCATCTGTCGTACGTCATTCCTTCTGCACTTGGTCTCCTGCAGAGCAATCACGTGAAATTTGATACGCTCTGCAGCTCCGAGAAGGGCATGCAGGTCAGCGTCTGTGGAAACTGTTCTCGCGTTGTAAGTACACAGTCTGAGACAGTCTCCATGGCGAGTCGTGCGTGTGTCGCCTTGGTCCAGAATCAATGACGTCCTGAGCAACCTGAGATTTGATCGCCCCTCACCGGTCGCCATACCGTCCGACGTCTGAGACGGCACGGCCCAGTGTGCAGGGTACTGAGGCAGTGAATATGCTGGAGTGGCAAAGAGACTTTTCCCCAAACTAAGCAGCCATGCCACGGCGATCTTAGCTTTCACTACAGGTCGTCGCCCAACCTACATGGATCAGGGAACCACCTTGCGACATTTTGCCAAAACGGTGGTGAATCTTAGCAGTGGTTTACTCTCAGCTAGGCTTCCGATTCCGAGAATTCGGAATGTCGGATGTGTCGAACTCCTTCTCAGCTTGGGAGACCCTGCCAGAGGACGAACCTCCGCTGTGCATCGCAGTTCGACGCCCAGTTCCACGCCACTATGAGGCGGTAAACCGTTGTGGAGGATGCGTAACACTGAGAAATGGAATTAACACAAAAAGGCAAATAGTAGCCATTTCAAAGTTGGCTTCATCATAACGGTAAGGTGTCCTGTGCTCGTTATTTTTCATCATTATTACGTCGATTGATCACGACAATCTCACGAATCCATAGATTCTATGAATACACTGTTTGTCTCGTTTTTTAAAACTTCCTTAGTTGATCGGCTTACATAATACCCTCAGGTGCGGTTTAATGGATGTTTGTCGTAGTCCTCGAACACAGCTCTGCTTGACCTTTTCGATCTGCACCAAGAGCTCGCACAGAACCCTTCATCCATTGCTGCTCCATAGCCGGCGAGATTTGGTATCTGGCGTAAATTGGTGGTAATTATCGGCCACGAGTGGCAATGTCTGGCAGTTCAGAGTAATGAAAAGGACAGATGCTAAACTCCACCCTTCCACTAGATACTTGACCCATTGAGATTGGCACTGGCGGTGTGTCGGAGAATTTTCAATACCTTAGTAACTTCTAGCATCTATTTTGTGTTGCGCTAGGAAAAGATTAGGTTGGCTCGTAAACAACTTCCGCTTTGTTTTTCAAACATTTATTGTGGTTATGATTTATAGTGATTGTGACGCATTGAGCTTCTCTTGACTTTAAAATAAAGAAGTCAACGAAGTCTAACGGACGACCCCTTGGTTCGTCTTTCGAGGTCACATCTCGAAAAGTGCTTGACAATTCAATTCCAAACCGCTCGGTTATCATTCCTTCACCATACACACATATTTCTTGAGCTCGGCAATATCCAGGAGTTCAACGTGACGAAACAGAGGTTTATAGCTGAAGCTGAAGATTTTTCTACTGGGACCGAGTGACAATGTGAGTTCAGCATAATGAAAAGGAGAAAAAAGGTGCGCTATGTGATGCTTTGGGAATCTAAGCACTATCACATTGCTTAGATTCTCAAATCGTCACAGAGCGCGCCTTTTTTTTTTGATTCTCCATTTTCGAGACGAACAAAAACGTAACGTGGACAACACCGGACTACTGTCTAAAGACTAACGGAAATTCTGCGTACGTAGAGAGAACAAAGATCCTTGTTTGAGTCACCCATTGTGTGCATACACAGTACAATATTATTTATGGCGCTATTTATGACTCAACCTAACAAATCCAACTATCGTGCCCATTAAAATGCAGGAATCTCAGTCACAATTGCAATTTATACATACTGAATTTGAAAATAAAGACTAACGCTGTAAGCACTTCTTCGTCAGCAACCCAACCCATTACTTGGTGCCTCCTCCATGAAAAACAAAGTAAAACCACAAGAACCAATAGAACATCATCGATCCCACTTTCGAATTCATCAATAACGCCCGTATGGTAGCAGATCGGTTCCCGCCTAATGGCACATGAAACTGGAAAGCAATGCGCCACCTCCTCCAATCGAACTGGGTCGCTCACCTCCTCTGCGGATCTCCGCCCATGGTCCCCCATTGAGATGGTCCTGGTAAAGTCATTTCCTTTTCCAGTTGGCCTCAGAGATAGTGACTAGCGCTCACAGACAATCACACAGACATTTGGTTTCGGAACTTCACTGGCCTCCCGAGAACGCTCAACGCATCATCCCCCACACCGTTGCGTCGTATCCTACGCGGGTGCAAATCACTGCTTCAACATGGCGAATTTCAGTGAAACATTAGGAACTCCCCTTAAGTTCGCAACGTGCACTGAATCCTCCTCAATGATCAATTCGTGCGTATCACTAATTCTAAGAAAAACCCAAAAAAGGTGGTTGGTTGAGACGGCGCAAAAAATGACTGCCTAAGTCTGCTTAAATTTCTCTAATTTCAAAATTGGATCGCCTATGGTGGATGGATCTTGGAAGAGCAATGATGTTGTACTCATCATCGTCCCTATAGTTTCAAGATAACAAAACGTTCAAAGAGCTAATTATTAAAAAAAACATCTGGTAAGAATGTGCAAATATGTTTTAGGGCGTAAAAAGGTACTTTTTTATAATGTGCAGTAATAACAATAATACCAATAATAATTTAGGTTTGTTATTGCGTATTTATCTGAGTTACTTAACAGTGTTTTGGTTATTTCCTGAATATTTTATTCCCGACACTCAGGATGGGTCAGGAAATGGAAAAAAGTGGGGCGAGTGTGGCGCAGTCGGTTAGAGATCTATTGTACCACCACACTGTCAATAGTTCGAAACCACACCAGTGCAGACCAAGCCTTTCATCCCTCCAGGGCCGACAAATTGGTAAAAGACTCGTCTGGGAGGACAAAAACACTGACTTGATCCTCGGCTGCCCTCGCAAATCATTGTACAGGCCAACACGCGTTCCAAAGCCTAAACGATTGCGAAGTCCAGTAAAACCTAAGTAAACGCTCCAATCGAACTCGTTGTAGAAAATAGTGCGCCAGAACGCCCGAAGCCGTATCTTCCGAGCCGTTTTCTACCGCAATTAGGAAGAAATGGACGGAATCCCTCCCCCCCGCCCTCTCCACAATCAACTATCCCATATACGAATACTCCACATGAAATCCGTACCACCTCAGATTCGTGAGGTGATGCCTTTAACACATTTAAAGTATTCAAATGCAGCACTTTATAGAAACCCTGTCTTGAAAAGGAGGACAAGAAGAATTTTAAGAAATCCAAACTGGTTATGTAAATTATATGACTTGATGATCTTCTTCTCTTCTTCTTGAAAGTTCTAGAGGCATGAATAATTTGCTTATGGACACGCAAATGAAGGCAGCCTTAACTATCCCAAAACTGAATTTCGAACAGACAGGGGTAGGAGTGTAATCAAATTCAAGTCAAGCACAACTGGTAGTTTAGAAAAATGTAGTGAAACGGTTTAGTGCGTTTTCCCAACGATACAATTTATTACAGATAGGACAAGGTGGTCCGAAACGGTACTGTGATTGTGCAGGGAGGGCAATTTCTGCTGCTTATTTGAGCAGTACTAGTTGTATTGTCGAACGTTGGCCGACCGCGGAGCTGCTCGTGTTCTATCGCGTAATTAGTTGCATTTTTGTGGAAAAGTCAAGAATAGAAGAATTCAGAATCACTCACATAGTTGTGAATCACACCCATAGCACCTTTGTTCATCCGTGGAGAGCTCCCAACATAGCTAATTTCGTGATATACTGCCTTCAGAATCGCTGCAGGTCCCTACTTTTGCAAGCAATCATCTTTTTTTGGAGATTGAGTCGCTGTTTCGCAAGACTGACCGCTGAACACATGGCGAAAAGCACGTTTGTGCTCATAAACATGTTTACGCGTATACATTTCACATCCTTTAACGGATGGAAACGGAAATGAATTCGAAATTTACATTTGCGCTTTTATGTAGAAAATAAGATGCATGCATCTTGAGATTGGAAGAGAGAATAATTGCAGCTGCTTGAATCGGCAGTGTGTGCATTTGTTAACGGCAAATTCAGGCAAAGTACTTATTTTGAAAACTGAATAATTGAGGAATCAAATATTGAACAAACCAAACATTGAAGCGTTATCGAATGAAAAATTATACCGGCCTAGTTCAGGTCGACGTTGAAGAAACTTTGAGTGAGAAGAGGATTTCAAAAAGTGAGACAATTCCATGAACCATGGGCAGATTTATTTTGTGCTGATTCTGTCATCCTACAAAGTCAGGTATAATTTTTCATTCGATAACGCTTCAATGTTTGGTTTGTTCAATATTTGATTCCTCAATTATCACTTTTACTATTTACTGAAATTTTATTTTTACAAACTGAGAATTTACAGTGCTTTCAATTTCCAGTGATCTATATTTTGATGAAAAAGGAGGTTTTTTGTGCGCGAAATCGATGGAGATAGATGCATTTGAGGCGTTTGACAAAGTAGGAACGTCCCTCATTTGCTGTTTGAAGCAAATAATCTGTAGAATGCATGTGCACACGTGAAAAGCCATCTGTTCTTCTCAACACTGGTATTCCATTTCGTATCATTTGATTTGATATGTTGCCCCTCGACGAGCGACCTGTACGTGACATTCCTGTTGATTCATTCATATTGTTGAAAATAATAGCATTGCCATGGGGTCGCTGTCACAAGGAGAAAAATATAGAAAACTGAATCACCGCAGCTACTACGTTCAAGAGGTAATACAGAGGGAGTTCCAGGTCCAATACGAAATTAAGGAAAACGAACACAAAACAAAATAAAGGGACGAGATTTTTGCACATCCCTATCTGCTGTGTCCACTCGCTCCGTTCTGTACATTAGTCAGGATCGTTATGGACGTGGACGTGACTTTTACAGTGAGCACTTTTAGTGCGGGAATTATTCGCGGACGCCGGGGAGCAAGCGAAATATTCAGACACAGTGTGTCCGATGAACAGGCACAGCCAGACACGAAGCACCTTCAGAATCATTAATGCGTTGCAAATGCAAATCTTTTTTCTGACGTATGACGGTCGAGCTCACGCAAAAATCGAACCTGCATAAGGAAATTTCACATTTTTTCTGACTCTTTACGTTTTTTCGTTGAAAACTTTGTGTATACTTCACATAATATCGGGAGGCAAAAAAATATTAGAAAAGGAAGCTACGTAATATCTTATCCACAACAAGGAATTTACGTAGTTGTCAGAAAACAGTGCCTTGTATACATGCTTCAACCCCTTTTTTCTATTCCTTTCTTTCTTTCTCTCTTGCCCTCTTCCTCTCCCTTCCTCTCCCAATCCATCTCGAACAACCAATCCGAAAATGGTCGTCTGTATTAGACGAAAAACATCGAATGGGTCAAAATTTCATGGATATGGTGGTGCAAATGGACATTTTTCATAGTCCCCTTTGGTTTATGCTCTGGTATATATGTATAAATAAATAAATAAATAAATAAATAAATAAATAAATAAATAAATATATATATATATAAGCATGTATATACCAACTTGGGACGATAGGCGACGGATTTCCATTCGGCGAGGTTAGCGTGGACTTGTGCGCTCCCGCAATACACCTTGTTGAATAAATAAAAAAGGACAGACTGTTGAAAGAAACAAAATGGAGCTCGAAAGCAACCCAATGACATTTCTTTCATATTTCACTATAAGCAGTGCAGCTTTTTTAATGCCATAAATCAAATTCTGAAGCAAAATAATTTTGCAAAAGAGGCATAGAAGGTGTAGAAGATGGAAGGCAGTACATCTGGAATTTTTTTTTGGAATTTTTTTTCCAGATGCTGTTGCTCTTCTTGGGAAGAGAATTGTCCACTTAGCTGCGCATTTATCAGGAATCTCTCATTATTGATCTATTCAGCAAGTTGCGGAAACAACGGCCATGTATTGGCGATTTAAAGAAAATATGTGCTAAAATTCAGGTTAAATACGTATAGCTAATGTCAAATGAACCTCACATGTCATTGTGTCAGATATTTCCTTGACTAATTATAAATCAGGTGTAAGTTCTTTGTGTTTATTTTTGTGAAACTTTTTTCTGTATGTGAACCTTCTTAGAAGAAGAAATATACACAAACAGCGACGGCTAACACTTTTGGATTAAACTAGTGACTGCTAATCTTTGGTTGTGAATAAATTAATTCTCAAAAGCTACTGTACTTTTCTATGCCTTCGATTTTCTGGATTGAAATTCCCACCTCCTTTAAATATGTAGAAATGGAGTAGCTGATAATCTGTGACAGTTTTTTTTCTTGAAACTGATGGTGAATTTACACAAAGAAAAAGTGGAAAGAGTTTTTTTTTTGTCGTATCCTTACTTTGGCAGACTGGCGAAATTTCTAGACTAAATCAGTATGAAACAACTGCGAGTACTAGGAACTTTTAGGGAAATTTTATAGTTGTTTTCTCGCAAAGTCCCTGGAATTTCGTAGTTTGTGATGACGAGACAGACGAGTGTGGAGGTTATTTGGAGGACATTTGACCTTTATACTTCCAATATGCAGCTCGGCAAATAAGTGTTTCCCATTTTCTCATATGAAGTAGAGATTCTGTTCACCACTCTTGCACTCCTCTAAATTCTTAGAAATCCGAAAACACTCGAGAAAGAGGTATCTGCAACGACAGTGGCTGGAAATAACTTCCGCTTATCCTACTGTTATCATTAGTCTATCCGGCGTTGGCCGCACGTTCAGACCAGTGATTCTTGCCTTCGTTGCTGGGTAAAAATTGAAAACAGTGGCACTTTCAGTGAATTGTTGCTAGACAATTGAATTTTTCTCTTCATAACAACAATTTTTGCGTTCATTTTTCAAGAAATTTAAATATTGATGAAGTTTCTAACGTTTTCATAGATTTTTTAATGGAGTCTGTACTTCACTTGGAAAATATTCAAACTTTATTTTACACCTATATCCTCTCTGTACCGCTACAGTTTGGAAACAATACTGGATTACTAGATTAGATTTTCTCGTCCTTTTCTCCAACAATTACACAGCATAGGATGATGTGCCAATACGAGATGACGTGAACGTCATCACACTACTGACAAAGTTAATGTTCAACGTCGTATCAAGTAAAATGTCAACTACAATTTGAACAGCTGTTTGCATCTTGGTTACAGTTTCTGAAAAAAGAATGTTACCAGCATGCAATCGCTAGGAGTTATTGCGTTATATACCAATAATTGGGATTCTTATTATTATTTCTACCAGCCTGAAGGTCCGGCTAAAGCCGAACTTCAGGCTTATTTTGGTGTTCGCTTTGCTCGCCTTCACATATCAGTAAGAAATCACAGTAGCAACATTTCTTGGAAAATTAAGATTGCTTTTTTCCATCAACGCTTTCTTCAATTTTTTACCCGCAAATTTAAGCATAGATGAAAGATTTTATGGTTTTTCCCTGAACGCGTCGGTTCTATATTTGGAGAACAATAGAACTTGATTTAACATCTATGTTTCTCTCAAATCTCCACAATTTGGAAACATTTTCGAAGTATGAGTTTCCTCCGTTCTCAACCATTGCAAAGATCGATGGGCTAACATAAAATGACGTAAATATCACTATCGTAGTGATAAAAATAACGTTCTACGTCAGGTCGCGTAAACTGTTATTATGTATTGTATTTGATCAGCCGTTCGCACATGTGTTTCCTCTTCTTGAAAAAAGAATGTTAGCAGCATCAGGAAAATATGTTTGGAAACAGATACGTGAATGGGCCAGAGAAACCCGCCTTAGGGCTCCCGCGCACCAATCCGACGCAGTGGAACCCGCTTCTCCCCGCTCTATAGCTTTCTGGCACCTGCGCACCATTCCGACCCCGTGCGACCCGTCTCACCCAATTTTACCGCGTTGAGGCTCTTGCGCACCAAACCGACGCCATAGTATCCGTCTCCCTCTCTTGGAATTTCTTGACTGAGACACAATCATACACAGACGCACACACGTGATAGAATAAGCCCGTTATTATACAGCATGATAGTTTACAAATTTGGAAGTATTTACCCTCTCTAACATATGACAGAAACTAACTTGCGTTATCAAAGCCAACACAGATGCCTGCATAGCTTTGGGCAATGGATAAAAGGTAGAGTGCTCGTCCGTCAGGTGCAAGGCGATCGTTCGGCGCCTCACCGGGTGGGGGGGGAGGGTTGCGTCCGTCAGTGGAACCCGTCCCACCACATCTTTCTGCCCTCTGGCACGGGCGCATCTATTTGACTCTGAATTACTCGTCCCACCAATCCTAGTACTTTCGTTCATATTACTGAACTTAACCTATCCTATCACGTCTCTCATATACAGAGAGCACATTCTTAGTTGTAGCTGCGTGGTGGAATGCTCGTTTATCAGGTGGGTGCCGCTGGTTCGGTTCCCAACGGTTTGTTCTGCATCTTTATGGAGTATTTTCGTCACACACAGACACACACGTACACACAGTCTAAGCGCCTTATTATGCAGCATGACATTAGGCGGATGTAGTGCGGTCGGTGAGAGGTTTCGCTGTGTGTTTACGATCGATCGGAGGTTCAAGTTAGTTATTAGTTCCAGCCAAGCGCTTCATCCCTCCGGGGTCGGTAAATTGGTGTCACACTTGTCTGGGTGGAGAAAAACACTGGATTGGCACATCGGCTAGTCCCCGCAAGTTATTGCATACTCATAAACATATTCAAATTGCTGTAATAAGATCACATAAGTGAGTGTTTAGTGAAGAGGACGAGTTTACTGCATTACACTGTCCAGTGGTTACGGGTTTAAGCACGTAGCGGGATTTGAAGGGTAAAGGATAAGGTATCTGGCGTTAATCAATCCGCTTGGGATGTGTCACCGCATTCACTTCAATCCAGAATCGTTTGAGGTTTACGAACGTGTAACCTAGATCTATACGATAACTTGACTGAGCTAGCCAATGTGTGAAGTCAGTGTTTTTGTCCTCGTCCACATGTCTGGTACCAATTTGTCGACCTCGGGGGGATGAATGGCTTGATTGGCACTAGGGCGGACTCGATCCCCGATCGATCGTGCGGACAGCGGAACCTCCTACAGGCTGCGCTACGTCCTTCCCCCGCCCCCCCTAATCCGTGATTCAATTCCTGAGAATTATCCACTAAATGTTCGAACTCGTAGGATATGCGACTCAAATAAATTCATTTAAATAAACAAATATGCATAATTACAAGTATGCCGAGTCAAAACGACATGAAGCACACTGCCGTTGCGTAACGGATTGCGTTAGAAGCGGTGGCAAAGTTGGAGTGAGGATTGCTGCTATCACCGTTCGTTGCTGCGTTTCGCGATGATTCCACCACGATTTCCGTCCGCTATTTCCACTGCACCGCTACGCTACTGCGCTACGCAACTGCAACGTGCTTCATGCCGTATATATGCATACGTCTTCAGCGTAAGTACATACACTCTTGTATGTATGTTATTTAATTCTGAATGCTGTCTTAGATGTGGCTCATATGTGTGTACACAAACAAGCTCACACACACATATGAGCCACATCCAAGATCTGACCGATTTCACTATATGGTCAGTTAATGACAGCAAAAACGGAATGAAACAGACTAAATTGTGATGTAGTACATAGCAAAATATATGGCATATTTTTTGAGGTGGTTTTTCCAATCTTTTTTAATTTTCGAGTTTTTCACATACATTATTTCTATATAGGTTATAGCAACAAATTCTGCAAAAAAAACAATAAGGTGTACTAGTCTGAAATGCAGTTAATGACAAAAAATATCCCATATTTTCTGAGGTATTTTCTAAACAAGTAATATAGAATTTCTCTGATGACAAAATATGCAACTCTGGTTTCATGCAATAAGCACACCCCTAACTGAAACCTAGTCAGTTTTGCTTGAGTCGTTGAAGCGCGTAGTAGCAATTTTCGCATTGAGTTCTTTTTTCTCCGAAAGCACAAAGAAACTGCACTATATGTTTGCTAAAAGTACATACACTACACGTGCCGAGCACGTGAACCAATTGGTGATACCGTAATCTGTATGTTGATCAAAATCTTTGCGGATATTTTGCATAGCGCGGAGGAGACGCTACGGCGCCGCTGCTGTTAATGCCAACAGATCGTGCACGTGAAAAACATTGTTATTCCATACGTACGGATGTCTTTTTTGTTTTTATTTTCCACTTTTTCATCTGACATTGTTTTGTTCTCTTTTATTTACTTTCTGCTTACTTTCGTTTGCATTTGTGACGTTTAGAATTCTGGAAACATTGTTTCTTTGCCGTACATTTGTTAGCTGGGATGCAGCAGTTAGTTTACACATTTGGGCACGATTAGGTTTGAACATTATGGTACTGATCCACAAAGCGTAATCTTCGCGAGTAGACAGCTAGTCTCGATTCTTATATTTTCTTTAACCATTCATCCATCGAGTTTGCTTTTAAACAGAATAGGAAGCGATTCACAAATATTGATTGAACAAATAAAAAAAAACAGTTGAGCTAATGAAGGACTCACTTGACAGGAATATCACTTAAGTCTTTAGTTCGTCGAGCTTATAGTTCTGCACTATCCTAATCCGAACTCACTTAACCTAATCATTTCCTTCTCTCCTAATGCTTTTGCAAGTAGGGATATTTGCACCTTCTAATGGTTCCAAATGAATTACTCAAACAACAATTTTAAATTCTACTAAATTCTATTTCACCAATTCCTACATACTCTAATGAGTTTATGATTTATGGCATCCACATAAATAGTTTATTCATTTTAGTTTACATCATCTAAAAGTAATATGATCTGTTCTTTTTTCATTCAGAAAAGAGACATTGGAATCGCTGGAATCCCAGAATAAATCAATTTTATGGTTATAAATAGGAGATAATAGTGGTGTAGTGTAGCGGTTAGAGGTTCCGCTTCCTGCACGATCGATCGGAGGTTCGAATTCGCCCTAGTGCTCCTCAAGCCTTTCATTCCTCCGGGGTCGATAAATTGTAACCAGACTTGTCTGGGGGATAAAAACACTGGTTTGACACATCGGCTAGCCCTGGCAAGTCATTGTATAGGCCATTTACACATTCGTGAACCTCAAACGATTCTGAATTGAAGTGATCGTGGGGGCGCATCCCAAGCGGATTGATTAACGCCAGAAACTTTATCCTTTATCCTGTAGCAGTGACCGTCACTTCTTCTCCTTAAAATCACCAGTTTAAAAATATATTAATGTTATTAATACTAATTTGTGTGTAATTTGTGAATATGAAGACGTTTTTGTAAAGACAGCAACGTTGACAACTATAACCTGTCGTAAGGATTTTTATTAAAAGGAATTTCTGCTTCTTTCTGAAATTAATCATTCGAGAATGGGACAGGGGATGTACTTAAGATTTATATTGACTTAGAGTAATTTTTTTTCTCTTTGAATAACGAAGAACTCTTCCGCGTTGCAGGAATCTTACACGTTACGAGAAATGCGATTTTCATTCTTTTTTTAAAATGTACTTATCTTCGAATCTTAATTAAGTTCACTTAGAAATAATGCAGTTGCTCATCATGTGAATTTATTACACTGTGATAAACTCATCCGAAATTCTTGACTGATCCCATTAAAATGAATCCGTCTAGTACCACGAGCGTAACGCAACACCCGACCTCATTCTCATGTCTTTTTACTTGTTAGGACCAGCGTTCGCTATAAGAACAGCACATGAACGCACCGGAAACAGTCCATCTTCTTCTTTGATTTAGAAGAAGGTAGAGAACTTTTTTTAGTCATATTGATGCTATCTGAAGAAGTCTTTCTCTTCCTTTTTATCTCAAGATACCTGACGTTAACTCAGTTACAGTACAAGTATAACAGCAGTATCACAGTTAGAGTAACGACAACTTTTAAAGTGTAAAGGCTTACTATAACCAGGAAATTCAGCCATCTTAGCCTAAAGGCATCACTCCACAAATCTGAGGTGGTACGGATTTGAGATGGACAGTAGATTATGGAGAGGAGGTGATTCCGTCTATTTCTTCCTAATTGTCGTAAAAAATGGCCCGGAAGATACGGCTTCGGGCGTTCTGGCGCACTATTTTCTACATGGAGTTCGACTGGAGCGCGCCAGCCTTGTGCACGCCCCTCATCTCCCGTATACGGATACTCCACCTGAAATCCGTACCACCTCAGATTCGTGGGGTGATGCCTTTAATTAACGGGTCATCATCAAATCGTGTCAAACACTGGTGACTTGAGTGGAACGTAGAGTTCTCTTTTCGCTTTTTTCTTTCTTCTTTGTCTTATTTCTACTGTTATTCTGTATTGATACATGTTTTAGATATCTATACTATACCAAAATTTTCTATATTCTATATCATTCTGATAGCTATTCCACTTTCATCTTATTTTTTATCCACTTACAATTCCTCATTCCTTAACATTTCTCAACAACAACGCAACAACAGGTATCAAAATATAAGCGGCATCACTTCCTCGTGAGTAGCTACCTGTGCATCTATTTTATAAATCAATTTTGGTGTTGAAACAATATTTATCAGTACCTGTAATACACAATGACAAATGTAATGTGCACTTATGTAGTCTAATTACCCCTAATCGCTGATCGATTTAAGTGAGTAACCGAACCCGTGCTCATAACCTCCCACACAAACGTTTTTGTTCTAGGAACTACCACTAAGCTGCTAAATTAGCACTCGCGGAGTTTTTATGTACAATCTTTGGTGCTTATCCACGTGAATTTGCAGATGCTTCACTGATTTCTCTCAGTATGAAGTAGATTTTAGCTTTGCATTAGAGGAATGGAAGTGAAATTTGAAAACAAGCATCTGGGCTCACGACAATCGAATGCGCTACAGTTTGGATTAAAAAAACACCGTGTACCTCACCATTTGAAAGTTTTTTAATCCATATTCATTTGTTTGTTTATCTACTTGGTTGTTTATTTGTCACCTCAATTTCTTTTTTCAACAAGAGTAATGCAATCATCTAAAAATTAAAATAAAAGGTACATACAAAAGCCAATCACGAGTCCATAATTCATAAATACACCACCTTCTTGGTGAAAGCGGTGTCCACACGCATCGAATCTGAATACTGCTCTTTTATTTCTTTAACTTCCCGGTACAAAAGCCCTTTCAGCAACTAATCCAGATTACTTGTAACATTTCATTACTGCGAAATTGCTTGCTATTACTATCGGTGGTCGTAATCCACGTTCCTATGTTAGTTTATAGTACATTTATAATCTATTAGCATTTATTTCCTACTCGACGGAAATGTGAAATACGCACAATCTGAAAAAGAAATCTAAAAACTTTAACAATCTGAAAACGGCGTGCGATTCACGTGGAGTCGGAATTATCCACGGTAGCCATCTCCATCTTGTCAACCTATTTTATCATGTACTAGAACGGTGATTGACACTGATGTGATCGGAAAAAAAATCAGGGTGAAAAGAGACTCATTCGAGAAAAAAATTCTTATTGAAGATAAACATCTATTCCCGGAAATGGAACGAGGAAAACGTGTCAAATTAAAAATCACAACAATGCTAGCGTTGATACAAACTTTTCCCAAAAGACTGTTTTTATTACAGCTTGTAGAGCACAATTACAAATTCCAGAACGCTTTAAAATTTAAAAGATGGAAGGGCTTGACGAGGCAAAGCCTCAGAATTAAACTACTAATACTGAGATTAGTTTAAATCCAAATGAAAATTAAATTAAGTAACAGCAAAAATTAAGCATCATAACCAGGACCAGCTATTAAAAACTAAGCCAAAATTAGGATAGAAATACTAAAAAACCTATCTGGAAGCACAAAAGGAATGAAAATACCGAAGTTATCGAAGTCGAACGAAGAGGGATTCAATGTTTCCATGTGTGTTAGAGAAAACGACCAACGATGGGATCAAGAAATTTATCGACTTCTTAGATCACCTGGATTTTTAAACAGACTCGATTTCAACAGATTTTCTAGATCTAAAGGCAGTCTTTGCATTTTGAGTTATTGAAACTCAGAAAATCTATTGGATATTGTAATCTTTACATTTGTTCATGATCATCAGTGTTAGAGACCCGCAAATTGCTCAACTGTTATCCGCAAATTTGCTTTCTCCAAAAATAAAAAATACGCTGCCCTTGAATGATGCTCTTTTACTGTGAAACATAACGTCAAACCTCAGGATCTCTGTAGAATATCTAGATTCTTCGTAGATTAGTAAACAACCATTGATCAATGGACGTTTTTTCTATCCCCTGTACCACTGGAAAGCTCAATGCTGCAAAAATATATTTATTTTTTTGAAATGTGGGAAAAAATGGACGCAACTTTTGCTTCCCTCAGAACTTGCCCTCTCTACTGTCCAGTCATCGCACCGTTTCAGTCAAACATCATCTCATCACGACGCAAGTCCGTCCCTCTGTTTGGCTTCGGAGAACGTTTGAATTGCAAGAATCCCCAAGAACTCACGTTGTTCACGTGAACTGAGAGTGGAACCGAAAGATTTCCGTTGCGGCGGCGGATAGAATGCCATATAAGACACATCAGATAGGCTCAACTGGAAATATTTGCTGGTACATCGCCAAAAGTTGAGGATGATAAAATTTCGAACAAAGACCGAAAGAAAGGTTTCTAGATGCGAAAAAAACAGTAAAAATCCATTCTTTGTGAAGAATTAAGGTGACTGGAGGGTGTGAGGTCGATGCACCAAATCAGTGTGTTCTTTTCTCTTAGACAAGCCCGATATTTGTCGATTCAGGAAGGATGAAAGTCTTGGACGCCCTAGCTCGGTTTCGTTTCGAAAATGTGCAGCCGAGCCTTTTACGAACTCAATGTTTATCCAAGTGCTATCAAGATTCACACAACTTTGGCGGAATAAATTTTTGGCTGGATCAAAATTTTTCTTAGGAGATGTGGGAGTTCGTTTTTGTAAAAAAAAACAAGTGATTCTATATGTTTTGTAGCATATTTTTCTGAAACCATGAATATTCTTTGGATGTGGCATATTCCATGCTGGTGATGTTGAAACTGTGAAACCTTAGGATCATTAGCAGCTTTGAGACAAAAAAAAACAATTGTGTGAGCAAATCCTGTGAAATCATTGGCAGCGCTATGAGGTTATGGTTGCATTCGCTAAGCTGAGAACTCAGATTTTTGACTTATTTCTTGTTTGGATGTGAATGTTAGGTTCATAGGTCTCTTTCCAACAACCGAGGTGAGCCTTAGAGCACAGCCACATTCAGTCATTGTCCATGACACCAGACAAATAGTAGCAGAACTACCTTTTTTCTTCTTTGCTTATCAAATACAATTTGTAATCCCCAAAGGTGCTCCTAAGAGATGGTAAAACAATGCCATTCTACTTTTTCAAGAAACCCATTGGACTGTCCAGAACACTGTTTTGAACATTTGAAGGGAAGCCCACTCATCTCTAACTAATAATACCATGAACGATACCATATAGAGTTCCTGATAATTTAACTACTTCTGAGAATCGCCACTAATTCCGATATATTATGCATCCACAAAACAAAAAAATTAAAATTTTCAAGAAATTTTCTTCTGAGAAATAATCTAGATGATTGTATCTATATATCATCTCCATTGTAATCTTGTGGCGTTTTAGTAGTGAGATTTATTCCGACGAAGACACATATCTCCATTTTTAATACACCGAATAACGTTTTATAGAACTTAATTTCCTCAATTTGTCTTATTCTTAACTCGAGTGATTGATGTTAGAACTTGACATTAATTTGCATTTTTTGACATTTTTTTTTGAAGTTTCTGAACCATTCACCACAAATATACTAATAGAGGGAGTTCCCCTCTATTGAATTATGTTGGAATTTATTGAAATAGAATTTTCAACCATGCTAGTCCATTGTGCTCGGTCTTGAAAGGTTCTCCGGCGAACCTCTCCATCATGTCTTTTTTTTTCGCTCAGGCTAATCCATCTGTTTGACAAGCACCTTACAAACTGCTTCGGTTGCTACTGTCGTATTTGAGTGAACAGTGGCGAAAAACACTCTCCTTTCGCGAACGACCTCAGCGGTGTGCTTTTCACATGCGCAAAATTGGAGGAGCTGAAGACGATTTTCTCGGTGAAGGAAGACAGTTTTTCGTTGTTTACCTCCTTTTCGAGGCCGTTCAACCTCATTCAAATAAACCAGATTTTATGTGCATGCTCTGCAGCTGGAGAGAAATGTGAGACTTTAGCCGTCTACGGCATTACATCAATTTCGGAAGGTACATATAAAAAATGCCCTAGGACACAGTAAGAAGTTGTTCTGTTGAATAAAACAGCGGTTTTATACAGCTATAAATCGTAGAATTAAATAGAAACACACAAGAGGAGGTGGGAACCAGATTTCACATACAACATGCATTACCAATTTACCATTACCATTTGTACATTTTTTGCATTTCTTCTGTGAAATAGATAGGAGAATTTAAAAAATGAAATAACTCTTTATTTGGAATCCCCAGCGCTTAGGTGCAGAGGGTGAAGCAGTGGTTAATGGATTCCATGGATTGCATGGATTTTGAAGATTGATTCAACCGCGTATGCACATTCACTACTTCTTTGGCATATTGAGAAAATACTCCCGGCAAAATACTTAGTCTTCTTCTAGGTCTCGTTATTGATCTTGCTCAAAAAACTGTGCAGGATAAGTATTCTCACAAGCATGCATTTCTTTCTGTAAATTTCCTGCACATCAGAAGTTTTTCATCGAGAATGAATTGCGCAGTAATCAAACTATTTCCAAAGGAAAACTGCTTAGAATTAGGCTTCTGCGAGAAAAAAGTTTTCGAACAAAATTCAAGTATCTCATCTAACGTCAAATTAACGTTATCTAATTTCATTTCAATTCACAAAATTATGGAAGAAGTTTCCTCGGTGAAACGAAACTAATTCAAATTTTACGCGTAGAAGAGATAAATAATCCTTGTACATACTTTTTGCCTAACTATGCCTACACTGCAGCGGAGCGTGGAAAGAAAGCAAGAAAAATAACGGTAACAAAATCAAATTATCACTGCTCTTTCTGCAAAAAAAAAGTAGCAAGGGATAAGTGAAGAATTCTGCGGAGGTTTTTGATCATTCTTGGATCATTCTTGGAAAAGAAATTTCCATTAGGTCGACATCGATACTTCTTGCAATGGCAGCACATTCCCACCTTCCCTCGAAACCTCCTAAAGGTCAATAATCGAACTATCGCCAAAGTCCATGAAATCCAAGCACAAAAATTTTGAAGGAACGACGACTCTTCACGATAAGGGGTTCATCAAACATTTTTCAGTTATTAGTCGTCTTCCACGAAATTTTTTCTTAGCTTTTCGTCTTGGCAGCTCTCCGCAGAAAATCGTTGAACACTGCTGTCATTATCGCTTATGACTGATTTGCGCCTTTGATCAACGGATTGATTTATCCTTACTTTCGTCTTTTGAAAGCTCTTTACAAGGGCTTAAAAACAGCTGCAAACGTCCGCCATGAAAGAAAAGACGACCCTGTGGTGTCGAAAAACCCCTCTAAACCCTCCGCTTCGACGCGAATTCAAAGTATAAAGATTCATTACAGGACAATTCCTGAGAAGAAGAAGAAATGGAAGAAGATAAGAGTTCATCAAACATTTTCCGAGCGACCACGTGTCAACATCTCTAGTTTTTACTCTTGAAGTTTAAGCTGTCAAAACTGGCGCGGTTTTCACCGCTGTGCAAATATGTACATTACCCAGAAAGCCGTGATTGCTTTCTACCTACTCTACTCTCGAGTTTTCCTTGCTTAGGTAAACGATTCAAGAAACAACTGCCGTCGAACGGCTACTGTTAGCTTTGGAGTGATCAAAATTTCGTTTTGTTCATTTTGAAGGCACCATTACACTGCAGGAAATTTGAATGAACGAGTGAAAATTTGGTTACATAACTCGGTTGAGCTAAGTTTAGTGAAGGTTATGCATAGATTGGAAATGCCAGCAAATCCATCTTAAGAAAATTTGCGCTACTCACAGCTGGGAACATCCATGCACTGGAAGCAGAATCAATATGTAGGAATTTTCAAGAAAGTGGTAGTGCGAAATTTGTAATTTTAACAAGGATCAGCTTTTTCGCACTTTCAGAGGATAACAACTCAAAATTTTTCTGCACGTCACACATTTTTAAAAGCTGTGAAAAGGAAAAAGAAACGTAGGATTTTGGATCTCTCTAGTGGCCTTCAGTGTTCGGAATGTAAGTTGTACGCATTGCAGAGAAATGCACAAAACACCACATGTAAGGTTTCAAATACAACACTCAAAGGAAGAAGGAAGAAGATTTCAAGAGCATTGAAGTCTCAATCACTGGAACAACCTTCACAGTTGCAAAATTGCTAAAATAGAAGACATGTTTATTGTTTTATAGTTTAGAACTTCAGAATGGTTTTGAAAAAGAAGAACTGAAATGGTTCTCTTCGGCACTGCCTAAGATCCACAGTGTGATGCGTATATCGTGAGCATGGATTTTTTGCGAAACATATCGTGTTATTTGCTCATTACTCCATTATCCTCTTTGTCGCCCCCTCCCTACCGTAGCCCCTCGGTATTGAGTTTATGCGCTTTTAACACGCGTAGGCCGAGCGCCCGTCGTACGGGCGTATCCACCATCTGGTTGATAGCGAAGAATGCATTTTCGTTCCCTTAAAGGAAACATCCCGAATTCAAATGCGAAAACTAACTAAGTACATGCTCGTAGCTGGCTTACATGATACTTTTCAATTATGGAACATATCTGTCGTACCCGATATCTGTCCTATGGTGCAGTAGAGGAACAAAGCACCTAGAAATTCTATTACTGTTACCATTAGTACTGCGCTTTCTTGGTGAAATTGGTCTCGTCAAATTCCACTTCCTTACCACGTTGGCACATCTTCCCTCTTCTTAGATACTATTTGCTTTTAAACCGATTAAATTTATGGGTTTCGAATAAACTTTTCCACGTTATGAGAAATCTATTGTCAATATATAAATTCTGAAAGTACTCTTCTCTTGGAGTTTCAATCGATTTTTCAAATTAAAAAATTTATCCACTATTATTTATTTTTCCCAAAATGCGCCTAAAAACTTCAAAATGTTCTTATTTGCTTTTGTAATTAAGTGATATATTCCCCTGGGATCCTCGGGGCTTTGAGCAAAAGCGATGGAAAAATGGCGAGAAGAAAATAACCGACTCATGATCCCGGTGGTGTTACGCCCTCCACCACTACAAAGCATTTAGTTGCGATTTTATACATTTACTGGTAGTCGTTAGGTTGCGTGGATTCTTCATTGTTGAGTCAATCAAAAAAACGAGTCCTTTTTGAACTCAGAGTGAAGAAATTTGAGTGGACCAATGGCAGCACTGCTGCCCCGCCTTTGCTCACTACACAGCGTCCAACTCTGAGTATTTTCAAAAGAAACGATGTGGATCTCAGTCGGTGAGATCTTCAGGATTGGAGCGCGCCTATGTAGCAACATATACCTATTGCTATCAAACTTGCTAAAAAGAAATTGAATTTCTAAACTCTAGCACCTGTTCGAGGAGCTGCTGCCGATCCTTGTGCTATTCGTACATTTCCTGCAACCGCAGCGAAACTGAGGTCCCTCAGCGAAACTGAGGTTCCTCAGCGACCCATCTACGTGCCGTTCTCGAAAGAGGAACGCGGTGAGACGTGCATTTGGCGAGATGGAGCTCGAAAGTGCATGCTTTATGGATCGGGCACGTGTAGTCAACAAAGCTGTTATTTCAACGGAACAGCATCTTTAAAGAGCGAGGCTCCCATCAATCATGTTTCCCTGTCACTTAAGCATCGAGTTTTTCCCTTAGTTTTTAGATCTCCGGCTAACGACTGCGAAGGGAGTAGGCTAATATGGAATTTAGATAACGAAATTTAGGTAACGGTTCAGATTTTTGAAGGTTCTTCGTTTTTGACTATGTCAATTCCAGAAAGTTAGAAAATTTCCTTATCCTATGCAGAGACAGCCTCGGATAAACCTTAATTCTCTGCAGAAAAGCTGAGCATGAGTGGTGTTTTTCCAGAAACAGCTGCAATCCACAGTTCATTTTCAATCGTCACTATCTTTTCCAGGCAGATCAGCCCGCTAACGAGATGGAAAGCGATGGTAGTCAGCTTTTTTTGCTACCCCTCAACACGAAAAAAATGAATGCAGAGGGATTTGACGTCGCTGGTGCGGGCGAAAGTTGAGCACTGGACATTATATTTAATCCGCTATAGTCCGGATTTGAATATATGACCGTGTTGATTCCATAAAGACTATTGATAGGTGATGCAAAAAAATGATTTTTGTTGTTTAATTTTCCCCAGCACCTTTTTAGATAGGCAAATATTAGTCTGCAACCTAAAAAAGAAATTACAAATTACCCACATTGCTGTCGAGGACTTTATCATACGGGGAATTCTAAGTACTTGACGTTGTCTTCTGCCCACAGATTAGTACTTGTTTTTAACGAAGGCTACGTGGTTAACAGGAGAAGCGACATGCAGTGATAAGGTGCCTTTTGGATGCATTGTATAGCACTACGTCAGAAAGCAGAGAATAAAACGCGAGAAGGAAACTAATAAGTAACATAATGGAGAAAGACAGAGGTAATATTAGAGACAAATGACAACTGAGTGCAAGGATCAGCTCCTGCCTGGCGTTTGTTGCTAGATTTCTGTAGGACACTCGCATTTCCTGTTTTGTTCTGCATTTTCTTGCTTCTTTTATCCAATCCTATAGAGCACCTTGAGCACAGAAATAAATAAATAAACAGTGTGAGCAAATAGTAATAAAATAATGATAACGAGTGAATGAAAATATGAATAGTAGAGAGTCCACTTGCCAGTGTTTATGATATGAGGGAGGAGCGCAACGAGGTTTATCCTGGCGCTAGAGGAAGAACACGTGCACTGGGCAGGAGAGCGTGGTGAAGCGTCGCGGTTGCCTGAGTTAACACAGATGCTAGCGATTCTGAGCATTCTTGCCTAAAAACATTGTAAGAACTTAGCAGCAACACGCTTACGAATCAACCATCAAGTGAAGCAAAGAAGCTTCACAAACTCATAGATTTGCTCAATTCCCTTTTCACCAGTGAGGTCTGACTTAGAAGGAAAAATCCAGTAACCTAAACTTTTTTCCGTAGTTATTTGCTATCACAAGCTACTATTTTACTTCTAATTCCCTGTTATTTACCCTCGTACTTCATGCTACATTATTCTATTATTACTTATTACATATTAAATTTATGTTATTGAATTCCTATACGATTGAAGCAACAATCTTTCATTATTGAGAGAGGACAAAATTCCTTTAATTGCCCCAAGTAGTTGTTTTCGATGTGAATGCCCTGCCCAAATGCCGGAAAAAAGGCACGCGAACAGCTCCCGCTGTTGAGTCGACACAATCAGAAATGGATCCACCTCCTGGTGATTCATTGGATCTGTTCTTTCACAAAAATCTTCTTCTCAGGTCCATGTGCTGCCGACTCTGATTTGAAGATTTGGAGAATTGCAGATGTGAAGAGTCCAGAGAATGAGAAATCTGATGTCCCATTTGAATTTTAAGATTTCCAACTGAGCAAAAAAAGTTTACTCCACTGCACATATCTGCATGAATAAAGCTATGCTAATTAAGGATTTTTAGAGGCAGGAAATTAAGGAACGTTCACTAGCGAAATTAAAAGCGAAATTATGGTTTTATGAAAGGGCTCCAGCGATTCTTTTGGGATTGTGATAATCGATTAAATGTTTAGATTCTGTGGAAAACAAATGGAGAAAAACTCGATTCTCTATCAATTCGGACCCAGAACATGTAGTATTTTCTACTTTTATGTCGTTTTTAGAAGAATAGCTAGTTTTCTTACAGTGTTCTTCATTCTTATGGGAGTGTTGGAAATGTTATTCATCAAGGATACTGCACCGAATCTTTGCAGGGAAATATGTTACAATAAAGCAAGATTTTCAACTTTTGTGTGGTGCTTTTGAAGAGTAGTGGAAATCTAAGAAAAGTACGAGAAATGTAAGAAATAACGAGAACTGAAATCCTTGAATCTCTCCAATTTTGCGTCTAACTCTTCTACGATCGCTGTTTCCATTTTTTAAATGTGCTTCGCTGCTACGGTGCCAATCAAACCTCCGATAAATGTGCACCGAACTTGCATGGGAGGATAAAAGCAGTGGTCTGACACATTGGCGCCCACAAGTCCTTGTGCAGGCGTGTTCATAAACCTCAGAAATCATCCGGCGATCTAGATGTTCCGGATTAAAGTCGAACGCGTAGGCGGATCCCCATACGGATTGAACAAACCCGTGCACTTTGTCCTTCATTTATCTCAATGTGCTTCCTAATCCTTGAACAGTCGTAGGCGTTCTCAAGCCAACTAATTAGATAACTCTTCGAACGGCTCCCTTCTTGCGTAAATGTAGGGAGATGGCGACATTGCCGTCATCCGACTAGCGTGAATTCATTAGCGTAACTCATTCAATCCACTTCTCCGAGGAATGCGGAGTCTGAGGATCTATGGTAAGCAACCAACACGCATGTTTAGCGCATAGAACGAACATCGCATGGATCTGAGAACCTCATTATTCGACCCTGAGACATCCATTCATTACGTGCGTCCGCCAAGTGCAAGAACCACCCTTTGCTGATCGTTTTCAAGAAGTCGCAGCACACACAAAAGCTGATTTCTGGGTTTCCCCAGCCGCGAAAACTCTCTGAGCATGGCAAACATTCGAGTACAACGAAGAACTCTGGACAGCTTCACCTTTGGACTCTTGGCTCTTTGCGCCCGCTCGTCTGACAGATGAACAAACTGGCGAACAAACCAGGAAATGCCAATACATCACCAATAGGACTTCAAAAAAAAAACATTTATTCAATTGGCGCTATGAACGCTTAAAAAGGAAACCAGAAAGAAATAATCACGAAACAAAATGTTGAAATCCGGGCGTCACTGCTTCACTTCGAACGTTTTATCGCTTAAGGTGCTTCTCACACACAATCCCTTAAGTTTTAGTAGCGTCGCTTGTTTGTCCATAAGATTAAGCATCTAGCGATTCGAGTGGAGCACAGCAATGCTCGTGGATTCTTCACGTGCGCATACATCCTTATTTTTGTGCAGCATCTGTATACATATCCATTTTATGATCAATCAATAGTAGTCCTATGATCAGTAATTAAGTAATAATGAGCTAGCACGAACAACAATAATAGCGTTTTCTAGAGAAAAAGAGTGGTGAAGAATAAAATCTACCCATTTCTGCTCGAGTCCCCAGATCTGACTTAGGATTTCCTTAGAATCTAACTTCCTTTTCTCGATACTTAAGGATACCATAACCACCCCCAACTTCAAACGGTTCTACTAGTACTTCTTATTAAGAAATCGTTATAGATAAATGCATTCCTGATGAAAACCTTTTAAATGCAACTTATCACGGAATTATTGACGATGTTGGATCTCACCATGTATAGATAGCTGCAGAAGTGTAGATCACGGCTACGAGCGCGTTCACGCTCAACGCCCAATACCAATACTGGAAAATATCTACGTTTGAAAAAGCCTTCTGTCTGAAAACGATGCAACTAATTACGAGTAATAGAATGCTGGCAGAACGCAAATCGTCGATGATAATACGGGTGGGCAAGTTTTGCTGCTTATTTTATTCGCATAGGTGGAAGAAGAGAAGACGAAAGAGTTGCCCGCATTTTGCCGTCTAATAAGTTGCATCGTTGGGGAGACAGGAGCGCACGGAGCTGTGTCACATGCTTGTTCCAGGATTACTAAACGGAATTGAGTGTGACCAGGCTCATACTCGTGAACCACAGCCCCACCTCTGTCTATTCAGTGTCTGTCTATTACGCCAGCATCAGTCTCGTGAAGCGCTGCCTTCATGTAAATCCTGATCACGGCTAATGGTGCCCAGTGCTAAGCCATTAGTAGAGTTTTCTCAGTAAAGCAAAGGGTACGATTAGGGAAAAAGTGCAGCAGAGTGAACGAACGCTACGTGCTTTCTTGAAGGTCGCGTCGTACACAAAACGTTCTTTTCTGAATGGCAGCTGTCCAAATGGCTTTGTTATTTTAGTATTTTAAAAGTATTTATTTTTCTCTTTGGTTCACTGGTTTTCCGTCTTTTATTCGCTCTGATAGTATACCGTGGAAATGTGAGGTCCCAGCACTCTTTCTGCTTCCATTTCGTCCGTTGTTGTGTTTCTTCGATGATTTTTCCTTCCACATTTCTTTTCTGCACAATTACAAGGAAACTTGAGGGGAACTTGTTCCGATCTCTTTCATTTTTTAAATTTGAACTACATTTTCCGCTAACAGTCCACGGTCCAACTGTTTCTTTTCCGAACTAATCATCACATCTTTTTTCGTTCCCTGCTGACTTTTAGTCGAGCGGATGCGTCCTTCTTCATGGTCACATGGCTCCTATCTGTCACTGATACTAAGGACCAAAAAACAGATGCGCTCGTGCATTTCGCGAGCAAGGTGATAATTTGATTGAGAACGTATTTCGTTTGAAAACATTTCCATCTTCGGAGATGATCGGGACATCATACTCTACGCAAATGGGGTTGGTGATGCAATTCGAAAAATTGGTTTTTATAAACCAGGAAGTGCGTTGTAAAAAGAAACATAGCAGTGAAATGTCGTTAGAAAACGTCCATGAGGATTTAGTCCGGAGACATCGTTCCCATCTCCACTTCTTACGTGAAAATGAGTTTTTCAAAGGGAGTTGGACAGATTGATCCGTAGAATCCTTGACTCCCCAAAAATGTCTGGTTTTTTTTTCTTCTCGTTATTGAGAAAAAGTAAAAAGCAAAAGTAGTACAACAAACAAGTGTACAGTATTATGCCTTCCATCTACCCATTATCAAAACAGTATTACTATATACAGTAAGTAATAGGAATCAGAGAAAGGAGGTCAAAGTATGCATCGACCCTTGGGTTTCACTCCAGGACCCAACCGCCGGTCAATAGCAACTCCAAAGGAGCGGAGTGGGAGGGACGTGCTGCAGTTTTGCGCATAGCCATTTCTGCCCGTTCACACTCTTAATTCTCTGCTCTCATAGCAGAACCACCAAGTTTCTTTACAGTAGGTAATTTGATTAATGTGTTGCAATGTAAAATATGTAAACCAGCTTAGACCCTTGCAGTTGTGGACTTCAGAAATTCGTATCCGGCTTCTCCGGATCAGTAAACGGCATCATCTGAGCATTTTGCATTTAACACTACGAATCTGCTGCTGCTTTTGTCCACAGAGAAATCTTCATTCGTCTTTCTTTTCCTGAATCGATAGGGTTGCTCCTCCACACATTACCCCTCCATTTCTATTTTTCATGATATTTTCTTCTCTTTCTCTAATCCCACTACTTGATCCATGTTTATTTTTGTCATTCCTCCATTCCCTCTTTCTCCAATTATATGACTAATTTACATTTGAGACTTTTTTGTATTGCCTTATTTGTCGCACTCTTACCGGTGCCTTTGATTTTCTGTCGGAGACTCATAAGCTGATTTTTCTCCGGGATAAATGATCCGTCGTCGTTGTTGAAAACTAAGTTAGTTTTTACGGGCACAGGTGTAACAGCGTATCGCAAAAGAGAAAATTCTTATGATTAAGGAGAAAAGTCACCCAGTTTTATGTAACAGTAATGTAAAAATGCTCAATCGAATCAAAATCCTGAACTTTACTATAACATGGGGCAGAAAGGCTACTTTGAATGAATACATACATCCCAAAAAAAAGCCAAATATGCATTGCAGCTGGTTTAAATAATAAGACTGATAAGCAGATTAAACTCTCTTTATAATAACTAAACGAATCAGGGAATAAAGTAAAATACTTCCATTAAAGTAATATCCAGAAAAATTTGTCCTCAGATCTAGTACTCCCCGCGCGCGAACACTCAACTTGCGGTCATCTTATCAACGGTTAAGACTATTCTTGAAATTCCAGAAACACGAAGAAGTTCAGTGACAACACTTTGGTACTTCTAAAGGTAAGCCGTTTCTGACGGTTTTTCATTCACATTTTGAAAGCTGAGGTAGTCATTGTAGCCACTACGAAGAGAGTTAGATTATCTCCTCCACACATTTTGTGATATCCGTTGGTATCCGGAACTCTGGTATCATTTGTACAAGTATTGTATTCGGTATGACTTGTATAGGGTTTTACAAAAAGCAAAAAAAAACCTCTACGGTTTGGTTTGGCGCCCGGTGCTCAACAACGTATCTACCTATACGGTTATGTAACCTCATCAATGTGAAATTTCCTCGCAAAGATTCATATTCACGCTCTGCACCATTCACCACGAGACATGAGGCTTGCCTCAAACCACAACTCTGTCACATTTTACACCGAAGCTCAACCCAGGAAACGAATTTTCGCATCTTAAATGAACAAGGAAGAACCAAAACGAACTTAGTTGTAGTATTTTGTGTTCTTAAATTCTTGAAAATTATTTTTAATTTTCTTCCTAATCAATGCATTAAAGAGATCAATTTCATCTCTGAGAAAAGAACCTCGTATTCTCCAAGCAACCCCTCCCTCCCCTTTTACCCTTTTAATAAATCCTTCCAAATAATCGTTTCTGTATCGCTGCAAATGCATAAGAAAAGTTGCGGGACGCTGGACGGGAAAAATCCATAGAATGTCGGAAAAGTGCAGCCGAGAAAAAATGACGAGGCCGTCTGCTATTGGCTACTTGGTTACGTCGACGATCTTTTTGTTCAGGATTTTCGTCTTTACTTCTGATGGCTCATTAATCCTTGAAGTGTTGCAACAGGCTGGTGCCTAGCCGGGATCGCTTTTCAAACGCTTGTGGGTTTGCGCGTTTGAAAAGATTGAGAATTGCTGAGAATCATGTTCCACCACCCCTACTACCACCAGCACCGCCCTATCCCGCCAAGGTCGCAACCCGTCTTATCTGACTGAACGCACATAGCTTCAGAAAAAAAAGTTTCGGCAAAAACCGCACATAATTTACGTGACGTTCGGATGGTGTATTGCGTATATGCCTTTCACCACAAAACATCACCATCATTCAATCTCCGAAAATTGTCACCGAGAGAAAAACGTTGGAACGTCTCGGCCGAAACTGATTATTAATGTCGCTTCCAAATAAAAAAAAGACGACGCACTCTGTTTCTTTCGCGGTGAAAGGCTTGGATTGCTGTCAGTGAAACCTTAGTGGATGAATCGTTGCCGTCTCGTCGTAAAAAAGGACAATTCGCGCAGCGACGCTCAGTCACATTTTTTCTCGACGAATTGTGAAATGTTAGAAACCGTTGCGAATTGATCGGGTTTAGGATTAACTGAACTGGCGAGCAATGAACAGTTCGCTAAAAATCTACGATATAAGATGTGACAGGGTTAAATGGTTCTCGGCGGTTGTTCTTGATCGTATGCGATTATTCTCGTTGTTATGAACAGTACCTGTTTGTGCATCGGCACTTGGAAAACGAGTGTGCAAAAAATTGCTCTCCTGCTGATAGTAGAAAATCTCCGCGGGCGTAAAAAATGCAAGCGAATAAAGGCTGAGGTTAATCAACCTCTTTGGAATTAATTATCGCGTTTGGCTTCAATTCAGAATCGTTTAAAGTTTATGACTAGGTATGGAACCCATACAGTGACTTGCAACCTTCTCATCACCTTAGCGGTTTTAGGCTCCGAGTCAGATCTGGTAGAAATTTTTTGATCCCGCAGGAATGAACTGATCGGTTGGCCTTGGCTAATGTCGAGTCATCGTGGGGCAGCAGCCTCGTAACGCTGGGCTACACCATCCACAGTAAACTCTATACTGAAAGTTGTCTGTGTTTTATTCACTACAGCAAAAAACTCAAAGTAGTATCCGCCCTCTTGTGGTACTCACCAACAGTAACCTCAACATTTTTGTCGATGTGCGGCTTCCCCTTCTTCTTTAGGATTTTCAGGTAATAGAGATCACGAAAAATGTCCTCTTCATCCAAAAATCTCGGTCAAGGCACTTTTAGAATTTCTTGCTTCAGAATTAGCAGGAATCAAATAAAGCAACAAATTTCGAGTCGAAAAACAATATCTCGAAGCTGGCCTATTGACGTTGAAGTTCTTCAAGAATTTTAGGATCTCTGAATAGTGTGGAGTAGTAGAAAGCGCTAAATCTCCCGGACATACACCTTCCAAGAACATAACCAATCACGTTTGGAACTACGAATTAAAATTCGTCAGCGAGTTTCAAAAGAAACCTTATTTCCAACCAACGCTATGGATCTATTCTCTTCCTTTATTAGCATTCCACTACCTCTACAGACGAAATGAGATTTTAGAGTTGTCGGATCTCTCGCAGAATAAAGTCGTTTTCAAGGTGACATCAAAGCATCAAAGACTGCAGCTATCCCAACCAAACTCTCTATGATCCAGAGCAAAAACAAAATCCTCGTGTGATTAGAAATCGAAAATCGCGGGAAGAAATAAATTGAGATTATCTCACGAAGTGCAAATGGGAGTACATACGAATGCACTGAAAACAATCTGACGTTAGAGAAAAATCCGTTAGATTGAGTCGTCTTGAGTTCCTGAGAAGCTGTACTCTTGAAGAAACAAGAAACAATGATGTTAAGTATTTTTAGACGATGTTTTTCTTATGTCTGTCTACATTATCAGAGATTAAGTTGTTTTTCCCCAGATCGCATAGGGATGAGGCTTTAGATGGGATGATGTACTAAAAAAATTCATAGCTTATTTAAATGAATATTTTACGTATTTTTACAACATACTAGTTTGAGTAATATAGTTCTATTCGTGTCATCAATTACTAGTGAATACCACAACCATATTTTATAGTCAGGGTCTTCGGTTGTTGCCAATTCAAAATATCCAAAATGTTCGCGTGTTTGGAACAACCAAAGTCGAAAATTGGCCGATGAGTAAATGGCAAACGTGAAATCCGGTAGCTGACAGAAGCGAAGAAACACCGAGTAGCAGAAGAGGCAAATTTGCTGAGGTCTTGAAATATTTTAATTTTTATCTAGCCTATTTTTGTCCTAAAGTATACTGACTTATACTGACTTATCATTAAAAATAACTAAAGCACATGTCACAAATATAATTGAAGCACATAAAAAAAGAATCAGGTGCAGAGGTTGAATTACCACTAAAAAACACACGAAAAAACCAACCTTTTGTCTCGCGAACGTGAAACGGGACGACGCAGGTTCAACACAACGCTGAGTCAAATTGTCGCAAGAAAACAGGAAATTGGAACTTCTCCTTGAAGATTAATAATTTAATTGTACGTAGCTTTCAGCAGTTTGAAAGTGGATTTAACGGGATTTAATTATCAACAAAGCTCGGATTCCGTGCACATTGCTAGGCCTGAGAAATCGCGAAGAACCTGGTCAAAAAAGAAAAACAAAGGAAAGGAAAGGACCAAAAGAAAAATTTTAAGTAGTTCTCCAGAGAAGAAGGTTTCCTCTACAAAATAGTCATGCCACTGTTTTTCCTGCTCGCTAGGCAGGCCGGCAAGCTACTTAAAATTGCGTGTTATAAAATCTTATAAAGAAAATCCTCGGCTAGGAAGTACTGGAAGGAGATCTGCATATCATTAAGTTGTTCCGGGTTATGAGAGTTTGTAGAGAGACTAAGGAAACCCCAAATTTCTTCTTCTCGGGATATTTCTCTCAAAATTTAGATGGGAAGAATAAAGAAGTCGCAAAACCTTTAAGATTGTCCCATCTGGATTCCGGACAAACTGGATGGTCTCATTCGACCGACCTGACTGTCTCGTAGCGCAAGCCTTCCCCTATGAAATTCCACCCAGAGTATTTCATTAGGTCCTCATATCAGGAAGTTATCTGCAGTCCTAACAATATGCACAGAACCTGAGCTTTTATCAATCACTAAACCTACTTCTAAAAAGCTACTTGTAATAGATTTTTTTATTTTTTGGAAGTGGTTTCAAGTTTCTAGTTCTTGAAATTTGACTCAGTGGGGTCTCGAACCCTTGTTGTCCAATTTCCATATTGTCAACACATTGTGGATTTGAAAGCGAAATGTTGATGTCATATATTACTGTCATACGCTTGAAACTAAAAATAATGTTTTGTAATGTATATAATTATTTAATTATGCGTAGTATTTTGTCCTAGCTATCATGCTATCCCCCATTCATTGATGCCCACACACTGGTGATTGCATGGATTTGAAAACTTGCTCTGAAAATTGTATTAAATTAATTTACAAATTAGCAAGAAATTTTCAATCTTTCAACTAACCTTTAGAAAGTTAATGAGGTTTAATGAATTTCCACTATAAACTGTTATGGAACCAGTGACTTCATTTCACAATTACTATGTCATACATATTACTTCGATTATACTACTCTTCTACTTTTACTTCCCTAATAAATCTTCTTTTTATCCTTCTCAAAAAGAGACCCTTAGATCCTGTCCGCTAGTGATTTATGCCAATTTTCAATGAAATAATGTGGGAGAAAGTGACTGATGTGTCTACGATTCCATTAGGACCCGATGTGTAAGGCCCACGTGAGTATTTGATAAAGTAGCCCAATATTACTGGTTTTGCAAGTCACAACAGATTAGTCTTCCCAGTCTGACGGTTTTAGTTTTTCTTCCCCTATCACAAATTAAAAATCATGCCATTCTATCTGCATTTTTTCTACATAATCCCCGTAATCTGGAACCCGTTGTGCAAGAAGCATTTGAAATGCTACAATGGGAACGACACATAACTTTTCGCTTCGTTATGTCCAGTCTAATCGGAATGGAAGTCTAGTTTTTCGCTATTAGATTCTCTATAGTTGTTCATGCGAAAACTAATTGGCATCGCCGTATGGCGGCCGTAAATGATAGGGCGAACAGATGAAAATGTTCTCATTGGCCGCAAATCGTAATCTGTGCAGTTTTCAAGAGTATATATTAAGATTGGATTAGTAAGAGATCATTAGGTAAGAGAATGAAAGACATTAAATTAGAAACCTTCTACAGTGGGTAGGGATATGAGGAGCATATTATTTGATTCAATTCTCAAAACGAAAGCACTCTATTACGGGCAGCAAAAGGTGATTTCGTTTCCATGCATGATAATTTCATATTTTTGCTCATAAACTATCTCTACTCCATAAATTCGAAGTTAGACAGTTCTGTTTCATCGGACGAGAAAAGTTCATGGATGATGAGGCTGATACGGATGGCTCGTCCGTTGAACTCACTAGTAATGAAGGTATATTCAAGATTTTGTTTAAGTTTGCTGTAGTACGGCATTAATTTCCGTAATGTGTTTTAATGGGCGGGTGTAGCGCAGTCGGTTAGAGGTCCGTTGTAGCTGCACGGCTGATAGTTCGAATCCGCCCCAGTGCAAACCAAGCCTTTCATCCATAAGGGGTCGATGAGTTGGTACCAGACTTGTCTGGAGGGCAAAAACACTGACGTGACACATCGGCTAGCCCCCACAAGTCATTGTAGGGCTGCGCGCGGGTTCATAAACCTCAAACGAAATCTGAGTTGAACTCGAACGCGTAGGCGCATCCCCATAGGGATCGATCAACGCCGTGCACTTTATCCTTGATAGTAACATTTACAGTTATATTACAGTATATGCAGTAACATTTATAGTAACATTACAGTACTAACAATATCTAATATCAATATCTGCTGATTAGCAATTGTTAAATAGTGGTATATTTACGTATTTAATCGCGTTCAACAATAGAATCTGCAATAATAGTAAAGTAATGTGCAAAGATATTGCAATAATATCAGCATACAATAATGTAGTAACGTACTATCCATGTTTAAATATCACTCATTTCACATAGATTTGTTCAAAAGTAAACCTCCATACAAATTTTTGACGCGAATCTGATTAATAAGTGAAAACGAGGTGATGAAAGTGCGCTGACAATGAAGGTAGCGGCAGCTGTCATCTCAGGTTTAAAACTATTGCCACAATTTCCCCACAAAACCCAGTGGAAACTCTGCCGAACTGATTCTACCTGAGAAAAGTAGGGAAAAGTCGTATAATCAACTTAACGAACTCTAGATTGTGACGCCGCTTTACAGCCTCGAAAAAAGCTCGTAAAATTCAATCAGTGTTCTCTGTTATCAGCTTTTGAGTTACTTGACAGAAGTATCATCGCACTTTTCTTTCCAAATTTTCGAAAGTCTCCAGAAAGGAGAGATGATTTCTTATGTGAATTTTGCTTTACCGATTTTTTGTTCACATCTATCTACCTATAAGATCACCGTGATTTGAATCCTTTCGGGTTTTTCTTGACTATTTCTGATTTATTTTCTGTTGGCCTTTTTTCTTCGAGCGTTGGGTGTAAACTCACGCAACCCCCACCTTTTCACACGAAGATAAGCCTCGTTTCGTTTCGTGTGAATGAGGAATCAATCTCGGTGGAAAAACAAACTCGTGCAACACCAGCAAAACTTTTATGAATTGACGCCAGTTTTGTGGATTTTTGGTTTACTCCAATTGTTCATTGCATGGAATGAAATGGAAATAAAAAGTGTGCTTTGTAGGAAGTAAAGGCTAGAATAATAACTAATTAATATCAATGGAGTAATCGAGTAATGTTAATTATCTATGTAGTCAGTAGTAATAATATAAATGCTAATATTAATGGTAATACTAAAAACAGTAATAGCAATAATAAATAATAAATAAATAAATAAATAATGATGGGAATAGACGAATTCGAATAGGTTTAATTAAAGATCTATTAAGAAGTAGAGGGCACAAACATTGTGTTCTCAGATCCTCCGTATGAAAAATTTTCCGTAAATTTGTTTTAGATTGGATGTCCCTCAATTCCATTGTAAAGACACCTTTTTTCAATGAATCCGATCTTTCGTACAGCCTTCACACTGGAACTCTGCCTCAGTTACAAGTCGATAAAAATGTTTACGCCCCACATTCTCGAATTCTCTGTTCCCAATCACCGACTCCTAAATTTAGTTCCGAAACATTCCAGAAAAAGTACATCTGAGCCAGCTACTAATGAGTAATGCAGCTTTCTACTGAAAAAGTATGTTTTTTTTTTCGAGTAAAAGTAGTGGACATACGAGTGAAAGCTGATCCTTGTTACTGCGGAATTTTTCGCGATCAACTGGAGCCGCCGTCAACGTAGCGGCCGTCGAGGCTCGGCGGTGGCGGAGGAGGACGAGGACGGAAACAACTCGGCAAGCGAATTTCACGTGGACAACAGAAAATTCGCGCGGCTGTGGCTATCTCATGCAACTTGGGGCTGAGATTTGTGACATGAGACAACCCTGAATTTTTTGACTGCCTGTTTACCTGGGCACATGGCATTGAGATATCGTTTATAAACCGAAGCTCAACGGGAAACAATTTATCCTCAAAGACCTAGGCCTTTGACTAAAAATAACAAGAGTACAAGCAATATCCGTAACATATCGCCGTTCACATCAAAACAACTCGGATTGTTTTCATCGCTTCATCGCTTTCACAGCTCACAGAGCGATCCTACACTTGTCTGCCTTACGAAGAGAACCTGTACAGGATCTCTAGCACGACCACAACGACGACAAAAGTTGGCGAGTGCTGAACTTGAGTGAAACACCCGTTGCGGAACTTCTCGGTTTAATAGTATTGCATCACGTTACATACACAATTACAATACGCATTATTAATTGTATTTACTACTATGTCCTATGTATTCTAGTTTTTTAAACTTTTTTCTTTATATTTGTCATTTTTCTATTATCTGTATTTTCAATTATATTATGATCGTACACCACCTGAGACACTTACAGTACGTGCTTAAAATCTGAATTCACTTTTGTATGAACATCTGAGCTAACCTAGTTCGTTTTCTAATCATCCTTGACTCTCCGTAAAGTGCAGCTCCATGCTGTATTTTACGGCGAGTCAAGGATAATCAGAAAGGATATTTAGTAGTAGAACTTAGAAATCCGAAGAATTTCACTTTTTAAGGGATCTTCGAGTTTTAAAGGACGTCTGACTTCTCTAGACTTGGACGAGGTGCACTGCAAGGGTGTAATTGTCCTCTGACGTCCTTGTTCTAGAAATGACAATACACTTTGTTAGAATCGATAGCTGAAGTACAGTCGGCTCAACCTCACAATAGAAGAACAGCTAATTGTAATATGAGTGAATTCAATATTTTAATATTTTTTCGAATTAATTCACGACATTTTGAAATCTCATGATTTAAACCCCAAAAACTCTCAAAGTATGTAAGATCTTTTCTGGAACTCTGAAATACCACCTGTTCGCCATTTTTACCACAGTTCACAGCAAAATGGCTGATCTAAGAAAATTTCTTGCTTTCACTTCAGCTCACACGCTTTGCTGAAATGAGTCCACCTTGAAAAATCTTTTTGTGGTTTCCTTCCTCTTCATTTATTTCCCTTAAGTGGTATTTTCCAAGGATATTTAACTCTCTGTTCGTGAAATTAAAAATATAACCTGCATTCGAGAGCCGTTGGACTGGGCCAAACAATCTAGTGAGAAAATCGCTACACTGTTTTAGAATGTGGTTAAATCCATAAGTAAGGTACTGGTTTAGCGAGAGGGATGTTTGGCAACTCCTTGAATCATTCGCTCACTGCAGCAAGTCCCGGAATCCTAAAATATCGCAGAGCAATTTCCTGGTCCTGCAATTCACGTGCTAGAAATGTGGGATAGGTTGGACGATTCGTGGGATTGTGAATATTGCGAAATACAGCAATCACAAACACACGGAATGTGGGCCTAAAAGAAGCTGAACAGCAAAATCCACCGGTTTTTCCATACCACTTTCGATTTCGAACTCATCACTGTGAAGAAATGTTGACCGTACGGTTGACTCATCATTGACTGTACCGACCAAGCTGTTTCGGTCGCACTCTGCTAACGACGATGATCACGGACGTTTCCCTAAGCGGTGCAAATTGACTCATAACGTGCACATCATGCTCGATCCACGTGAACGCATGTGAAATCCACATGCGCTAACGCAAAGAGCATCATCGAGTGAGTCGCTGCTGTGAAAACGACGACGAGGACCGACGCACGAAAAAAGCGGCATCGGCTGGACTCGAGTGGAACGCGTTTTGCAGGATTTTTCAGTTGCAGAAATATAGTGCTGGCTGGAAATTTCGAGCTGCAGTTCCGAGAAAATTACAGACTGGACGTCGTACTTTTATGAGAAGAGTTCGAAGGGTCATCAGCTACGTCCTCCATTTTACTGCTACATGATATTCTCATCTGCGGTAGTTTCTGTCGTCCAGAGCGAACGGAATTTTATCGTCAACAAAAGTGAAATATTTGTCAGTGAGCTGAAAGGTGAGAGAAGTGAAGCTCATTCTTCTTTAAACCTTTGATGATGATGCTAGAAGGTCTAGAAGAGAAGGAGAAGATTCTTGATACGAAAAAAAGTACTGGAAATGATCAAAGAGGCCGGTCATAAAAATCCTGTAAAAACCATCGTTATCGTCTTCCCACTTAAGACACATTCAATGCAAGTAAATGACTGGCTGTGATTCCTTGCGAAATGAGCGGGCGTAGTAAAAACCGTACTGTTTCTGGGATCTCGAATGTTTTCACGCAAAAATAGACTTTCAAAGTGAAGTTCCTGTTTACCAGCGGTCGGTGAATTTTTGGCACGTAGTGAACTTGACCTTGATCCCATGCCCCCCACCCGCATCAGAAAGAAGCTCTAAGATCACAATGATTATCGTTTCTTACGTCAAAATCACTTCGTGTGGTTGCGTCAAATGTGACGCATGACCGAGCGGAATCGAAACAGACAATAAATAACCCATGCACTCATTATCAACAGACGTAGGGTTGTTTTGGCGTCGATACCTACATCTAAACGTCTGAATTGTACGTTCCGGGTTCACTCAGATCACTAATGGTCAGGAACCAGTTCGACAATTCGCGCATTACGGAGGACCTTTGATTCGAAAGACACAGACCGATTATGTAACAAAGAACGACGCCTCAAATGGCCTTGAAGAACGACTTCCATCCAATGTTCTAGAGTGGTGTTTCAAACGAATTCGCCGGGTTCATCGACGCGGTTAAATTTGGTAGGGTTTCCTTTGAATTATGGGCATTTAAAGCTTCGAGTTACGAGGATACGATTCTAGGAATAGAATTAGATTGATTCGTTTATTTCTTCAAAAAGCGAGAGTGAAACGTTACGTAGTTAAGCGTTTCTGGTCTATTCTCCGGAAACTGCAGATGTTTATGGGTAAAATGAGAAAGATGTGCCTCCATCACCTCGACTGTACACCGTACATCGTTCGTGTTTTTGAAAAAAACCTGAAATGAGTCTGCTTTTCACTGCAAATCTCATTGCTCACTGAAGGAAGGTGGGAAATACCGACAAAACGATGTATGCGTCCAGAGAAGAAATTGGGAACTGTGTCCGCTCCTGCCGCTTCCATGCTATCAAGGATTACGGGGTTGTAGCTGGGACTCAGATGAGCCGATTGTGATCTAACAACCTAACAACCCGGGACTTCGCATACATAATCTATTCGTGACCTTTTCTAGGTTCTAGTCATAACTGTCAGTAGGCGGAGTCGGTTATCATATCAGGGCACGGTTATACGCCTTTCTGATTAAAATGTAATATAGCTTAGCTGTTAGGGCTGCGAAAGGAAATATTTCATGTTCACTGTTATATTCCAACTATTTATCTGTCCAAAAATCCACTATGTCCTATAATCAAGAAGACTTGTGACAGTTGTCTCTATTATTAGTTCTACATTACACAATTTGTGAGTTATAGATAACAATTGTGATTGGCGTAGATCCCTGTTTTCGTTCTTACTTATAAAAAAAATAACCTCTTGGTAGTGCATTGTGAGAAGATGAAAAACATGTGAAGAAATTACTGCACTTTATTACTTATAAATTATTCAAATATAAATTTGTATCAATCTATCGATGTCACTTGTTATTACTATCTTTTCTCCATATGTTTTTCCCACTAATTTAATTTTGTTTGTTAATTCAACGAAAGTAATCCAGACATTCTTAGTCTTACTCGCAAGATTTCCGCCTGACGCACGAATCCCTGCTGAAAGCCATTGTTATCAGTGTGAATATGTAATAGCAAAGTATAACCAACGAAATAAATTCGTCAAAGAAAAATTTTGCCTGTAATTATGGCATACAACGATGAAATTATCGCTGTAATTCGTCATAAGCAGTCGAAAAATCACATGAAATAAACGATTAACTGGAAGAGAAATAATAAAGAGAAGTATAAATCAGTTCATGTTAATGGGGAAGAATTATTGTGGTTAATTCTCAATGGTAATCATAAACAGAAAATGTTGCTAGAGGTTAAACACCTCTCTAGTTCCTCTGTATTTTCCGGATATTTTTTTGGTGATTTTGATGGCAGACGAAATAAACAAAGGCTCAGAATTATCCTACAATGAAATTCTCTCTTCTCTAAGACGAGATATCCGGAAAGTTTTCCAGAAAGGGAAATATTTCCGTAAGCAAATGTCAGTGACTGCGTCCGTCACGGGATTAACAGCATGCAGATAGTATGCGTTATAATGTAGGAACACAAATAGATTTCGTAATTGATTGATTTTGATTTCAAAACACGATTATTCATACCTTCATTATTTACAATTATTCGTGAATTATTTCTGACAAATTTACGAAAAGGAACATTCAGCAGAGATCAGGAAAACCAAGACATCTTCATGTGGAAGCTAAATTTTAGACCAGTAGACATTGGAAGGTGAATAAACTACTACGTGAAGAAAACAAAGAAAACAAATTAAACAACAAAAACAACAAACAAATTCCGGAACATGCAAATTCTTCAAAATTCCTTCCTTTTTCGTCGAACAGTCACTGAGACGCATCGTCGTTCCGTTCAGTTTTCGTATAGAAATTTTGATTGTTTCACATGTGAGGCGCACGGTGAATTGGAGAGAAACTCCTCCTAAGAGCCATTCCCAGTATACATGGTTAATCCTTGACGTACTAGTCGCACCTGGTTGTACCGTTGTAAAAATTGTAAAGTTTTAGTCAGATATCTAAGCAAACAATTAGCAAAACCACTCACGAAGGATTCTTTTTCTAAATTTTCTTATCTGGAAATGAAAGTTCTTCCATCGACATTGTCCATTCTTTCCAAAGTGAAATTTTGCTACCCGGCTTACTTACAATTTAAAATGTAAGGAAGCCATTTTTCAAAGCTTCAGGATACAAATGTGGATTTTTTTAGTGCTTCGAGGGTAGACCAATCTTAGCTGTTTAATTTTCTTTGGTTACAAGACTCGTGGCAGAGAAATAGAAAGATCCATGAAACACTGCCGTTTCTATGTTAGAAGTGTAGGATAACCATCGCCTAAGGCAGTGGTATAAAAACGCCTCAAGATTCCTCTTATTTACAGCAGCAGCACCCTCCAACAGCTGTACGTGAACTGTTTACCAAACGAGTCATAAATCCAGTATCATTCCTGTAGCCAGAAAAACGCTTCGACTGGAGATTCAGAGCCAGATTTTGCGGCATCCAAAGGGCCGGTTGAGGTGCATAGTCGATGGCGGGAATCAATATCTATCATTTTCATTCGCTTCGGGTTTGATGATTGAATGAAAGGTTAAGTGCGCAATACATAACATCGGATTTTAAAAAATCTGAAAACAAATTGTCTACAGCAAGCGCTTTTTCACAATCACAACGAAAATTTTTCCCCATCATCGGAACTTCGGCCGTTAAGGATGAAAGGAAACTAATTATCTTCTGCAGGTGCCGGTCCATGAACATCAGCAACTCTGCAGCTAATCCAAACCGTGACTTTTCTAGATCATTGTCCGCAAAAACCTGAATATATGGGCTGGATCAATGACTTTTGCGTGCGCACACGGCCTAAATCCCTACTAAGTGCCCATTGTCGTGAATGTGGCGGGCGGAGTGGTTCGTGAACCCCGTGCCGGAAAATCCGGAATTTCAATTTCAACTGACAATAATCTGATTACATCCGAGTTCTAAAGCGTTGCGTGTCAAAACTATGACTCACAGCAATTGTTCCACACACACCTACGCTTTTCGTGATCAACGCCGGCGTTCATCCACCTCTAGCGTTCAGTCTCTCCGCTACCCGCCTCGCACTCGGCCCGTTCTTGTTGTTTGCCCCGCCTTCTGCAACCCTGGCTTTGTGTTCACGTGCGCTCCGCATGAGCCTCGGCCCCGCCTCTCGCTTTCCTCGCTCCTCGCTCAGTTGTGCTGTGCGCCGGCACCGATGGAGCTCGGTACAGCTCTTCACAGCCGGCCACAATGCAACAACCCCACTTTTTCTGTCATATTCTGAGATAGATCAGTTTTTCTACCATTCTGCAAAACTGCAGGCGTCAAGATGATAGATCACCGCTGCGGTGACTGACCGAAGCGAGCACGACGAGGCCCGTTGATGTTTGCGTTCGTTTGGTGCATATTGATCGTACGGCCAGCGGCGTATAGCAGTCCTGTTTTTGACGGCGCTGTTGAACCACTTTCTGACCTTGAAATTGGTGGACTTGAGCGTTTTCTCTCTTAAAAACAGGGAACAACCAAAATCCACCGGAGCAGTTTCTTGTTTTTAGGGCATGTTTGCTCCCAGGTTGTTCGACCCTCTGCTTTAAGTGCCATCCAGACCTCGCTAGTGATCTATGGCCTGAAACTAGATTTCTTTAGGACGACAACTTTCATGTTATTCATTCGTGTGTGTTTGTCTGTTCTCCTACCAACGTTTTTACGATCATTTCACGCCCATCTAATCGCGTCCGCTAGGAAAAACACAAAGAGCATCCATGAAACCACATTTGTTGAGTAAGGAGCGAACACAGTTGCATAGGATCTATCTGTGAATTCTGGCAAATTTTCCGGAACATATCGGGTCTTTCATATAACGTTTCAAGGACTTCAGGTTAAAGTATTACTTGAACCATTGAACCTTGAAACGGTTTACTGGATATTCCCAGAATGAGTGATGATCTGCTCCGGATTTTCGGCTATTTTTAGAAGATCATCGAGTTTTCATGTCCATTCCTTCTCATTTCCCTTCTTTCGAGAAAAAAAACGTAATGTTTCATAGAACTATTAAAAATCGAGCAGCTAGGACAGTTCGACTTCTTGTTTCTTGCAATAGTTGCACTTTCGGTTTTTTTTTCTGACTTCAATTTTTCTCGAGACTTTTCTTTCGATTAGACCAATTTTTTCTCCAAAAAATATAGACCAGTTCTAAGGGAGGAGCTCTGATGTTCTTGAGTCCCCTACAATTACTTCTAGAAGATTTCAGATGATGATGTTAGGTCTTCAAAGCGTTCTGGATTGTCCTTGCTTTTTTTTTGCTCTTTGAAAAAAAAAAGAAATTTTCATTCGCCCTACTCCAGTGTCGAAGCAGCTAATTTTCTGTGTTTACTCTTTCTTTGTGTACGCATGCGTTATTACAACCTCCTTTTTTACTTCAAAATTTCCTCGAGCACAGTTGTCAGAGGAGCTGCTTTTTCTCTCAATCCAAGCATCGTTTTTTAGTTTTCTCACGTGTGGTCCATTTTTCACATTTTGACTTCGTATAAACCACAAGTCAGTGGTGACAAACTGTTAGTATTTTTATTTCGTTGGGCGAGTTGACAAGCTAGGTCCCACATCATTTTTTATTGTTGCGTTTAACAGTAATTCGCTCGATTAAAGATGTTCTCATGCTTAAACGTTTCCATTTTGTTCGTTCTTTGCACAGTCGTAGACTTCAAAGCGCTGTCACACGCGGCCCCGCCCCTCGGAGGGGTGGAGTACGTGCCGTTCGCCACGGGTGCATTTAGTCATACAATACTAGTATTCACCCTACATTAATGGATTCCTCCCGCGTGATCGGAGGGGTGGGGCTTGCGGGCATTTAATGTCAAAGTTTGACATGAGGCCGGCGGTTACAAATTGTTGCGGTGCTCAGCCGGAGCTCACTGCTCCCATCTTCTCCTGACCTTGTCCCTGTCCCCACACCTCACACTACCTTACTTCACGCTTCACACAACTCTGACACCGTACGGTTTCGGGTCCGGACCTATTAACCTACAGGACCGGTCATACCCTTGTCTGGGGGCTGCGTCCCCCACCTTGTTGGGGACGCTGGGGTGGAAGGAAGGGTCTGAGTTCGTTCCATTAGTTCTGATATAATACTTGCCTGCACAAGTGAGGTTATATTGACCGTTCACGTCATATCCAGTTCATCCCCATTTTCTTCGTCTCTTCATTTCTAAGCTCGACCGGACTCACATCTTTCTTGCTGGTAACCAGTTCCTGGAAGGGTCTGAGTTCGTTCCAGTAGTTCTGACATGATACTTAGCAGTTGCTTTCTGAAGGTATTACAAAGTATCCGGAAATCTCATGGTAGAACAGCTGTCGTTGCCTCTCCACTACTCCAGTGAATTCCGTCGCTGCAATCAGGGGCGCTTTGTTTTTCGCGGCTTCCGTTTCCGTTGATGTTAAAAATTGAAATATTTTGCCTAGATCACAATGTTGACAATTTGGATTATGGTCGTTCAACGAACGTTTCATTACCTTCGCCATGGCGTCTTTTTCTCTCATTCTTTCTTGGGCATAATTCCCAGTAGTGATCAGTAGATTATTTAATATGATCGATGAGTTATTTATTATTGAATATGAATGATGTGAATGATTTTTATTCGCAAATTCTTTTCGCCGTCAACTTCTAGGGTCCTCCTTGATGCGTTTATAGTCGTTCGTTGTTTAAATGAAACGTCCTACTTTCAGTATGTCGATTTCGTTCCGTGTTAACCCGGAATACGCTAAAGTAAGCGAAATAGTGCCCGGATTGTTTATATGTGGAGTGAGTGCGTTGACGCCGGAGGATATGAAGAAAAACAAGATTACCCATATCATCAACGCCACTACCGAAGTGCCGAATCTTCGAAGTTTGGGCGATATTCAACGCACGAAATTGTGGCTCGAAGATACTCCACAAACCTATATCTACCCACATTTGGAGCTACAGAGTGATCAGGTAAATAGTAATAATTCTGAATTGTATTTGGACATCTTCTAAATGACTTTGTGTTCAAGATCCAAGCGATTATTGCCGATGGCGGTAGGGTTCTTGTGCACTGTGTGGCCGGTGTGTCACGATCGGCTTCAATTTGCCTCGCTTTCTTGACGAAGTATAGGTAGGGCTTGGATCCACGTTCACCACCTGCTCCGTCAGGTTTTCGCCACGCATCGTATCCTACAACTTGCAGGTGTCGTTCGCTCCGTGACGCCTATCATCTGATGAAGTCCAAGCGACCAATGGTCCGTCCCAATCTCGGTTTCTGGCGGCAACTCATCGCATACGAACAGGTTTGTGGGTTTACGGGGGTTAGCCGCACTCATCCTACACTTCTTCTATTTCCGCTGATCATGGTCTCGGCTAATAGAATTCAAACGTCCCAAGCAGCAGTTTCAATTGAGAACAGCTGCTCAGGCGTTGTTTCATCCATACTCACAAAGCGCGCGTCGAAGTGGTCACGAGATGGGGTTACACTCCGATCATCTGAGATCCTAAAGAACAGCTACGAGGATCGTAGGTAGCAGAGTACGAAGGAGAACTTGGCTAAACCCTGGTTCATCTCGGTCCAGTAGTCATTTCGGATTTTCGTGGAAGCATTTCAATACGCGTCTAACCATGAGACATCTATGCAGTAACATAAATGTTTACTGACGAATGTTTACTAGTAACGTGTTTTTTACGTACGTTAGTGGGGAGCACATCAAACATGTTCACAAGGAACTAGATTCTCTTAAAGAAATATTTCCCTTCTCTCTTTTCTATCTGATTTGAAATGACAGCAGAAATTATGCTCTGATATTTAAATTACTTGTTTGCTGTGACGTCTGGGTACAAATAAAATAGGAAAAATAAGAATTAAATGGAATATTACAAGAATTAAGCTCGTGATTTTTTGTTGGCAATTACTTTGCTTATAGCTACTTAACTTTGAAAATGTTTACTGCACGATTCAGGGAAAATGACGGGCGGATTAATGCAGCTAACCTTACCCTTACTACTCTCAGTAGGATTTATATTATTGAAACATCGTCGGCCTTTCTTTTCGGAATATCTTCAAGTTTTTGGTACCTGATTTGATAGCAGGTTTTTTGGGTATCGTCTCCAACTTCAAATCCTCGCCCTCCTGATTTGAAATACTTTATGAGTAACGTAATTTTGTAATAGTATGTAATATGTATAGTAGATATCGTTTTAATATGGCGGAGTTATGTACCACCTTATGACGACTCCAGCGAATTTAGAAAAAAATCTGCAGGAACATATCGCCTGAAACTTTTGGCTGGGATGAAAGATCACATGCAACGATTTTCTTGTGCGCTGAGAAAAACTGCGCTGACTGATTAGCGGTGGTTTGCCGCTGAGCGCAACGGCGAAAAGTGGGAAACAACCTTGCCCTGAACGATCAATCACGTTTGGGAAAAAATCAATACTCGACGAATATATCAAATTATGGTTGATATGGTTTTAGAATGTGAAGGAGAATGCGGGTAGTGTTCGACTTGTCCGAGATGAGGCCCAGCCGGAATGTTTGCTGCCGGATGTATACTTGTCGATTGCGATCCAGCCCCGACCAGTGGTGAGTGAAGAGGATTTTGAGCACTACTTCCAGAGAACGGTATTGAATCAAAGGTCTGGACACAAACGCTGTAACTTCAACTTAAGGCTAACAGCCCCTGATTGAAATAACTTTGGGAAGTCGTTTCTTTCTGCAAACTTATGAAAAACCATCTGGAGCTTGGTCGTTCTGTAGGCATGACCACCAGTTTTATTTCGACCACCTTTGCCTTCTTCGAAACAAAGTAATTTCATGAATCATGTGTTGATAAACGTTATCAGCGCTATTTTTTGAGCTATCGCATGACCAATCACTTTCCACTGGCTCCATAACAAACTGTAAAGGCATTACGAAGGGACGTTCCGATCCAGGCAGTCTTTCGAATTTCTGAGAACTCTTTTAAAAAGAAAGCGGCGAAATGAAGCCACAGATACTAATACCGTATAGCATGTTCGAGGATGCCCGAAAAATGCCTTCGTGAGGTGGTTTTCGTCTAAACAACCTTAGGAGAAGATTTCCGTATTGAATCTAATGATAAGCAAAGAAACATCGCTACTTTTTTGCTCTCTGCTGTCTCCGTTCCTCCTTCTAGGTTTTGATCAAAATGTCAAAATCTCCATGTGTTGTGTACCAGACTTTTGTCCTAATCGTTTCCCCTGGTCAGGTGCACTGATAAGCGATGTGTTATGATTTCGCCACAAAAATCGTCCCGTATTCCAGAGTCCTGACCAGGAAGGTGTCGAGCGACAAAGCGATGAGCCTCGAGAACGACGTATGTCCGGGTTGAGGCCGAAATTTCAACCTGTGCTCGAGCCATTGTTGGAGATCACTGAGGCGGTCTGCTAGGTCCCGGAAGCGGTCTGCCGTAACCCATATGTCGTTCATTAGAGCTTATATCGAGACCACTTTCGGGTGGAGCTTGTTGTAAAAAGTTATGTCCTATACATAGTCTCACCTAGTGGGACCTGTTGTAAAAAAGAAAATCGCATGTATTTTCTCGCAACTCTATGTCTATTTTTTATAACTGACAGCACTTAGAGTGTTGTTCTGCTTCTGTCTAGGCAGCTATAACGCTCTGCTTCATGGTTCTCATAAGTACTACCGTATTTCATCTTCTTCATCATCATCACCATCAACGTTCGCTCTCGCATACGGTCCGTTACGGGTACATTGCCTTCTATTGGCGGCGATTATTTTGAGTATATATACATATATGTATAGGGTTTAAATCCACACGGGACTCATCATCCAAACATACAGAGAGACACGTTTAGATCCCCTTCATCCATCCACACGTCTTTTAGTGATTAGTTCCGTTGTTATAGTGCAATTATCTCAATTATGTGTATGAAGTTATGCGATGAACGGTGGCCGCACGGTGGGTGGGTTCACCTCGTCGACTGTGCGCTCGCTGTAAACGCCTAATTGTTGATATCTTACGACCGGTTTTCTTTTGTTGTGTAAATAGTTGTTGATTAAATGCTCAAATCGCTTCATCACTCCACTTGTTACACTCAAAACCACACCTTTATAGAGTTTTTCATAGCGGTGGTCCGAACCTGCTGGACAACTGTCATAAGCTACACACGTGTGTCATAAGAAACTGAACCCAAGGAAGAAAGAACTTCTCACGTGGGAGGTCTTGATCTGGTTCTGGAACTGTTTCAAATTTTCAGTCGATGATAATTCGCATGAATTACTGACGTGACTTTTCCTTCAAGAAGCACATTCATACACATACACAGAAAGAGAAATTGAAAAGAAATTTATTTCTTAAACGAATCCAACTGAAACAATTGAGGTTTTCCTCTAGATTCGGCCAAGAACCACAGTGTGAGACCTGGTTCTATAGAATAATACACCTTCAATATTTCACCGTTCCCACCACGACAAGCGGTTGCTTCTATGCGAACAGGGAACCGTGAGGACGAGTTGTCGCACTTTTTCTTCTTTACTTTTTTCCATTCCAAAAACATGTTCCGCCTGTTGCCTTAGGCATCTTGATGATATCGTAGGACGCAGTAAAGTGTACCGCTCAGGTTTTGTGTGTCCTTTCCGAGTGTCCTAAATTTTGAAGAAATTTCCAGGTGCCATTAGAGTGCAGGAAAAAAACAGGACAAAAACTTCTGAGATAAACAAAGTTCAACACGTGTTTGAAAGGGTTCGTATTCTTCAGGCAACTCGGCAAACATATTGGGAGCGACTTTTCGGCAAACAAACTGAACTCCTTGAAAAACGAGCGAGAAATCCCAGAATCCTAGAATTTCCGTTGATAGCGGTTTCTCAATCTCTTTTCACGCATTTTCAGGTCAACAGAGTTGTGATTCTTACGAATGCCGAGTTTCTTGTTCGGCTATGAGCGAATTCCACGACTCGCCCAGCAGTTGGTGTTGAATGTTCCAGAAAAGCGGTGTGAACGTGTGCCACCCCACGCAAACATTCACCAATTCGACAATGAAGTATCCATAGCTGGCGCTTGGCCAGAAAAAATTAACGATCAACGTGAAGTGGGGCGTTGCTGCGCCAGAGAGGGGTTATTCAAAATAATAGGGGCAAAGAGACCATACATGATTGATTTCGCATCTTCGATACGATGACAAAAGTTCCAACACGAGAATAACTCTGTTGGAAATGAATTTCGTTGATAGCGCGGTCCCAGAACCGTTCTTGGGCACATTTTCATGTGTAAACACATGTAGCCTCGCGTGGCCCGACTGGCTGTGGGCGAGCACCAGCGAAACTTCTTCCAGCGCAAACTAGAAAATAAACCGACGTGTGATCTGAAGAATTCTAGAAATAATGGATCCAAGAGCAATAGAAGTGTTGCTGACTGATTGCTACTTGAATCGTCGTGAAGGAAACGTATTTGGGCAGAACACCGAGAACATCATGGATTTTGTAAGGAGTTTAGTTCTCGTAGAGCTCGCTCGTGAGGACAACATTTTGGTTTGAAAGTTGGCGGAAGAAGTCGTCGAAGGACTCATAACTAAGGGAGAGAGAGGGAATTTGTTCGAACCGATGAGTCAAGCGACCCTTGGTCGGGCTCCTCTGACAATACATCTCTATCCACGTTCATGTTCTCTATTTCTACTACGAGAAATTTTGTCTTTGACCCTGAAGTTTCGACAAAAGTAGAACCAAAGCAAATGGAGTAGGAAAGTATGAGTTGCAGGAACGATATGATCAGTTCACTAATCCTTAAATTTTTCATGTGCCCGGAGTGTAAATATACAGCAATTACTCACATTTCTTTAATATTTTATTCCTCACATACTTTTATCGTTGATTCCTATCAGTTAGGTGTCCATCTCCAATACAACCGGAGAGCTTCCACAACTCCATACGGGAACTCTCGGCACACGTGCTGGGCTCCATTGTTCCGTGTCTGTCTTGGAGCAGGACAGTCTTCAAAACTCCTTGCGACTGCAATCCTGTAAAGTGACAAAGCAATGCTCGATAAATGTCGTGTAAAAATCACACACAACCACGAAAAAAAAAACGACAATAGCAGTTTATCAAAAAGTCTACCCATTTACGCGATATTACAACATAAATGAAGTGAGGAACTCTTGACCGAACTCTAGCTATTCTACATCCGCACTGTTCCACCATAAGCATAGTTTCGAGAATATTCTACCTTCCTTCCTAAATATATTAAATTTAACTGGGAAGAATTAATTTCAATTTAATTTTAATTAATTAAGAAGATTAAGAAGGTGTTCCCAAGGTTCTGGAATTTTTCTTGGGAAGTCCCGGAAACTTTCGATTCTTGTTCGATACTTATGATGTGGTAGTTGTAGAAGCTTCTCGGAGGCAAAAGGTATGTATAGTCGAAATCACTCCCTTAACCTTTAGTTTAATTTTTTAAATTTTTAGCACCATGCCAATTTCACAAAAGCAGCTTTGAGCCATCGTCTTCTTTGAAATGCGCCGCAGCGGTGTCTGTAACATCAACAGCGCATTGCCATTATCATTAGGACTGTTCATCGTTGTTTCGTCGGCATCGCAAGAGGATACACGATCTTCCGTGATCCTGGGATTCGAATGGCGTACTACGAGCTGCTTCCAAAAGAACATGCGGTTCCCGTTGTCGTCTACGGAACTCAGCTTCAGAAACTCGCAGAAGCTGTTTGAGAAAATCGGCTGAGAACAACTTCGGTGTATCTAATTCTTCATAATAATGCGAGACCCCATACCGCTAAGGAGACCTACGGCTAGACGGAGACAGAGCCCATCCAGTTCTCCCGATTTAGCCCCTCTGGTTGTCGCTTATTACGCACCTTCAGGAATTTAGTACTTGAAAAAGCCTTATCAAGTTCGATGACGTTAGACGGACGGTCGCTGACTCCGAGTGCCATCCTCGCAGCGTTGAGGAAAGGATCACTGACCTCCCAGTTAGGAGGACCAATGTGGTGACTAACGATGGCAAATATATTGTTGATTGATTTCCGTTGTATTGTTGAATTCTAAAAAAATGGAGAAGAAAAATGAAGAATAACAAGACTTTCTTATCAACCTAATTTATATCCATTCTCCTTTTCCTGAAGAAAAAATTCTGACTGCATTGTCCAGTGACCTTCTCTCTTTCGTATAGCACGTTCCTCCTTCTCAAAACGTGACCATAGATTTGGCTAATAAGATGGATCGTTGTATAGTTGTGTTTTTCCGGCGATAAGTACAGCATTCAGTAGACGAATGAGAGCGCATGTTGTCCGTCTTGCAGGTCATTCCTTTGAAAAATGCACACATTTACCGAGAATCTTTCGAATTCTCTCTTTCGTAAATGGATTAAGAAGAAAAAACGGGGGAGAGACAGTAATTAGCATGCTACAAGGCGTATTCGTCCCGTATTCTTCCTCAAATTAGCATTCATTCACGCTCCTGCGTTAATTTGCCGGTGGACATCCTATGGTTTCAAAAAAAAAGTGCGGTGGCGTAGCGGTTACCACGTGCTGGCCATGACAGTTCGGAAAATTTTCTTTGCAAAAACAAACCGCCTCGATGACAAATACAGTTACAAAAAAGTCGAGTTCCGGTTTCCTCTTCTCTTTTTTTGTTCTTATGAGGTGCCCGAAAACGTTTTGGAAACTTTTCAATCTAAACCTACAATTGTTGTTGCGGCACTGCTGTAACTCACTGGTTTCGTGATGAATGGCAAAAGAAACTGTCTCGAAAACTCGAGTGAGGCCACAAAATGCAGCTGCTGTCAAGGCGAAACAATAAACAAAAGTCTTGGAAATGAGGTTGTTGAGGTACTATCACTAGCCATCAGTCAACCAGACCGGTAAGAATCACTGGACCTACTGAAGGGACGGATTTCTATGAAGGTCAGCTGTGCTTGGGAATGATGAAAAGATAATGAAAATTTTATCCACTCTTATTTCCTGCGTGAATTCGCACTCAATTTCTTCGCCCTCAACTACTTTTTTACGTTAGCACCCAGGATTCTGCTAGAGAATCACTACATTGCATTTGGTTCTGCATGTTTTAAGGTGCAAGAAAGAAGACCAAAATTGACAGCACTCATTTTCCAGGCGCTATCTGGTTAGATCATCATGATTGTGAATTTCTGATCAAAGAGGAGCGATCGAACAAAGTTCATCTTCCTCTCAAATGTGTCAAGAAACTGGAACCGTATATTTTGGAAAGTACTTTGGAAGTTCACCTTTTCTCAAGCAAGTAAAAGAGCCCTTGTATGATTTATAATATTCGTATAATTTCGAATGTCCGGATGTAATTGTTCAGATCAGTCAATCATCGGTTTAATCTAATTAAATCTTTTTTTTCTGTAATTGTTTTCTGTGATGCAGAAGCTTTGATGCAGAAATTATAAGAAACTGAACCTTCCTAGGCTCGTATGTCAAGTGAATCCGTTCTTGAGCCGCCCCGAATGTTCTGGATTACGTTCTCGAACGTTGATCTATCCGTTAGACATACTTTTGTGCTCTTTTGACCATTTGACAATACTGTGAAAAAATCGATCATGTGGCAGAACAGCAGAACCCACCAGCTACGAAGATGAGCACGATGTCGACTGCCCAGTCGCTTCTTCCGTAATTTTTGATGCCGAATTTGTCGAAAACTAGGATTAATTTCTCCGATTTGTGTAGCATGAATACCGCAGTGTTCTCAGTAGAAAACCTTGATTGTTTCAATGGTCAGTGATTAATTCACCCGTGCCAAGCTATTTTTATTTCATAATGATTCGTGAATCACAACCGTTGTTGTCCTTTTCCACTTGTTGTCTTGGAGTTCGTACTAGCACGAATTCCGAAGTTTGTTTTTCATTTCGGGCATTCTATTTCCCTTTGCGAATTTTTCCAAGTCTTCCTAGTTCCCTGAGTCACTTTTCTCTCCTAGGAAAGGGGGAAATGAGAAGAATTTCCTTATCTGCGAAGCTATTTCTACGAAGTGGAAAATGTAAGCTCTGACTCACAGCTGAATCAACATTTAAAATGTGTTCGAAATTCTTCGTTCGTAATTTCTGTTCGTTAACCATGTGAACGCTGACCTCGTGCCCATGTCTAGAGCACGAACATCTGTCCTAACTGTTTACCGTGCGCGTTATCGCCGCCGTTCGTTCTGATGTTTTGACGGCTTGGTGGTATGCCACGCGTCGGCCGGGAAGAAAAAACACTTCCATGCGCCTCCACAGATCAGCGGCAATCGAACACGTCCGGTCCACACAACCACACGAAAACAAAGTCATTTGTGCATTGCGTGGCGCTCGATACAGCAGAGGCGGTGGCCCGGCGGTTGATGGACAATGTTGCACTTTCCGCAGTTGCGTACCTCGTCAGTTCGGCGGAGTCGACGTTCCTGTAGTTAGGACGTTAGTGCGACGTATGCGTGTATTTTGTGCCTTGTCAAATTGGTGCGCTGTTGATTGCGTTGTTGACGAATTCGTTTCGTTCAACCATATGATTTTGTACTGGGCACAAAAGCAATTTCTGCGCTTTGTCCGGGCATGGCAGGGCGGAACAAAAGTACAGTTTATTTGTCTTCGCACTTACGGGGGGGGGGGGCGTATATGTGACCTGGTGCTAATAAATATGTGTAAGTGTACAAAATATCACCAGAAGAAATAATTAATAGAAAAATAATAATAACAAATAGAACTGATGATTGATAAAAGGACGCAACTACTGAAAATACTTTAAACATCCAATATTTTGGGAAAACACTTTCAAAAGTTAAAAAGAAGATGCTCAAAGACGGAAGGTGGTTTATTATAGCTTCTGATTCCTCCCTTTCTTTTTGATTCCTAAATGTACGAGTCACTGCATGACATCTTTCCAGGTCCGAAGCTTCGACGACAGAACCATGGAAACTCACCTTAACTTTGTACAGAGGTTAAGGTCAAAGCTTTAATAAACCATAAATCTGCCAATCTCATAGATTGTGAAGAGATCTCACGTAATTCCCAACTTTATTGATACAGCGATAATCGAAAAGAATTTACTGAAACAATAAAATTTCCAGTAAAACACGGCAGTAAATCCTCCTGTTTTTTCCTTGATGATTCAAATCGTAAAAGACTGGTCTCATAGTACAAATTACATTTGGTCAATGTTCTGTCGTTACCATTACCGTAACAACTGTAGGACCGGTCTTTCATAAACGTTACAATGGTCAAAGCATCTGTGAGTTGTCGTAGTTATGTGTAGTTTTCAGGGAGCGAACAGAAAAGGAAAATTGGACAAAACATTTTATTTGAAAAAATGCGTAAAAAATCAAAGAAATATTCTTTTTCTGTCTTCTCCTTATTTTTTGACATACTCATACCAGAACGGTCATGCTTGTTTGCACACTACAACATTTAACATTTGTAATTAGTCTTACCGTGGTGGTATTCGAGCCAGTAGTAAGGAAATAAATTGTGGTCGAAATCCCAAAGGGGAAAGAAAGAGATTTTGAAAGTATTCCGTAACATTCCGACCAACAGAGCTACGTCAACGATCAGAATAGAAAAAATCGAGAACAAAAGTGAATTGGACGTTGTTTTCTTCAGTTTGAAGCTGACTTAATTCAAGTCAGCACTTTTAGTGAAAAACAATTGTGAAATCAAACTCATTTAACGGCGACATAACAATAAAACTGATAAAATTCATGGTCTTGACGATAAAATTTAATATAAGCGAGAATACAGCCTATGCGTAATGTAAATCAAACTTAATTATTTTTCTTTCTGAGAGAAACCAATCCCAAATTTCCTGTAGTTTTTGAGAGTTTCCAACTTTCCCAGGATATCCGAAGGGGTCTCGTTGATTATTGAGGAAATAGGAGCTTCATGGTGATGGTGTTCAGTGCGTGGCTTAATTTCCCTTGTATGTTTGTCACCGTTCGGCCCATAATAGCGGGCATAGTTCATTCTCATTCGATCGTTCGGTCTTCATGCGGTCACGTGCCGCGAAACCCATTCATTCATAAGCTATGAAGCACGAGAAGCGTAACTAAACGTCCGAACACAACACAATAATCGCGCTGTGCGTTCTTTGCCGCATTATTTGTCCCGCGAGGCACGAGATACACGAAAAACACGCAGAAAAAATGTTCGGGGCAAAAAAGAAGGCGAAATTGAGTCGACGACGGAAGTGCAGCGCTCTCCTCTCCAAACAGTGTTTATTACCTTAACTCCATACCAGCTCCCAAATGTAGGTTTAACAAACGCACGCAGATGCGGCGCACTCCGAACATTTTACGAAGGCGAAGCGGTGTCGTCAAATTTGAAAAAGTGCGCAGCGTTAAGAAACTGCCCGATGAATACGTGATAGTGGCGAGGAAAATATGTGGAACTGGAAAAAACAAAGAAGAAAATTCGGCAGAAGAGGGAAGAATAATAAAAAGTGAGAGCAATAAATTATTACAATCGTAATTAACGTCTCTTACTGAAGCATGTGATGAACGGAATGTTTTCTTAACGTTAGTAAAATACACAAATATACGAAGAAGCTACGGATTCGCCGAGAGGGATATGAAATAAGATGCGAAATTTGAAAGACACAAAGTCACTAAAACTTATTAGGAAGAATTTGAAATAAAAAACCCATTCCAAGAGAGCTCTAAAGAGGAGTGCTTAAAAGAACATCTACATGCGAAATAAAATTTGAAATAGTTGTGGATTCGACTATGACTATGAGAAGTAATCTCGGACACCCTTTCAATGCTTCGCACTATACCTTTCTGTCGAAATCGATTGAAGGGACATCGCCTTCGTCTCCTTTTGTTGATTATTTCTGATGTTTTTCAAGGCTTTCGACCCAAAGTATACAAATATGTACGTGCTATATGTAATATAATACATACATATCTGTTTACCTTGGCTGAAATATTATTAATATGTAATATTTATAATATTGCGCAACTTCCTCGTCTTTATCTATAAAAATATCCATTTTTAATAGTGAACAGTGAAGTGTTGTTAAAATGACAAATGTATGCTAACAATTAAAAAAAAAGACAAGCATCTGATCAACTACATACTCTCCGCATTTACAGCAGGTTCTCTGCTGAAAAAGAGAACACTTGTTTTTAAAGAAGAGCAATTTTTGGATACAGGTGTTGTTTTCGAAGAAAATTCTAGATTATTTTCGGCCAAGAGTAATGTTTTTCAGAATTATAAAGGGATTTGAGAGAGTATGTCCTTTCTTTTATTTTTCGACTAGACTCGAAAAACAAAAAAGTGCGCCAGGAATCTTTGTTTTTTGACAGCTCATATGGAAAACGAAATTTTGCGAATGCCGAAAGAAGAATTCGCATCCGAGAAAAACGTTATCAGGACAAAACGTCGAATGGAGTCCAGTGGAACCAGATCCACGTGAGCGCTTACGACAAATATGTTTTCCAGCTCGTTACTCACGACAAGTACACGCTCCACCTTATTGGAGCGAATATTTTTTAAATGAGGGTGTGGTTAGTGAAGCACTGCTGAGCAGTCCACTGCTTGAGTGAAGAAGGATGGTGGTGTGTGTCTGCATCGATGGTCGCTCCAAAATTTTCAGTCAAAAGCAGCACCAGATCCAGGTCGCATTTCGGCCCCCTCCGAGGGCGACCGTGATTGATGAAAACGAAAGGAACAAAAATTTTGGTGGGGTTTTGGTAGAAGCTCGTAGAAGCAGCTTTCTCTGCAAACTGCTAGCCTTAGCCTTCTCACTTCTGCTTTTTTTCCGCGCGATCCACTGTTGTGTGATCTGCTTCCGGAATAAAACGCACACTAGCGTTGGCCTCAATGCTAATCGACAACCGAAATTTGTGGAGCGGAGTTCAAAGGAAACCCCGTGTCTTTGGCCAGGGACACCGGAAATTCGCCAGGGTCTTCCGTCAGCTAGATTTACGCTCCCAGAGCATTTTTTCAAACAGAATTTTCCTGCATGTATTATGTATTTATGACATACCTTATCACTCACTTTCTCTGCGCTTTAATCCATAAAAATGCGATTTAATATTCAGCATCACAAAATTAATCATGGTCGCGTGATTCAAGTGCATCCTAAATTGTGGAGAAGCCAAAGCCAAACAACTAAATGCCGAGAGTAGTATTGTGTGTAATTAAATGTGAAATAGGGGTTTCCAAGAAAAAAACTCCGAAATCCCTAAGTGCATAGCGCAAAAAAAATGTCCCTGGGACATAATGGATAAAAAAAGGATAAGGCGCACGGTGCTGTCGATGGGGATGCACCAGCGTGTTCGACTTCAATTCAGAATAATTTGAGGTTAAGAAACGATTGTGGAGCCTTACAATGACTCGTGGGATCGGCCGATGCAGTCAAGTCAGTGTTTTACCCTCTCAGAGAAGTCTGGTAGCAATTTATCGAACCGGGAGAAACTCAAAGCTTAGTTGGCTCCAGGCGATTTTAAACCGTCGATCAGTCACAGCCGAACCTCTTATCGACTGCGCTCAGCCGCCCCAAGGCATATAACAACAAAAATAAAAAATTGTCAATGACGCTTCCCTCGTAAATATGTAAAAATAACTAATAAAAGGTAAAAGCTTCTGTTATAATTCGCAATTTCTTGACATATCAGCGTCTTTCTTTCCCTACTGCAACTCAGTTCATTTAAATAAATACTTGCATGAATCGTGCGAGAACAGAGGTCAACCATTTTTTCGAATTTTTTCAGTATGTTTTCTTCCTCATATTTGACCAACAGCAAAAGATCAGTAGCGATCCCATGTTTTCCTGCTAGCATCGAAAATGGTTCAAAACATAATTTGCTGGGATACGTAAAGTTTTTCCTTCCCTTTTTTTTCTTTTTTTAATTGATTCCTTAAAAGAGCTATGTAGAGTTACCAGCAGCTGTTCGTAGAACAACATTTCTAGGAGGTGCTGTCCAGCAGAGAACCTGAGCGAGCTTATGTGCGACAGAAATACTGGAGTGCTATTCAAAAAAATGAATAGAAGCTAACAAAAGAACAATGTGCTAGGAAAAGGATAACTCAAACAATGTAGATTTCCTTTGGAATAACTGTTGAAGTAATGAGGTTACATTTCTCTGTCGCGTTGTCCGGCGCACCTCTACCATTTCCTTTTTGTCTCGAAAATTTTGAACTATGATTTCATGAGAGCATGACTGTACAGAACTTCATCGACTTTAGAGTCTGCAAGAAAATTAGAATTGACAAGCTATTTTATCGATGGCCCTTCTTCGTACAAGAAGAAAAAATCACTGCATTAAAATTCCAAAACGATTTTCCGTCGGAAGAAAAACAGCGACAACGTTTTCAATGACGTACTTCTTTTTTCGCTCCCTTTGTGCCATATCTTGATTGAATTGGTCGTACTTTGTGTAGTGTGGAGTTCTGATGTTTTCTACTGAGTGAGGAGAGCATTCTCCTGCCGACAATCCAGTTTCCGTAGAAAGTGTGTACATGTACATATGAAAGAAGAAAATCGAATTTGTTTGCACTCTGCGAAAGTGCTTGATCCTCTACTCGCTTTGGTGAGTGTAATTCGATTGTGCGTTCAGGAGAAAGGGACAAAAAGGACAAAAAGGGTTGTAAGCCTGATTCCGGGTTGAATTGGGGAACGCATAGATCTTCGAGCGTGCGTCACGACAAGAGCCTGGCGCGAATAAAGGACGCACGCCACCGCCTGACAGCATTGCACGATCATTGATCTTCTCTTCCATGACAAAAGACACTCTGAAATTAATTACCAACTAGTAGTACGCTTGAAATCAGGGAAAGATCCCAGTAAACAAGCAAAAACATTAATGTGGTGGAACGATAAGATAAATGTCGTCGAAAGGTTTTTCTGGAGGTAGAGACCGCGCCATTCCGTCTGTCATCAACCAGTCAAGACTCCCATCGATTGTCACTCATCGAGTACAAAACATTGGCTCCGTACACAGAAACCCACTAAGAAATAGTTTATGGAGAGATGTCGGGGTATGGTGATAGTTGGGAATTCACGAATACTTGTCAGCATCTAACGGCTACCGAACATCGCTTCCTCGACGTTCAAAAGAAAACAGCGTCACGCGGAATTTCTTGAAATTTCCAAAGTTATTGAGCAAAGAAATCAAATTAATTCTATGTTCAAAAGATTTCCAATTGATACACCTGTAATTCATAAAAAGAATCAATTGATGGTGAAAGTATTAAAAGACAAAATAAATTAAATTAAATTAAATTAAAAGTATGCATGGTAGTGCAAAACTATGAAGATTTGTAGAGGTAAAAGAAAAGCAATAGGAATAATAATAGATGAACAACAGCAATAATATCTTACAGCATAATAGCGATAAACGAATAATTTGGATCAAAAATGTGCGGAATTCCGACATTCGACGTCATTCCAAGGTCATCTGGCTACTGAACATCAAGCTTCGACTAGAAGAAATCACGCGGGAGGAAACCACTGATTTCAACGAATTGGTCAGCTCCGGTCAAAGCACACAAAAGAGTTCGATTCTGAGGCCGCTAAGTGAATACCTCGTGCATAATTAGTTCTCACCTAGTGAGGAGCTTGATCAATAATCGAAAGAGAGGACTTTCGTACTGATTTCTGTGGTTTTTAATAATCCTATTACTTCTCTATTCGCTTTTGTCAACGATACCTTCACTAGCGATTTGAGATGTGTATCAAGTGTTCTAAGCTATAATAGACATGTATTTCAGATCACTGGAAAGATTATAAGTATCCCAATGGACAATTTTCTTACCAGTAAAACTGTGTTGCCAAATTTCTAGAAGAAAGTTGATGGATTACAGCTCTGGAATGCTTCAGAGTTTTGAAGATCAAGGTGAAAGAAACGCTCAAGTATTTTTTGATCACAAACAACATCTCAAGGTTCGGACTTTAATTTGCATCCATTGCATGGATTTACCCGTTTACAGAGCTTCTTATCTGAATTCTTTCTGGGTGAATTCCGCCAGCAGCAGGGTATCTGCCCATTCCGCAGGAACAGACACAGAAGCTTACGATGTGTTAATCGTCTCCGTTCAGAAGTAGAGAGGTCTTAAAGAAAAAGGGAGAAGAAGAAGAAGAAAACAAGAAAACTACTTTACACTGCGAGGACAACCTTCATTCAAGCCTACTGTATCAAACCTGCGCTGCTAGGAAGTTTTGAAGCAATTTTCGAGAGGTCTCAGACATCCGCAACATGCAAAAAAACTTTGAACTACTGAAATAACTTGAGAAGATCACAAAAATGATCTGTTTTGTTGCAGTCACAAAGTACGACCATGTAACTACAATGAAATCTGCTTGAAACTGTAGAGATCTCATCCGACGGAAACATCCCCTTTATGATAAATTATTAACGAAGGAAAAAATTGATGAAATGAATGTTAAATTATAACTAACAAAGTTCTGCTGCAGATATGCATGCGTGTTTTTTGTTGTGTGTCATGTGTTTCTTTTTTTCAGACAGGCGTAATGGACCGATACATACATATATTACTTTGATTTCTCCCACAATAGTATTAAATCAGTCGGAAACGGGCCGTGAAATGTGCAAGTTCAAAATTTTACTATCAGTAAACTTTAAATAAAATGAGAAACGACTTCGAGTAAGAAGAGGTTATGAACTTGGAGAGGATGGTTAAGAATGGAAATGTTCATCGTTTCTTTTCTAAGGAAAATCACTCACGCTCGAATTATAAGATTCTTTACCGTTTTTGACAGTCTGGATGTTGCAGAGCTCTTTACTTCAGCTTAGAGGTAAGGAGTAGAGCGCTTAGAAGAGAATGGTCTATCTTTTTTTGAAAAGTACGGGACATCTTCGTATACAATTTTTTTTTACATTTGCTGGCTCGCCTGTGTATTTGCGAGTAACTGAAAAAAAATCTACAAATTCCCTCATACACTAAAAGATTATACAAGTATTTCAAGTACTATCATCACAGTCACTGTTGAGAGTTTTCTGGCATTTCTTTTCCATCCCTCTTTGTTTCTCGCAAACGGTATCTGTGATTTCTCCCCGTTCTCCTTTATGATTTTTCATTTTTCTCTCAACATTAATTCACATTTAATACTCTCACCAAATTTTAAGAAAGAAGAAGTCCACCCATGAACTCCCTCTGATTCTGCAGAGTCATGAGTTTCTTGGAAATATAGATCACTTCTGATCTTAATTTTTCAGCTCTAATCGAAAGTGTCAATTTCGATAAGTTTGTTACTCATGTAAAGGATACAGGATAAACTGCGGGGCGCTAATCAGTCCGCTTGGGATGCGCGTCAATCGCGTTTACTTCAATTCAGAGTCGCTAGAGGTTTACGTGCACCTGGCCTACACAATGAATTACGGTGGCTAACCGATGTGTCAAGTCAGCGTGTTATCCTCCCAGACAAGGCTCGTACCAATTTACCGACCCCGAAGGGATGAAAGGCTTGGTGAGCACTGGTGCGGAATCGAACTTTCGATCGATCGTGCAGAAGGTGGAACCTCTTACCGACTGCGCTGCACCCGCGCCCCGCTACTCATGTAGATCAACAAGAACCTATAACAATCAACGAGAAATAAGGCAACGTAAGTAGAGCTTTCACACGTTGCTTTGCTTTTCCGTTAAGTAAAATTTGTTCAAGAACAAGAAATGATAGAATCGAAAGAAACTGGATTCACTCGAAAAGTCGTAGGAGGTGAAGTGACAAAAAAGAGGTTGATTGAAGATCCACGTATAGAAAAATGGGAACGATCCAACAGAGATCTCTACTGGGACCCTATCAGGTCCTACGATCTATAGTTAATGGGGTAAGAGCTCGGACACGATCACGACCTCCTTGCCCTTCTCCCGTCAACCCATGATAAATATGGAATATTTGTGGTCGCATCTTATTTGGTACTTTAATTTTTCGCCACTACCAAGAGAGGACTCCTATTTTCGTGGATATGGCATCATTTAGCAGTTTACGGCGTTTCTTTAAGACTTTTGACATTTGTTGCTATTTCTGCATTCCTCTCTTTACAAGACACCGTATAAATCTGCCTACCTGCGTCTTTTCAACTCAAGGACCCACAAGAAGAATGCTTTGCACATGTTCCACGGCTCCACTGGAAAAACAAGCTATTTTCTCTGATACCAAGGCTGAACACAGTTCAGAGCCGAATCGAAATAAGAAACGGAAACATTGTCAACAAAAAGTTTGCCATGTTTTTGCTCTTGTAGGAATTTGAAGAGCAGATGAGGGAAAATTCTATAAATTTGAAGAGCAGATGAGGAATTCAGATAAACGTATAAGTGGGTTCACCAATACGTTTATTTGGTGGTAACCTTCAGTAATTTGTTTTCTGTTACACCATTATTTTGTTCACAATGTGCTATTTATTCCCGGTTATTTGCTTTTTGTTATTTTCTCTGTTCTTATAATTTCTTCATCACCTATACTCTTCTTTCTTACCTTACATATTTTACATATCTTTGTTAACTGAATCTATGTCCGGAACAGACAGACCAGTGAACTTCTTTTGAAAGAAACTTCGAAAAGTCTCTGGCTGGTATATCCTCCACTAATTTTACCCAAATTCGGGTTCGCCACCCCAGTAATTTGTTTTGTTTTGCATTATTATTTTATTATCGTAATTTATTATGCATTTTTCCTCTATCGCTTATCACTTCTTCAACATTTACAATCTCTTTTTATTTCTTCTCCTTTATCATACAAAGTGTTATTCAATGAATCAGAATCCAAAATAGATGAACAATGTGTCCGTTCCTTTCGTAAACCATTTTGAACTGAACAACAAATGCAGTCATTGATCGCGATGGGAGAAAACATGCACATAAACAGTTCACAGTTGTGACTGAAACGGCACTCAGGGGGAAAATTCCGGGAACATTCCATGTGAATTTCAGCTGTTTGGTGCAACGAACTCATGTAGTTCTTAATCTGCTGCACTTTAAAGGAATATTTTCATTGGATGTCTGATGGAGTGTCGATGAGGTGGGCGCATCCCTGCACAGATGACAAGAAACGATTTCTGGAGAGGAAAACAAGAAGTTTATGCATCCGAATGAGCCCAGACATTTAATGGTATCCATAAAATGTCTCCGCTGATTTTTGTTCTTTCTTCTTCTTTTTTCTTTTTTCTATTGTCTATAAATTGGTTGGCTAAACGAATCTAGGAAAATGGTGGGGAGACAAAAATTAGGATTCTCTATGAGTAAGCTTTCGAATATTTTGCAAATTAGGAGTTGATAGAGATAACGATGCGTCCAGGACTGATCTGACCAGAGTAACTGGCCATGTCTGATCAGAAGTAGTGAAGTCGCTAGGAAGCCTTTTCTCGTCTATGTCTTTTTCAGTGATTTTTTCAATTCTAACAAATTATATCTATGGATGGTTTGGTTTCGGATAATTGATAACATATCCTACTGTAAGGAGACCAAATATAATAGTTAAAATTGTGCACAGCTCCAACACTGGCTTCGATCCACCACCACTACATTTGATCGGACACATAATTTTAAAATTTCAAAAAGTTGTTGGAAATTCCTCTTTTCTGCAGGTAAAGGACCGCCGCATTATCCGAGCATTTTTGGAGGAAAAATCAACAGCATTTTTGTTTATCTTTTGTGTCGCACCAGTATACTTTAAGTAAATGTGATATTCATAGATGAGAGTGTTCAACAGTATTTATTTTTTGAGATTTCTCATCTGCAAGTTTGTTGATTTGTTTATTTTACTTGCTTCTCACTGATCGCAACGAAAATGAATACACTAGAATGCAAGTCGGACACCTAGGCGCCAGTCATCTCGTCCGAGATCAGAGAACTTCGTTATTCTCTACTATTCAGTCCTCTAACACATGAATCCATTTAGGTTCCTGATTAGCAACATTTATCTTAAAAAGGCCCCACAATTATTCCCAGAAACTCCAACAAATCAGATTTGAAATTTACACTTTGTTCTTTTTTACTTTCTCCTTTTCTCCGTCGAGGAGTCCTTGAAAAATCACACAACAGAGATGATGCTATTTCTTCGCAGGATACTTTCTTCACCTACAAACAAAGATGATGAAATGTTTTCTTTCGTTCATCCACTAATATTTGTGTTCCTGTTTTTTTCGTTCCTAACAATTGTTGACAGATCCGCAAAGCTATGTATGAGATGAGCAGCGTGTTTAGTTTCAGGAAGAATCGTCGCAAATATACTCCGATGACAGGCAGACATCTCTACGTGATGACAGCGCAATAATAACCATCACGATGGTCAGCACATCCACACACACATTCTCGAATATCAGCAATGGTAATAAAAATCGCTGTGGATCAAATGTCAAAAGCGAAACACAGAGATACGGTAGCTTCCGAGTTCGTTTGCCAAACAAAAACAGTCGAAAGATACTTTGAAAACCTTTCTCTTCGTTTAACAAACCAGGCTTTGACATAATTTTCTCACGTACTGTTTTTGATTGCTGTGCGATCGAGGTTCAGTGCATGAAGATCGCACAACAAGCATATCGCTATCGCTCCGCGACAACACAACGATTGAGGTGCATGGAGCAAAGTCGGCATATTGCGTTGTGTTGTTGTGAGCGTTTTGTTTGCGCCAGCTGGAGACGCGATGGTTTATTGTTATGAGCGCTGAGCGGATGATGCGATGTAAAAAAACAATCCACCTCTCACTTCAATTCGCTGAAGAAAACAAGTCTGTGACGACTTCGCTCCCTCACTCGGATGTTGAGGGCGAATGGAGTGCCCGAGAAATTTCGCTGAAGAATTTCAGCGAAGTACACGAGCCGCATATTAAAGTCTGGAGATTGAACGGTAGTTGCCGCAATTAGTTTCCATATTTGAAAAGAGCTATTGGAATTTTTCCGGAGATCATCCCCATTTATGTTAGATAAGTGTCTGTGGAAGTGTATTCCAAAGACAAAAGCTTCTAGGTGAGCGTGTAAAAGAAGTTGTCTTTTAAATTTTATTCAAGCTCCTTTTCACAATTAGCAACTAACATTAACATTGCTCAATAGATCATGATAAACGCTCTTCTCAAAACCAATTGCGGCTATCCCCTCGTGGTATGAATGACTCTTGTCCCCATGTTTTCAAGCGTCACTCTGAACACCTCCTGGTTCAATTTCACATGGTTTCACAAAGTTAACTGGACCTCAGTGGATAGAATCTACCTGTATAAAGTTTTCAAAGAGATATTCATTTTCAGGAAGCACTGAGCGGTGGGCGACGGTCTCGCACTGTCAGTTACTGTCGATTTCTCAATGTTCATGGGTAACATTGTATGTACTTCTGCTGCCTTCCATTATTGTCTCACCTCATCCGCACTGAACTGTTCCTGACCTCGTTGATCCTGAAAAAAAAACCAAAAATTTCTTTTTTTATGGACGTACTACCATATCCTACAAACAGATTATTTAATCCATACAATACTACGAGCTTGTTATGTAATTAAATCATACTTTTACTTACGGAGCCTCACTCATTGATCATGAGGGGTCGATTGGAAAGGGAGACCAAGGTGAAGTTATCTGAAAACCTACTTCAGGTTATTCATGTATAGTTGTTTCTTCATTCCTCCTAATTCTTTCTTTCAGAACGTAATCGGCTAAGCGATGCGAAATAACGTAAAATAAAATAAAAAAACATAAATGAGGAGCATCCACATCAGAACAGTGTGATCTATTCCTATCCTGTTCACTCCTCTCGCAATGTGAAAAATTAATGGAATCGCGAACTTTGTACTATGACGGAACAACAACACAAACATGATCAACAATTTCTGATCCAAACTTCCGATAATCGAAGCAGATCGTCGAACAGATTCTAGCAAGTCGCACCAGAGACCAGGATGATACGACTACTTTCGTGCATAGTCCAGAAGTCACAGATGTCTTTAGTTTGTTGTGCTGTGGAGATCAAACGCAGTTGGTTACTCGTCAATTGACTATAGTATGGCTGACGAATCCCAAACTACGGTAGGCACGGTAATTCTTCGCCAGAAAACGAAAAAACACGAATCCGCGTTCTTTTTCGTTTTTCCTTCATAACTCGCCTCAATTTGATCTCTGTCACTATTTTTGGGCATCAATAGATTCATCAATGAGGTGCTCTATCGATTGGATGTGATCAGAACTCTTGAAACATACCGAACACTTTTTGGAAGAATTACCTGCGGCTACACATTAGCAAGACTGAGTCCGAGATAACTGTGTCCCAAGGATACATGATTTTTGTCGTGAATATATTTTTTAGAAGTAAAACGATAGTTACATACTCGTAATCTACATGCTACTGCGAACAGTTTGATATCTCTCACAGCTATGAAGATTTAGAAAAATTGACTGGAGTAACACGCTTTAACTCCAGGTAAGATCGATATTAGTGGCTTATAAATTATTTTCTTTCAAATTTTGCAAGAAAATTGTCTGCTGTTTGATGCCCCACTCTCTCGTTTTCCTAGCTCAACAGGATTTTCTGTTTTTTTTTTTCTAGGGACCAGGATGAGTCAGACTAAGATTATAAAATGGTATTTATTCAAAGGGCACACAAATCTTCGCAGAAATAATAATATCATTCTTCGATGGAGTCCGCAGACCTCTCAAAGCCTTTGACACAATTTCATCGAGACTGCATGGAAAAGCTCCATTCATGCCCCAAAAACATTAATTTGACGTTTCTTTTATCAATCATTTATCCCCTAGTCATATATCATATTTCTATGGATTTACAATCCAAGACTCAAATTTGAATATGTCCAAAAATGTACGTACGAATACCCAAAAAAAACTTTCGCCACTAATCACGAACTGAAAATTCTACAGTTTCACTTAGAGTCAAACACCGTATTTTCTTTCACCCTCTGTAGTCTTTCCATAAGAGGGGAAATCAGGTTCGTCTCCCATTATTAATTATCAAAAGAGTATACGTAAATTCTATAGATTTACGGTATTCACAGTAAGATTCTTTTCTAATATCCTGATCTCATATCCTGAAGATCTTGCGGAAAACTTCAATCGGCGGTTTTTGGGGAGCTTAATCCACGTCGAACGTAGTGGCTTTGTGGATGACTTGTTTTTCGTTGCAGGCGCTTACTTCTTGTTGTTTGTTTGTTGTTTATTTAGTTCTTTGTTGTTCTATTGCCGCATGTACGAGTACAAACGTGCACTTTGCTTGTTCATGTTTAGTGCAAATGCAAATGCACTGAACAAGTACAGTATGACAGGAACAATAGTCTTTTCAAGGCGACTGCAAATGTCGCTTTCGTTGCAGCAACGAGTTCGCAGAGAGTATAAACCAGTCACCTTAGCTGCACTGCAAACTACAGCGATTATCAAACATCGCTGTCGTTGTCGTCGTTCCTGCGACACCCCACATTAGCTCGTAAATCTTCAACTGTGACTTTTTCACAGCGTCATCATTGAATCGGCATCGGAACTTGTTCGTTCAGCTGCACGCTGTGCACGTGTACATCGTGAAGAAGCGAACAAACAACGCTGACGCTGATTTCGATGATTGCATGTTTTGAGAGAGTCAACGTAAGAAAAAAGCAGTGGGAACGATTGCAACGACGAAAATGCAGGAGAGAACAAAGAGCTTATATTTTCCTCCTAAAAAAAGTCGACCACAAAGGATAGTTGGCTGAGTTATTAGGCTTTGAGCACCTATGCGCAACACTAAGGGTACATCCAAATCGATAAAAATCCTAATAGATTTTTTGAGGGGGCTATATACATAAATAACTAAAATGAATCTGTCCAAATTTTGTTTCGCTCAGCGATTCAACCTAACAAGAAAACCCCGAATTTAATTTCCCTATAACTTAATTGAGGCAATTTTCATGCAAACCTGTCCTTTTCACAATGCTGGTGCACTATGCCCCGTGTGAGCCACTACTTTCTACTTTAACTTTTTTGAGGAGTTAATACGCTGGTACTGCTCCTATACATATCCCTTAAATTTGTTCAAGAATGCATTTTTCAGAAAATCATTGGAAAAACATCCTTAACGTAAATTTTTGCTTTGAGAAGTACTTTAAGAAATAATTCAAATTATTAATAAACGAAAAATTGTATGAGTACGTTGTCATCATCGTGGTTATCCTAAGAGTTTTTTTTTCACAATTTTTCGAAAATAACAAGCGCAGTTCCCAGCATTGCCTTCTTTCAGCGATGTCTTCAGCAGGATCAGTTCCAGTTTAACCATCAAAAACTGTACAAGATTGCATCATTTCCGGTTCCTGCAAAAATAAAATGGAAGCGGTTGAAAAGTAGAGAAAAGAAAGAAAAATAACTAATGTATGAACTACTATGGAAATTTGAACCGGTTTCTGACCTACAGCACAATTGTTTTAATTTGTATCTGCGTTTGGTGAGATCTACTGTCTTGTTAAATTGTACATCTGGAGGCAAGGTTCATCTACCGGGTAGATTTGCGACTCCAGATCCTTTCTAGTGGTGGCGAGGTACGTACCTTACAAGTATCGGAACGAAGGCACGAATCTTCCTCTACAAATCCGGAAAGGAAATGTTTAGGAACACCCATGATCAGTTAGCCGCCGCAGAGCAGCTTTTTTACCATTTATGTTCTAAAAGAAAATTGGGCAGCAATTTAACTTCGATTTTTAGTGTTTTTCTTCTTTGGTGGTGTAATTCTGCTGCGAATAAATAAATAAGCGAATAAATATGGTCAATTCATTTGTTCTTTGGTGGTGAAAACGTTAATATGCTACGACCGTTTATAAAATATTTTTTTCTGTTTTCCTCAATCCCTCCACACACATAAACAAGTCGTTATTTTAAGAAAAAAGTGTTACTGCTTCCAGAAAAATATAGCGGAAATTTTGCACAAACAACCACTGCACCCATTCGGCATTGAAGTTACTGCTGCAGAATCCTGTTTGTGACAGAGACGTGTTTTCCTGCTCTCAGCTCGTATGAAATGCACGTGATCATGTTGAGGTGAATGCGTAAAATGCACTCATCGAGTAGGAATTTAGCAAGCAGCGCTTACGATTTCTACAGGGATCGACTCCCGCATTTTATTTCATGGTGTTCACCTTGAGCGGACATAAAGTAGCTGGAACTCGAAACAGTGGAGAACATATCCGTTTTATAACCGTTCACTTCACTTCTACTCGGCCAATTTTGAAGGCTCTCGAATTTTTTAAGTTTACCAAGGAGATGGCGATGGTGCTTACGCATTCAAAACTATAAAATTAAATACAAATAATATTTAATATTATAGTTTCGAATATCCCGGAGAAATATATCATCTAGGTAGTTAGAAATGCACTGGCTGACCACTCAAAGTTCTAGCCTCGGCTGCTGCACAGACGTACAATATCAAATGAAGAGCAAAAGTGCACGGCGTTGACCAGACCCCACAAGATGCGCGTACGCGGTTTGAGGTTGATTCTTAATTGTTTCCGATTCGTAAACGCGTATCGAACCTTACAATGATTTGCTGGGGCAAATCAATGTGTCAGGTCAGTGTTTTCATCCTCGGAGACAGATCATCTACTAATTTATCGACCCCTGTGGGATGAAGAGCTTGGCTGATACTAGGACGACCTCGAACCATCAACGGATCGCACAGCCACAGCGGAACCTTCACCGTCTCCGCTACATTCGCTCTTACAACAGCAACTAATGAGGGGATTCAGCTTCAAAAGAAGATTAAAAGAAGTTCACAGTGGTTTGGAGGTGTGGTCATCGTAGCAATCTCTTGGCAGATCTCGAAGAAGACGCGAAAGCTGGTGGTTATGCGGAACTAGGAACAGCAATTCTAAAATACTTTGGAATTTCTCTGAAAAACACTGTGCAGATACGCCGATGAACTTATGCAACTTTGTCTTCTATCCCACTTATTTTTCTTTCCAAGAATTAAATAATTATTGAATGAAATTGGATAATTTTACCTTGTAACCTTATTTTTCATTTTTTTTTTGGAATTTAGGACTTTCATTGAGGCTTCCTTTGCTTCTAGTCTGAATTATTTCAAATTTCACGTAACAAAGAAGTACAAAACTTATCGGTGTTGCTTTTGTATGGATGAGTTCTGTTCTTATTGTCTATTTGTAGACTAAAATTTGCACACTTATCCCTTACGGATCTCTGCATATTATCATAGAGTTATATTAATTGAATTTCTCCGGACATAATCTCTAAGGTAAACATTGGATTTTACCTGTCCCTTACCTCGTTCTCCAGGGCTGCGACGCTTCGAAACCCGCCTTTCTCGTCTTTTGAAGGCCTCACACATCCTCATAAAATGTCATCCAGAAGTGTGTCTTGGTATTTGTTGATAAACAATACTACATAGAAGAAGATGTTATGGAAATATTTTTCGTTTCGCCACGAGTGACGTTTGTTCGGGCACTATTTATTGGCTGGAGAAGCTCGCAATCTCTCGGGTAAACAAACATCTGAATAAGTAAATGCGGCAGCATAAACGAAAATATAGAAAACAATTGCAAGGGAGCAGAGTGAGCGAAAATGTGCAAGTGAAAAGAAATCCTATAGAGAGTCACCTCTCTATGAGTGGCACAGAAGGTTATCAGACGGAAAGACCCGCGTGGCAATAACTGTTGGTACACATTATACCACTCCCCATCTTTCGGCTCCCTGTTCATCACGTTATACGTTATTTTGTACGGTTATTGGGAAATCTGTCAAGTACAAATAAACAAGATCGTAGCCACATATTTTATCGTTCTTTTGTTTCTTTTTTTTAAATTTTCCGCTTACGAATTCTACGGTCACCCACAAAAAATCCATCAGAGAACGAAAGTTTGTCATTCTCCGTTTCCTTTGTTCCCTTTCAGTGCTAGGCATTAACTCTTTTTCTTCTTTCTTGTATTTAAAGGCATCACCTCACGAATCTGAAGATACAGCTTCGAGCGTTCCGGCGCACTATTTTCCACAAGGAGTTCGATTGGAGCGCGCCAGCCTTGTGCACGCGCGCATCTTCCGGGCCGTTTTTTTTACGGCAATTAGGAAGAAATGGACGGGATCACACCCCTCTCCATAATCTACTATCCCGTATAAGAATACTCCACCTGAAATCCGTACCACCTTAGATTCGTGGTATACTGCCTTTAAGTCACAGCTGAGCAAGCAAGATCTTGAAGAAACGTGTAATTGGAAAAAAAAGTTAGGCTGAAAATTTCTCTCGCCCCACCCTGCTACTTAAGGATATCATTTCTATTCATTAACTTTCTATTTCTTTCTTCTTTTCTTGCTTTAAAAAACAGATCGCCTCTTTCCAGGATAACATCAGCGATTCCGTGCGCTGTGTTGGCGGGTCTGGCACAGTGTTACCATGGAGACTGGGAAGCTAATGGAAGGACCAACCTTTTCTCCTTTAAAACCAGTTATTTTATTCTCATGACTTCTTTTTTGAATGTATTTAATTGTAAAACATCAACGACTATTACTTACCGTAAAACATGTTGGCGCATCTCAAGTGGATTGGTACGCCGAAGGCTTTATCTTTGTCTTATTTGTAGCTTTATCTTTGTCTTATTTGAGCCATTGTAAAGGCGTGTACCAGTAATTATTCTTCTCTTGTTCATTACTCGCCAACAGAATATCACTGAATCGCCTTCCCCTGATGTGGATTAGCTAGAGGGAGCACTTTTTAAAGTATGTCTAGTGGTGAAATAGAACTTAACGAACGATAGTGTAGTGCATATAAATAAAATAATAAATAATGTCCCGTAATGTAGATTGCGTGCTTTTTGGTAGATTCTGTCAAAGTAAATGGAATGTGCAGCTCCTTCCTACTTGTAATAAATAACATGTGTTTAAGTGTAAAATATTCATAATTAGCAGTAAAATGTGTATATTGTGCACATTATATAAATTATCTATTTCCAAAAGCATACTTACAGCCCAAGATGAGCTGAATTTGAGCTTCCCAAAATGTTACGCGAAATCGGCACTTCTCGGGAATCTGGTGAATCCTTCTCCGTTTCTGCATCCTTTCCTACATGATCAGTGATTATGTATCTAACAAATGGTGTTTTGCACGATTTCTTTCCTTGATTCGGCTGTATTTCATATTCTCCAGTGAGTCGAGATGATTTTTTTAGTGCACTGTATGCTCAATCCTCTACGTGTGTTTTTTTGCGCTCTCATTTTCTAGTTTCTTTTCTTCATTCCATTTCGTTCAAAAATCTTCTGATGAATCCCATATTGTACTTTATCACTGCTACACCAAAACTTCTTACGGAGAGATTACCAATAAAATAGTAGTTGTATCTTTTCCCCATATTTCTATTCCCGGACTTCTGTTGCGTGACTACGTTCCGGAAAGATGTTTGATCTACTTGATCTAGACTTTTTAGGTTTTTTGAACATTTCGTTCGTTAACGTTATTGTAATGAAGACTGTCATTAACATTCACCTAGAAAAGTCAGCATTGACAAACCTTTCATTTTTTGTTTTCATCACTGCGCTTGCTTCCGGTATTGCGGTGTTCTGAAATCTCCGAACTTCTGACTTCGAAAATTTCAACGCCAACTTCCGCTCATCGCTAGTCCCAACGCAGATTTTAAGACATCAATTTCTGACTATCCTTAAACTCTCTCACTTTCAGTGCCACATCTGAAAATAATTTGCAACCTCATGAGTCTCGAAATGTCACATCTTCAGAGAGTTCGTTGCAATGAGTACATTGTTAAAGTTTGTGATTTTTGAACTGAAGGACTTCTCAAAAAAAATATTCAAAATGACGTTGACGTGGCACCGTTTCAATCTCAAAGACGAAGCGACAGAAAAGTTTTGGAACGTCTAACGTCAATAAGCGCGGAGAAACAAAATAAAGAGAAAAATTCCAAAATCTAATCAGAAATTTTATGGTCGAACCTTAACAGTTGCCCGAGACGCTTGAATTAACTGTTGAACTAATTGTTTGACATATTTAGTAATAATTCAGACCTCCATCAAGCAGAGCGTTGATATTATATTTGAGCACATTTATTCCGTATCTTCTACTCTTCAAGCGTACTAGTCGAAGAAAGAGCTACAAAAAGACTGGCGAATCACACTTTGTTGTCAGTATTCATCCAAATTTGTACAAATTTCCCCAGTAATAAATTTTACTTTATCTGTACTAAATGGCCGGCCATTATTATCATTATCATGAATTGTCAATTCTGGGCAATTGAAATAGCTTTTACAGCTGCTTGGTGGTTTTTGTATTGAAAAATGGACGATAACGAAGAGAAAGAGGAGCACGGTCATGAAGATCTTCCCGAAGGTCCAGGAAAGCTGTATGAGCCTTACATTAAAAACGAGGACATAGTTGACAAACTAAAGCTGTTAAACTACGAAGATGGTTTTCTGAAAATGAATCCTGCTTTCAAACCAGTACAGAGGTGTGTCACTTCGTACAGCAGTAGCAGAAATTGTATTTTTTTCTCATTTTCTCCTGTTTCAGGCATTATTTTGTGTATTCAAAGAATGTCGGAGAACAGTTCTTCATGTTTACCTCGTTAGCTGCATGGCTGATACGAAAAGGTGGCAACGAAAGTTACGAAATGCCACAAGAGGTAATTTTTTACTCAACATTATTTGGATCATTAAAGAAAATTTATAATAGCTGGTGCCTTATGTGTTCCACCAAAATAGTAGTATGCCTCTTCAACTGAGACTGGAAGTGGAAGGAAGAGAGAGTGCGTGCCGAGACGAGAACAAAGGTGCGCTGCGGCACACGCGACGCGGTCATTCGGTTGAACAGATTCGGTCTATACGTGTTTAAGGGGAAGTGCTGAAATTTTTGCTCGAAGCGCAGTACCAGTCGCATAATTCAATTTTATAACAAATTTCTATCTCTGTAACCGCTGCTGTCGTTTGACTTTTACGGTAAAGTATATCTATTGGCACAAACCACTAATGTTGAACCTCTAAATATCTAAAATGTATTTAGTATTCAAGAAGTTTTTGTCGAATGCGATAAGAGAGACGAATCTTCTTATCAACAGCTTTAAAAAAACCAGATCCCCCATAACACAGCACACAACTCATGTAATTTTACTGCTGTGCGGAATCATGCCAACAAGCTGATCTGTGAGATTTTTTATATGGTTTTTAATCTCTCTTTCAGTCTCTAATGATCTGACCGCAATCACCATTGAAGTAGTTTTTAAAAGAGGAATTTAATCACCGATGCATCTCCCTTCCACAAATCTCTGCAGAATCTTCCGACTGATTCGTTATGTCATTAATACGAAGAATATTTTGTAACTTCGTTCCTACCTTTTTCTTAGAAACAATCCGACGGATTTATGCATTGATGATCTCATTAACCAACGAAACAATTTTCAGTTCGATGACCCGAACGCTACGATTGCTGGAATTATGGGGCACCTACGAGCGAACGTGAGTGAAACTTTCTCCTACTTCTTTGCTAGAGAACTCAGCAGTTTTTAATTGGTTTTTCTGATTTTAAAAGGAATGTGATGTGGCACCGTAGTTTATGGGCGCTAGTGAGTGCTAAAGCTTGTACCGATATAGATACTCGCAACACAGACGCATGCATCAAGCACTTTTCATGCTCTCGTACATGAATGCGTTGTAGCTATTACTAATATCTGAAGGATTCATAATAGCATCACATCAATCACTAATCATAATCATCTTCACCTCAAACATCGAGAAAAAGCTATACAATTTATAGTTCTTTTTCGAAGATGTCCCACCGCGCGACCGCAACGCATCTGCCGCAGGACATGATCTTTTTCTGCTTGATAGACACAACCTCTTCCCTCTTTCTTACCCCAATCGAAAACGCATCACGTTTTACTCGTTCGAACCCATCAGGTGCACATTTAAGAAGAACAAAGAATTCGCTGTAGAAAAATTTCTGGATACATGATATTCTGAATATATTGCACAACAACAATGACTAGATGTCGATAATGGCAAGGCATTTTTACATTGTACATCCGAGATCACTGGGCTCAAAATGAACATCAACAAGGCGATGAAGGAAAATTCTATCGTATCCGTCAAAAGTTTCATATTCGCTCTTCACGTTCATACATCGTACGCCAGGAAATTGCGGTAAATCGCACAATTCCGGTCCTTTACATTTGCTATGCTGTTCTCCGTTGTAGAAAATACGATTGTAACACTGTTCGATTAACGGATAATAGATCGAAACTTCCGGTAGACGTTCGTAGGTGCCAGGCACACTCCTCATATTGCTCGCAAAACTATTCTGTATTTCCGTCAAATCACTACTGTTAAACAATGGTGCGTTGCCCACACTCATCAGCAGTGGGTCATAAGTTGGCAGTGGAGCATCAGAGACTTGTGTGTGATTGATGAAATTCCAGAAACGTAGGTGAAGGGCTGAATTCACCTCTATCGGTAGGGAAACCTGGAAGAAAGATATCATTTCTAATTGATTTTCTTGAGCTGTAGCCAAGATAGGTATTGATCGGCTTCATTAAACAACAGCTAACGTTTCGGCGTTATCGCCTTCGTCAGAGCCAGGAAAAATCAAAGCCATTAGTGGTTTATCCTCTCGAGTGCCTCACCACCTTATAGAAAGCATCCAAACAGTAGGCAAACTCAACTACCTTTCCCGCATATGATGTATAAACCACCGGAACCCAGCCCCACGGTAGACAACAAGTTTCGAGTGTTCGCAACCTCGGTATACTGTTTTGGAGCGTTTCTCGAAAAGAAACGTAAATTTCAACCTCTGTCGCGTAACGCCAAAGCCTACGTGAGATTCGCAATCTTATTACAGCTGGAGAGATCAAGATCTCCGTTAGTAACAAGATAGGCGAATTTGTTGTTCTACCACATGAACTAGACAAGGCGATAACGAGACAGCATCTTGAGGATGACAGTCTATGTGTCCCATACTCCACCAATGAGTTTAGAAAGCAATATCGCCGCCTAAACAGGGTTTGGGTAGAAACAGCTGGAACAGCAAGGCTACCGAAAAAACTTACGACTTATCCGCATGTCCAATCTATGTCTATAAACGGTAATCAAAACTCACAAGCTCTCTGAAAATGGCCTCGCTTCGAACGATTCACGTGACTTTAAATAGAGACCTATTTTTGCAGTACTTCGTGTGAGCGTGAGTGTGTAGTAGAAACCTTTGACGTTACGTCACTCTATACAAACGTTTCAAACGATGTAGCGATGCAGGCTGTTCACGAACTGCTCACGCAGCGCCAGGTTTCATTGAACATGTATGGATTGAGCATTATGCAGATCATTAATGAATGCCTGAATTGCTCTATTTTCCGCTGGTCGGGACAGTACTACCGACAAGTTAGAGGTCTAGCTATTGGACAAAGGCTGGCACCCACTTTCGCCATTGTTTTCATGGCCAAGATCGAGAAGCATATAATAGATCGCAAACCACTGCTGTATTATCGTTACATAGACGATTGTAGCGTCGTCTGATCAACACAAGCAGAACTAGACACGTGCTTCAATCTTCTCAACCAGCAGTGTCAGCACGTTAAATTCACAAGGGAGAGACCGATAGACAACTGGTTGGCTTTCTTAAATGTGCACATTTACTTGCGGAATGAGATATGGAAGACTAGGTGGTGCCGGAAACCCAGTAGCAAAAACATCTCAATCCACTATTTTTCAGCGCATCCCAGCAAAATGAAAGAATCTGTTATAGGTAAGTTATAGGTAAAATGTACAGGACGGCGGCAAGAGTCTCGTCGAGTAGCCAGGAAGAAGCATGGTCTGTAGATCTGGCTCATAAAGTGGCTTTATCCAATGGGTGCCCAACTGAACACTGTGTTTCTCGACAAGTGCGACATCCCTCTCAAAGATCCAACGTAGTGGACAGCCCAGAAAAGATCCCGTTCTGTTTACCTTACATATGCGATGATATGAGTAGAGGCGGTACGGAGCTGTCTACGAAAAGCGGAATGACGTGAGGGTTGTGGAAATACTTCCAGCGAAACTCATGGGTCAACTGGTACGTAATCGTGCGTATGGTCGACTCTGCACAATTCCCAGCTGCGTGGTTTACCCTTATGGCAGAGAGGGTGATTGCATGGCATCAGGAGTGATGTGGCGTATCACGTGTACGTTGTGCGGTGTCCATTATATAGGGCAAGCAGGATGTCCACTGTGTATTAGGATCAAAGAGCATCTAGATGGACTCGCAAAATCTAAGGTCTCCACTCCACACGGAGCACAACGTCGAATATGTCAACAAAACTCCGAAGTAGTGGCAGAAGTTAGTACACTATCCTATGAGTCCGAGATCACAGCACGCAGAACACCAGAGGCACTTTGGATCGCCGCCAAAAGTCCAAAAATGAACAGGAAGGATGAGTGCATTGCACAAACGAACAACTCCCATATCAAAGTCTGTGCGGGTTTTGATCTACGGGCGGGCCGTGAGGTCTCTACATAAGACGCTTGTGACTCATAGTTGTGGTACGTGGTGGTCTGCTGCATTAACAAGTTTAGCTAATGAGGTAAGCACTAGCCAGTGTGTTGCTGTCTGAGTTTGCCTACCGTTTGGGTGCTTTCTGTAGAGTGATGAGGCGCATGAGAGGATATATAACTAATGGATTTGGTTTTTTCAGACTCTGACGAAGGCGAGGACGCCGAAACGTTAGCTGTTGTTTAATAAAGACGATCAATACCAATCTTGGCTACAGCTCAAGGAAATCAATTAAAAACTTTGTTTCAACATGCCAGGATTCAAAGACAGTCGGACATGGGCGATATCATTTTTATTCTTAATGGAGTAATATCTTTTTATTGGTTCCTAGAATGACTAAGTAGCTGCAAGGCTGCCCTCACTCTTTGTTTCTTTCCTTCTCTCTTTCTTTATTCCTTCCTTTCTTTTCTTTCTTTCTTTTCATTCATTTATTCTCTTCCTCCTTTTTCTCTCCAACTCAGCGCATCTTCATCTAATTTCAGGTGCTGCACACAAGTTTTCGTTAAAGAAAACTCTTCTTTGTAAAAGCATATCCACAAATTGTACTCACTATGGTACATAACGAAGATATTCAAGTCTTTCCTAACCAACGTAACTGACCCGAACCTCTAGGCATACTTAAAGTCAATCTAACTGAAGAGTTCAAATTAGAAAAATGCACTCATTGTTATAATTTTTATAGATACGCGAGAATCAAGAGTGATAATTAGTTATCAGTTCTGCTTCTTAACTATTGAAATCTCCGAAATCCTGGGCTTTTGTCAAGATAAATGTACTCGCCTGCTCATAGCCTTCTCGTATCCCATAGCTTCTATGAATCCATGCACTGTCCGCACGCTCAGGTTTCACCACGATCTTACCCCATCTTGTTTCACCTCAAGAGTTACGTGACACTTGGCATAAAGTATGTTACGATTTCTAATCAAAGGCATCAGATAACCGACATATGCGCAAGGAGGATTTAGAAATGGTGTTAGTTACCTCGGAATTGAATGGACTTCAGAATGTCTACCGGAGAGTAGGTGGAAGGTGCTGTGGCTGAAAATATCATGCTATGTAATAAGTCTGTCACACGTATTTTCGTGTATATAGTCGAGTCAAGACGACATGAATCACGAGTGTGGTTGCGGTGCATTTGCGTACGCGCTCGAAACGGCATGGTGGAGCCAGCAGCTAGAACCGAGTTGCGACATCACAAACTACGGCGATGGGTGGTGTCAGCAGCAGCTCCAGTACGCTCCACCGAAGCGCCTCGAGAGAAGCCGCGTACGCAATTGCGTACGTCGTTTTGACCCTAATATATGTATGTATATGTGGGTATAGTAGGGTCAAATAGACACGCAGCACGGTGCGGTGGATATAGCGACCGTCGCAAACTACAGCGAGGAATGGTGCCATTGAGGGTCCCCCGCAGATTCTTGCCGCTAGGGTCCGTCCCACTCATCAAGCGCAGCCACTCGCGCATATGCGTCGTGCTTCCGGTCGTTTTGAGCCTGCTATATGTACGTCTATGTGTCATCACTGTGGCGATGTCTGCCTCACTTCAAGATAAATCAAAAAGTGATGAGAAACTGTTTCTAAAGTCTCTCTGAAGAGACGCTTTATGTCTATTCTTTTATTTGTTAATTTAATCGTTAACCTGTTTACTTATCCAATTATATCCAGACATTCGTCTAGAACCGGACAATGTTGGAAAGATCTTGTAACAAGATTGTTCATGATTTCAACTTACTCGACGATATGCCTGACTGGCTCATATTGTACGCAATCGCAGCCGCGTCTGGATACATCCGGAAAACCTACAAATGATGTCTAATGCAGTGAATCAGAGTATAATAATAGGTAATACTTTTTGGAACTCTTCAAAATAAGTTCTTCCAAGTCGTGGTATGATTATGTCATCAGTGTCGGGGAATATGATGAATTTTGCGGATTCCTGGAATGAGTTTCCTTTAGTTACGATGTATAGAGTTCCACATATCAGCACTTTGATCTTGGAATCTCTCCAGGAAAGGATAGGGGCAGGGTTACGAGCATAGGGGTGATCAAGTTTAATTCCCTCTAGTTGTCCTGAAAAACGACGTAGGCGACAGTACTGTTGCATAGAGGCCCCTACGAGGCACCTAACAGCATGTCGAATGTTCGAACGCAGGCATAAGCGCTGAGTCTGCAAGCGAGCGGACAATCAGCAGCCGCTGGGACAGACTCTACCCTCGCTTGCAGATGCGACGCATATGCCTGCGCACGATTACGTGATACATTACTATAGTAGGGTCAAAATGACATGAAGCGCAGCACAGTTGCTTAAGGTGCTGCGCTCGACGCGACGGTGTGGAGGTAGTCCGAATCGAGGAGGGACCGCCGCGAACTACAGCGAGAAATAGTGTCAGCAAGGGTCCCTCGCCGATTGTAACCGCTACGTTTCTCTCTAGCGCAGCCGCTTGCACAACGTCGCCATGCTTTATGTTCTTTTGACCCCACTTTATGTATCTTGACGAAGCCGCTCACCACGCCGCTTTTCAGCAGTTGGGGGAATTAAGCGTCGCATCTCGTTATCACGCCCCTGCTCGGGATCAACCCTCTCTTCTCGCGGAGAGATCCCGACAGCGCCATCGTGGTGTGCTCCCTTTACCCAACCATTTGATGATACCTTATAGAGCAGCAAACAATCCGTCATCGCTGCTGCTTGATTTCGGAATTCGAGTTCAAGATTAGGATCGAATGAATGTGAATTGGCTCTTTTCGAGCCTAACTGAACCCCAGGCCATGGATTCACTCGTGCATTTGGATATCGGGTCAGAATTGAGAACAGATCTGTGATCATCGATCGAACGTAGAAATGCATGGCGGCACCGTAATGACTGTATACCTGGAAAATCCTTCGCATAAAAATTTTACAAAATGTTTTAACTTGTCTTTCGATTGTCCCTTCATTTCTTGGCTTGCTTCTCTTCTTGCTTTGAAAAAAGTCCATTTAGAGACACATTTGAGACAGAGACACATACTTCCTTGCTGTCGTAGCAAACATAGAAGAGATCAGTTGATTAAAGGTGAAAATTACGGAAAACCTTACGGCTTCGCCTTTTTAAGTGAGAGTAACTCTGTATTATTTTTTTTCAGTTCTCCTTTTCTGAGAAAATAATGTGCCTAAAAGCATACCTCAGCAGTAAGTAGTAATAGTTGCCAACGCTCATTGAGAAACAACGGGGAAAAGCAGGCTACAACATCATGTTTTTCAGTATAAGGCAGTCGTACTGGGACCTAAACAACGCATTGAAGAAACCGGATTGTTGATCCACACAGCGCCCAATTTTCAGGGATAGTGTGCCCAAACGCGAGACCTTCATGCCAATTTCGTTTGTCCCCAGTTGTAGAGAAGTCATTCCCTGGCTAACCTGACCAACAGCAATAAAAGGAACCCATTTGCAGTAAAAAGGAAGCTGCTGGACAACCGGATAAATTCTGAAACAAAAAAGCGTAGTCTGATTTCTGCATCCATTTCTTCGCCAGAAATATTTAACAGAGTATTCTTCTTCTGATAACAGCAGAGCAATAAGATATTAGATAATAAGATAACTATAATTAGATACTAATGATATTATTATTAGATAATAAGATATAGATAATAAGATAATTTCTTCCTAGCTCTCATGTGATTCTTCAACTTCTTTGAGTGTAATTCTTTTTTCGGCCCGTAAACTACCACATCACTTAATCACGTAAATGTATGTGCCTCAAACCGGAACCATGCTAGCCGTTGTGTTAGGGCCTTATTATTGTGTACAAGTTGGTGTGGAAAAATATCATCATTTATTGTGATACGGTGTATTTACATCTGTATGTGCAAGTTCGGGGTGTGTACCGATAGTAGAGTCAAAACGAAATGAAGCGCGGTGCAGTGGAGCGCAGCGGTTAGGATCGGGTGAACCGCTGTCTTCACCGCCCCACTTCGATTGGTTTTGACCCGACCATATGTGTTTTTGTCTGAGAGTGTATATATTATGCCGCTATCGTGTATAATTGTAGTGAGAATAGTGAATCATTCTTCTAATATGTGCAGCCACTAGCTGAACACAGTAATGATAAACCATATGCGGCCCACAGCGATGCTTGGCTGAGTCCTTACTGTTCCAATACGCGCAGACTTAGACACTGCGCTTCCACTTCTCCTTACCTCTAACTCCTAGCTTTATCCTATTATTGATTTTTGTACGCATGCACTGTCTTTTCAAAGGTGAAGCATCTCTGAAAACTGTGATCCTCTGTAAATAGTGAAGGTGAGGCAGGCAACCCACAACACCTACAGACTATTCAAAATTAACCCAGTCAATGCAGCAAATGTAAGTGTCACTGTGGACGTTTGCAAGCGCAACAGCAAAGGAGGCCAGAGAACACTTCAAAAGTGGTTCTCTCCTAAAATAGCTATTGTTGATGTGTTCCACGATGTGAAAAAGTAAAAATGGTGTTGTAGCTCTTTAGAATGGTAGCAATTCGGTTAATTCGGCTAATTTGCATGCTTTACCGGCAGTCATTCGAACCATCACAGAGCATCGACTCAAACTCCTGCTCAACCATTTTTTCCGCTTCACCACTGCGACGAGTTTATGCAGCAAATTTCTGCCGACTCCATCTCGTCCTATGCTTTCAGCAATCTTTGCTGCCAACGATCCACTTTCTTACAGGATGTAAGCGCTATGCGGTGGTAAATGGTCGATACGCTGGCGAGATTAGATTGCTTAGCCGAGAGCCGTTTTGTCGCAAGCTTTGTTCGATGTGACAGCGCTGACGCAACGCAAGAACCCATATATTTCGGAACTAAGTTCGTAGAGCTTTTTTTCTCGCAACTCAGGAACATTTATAAGTTTTCTGCAGGTGCTCACAACAATATATCCAAAAAAGCTTACCTGAAGGTAGTTCTCGTTGATCCGGACGAGTTTCTGGATACACCTTGAAGCTCAGAGTGTTTCAAGTGAAGTACTTGATGAGCATTTAGCAGAAATACAACGGTATTGTTCTCAAAGCTAAATCAAAGACTTTCGAAGTCTCTCCCAAAGACTCTTACAAATTATTGCAGATTTTCTCATGAATAACTTAGCTTAGATCTTTAGAAACATTTTTCAGATTCTGCAATATTCTGCAATGCAATTTTATGTTGTCTAGTGCACGAAAATGTCTTCATATTTTTCCAAATTTCATAATCCGAGAGGAAATTTATAATATCACTCAATGAGTTGTGGTTAATTCCCTACCTCTTCGAGGTCGGATAATAGGTGGCCGATAAAATCGCGACGTCGTCATGCCGAGCCACATACTCATGGATAATATTGTTGTGTTGTCGGTCGAAATAGGAAATAGCGATAACAGCAGCAAACAGTGACAGTAGAAGAGAACTCGAGCAGGCCACACAGCACAATCGACGATAGCGTGGAGCTAGCAAATGATGGTGTTGTCTTTATTTATTTACTTGTTTATTTATTTTTTATTTATTTATTTTTATTTATTTGTTTCATGGAAGATGTGTGCCATTTGAAAAAGGAGTGTTAGTCTTTGATAATGATTGAACCAATGCCAGTTCTTTAAGATGAACTTTGAAAAAAAAACGAGTTTGACTATTCTTAGTTAAAATTTCAAATCTCTCTAGTTTTAAAACTCAAAGAACAGGATTATTAAAAATGCTTCGGAAAAAAAAACATTACTGTACAAATACGCCATTCTTCGGAAAAACAGCAAAGTATTGTACTCACCTTTGAGCAATGTATAGACTGATGTACTGTTCCACATGCGAATGTACATGAACCTTTTCTCAACACTGTTCATGAGATTCTGGAAAAATATCAAATTGTTGAATAAAAATAACAAAGATGTTACATGAAAACGGTCAGTTTCCTACTCAAAAACAACTTATTAAAAAGTGAGAAATTCCTATAATTCCTTTTTTCTGAATGAAAAGTTGGGAGGAGCCGTCTGCAGGGCCAGGTCTGATGAAACCTCAGCTGAAATGCTTACGCCAGCTGGCCTCCAATCTGCATTCATGGACTCCTGTGCAGTAAGAAAAGTGATCTCCCTTAACGATTTTATTCGTTCGTTTATCTGTACAATTATTAATTTAGTTGTTCACTCGTTTAATTATTTATTGAGATTGGAGCACAAATCAAGGGAGATTTTATGTGTGATTTTTTCTAACCTTATTCGTGTCCTCCGTGTCCTAAATCCTTAGAAACTAGTCATTTTTCCAAACTTAAGCGTTTTTTTGTACCTAAATTATAAGTACTTTCTCTTCCTTCTTCGTCATCTCACTGTTACTTTCATGTGAAATTCAGTTCAAATTTTTACCGCTAAACTTTTGTTGGAATTACGGTGATATTGGTTTCATGAAGGTCAAAAAATTGGTTGGCACCTCCCACTAGCTGTAGAGTCCATAGGTGATGGGAGGAGAGAATTTTCATAGATTCTCCAACTTGTCTCGGCTTAGGAAAAATGCGTCATGAAGACTAACTTCTATTCATCAAAATAACAAATAATTCATTCACGTTCATTAGATGGCAAAATGTGAACTTCCAAATTACTTTCACAAGGACATATGGTAACTTATCACGAGCGAAAAGACTATTAATTGTGGGCACGCTCATCTCGTGGTCCTTTGCACATGTAGAAAACTACCAACATCAGGAGAGAAATTGAAGCTTTACTCCAAAAAACACAGCTGATAGAGAGAGGCATGAAAGCCGGCGTACCGACAGGCCGTACGAAAAGATCACCGCTTATGTCACGATCCTGGGCGGGCTGCTAATGTCAGGACCAGTGGACTGAGTGGACGCGGCGCGATACCATCTACATCCGACGCGGATCATGCCGAGAAAGCCGAGAAACGGCTACAGAGAAGCCGAACGAGTTCTCGGAGACCTTCAAAGGCTTCAAAATAATAAGAACATAAATTTTTTTACTTTTACCATCTAACTTCAAAGATTTTAAAAAGAATATAAATATCCAATTACATGAAATGATGAGAGGATAAAAACATTGACTCTATATATCGCCCGATCCACGAAAAAGATGTTTAGAGCCCTTCATGTTCGTGAACCTCAAAGGATTTAGTCTTTTAAGTGAGTGAAAATTCCCATACTTTTCTGTTTCCTATTTATGCCTTGAACGTCTACGTACATATGTAGGTATGGTGCTCATCATATGAAAACATATCTGAAAAATCCAAGAATTTTCTAAGAAATACTAAAAGTTACAGGACATCAACGCCGATTTCTCTGCTAACAAACTGAAGTCAGGAGCAGGGGATGCCGTACTGCATGTGCTCGACTGCTTAGCTGATGCTGCTCTTATTCACACCAATTTCAAATGGGAAAAGTACAATATATCTCATAGTTTTCCGTGGAGGATCCGTTACGAGTAGCATAAAAATAAGCTTTCTTTTAGGATGATCCCACCAGAAAAAGAAGACGATGATGTCGCTGTAGATCAAGAAGAAGATGACGATCAATCCTCCGAGGTTTGTGCTGAAAATTCCCTCGGTTTGAAAGCGGGACAGTAGTAGATAATCTGCATAATTCTACTTACTCAAACGACAATTAATTTCGGGTTGTTGATGATGAATACATTGATGATGACGACGGAGGAGTATTCGTTGATCTCTCAGCTCCGTTGAACAATGAGCCGCAGGTAGCACTCAGACTTACAGAGTTTCTTGCAATAGGACCTATTCACCCTCTTTTCTCAACAATGAAAAATTTAGGATGTCCCTAAGCAGGCAGTACTTCACAGTAATACGGATGTTATAGCGTGGCGTGAGGAAGTGGAACGAGTCACTCCGCTCTTGAAAATAACCATTAGACAGGATGCCAAGGTAGGCCGAACGTTCAATTCCAAAACATGTCTTCAATTCTTCTTTTTCTTCTTCCAATCTCGATTTTTACACTATTCAATTAATATTTCTTAATGTAATCAACTTTACCATGATTGTTTTCAAATTTGTAAAAATTTGTGTTAGTTTTGAGAGATTCTACAGTTGAAATAGTTTTGGGAAGACGGGCCTTTAAAGTTTCTTATAAAACTACAGTTTTAAAAGAGAACATACAGAACAAAATGTTTTTTAACTCCGAATGAAGGTGAACAAAGACATCCTTTGCATATCATGCTATATAATAACTCGCTTAGTCCGGGTGTGTGTGTTTGCCTGTGTGTCACGAAAATACTCCATAATGATGCAAAACTCTACACCGATGAGGTGCTGAACCATTGCCACGCACCTGATGGGCGAGCACTCTACCTTTACACCATCGTCCAAGGTTAACTATTAATGTATGTTGTCTTTGATAAGGCAAATTAGTTTCTCCCATGTGTTAGTGAGGGTAAATAAACTTTCATGTGAATGTATACCTCCAAATTTGCAAACTATCATGCTGTATAATAACGAGCTTATTCTGTCACGTGTGTGTCTGTGTATGTGGGTGTCTCAGTCAAGAAATTCCAAAAAAAGAAAGAGAGAGACGGATACCTTGGTTTGGTGCGCTGGAGCCTCAACGCGGTAAAATTGGATGAGACGGGTTCTACGGCGTCGAATTCGTGCCCCGGAGCCAAATAGCTGTAAAATGGGGTGGGACGGGTCCCACGGGATCGCAATGGCGCCCAGGTGCCAGGAAGCTATAGAGCGGGGGGAGGCGGGTTCCACTGCGTCGGATTGGTGCGCGGGAGCCCTAAGGCGGGTTCCTCTGACTCATTCACGTATCTGTTTCCAAGCATATTTTCCTGATGCTGCAAACATCCTTTGTTCAAGAAGAGGAAACTCACTTGCGAACGGCTGCTTAAACACAATACATAGTGGCCAACAGTTTACGCGATCTGACGTACAACGCTATTTTTGTCACTACGATAGTGAAGTTTGCGTCATTTCATGGTCATTTCATGTTAGCACATCTTTCTTTGCTAATAGTTGAGGACGGAGGAAACTCATACTTTGAAGAATTTTTCCAAAAGTGGAGATTTGAGAGAAGCATGGATGTAAAATCAAGTTTGATTGTCTTCCAAATATAGAACTGACGCGCTTAGGGAAAAACCATAAAATCTTACATCTGTGCTCAGATTTTCGAGTAAAAAGAAATTGAAGAGAGCGTTGATAGACGGACGTTTAGGCTGATATATATATATATATATATAATATTTGTAACTATAAAGACAAAAAGTAATCTGCTTTTGTGAAATAAAAGCTATTTGTTCAAAAATACTTTACTGTTGACTTGACCTTACATCCGGAAAGGAAATGAATCAATACATCAGCCAGAGAACCAAAAAAAGAATGCTTTGCCTTGGTATTTTTAGAAAATTATGAGAAATTTGGGCGAATGACCCTGAATGATGAAAATAGAGACTAGTTATCCTTCTTCTTTAGGATTGGAGAATGCACCTTGAACAGATGGCAACTCTTCAGCAAAATCTAACAGACCTAATCGATGAGCTCACTCCTAAGTTGGATTCAGTCAGCGAGAACAAAGTTCCCTCAAACGTTTGCAGAAATTTTCTGAGTGGTATTTACAGGTGGCGAATGAGGTCGAAAAATCGCTAGAGAGGATTGAGTCACGTGAACGGACATTGAACCAGCAATTGGGAATGTGGTTGTCCCGCTACAAAGAATCACAAGACGCAAGAGCAGAAGTCAGGGAACGATACAAGTGAGCGATTACTGGAATTACAAGCACTATTTCGGACAAAAAATAGCTACTATCTTCCGAGGTCAATGCAACAAAATTCCGATGTAAATCTGATTTAAGAGCCGCTTCCGGAGGTGTTGCAGAGCGAACAACGACATTGCAAAAGATCTCCGAGGATATTGATCAGATCAAAATGCAAATCGAAGAACAGGGAGCAAAAACTAGTGATGGAGGTGGTCCTTCCTGAGGCTGTTTTTCCAATACAATTGTTTCCGCCTTAACAAAATCCTTGAAAATTTGCAGCTCCGATGATGAAGGTGAAGCAAGCGCTCCTGAAAATTGAAGAAGACATCCAGCGGATGAATGTCCAGATTGGGGTTCTCGAGCAAAGTCTTCTGCAAGCTCAGCTTAAAGAACGAGTCTCCTACGCAGCACAATCTTATGGAGCAGTTTAACTTCCATTGTTATGGCTGTTTATAGTTTGTTCCACATTTTCGGGCAGAACTTGTCTCGTAGCAATTTTTTTTTTCAAAAAAAAAGTATTCTTCCAATCTTCGATGTCGATTACATTGGCACGTACTGACACTGACAAAAGAAATCACTGCATTACAAGGTGGGAATGCAAACAGTCATCATTACTGCTAAATCCTAAGTCGCAAGAAGGTACAGGCTAAGTTAACATCATCATATGTGGAAGTTATCGTGCTACGATTGCTGCTATCACCCTTAAACATGGCGGTTTTCCAATCTCGTGAGTTTTGGAAGAAAGCCGCTGGAAGCTTTTCAGAATTAGCCCACTACGTTTTCTCTAAAACTTTAAGGAATCCACCACATATCTATGTTTATGCGATGATCCAATGCACTATCATCAGCGGAAGAATGTAACCAAATTCTGCTTGCGTACCACTTATTTTGTCCCTTTCTGCCATTACATCAGAAATTTACGGATTGTTCCTTCAACGTTACGACACCAACTCCAGATGCAGATAACTAAGAGCAGTGCATCAGGAGATGCGGCACTGTCGGAATTAATTTGATTACTTCACTTGGGCGAATTCAGACACTTCCTACGCATATCTCTAACATGTTTAAGAAAAACTCCTGAAAGAAATCCTTGAACTAACAATTTCATTTCTATCCCTACTATTCAGTCAACTAAAACATCGGAAACACAACGTAATTTGGCAAAATCCTCGATTCCTTTGTGCCTGATGCTGAAATTACGTCAATAGCAAATTTGAGAAGCTATGGTCACATCAGCACTGTTAAAAATCCTCCGGTTCCCCGTACTGCCTTGTGCCCCCGATGGATCATACAGGCAGAGCCGACGGGTGAAATGTGATAAAGGATGCAGAATCTAAAGAAGATGAGAAATGAGGATTTGATTAAGACACAAGTTGCAGCAAAACGACAGATGTGGGATTACGATTGTACGAAATGCTTGCATTCTGCTTAAAACTTCCCAGAGATCAATAAAGTTAGAAAAAAACATGAGGACGTTGCATATATTTTTTGAGGGTCATGGTACATCTGTATTTTTATTCTGCTTCGCAGACCCTCGCACAACTCCGTCTTTAAGCTGAAAACCAAGCACCTCGGCTGTGCTACAGTGGTATGCTCGATGTCATGTGCAATCGGTCCAAGGCCGCGCCCATTTTGTATTTAAATCAGCTCAAATAATTTTGCACTTTAAATCAAAAACTTTCTGGACTGTAAAATCACAGTGCCGCAGTATCCGGGAGGGCGGTATAGCAATCCTTGATAGTTCAATTTCGTTTAAATTTGAATGCACCTTCAAGTATTGTTAATATACTACTGGCATTTCCAACGCTTTAATTTTAATCTTTAAAAAGCAGCGTGAACAGAAACTTTCCTCATGGATATTGGGTTTTTTTCTTTGGATGGAAGTAAACACTAACACTCGTAGTTAATTTTCCTCTGAACAGAAGTCATGGATTCTATGTAAACAGCAGTACATTACTCTGTTTCAAAGTAATGTGCACCACTTTCGTTTTGAAATGAGTGGTTCACTAATGTTATCGCCCGCATCCTCGACAAGTCCAGTACTTGAGTCCCTGACCCTTTCGCAACCTTCCCGATCTTCAGCAAGGGCTTGCACAGAATCAATCATTCGCCACTATTGAGTATCCTGCAAAACCTGACGTCTCGCCTGTACCGCTTATCGATGCGCAGTATCCTCGGGTCTTTTTTCTCGTTTTTTCCCCTTTTTTTAAATTTGTTCCCCGTTTTCGGCCGGACAATCTTCTCCAAATTGAACCCGAGGGACTTCGGAACACGTATACAAGGCGATCTTTTAGTTTCCTTATAATTCGACCAAAAAAGGAGGTCCTCTGTTGACAATTGCGACGGTGGTACTAGATGTTGATTTCACGTGTATTACTCCCGCATCTATTTCTGCGTAAGAATTTTTGCGTTGACTTATGCCGCTCCAAAAGTGGCCAGAACAGCCATCTATGCAGCTTCGACCTTCTCCATTGCTGTGGGCACTACTGCGGGTCCAAACCTCTGATCAGTACTTCGTGAAAGGGCGAAGAGCTTATAGGTGGATTCGCAGTTTCACTCCGTGAGCAATAGGAGTAGATCATGAACACTAGATCAAAGAACCGAACGCGACACAGGTCTTGGCGCTTTTTTTTGTAGATCACTATCTTCACCACACAGCTCAAGCCGGAGAACTCATCTGCGAGTTCGAACGGAAGAAAGTCTACACTGACCCTTATCGGAGTTATCACATGCCACCAATCAGTGAGCACATCCATAGCAATCTGGTGACGCAACGACTTCAGCCAGCTTCGATACATGGTCAACAACATATTGAGGTTTCGTACTGTGAACGACGAATTCAACAACATCGTCGGCGTAAACGAAATCGGTAAAGGGGCACCTTGATGGTGTTAAGACGATGTCGGCGAGACATTGATCGACAGTCCTATGCGTAACGTCGTCGATGACAAAACTCGTCAGGAAGAGTCCTGCCACACCTCGATTACAATTTCAAACTTCACTCGATTTACATCCGGCTGGTCGCACTGCAGCAGTTATTCGTTGGTACATGCCATCATGTACGCGAACGACCCTTCCTGATACACCGTCGAAGCCCGTTGAGAGGACGAGCCCGACCACAAGAGTCGAAAGCGGCCTCGAAGCCCAGAAAAGCTAACTGCATTGGTTTCGAATGCCGCTGTCAGATTTCGATTACTCTCCTGTCGAAGAACCGCTGGTCAATCGTAAATTAGCCAGAATAAAAGCTTGCTTTTAGCGAATTGTTTCGCGGCGTTTGAAAACCGTGTTCAGAATTATCTGTCCAAAGACCTTGTACACAATACGCTGCAGTCAGATTCTTCCGTAGCTTCTAGTATAACTAACGTTCTTTTTCATTCCATCATCTCTACTAGATTTCCTACTCTTCGTCTTTTAGGTTAAGATGAGAAGCTAGAGCTCTTTCGTTTTCCCAGTATATCGTCCTAGTGGAGAATTAGTCTTCATTAGGCTCTTCTCTCCCTACGTCTCTTCAAACCACTTCGCCACACATTTTCATTCATTCATTTGTACCACAGATGCAAGAAAAAATAGGCAAGACTGAGAGTTCAGTAGGAGTAAGCCATCGCAATAAATGAGAAACAATTGATTCCTGACCGCTACTCAAATGAACGAATCCAGAAGAAAGCTTGCTGTGAGTTATGGATATTTCGATAAAAACGCTCTTTTTCAAGTTGTTGACAAACCGTAACAACTTTAGAAACTCTATCAATAGTACATCGTCAACGTTTCGTCTCGTTATCATTCGATCTCGTGGGCACGGCACTGAATATTTGATGTGGTCGTACGCTGGTGTGGAAGTCGCGTTCGGATGTGCCCTGTCCTACTGCAGTGCTGCTGGTGAGTCCCACAGTTCGATTGCGGCAGAACCATCGCGCATAGCACTCCGCTCTGTGAATTCTGAAAGCATCTCAATGTCGCGGCGGCTTCGTTATGTATAGCTACGTTTTCGGCGCTGGATGCATTAGAGCCAGATGTCCTCCATCACCGTCAGAATATTGAAGACGTTTTATTATCAGCAGCATCATTGAAATGAAAAAAGCTTTTCTCAATTTTGCCACAACTAAACGCTCGGTGGTTGCCCTCCTTAAGGCCGTCCACACCTCTAGATGTTGCTGTCGTCGGAACCTCTAGAAATGTTATATCTCTCTGCGTTAGTGTTAGTAACCTCAAGAAAACTACAAATTTTCTTCCTTGTAATTCACTGGTGTATGTGCGTTTCTAAAGGAATAGCTGTTCGCTAAGAACTATTTATTAGTACAGAGCTGTTCTACAACGTCTTGCATCACAGCTATTCGTTCATTTTCTCAAACTCAAAACCTATTGCCACTGACCATTCCACCATGTGCCACCACTTACTGCAACCTTTCAAAACACTCAGACAATTAAAGCTCTGTAATATTCGCTCTTCTGCATCTCTTCATTCCATCTTCTCGATCAATTAGGAAAGATCGGTCGGGAAGTGTAGGCGAAAATGTCCTATTATTATTCATTATGGCGGAATAAAGGTACGTGTTCCAGAATCTTAGTCATAGCAATTCTGAATTACACACACGATAATAGAAAAGCTATCATTCATGACGTTCTAAAGCCACATGATCGGGAATCATCCGAAGGACCAATTGTTCGATTTGTTGGCGATGGTAATCGCAAGTAGTGTCTTGTCGTTTACCTTTGTATGTTAATTTTCTAAAGTTATTTTCTTTAGTTTTTGCTTCTTAAGATGCTGAAGTTGACAGGACACTTTCCTGTAACTCTGTTCCCAAAGTACCTTGAAGTTCTCGACAAAAACGAAACTTTTGCCAGCACATAGCGTGGTAGACAAAGCTTATCTGAATACGTTCTACCACTGGAACATTTCAACTCTCCTTTGAATTCCTTTGAATCAGCTGTTTTTTTTATAAATCACCATCTTTTCCCCTCTCTTTTAAACATTTTTATTTTAACTAGTACAAGCCTCTGCAGACACAACCTGACTCTGATTCTCTCTAGTTCGTCAACGTTTCGGAAGAGTTCATTACTTCTTCAAATAAGGAGCGTGAGGTGATAAAAGTTAAGAAAATGCGTCTTCACCCTATTTCTTCGTCCAAGATGATCTCTTTTGAGAAATTGTTAAGGATGGATGTGAAATTAATTTCTGTAAAAAATAAGAAGCTGATTTTGGTTTGCTACTAAACATTTTTGATGAGAAAATAACATGCTTTTTCGATGTTTGTGCTATTAAAACATTCCTTGTATGTATAATATTTTTCGGTCATCAGCTTTTATTCTGCAACTGTCAGTGTGTGAATGACTTCCCAGAGTGGTAAGAATAATCTCTGCCTGCTACAAACCTCCATTTGGAAAAAAAATTGGAGGATTCGAAATGTCCATGAACCAGCCGTCTACAGTGTGTGTTCCCGCAGGTACGATCAATCAGATGATCAATTAGCGATCAAGGCTACGGTACTTTCCCATGGAATCTGCTATGACGGCGAGAAGAATTCGTCGAGGCGAGATAATTTAGGTTACGCTGTTCCTCCGTCTCTTTACTGTTCGTAGTTAGTACCATTTAGAAAACTCCTCTCCGAACTTTCTATTTTTCAGATGTTGAAGTATATTTTTGTTATAAGCAGTAATTGCTACGAAAATACATAACAGTAATATTTCTAAGCTGCGCCACAGAGAGAAGGAAAAATTTAAAAAAAAGAAAAAAAAGAAGTGGTATATGAAGCTATTAGGACCTAATCCACGAAAACAAGCTCCTACAAAAAAAAAGTCGGCCTCGGATAATCTGCTGCAAATTAGTGAAGTGTTTATCACATTGATGGCCTAGGAAAGAAGTCCGATAATAGCCAAGTCTCTAATCGAATTTCACTCACTTTTTAGATAAAAAAAAACACAAAAGAATCTTTTGAAATCCTTATACTGGAGCACCCAAAGATTCTAACTATCTAACATATAGAGGCCTACATTTTCTTACTCCCCACCAAAAAAGTAGGAAAAATAATAAACAACGGCAGTAATATGATACTATATATATATATATATATTTTTTTTTTTCAAGACACCAAGATAACTATTTTAAATCTCTAGGAGAAAATTTTTGTGTCTGATCAAACAAGTAAGTTTTTAATAAGAAAAATTGCTGATAAATAAAATTTTGACTTTTGAAGTTGCAGCAGTGTCTCTGAATCTTTTTTTCCTAAAATTACTTTACAGAGCAGAGCTTTCTTTCTCTTCTAGCAGTAGCTCTGCGATTCTGATCCATTACAAACTTGACCTCCTACACATCCACTGGTGTTCTCCTAGAGGGCTACTACGATATTTCACGAAAGAGGTTTCCTTGAGAACCAATCGGTTCTAAAGTTTTAAGGTGTAACTGTGCCAGATAAGTTTTAAAAATAATTTTTGTTAGAGATACACAAGCTATATTTTTTTAAATTTATTACTTAGTAAATCTTTCTCTAACTACATATTGCTTAGAACTTTTAGAGACATTCCAAATTACTGCTAGCCAGGTTGATTAGTCAACTGAGCAAAATTTTTCATTTTTTTGAACCGTTTTGAATTCGTCATCAATTTCCAACTTGTTTCTGCTCCCTTTCTCGTTCTCTTCTTTAGTAAATCGTGTTCATTTTATTTCTGTTACTCTGAAATCCTTGAGAGAACGTACATTCCTCCAACAATATCCCTGCTTTCTTTTACTTTCTTATACCAATATTTCTGGTTTCAGTAATACTTCTTAGTATTTCTGCTTCTCAAACATCCAGAAGTCCTCTTAAAAGTTGGACGAGAAGAGTCCACACTTAAGGAGTTGCACACTATTTTCCTTACTTGCCCCAGTCCACCACTATTCATTTCTTCCAACGATCCAAAAGCTCCTTCTGGATGCTGTTCACAAACTTTATCGGGGTGAAGAGAGTTTTTTTTTTATTGTAGTGAAGTTTGTTAGTAGTTAGGACGTTCCTAGTCAAGTCGTATATGTTAAGGTCCTGAAATTCCAACTGCTCCCCCTCATTTGTCAACACTGATCCTCACACTCGCCTAGAGTTACCTAATGAGTGTTATCTCGTGCGGTCAACGTGCTAATCCCGTCGCACGCTACCAGATATGAACGCCGATAACCCCAACACAGGTCATCACTCATCAGCAAACACACATACAGACGTAACACTTGTCACATAATCACTCAATCCGCACTACCGTACGGTACTAGCACGGGTGCCGATCCTGGAACCTTCACAGTGATGCTTCACTGCTAGTGACACATAGCTGTTAATGGAAGCATTTAAAAAACATGGATCATATTCTAGGTGTGTGTTCTTTAATGGCAGTCAGACTCTGGGCATTTGCTTAAGAGTGGGAAGAGGTTAAGGAGAACCAGTTTCTGGTGATGTCTCTTTGGCGTCATCAACTCCCATTTCGATCAGTTGGTTGCGAGTTTTAGGTGTTCTTTTCTATCCTCCTGATTGCATAGTATGATTTCTAAGCTTATTTGTTTAAGGATATCTGGAACACCACTTTTTCTGTTTTTCCAGGGAGAAGTCCGTATTCGTGCAACTAGAGCAGCAGAATTTTCTATAGATGTTCATCGCATATTTCTCGGATACTTTTTTTAGTTTTTAACCAGCTATTTACATTACTAGCTAGTGTTCTAACTACACTAAGCCATTGCTCTCGAAACTAAGTTAAAATACTATACTAATAAAAATAAATCAAATAAAATATCACCTGCTGTTTTTATTTAGAAGTTTCGGATACATTTCGTTTGTTTTGTGATGATTAAGGGATAAGGAAAACATTTAGTTGCTCTAAAATTTAACATGAGTATCTCAAGCCAAATCTACTTGCAATAGAGCAAAGTTTCACAGCTTTGATTCAGAACTACGATTGGTTATTTTCTAACATCTAGTGTGTAGTCATCTTGCATCAAACTCCAACGGCCGAAAACAATGCTCGTTTCTAGGAGAAAATTTTGATCAAAGGCTCGGCCGACATTCCCAGGAGAAACACCCTCTCTAGCATTTACCGTGAGATCTCACTCTCGGTTACTGTTTTGTAGGAGTGCGAAGAACTAATGATGAGATCCTCGACTGCAGTGCTATGTGCAGATAAACAAACCAATTTTAGACGCTGCACATTTTCAAGATTAGTTTTTCTTCAACAAAAAATGTTACGATCGGCTTAGTCAGTAAGATTTTAGATCCCTAACACAGGAGAATCCTGTGGACTTCTGACCTCAGCGAAAGAAAAAACAACTAGACCGATTACTAGTTCTCGAAGAAAGTCTTATTTCGCGACGTTGAACAAATAATTTTAACTGTCCACAATCCTACTCCTTTTTTTAACATAATCGAATCACTTGCTTACTATAATGGTAGGTTTTTTTTGTTTTGGTGCGATTAATTTTTCGTAGTGTCTTTCTCCTTTTTATGCTGGATTGGTAGACCTTGAACGTCTATTCCCAGGACCCCACAGTTGCACGTCTGAATCGACTTGAATGCGCCTGATTGACCTACGAGTGCGCGTGCGCGGATTACAGTGGGTGTGAGGTGCGGTGAACAACGTTGATCCGATGTGTTTGCAGTTTGTTCAGCTACTATGTACACTTGGTTAAAGTATCTCTCTTGAACAAATGAAGCCATGAGAGGAACAATGAGGTTATGGAGGAGTTAATGAGAGTCTTACCAAATCTAGATGATGCCGCGAGTTCAGTGCTTAGAGACCTACTGAGGTTTTCGAGCATGCATAAAGTATTATTGCACTGAAACGTGATAGCCTTACTTAAATTATAACTCCACAATACAATTATTGATATGCAGATGTTTTGCTCCTCCAAAGTCCGTTCCGAAATTCCTTGTCTTATTGCTTTGACACATCCTAAGATCCTTATCTAACCTTCTGCGCAACCATTCACTTATTTCCCATTTCTTTCCATTCGCTCCACAGTTCTTCATTCATTCATTCATTCATTCATTCATTCATTCATTCATTCATTCATTCATTCATTCATTCATTCATTCATTCATTCATTCATTCATTCATTCATTCATTCATTCATTCATTCATTCATTCATTCATTCATTCATTCATTCATTCATTCATTCATTCATTCATTCATTCTTCTTCTTCTTCATTATTATTCTTCATTATTCTTCATTCATTCATTCATTCTTCTTCTTATTTTCTTCTTATTCATTCATTCATTCAATCATTTATTCATTCATTCATTCTTTCATTCATTCGCCCAACCCTTCATTGAGATGAGAACTCAAATTCTGAATACAATTTGAAATACAGATTCATGCAACCAACTCCTCTATTTTTTTTCATCATTTCCTCAACTCATTCTGGCCCTCCTTTCATAGATTTACTCTCTTGTTTACGTTTGCTTAAACTGAGAGTTGCCTCTGTTTTGGTCTTCATGTTGTCATGTTTAATGAATTACTACTGCTACGAACTTTTGCATCACAACTTATGATTGCTTTGAAATTCCAGATTTTATAGGGTACTCCTATCCACTTCTTTTGTATAGTAAGTTATAGCTATCATCAGTTTACTGGATTTTCCCAACGACAATTTTTCATTTTAAACTAATTCTGAATCCAACAAAATAGTTATGTTAAACATAATAATACATAGCTGATGTATGTTTAGACTATGAGAGAAGTTCGTAGATCAAATTTTGGTAGAGAAAAACTCTAGCAGCATGCTTCATCCATAACGAGAAAAATGTGATTTCTTTAAAATTCACTCGGCAGAGATGCTTTTTTCATTTAAAATTGCTATTCACTGATCACCAACTGCTAAAATCAACAGTGATGCATTCACAACTTCGTTGTACTAAGACGGATTTTGATATTTTTCATCACGTCGGTTCATGGTTCCCATTCTATCCGACGTAACGCAAATACTTGTCTTCTAAGCACTAATTAAAACCTTTTACAAAAACTGTCTCTGTTTACTAAGTTACACTTCTAATGAGATATGCCAGTTTTTTACTATGAAGATACATAATTTAAAAATAGCTGTTAAAAACCTAATTGTTTATTGAGTGTAAAGTAAGTGATTCTTGTATATGTATGGATGAAATGAGAACAAGTGTATGTGCCAGCAGTGCGACATGAATAATGCTTTGCACAGACAAATCCATAATATAATTACGTGACACTTCTAAGAATGGGGTCAAAGTTTCTTCACCGAGGTGAACTCGTCGGTTTTTTTCTGAGCAGAAATGAACAAAATAAACAACGACCTTTTTTTGGAAGTGTTGGCTGCTCCAGAATTCATATACTCGCGAGGTCGCTAAATTGGTACCAGTTCTATTTAGGGGATGAAGAAATGTCAGAGCATACGTAATTGGTGTAGCTGTTGGCTTCCTCATGTTCAGTGAACAGGGTGACATACGAGCTCATAAGCCCCGCTCCAACTTGCAGTTGAAGTCGAAAGCGTTGGCGCATCCCGGAGCGAGCGATGAGCGCCAGCTTCAGGGGGTGTGCATGTATGTAACTTCGAGATACATTGGACATCTGACTACATATGAAAATTTGTTAAACGCGCTGGCAGCCGTGCAGAGGCAGTTCAAGAAGACGGAAAAATCGAAAAATTTACGAGGCTTGCTTGAACTTGAGGGCTCCATCCTTTTCCGCACATTTTCCTCGTTTTCGCGTCAATCCATCCTAACTCTCACCTGAATCCCTGATCCTGCAGCTTTTCTGCGTTGGTGGATTAGATTAATAAGTGTGGACTCTTCTAAAGCCATTCGAAAGCCCTTCCCACGAAAGTAGAGACTTTAGAACGTATCCTCGCGGATAAGATGCTTATCTTTACTCCCTTCACTCATGACACTGCACCTTTTACCATTCTTCTCTCTCTGCTTCGTTAAGCCGCCATCTCTTCAATAAGGCACCCAGTGTCTCTACAATGGAAAATCCTGCAATATTAATCCGAGACGTCGTTACACTTTGATGAAACGCGCAACCTCAAATTAGTCGCCGCATGTCCTTCTATAGCACTAAGCACTCTCATAAGGTATACTAACGCATAGGAGAGAAAACAAGCAAGAACAACAGGTTATTCATTTTGCTCGGAAGGAGCGGCGAAAGATTCTCAGATTTCGACAACAACTATTAGTAGAGGAAGAAAATTAAATTATGCTGTAGATGGAAAATCATAAGAGATCAGAATTCAGAATGAAGTGCCGAAATAAGGATGCAGAATCTAAAAATTATGGGCTTAATCGAGACACAAGCTACAACAAGCGACGTTTGTGGGATTACGATTATAAGAAATGGTTGCAATCCGTTTAAAACTTCCCAGTGATCAATAAATTTAAAAAACATGAGTAATTTGAATATATTTCTTGAGGGTTATCGTACATACATATTTTTATTCTGAAATAAAAAAATATATAACAGTACGATGCCTAGAAAGAAGCGGATATGTACCATGGAGTTCTTTGTTTGTCCTGTTTAATCTTCAGATTTGAGATGAACCCTTCCGGAAAGCGGAATTCCTCAAATATACACCGCAAACATTTCACGGAAAATCAACTGTATAATTTTCTGCGGTCTTTTCAGACGTCTTTGATATCTAATGCCGTTAACTGGTGTATATTTCAGAGATGGAGATCGCGCAAGCGATGCTTTACCTACCCTGCGATCCTGAAGTGATCATATTCAGGGTAAGCGCAAACAGATCTACAGTTTCTTCTTTTCTTTTTTCCTTTTTTGATATATATCTGTACATAGAAAGCGTATACGAATATGCGTTATAATACGTGTTCCAAAACCTCAACGATTATGAATTCCAGTAAAACGCGTTGGCCCATCCCAAGTGGATTGATACGCCAGTGACTTTATCCTTTTCCTTTACTTGTACATAAGTCTTCATAACGCTTCGTTGCATTCCCAGTACAGTTCTGCTAAACATCTCGTATTAATTTTTGCGAAATATAATATGTATGAGTCACAATTTACATCACTTTTCACTCTGTAGTCTCCTTTTTCTCTGTTACCTTTTAACTTTTGTAACTAACTTGTTGAGATTTTTTCTTCAAGGTTTGCATTGCTTTCGAATCTCTTCTTTTTTGGAAGTTTTAAGAGGAAACTTGGAAGGGAAAATTAATAAAAGGATTGGGACGAGGACAAGGTTGGATAGGGAGCATTTACTACCTGCACTGCGCTTGATCATAGCTATCTGAGGTTTCTTTTCTTCTGCTCTTTTTTAGTTCTAATATTTGATTTTCTCCGTGCCATCACCTATACTTTTGTCGTAATTGCTGATTCATAAACTACATTTTTTGTACGAACCCCTTTTTGCCACCAATTTTCTTCAAAAATATTTGTTAATAATGCTTGTAGAAAGGGTTAAAAAAGCATCTAGACTGTAAATGAAATGCTTGGATTCATATGCTTTCAAGAGACAGTTCTTCGGGGCAAGAACTCGTGTCTTTAGGAATAAAAAAGCGTCGTGTACCGCGCAGTGAGCAATTGGGATATACATCTTTTTAGTGGGTGCTTAACCCACGTATCCATACTTTTGTCCCTTCCTTCTTGGATTAGCTTCCATGCTGTCGTTATACGTTGCTAGCAGCGACTCCTAGAAAGTGGTCCTACCACAACAAAATGAAAAACTTTTAGGAATTCATTTTCTGGACGATCCAAGAACAGTGTGCTAGTTGTTGCTAAACCGTATTTCATTTCAGGTGGACAGCTTTTTAGAGATGGACTGGGCCGATGCGTTGTCGCTTAGCATGGAGTTGGACTCGTTCGTCAACCTCAGTCAGTGTGTCCTGTTCTTCTCCTCACGTTTGCAGCAACCAAGGGGCAGTCAGTCCACAAATCCATTAGTTATTTCTGTCCATTGGCGACGTTTCATTTGCGCAACTTCTGCTTGCTTCGCCGGCCTCGCGCCGCCTCGATCCATTCATTCGAACGCATCGACGTCCGCAGATCTAGCCGATAAGCATTGACTCATCTAAACAATCGAGAGGTTTAGGGCAGAGAATATGAGGTTGAGAAGGCGATGCAGCCTGATGCTCCCTACCACATCAGCACTGAACTCCCGTCGCATACCTCTATCGTAAAGGAAATATACTCATCCTTTGGCTATCATTCTCATATGCTAATTTTAAGAGGAGAAACATTACATAGATGTTTAATCTTCTTTACCGCGCCGAAAATGGCTGACAGTGATAAGAGTTGACCAAGAAAAGTTTTTTTTTGTGATTTTACCAAGAATACAGAAGAGAATACATGGGCTCTTCTGCGTCTAACATTGCTCCTATCGACGGAGTACGGTACTCTACAAAATGCACATTTGCTGCTTTGAATACAAATTTAGAAGCAAAATTGCTCCTGTAGCTCCTTCAATACACTGTGATTCTCTCTAAAAGATTAAGAACCGGAACATATACAGAATGATTTTAATAAATTGAATTGTAAAACAGCATATGAAGTTGATTTATACACATATTGGTGTTCGCTTGTTGTGTCGTATGCGACGTGTGACTTCTTTTGAATCTTTTCATTTTCTTTTTATTGGAATCATTAGAAGCACAGTGTAAAAAAGAACTTGTGTAAATCTGACTCCAAAAACACAACGGCAGAAATTAAGAGAAAATCTTCTACGGACCTCAAACTTTATTTGGCTATTTCTTCATTCATTAAAACTTTTCCACATATTTCCTTCAGTAACCATCTTCCCTTTCATCTACTAATCGATTTCCACAGGCATAAATTCCTTTTGATCAGCTCGAGCTTGAACTTCACATACCTAACCTTCACCTCTCATTCGTCTTCCATTCTTGTCAGTTTTGTGCAAAATAGAATTCTATTTAGTAACTATCTCCATTGAGAAAAGATTATCATATTTTCTCTTCAGCGTCAATACAAACCCTCCTTTCTACACTTTTTTGCACTTCCTTTTTCCATGAAACGTAATCTAAAACCGGTTTGTCTTATGAGGCTTCTACAAACCTCTAATTTTTCAAACCTATGAGAAATCCTGTTCTTTGACCTAATGTTCACTTTTGATATGGAAGAAGAGGTTCGTGACATTCACGTCAGCACGTTCTGTACGCCCTTCGCTGTATCGTCTAAATGTATGGAGCTCAAGAATCGAAAAAATCTCTAATTCTTCAAACCTATGAGAAATCCGGTTCTTTGACCTAAGCTTCACTTTTGATATGATACTTTTGATGTAAAATGATGAATGGTGCTCAGGAATTCCTTTGTTCGAAAAAAGTCGAATTACTATTCAAATTACGGTGACGGCAATCAAGATCACCGTAACCACCGATCGATAAAACGATAGATTGTGAATTGGTCAACGGAAAGCGTCAAAATCATAGAATTCATGAATAGAAATAGCATACATAAAATCGTAATCTGCGACTAAGAGACACTCTTGTTATATCTTCTTCAGAAATAGAATCAATACGTGCTAATTTTTCTGAGAATTTATCTGACTTTCTCCTCCCAAGACACGTACAGAGTTACATGTGTCCCGATACGTCCCCCTGCAGCTTACTCTCCTTCTCTCACGGCTCGGTCTTTTCTTGCATCATCTGTTCGCTTTATATTCTTGCAAACATATGCACTTTCTATATGGATCGGAAACAGCGCCGACATGCATCCTGAGGCTTCCTCGAAACGCTTGTTTAGAACATTCTGAAAAGTACAACTCAGAACGTGTTATCTATCTGATGCTAATTCCTCAAAAAGTCCAGGAGTTCGTGTTTACAAGCAACTTCTTCTGAATTGTTTAGGGTTTAGTAGTTTTAACGTTCTCGTGTCTTGAAACCTCAGCACACTCCTGTCTACATTTTGATCTATTTTTAGTTTTAGTGCTTTAATCGACCGGCTGCTGTTGTTGCCTGACGCGGTTATCATCTCCGTCGAAGCGTGTCGTCCTCGAATATAGGTCTCGCCCAACCTCCTCGATTTACACCTCGTACCGAATCTATCCATTTGTCACTGTTCCATACTTTGCGAGACTTCGCGTCTCGCTTCAACTGCCTTTCGACACCGAGTGACCTGACTACCCTTGGGCTGACAATTTCTGGCACTTCGACGCAGCGAAACGAAGAGTTGTTACCAAAAACTCCACAATCCCTCTACATATTTGACCTATTGGGATGGGCCTAGACGGTATGTCGGACAACAGCGTCTTTTTGCAATATCTGGGTAACACTCGCAATATAACTGTGCAAGCTATACAGCTCGTACGTGAGTATAAAAGAGTATATAAGAGTATATAAAAGTGTAAAAGAGTGCCTTATTGCATTAAAGCAAGGTCACCGCGAGCGAGTAGCAATCAGATTCGTACGCTAGGCTCTTGATGATCTATGATAGAGAGCATATGCCGTTTCAGAACTTAGCGCCCACGTTATGGATTTACTAGTTGTATACCCAGTCCTTACCCACACACCCCTAACGGTTTCATCCCATTTGTGCCTCTTTAATAAGCACATCCGGCAGCCGCGGACCTAATTGACGTCACTTTCAATCAGTGCACGCGTCACATCAAATAAGTGGCTACAATACACCAGATGACGGGGTCAGCTCGTTGCTCGCACCCTGAAAACACTAAGAATGACTGATGAGTAACAGTAGGTACTTGTAGTTCCAGAATGGACACCCTACTAGGTTTATGCTTCCCGGTAACACTTTCCTTTTGTTCGCAACTATCTTCTTTCAAGGGCTCTCCTCTCGTTCACCATGAAATCGAATCCGTCATGGCCAAACAGAGCAGATTCCCAGCGATATCCGACATACATGCCGGCTTATGCTGTCAGCTGGCCTGATTCCGAGCACATCAGCCGAGATCAACTGCGGATAACTCGTGTTCAGCTGTTATTAGGTCATTGGAGATCTTTCTACAGGATTTTTCAAAAGTTGCTGGGAAAATTACAATAGTTTGAACTTATAGTTTAGTGCTTTATTCGTTAAACGCTATTCCTAGTTTCCAATCACAATGTCTTCTGGGATATAACGTAGTCGCCCCTAAAAAGCATTTACTCAGAATGGCTTCCTAAGAAATCGTTCAAAGAAGCGTTGTAGCTAAGAAGATACCAATTAGCATTCAGCAAATATTTATGCAACTCATGTAGATAATCTGAAACTACGACAGATGACAAAGATCTATTTAATAGTTCTTGGACTCTATCATATTGCTTTATAACCAAAGATTTTGCGTTAAAAAAAACCTAATTAATCATCCTCAATAGAGTTCTGTAGATTTCCAGAAAAGAATATTTCAAGGAGCACAATAAATCTGACATTTTTTCAAGTACCAGATTTAAATCATCTTCAGGAGGAAAGAAGCTCTTCTTCGGAAATACTATGCACTTTTGAGCTCTGACAGTAAGTTCTCCCTCTCTCTCTTAAAATCTATTTTTGTCGTCGTATTAGTGATTTTCCTCCAAATTACCTAAATTTTACAATATTCTACGGTTGATCATTTGAGGTGACGGTAACTGAACAGTGAAATCTTGAAATGGGGGAGTTTACAAAAAGCTAGAACAACAGAAGTTCATGTCTTCATTTTTCACCTCTTCCCTCACAATTCTAAGAGGACAGCTGAGCATTAAAACTCGGCGGAGTTATAAAACACTCTCGAAACCGTTAAATGGAAGATTGAGAGATGACAAGTATTTCCAAGAACCCCGAAGAAAGAGTGGGGAGGCATTAAATGACGACAGCGTCCACACAAAGCCTGCTCAGCTAATAAACAGATGAAAAACGCTATATTATTTTATATTTCACTGGTAAAGAGAGGTCCATGACAATCTTGAAAATTTTCAAATTCCACAAATTCCACAATCTGAGCAATGTGCAGCCTAGCTACGTTTTACACCAAGTGTGGATCAAAATCACAGCCATCCACGAGAGATACACATTTTCTAGGACAACTCCACAAAAACAAACCATTGACTGGTTAGGACCTTCCGGAGCGAGGTCTCCTCAAAGGAAGTTCACATGACCGGCTACGAGAATTAATTACCAAGGCAACAAGTGATTGTGTAGACAGACAGTAGTGTTCAGACTCTATACATACACAACATCTCAGCAGGTGGATTCGATTTAGCGACGCATTTCTGGGCTGCTGAACACGAATGGCAATTAGAAATCGAAGGCGATCCACGACGATACACAAACGCGAATCTCCAGAAATGTCGGTAGGCATCAGTGCGTACAAATAAAACCGAGCAGTGCAACGTTGGAAATCGGAGAGTTAAGAAAAACGACGACATCGCACTGCCACCACTTGCGGACACAACCCCATATTAGATGAGTTTGCGATGATTGTTCGCAGTTACCACCACTGCTCCTCCGTCCAGGGTCCATCCCTCGGGCGATCGCCGTTCACGAACACTTCGTCCCACGTTCAGGATGCTAGAAGAATAAAATGCTCTATTTATGTGTTCGGCGACACGCGATTGCTTCGCTTCTCCGCCGTCCAGCCAGTCAGCCAGCCAGCCGTCTGCGCCCCCGTATCCTCGCGCACCTCGGCTCCGCCTCCGTCGCTACCGTAACCGCGGACGGGTGCTGGCTGAGACACATGTGCCGCTGGCCACGCCCACTCACAACCACCACCGCCGTCATCACCACGAACGTCAACTCATCATCGTAGCGTTGGATCGCTAACTCAAACCTCACAAACGCAAGTGACGTATTCGTGTGGAAGAAGTACGAGACCGCTGTAATCGTCGGATTTGTGTCGTCGCTACTCGCGCCACGCAAAACACCTTCAAGCTGGCGACCGTCTGCATGCGGGGTGGTTTCGAGCGTTTTGAGCTCTCAGGACCATCCGAAGAGGAATGTCCGTTGGATTTTTGGTCGAAGAACAATGGGACAACTGTTGAGAGCCCGGAAAGTAAGTTCACGCAAGTTAGATCCGAATTTCTCTCCACTTCATGCTCCATTCCTGTAGTATCACTCGTCGTTACCTACCTTAATTTCCAGATTTTGAATTTCTGTAGTTAGGTATCAACGTTTTCGCTGTCTTCTCAAAAATTTTCACAAGAAAATCCCTTCGTCTTGTTTTCTTTCGTTCTTTCTTCACTTATTGATTCATCCACTCAATGTAAAAACATTTTTCTCAGCTTCTATTTCTCTGTTGGTGAATTTCTCAGTATCTGAATTACATCAGTGAAAAACCGTAGGGTTTATGTTTCAAGTCTGTTCTTTTTCTATATTGATTTCTGGATAAAATTTGGAGTATCTGGACAATTTTCCATCGTCAACAACTCTCATGTTGTCATTCTTTGCTTTGCACAGTTTGAGAAAGCGTATTCTCCCGGAGGTTGGGGTCTCTATTGAATCTCTTCATTGAAATCTTGCGAATTGTTTCTATTCTTTCCAGTTGTAGACAAGCGTTAGATTACATGGGACTTCCGCGAACTTGAGCTAGCAAAATGTTTTTTATGCGCAGTTTAAAGACTCTTTGGATATGGATCCTTCTCCCTCTACAGAACCCAGAACTTATTTAACTTATTTTACTTCGAGTTCCTCAAATTTGCTGTTGAGTACTCTGTTGAGCATTTTCCAGCCGCATAATTTACAGTAGTCAAGCTATGTACTTAGGATCAGGCAACTTCTTTCGCAAATCATGGCTTTTCTTTTTATCCTAGGCGTTATTTTTGCTTTCCGGGTAATCCAGGACGTTGAACCAGGAATCTCCTCGATAATCCTTACTTCTTCTACTCTTTGCCTAGCTTCAAGTGTTAATTCGATAGCTACTACATGTTTACCCTATCCTTCATATTGATTATTTTAATACCTTACTGAGGTGTTGAGCCAAGCTGTGCTCCGCGGGAGCGGAGGAGCTTAGGTCTTCTTACCTGTCGTGCCTCGTGCTGCTGATTATATGGATTTTTCCAGCATAACACGATCCGTTCTTATCCGCAGGGCTTTTCTCGAAACTGTTCTCCTCATCCGCAACTCGTGTACTTCTCCTTTCACAAAGTGTTCCAGTGTTTCCGGATCGATTTGGATGGCATATTTAAAATGCAAAAAGAGCACGTTTTCCCCAGAATATCGATTCACCACCCCATTCAAACGTCCGTAATTATAGAGAAAAAAGCGACTATTCTAGAAATGAACCCTTAGATCACTGTGTTTTCAACGATTTGTCAAAGAACGAATTTTTGACGGCTACCGAAATGAGGGAGATTATTCCTTGCCGTCGCTCACTTCAGTTTTTGTCAGGGGCCAGCTTTTAGCGAGGCGGTCCGTGAATGAGCCGCTTTCACTAGGTCATTCAAGAGGTCGTTAACTTCGCCGCTAATCATCATTCTTGGCTGCCTATCATTAGCGCTCTTCCAAACCCCTGCTTAACCCGCGCCGACCAGCACTCATAACTGTTTAAGCGGACATAGAAACCACCTGCTCGAAAAGCTGTGTAGTCCTAGAACGCTAACTTTTCGTTGCATACCGACTCATGTGGATCTCAAAAATTGCAACTCCTCCCAATTGTGATGGTGTAGGCACCCTCGCAAGTTCTAACTACTTTTATTGCTCTGCTGAAGAGATTCCACAATATCTGCTCACAAGCGCTTATCGGGAGTTTTCCATCCGCCTCCGACGTATTGCTTGCTTATCCCTTTATCATTCGATTTGATCAAGCCACATTGAAAAACTTAAGTTAAGCAAAATATTGGGAGAAAACCTGCAGTACAACAGTAGTGACGAGAACTTCCTTCGTTAAATCCTCTATATTCAAGAGGTGATACTTTTTTTCAAATTTTCTATTGATTTGATGTCTTCAAATCGTCAGTGATGGATGCCGTGAAGCCATAGCTAGCTAAAACCTTAGGCAGATTTCCGAACAATGCTACACTTTATTTCTGAAAGGGTTCTGAGAGCATTGAGTAAGTTTCTCGCACACATAAAATGTTTCATGAACGGCTTTTTTGCACTTTTAGTGTTTAGAGTGCTTCAAATCCCTTAGAGTAAGGAAAGTCGACACCGAACATGTGTTCCTAGGACTGGATCTATAAGTTTCAGTTCTCTTCCTCCTCTCCCTCTCTCTGCCCTTCACTTTCATCTTTCTTCCACCCTTCCAAAAATTCCTTCCACTCCCAAAACGGTACATGTTTTGTTCTCAACAGAACAATTTATGGAAATAAACTTGAGAAATCTCTTAAAAGAACAGCTTTCTGTTCTTGGAGTTTTCCCGAATATGTTTAGAGTGTCACTTTCTGGCCCTTTGAGTACAGTAGGAGCAATCGCTATTTGAACACTCTGCTATATTAATATTCTCTTTTCAAACGATACACTTTTAGCCCTCTTAAAACTCTCAATATTAAAATCTTCATTGGAACGACTGAAAACATTCCCTTAAGGTTTTCATTCACCCCGACTATCAAAATCCTGAATAAAAATTCTGGCGGCGAATTGTCGCGCGCTGCTTTCCCAGGAGAAATCACCGCCGTCCTGACGGTAGTTAACCGAAAGTTTACGAGCATGTTTGGCGTTCCAAAGATAGAGTAAATACTCGAATTTTCTGAACTATATCTCTATTAATTGATTTTTCCGTGATTTCAGAGCATCGTTCCATGTCAATTTGTGCCGCTTGTCATTTGGGTAGGTAAAACCACATACTTTAATATTTTATTGTTCCTCATCCAACATTGTTCTATAACTTTTTTCTATTTAGAAATCGCTGATCGTTTCATTTTGCGAGTCCATCCCAACCTAGAATTTCACGCTTCATGCCTCAAGGTAGGTAGCAGTCATTCAACTGGAAGTCATCGGCTTCGGACGCCCAGTAAAAGGCGAGCGCCGTCCGCCACCCGCACGCGGCGACATTGGGTGGTAGATCAAATTTCACGAGCTGAATCCTTCACCGATCGAACAACGCGAGGCTTTTGATCCGCAGCCCGAAGTCCGCGAATCGCACAAAATCGCGCCATACACGAAGTGTGCGTGATGTTATTAGCGATTCATGCCACCTGTGCTGTGTTGGGCCTCTAAACTGACCAATTGATGAATGAATGATGCGATTTCGGTGCGAGTACATTTCCGCTCATGCGTGTGGTGTTGAGAAAGAGTCTCAAAATTGAAATTTAAAGGGTATTTTGTATATTTTGTCAAGGAGAACTCGTCCATTTTTAGTGTGCTGAGTGTTGTCGAGTCTTGGACGAGTCGTGCACAGCTTTTGTACGAAATGGTGCCACCTACTGCAGGGAGGACTACCTTAGGTTTGTTCTTGTTGATCTTCCCGAAGAACTTGTTTTTCTTCGTTGTTTTCTTTGCGATACAGTGTCGAAGCATTACTTCCAGCCTCATCCTTAATCTCCAGATTTATTGGCTGTGTTGATTAGCTGTGTTGACCTACAGTTGGATTTTAAATCCCTGGTCCTTCACATGGATCATCTTTCCCCATCACTTTCCTCTTTACTCTTTGAAAGCCTAGTTTATTCACCGTTGCAGATTTTCGAAGAAGTTCTGGTTATCTTCGTAATTTTTCAGTGAAAACTGAGGAAATATTCACTAAAAACCTGGAAATGTAATTCTCAAGTCCTCTAGACTTCTCGTTGTCTTCTCATTGTTTTCCTTTGGATTTCATACAGAGATCAACTCTATTTTCCTGGTATTTTGAAGAAGAAGAACCAGACAAATCTATATAGGAATCTGCTGGGTTCTCAACCATATTTTGACCCAATGTTACCGATTTTTGGTTATGTTCACATGTTTTGTTACTGTTGACCTTTTCAAGCGTTCCTCAGCCTCTTCTTGCGGGGGTTAGGCTGTGCAAGAGGGGGAAGTGTCCGAGTCGAGAGGTCCTTCTCCTTTTACCTATTCACGTCGATCCATTCATGAGCCGCCTTACGTACACATTACGGTTAGGGTAGCCGGAAGCTGCGAGCGCCGCCGCACAGTGAACTTGATTTTCGACACTTAATTGATCCCTCTCATGGGAAAATCCTCAAATATTACACCTATCTGGAATGCAGAATTTTCGAGAGCTCTTGTACCTTCTAAGGCGCGCTGCTTCAGTAATACCCCTGCTACGTCTGATCATTGCTGCAAATATCAATACCAAATACCATTAGTTATTCATCCGTAGGCTGTTCACACCTAAAAAGACACAATGTGTGAATTTCCAATGTTCTCCGCAGGGCTTTATATGTACCGCAAGGTTAGCGGCGCGTGCCCATATCCTCGTGCGGAACTTCCCTCACACCATCTCACTACCTATCCTTCAGCTACCTTCAACACCTTCTACATGTGATAATAGCAAAGAACTAGTGTTCCAGCGGCAGTGCTATGACTTTGGGGCCCACTAGAAAAATGAGAAAATTGTTTGCACTAGCGGATATGCTCACTGTGAAGAGCAATGTTGTGGGTCAGTAGGAGTTTGCCGTATGATCTGAAAATTACTAGAAAATTACTGGCTACCGGTACTAAAAATCCATTTTTTTTTAGATTACGATGGAAAATTCGAATGCTGAAGATGGCTCGAGAAGCCTCGTAAGATAACTGTTTTCGATCTAAATACAATTCTAACAGGAATATCCCAGTATAAGAAGAGTATTTCTAAAAAAATCTTCAAAACTCTGATTGATATAGGCTTCGAAGATGAGTAGTGAAGAAGTTAGGAATTCCAAAAGAAGAGAATGCAGTAGGAATAACTTTTCCAAAAAACATAGATTTTTTGAAGTGGGTGTTGTCTTGTGGTTGCAAATGAGATAGACTTACACCAGAAAGTTCCGTTTCGTGGTTGGAGAAATTTTTTAAAAGTTCTTTTCCTCATAGCCAGCTGAAGATAGTTTTTATTGCTATCAATGCAGGGAGTTCTGAGAATTCTAAGAACTAGAGTCCTGAAAGTACTCAGAGGTTTGCCGTGAGCATAAAAGATTCCTACTGAATATCCACATTCAGTTAAATACAGTTCACCACTTGCACAAACTTTCTCATGTAATCTTCACATATTGATCATTGTTTGCTTCAAAATATAATCCGTACAAGCTACAATATTTACTAAAAATTAAGAAGATGGATCATTTCTTCTCTTCTTAGACGGTCTATTTCAAGTTATGGGTGTTTTTCGAAATCTTTTGTTCATTTCTTCTGATCGTCAAAAGAAAATTATGCACCTCTCCTGGGAGTTAAGCACGATTACCATTACTAATACTATCTACAAAACAAATGTGGCAAATTTTTGTTTTCTTCTCAGGGAAAAAAACAATCAAGTCCTTAGGCTACAAAGCTACCAAATACTTCTCTCCACTGCAATTACAATTCCACACGGCATCGATTTGTGTCTCGAGGCAGAGATTAGCCGATTATCCTATTAACCACCAAACTGAGCAGCCCCGATACAACACAGAACTAAGCCGGCGACGTGCTAGGACATCCTCTTTATCCGAACTTCGTCTGAAAGACATATGGACACATGAGATGATGCTTGCAGCGGAAGTAATGTGGTAATAATGACCACACATTGTGATGTGTGGATTCATCGAACGCGGTTTCCTTTAATATGACGGAAATGACATCATCGTTACAGTAGTCGTGGTGGCGTACCAGGTCATGCATATGAGGAAGTTACACAACTAATAACTGCCTTTCAGGCTTTTCGGCACCAAATGCAATCGTTGTGATCTGCCGTTCGATCGAAGCGAGCTTGTGATGCGCGCCAGGCATGCCGTCTACCATGTGGCCTGCTTCTCATGTGTAGCCTGTGAGCGGCAACTGAAGACTGGCGATGAGTTTCAGGTGAGTTCTAGGATAACGGGACAGCGTAGTACAGCGGTTTTTGCGGAAAGGGACGCGCACACGCGCACCAATGAAGGGTAACACGGGAACATAACTGTACAGCTCTCATAATAGCTGTGTTCATTTCACTACAGAACAACGCACTACACAGTGTGACTGAACATTTTGCTTTTTACGTGAGCAATACGCTTTCAAGATTCCAATCCACCGTTTCTCTCTACTATTTCATAATCAAAATTCAAGTTTTATGCTAGTTGGAGTTCTCTTTGAGTTGAGTTTGAGTTGAGTTCCTTTCCTCTTACATTTTTTTGCTTCATTAGCCCATCACAACCTTAATATTCAAGAATTTTCTACCCATATTTGTCACGGAGAACAACTTCTCCAAACTCGATTTTTTCAAACTAAAATCATCAACTAATGGGATCTATTACCCGAATACTGCCCCTGATTTATGCATGAATTATTTTATTTTTCTAATTCATCTTCTTCACCATAATATTTTCATAGTTCGACAGCTTTTGAAAACTTTCCTGTTACTTTTACCTCTCTAACAGCTTCACTGCTATATTATTCATGGAATACAGATCTAAAGATTTAAAGTTTTTTTATCCCTAACTTTCCATGTTCCATACAAACTCTAGTGATAGCAATCCAAGGCATTGAAAATTCTAATCTCGTCTTAAATGTCTGCCATTGCGGGATTTGCGAGCGTCCACGAGCTGTACGCAATCCCTGTGCTTACAAAACATATGCAGACAAAAACAAAGGTTACTATCTCTGGATGAATGTACACAAGTGTTGAAGAATTGAAATGTTCTGGTGAGATCTACCACGATTCGCAGCAGCGGTCAAAGATCTCAAAGTTGCTTTCCGTCAAAGTTTCTCATTTGTAGATCAAAGGGAATTCATTGTACTGTCGAGCAGATTGTGAAGCAGGAAATGTCCCTGAGGTAAGGTCGAATTTTTTGAAAATATAAAAACTTTATGCAAATGATATTTGCTGCAGCCTTCATCAATTCCAACACCATCAATGTTTGCAAATGATGATTCTTGGGAGACTTCAACAATGACATCGTTGGATCCAACGAATAGTCCCCCACTTTCTGTACGGTATGTAGAAAATTCAATTTTCCCCAATGATTCCGCTAATCACAACCCTTCACAGTTCTCCGAAATCAGACGACATGAATACACCTCAACACAATAATGGCTTCCATAATACATCCAGCGGTTCCTCAGGAGGTTCGTCTGGAAAGAAGAAAAAAGACAAACAGGTGGGCGGTTGACTTGTACGTATGTATGAGTCATTGTGCTGATGTTTATTTTTTAGACCACCAGGGTTCGAACGGTGCTGAACGAACATCAGCTGTCAATACTGAAGAAATGTTATGCTCTGAACTCACGGCCGGATGCACTGCTCAAGGAACAACTCGTGGAAATGACCGGTGAATGACAGTAACAGAGAGATTCATTTCTAAAAAAAAACCCGCACATTTTCCCATTCTTCAGCGTTGAATGCTAGAGTGATCCGAGTATGGTTTCAAAATAAACGATGCAAGGATAAAAAGAGGCAAATTCAAATGAGGGATATGGCTGCTAACGCCGAAAAGGCAGGTTTTTTCCTAGTATTTCTGGATTTTTCTCATTTATTAAGCAGTGTAGTAGAGTTTTAAAAGTTGTATTCCGTTCGAGACCAGCAAGTGTTCCGGATAAGACCTCTTGGCAGGATATTGCCCTATCCTTCAAAAAACATTATCCTTCCTATCTCTTACGATGCTCATCCAGAAATGTTTTTCAAACTGTCTTTAAGAAGATTTGTATCTCTAAGTAGCTAAAGCACCTGAAGTGCCCAACTTCCTAATCCTTCCCTAATCCACCTACTTTTATCTGTTACGTAATCTTCGTGAGTTTATTTAAGGATGTCATCACACAGTTGTGCAAACGGTCCGCAATTGCACTATTTGTGTAATATCTCTGGGAACCACTTCCTTAGTACCCTAGGAACTGTTTACTTGTTCTTACCTCTTCGTTTTTGAATACTTGTGTGAGATTTCGACGAATTTCTGAGTACTTTGCAGTTCGTTGCTCGCTTGCGTGTGAAACACGGATTTGAAGCGATTCAACATCCTTTGATCTACCATTGCATTTTCTTGGACATTATGCATGTGCGTCGAAGCGACTACTCCACGTATTGTTGCGCGCTTAGCGACGCAAAAGCGCGCGAAATTCAAAACAAAACAATCGTTGAACCGTGGGAAATTTCCGCATACACTACTGTAGTGAGAGGCGAAAACAAAAATCCTCAACCTCGGAATTTTCTCCAAGCTTCGACAGTGAGGGAAGGGATTCGAGGCTGTTCATGAACTTCTCAGATGTTCGCTAGCAGCCGCAGCGTCCTTGGCCCGATTTGCCCACCATTACTGGTCTTCCTCGAGGTCTTCGTGGCCCAGTTTTCGTCAGCTGCAAATCCCACAGAAAAACAAGGAAACGCCGACTATAATCTAATAACACCGTAACTAGTCTGCCTCCTGTTGTATTCTGTCGCGTGTGCATGTGTGTTTACAACCTTCAGCGAATACCGTACACACTCGTCAGGCGCGACGAGCGAGTACCGTACCCCATTAATTAGTTTTCTATCATGCGACGAGGCGTGCATGGAGGACTTGCTCACTGTTAATTCGATCACCAATTACATGAGTCTGTGTCTCTTGAATTGTCAAACTCTATCACGACCGACTGCACTTCGGCCACTATCAGCTTGGGGCTGGATCTAATTTGGGTTTTCGGAGTGCGTGAGGGGCACGTAGCAGAGGGAATCATGCTGAGGTATCGATTCCAAGAACTGGCTGGGACCCAGAACTGGGTCTTTTCCTCTTCTCTTATTTTGGAAAAAAAGTCCAGGTATCGAAAAAATTGAAAAGAATTCGAAAAAAAAATCAAATCTTTCGCACAACTACCAACTGTAGGATAAGGGCAACTCTGGTATATTGGCTCCATGCCAGATGCTATGCTATAGCGCATCAGCTTGGATATTGACGGATAATATGTGCCCGTTATCAGCGGCGAGCTGTGCATAAGCCGCTAAACCCTATCTCGAGTTGAAGACGTGGAGATGAAGCTCATCGATGTGTACGGCATTTTTCCCGATAAATCCATCTTTTTCACCATAACACTTACAGCCATTAATCCCTCAATTTGCATCTGTACGAGGCTGTGGTGTGTCGTCAATTTTCCACAAAAAACAAAAAGACGACGCCGAAAATGAAATCAGCAACAGTTTTTTCGACGTGGACAAGATGGTGCCACCACCTGGCATCCGGTCCCAATTTATGACAGCGCGAAATCGTCGCTCATTTCTGCCAACATCATCCTCTTAAAATACACGACGAGCCATTTCGTCCCACCCTCAATACATGTGCTTACCATTTGATATGACTAACGACGACGGTGGTGGTGGAGAGGAACATTTGCTGATGTGCTGTCCTGCGGAAACATTTAAGACCATGAAGAGCCAGAGAACAGCTGGAATTTGGAAGCACTAATATTATGGATCCTTAAGGGGTGTAGCTCGTCCAAGGAAGATTATGTGATTCAGGAAAGAGGATCAAATTAGTAGGCTTCTGAATCACTCGCTAGCTCTTTTTTAGAATCTCTAAGGTGAAGATATAGGCAAAGCATCATGGCTTTGTTCCTATGTTTCTGGGATTAAATTGAGAAGCTGTGCCACTTGAAAACAAGCCCAACATTTTCTGGATCTCCTAGTCCTCAAAGTTATTCAGTTGGTGGGCTCCTTCAGGTAAAACTTTCGATCCTTCATTTGTACTTTTCGTCCACCTAATTCAAATAAAGCTTCAGGTTAAGGAATGAGTTATCAGCTCATTCCGTCCTGATAGCCAATACGAAAGATTTTCTATAAGTTGCTGCTCGGTGTAATTGTGGAGTCGAGTGAGTTGACTTACTTCGTCTGGCTAAATCTCTTGCCCATCCAGCTCATCCTACTTGTCCGCCCACCTTAACTGGTTTTGCGACTTCCATTTCCGTGGAAGCTACATGCTACATGCTCAGAAAACAATACTATTGAAAGAACACACATTATACATGACATGATATATGGTACATTAGAAAAACTGTTCACTGGTGCGAATGCTTTTGCGTAGTGATGTTTGGTGAGTTCTCCAATTTTTAAGCAAAGTATCCTCTATTTATTTGTTTATAAGATTCCGTGGTTTATATGAAGATACATAATGGTGAAAAATAACTGCTGACAACAGTTCTAGACTTCGAATGAAATCAATACTCCTTCTGAGACTTCCTCCTTCCTTGTTATCGATCTCCCAGCAATAATCGATTTTCCTCACTTGTTAGTGAACACAGAGAACAGTCGAGTTGTCCTGTTCTCATCAGCTCCGACATCTGCCTGTCCTCAGCCTCCTTGTGGACCATTGAAAGCAATATGGTCGTCCCTACCGATCCCAGTGCCGATGGTGACACAATCTGGCATACTGCCAGCTTGCGCTTCTCAGGTTCAAGCACCTCTTCTCTATAAATAGAGTACGGTGGTTAGCTTGGTGCGCGCATATGGTGCTGTGCTGAGGGCAAGTGTAGTGTTTATGCTGAATAGCTGTCGCGCGCATCTGACAACGGGGCTACAGCTCCTAGATCGAGATGTTGGTCCCAGAACAAGGTGAGGTTAGGGTTAGGCTGGGTGTAGGATGTCTGTTCGAAAATACCTGCGTTTTTGGCTCATCTAGGGCTTAGCGTCCTAGTTTGAGTGGTGTCATTCGATACGGATGCATCGCTTACATCATGCGTAGTGCTTTGACCGGATGATTACCGGATTCACCTGCGAGACCCCTAATCAATTGGTCAAACACCGGAGAACCTCTGATGTTTGAGGGAGGATGAGTGATCCCTTCCCTTTGGAGAATAGGTAGCGAACGTGTTTGGAGATTTTATTAAATAAAACTACTTGGGAATTTTGTAATTATCCCATTTTAATTTTATGTTCTCATCATTATTTCCATAATGCTCATGTTCGAATTCCTTCACCAATAGCTCCTTCGTTCTCTCTCTCTCTCTTTCTGAAAAATTGACAACTTCGCGGAACATATTCTAGTCAGAGTGTCTATGTTTGCACAGACACGAGTTGGTTTTTTAGTCGAATCTCGGAACTTTGCCTAAGGATAGTATTAAGTTGTACCATAACATTTTTTTCTACTTATGTGGTATTTTTTTTTCCATTCAACAACAGAGATAGTCCAATCAACAATATATTCTGCAGAATAGTCTTCGTCCGATGTGACAGATTTCTGATTCTTTTGGCCTGGGACTCAGGTTGCGGCAAATTAAAATGGTGACAACCTTGAAAAGAAATTTACTGGACGACCCACTAGTTTTTCACGGGGCTAAAAATACCACAAGTAATTGTGTAAAAATAATTATAATACACTATAAACATTGTTTCGTGTTGTGGGACTGTGGTCACAAGATAAAAAGTGGGAAACTTAAGGTACTAAAGGTCGAACAACCCTCATGACTGCATTACAGGCGTCATCATAGAGATGAACTTAGAAAACAAATACACATCTAGAAGTAATAAGAAAGAACAGTAATTTTAAAATTCCAAAGGAAGCAAAGGCGTAGAATTTCTTCTGATGAAAAGATCTGGTACTTAGAAAATAGACATTGAACCATGAAGTGACGGATCCAGGAAATTTCAGAGCGCAATCTATTGTTTCGCAATTATTTTTGATTTTAAAGAGTTAAAAAGGAGTATTGGCAGACCTCAGGCATCCTTTCAAATCCATTAAATCTCTAAAATTAATGCACACTCAAGGAAAGGGTACCGACTCCTTTATCAGTGCTGAATCTTGGAATTTTCCAAATTCTTTTTTGAAGTTTGGTTTTATTTCTGGTATTCTATTATTCTGGATGTACTTTGGAGTGATTTCTTTTGAGGCGCGAAACCAACAACGTTGTACGGGGCCATGTTTGACACTCCACGACAGTATTGCGATACCGTATGCTGCAGAATGCAACATTGTCGCCTTCGACGGGGGGAGAGAATGATGTGGAAGGGGAGGGATGGAGCACGGGTGGTATGACGCAATCCGACCCTCTATTGACTGCCTTCGATTTAGGCGAAATGTTTGCATAGCCACCTTCTCGTTTTGGCGAAACGACACGCGAGATTATAACGCGTTCATGTCGTCCACTTCAGACGGGGATTCGACATCCACGCTGAAGCCGCGCTTCTCCGGCGACGGCCGCTGCACCGTCACATAATCTAAGACGCACCCATGGCTGCGCATCGTTCTCACATCTGGCATCAGACGAGGTGGTAATTGAGTGTATCTACTTAATTAGTGATGATTAAAGACCGCCGGATGACTTCATTTAATAGAGTCGGCGGCGAATCAAAGACGAGTATGATACGGTCCCATGGACCCTGTAATTGTGTAATTACACCAACCACGTACGAACTGTACTCGTACGTCAGTGCATTTGTGTAGCGTATCTTTTGGCGGTAAATTGAAGGTTACGACCGAGTAGAATATGGAAATTGTTACGCTTCGATGACTTTGAATGCGGTAAAGGTCGAACTGCTCACTGGAAACTTCTGGAAATCGATTCAGCAATTGTCTGCAATTTTTCCACGCTCTGAAAAGAAACAGAAAAAACGGTGACGAAACGTTAACTCCTTGCTGTTTCATATCCACCCTTCACTTCAGTACGATACTCGTGTTGGGGATGATCGTCTAGGATGCTTTCTCTCTCCACATAGATTTCCAATCCGGCAGTGTGGCTTTAACCTTGATTTTCTATTAAATGTATAATATTTAGTGGAAGTTACACGGACTGTTGGATTAAGGAGTCACTTTCCTTACTGATACAATAATTTCACGTTCATTTATTTTTTAAATCAAATGTTTAACAAAGTAAGGAAAATTCGTTTAAAAAATGCCCTAGTAATATTTCTTTAACGTGCAAAAATCCGAAGAGCAGATTTCGCAATATTCGCCGAATTTCGGGCAGAAAAATACAGTGTCGTGGTGTAAGTGCACATTTTTCTTCAGTGCTGCCGTAATTTACTAGTACAACATCCCATGATCCTCATTTAAGGAACGAGCTCTGAATGGTGTTCGAATGGCCGGCGTGGGACCAATGATCGCTGGTGCGCCGACGAATCACGTAGATCAACTATCGATAGGTCAACCAATCGATATCACACATTATGCTCAATGGGGACAGTCAATGGACACGCCAATGGTTGATCCGGTCTCCTATGGACCTCCGCCTCCTCCAATGGTAGTTTTTGAAGAGAAAATTTCACAGATTTCTTTTGGTTTCATACAGGATATTTATGAAATAAGGGAGGCGGTGGCGGATTTTCTGAGAACATTGCTCCGTGGGCAGTTTTCTGAGGATGCCACTGGTTGCAGAATTCTTATGGACTGATGAGCTACTGAGTTACATTTTTAAGATATGGACAAAAACTGGAAGATTTTCACACGTTTGCACACTAAGTGTGACACTGTTGGATAGTCTTCCCTGGATTCTTCCTCTTTCTGGATTCAACACCTCCTTCGTGTTGGCGCAGATGCATATCTAAGTGCTCTGATCCCAAAAATTACCATTGAATCTATTCGATTCAAATGGAATGAGCTCGCGTTTTTCAGTGGGAAGAAAAATTTGATCCCGAAGTATTCTGACCATAAGAACCCATCAAATTTATGTTGACGCCCGAATAGACCAGCTACATTTAGTCCAGAATATTTACGGTATGTCAAATTGGACACCGTAATCTTATGGCTCATTAGGAAAGCTTGATAGCCGCAATTTTGCCGTCCTAGAAAAATGCCGTCAAAAAAGTGCAAATCCTCACCATAATCCGCGCAAATAACCAGACTCCATTAGAATCGAATTTTAATTACACCCTACGCCATGCCCATTGCATATTGGCGATGGACTCTTATGGTGGGACTACAAGTCTGCTCCTCTTGAAGAATCCGTTCGCCAACTATACTTTATCGCCGATACTGTGGTTTGGTTTCGAAAGTCAAGCATATTCACGGCGAGAATACGACATTTGATACACACATCTATACACAAACACAGGTAGAGACAAACAGCACACCTGCCAGACACCGGTACGACCCTTTTAGATCATCCATCCGACAGCTGCATAAATAAGCGACACCTTAGGGGTCCTTTGATGGGGTCGATAAAGCAGAGAGAGGTTGTACAGGAAGCGCGGGAGGTGTATCCTGGAGACGGTGCACATAACACTCTTCTGGTCATCCTGTCCTCATTAACTAATCGTTGTGCGACACTAGCGCCTCAAATGACGCAATAGTACACAACGTTAATCTGTAAGGAGGATAGGGTGAGGTAGAGCTGAGCAACAATTAATTGCTACTGTACAAGATTGCGTGAGGGATCTTTTCAGAAGTCATGTCCTCTCTTCAACAATTATCGCAGATATTTGTCATCTAAGCAAGAAAAATTCTCAGAATTTTTCCTCCGAATCTACAAGTATTGCTATGCTCCTCTGCTTAACATTTTAATTCATTTATCAAAATTTATTTTGGATTAAATAGATTTTTTCTGCTTTTCATTGGGGCTCATTTCAGGCATATACGGACATCGTTCCACCCCCGGATCTTGGAGGTTACGGTATGATGCCCCCTACTGGAGCATTTCACGAGTTTTCACCTCATTTGCACGCATCGGACCTGTCCTCACCGAGTTGCAGCGAATGAGCGACGAACACATCATCGTCATGGTTGATGTGAAGACGATCCTGACAACCACATTGCCTTGCCTCTCTCAATCGATATTCGTCACAACGCCGATCAATATATCGACTTTTATAGTCTTCTCGACAGGATCACTTATAGATGGCGTTGTTGTCTTGAGGGACCCCTCGCTCACTTTCATTCCAGTCTTCTATTAAGAACGGTATCCCTCCGTCTCCTTTTTTCTCGGACGATTTTTCGTGGAAAGCGAGGGATACCTTTCTAATTCCTATTGTGGACCAAATTCGTTGTATTTTCTGCTTGTGATATGCATGTAAACTCGGCACATTTCTAGTGTTTTTTGATTTGGTATAGGTTGTGAAAACTTTGATAATATCAAAATCATTTCTGCAAAATGTTCGTGTTTTTTTTCTCGAATTTTTCCGCCCGCGCGCACAGAGCTTATCTTCGCGTCATGATTTCGCGTATTCCTTCGTGTTTTTTTTTTTGAATTATTAAGCTAATCGGCCCGACTTCCCATATCTCTCTCCATTTCGTTCTCGTCACTTAAGTAATTTCTGGGAATCGTTGGACAGCTTAGAGCCATAATATTCATGAACTGCAGTATCTGTATGGTTTCATGTCAATAAAGTTTATTTATTTTAGTATATGCTGGTGGTGAAACGCGAACACATTCAAAATTAGAAAAAATGAAAAAAAACTAATTTTATTGTTTCTCAGAAGAAGTTTATTTGAAAACAACGTCATTAATTCTATCTACTTTCATTTATTGTTGAATCATGGATGAAATACATAGCTTCGTAAGAAATGAGAATACGACACTTGAAGATCCTCCTACTTTTTCGTGTTACATGGAACGTAATAACAGTACTCGTTTACCGGTACTACAACTATATAATGGTGCAATAAATTACTGTATGACAAGCTCTATGTTACTACCTAAAAGGCTGAAGGTCCCGCATACCTTTAATCATTGAGACAAAGATAAAACAAGTCTGTCGTTCTTTGTTGCAATAAATGTGTTGTAGACTCAACTTACGGAGCAGAATGAGCGATAGGAGAGGTCTGTTCCGCTTGTTGCTCTTAAAGGATAAAAGATAAAGTTTCTGGCGTTAAATTCGTTTAATTTGACGTTTAACTTCTGGCGTCAATCAGCTTGGGATGCACCCCCACGTTCACTTCAATTCAGGATCGTTTGAGGTTTACGAACGTGTAACTAGCCTATACAACGACTTGCCGATTTGTCAAACCAGTGTTTGGTGGCTGGCCAATTTGTCAAACCAGTGTTTTTATCCTCCCAGACAAGTCTGGTACCAATTTATCGACCCCGGAGGGATGAAAGGCTTGGTGAGCACTACGGCGGATTCGAACCTCCGATCAATCGTGCAGGAAGCGGAACCTCTAACCGCTACACCATACCCGTCCCTTTGTTGCTCTTATTGAATTGTTTTTTCAAGTTGCAGTCAATGTGAGATCAATTATTTCAAAAGTTAAAATTTTGAGCGAGCTCTCATCCATTCTCGTGAGAGGAAACACAAGAAATGGCCACTTATATTCAAAGGAACAAAACAATTGAAATAATTAGCAACTAGAATTTTAAAAAAAAAGATATAAAAAACAGCTGGAAGTAAATATGTAGTACCAGGATAAGTAAAATAAAAAACTTTTTTTGTTTCAACACCTATTTAACACTTTGAGTGTTTAACTTCAAGAAGTGTTCGACACATGGAATAAAAAGAATCGAATTATTTTGGAAAAGTTCTGGACCAGTGCAAGAAGTCAGGTGCGGGAAAGGAATGAATACATAGAATGAGAATTTCTGTAATATAAGTAAATTGTTCCGCAAGACGATAGGAATTCTTAGCACCCTTGGCACCTTCAACAAATAAATGACAAAACAAGGAAAATAGAGAGAATATTGAAATTCTTTCTTCACTTTAAAACAGCAGCTTTTTGTTGACCGCTGGTTTCGAACTGTCACACTAACGTTTTTTTTTGTAGGAACGCTGAAAAATTACTAGTAAATCAGTGGAGAATTACTAGTAGGAGACTTCAAAAATTTTACAGCACAAAGGTGAAATCTATTGTAACCCTGCAAATTTACAACTAATCACAGTGATTTTGCCAGCGTACAACAACCCATCTCCTTCATAATTTATCGAATTCGTGAGTATCCCGATTTTCTTTTAAGTGTATATAAACATATTTTGAACGGATTGAACGTTTTTCGAAATGAAAGAATCTATAAATCTATAAATGAAGGAATCATGTAGTTACATTGTTGCTATCAAGAAAAGCATATTTTTGATGCAAATTTTGGAGCTCTCCAGGAGTTGAGTTGAGATTTCTTATAATTTCCACTAAACATCAGGTACATATGCCGAGAAATACGAATGTCAGCTGTTGGTTTGTACAGTTACAGTAGAGACGTTCACCTTAGTGGACTGAACCGGCAGATCCTCAATCATTCGTCACCTTTGCGACAACTATCGGCTCCTTCAAAAGAATTGTAAGACAAATGACCGGCGGAATCAAGGCTCAACCGATCCCGACCAAACCCAAGATGCAAAAATTGGGGAAAATCCCACTGAAAACTTTCTTTTTAAAAACAATATCTGTGCGAGTGCTGTTCCACATCTACATGCCCCTACCTCTCACCTTACAATAAGAAAAAAAAACGAAGACCACCGCGAAGATGTTAAAGAACGATAACGCCAGCGAAACGTAAATACAGGCGAAAAAACAGGCCATAGACACCGCTTTTCCACGACCGTTCGCAGTTTCATTTGCAATTTCCGATGAGTTATCGGAGTCGTTCACGTTTCTGCCCCACTTTTTTCTGATACCTTTATATCGACGGAACAGCTGTTCACCTGGAAAGCTTGGTGAGCTTTTCTATGTCTCTTCTTTTTGAAGAGGAAACGAGGGACTTGAACGAAAAACGACGAAAAGCTGAAGAACACATCCAGCTTATGCTGCTAATCTATGTTTGCAGATTAGCGGCATAAGCTGGATCGGTTGGCTTGATAACACCACTTTGCAGATTTGTTGTAGACGTAGCTGATTCACTAACTTATCCACAGAACAGGTTGCAAATTTCTCAGAATCCAACAGGGACCATCCACTTTCAAAATTGTTCCGTAGTGGCCATATTTATTGGCTGCAAAGCATCTATTCCTGAGATGACATAGAGTTTCTGGGAAGCAGTTTTTCTTCCTTTTCCTTAATTGACCTGAGTAGCTTTTACTAAAACATTTAGTGAATTAAACCATGAATTAACCGAATCTATGATCCCCCGCAATGCCAGTTCAGTTAAGACTTCAAGACCGAACGTGATTCCATCCGATATCGAACGTTAAAAAGTAATTGAGTAGTGAGGAACCATGAGATAGTCTAACGTTGGAGTCTTGTGGAAATATGTATTCTGAAAACTGCTGTACACGATTTCTTAGGTCCTCCATAAGTTTCCTGAGCTCCGATTACGCACACCCCCTCCTTCTTGTAAAAGTAGATTGCAGAAATTGGAGTAGGATTAGTGAAACAAGCAAGAGATATGTGCTACCTTATGCTTTGAAGAAAATTTAGGGAAATTCTGAGCTGGAAAGGAGAAGAAATTATCTTAACGTTTTTCAGAACTTGCATAACCACTTAGCACATGTAAGTCGAGACCAGAAAAATAAACGCACGATTCGTTTTTCTCTAATTTTAAGTTGCAACACAACTTCAGTTACGAACTACATTAAAATCAGTAAAAAAAACATTGAAGGTTTCTAGATTCGATCAATATTTAAAATCCCAGTAAACTTATTAACTGAAGAGCCACTAGGTTGCACAGTTCATAATGAGGTTAGTATAAAATTCCCGTGAACGATAATAATTAAAAAGATAGTTAGTAGAAAAGAAGATGTTCTGGAACTGATCTCTTTTAATTCTACAATTAAACAATGTCTGTTTTATCTCTTACTTTATCTAGAAATCATTGCAAGGATTACAACAAATTTCAGAACGCTGACAACAAAACAACTCCGTCGAGCCGGATTCGAACCAGCGACCTAAGGATAGCTGCGACTCTACAGTCCTCCGCTCTACCAACTGAGCTATCGACGGCACACTTTACACTCTGAAATCCTTCAGACTCCCTCACGAAAAAAAAGTGAAACAAGAAGAAAAGAAGTGAACTGCGATTGCAGATTGCTATGAAACTATGGTGACAAAAACCTAAGAGTAGTTTTCTTAAACGATTGATCTGAATGCGGGAATTATAGTCATTAATCTGCTCTTTCCTGTTCCTATAAACTTGCATGGGAAGAAACAATTGGTGCACAGCTCTGTCACATTGCATGCACCAAGATGACAAGTTTTTAAATATAATAGAGGTTTCGAGAAAAGCGAATGTTTCACTGAATGGTGGAGATTTTGAAGCTTGATAAGGACCAAAAAATGAAAATGTTTCCTCCATTTTTATCCTCTTTTCCTGTTGACTTGCGATTTGTATCGAACAAGCACAGCACTTGACAGGTATGTTGTGTTTTTACACAAATATTACCAAACAGCTTGTGGGGTCACCTGTCAGAACCACGCGATTTACAACCGGTGAGATGACAGCGTTGGTCGCAATACATCACTTGAATTTGCTAATCACAGAGGAGGGTAACCAGTGACATCAACACTGGGGCTGAGAGATCTCGCTGAGGTAGATCTAGCAGAAAGACTGTATTTCGAGTTATTCCTAAATGCACTATTTGAGGTTTCAAATCATTAGGTCTTAATGCTCTTGATGCCTCTTCTGGAAGATCTACTAAAAAAACGCTTATGCATAAACGAACTATTTTAAAAACGTGAACAGAGAATGCAGAGATGTAAATTTTAATCTGATTCATATTTTATTACAGTAGTAAAAAATAATTCAATTTAACGAAACATGTCAGCGCATCCTCTTTGTACTCACCTAGCGTGCATTTGTTTTGTTTTTCTTCCCACAAGGAGAAAAAGTGAAACAAACACGAACACTGACAGTCAAAAATATGCTTCTCTAGTTATACCTCGTTTGCCAAGCGATGATAGTATCTGATCACTAGCAACAAACATTTATTCCATGGTATTCACCAGTCTTTGTTACCGGTATCTCAGGAATGGAGGTTCTTCCAGAGGTTGGTCACGAACGTTAATCCTCAAATCACCAAAATGACGATGTTCTGATCTCTCCACAAAATATAGGATTGGTGTGGTATGACTATGAGTATGAGTGCGATCACGCTCAAACAATTTCTCCTAACCATCTTGAGAAGAGGTGCGGGAGCTTTCGTGTTCGAATTCTCCTACGAGGCACCTTTTAACGTGCCTGTTCTCCATACATTGTTCCTGCGGCGTATTCATTGGCTTCACTTGAAAAGACTGCTGAAGAAGCTCCAATGTTTCGCGCTAGCAAACGCTGCAGACGGTTTTAATGTGTCTCGTAAGGAAATTCCATCGGCATGGCATGGCGTCCTCCCAAGGCGTTTTTGAATGGAATCTGGGTGGAATTAAGCGTTATAGTGCTCACACTCGAGACCCGCACCCTTCCACTATGTTCTCATGGAGAGATCCCAAGATCGTCTATTTCTTGCTATGCTGTCTTCAAACTGTTCATGAAAAACAGTCTTCTTCGCTCGCAAAATATTCGTACGTAGATTCCCCATTCGTTGCTGCGTCTACATCCAAGAAGTGACAAAGTGCGCACGCGAGCGCGTTCCTTACAATTCCTGATTGATAAGCTACTTCATGTATCAACTGTATCAATTGTATGAGGGAAATCTCCAATAACTAGGGTTTTTGTCGAGTCTAGATTACGAGCGGAAATCCAAGCGAAACAAAAGAACAATTCGAATTATGAATTTAATATCTTGTGAATTCAGAGTGATGAACGAAGACTAAGTGAAGCACAACAGAGAATTCATACATTGAACACGGAACTCGCCATGCACGATGATGCACAAGTACAGGTGAATTTGATGGACTGACTTTATGGTGTTCCAAATTCGATGTTCCCTGTCTCAATGCTCTTGTGAAATCAAGGCTCACTGTGCTGCACACCGCAGTTCGCTAGGAATGCTTCTTTTCGTAATTTATAAGTCATTATTGTAGATTGCTGTATTGCGTAAAAAACTCTCTACATGTAAAGATCGAGCACAAGGTTTAGTGAATATGGTAAGTCACTTGCGTTTACAGTTTACTTCATTAAGATTAAGTAACGACATTTCATGAGAAGGTTTTATTATTATTTTTTCATTTGTAATTGTTTCACAGATTGATAGGCGCATTACGTATTTGTGCAAATTATGGGACGAATACATGGCGAAGAAGGACGATAATGAGATAATTGAACTAGCGAGAACTGCTGTAAACGAGCCGGTTTGGTCAGTTGAGTAAACAAATTTCAAACTCTCCCGCAGCTGAAATTTCTGAGAGCCTCTGAAACGAAAATCTACTATCAATATTTCTGAAGTAGCAAATTTTTCTAGTGTTTTTTCTAGTTTTCTAGTTTTTCGAATTTCTAGTGCGGTACACTGTGCTATGTTTAATCGGCATTTATACACTAACCATTTCATATGCTCTGACTGCTTCAGAATCTGATTTAGACGCCACTACATCATATCCTGGAGCAGTCTTGGTTGGCATCAAGCAACGCGTCTGCCGCAGCGCAAGCGCTTTCTTTACCTGGCACACATCCCTTTCCCTTCTAATAAATATCAACTTCAAAAATAAATCATTCTTCACAAAGTATAATGTTGGAACGATAGATGCGAATGTCGGAGCCTGTGCTCCGACCCACTTCACTTTTGGACGGTTGGCGAAAAGACTCCTTTCACTTTTGGACGGCTGGCGAACGTATCCTCATCACTTGACCTGCACACCATGAGCTAGACCCCTTCATCTGAGGGCGTCCGGATTCTCTCTATTGCACCTATGGTTGGAATTTATCGTCCGATCAGAAGTACAGTTAGATTTCAGCATCGGTTTAAACAAGGAAACTGATGGCGACTTCTTTACTAGAGTTAACATCCTCAAAGATAAGGTAAAAGGGATGATAGAAAACTAATGCCGAAATACAAGCAAAATTTTAGATCGCTGAACTAATACTGCTTGACGACCAAGCAGCTGAAGCTCATAAACGAGCAACAGAAGATAATAAAACGCTCACCATCGCATCAAAAAGAGTAAATCATCCATTTCTTCCCCTTGAAACACCTATGTTAATCGGAAATAAATTTCTTATCTTTTCTTTCTCTTCAGCTGAAAGAGGTCGAAGAACGCCACAAAGCTTTGCTAGCCACTAGTATGAACTTTCGTTCCGAAGGACAGAATGTAGTTATTCAATAAAAAAAAGTTTTTAGATATGTTTATTCAGAAGTATCTGTTTTAGCCTGCACGCACCATGCAAAAGGCTGTCACAGCTCTTGAAAAGAGATCATTGTCAAATAATGCAAATTCTGAAGAAAGGAGGGACATAGAAGAAGTGGTCAGGGCATTAGGTCAATTGTTAGCGGCACTACCGAATCAGGCGAGTCTTTGAAATCCAACTAATCGTAAGATGAAATGTGAGGGAGCTATTTGTAACATGTAATACTATCTTAATTGCATGTCATTAATTAGGCTGAGCTGAATAGACCAAACCTAAAGGGACTACTCCTACTACAACGGTAAACCTTTTACACTGCTCCAGAGAGTGGTCGTAATCGGAGTGATCAAGCTTTGTGGTTTTTTACTTCTGAAAACCTTCTTTACCTCTTTCCTCGCGTTTGAGCGTAGAGCCTAAGATCGAGAAGGGACCCTCGCTAGCAGCACTCATCAGTCCGAGTGAAGCTAGTGATGGTCCCACATCGATGCCATCCGCTGCCTTCATCACGCTGCTTACGTGATTTTATCGACCTTCAAGTCGTTTTGATCCGGCTATATAGATGGTGATGTTACAAAATCTCCCATAAAAAAAGACTCGTAATTTCAGTTCCACGTCTTAAATGCTGAAAGGAAGCATTCACTTTTATCAGGCTTTGGGACCCACATAAGTGACATGAGCGTCGATTTACAGTTTGATTTTAAGAAACTGCAGTTTTCGTGCACCGTCCCGTTGCCGCGTGCCTGTATTCGACGAATGTACCGTCCGCGCAGCAGGAACCCCACTGCTGGACTCCAAGCTAAAATCATGGCAGTTCATAGGTCTCACCACTGTTGTGCTCCTCCTGATGAGGTGTCGTCCAAGCAAGATAGTGAGTGAGAGAGGGAGTGAGGGGCGAGATAGTCAAATTAATTGCTGCGTGGTTTTGTGTCCCAGTCCTTCCAGCGCAATATAAGCGCTCGATAGTACAACTCCAATCCAATAATTTCTGAATGTCATGTAAAACAACCTCTCCAAAACCTTAACTTCAGGTCGTTCATTCTGTAAACCACTCTCGTTCGCATACGCCCGGTGTCCATGAGGACTCTCGCCGTGGTTGGGCTACCACCTTGACTTCAACTGGGATCAGTGGAACAACTGTGCCTACTAATGAGGCTAGTGCTTCACAACTTATTTCATTTCGAATTTGAGTACTGAACCCCGTGTTCTGTACAAAAACGTAAATAATTACATGTATAACTTGTCTCTTTCCTCATGTTGAGCAGAAACAATTCGAATATTGTCATACATTGCAGTCTTCGAGTCTCTACACAACGTCGTCATTCCTGTCAACACCTGCCGCAAATCCTCAGCAGAATGGAACGAGATCAACAGAAGGAATGCGCAGGGTATCTTATGTTCCCGTGAAACTTCTCCACTTTCATTCAATGTAACCATGTGTGGTCCAACCCCAACACTTTGATGGGTCCTTAACACTTGGAAACAAAAAAAAAATTCAATAATTTTTAGGTGAAGAAAATAGTTGAAACATCCAAGTCAGCATCAAGCACCAATCAGACATCAACAACGGATATTTGAATAAGCACACCATAATTGTATCAATTTATCACTGCTGCCATTTCTAATACTAATTCAATCATTTCCAGTTTTTGATTTTTTTTTCGAGCAATTTTATGTACTTTTTGACGACTTGTAGCATCAGAACAACGAAAATCTTAACTTAATGTATGTACAGACACAGAGCGACAATTTTAACAACAAACTAGTATCTCAAATTCTCCTCGACTCTTATCACACAGGATATCACAAGCGATCGCAACATTAAATCAATAGTAAAAAAAACTTCCGGTCAAAATACCGCTGGATATGCAGCAAAAACAGGCGACTCAATTTTCGCAAAGTAATCATCCAGAGTTACAAAGCTTTTTTGATAGAATTTTAACGAAGATTTCGATACTTCTGGTAGACAAGTCTGCAACAACCATGAATAGGTTAGTTCAAAAAGAAAGATATTTAAAAAGTGACGGGGAAATTAACAAGAATAACCCAACAAACCATAAATACATCGTCAGTTGTAAATATTGTAGGCCGAGCAGTTGCACTTTGAGTAGGAGTTGGTATGTTCAAGTCCGTTAACAGAGTAGGCTTGTTGTTAATCCAATCCTAAAGTTGATTAAAATTATAGAATTTCTGACCATGCGTCATGTTTAGTCACTGATTACTTAAACACCACCACATATACCTTAGTATCAAATCTAAAAGCGCCTGAGTTCACGTAGTTTTTGTAGAAGGCACGAGTCTCAGAAGAGGGACCACGTACGCGTAACCCATATATTTCTCTCGCAAACTTCAGTCCTGCCGCCAAAACCGGACGTTCTTAAGAGAGTTCCATCAAGTCAGAAGATCTAGCTACTTGAAAAAAAAACAGACCGTTGATATGCACTAACCTGTGCCTTCCGACGTTGAGCTAGCTGTAGCCTTCAAGGATCGGTGTTGTTTTTCCTCCCCACTGTTACCGTTAACCAACCTAACCCAGGCTGGCTCATATTCTACCACTTCATCATCCACTTGTTCCTCTTCGTCATCCTCATCATCCGATTCTCCATTTTTACTCTTTTTGGACTTTTCTTTTACCTCCTAGAAAAATAGTGTACAGAGTACATAGAAGCGATATAGCAAAAAACTGGCACGACTGAAGATCACAAACACTTTTGAAAAGCTTCATGAATTGCCCGCTGGAAGATCCTTCTTGATTAATCCCATGCAAGCTCAGTGCTCGAGCATCAGAAATAATCTGCAGTTAGAAAGTGACTAAGCTATTGTTAGCTGTATAAATATAAATGGTTGTCGACTACGATGTTATCGAATAGATTTTTGCAGATTTTGACCGCAAGATCTTCATCGTGAAAAATTAGTTCTGCAAAACAGGCTTCTTTACTTTCTTTCTATCACTAGGAACGTAGTCATGAAGTGCAGTATAGAAATTAAACACAACAAACTTGAGCCTTCACTCGATTTTCGAGAGAGGTCATCTCGAACGTTCTGTAGAAGTCACGAAAATCATCCGCAGATGAAAGTTTCAGCGACATGCGCGTAGCCAAGGTATCGCATCCTGGAAATATTTGTCTACTTAAGAAAGAAAAATCATAATAAGTGTCCGAAAAACGTTCGGCTTCTAATTTGCACCCATAGGCACCTTCTAGACATACTCCACTTGATATGACATATGACAGTGCTCTAATTCAAGAACCAGTATTGAAATTAGTAATACGGTATTTCAATTGCTCCATTGAATATCTCTTAGAATATAGAAAGAGTTACGAAACAACTCGCGGTAGCTCTTCTTCTGGAGGAAAAGCAAGCATCCAGAAAGAATTTTGGGCAATGGAAGAAGGTAGCAGACTACAATAGCACTTTCCTTTCCAGAGACAACTTTCCCAGAGCTATAATCAGAACTTACTTCATACCCTAACAGTTTCTACAAGCATATGCAAAGGAAAACGTACAGCTTACAAAAACTATAAGTAGGTCATACTAACCGAAGAAATAAGTTAACAATTAATAGGCTTACGTGTTTTTGTCTCATCTTCGTTTTCTTCCAGCGTATAATCTTCGGTCGCTTCTATAGCCAACGTCACAATCCTATCCAGATCATCCTCATCGTACATCCAAGCGCAATAATCAGTACCAACCTTCAAACAAATAAGTAGCAGTAAAAAATATCTGTTTACGTTGATAACCTGGAAACTCCTGAAACAAAGTCCTTGAAGATTCGCATACCTTTGAATAGGTTGGAAAATGAAGATAGTAATCAGTGGCCAAGTCCCAAAGAGGGACGCTGTTAGTGATTTGTGGCCTAAATGTAAGATCCAAATAAGATTTTAATCACAATCAAAAGAATCTAAGAAAAAATAAAACATTAGTTCCTTCAAAAAGCAATTGGTTATAAGGGTGAAGCGCTCCCCAGGAGTAATAAAGGTATCTTCCCACGAATCTGGCGTGGCAAAGGTGGCGCATTGCACTAGAGAACGTCGTAAGAAACCGCATTCTGACGTCGTCTGTTTACAGTGATGCAGGGAGAGATGAGCGGAACCACCCCTGTATTCATACGACCCGATATAGGTATACTCCAATGAAAATCCATGCTACGCTAGATTCGTGGAGTGATGCCTTTAAATGTGTCCAGAAAAAAGCCTTATGACGCAAAGTCAGTCAAGCGTATAGGTAGAGATCAGTCCTTCAGAAAAACAGAGACTCATTTGTGTTTAGTTATTCAGCATCGTTTCCTTAGGAAAATCCTGTCGTTCTTTGATTTCGTCAGAAGAAATAAGAAAGTAAAGATCTTAAAGTAAGAAATATCCACCATGCAAAAGAATTAACAACTTGCCTAAAAACACCAAGGAATAAGTTGATTGCGGCTTGTTTATCATAGTCTCCAAAGGTGTTACTGTAGTAACGAGACAATGTTTGGATAACATCTCTACTTCGTTCCTTAACAGTTAGAATAATTGTAGCATGACCTTCCTTGCACTATCATGTTATAAAACTAAACGATAATCTCGCGTACCTGCAATGCAGACATCTTTTTATATGTTTTTATTGAATGTACCAATTGACTACCGGCATACTGCCAGGCCAACGTGTCACCGTGATCGTCGAATATATCTTCAAAAGCACGAGACAACTGAAAAAAGGCACTTATAGATGCAGTACTTCCAATAAAAAAAAGCAGATCGCCAAGGTAATTAACGCAGTTTCATTACGGCCGAAGTTTCAGAAAATATAATATCGTTCTTTTTGCACACTGCATCCTTAGAAGGAACAGAGATTCATTAAGACCTGCTCACTCAGGAAACAGACACAAATAAATTGCTTACAACAATACCAAACAATCAATTACTCCTAAACTACTACTTTGTTATTGTTGTAAGCGATTTATGTGTGTTTATTTCCTAAGTCAGTAAGTCCTAATAAATGTCTGTCTCTAGTCTGTCTATAGATGGTATGGACATCTTCCTTATAAAATATCACACATCTACTTACTGTGTAAGATCACTGAATTGAAAACTCACATCGCTGTGCAAAGATAAACACGGATAATCAAGGACACCCATAGCATAGAGTTGACAGGCCAGTGCTACCCTCCCTGAAACACAAAACGATCAGAACATCAGCACTAGGTACCTAGGAAAAGAATTAGGAAGTCATACCGATGCCAAACTGTGCTACATTTGTACGATCTAAGCAATCTACGCAATTTGTTCTACTTATGCCATGCTGAAGTAAGAATCGCCCATCTGGTGAAAAAACAGGTTTGAAATTCGGCAAGGCAGAGCGATGATACATAGACCGGGTATATGGCATCGGGAATGACTGAAACAGATATAGCAATAAGAATTAGCGTCATTGTATAGTCGGAGAATATATAAAGGGTGTTCACCTGAAACCATCCATGTGCTTGGACAGCTTTGAAGCCTATCTCTTCCATCTTGGTGAGAACATTTGACGAGACACTAGATGCTTTGTTACAGCGCGCAACGTCGAAACTCATGTATGCGATATGTTCGGATGGTGGAAGAAACTGGTTCAAGTAGTTAACAGCCTGAATTACGCACTAACTTAACCTGAAAAAAGATGGAAAAGAAGAGAAGAAAAATTAAGCAACAAAATACCTTCAAGAATTGATCATGCAACAAGCTCTCATGCCTCCTCTTTTCTCTTCTTTTCACTAAGTTCATCACAATGATAGGATTGCCATATTTCGCACGTAAATCTCTGTAGAATTTACGACATGTGAAGACAGATAGCTCGGATATGTAAACGTTTCCTAGCCGGTACCAGGTAAACAGAAAATAGTAAGCAGAATTGAATAGGGAAGAGTTACTACTACAAACCTGAAATGCGCACCGGCTGTTTGTGCATGCGGCTCGTGGATATCAACAAGAATTAGAGGTTTTCCGACAACACCTCTGGTAGCTGGATCTTGTGACCACCTAGAATGGCTCATGTAAAACTTAAAATGAACTTTCATGAACGAGGATACTTTGAAAAAACAACACGAGTAAAATAAACAAAATGTTTTTGTTTCAACAAAAAAATGACAAGATTCGTTATGTAAAGGAAACCAAGATAGATAGGAATATGGCAGGAGATAGTGTCCTTTAATACTAGCGTGGTTAACAGAAAGACGGATAAAGAAGATAGTGATTAACGAAGTTTAAAAATGAACCTCAACGGAACAGATCCCCGACGTTGAACAAATGACGAAAATCGACCTGTTTTGAAACTCGGGGATGAAGTGACATCCCAAAGAACTTGTTCAGTTTCCACGTCATTTGCAACACTTCCTACAAATCCAGCTCACAATTAAAATATTAATATGAAAATCTGAAGAGCAATACCTCGCAAATTTGCTCCTCTCTTCAAAAACCTTGTGCCCGCATATTCAGCAGAACGTCGACCAATCAGTGTCAAAGAAAGTTTGGTAAGAGGTAGATCAATCAGTTGTTGACCTTAACTCTATATTTCTTAGATAGAGACCTGAATACAGTGAAACTAACATCGCTTACCCACAAATCCATGCACTATTTCCAAGAACCATCGCTCGCTTATCAAATTACTGCGAAGAGGCTCGAGAAGAAAGCTGTTCCAAACAAACTTTTGATCTGAACTCAGCAATCGTTGTCCATCTTCAGTCCAGTTGGCTGATAGTACGTTTTCTTGTAGCGAACGAGTTAGATCGTAGGTATAAGAGAAGTAGAAATCCGTGGAAAGATCAACAGACTGAACAAGAGATGTCCATAAGTGTATGTTTAACAACAAGTAGTCGCAGTTGAATGTAAATTTGTAGAAAAAAGAAGTAAAACTATGAGGGATTATAACCTGAAAAATCTTCACATAACGTTGTTCTTCAGTCGACGTGGACAACCCGTCCATAGCTATCGAAATCATCGCCACTTCAGCTATTTTGAATATTGAGTGATATCCAAAGCTAGCTATGATATTCGCTTTGGTGACAATCTGCAAGTGACACGCTCCATGCTTACAAAAACAACTATGCCAATATAGACAGTACTACATGAGCAATGGTAACTTCAATGGCGCAGTCAACATTACTCGAGTTTGCAAGAAACGGAAGTAGCACATGTTACTGTTAATGTTATTGCCGTATAAAAGTTTTCAAGAAAAAAGTACTGTTCGAGAAAATAAAAATTCTCGTAAATGAAATAACCCACAATCAAATAATAACCCTCAAGAAAACGAACGACACCGAGCAATCCAAATGCATTGCTAACTCTCTCGATGAGCCCTGGCGAACCTTTTCGGTTTGATTTTGCATTGGAATTCGCCGAAGATCTGTACACAACTGCAAAAAAGAAACTACTAGTTAAATCTTGCACGAATACAAATATCCCAAATTACAAGGAATGTCGATGCATACCAGAACTTCCTTCAGTTATAGTTGCGAGAAGTTCCAGTACTTCTTCCTTTGAATAGTCACATTCTGGTTCACCCGTGAGCAACGCCTTTGAATCGATCCTATCAATCTTCAGTACTTTAAATCTCGTCCCTGATGTATCACATCCAACAAGGTAAAATCTCCCAGCTGTTTCATATACGGTAATTCTTCTCAGTCGCCCGTGCATTCGCTGAAGCATAGTCACTAGCAACGCAACTAAAATAAGGAAAATGATCTTATACGGTTTGTGTACTGCTAGGTGGAAATAACTGCGTTCCAACCTTCTCTCAATATTCTGATTTTTTCTTTCTTTTCAAAAATAACTACTTCTCCTGCTCCAGTTCGGAAAACAAACTCACAATGCAGCCTAGCGATGATGTTGTTTGGATCTAATCCACAACATAGGAACTCCGCCGCGTAGAAGTCTCCGTGACCCCGAGCACAAGTACAGAACAAATCTCCAGCTTGAAAACTACAAAGCCATTTTGGTTCTGAAAATTCAAGACGTGAGCGGAAAGTACGGACGCAATTGCAGCCTTTCGTATGTCATTACAGCATCCCTGACTTTCGAAGTTATTAAAAGCATCTCCAAACGAATCTGAGGTGGTACGGATTTCAAGTGGAGTATTCGTATACGGGATCGTAGATTAAGGAGAGAGGGGTGATCCCGTCCATTCCTTCCTAAAACGGCCCGGAAGATGCGGCTTCGGGCTTTCCGGTGCGCTGTTTTCTACAAGGAGTTCGATTGGAGCGCGCCAGCCTTGTGCACGCGCCGCATCTTCCGGGCCGTTTTTAACGGCAATTAGGAAGAAATGGAAACCTTCGGTGTGTTGACTGTAGAAACTAGATCTCGAAGGAATTCTCTGAGGTCTACTCGAGAAGAATTCTTCTCGAGTAGACCTCAGAGAATGATCATAACGAATGATTTGCTTTAGTTATCTCTATACACATTTCAGATGGGTAGTAATTGCAAGTGGGGCAATGGTTATGTTCACTGGCCGTCCGCAATCAATCCTTACCTGAAATAAAACCGTGATCGTCCTATTCGGTTGTAACAAAACCTTGCCGTTTTATTCATTTTTCTGGTTTTTTTTTTCCACTCCTTCTCTTTAAAGCTTGAAAAAACCCGACATAGTCATTTTTGAATTTATCTATAACATCATTATTTCAATGACCTTCCCTTAAATTACTCTCCTTTCAATGCCACTTTAGTTTCAACTTTGAACATAGCAATCCAATCTCGAGCAGTCCTCGCGGTTGCTGCACTCTCTTCATAGAAGGCAGAAATTTCCAGAGTATCATAGATCCCTATGATATTAAAGTGGCGTCATCTTAGAAAGTCCTCGGTCTGAACGGTCTGCCCACTCTACTCAGTTGGTCGCATATTTCTGTGTGCCTTCAATAGCAAGCATTCCACTGAACACCGTTTTTTTTTAACACCTTTGAACATACCGAACACGGTATGTTCAAAGGTGTTAAACCTGTTTCTAGCAAATACAGTGGGTATATAAATATTTCTTTATTTCCCATTTCGAACTCCTGAAACCAAAGTAGAATTAGGTTATTCTGGAAAGTTCAATATTTGTGGAGGAAAGAGCCTCCCGAGTAAGTCCATTTTGCCAAGGTTCAAAAAGATAGAGTGAAAACGGAGCGTAGCCGAGTAAAAACGACCTGAAGCCCGTGGTGGCGCAAAGGGTTAGGATCGAGGTGAGACCCTCGTCATCACCATTCATTGCTGCAGTCCGAGTGAAGTTGGCGATAGCCTCTTCTCGATCTCATCCGCTAGCTCCACCGCGCCGCTTCGAGTACAGCCGCCCACATAAGTGAACCGAGCTTCATGTCGCTGTGGCCAGAGTATTTGCAACTAAGAATGCTTAAAATTTCCTTAGAATTAGTGGCAAATGAAACAGTCGTTGTGATAGTTTGCACTTGTTTGAGTGCCATTGGCCTGTGCATTCAAAGGCATCACCCCACGAATCTGGGGGTACGGGTTTCAGACGGGTAATGCCTATACGGGGTCGTAGATTGTGGAGAAAAGGGTGATTCCGTTCGTCTCTCCCTATAAAGGGGCGACCCCGGAACGTTGTTTCTTACGACCTCCTCTATTGCAGAGCGCCACCCAAGCGCCCTCCCGTCTGCGATTCGTCGAAAACACATTCGGACGAATCGCTGGCGTGGCGGGGCGCAAAGTTCGCGCATTGCAACAGAAACCGTCGTAAGAAACAGTTTCGAGGTAGTCCGATTACACTGATACAGGAAAGCATAAACGGAATCATCCTCTTCCCCTCAATCTACGACCCCGTATAGGCATTACCCGGCTGAAACCCGTACCGCGTCAGATTTGTGAGGTGATGCCCTTAAGCTGCTCTGTAGACATTCTTGTCCAAAGTGATAGCCTCTGCTCAGTCAAAAATGTGAGAAAAAGTGCCTAAGTCTTCTCTGAAAACTTTATTAACTGTGACAACCTTTACGTGACTGTCGCTTAATAACAACATACGCGAAGAAAACGAGTATTTAAGCAGAAATTTTGACAGAAAGTGCACCAAATTAAGGATGGCTTTTCGAAGAGGATGCACCGATGGATGGCTGAGATTTCGACCCATCTTGTGGAGCATCGAGAGCTGGCTTAGCATTCTAAACATGATGCACCTATTTCTGAAAGATTCACTTAGGAGTAAACATATTTAATAGAAGTATTTCTATAAAAGTATTCCATTATAAGTTGAATAGCACATACTTTAAGGGAGACTGGAGAGCCCTGTGCTGTCCTCAGCTCCGACATAACTTTTGAGTTTGTGGATACCACTTGCGTAGTGCTTGTTTTCTTCTGCGGCTCTTCAATCGCGACTGCTGGCGTAGGCTTCGTGGATGCGAGTGATTCGTTTTTTAGTGGTAGAACGTCGCTGCCAGCAGACTGAGCTGCCAGCTGCAAAATGCAGTGCAGTAATTTATTTTTTTCAGCACAAATATATTCTCACTTTGGGTATGATTCCTGTTTCGCCGACTGCAGGGGTAGTTTTTGCAGTAGCGACAGTGGGCGATGAAATTACTGCTCGTGCGGTTGCAGTTATTGTTGTTTGTGGAACAGCAGGTGCATCCTTGGCAGATGAGAATATAGTGCCATCCTTTTCCCACGTCTGAAGAATTTTAAGGAGTTCTTCGCTGCAATAAAGAAGACTACAGCAGTGTGACAGAATTTCTATCTGCTAACTGATTAATTCTACTTTGCACGTAATCTGGAAAAACCCTTCACTGCAGAAAAATAATTTGCTACTATCATCCTGATTTGAAGGTCAGCTTTAACTTATCACCTGAATTTTGGATAGAAATGACCGAAGATCGTCTGCCAGACGAGAGGATTCCTTTTTCGTTTCGACATTCAGTGCGTTCGAAGAACTTATCGCATCAAGTGTTGTCACAGCCCGAGAAAACACCTGGAAATATCTGTTCGAGGTTCGGGTAGCCCGAATCTTCAGTTTCTTCTTGTTCTTCGCAAAAAAAAAAGATCGCAGCGAATTGTTTGAAGTGAGGTTGAAAATTCGAAATTCTCCACGAACATCTCTACTGGGTCCAACCCACAAGAAATCAAGCCAGAAATCCCATCCCACAAGATGCTGGGCCATTTATGTATCTAGATTTGTAGTATTTTCTTCGACCAAATCAAACTTGAATGAAATTTCTAAGCCTTTCTTTCCACATTATCTCATAAGCCATTCGGCTGTCATAATGTGATTTTTTTTTTGAAATTTAGGTGTCCTAACCTTGCCGGAATGAAGCAGGTTAAATTGAAGCAGGGAGAAAAAGGAGTAAATGGAAAGCAGAACGTGTGCGTCGTGGAATACATCGAGACGTCCACTAGGAATTATTGCGAAGAAAATTGTTCGTGATATACTTCGCGGAATTTCCATAAATTAAGACAACAGCAGTTAATTCGTTCTGAAGCGCTAACGCCTTGATTCATTTCGTGACCTTGTGTTGATCAATATAGAAAACCTCCTCACTTCTTGAGCACCGTGGTCTGCTGTCCCCGAATCAATCGCAGTTCTGAATAGTGTTTGTGGTAGAATTAAATATTGACTAAAATCACAATTTTTATTCCTAGAGGCGACCCCAAGATTCAGCCCAGTGATCGCGACGCGTCTGTCAGAACACAGACGCATCCTCTGCTTGAAAACGATATAGTAGGGTCAAAACCACATGAAGCCCGTACGCAGTTGCGTACGCGGCTTCTCTTGAGGCGCTTCGGTGGAGCGTGCTAAAACCCTTGCTGGCACCACCCATTGCTGCAGCTTGCGACGGTCCCAGCTCGGTTCCAACTGCTACCTCCACCGCGCCGTTTCGAGCCGAGCACGTACGCAAACTCACCGCAACTACACTCGTAATCCATGTCGTTTTGACCCCACTGTGCATACAGGTTCGCTGTAAAGAACAAATGTTTGGAGGGAAATGAAAAGGTGCCTTGTTAATGAGACAACACTGCTCGCATCGCTTTTGATAGGTTCCTTTGCCGACTGTTCCTTCCACATTCCTGATAAATAAGCAATCCTTTTGTTTGCCTAAACTATTTGATTTGCAGATGTACGCTATCGTGGAGACATTTATCTAATGTTCATTCAGGTAATATCACTAGTCATACCATAGTAAGTATCTCTTGCGCTCTCTCTTTGCAATGAGCTAATTTCTTTCGCACAGCACTTATCTAAAAAGGAGCATCAGAAAAAAAAAACCTGAACATTTTCACCATCCTTTCTGTAAGATAATATAATAAATTAGCAAAATTCTACATAACTGTGATAGATGAAATAAAACATGACCTCGTCATAAATCGTTTTTTTTTTTAAGAATACCCGAAATACCGCCGAGAAAAATAAAATATTTCTCTTCGAGCTGAAAAAAAAGATGATTTCTGTCCCTCTGCTCCAATAACTGAGAGTAAGCATTTAATATCAGCGGAGCCCACATCGGATAATGGTGATTGCCTGGTCGACTTATGTTAGCAGATTGGCCTCATCAAGGCGAACAGTCTCAAACTTCAGCTCGACTACATTCTGAAGAAGAACATTCTTCAGTCGTATATCCGAAAATCCAGAGCTGTTTGGGAAGTTGCGTTCGACTATGACCACCGTCTAGTTCTTCTCTGTCTCAAGATACAGTTCCACAAGAGAAACTGAGGAGTTCCTCCTCAACCGAAAATCTTTCAGACCATGGCAGGTCTGAAAGACGAAGAATGCAAGACGAAAGAAACGCCTTAGGTCCAAATCCCGTGGAAGAAGTTTGCCTTTGCATTATCGTAGACACTTGTAATTATGTATGTGTTGCACGGAGCACCGGTGATTTCAACCCAGAAAAGCGTCTGAGAAGGAAGTTGCGTCGTAAACCACGACAATACCACGATAATGAGTGGACGTCAAGAGCGATGGAGTTTGAAAAGGCGTGGGAGTACAAGAACACGTGGAAACTATTTGCTTTACGAAAGCAGTCTAGCAACAAGAACAAAGGATGTTCTCTTCAACACTGCCAACGGGTGGCTGGCAGTGTTGGAGAAACAACGTTGCCAATTTGGAGGGATCACATCAAAACGTTGCAGAACCGGCAAACTCCTGAAGTCAAGCACGTTCATGAACCGCCATATGCGGTTAACAAAGAACCACCAACAAAGTCGGAGATTCTGTACTGTATCTAAAAGATGAAAAATCTGGGGGAGACACCGGAATTAGCGCTGAAATATCTTCCTTCATCTGAGATATGTGAGATAACGAAAATCTCAATATCTGATATAGATATGCTCAATATAGATAGACGAAAAAACACCTGACTCATGGAGACGCCCATCATAATTCCCTTCCGCAAGAAGTTATCCGTCGCGGACACTAGAAACTATCGAGGAACCTCTTTTCTGCGCGTTGTGTACAACGTGAAGATTCTTGAATTTTGTGATATGTTGCCATATGATAACAGAAACAGTCAAATGACCCGAGCGAACTTCTCTAAGGAAAACACTAGTTTCTCTAATTTTCAGAAGAGGTAAAGCTTTCTATCGGAAGCAGGATGGACAACAGGACACATTTTTTGGCTCAGCCATTAGAGACTTTGACTTTCTGGAAATCCCACTATTTTAATACGTACCTGGGCAGAAGCATCGCTCTGCATTAGCAGTTCCCTGTTTAGAGCACGAATACGTTCATGAGCTTTATATAACTGGAGATCGTCTTCCTGAAACAATAAATTACACTGAAAATGCGCCGAAACTTGCCTCCCAGCTAGTCATGATAACGGCCAACTTACAATGGCCACCTGAAAAGTAACAGAAGTGAGTTCCGGTTCGGAAGAATTATTGATTAAGTTGTACACTATGCATCTTCAAAAAGCAAACACCCACCGTACCTCAGCCATTTGAAGAAGAGACCGCCGCTCAGGCATCTGAAGAAATGATGAGACATCGGCTTTGCATACTATTTTGATAGCACAGATATGGGCACTTCGCTATTCATTCAATCTTCTTCGCCCACGTTATCCAAGAAGAATAAAGGGGAATAACATGAATAACGCAGATACGAACAGAGAAGAGAAAAGTGATGTTCAAATGGTCAGTGTCCGAGGTCGTACCAAACACATCATCGTACATAGCTACACGTAGCTGCTTTAGCTTCTTTTCTGGCAGCTATCAATCCTCAATATTTTATGTTTGATAAATATAGCTTTAAATCACAATTTTATGAGGTTCAGCTGTTCTCTTCCACCTACTTGTTTCTGCAAGTACTTCGAAATCACAAATTATTCCACATTGCTAATGAAAAGTCGGTAAAGCAGTTTTCTATTGACATTTTTAATACAAATGATTTTCCTATAATTTGTTGTTGAAAATTAAAAAAAGTCTTCATAAAAAATATCACTGGGTAAGAATTTAGAGGGAATACTTGTAGAAGAATGTTATGCCAATTCCATGGAAATCTAACTCGCTCGTATGATAGTTGCTTTAATTCACCTTTTAGTACAGATTTTACTAAATACTGGGAGTCTTGCACTAGACATTAAAATGACCCACAATTTTCCAGAAATGAAGCGAATGTGCTAGTAAGTGCACGAACCTTGTACTGTTCTCGAAGTTTTCACATATGAGTACATAAGGGTGCGGATGCGAGCTCATGTTAATTTACAAAACATGATAAGCGAACAGCAACTTCCGGACGCTCGCAAAGAAAGGATTTTTGGTGTAAAACTTTTCGAACAGACCTAATATGTTTTTCTCAACCTGCATATTACCGTTTACGGGTTGTCAAACAACAAATTTTCTCAGCACTTGTGACCTAGCGATTTTGCAGTCCCTCTGAGGTGACCTCATAATGCCTCGGCCTGAGGTATCTGAGGTGCGGAAAATGCCCTTGACCACTGATACATCGACCTGATGATAGTGTAGTTCTCGGCACTTTGCCAACATTTCCGCCGGCAACTCTGGAAAGAGGTCGAGAATGAGTACTTAAGGGAGAGCACCAGTCCTATATTAAAATGACGTCAGTGGATATGTATGTACATGTCCTGTCATCGCAAACTTACTTATTCTAGGTTAAAGTGAGGTATTCTGCCCCTTCCTAGTATGTCTGTATTTGCTATGTGCTATTTTTCATTAGTTTTTACCAGTATTTTCCAGCGCGAAAATAACATATAGGTAGCATTATAGGTTACTGACAGAAGCTTATAAATCCTTCATAGATCAATAGTAGTAAGAGAAAGTTGCTTAAGCGTAACCTTTCTTGACCTCGAGAACTTCAGATTGGGAAAATTTGTGAATATTTTCGAGGAAAAAAGAAAACGACCACTTCATAGTTCTGTTCTCCAATATTCAAAAGCTTGTCCTATACAAACAAAAAATCGCGAATTTCTTATCTTCGCATAATTTTCGCTTTCTAGGCGAGCAGAATTCGCGCCTGGTGGTGGGTAGATCTCAAAGAGAAGTTCCAGGTAATGAGTGTACAATTTACGCTTCCCAGCATTTTAAGTTAGCCATCATTACTCTATCATCTTAAACCATATAGGGAGACGGAAACAAGCCAAAACTACTGACTCATCTAACCAAGCGTTTTCTTTCTGATCACGGTGCGTCTCCTATTATCCGCGAAATATCGTGATACCGCAATATACGCCAGTGGTTAACTGGCGTCTTTTCATGCGAGTGTGCAGAAGTGAATAACATGCACCGTCCGTAAGATTACGCTAAGTAACAGGGTGGTCTGAATCGATCCAATCGAATTAACTTCGTAAAGATTCGAAAAGGTAGGTGAATTAATCATATCGTGGTTTGCGTGGGTAGAAAGATTTCGAGTGATACGTTAAAATAGGAACAAGTATTTGGTAATTTGGGTGGGTGGAGTCTTAGGAACTAGAAAAAGGACCGTTAGAACTCTAGGGTTTTCCTGGTGTTTTAAAAGGCGAAGGAAAAAAGATAGTACCTTGAACCTCTGCACGACAAGAAAGTGCACTTTGATTGACTGCTAGTTATATTTGGATATTTGCTCTAGTTTTTTTCAGCTGTTTCTTCTGTTTAATCATAGTTACTCGTTTTTCTCCTAGATCCTCTATTGGAAGCTAATTAAAAGAAAATAACATAATCTACATAATTTCAGATGTCACTGTCAACACTGACACCACGCCTTATTTCACGACAATGTCTTACCCGTATCCTTGCTATACGAAGCGCAAGTGGTATGAAACTTCAGGTAACGTTCAAAGCACCTCTATATTTAACATCACCTGATACCTTTTGCAAATATTTTCATGTTTTGGCTTGTAAAAAAAACTCGGTAGGATCTTGCCACCTGAGCAACGTTAGCAGATAAATTCAGCAAAATAATGCTATTGGGATTTTGTAAATTTTCTGTAACTTTATTAATTTTGTAGATTTTCAGGGCGAGCAGACATTGAAAGCCGATCCAGCCCAAGGATTCTTCAAGTATGAACGAGATATTTCTCGAGATAAGCGATATGACAACCCCCAGAAACCGGGAGACACTCCACTGAGGTAATTTTTGATGTATGATCTGTCTTTGACTGCTTAGTTGCAAATAATTAAATTAAAATCTTCTAGGCAGGAAGTAGTTGTTGATGAAAAAAAGAATAACATAGGTCCGAATGTATGCGAGGATTTTGATTACTCTTAAGAGTGTGGGATAAGGAAGGAGAAAAAATAAAGAATAACGAAATCAACTGAATATAAAAAATTGGATATATGAAGAGAGATTGATAAATTCCAACCGTCAGTTGAGCACCTTTTGGTTTTTTCATACATCAAAACAGAAGTGTACTTTTGTCTTTAGCTGAAATCTATCTTTAGGCTCCGCTATTTCATCTAATATTCTTGAATAGATGGTGTAAGTTCGTTTCGATTTCCGTGTTTGTAAGTTCGTTTCGATTTCCGTGTTATTTCTAAAATGGTTGTCTTTCCTCATTTCTGTTGAAGCTTTGTTTGTGATCAGCTTACTTCAACTAAAGACCACCTTATTACCACTCTTATTTTTAGTCGCAATTCGCAATATTTTTATTTGCATATATTTTGGCCATATAATGACTGTCAGAATCATATGTTAATTTTCATGCATTTCGCTCCTTTCGCCGCTTCTTAAAAGTCATCTTTTCAACCATCTTACTTTCTTTTTTAACGGAAATTTAGGAGAAAATTTTTAGTTGGAAATTCTTTAAATTCTCATGCTTTTCAATTGAAAACAGCAATTGACAGAGGAAAGTAGAATATAACAGTAGAGAGTACAAACGCAGTTCGCTAGACGAAAATTGGTCTTCGAAATATCTCATTACTTCTTTGCTGTGAATTATCTGCTGCTATTCCATTTTTGGGGCGTGTGTGGCGCAGTCCGTTAGATGCCACCACTGTCGAGAATTCGAAACAGCCCTAGTGCAAAACAAGCCTTTCATCTTTTCGGGATCAATAAATTGGTACCAGACCTGTCTGGGAGGATAAAAACACTGACTTAGTCATCTGCTGGTCCTGCAAGTCATTGTCATTGCGTTCCAAAACCTCAACGATTACGAATTCAGTAAAACGCGTTGGCGCATCCCAAGTGGATTGATACGTCAGTGATTTTATGACTCTTTACTTTATTCCATTTTTAACCTCTTCAGATTCATGTTCCGCAAACTTGGTCATGCATATGAGCTATATCCTCTCTATGTTCTGACTGGTCTCTGGTTTATCATGTTCTGCTACGCCATATATTACTCATTTGAGAAGATGGAAGTCTGGCTTGATAGAAGTAAGGGACCTTACAGATACATTTTCTTGCTTCTAACAGAAGAGAGGTCAGACGATTCGTTAAGGTCACCGAGTTTTTCTTTGTTTGTTGAAGCATATCTGTTTAAATTTCAGGCAAATCCACCGCCCCTTGGGACTGGGAAAGAATCCGGGAAAACTACTGGAAGAAGCCTACACTTTTGTACGTTTCTCCGCATCCAACTTTAGAAACAAATTCGTCACTTCAGCAGCTGACTTGTATTCTTCGCATTAATGGTAGTTGCTTCTAGCTTGGACCAGGATGGAAGGAGCCACAAACGATTATCGATCATGGAGCAATTGCAAGACGAAATGATCGAAGCCGCCAAGGCACGAGGAACTCGTTAGATATGTAGAATATTCTTGTCAATAAAATAGTGCTGTTTGGCTTGTTTTTATTTGATAGTAAGATACACATAATTCACTGAGAAATGAATTTTGTAACGACATTCCTGTGCAATATTACCCCTATTCACAAGATTCAGTATGAGCATTTGTTATGAGCCGTTCCAGAGGAATTGTTTCATAGAAACATCTTAGAGTAAGAATATCAAAACAACAGCTGCCAAGACTTCCATTAAGTATGAACTATCGTAGCAAAATTTCTGCGGGTTTGAAGTTGGGGTGCTGGTAAGAGGAGATACAAAAAACCTTATGAAATGATATTCAAGAGGAAACATCAATTTACTTTTTAATCAATTGATCTTGCATAGATGTAATTCGAATTGGGGAAACATAGCTCCGACTAAAACCCTCAAATCCGTGGATTTCCACTGCTGCGGCATCAAAAAGATAAAAAGCTATTATGTTACTGAGAAAATGATTGGAACAAACAAGAGCCAAAATTAGATTCTAAAAGTCCTTTCACTTGATATTGATCCTAGACTGTCAGACTTAGATATTTGTGATATATAAGTTCTTCTTTTTATTGTTTTCTAACCTTAAAATGGTTCTTTATTTTTGATAAAAAACTAAATTATTTTGGAGCAAGAACAATTTGGGACACTTTTCTATGAGTTAAAGTTTCATTTTTACAGCAACAGTAATGGTAATATGAAGAGTGCATGTGGCGAGGAAAGTGTTTTTTGCGGTGTAGGCGCTTCTTGATTTCGGCGATTTCACTCCATCGAAGAGACGAAATAAATGGAAATACATGACAAAGTCAGGGTAGGTAGTTGACAAAGAATTGCAATAACCGGTGGAAGGAAATTCGACCAAAACATCTGGAGAATAAGCACAGGAGTAGGACTGAAAACAAGCAAAAACGAAGAAAGGAAAATGTAACGTTCACGACCTGATCAGCTGATTTGTGAAAAAAAAAAACATGGGGAATCTATTAAAGATACTGCTGTGTTTTTCTAAAGTTTCTTAAGGTCTTTCATCAAAAATGGCCCTTAACTAACCTTAGTCGGGAGCATGTTCAATACGATGTCACAGACAAGACAAATAAAAAACAACGAATTATTTATCAAAAACAATAACAACTTCACTTAAGAGGGATGAATCTTGAAGAGTGGGTAGCTCCAATACCTGGTCTACCGTGCTTGACAGGCTTATAGGTAATAGCGAACTCTCCAAGATAGTATCCAATCATCTCAGGCTTGATTTCAGTCTGCAAAAACAGTATTGTCTTGGCGAAAAAAAAAACACAACCGACGTAAGTACAAATGTTGAGAACACAGCTAACGTAAGTACTAATGTTGAGAACACAGCTAAACTAACCTGGTTAAAAACCTTTCCGTTGTAGATACCAATGACTGATCCAACCATTTCAGGCAAAATAACCATGTCACGAAGGTGGGTCTTGACTGTGGCTGGTTTCTCAAGCACATTGGCAGCCTTTTTGGCTTTCTGAAGCCGAGAGATCAAGTTGAGATGCTTCCTCTTCAAACCACGGGCAAGACGTCGGCGCATACGGCACGGTAGCATCTTTGCAAACTGATCCCTAAAAAGCTCTATGGTATTCAAATAAAAAGGTTGTCTCAATAAAATGGTTGTCCATTTTATCACTTTCGGAGCTCTTTCCAATAACGATGCAAATAGTGATGAAAAGTTCATCAAATCGCTTGTCCTCCTGATTTCGGATAAGGATTAAGGAGAGAAAAATAGAAGTTTTCAAGAGAAGCAAACATTTAATGCAAAAACGACATGGTAGTCCAGCAGAAGGAGTAGAATTTGAAAAGCACCTGGAAGGGAATACTGCTCGTATTCTCAGACATACAAGAATCAGATCAACATAAGCGTGTACAAAACTGCAGCAAAAGCCAAAATTTGAAGAAGAAGCAGCGGAAACTGTTCATATAGAGCTGATTACATCAGGGAAAAATGTAGTTGGAATGGAGGAAGCACTCAGTGGTGCCATTTCCCAAGCTCTAACTTTCTTTTTTCTCCAAGTCACTTCAGTTCACATGTCATAAATCCTCTAAGACTAATGCTTAGGCCTTGGGGCCCCGATTGATTTGATTATTTGCTTTGAGAAAGAAGGGCGCCACTGAGAGAATAACACTAAGGTCCCACCCATTGGGCGAATTGCGCCCGACACAGGCCAATAGTATGGGTTATTTTTTTCCCAAACAATGACCCTTCGCTAATAGAACGTTACAACGGTTTACTACATAAAAGTTGCTGGTGAGAGAAGTGAAAAGAAGAACAAGGCAAATGCATCAAGTAGAATAGGTAACTCTAAATAATATGGAAAAGTTCCAAGTAAAACGAGTTGCAATGCAAATATAACTAACCGAGACATGTCCAAAAGCTGCTCGAGGTCGACCCCACGGTAGGTAAACTTGCGGAATGTTCTCTTCTTCTTAAGCTCAGCGAGATGGGCTTCATCCTGGTCTGCCATGATTGACGATGTTAGATTACCTTAACCACACTCATATTTTCGAGATAAGCTAACGAATGCTTACTGTTGTGGCTTCGACAAAAGAAGAGTAGATGAGAGGAGCAACAGTTCAACTAATACGAACGAGGGACCAGGATATGGAAGTTTTACCACTCCATTTGTAAATGGAATGGCTTTGAAGATTTTCAGAACGAGATGAAAATAAAGTCCAACAATTGCTAGCGAAAAGAAACGATGGAACTAAAACGAATGATGGGTCCCGTAAGGAGTACCATCATTTGCCGTCTACGCTTGTTAATTTGCAGTTTCCTTCCTCGATGACCCAAGTGGTGCTCAAAGATACTGCTCATGTTGATCTCTGGATATCTTGAATGAACGTATCCTAGCAATTCCAACCCAAATTTTCGGTTCATTCGCCCAGCGTCCCAGGAGCTCACTCTGAACAATTCCCTAAGATCCCTCCCACAACCCATTAATGAGAAAAAAGCAGCGGGACGCCTCCCTCCCATGCATGGTGAGATTCGTTGGGAAACTGAAACAAGAGCTTAAAACTAAACCACAACACAGGAAATCAATGGAACTCAATGTGAACAACGATTTATGGAGGACCCTCATGCCACTGCTGCGTATCTTCTGCGTTAGCAAGCCGACGCGCTGTTCTGGGGACAACTGGGCTTTTTGCCAGGTTTCTTCAATTCATTCGAGCGCGGAATCGTTCGGCATGAGTTGTCAGCACACGTCTTATCGCCGATCACTTTGTGTGCTCCAAGCCTTAGCTGCATGGCTGTTAGCAGTTTGGACAAGGGCTGGCGCTTCGAGGTCCAACGTGTTTTTCGTCGCTTCGCGATCTCGTGAGCATATGCTCTCGTTAACTTCCAACATTTCCGTTCTCTTGCATGTTTTCTCTTAGCTATTTGTCTCCATAGGAACGAATCGTACGCAAATTGCTTCCTCTCAAGCTTTCTCTATGCCTAGTTTCTAATTTCTCTCATCTACTTTAGTTAATGTGCGTTTATTATGGTGTTTGTTGCTGGTGAGCTACAGCAGATTGTGTTCTTCGTCGCTACGATCTCATTTGCTACAGCTCCTTCTGTTGATCGACAAGCTTTGAATGCAGTTGTGGAACAACCCATCGTCCCGGATGAACTTGCTGCCAGAGGTAGGTGTCTTCGAAAATTTCGTTGTGATGGTAAAACCTAGGACTATTTGTTTTACTTCTAGTAGTAACGCTGCTTCGCGACTTTGATGTATTCCTATTTGTTTCCTGTCTTAGTTGCGATCAGGAGGTTCGCTACGTTGTCGCCTCCACATATCCCAGACCATATGTTGCTTTCATCCGTTCCCATTCAAAGCATTCTTACCTGAGAAAAAAAAATTACTGCCACTTCTGTAATAACCATAAGTGAAAACGGGATTGAACAAAATCAATTCGTTTTGTTTCATGCTTACAAATTGAAAGAAGGTCTTCTGCTCATCTACGGCCATTGGTAGTGAAAGTTGCAAGATGCAGCTTTTTCAAAAACTAGGAACTTAGAACCAAAAACTAATTCTTAACCTTGCTCTTTCTAACAGGATAAGGTCATCGCGCTTTCAGTTAGCGTTTTTGTGAGTATCGAATGCTTTGAGCAATTGCTAGTATGGGTTTGACTGATAGCGGAGCTGAGAAATTTACGTAATTGAACAGTGCTCACCCTCTCCAATATACTTTTTTTTATAAGTGGATGAAAAACTTTAATATTTAGCTATATAAATAAGCATGGAAATATTTATGAATAAATAGACAACTGAATATAAAGTCAAGGTTGTGCTGGTTATTCTTGGAATAACAGCATTATTGTATTTGTATTTACTTGTTTTGAAATCGTGTCCTCACTAGTTTTCAACGAAAAAAACACTGATATCCTTGCGTTTTTGTGAGTATCGAATGTTCTTCTTCATTTTTCCCTCGTAAAGATATTTCGACAGGATCCTATCTTGGTGAGCAGAACGCTGAATACGACTACCAGGATTACTTGAATAACACACTTCGTAATCAGCGAGAAAGCGGAGAGGAAGATGATACCGAAGTCGACCAGGGTGACAGTGAAGTCAGCGAAGAGAGGTTTGTTGAAAGAAGTTACTTTGAATGCAGTAGAATTAGCCTTCTGCTTATTCAATGTTCTGCTATGGTCTGATTCACTAATTTTTGAGTTCTCCCTTTATCGATGAAGCGCATGTTTTGCTACGAAATCATTCTTCCAGGGAACAAATTCAGGATGTTCTGCTTAGGAATCATTCACAAAAGGGCACTAGGTATTTATGAATGCTGCCTGTGTATGCATGGTGTTCTTTAGCCTTCCCACTATAATACTATCTCCTTTCAAATGCTTTTTTTTACTCACTTAAATTTTTGTGGATCTCTCCCTAATTGACCATCACTCTTTCAGGAATGGAGATCGCGGCATTTTTATTGGTGAAAACCGCGAAGGACTTAAGGAAGTGAAACCCGATCAAAAGCGTCTTGCTCCTGTTGTTGTAATCAACAGTGCGTTCAATAACCGGTTAGTGTTTCCACGGTTAAGGTTGGGAATGACGGTTGTATACGTTTATATTTACATTGTGTAATATTAAAATGGTGGCAGTTGTATGTAGCATGGGCAAATAGTGGCATCTATCAAAGGAGTGTGTCACGAAACTGTTTATGTTGGGATCTCTGTGAACAAAGTTCCGGGTTTAGATCACGAGTGTGACCAAACTCAATTTCCTTAATCAACCTGAAAACCATGTGGAAACGGCGTTTCATCTTACAAGTTGTGTAAGAGCGCCACCTTTGTGCATACGTCGTTTTCATCAGTGAACAGGTTGCTGAGGTCGCACACGCCGGTTTCCTCAGCAACCTTTTCACTGAGCCTGGTAAGGAGACTTCATTGATCTTTGATCGCTCGCTTGTGGGCTCGGCGAGTGCGCAAAGGCTTTTCAGCACCGCTTAGGAACAAACGCTGTTTTTCAGGACGATTAAAGGGAATTGGGTGGGTCACGCTCGTATTCAAGAATTCGAACTTCATAAAATAATCCAATATTTTTGCGCATTGAGACGTCAACATCGTCAGATTCGAGAAACACTGCCTTTAAAGTAAAAACTCCCTTTGTCTAGTATTCATTTCCGTTAACCAGTTTCACGTTCAGTCTACGCGAGTTTCAAGAACTGCTGAATTCTGACCTACAGTGGAAGGTACATAAGAAACAACGACAATAGCAACAAAAACAAGGTTCAGATCAGAATCTGGAAATTTCCTGTCTCGTTCTGTTCGCCAAATTACAGTTATGAAAGCTCACCCTTTGACTCCTTTTTTAAAATAGTTCCTCCGTTTGCCAGATTTCTCTTGCCTCCGTCTCATTTCCCGAAAGCCACAACGACTGTAGACGACCCACTATTGCTCATGCGTATTTGTAACATATAGTTATCACAGCTCCGCTACATTAAATAAAAATGAAACACTTCCCAAAGCAGTCATATAAAAATGTACAGTCACATAGTAGATTTTATAAGGAGTTCAGTAGTAGTTTGTAGCTTCATTAAACCACTGTGCGAACATATTACATAATCTATTCCAGGAAAACCTTCGCATGCCCTAAGATCAAAAGTGACCTGAAAACTGGCACATCAATTGGGGATCTAAGCCCAGAAGATATAGCTATCATAGCTTCCATGGGTGACGCTCTCGCGGTATCCGGTTTTCTTTTTTTTCATTTGTTTAATTCTCAAAATTTTTCTTCTTCTTTATTCACTTTTCCTTCTGTGTCCCTTCGATATCCTTCCTGTTTTTAAGCTGTCACTCCGAGTTCCTTTGTTTGTGGGTTTCAAACAGGCTTCGCAGTACTAACAGAAGTCGCAGTACTAATGATCGACTTGCATTACTGCGACTTTGCTTGCATTTCAGTTTTAATTTCGTTACTTCACTCTCTCCATATGTTGTTTCCTTCGTCGTTTCATGATATCCTGTGTTGTTCATTGTGTAGTAAGACCTGTGTTTAGTTTCGATATGTTGCAACAGTATCGTGCTAAATTGTATAACGGTATAAGTTTACCAATAATTGCAGCGAAATGTTCAGACTGGGCTGGGGCTATGGCCGAAGACGACCATTGAATTTCGCGGAGCTGCTTTCCCAAGCGGGGGTGACGCGACTATTGATGGACTTGTCACTATTCCAAGTGAAGCAATTTGTTCTTTTCTTTGACTTTATCTTGATTGGGAAACTCTTAAGATATTCTTCGCGAGTTTAACAACCATTTGATCGGGGTTTCTCATGGGATGGGGACTAGAGATCAACTTCCCGAGACACAACTCAGCGTTGCTGAGAGTGGTGCTACCACCGATAAAATGCCAGAGCAGGTAAAGAGTTTCTTCTACATATTGTTTGGAATAAACTATTCCCTGTGCTTCCTACAAATTTCACATTTTTTATAATGCCGTTTTAGGAGTCTATCACCGTCATCGTTCTCATTATTGTTGTTTTCACTTTAAATGTGCTTAGTTATGGATTTTTAAGTTAAACCCAACAAAATCTTTACTGTAGGCGAAGGAACTTGTACGACGTCTGAGAAAACTAGTAGAAGTCGACTACACTAAGCACTGGATAATGGTAATTGTTACCATTGGCACAGAAGAGGTGGGGAAATCTCTAATAACCTTTTCATTGAGTCTCTGAGTTAAGCTACCGACCATGCCGGAAAATTTCTTCTTCTGATCTCACTATCTCTCCTTTTAATTTTGTCTCGGTTCCTCAACGCCCAAACATTGTTTACTGGAAGTTACCTTGTTTTGAGTTTCTCTTCTACGATCAGTTCAACCTTAGGTGTGCTCCCGATGCACTTCACCAAACATCACAGCACTCATGGATGCAATAGATATTCTCCAAACTCATCTTCCCCGTGCTTTTATCGTACTCCTTGGGCCCATCCATGTGTCATTTCCTCACAAACTCAAAGGAAATTTGCTGAAGTAAGACACTCCTGTGATATATTCTGCCCATAAGAACTCTGTGTTCCCGTTTCTTATTCAGATCACGATGTGAATGTTCGAGAGAGGCTTCGAATACGCTTATGGAACAGCTGAGCGCGGATTGGAAAAGAGCATTTGAGGAGCTTCAGGAGCATGTCGACAAGAGTCCCTTCAGGGTCAGTTTTTTTCCTTCATTTGTTATTACTTTCATTTTCTTCCTTTGTCCTACTTACTCTTTGTTTCAATTGCTCTTACTTTTATTTCACTACCACTAAATTTCACTTATTAAGGTTCCTACCTTTGGTGTTTTGGCAATTCCAGAACTTACAATCACTTCACGTTATCCATACGGGTTGTTTATTCCAAACAAACCATTGCTAAATAGGAGAGGTAATAAATTCTGTTGTTTAAGCGAGACTATTTGTATTTTCGGATATTCAGGACATAACTACGCGACTAAGTGGCTTTGGAATCGCTTGATAGCCGGAGAAAACTACAATCTATCGGCTGCGGTTTTGTCGCAGGATGCATACTTTTGTCCTTCGATTGTGCGTTACACCTATTTCATCTTCTTCGTGTGCAAATAGAATTACACTTACAAAGGTTTTTTTTCTTTGCTTCAACTGAAACTTTGCTCCTTCTAGGGTTGTCCATATTTCCGAAATACGGCAAATGCTCATGGTTGCCAACTGTTAAGTCTCAGTGAAGCCAAAGAGAAAGAACTGCTTCTGGGTGTTGATGGGAAAGTGCTTAAAAAGGTTTGAGCTCCGTTTTCAACAGGACTGCCTTTTCAAGGTCATTGTTCTCATATTGCAATCTTATAGCGTCGGAGAACTCCAGAGCGTTTATACACCATTGCAATTAGCATTGTTGGTATAGCAGTCTTTGTTGTCTGCACTCTCGGAACCGTTTTCTACCAGAAAAGCAAACAGGTGAGTGTCATAAGAACTTTTTTTAGTGAAGGTTCTATTTCTCTTGCTTTAGGGGAGTCGCGGTCGTTTCGAAATAAGAAACGAAGCGCAAAAGAAGTTTGAAGAAGCTCAAAAGGAGGAGGAGAAAGCGCTTCTAACGAGACAAATGACAAGGGGAATGTCGATGAACGATGGCGTTCAAAAGATCGGAAGAAAGCCGACTGCAGAGGACGCGTAAACAAAAGTGAGTATCTTATTTTTTTTCTCTCTTCTTTTCTAGTTTAACAAACTTTGATAAGCATAATGAAGCATTGTCCTTTTTGCACGAGTACGAAGGTCTGTAGAAGCATGCTTTGTAGAAGCACCATCTTCCGATCCATCACCTTTTTTTAAAATTCTTGTCAGAGTGGAAATTTGCATAGGGTCCTGTAGTTTATTCCTTATCCTCATATCTGTTGCTTGATTTGTTCTCGCCTTCGCTATTTAGACTATTTTCCCCTTTTTTTCTGAAAATACGTTTCTCTTTCTCTCTTACTTACGAATCCGTTCATTCGTTTTCAGTGCTTTTCACGAATGGCAGAAAGTATTCAACTTTTCCTTTCTTTTTCTTAGGGGTTCTATTTTTGTATATCAGCATATAAAGGCAGAGGTTTGACGGAGGCGTCTAAAATTTTAAGGAATTTAGCTAAATAACTGCAAAGTGACAGAATTTTTTAAGGATGAGAATTGGATAAAGAAACTTCGAAAAAGAATTTCTTCGGCATCGTCCCTTAAATATGCCGCTCCAATTTCATCACTATAGATCTTTAATTAGACAACAGTAGCTTTATCCAAGTTGCTGAATGTAGTGCGCAAAACTCAGCAGAACTAAGCCGTGCATGGATTTTCAAAAACATTTTTTAAAATTTCATTCTCGTATTTTTTTTTATTCCTTCTTCTGCCGCATTTTCAGCTTATGTAGTGCGGGAGCAGTTTGTGAGCGGTTTTTTGCTGACTTTGAGCACTTGTTCTATATAGAATAGCTTAGCTCAAATCGGCAATATTGATTTGATCGGTTAGCACCGAGTAGGCTCGGCTTGGAATCCCAACATTTACAGCTTTGCTTCCAATCCCAACAGTCCCGATATTTTATGAGGGTTTTTTTTTTTGGTAAATTGAATGTGTCTGTCGTTCATTTTAATTCATGCTAAATTTTTTATTTCTAGGATTTCTTAATGCACTAATGCGCTAATGGTGATGGCGCTTGTGATATTTTCATTGTATTGATATTTCACAATGATTGGTTTTGTCTGTTTTATAGTAGAAATAATGTGTCTTGACTCACTGCCTTACTCTTTGACCTTACCATTTTTCATTTTCATTCTTCTTTCTTATTGGCGCCCTTGTGTTTTCGATGTTTTCTCTAGGATGTACAGTCTTTAAATTTTTTCTTGTCGTTTTGTCCTTTGAATCTTTATCATTTTTCCTCACAGATTTAGCATGGCATTTAGTTAATCTTTTTGTTTGTATTTGAATAGCTCATTTAGTGCCTAATTGTAGTTCGATATCGGTCACCTTAATAATTTGGTCTCCTTGCCTTATTTTAATCGTAGTCATTCACTTACCAGGACAAAATATCAGGCTTTTACTGCATTCCTGCTCAATCACAGTGTTTGTATAGCTATTTATCCTAGTTAGAGTACACTACGAAGTATTATTCAAGTTTCACCATGAATGACTTTCTTGGCCTTAAAATTCATCTTTATTTTCTCTAACTACTGTGATCCCTGTGGATCGTTCTTTCTGGTTTTCCGTCCTGCTTTACTAATTTTTGTGTAGACTATCCATTTAAGCAATAAGTGCACTTTGTGATATATTATTATATATGCTCCTTAGGAATATAAATATTTTTTATGCTTTCGTACTCGTAAAGAACCACAGATTTAATTCCACCATACTCTATAATCTACACATTTATTTCGCATCAAGCCAGCTAAGGAACTTTTCCTTATGTGATTAGTGCTGCTAACTGTGATGTTTGTTAGTTGCGGAACACTGAAATCATTTCACTTCAGAAGAGTTCCAGCACGACTGTAAATATTGTCAACAGCCTGAAACAGTTAGTCATAATTTCATAAATAATGAATTCGCGTTGCAAATTCCTACTTTGGAGAGTGCTCGTATCAGTTCCACTGATTTTTGATAGGTTTTATCTTTGTGGGGTGTTGGGTAAACTTGTACGGTGTCACTGTGCTGGTCAATAACTCCTAAATAACCATATTTAGCAGATGGGACAAAACTCTCGAAGTACCAGCCGTTATGACTGGGAGGATTTCTGTAACAGACCAAAAAATTTCTTGTCCAGAAGCATTTTGGAAATTGCCTTTTCAATCTGCTTCTGAGACAGTCCAACACATTGTTGGATGTGATGAAGATCGATTTCCGAGTAAGGTTCGATGACGCGGCAGATTTCCTGGAACTCATAACTGATTCAGATATTGATTATTTCGTGATTATTTCCGACAGTTTCTTGAACACTTTGCCCACTTTTTCAAGCATATTATCCCGGAGCTGTCTTGAATGTGCTGAAACCACAGGATCACCCATCAGTTCTTTGTTGTATTCCTTTAAACACTGAAAAGGAAGGATCTAGCTAATTTCACTGGTCAAGTCTTACTCCAGAGTTTTCCGGAAATTAAACCAATCTTTCCTACAGACTTCTGTTTGCTTGAATACTCGATTCGATTACAGGAGAAAGCTTCTGACTTCACTCACACTGTTAAATTTACTTAAACTTCTTTCTTTAAAAGCTTCCGCCATAGACTTCATTGCGTCCACATCTCTTCCATGAACTGCTTGCAAAACCTGAATTGAGTCCTCGATTGTCGGAATTGTAAAGGACGATACGAGTTGTTATTTGGCTCTACCTTGTTTGAGAGTAGCAACGGTATCGAATCTGCTTCATTTAACATTATCTAGAAGGAAACTCTTAAGGTACAGGATTAAATATCTTTATCGACGAGCGGAAATACCTTACAGAGACACATATATTTAAGTGCTTTAACAGCTTTAGGCATATCTGTTAGTACATATCCTTCGAGTGCTTCATAACAATACGAGTAAGCCGTTTTAAAATCTTTCTCATCGGCGCTGTAGAGAATCCCCGATTGAAGGTCGAGTCCAGCCTGGAAAGTTGCCTGTTTTTCACGACGATGCTACCAGAAATCGCTTTACCAGTTTACCTGCATCTGTGTAGAGACGTAGGCTCCGTTGGCATTACTTCTTGCGAGAACGAGCGAAGTTTTGGCCTAAATTTTAAATGAGTTCTCTGAGTTCTCACATTCATAAAAAAATGTTCATAAAACATTCACTTTGGAAAGATTCTTCAAAGCAAATGCGCTTTTACTTTCTTCTAGTGTCACCTCCATGATCAACTCACGGTCCTCTATTTTCTTCAGCTCGGAGACCAGTGGTCCAGCTGAAAGCACTCGCGTTCATCTACTGACTAAGACTGCTATTCTGTCGCAGTACCGAGTTTCTGCGCTTCAACATACTGCCCGAATTCGTTGTAGAGCCGGATAAGACGAGCTTGTAGTGTTCTGCGTAGGAATAGTCGGCTATTTTCGGTAGCCCACTTAATGCACTCTTTGACCAGATTGATCTAGAATTGATGTTGTGGGTGGAAATTGTGGTGCAGCAATTTGCGTCTCCTCGTTACCTTCTCGTGGTCTTCTTGGTGCACCATCAAACAACATTCTACCAAAGTCCGAACAAGTTTACTAGCCTTTGCTCTGCCAATTACATCGTAAAATGGACGAGTTATCACGAGCAACTTCCGCAATTCTGGACGATGTCACATCGAACGAAAAAAAGGGTAGAACCAACTGGAAGATGAACTTCCTACCGACGATGTTCCCTTCCTTAGCGAGTTGTGTGGCATATTCCACTAGGATTTCTTCGCATTTTTTCAGCTCCTCCTCAGTGTACTGTTGATCATCGGGACGAGGCGCTACTAAAACGTGGCACATTGCCAAAGTTTGAGGATATACTTGTCGGCGCTCCTAACCAATCTTTTCGATCCTTTTGAGGGTTAGCGGTTGGCTCGACATGATCACTGCTGCAGTAACTATAAAATGGAGCACACCTCACTCGGATGTTTGCGTATTTATTAGAGATCGTTTTATAATCTCGATACCGGTACTACAGTCGGGTCAAAACAATCTGCAACCCGGTGCAGTAATGTAAGCGGCTGTGCTCAAAGCGACGTGGTGGTTAGGATCGAGGACGGCCCTTCCCTACCACCATTTATTGAAGCAGTCCGAAAGTAGCTGCCGTGGTCATGCTAATCTCGATCCAACCGCTGGCTGCGCCGTGCCGCTTCGAACGCAGCTGCTTACGCAGCTGCACAGGTCGTTGTGACAAGGCTACAAGCCATGCGAACGCGTTCAACCGAGTTGATGCGACGAATTTGCAGTGAAGGTGCTGGTCGGCGGGTTCGCCAGAGAGACATAGCACTCGATGTCCACGCAGACGGTTTCCGGCGGCGCGGCTGAACGCTTTCGGTGGTGACTGTGTGGAATAAGCCTGTCTTGCTTGGTGTTTGCATACGTTGAAATTCTTGTTAAATTAAACATCGTTGAGTGACTCGTTAGACGTCTCTGGTAACAAGAAAGGCTGCGCGGAAGAACGATTAAATACAGCAGATATGAGGTCAAACCGACGCATAACGACGTTCACGTTTGTGTCTGTGCCGAAGTCGTTTTTCTGTCCATGCAAAAACGTAAAAAGCAGAACAACGTCATGTCGAGCGCGCAGAAACACAATCGAAGAGTCACATCTCCCTCAAGCACTTTGAGCATTTTCGTTCTAGAGGTGATTCTGCCATTTTTGGCTACTACCATACTTCCTTGTCTTCATTTGTTACCATATCTATCCATTTCTAAGAATGATACTGAAGAATTGTCGATACTTTGATTATTAAGAAAAAAAAAAACTACAGAAAAGGATAAGTCGTACGGCCTCTAGTTGCCAAAAAATTGTGGTCTGGTGGGTCACACTTTCGTTGTCCAAGAGGTATGTGCTGAAGTAGCCGCATGATGGATGACGTCACTAAGCTATTCTAATTCAATTTTTAAAACTTTACTGATGTAGTTAAAGGCAGCATACCACGAATCAGAGGTGGTGCGGATTTCAGGTGGAGTATCCGTATGCGGGTTCGTAGATCATGGAGACGGGGGTGGTTCCGCTCATCCCTACCTGCATCACCGCAAACAGCCGCCTCCAGAATGCTGTTTTGTACGACGCCATCTATTTCAACGCTCCACCCCTTGCGCCGCCTCCGCCCTGCGATTCGTCGAAAATCAATTCGGACTGCCCCGATAGGCAGTAAGGGACGCTACGCGTGCAGGGGTGCCGCGCTGCAATAGAAGGCATCGTAAAAAACAGCATTCAGGGACCGGCTGCTTGCAGTGATTCAGGGAGAGAAGAGCGGAACCACCCCGGTCTCCATAATCTACGACCCCGTATACGGATTTCAGGTGGATACTTTACCTGAAATCCGTACCACCCCAGATTCGTGGTATGCTGCCTTTAAACGACAGCACAAGAACCTCAGTAAAGAACACTCTGGAAGATTCAGGAACTTTTCCTAGAATTCTTTTTTCAGAATGTCCGAACGATTTCTGCATGTCTCATATTTTTGCACTCCTCAGCCGTGTTTTTTTTTTCATTTTCAACGACTTCCCTCTGAGTTTCGTTTGCCGTTCCATCTCAGGATTCAAATGTTCGCGTATGTCCTTGGCGGGACCTCCATTATGACACGACGATGTCGCCACGAAACAGCGATGTGCCAGATGTAGATTCGTTTTCATACGAGGAGAAAATTTTCTCTCGATTGGTCCCATAGTGGAATACATAGTTCAATTCCAACTTCCAATTGTTATACTCTTCGATAGCTGATGTTTCTATGATGTTTGAGTTCGATTTTTCGTCCTACAATTGACGTTGAAGTGTCTTCGTAAATTTTGAACTTTATAGCAAGATATACAGTAAAGTGACTGTAGGGTGACTAACACTTGCTGATTAAAAATTGTGAACGTGTTCCATCCTAATTTCTATTGTTTACGTGTCTCTTTTTTATTGTGTGTGTTTGAGATGACTTCTCAATACACCCAGCAACGAATCCTCAAAATTGCCAGCGATCTGGCCAGCATGTGCGGAACCTCACAAGACCTCTATTCATTCAATTCTCTCCTTTTTTGCCTCCTACATCAACGTTGCTGTACAGTTGTTGATTTTGTTATTTCTTAAGTGTTGACGGGTTATATTTAGTTAATCTGTATTCGAAGGTAGACTAAGTCTGTATTTCTATATTAAATCTGTAGATTAAATCTGAATATCTCTGCTTTATTTCTGAAACTCTAATGAAGATTTTCAACGTGCATGAGGTCGACATTGCGAGCATTTTCTCAATTTTTTTTTGAGAAACAAACAAACTCTTTCTAGTGAAATGAAAATCATAGAACGCCTGAGATCTAGCCTAGAACTCAGAAATTTATTAATAACCACTCTTAAGATGGGAAATTATCGACTTTGAACTACACGAAGTTCCTCCCTTGCCAGGAACTCCGTTGTTATATTTTGCCACCGCAGAATTTTCTTTTGTTTTAAGGAGATCTTTAGCTTATTTTGAGAACAAAAACAAAAACAAACTTCTCTTTAGAAAGAGAAGTTTGTTTTTGTTAGAATTCTGATTATTAAAAAAGATTTCTTTTTGAAAATACTGTTTTCTTTTTTCTGGTCAATTAATTTGATTATATGATGAAATATGAGAAATCATTTCGAAGTTTTGTGCACTTCTATGTATTGTGATCTGAATGCGAGCCCACATATGTTGCGTAGTCTACTGCTTTATCTTCTCCCAATATTTCATCTGTTTGCGATTATTTTAGCCGACATGGCAGAGATCACACTGTCTGTTATGAAGATTTCCAGCTGTTTTGTGGCCTCCTTTGCACAAACTGTGATTACAGAAATTGTAACGAAGGTAAGTTTCACCTCTTTTCGCTCCCTTATTCAAAATATGCAAGTTGCTCCTCAGTCCATTTTCTTCTCTCAGGAGATATGTTTCTGTTTCTCTTTTATTTGAAGGCACGATTTCTAAAACAGTTCTGCCCCAAAAAAAATTACCCGAATATGACGCTCAAAATTAATAGCTCCTGAAGGTTGGTACGGAGAATTATGCCTTTTTTGGAAACCTGACGTAAGCTTAAATGCCGTAATCTGAAGAACACATATGGCAATAGGTTTCCCGAAGGGACCTCAATTCACATGACAACACAACGCACCATTATCATGCCCATAACAACCCCATTCCTAAAATTTCTTCGCCTAGATAACTTTCAATTGGCTCCTTGTGTCTGGGCCCTCTGCTGTAGGGAACACGTGTGAACGACCCAGATCTGCGGTTGTTAGTTACTGTGATCATCATCTGCAAAGGCTGCCAGGCTATGGAGCGACTTTGCCGTCAAATACGGATCTTTTTGGAAGTGCTATTTGTTCACAGTCAAATAATGAATATACGTGCTTCCCCTGATTTAAAGACAGCACACCACGAAATAGACAGGATTGGAAGTGTAGCTCAGAGATATAAGTGTGATCACGTTCAATCCCCTTTTCGAATCCAGAAAAAGATGTGCGAAGCAGCCTTCTGTGATCCCGTCTCAGTAACTAAGTAATGTAACTTATTACGAGTAATAGAACTCAGGGAGCACTCCACAATGCGTCTGGATTTTTGCAGGTTGAGGAGTTTCTTCGTTTATTTGAGCTACACTGCTTAGATTCCGGGCGTTGGACGATGACGAATTGTTGACGTCCAAAGGTGCAACAAGTTGCACCTTAGAGCGGACCGGTGCGACGAGGGCTCTTTCTTACTGTCTTTTCTTGGATGACTATACGGAACTGAGCGTAAGGAACTGAGGTAGCACGCTCGTAGCGAAGAACTACAACCCTAGGCCTATTTATTCGCATAGAGATCCCAACGTCGTCAATCCTGTGACATACTACCTTTAATTCAAAACAGGAAATCAAAAACAAGAATTGCACACAAGCTTTTTTTTTTACAAAGAAACAAGTTTATAACTCGACAGAACATCTGTGAACTGTTTTTTTGGATATAATAGGTGATCTCCGGAAAGGTAAGGTGATTGGTAGATGGTTGTTATATGAGCGTTCTGTTTAAAACTGAAAATCTTCATTAAACTAAAAGAATTCTCTATCCTTCTTTAAAAGTAGCTTTCACAAGGAGGTAACCATAGCAACCAATCTTCTGAATTCTCAGGATCTTTAATGCGTGACCCAAATAGTAATACGCCATTCATCCTCCCTATACACTCGACAAGTCCCATGTTAGTCGTTCTCCCAACGATGGAACTGTGGATAGCGCTACTGTAGTACAATTGTAGTATGAACACCTGTAAATTATTTCCACTGGATGATAGGAAAACAACTTCTTTTATATACAGCGTTGTTAAAGACTGCTCGTTCAGGGAAATCCAATAGATCCACTACGCCAGACCTTATGGTGCCCAACTTTTCAAGTAGGGACGCAATGTCCAGGTGAGTTTGCAGAGCAGAATGTATGTGCGCCTCAAAAAGAGCCGACGCCGTTTGTGTTCAACGAAATGATCGCAACACGTCTGCTGCAACACACGCTCTTTCTCTGTCCGACCTACACACACCCACTCGCTCAACTCTTCGCTGCCCTAATCGATGGCGCAACGCGGCAACCCGGTTGAACACGTTCAGTGCCGACTGTACGTTGAATTGAGAGAAGGAATTCACGTCAGTACTTCCTAGGAAGATATAAAATGCATAAAACTCAAAAGCTAATTCTATGGTTTTCGCTTCGGTAGTTACTTTTTCAGAAAACTCTCTCATTTCTTACTACAAATGCTGCGGACATCTTCATAAGGAATGCTGCTCACATTTGCGGGTGTGGGTAAGAACTATTCTTATTTCCTAATCTAGCACTCAAAGAAACTAGAACGACTCCCATATTTTCATATCACATTTAGGTACTCATCCTGATTATTGCTCTTCCACTCTTGCTCATTGTACCTCCATCCGTCTACCTTTTACGGCGACTTATTTGCAAACGTCGAGAACGATATTCGGCTGGAATTCAGATGACAACGCGTGAGACAAGAGAAAGTCGTTCTGTTTCCAAGTAGGACAGGATTTACACAGTCTTTGATTCGCTTTCCAAAAGAATTCCCTACACATATTCTTGACAAATATTCTTAATCTTCACTTCCATTTTCTTTCCATACTTTATTTACACCATTTTCGCATTGTAACAGACAATAACGTTTAGGTGATTGTGTATTAAACATTCTAATCTAAATTAGAACAGTTTACATTACTCCATTCCACCAGACCTCTACATTATGTGAACAAATATAGAAAAAAGTGAAATAACCCGGAAAAGGAAATACAGTAATCCACGGAGAAAAATGGTGCCGCCTATGAGACAAGCTCAATAGTCAGACAGAATATAAGAGAGATGCAATTAAGAAAAAGAAAGGACGGGTCCGAATGGGATAACAAGGAGAACAACAATGAAACGAACGCCGAGATGTTCAACATCAAACAAGCTCCGGAAGCAAACCTACGGGTAGGATGACAAGAGAGCAGCTTGGTTTTCATTCGCGGACTTTGCGCCATTGACGCCAACAAAATGATGCGTTGTTTTTGGCACTAATTCTAGGATAACTAAGATATTAGGATCAACGCATTGCGGTGGAATGTAGAATTTTCTTTCTCAAAATTAAAAAATGAAATAAGCTGTAGAAACGGAAACCAACGGATCGATGTTTCTGGGGAAAAACCTTATTTCGAGTGTCTTGAGTCTTCCAAAGAGTCCATACTGCAAGTAACAAAACAAATTTAGCTATCGATCCGTAAGTACTCTTTCGGATATGAACTCCACAAATAGAGCTAGACAGTTTGTTAAATATTAAAAGGAAAGAATAGGGAAGTAAGTTTGGGAAATACTTATTCACGGGTGGATAACACTTACTCCTTCCCAAAAGACTAAGTCGATAATTTCAACAGCACTTTGGAAGCAAAAAGACGGAAATCGCTCAGAAACAAATATGCGCACTTTGTAAGCTTAAGGAGAAATATATGAACATGCATAACATGGAAAAAGGCTATGAATAAAGAAGCAGAGATGGAACGAAACCACCTACAACAGATCCCAACAGACTTCTTCTTGACACTACAGATATAAGAAATAAGAACACTAAGGACATATACTATTCAGAAAAGCTCGGCTTTGATCCTTTTCACTGACGGTTCCTGACGGTATTGTTGTTGATGATTGTGCGGATGTGTGCTGTAGATTCGTTGGTTGGTAAAATTCGTCAGACGCACACCACCCGATCCTGTCGTATAAACCATACCTTCCGACGAATACTCGAGCTTCGGTTCCTGTAATACATCAGTCACATTCATATAAAAATCAAGGATAAAACACATAGAGAAAATGATTAATAAGCCAGGACGGTTTTGTAGGGAAATACACTTCTACTATATATTCTGTTTTGTAGATTCAAAAAAGGTAAACTGCTGCAGATACGTGAATCGCGATTACCACGTTCAAGTGGCTTTACGGTAAAGTTTTTGGAACGAAAATACCAACAAGTACAGCCGGGTCAAAACGACCTGAAGCTCGGTATTGGAGCTATTCGAAAAAAAAATCCTGGTCCAATATTTGTTATAAAATAAAAATAAAAAGTAATAGCGCACTATCATGCGCAGGAATGAACTGGACGTATGGAAGGTGGTAGTTTTGTTTGAAACAAGTAATGTAGGTGCAGCAAATGCAGAAAAATTACTCCTGCGACGGAATAGCACATTTTTGAAAGGGAGTTTCCCCCGATTAAGAGAAGTAAGAGACGAGGAACATCAACAAAAAATACTGCGTTCATAACATAACAGACTTCTCAGAACGAGATTTCTTCGGTTGTATCAACTAGAATTCTTCCCAGCTAAGAGATCACAGTCTCATCAGGGTGGATAATCTCACATTTTTATTAACATAAAGCCCTTGCAAAACTCCAGCTTTTTTTACCTGGTTCCGAGAAAAAAACCAATGATAGATGTTTTTGTGGCTAACGGAGTAAATTAACGTAAATTCCAGTCGAACAGAAATGGAAACGATAAGACAGTACAAATAACACTAGCTAGTGCAATAAACCAACATGTAGATAGTTAATTCCTCCTCCAGGATTCGGTACAGGTGTTGCTGATGCGAAAGTTCGACGCTTAGCCACCAACGGAGCATCCTGTTTGATCAGTTTTACAGGAGCCGCTGGTGGCTCCGTGGGAATCGATGCCTCAGGCACCTGAGGGCACTGGGCCCCATTCGAAACGTATTCCATCAATGTTCGTGAACGAGCTGAAATCTCTGCCTTTAATTCAAAGAGGAAAAAAGAATGTCAAATTACTTTTGAAAAAGAGGAATGATGGAACAACTACCTTGTGCAGGAGCTCGTCTCGGTACTTCCTGAAGACTGAGGTTGTGCGGTTGGCGGGCGGCAGCACGGGTGGCCTCGTCTGATTCTACTGCTCTTTGTTTGGTTTGCTGCAGAGGAAAACCACCTATTCATTTCCATAATGTTACGAAGAAGATGGAACATAACGAAACTCACCAGAGGGTTTAGATGAGGGGCAACAAGGAGGCATACTGACAACAGCAGAACCGCCAAACATGTACCTGCTTGCGCTCCTCGTCTGGTGCTCTGTAACAATACAATATTCATGTGCTATGCTATGATGACAAACGATAGTCCGGAGTGAAACGAAATCTGATCAGCATGCAGTAGGCGCACGTGCACTGAGATCCTCATCTAACTCTAGCTATGGTAGGAAACAGTCACATGGGAGTAGATGAGAACCGTGCCGCCTTTGCTCGTGCCTACTCCACGCAACAGTGCACCACAAATCAAAACGTGTTATACCGACTCAGATATTTACCTGCCCAAGTGCTGCTTGTAGTTTTCGTAGTTGCGAAAGTACTGACTGATGCTGACGAGTGAGCAATTCAACCTTAATCGGCAAAAATTATTTCAAACTATTTGTTTAAAATAGGGATAGAGAGATGCTAAAAGAATAAGGTATGATCAAAATACCTGTGCTTTTAGTTCTTGATTCTCCTGACTACAATCAGCAACACGATCTTCCAACTGTTCGATATAATCCTGGAAAAAATCGTCTGTAGTTGAAACTCAGTGGATTTTTCTCAATTTGAATAAACAATAAGTGCTCGTTAAAATTCTATCGAGCACGTTCTGGAAAACTGTTTCCAGAGAGTGCCTTGTAAAATCTGGAAAATACACTCATCTCGTGACCGTAAAGAATTATCTACATAGGTGTTCTCCGTCACGTCACGAGAACAACTACGAAGTGTGAAAACAATGAATCCAAAAAACCATCGCGAATAACCACTCAAAACACTATGACGGGACTCTTTGACACAGTTCTTCGAACATGTTATTGGATATCACGACATAAGCTGAACGAGTGGCTGTTCGTAAAAGTTTTTGATAAGTCTTGCGTGACAAGAGAAAAATTGAAAAATCCAGTTTTTCATTTGCTAACTAAAACGTCCTTAGAGTGAAGTAGTAAAGCTACAGCCGATGAAAGGGCGGGTGTTCAAAGCTAAGTCTTATTGGAAATAAATGTATATTTCTGAGCAGTGCCAAAAAACGAACGGGGCGTTTGCAGCAAACTTTAACATTAAAAAAATAAGAAATATGCGAAACACACTGTACATAGGCGGTGATGATTACTTTTACATAAAAAAACGTTCGCATTCTACCTTTCTTAGAACAGCTTTATTGGAAAGAATCTGAAATTCCTAGTACGTCTTACGATTAGCTCCGAATCAGCTTGTTTAACAAGGAGTCGACCCTCCAGAGACATACAATTGATTACGATATAACTGAATACAATTGATTTTTCCGAGAATTATTTTTCTATCAAAAAAAGGAGATAGAACGTAAGATGAAGTCTATCACAGAGATAAAGCGAATATGTACACTTCCCCTTGTACCAAAAACAATTCTAGCAGTATTCACCGTCAAAACCTAAAAAATTCAGGTCAAGTTCATGAAACGGAGCCAATCTTTTCGCGAACGCATCGATATGACACCGTTAAAGTTTTCACGAAAGAACTGATAGATATCGGCAGAAATTCCTAAAGAAAGAGCGAAAGGATCCTTTCGTTAGATAACTGACGATCTTGTGACATGACGAAACAGCGCTGATAACCTTGAAATTCGCGATATCAATCGGTTGACTACCAACACATATCATTCTCATCTTCTCAACATTAATGAGGCCGTTCTGGATTGTTCATCGGCGGTCGATCGGCCGGATCAAGTGAAACATCAGCGTCAAAGTTGCGCAACGAATGGCGATCAAACAACGATTGGTCTCACACTGAGGTGCAATGGCACCGTGCGACACCGTAAGCTTAGAATAACTTCACATGAGCTCAGTAAATGGTACACTTGAGTTTGGATTACATTTTCAAGAAACAACCAAAGAAAGTTCAGCTAGTGGTTCTCTAACCCATACGAAACTGCATAGATTGGTTTGATAGAGGAAATATTCATTTCCAGCCAGTTTTCTGATCCTTGTCGCAGAAGGATGCGTGGAAAACAGCGCCAGAAAAACCTCACTAATCAAACTCTATAATAGACTCTAATACCTGTTTGCGTTTTCGACTTGTTTGGGCACTTCTTTTATTGCGGATCTTTCGTCGAATCCTCTTAAGATCACGTTCCTCCGCCTTTGTTAATGGATAGAACTCTGGTAGCAGAATTGACTCTTTTTTGCATAATCTCTTCTCCTCTTCTGTCAAAATTAGGGCTGGATATTTTCTTTGTCGCTCGCCTTGAAAATGAATCCTTTTCGCGTTGTGATAGGAGAAAATGATAACGGCTTATCTTCTGCTACCTGTAGGTCCTTTAACAATCGAATTAGTGTGCGTTGATCCGAGAGTTGATGAAGATGGTGAGGAGAATGTTGACGGTGCATTAAGAGAGATATTGGCCGGATTTCGAAGTGCAGGCTCTGGAAATGGGACTTTTGAAAAAGAAATGAGGTGAATAATTCAAATATTCCTAAGAACTCAAGGAAAAAGAATTAGAGAGAGAAGACGGCATCTCACACTGTTCTTTCCCAACTATCAAAAATTTGTAAGCTCCCTAAATTTGTCCCTCCCATGTTAAGGATCTCAGCCACAGGAATCCTCCGAATTTCCCTACCAAAAGGATGACCTTTGGTCAGCAATTCAGTCGGCGCAAGTCGGCCGTAAATATCCAAGGTGTCAGCACAAGGTCGAGATTTAGCTTCCTAAACATTGAAGGTCCCCCCCCCCCCCCCCCCCACAAACGTTCGCCATAAATGATAGCGACAATCCCACGCGCTCTCCGATTTCCCGACAAGTCTCGGATTTGACGTCACTATTCGTGCTGACATGTATTTACCTTACTACGAATTACGAGGAACGTACAATGGGATGCAATGACACCGTTGTATGTTCTACCTTTCCTGAAAATTTGTGGAAAAACCTACGTGGGTGCAAACTATGACCCTTTCTTTCATAGTGACACGACAAAAAGGTTCAAACAACAACTGGTGTCAGCTCATATCACAAAATCTCTGTGGATAATGTTCGCAGTAACCATCACAAATTTCATATAAACCTTGATATGGTTGAAAGAAGTTAGTTATTGCCTAAGCGTAATGATACTATTGATTATGATTGCAATATTTGCTTGAAAAATCGGCAATGTGGAAAAACCCGTTCCATTCCTTCTAGGAAGCAAAGTCGCAGTAGTCCTGAGCTGACAATTGAAGCCAGCTTCTATTCCCCACTAATCCAGGTCCATAAAAAGACCAGTCCAAAAGTCGCATGGAACTGCAAAGAAATTCCCTATAAAGGATGAAGGACTAAACAGTTATTTACGGTCGATGCGGTCACTGCGCCAAGGTCATCAGCTATTCTTCTTCTCGTATTATGTGTGGTTCATTAGCATCTGAAGAGATTTGCGTAATCTGCAAAACTTTACACGTAAGAAGTAGTAAGAAATCCTAGTCCTTTAAATAATGTGATTTATATTCAGCAGTACAGAATTGTGGAGCGTATCTCTTGACTCTAGCAGATTAACTAATTTGTTCCGACGACTAGAAATGTGTTCTTCTGCTTATGAATCCGGAATAAAACCACGAAATGGTGTGATGTTTTCGCCGTCCTTCATTCGTGGCAATATTTGAATAACAGCGCAAATAAAATAGTGTCACTTAATTTTGTGGATTTAGTTCGGACAAAAGAAACAACAGTAGATACACTGAAGTATGGTTTGAAATATTTCTAACACTCGCAATGACAGAAATAAAGAAATATGAACATTTCACATTTTCCATCCTGAAAACAGGGTTAATATATGAGAAAGAATAGGGCGTTCCCAAACTACTCAAGAAGCTGATTTGAAGCAAATGGTAGCATAGAAAGCCTTTCTGATAAGGTTTTTAAAGGGGAACTGCCCCATATTGCATCATCTGTTATCAGTTCTCATATTTGTGAAGTATTAGATCAGTTCTTTTTTGTAAGGCAAAAGTGATGAGAGGAACGTCAGAAACTAGTGCACGAGGAAAAAAAAGCGAAATTAATCGTATTAGAAGCTGTTTACTGAAGAATGTTCTACTTGACCGAAATCCACAGATGATCTAACTTGCTCCTGATTTTTCCCCGCGTAATTTCCGCCTTTTCTCAACAATTTTACTCCAAAAATACTTTTATTTCGATCAAGATACTGTCTAAATCCCTACGCTTCTTAGAGAGGTGTCAGAAGGCTCAATTTTGCGTTGGATTTTTTGAAATTTCTCTCACTCTCTCTGACTCTTACACTTGTATTTGGAAGCATCTTTAGTCATTAGCATGTTCGCAGCAAGTTTTGGTGGTCAAAATTGCCATTTTTCACACCAGGATTATTTCTGTAAGCAAAATTCTAAAGCTATAATATGCATTTTTCATTTTGTTTCTTTTTCTTTGTTTGTTCAAGAGTCAGACGTCCAGTAAACAATTAGATTGTCCAATGAGTTTCTTTTTTTTTGCATTCCTGACATTTTTATGTTTCATTCAACAAAAAAGCCATTCAAATCAACGATACAGTCAACAGAATAATCAATAGTCCTCGTTAATCGATTTGATAGATTGTTAATTCCTTCGGCATAGGACTCAGGCTCCCGTGGATTACATTTGGTAAGGAACTTATGGAAAAACCTAGTACTCCCTCATTCATCTTCATTTGACATTCCCAGCAAGACTGACTATCGCAAGTCGCTTAAGCATACGTGTATTTGGCTCTGAATCAACAAAAAACCCCACTAATCGAGGCACGTATTCACTCAGCACTGAGGACGTCAGCGAGCCGCTTCAGTCGACATTCAGCTGACGTCAATATTCCCGCCCACACTTGCTTCACTAACCTTTAAGCGACCATATTAACCAAAGCGAGTGAATTACGTGCACGCTAGGATAAGAAAAAAAAAGAAATTGAACACGAGGAATGTTTTAAAACGCACTGAATCTGACAACGGGAGCTGGTCGCTGAGCGATTGAACGAGTTGTCGTAAGAGTTGGTGCACGTTTCTGTTGATTGGAGAGCGATTGTAGCCGGTATGGTGCGTAATGAGGACGAGTGTTGGTGGTGCTTGATGCGGTTGTAGTGGTTGGCTGGAAAAAAAACTCCAATTTACGGAAAAAAATACTTACGCCTTGCCTACTTAATTGAGATAATTGCAACTACTCAATATGCAACTGAATTCCAGAAATCTCTGAGGATAGCAGCTCACCTGTGAGGTCACCTCCGGTTTTACATCATCAAACGAAGTTTGAGTGAATAATTCTTGACTAGCCGCTTCCAGAATATCGAGCGGATATGAGGCTGAAATCTTGCTTATTATCTTTGATATGTTGTCAAGAACATAACGGAGGAAATAAGCATGGAATCCTCATATCGTGTTCTCAAACATTAAACTCTAACTTAAAATCTGTTGAAAGAAATTACAACATTTGGACACAAATTATAAGTGTAAACGAAGAAAAATATTTAAAAATCAGAAGTTATTATCAAAGAATAAAGCACAGAACACCGGGAAAATATGGAAATTTAACAAGCCTATATCTATAGAATTCGAATTGATATTTGAGGACAGCGGCGGTGAGAAGCGCTATTTCCATAAATATGAAAAATTTTATTATATGCGAAAAAGAAAAAAAAGAAAAAGTATTTTCAAAAAAATTGGTAAAAAAAAGAACAAAATCAGTAAATTGCCTTTCATTGGAAGCATGCAGTGAAATAAACCAAGTTCGCAAATCTTCCTTCCTCACCCTCAGAGCCTGATGTATTCGTTGGCGAATTACTGCCAAGACTTAATGATCCTTGACGAGGTGAACTCAACGGTGACAGGGCAGCATAGCTATGATCATCACATTGTTCAAGTCCTTCAAGTTGTGAAATCATCTTACTGCAGAATGTGTCCTCAGCTGCTGGAAATAACTAAGCTAGGACTAATTATTAGAATATAAAAATAGGAGACGAATACCTTCCGGTGCAATTTCAGAGTCATCCAAAAACGGTGAAAAATTTTCCCACAATGAATTATCATCAGCCGCCAATACCATGCCTAATGTTGGATCATCGCCATTCAAGAACGAAAAATCCATGTTCAAGTCGAAGTCCATGGCGGCTGGCCTGTAAGTTGGTGAAAGCTCGAATGAAAATCAATTTCTGGTAGACGAGAACAATAAAATAGGTTCAACGATTGTTCCCAAACAATAGCCCAAAATAAAAACTACAGCAATTCAATGAAAACCCAACGGATGAACGGAATCGGAAATGCTAACTAGGGCGATGATGTTAAATTAAACACAGTCGCGATCATGGCGGGGATGGGAGTGGGTGGAGCTGCGGGGAGGCAAGGACTATGAAAGGGTGGATGCGAGGGATCGATGAGAGGTGCACAACTGTATAAAGAGACTCGACACTGACAAATAATGGGTGGATCGCCATAGAAAGCAAACACAAACAAACGTCATCCAGGAAGGGCATACATCAATGGAAAATGGACGATAATCGATTGAGTTGATACTGAGAACGCTGCAGCGGAATAAAAGAACTGTACAACTGAATACAAGGAAGCGAAATGGACTGAAAATAGCTGTCAATCAATCGATATTCGCGTTGAGTGCGTCAACAGTAGAACAACGTCTTGAACTATTTAGATATCTCAAAGCGCACAAAGACAGCTGATAAGGGACAGTCGTCTCTTTGAGGTTGTCATGTGACGTAAGTGCTGAAAACTAATGTCACACTAATATTGTACAATAAATTCGCAACGAAGGTACTGTGGAAACGAGTTAGCGAAACCAGTTCCGCGGCAAATTACGAGTAATGAAAGAAAAAAAATCCAAGGACGTCGAAGTACAATTCGAGAGACCTCCGGAGAAGTGTAATTGAAAATTTCAGCTGGAAAAAAAATTATGAACAATGTTGCAAGCTAAGCGAACTATTAAAAATACTGAACTACATGTACTTCCAGGATTCTGTGCACATTGTGATAGATTTCCGATCTAACACAAACAATGCAAAGATTTTTGAGATGTTTAGTTTTAGAAAACTACGTACTGTTTAAAATGATTGAACATTTCTGCAGCCTACGCACGTTGCTATTACTGATGTTATCATAAATTCCGGAAAAAGTGTCCTTGATATCTTCAAATAAAAATGCAAATCAAGTTTTGTGTGCATGGTCTCGGTATTCTGATGTGAAAAAAGTGTGCTAGGAACGCGAGGAAGCAGAGATACCAAACAAAAGAAGGACAAAGAGTTAAAAGTCTTAAGCAGAAAAGAAAACAGATGAGAGTTGGGAGCAACCAGGCTGCTTCCAAGTTCTTTCCTTCGATCCTATAAACCCATTACTAAAGTTGCGTAAATTATTGGAGACTAAACAATCATAATAACAAGTCATTTTGACTTGATATTATGATGGTCTCGTAAACTCCTAAAATTTCCTGCAGCTGGAGAATTTATTGAAAACGTAATCTACTAATTATGACCTCAATTTTCTAAAACGGATTTTTGTCCCTAGAATAGATTGATTCAGCTAAACTCTGTGTGCAGTTCAAAAAAGCAGAAAAAAATACTAGAATGGTCCAAAATAGAGTGCTAGGAGTAGATGAATATAAATGTTAGCCAGAAGCTGAAAATTTACGAGTAATCAGTCACTAGACAGAGCTAAATCCTCGTATTCAAAATAAAAATCTCAAAGTACAAACGAGTGGGAGCAGGAATCGATTTGCGCACATTTGCTGATGGGGAACAGAAAAATATTTTATGAATGAGAGATCGAAATAAGCCAGCAAATTTTCAAATAGATCGGTTCTTGAATTCGTGAACGTTCCTGCTGAATGAACAAAACTGGCGCTTTGCTATAGTGAAATTATCGAATTCTCAAAGAGTGAAAAGCAAACGGTAGCTTTGCTATCATTCCCATCAACGGTGACGAGGAGGGCAGCCGACAGATAGTCTGAGCAGTTACACTGTTCCTTCACTGACATCATATTATTGGGAAAAAAGTTCGCTCTTCTCTACGCGACATATTGGAGACATAGGCATAGTCACTTCATTAATCTAATACTAAACTAAAGCAGTATGTATGCCATATCTTAGATGACACTTATGTGATAATGAGGGAATAAGAGGAAAATAACGAAAATTTGGATGTAACTGACTGAAAAAATTTCTCACATAATATATAACGAATCTTCAGGATAATTTCCTCAAATATGTGATTGCACAACAGAATGTCTAATTGTTCAACTTTTGTAGAGTCGGGTCAAAACGACAATCACGTGTGCAGTTGCGGTGCATTTGCGTACAAGCTCGAAGCGGCGCAGTGGAGGCAGCAATTGGGACCGAAATGGGACCCTCGCAAACTGCAGCGAAAGGTGGTGCCAGCAAAGGGTTCACCAAGCTCCACCGAAGCGCCTCGAGAGAAGCTGCGTACGCAACTGCGTACGTGCTTCATGTCGTTCTGACACTACTATATGATAAGATAAACTTAGCACCACTTTTCGAGGTGAAATAGAAATAAAAATTGCTGAACATTGAGAAAGCCATACATTCAAAGACAATAAAAAACATTGAGCAACCTCAAAAGGTCAGGTGCAGCAGTGAGACTAGGAGTATTCAGTGAGAATTTCAGAATATATGCATAGGCGGCATTGAATATGTTCAACCGAATGAGCGCGACGCATCTACTCATGCACTTAATTAAACTGATCCATTGGCATTCATTGTATTAACATGTTATTACCTACTATCACTTGTTATTATATTATTTACAAAAATAGTATTAGTTATTTCACTATGTTCAATTTGTTACCGTTCCCAAATACAACTCTACTCAAGCAGAAAATATTGTCTTTCCACGTAGCTCTGTAAATAGGGGTATCCAGGCAGCACCTATCAATCTCTGAGAGCAATGTTCTTATTTCACTACAGAGATAAACACGTAAACATATTACAAAATGGTACACGAATTATCAGCATCCAGTGAACTGTTTAGTAAAGATAAGCAGAAGTTAGCAAGAGAAACTGTAAAAAGAAAAAAATAACACTGATGTTCGACTACTTAAGATTGATCTGAATATATATATATATATATATATATACATATATATATATATATATGTATATATATATATGATAGAATGAAATATTTTGCAAGGACCCCTACGAAATTTTCATGATGTCAACTGCCAGTTTAGGAATATAGCTGCAATATCGTTTCAGAGACGATTATTTCTCAGAACTTTTCTCTGATTTCATTGCCACAACCGTCATGTAAACGAAAATGTGGGAAAATGTTTGCTCATAGCTACTCATCAAAATCATCCATGACTGAAATATTATGGGAGAAAGAACAAATTGCACCTTTTTGGGATGCAGTGTAATATGAATCGACAAAAGGACAGTTCGTTGCAATCTTGAGAAGTTCCTGCGAACTTAGAGGGTCACGGAACCGGGCAGCGGCGGCAGCAACGAGAGAATCGCGGACATTGGCCGAACTACGGATAAAATCGGACATTCTGCGGCGACCTTTGTCCTTGAATGGGCTGGATTGGAGGGGACATTTAGAAGAATAATAGCAAAGTAACAAGTCCTCATGAAAGACAGAATAGAAGGCAACGCGGAGGCATGTAAATAACCTTATCAGAAAATTTTACGGATGGAAATGATGTCGACCAAGCTTGCAAAGAGAAGAGGAGGCTCCAGGATCTGCCTATCCCATCCAACGATTTCCGTTCAATACGGACCTTCAACACAGCCAGCCGCATGTTTCACTGCAACGTTGACAGCGACATTGACGTCAAGCACACAGCAATTCAGAAAAGAGAATGAATTGCCGACAGCAACACATCAAGGACATGATTTAAAATGTTCTACAGGGAAAACGAGAAGAAAGTGAACTTCTGCAGTGATTCCCGAGAAAGGTTCAACTGCTGTCCGGATCGACTCTCTCAACAATCTCAATGGATATTACACACTAGGCGCAGTAACGCAATAGCTGCAACAAAACATAGCGAAAAAAAGAGCATAGGCAATAAAGAGATCAATCAATGGCGTGAACTAAATTGATGCCTCTACTGGTTGTAGTGTCTGCCGTACGCGTAAAAATACCTATATTATTAGAATGTGATAGAATTCTCAGGAAAATGAGGCAATTTTTTTTTGCACGCTAAAAACAAAAACAGATTTCTGTCTATAATCCCTATAATGACTTCTCAGTTAAAGAGGAGATTCTCAGTTCTCCATATCGCGATCTCCCTGAAAATTACAAGAAATTTTAAGCGGAACGCGATGAGTTTCGAACCTGAGAAGTGAGTAATGTTTTGATGTCAAGTCAGCTGACTAAAAACAACTGAAACCTTTTGTCCAAATTGTAAGTAGAAGTCCTCAATATAATTAATTCAATTAATTCTGCAACACAGTTTCATATACTGTTATTAGAAACACTTTCAGCCGAAACAGAGAAATTGAGAAAACATTAAAATGAATCACATGTACAGACGTCGTAGAAGGACAAAATGAAACATGAAACGCTAAATTTGAATAATTTTCTTCTGCGCAGCTTGAAAATATCTGCTCACCACCATTTTTTTTTCTTTTTGTTAAGACTCGCACGTCTACAAAGGCGGGGATACACGTAAGTAAACATAAATCTCTTTGAAGGAGGTAAAACTAGCAACAAAATCTATTCAACACAAGTCCATCTATATTCCTTTTTCCTCTCTTTTCTATTATACATGCGCAGAGTAGATTTTGTCCCACAATCCTTTTTGAACGAACGGTGAATACCAATCAGCCATCTTTTTGCACACATTCTCTCGACATGAGCGTCTGCTGCGTCAACGCTACAGCAACATAATAAAATGTCTCCTTCATCAACTTTGCTCGCTTTAAAGGAGAAGAATTCTAGCAAATGTTGAAAAAAGATAAATGAAAGTGGACGAAAAACTCTTTTGAAAAATAAGCATGAAAGTAGTCCTACAAAATGCCACCGACAATGCGCGCAGTTCATTAAAGCTTTTACATTTTCATTCAGACTAACTGAAGATTTTTTGAAGTCCCTGAACGCTGAAAAAAAGAAAGAACTATGCTGAATTAGGATCAGTATTTGGGGGTTTGAATTTTTCACTAACACTGAAGCACCTCAAAAAAGTCGTTTTTTCACCCGAAAATTTGTAATTACAGAAAATTCCTGAATTGTCAAGAACTCTCACAAACATACATAGCACCCTACTTTCAACAACGTCCAGAACAATTTCTTGTTTGAGAATAAGGCAAGACGATGTGAAAACAAAACCAATACCCCATCTATCTGGATGAATTGACGTTTGTTGTCAGCTATATCAATGGGCATGATTAAATTTGATGACCTCAATATCATTGTTTTCCACTGAATCGGGCGCTCTTTAACACTTGTCATGCGACAGCGCAGCACAATAAATTCATTTCATGTAGCGAAAATTTTGCGTGCATTAGACTTCAGAGATCCTGCTTCAAATGCTCAATTTTGTGTAAAGAATAAATAAGAACAATGTTCTTTGTATTGACAAAAAGAGGCACAGTGAAGGGGATATCCATCGTGGAAATAAGTCGCCAAACACCGAGAAATTTAAAGGCATCACCCCACGATCTGGAGTGGTACGGATTTCCGGTGGAGTATTCGTATACGGAATCGTAGATTATTGAGAGAAGGGTGATTCCGTCCATTTCTTTCTAATTGCCGTAGAAAACTTCCACAAGGACTTCGATTGGAGCGCGCCAGCCTTGTGCACGCGGCAATTAGGAAGAAATAGACGGAATCACACCCCTCTCCATAATCTACTATCCCGTGTACAAATACTCCACCTGAAATCCGCACCACCTCAGTTTTGTGGTATGCTGCCTTTAAGGTGGAGTTCTTTTGTGGACATTGCACTACGTTAACTTTATACGCACCTGAGGATCTCCATAGAAAGAACATCCCAACATCCTCACCGCTGAAAAGGTTAGCTGCAAGAAAGGGAGTGTGCTACCAAAAAAAAAAGATAATATAAGATTATTGAGCTTTAGAAGCTGTCTCGTATTGAAATGAACAATTTTAGGGCAAACAGGCAACATGAACAGACATTTCACCAACACGAAAACATGCTACAAATTTCATTTATAGCACGTTTTCATGTTGGTGATTTTTTTGCGTTTTAAAAATAGAGATTAAAAATAAATGCTGTAAAAAATGGAAGCAGCAACGAAGGCACGTCCACTTATTAAAGGCATCACCCCACGAATCTGAGGTGGTGCAGATTTCAGGTGGAGTATTCGTATACAGGATGGGAGACTACGGAGAGGGGGGGTGGTTCAGTCCATTTCTTCCTGATTGCCGTAAAAAACGGCCCGGAAGATACGGCTTCATTCGCTTTGGCGCACCATTTTGTACAAGAGGTTCGATTGGAGCGCGCCAGTCTTGTGCGGCGCCGCATCTTCCGGGCCGTTTTTTACGGCAATCAGGAAGAAATGGACTGAACCACCCCCCTCTCCGTAGTCTCCCGTCCCGTATACGAATACTCCACCTGAAATACGACTGGAGCGCGCCAGTCTTGTGCGGCGCCGCATCTTCCGGGCCGTTTTTTACGGCAATCAGGAAGAAATGGACTGAACCACCCCCCTCTCCGTAGTCTCCCGTCCCGTATACGAATACTCCACCTGAAATCTGCACCACCTCTGATTCGTGGTGTGATGCCTTTAAATGTGAAGCAGAAATTTATAGAGCTACATACATATATGCATCAATACAAATTAAAAGTAGTGACATTTTCTGTAAGGCCAAATTATTATTTTTCCAAACATATAACAATGCTTTCTACGTTTTTTATGTACTGATGAAATGGTGATGAAATGCTGATTCCATAGTTTTCTTCTTGAATACGTCGGTACTATTTTAGTACATTTAGAGAGTATAAAGAGAGCTTGATTTCACATTTATACGACTTCGATATCGCCACAATTTGGGAAGATTATTCAAAATATGGGATTCTCTCCCCTTTTTCCCAACAAGTAGCAAAGAATGATGTGCTAACATGAAATGACGTGAAGTGAACCTCGTCATCGTACTGATAAAGGTAAGGTTAAACCTCAGATCACATAAACTGTTGGCCAGTGGCCGTTTGCAGCAGCCTTATACATGCGTGTTTCCAATTTTCGGAGGGAAAACGTTACTAGCCTGATGTGGAGAACTGATGTGGTGCAGAAGAACGGTTAGTAGGTAGGGGTGTAGCGCATCACGGACGTGAAACAGTTCACAACATCTTATTTATTTATTGACAAATTCCCTTGGACTCATTAAACGGCAGTACTCTACTGCGGCGCACCAATACGATGCCTTGGCACTCGTCCCACCCAATTTTATCGCTTTGAGGTTCTAGCACACCTATCTAACGCCGTTGGATTTGTCTCACTGCTTTCTGGAACTTCGTTACACATACAAGCATACGTGAAGAAACGAGCCGCTATTATATAGCATGATTTTTGATCCCTTCAACAACCACAAAAAGATGCTGTGAATTCCTCCCTGCAATATCCATCAAAAAGCAGGTTCCTATGCTTTTTTCTCGTTGAAGTAAATGCGCTACGCTCTTTCGATCGCATTAGCAGACGTTGTCGCGGAACTTTTCTCCGTGAGACCTGCGCCGTTGTTGAAAAGGAGCGTTTTTATGATGTCGCATAAGACTGTCGGAAAAGATTCACGTTCGTTGCGCTCGCACATGCAGAAGTTTTCTCATTATTCATCGCTGAGAGGGATTCTACGAGCTTCACAAGGGCGTCAACTACCGCCACTTTCATCTTATGGTTTTATTTTCTTCCTTTCAACCTCCTTACTATTTCTTTATTATTTTTTTTTAGTCCAGCATATAGAAGATAATTCCTCTGAATAAAAGTCATTTTTGCCCACTGCGAAGTACTTTGAACAGGAGTCTATCTGGAAATCGTATAATATTACAATTTGATTTGGTCCCCACTTCATAACTATGTACATAAATCCAATATACACATGCACATGCTCAAGCTTTCAAGCAATCCACACATGCTGCTAGTACATAGTACGTTATTGGGTACTGCCCTCCTTGATCCCTAATGTAAGATGAAGAAGAGGAGAGTTTTTCTGTGTGAATTAAATTCTTACTTACACTGGAGTCAGCAAAATACGAGTAATATTTGATCAATTCATGGACAGAAACTGAGAAAAGAAAACAAATGGAAGAAGAAAAAGAATTCCCAAGATCCCATCTCACTGCTGCGTGCGTAAAAGGATTACTGTGCGTCGGACTGAGATCAGTTGTTATACTCATATGAACAACTAACGACAACTGTTGGAATCTTCCTGAAGGAACTAGTCAGAAACGGTAGTAAAAAAATTGAAAATATAAAAAGGTAAGGTTAAAGAACATATGTTATTATTGTAGCTAAAATGTAGCAAAAAAGTGATAGGTATCCAGTGCCGCACAGTACATACATCAATGCTACTGAAAGTACGTCAGAAATGTACAAGAAAAATTTCTCCGAACGTGAAAAGATCAGCTCTTCCAGAAACAAAAAAAAACAGAGTGAGTCAAGAAAACAGAAGTATGTGGAACACAATTTGATAAAATTTCGAAAAAGAACTATGTCAACAAATCACATAACTCAGTTACAGCACAAAAATCTTTTGAGAGCCAAAGACCGCCAATACAAAAAAAACTGAAAAAGAAAAACAATACTGAGAGGACACTATTATGATTGAAAAGACATCCGTTCATGTTCATTTCACGCTTACGGAGAAACAGAAAACTCTCAGATAAGGAAAGAAAAATGATTTGGAAAAGAGTTAAAGAAGTGTAATCAAGTTTTTTTTTTTTTTTTTGGAATTACTGGTTAATAAAAGAGCTAAACAGAACCTAGTCCTTGAAAAACTGCGTTGTTGAAAAACTTTTGTGCAATCATCAGAATAGGTCAGCATAAGGCAACCTGTACTTTCGTCTTCTTCATACGTTTTTCATTTTTACATTTCCTCCCCACGGGAATAGTATTGTAAATCAGTATTTCAGTTATGAAAGTACAAAAAATCAATGAATATTTCTAACTCCATAATTAGGAATTATGGATTTACCTATTTTTTTCAGTCGAAATGGCGCATTTACATGTTCAAAATTTGCTGCGGACAGTGAGAAATCGATATCCGTCAAAGGCAGCATGAAATTGACGTAGTCGATTTCGCGACTTTTTAGTTTTTCATCGTCCTGAAATACGACGCGAGAACGGTGTTTGCTACTACGAGGTACGTGGAGACGTTCCATCATTTTGTACGCGCTGCGTCCAGGAGCGAGCGGTCGAAGATCTATGACGTCTCCTCACCAGCCTGTTCATGTAAAACCAATGAATAGGCTGCTAAGGGGAACGGAACGGGTTCCAACATACCTCGTAAGAACAAACCGCCGTTTTTCAGGACATCTATAGGAACCTTCACACTCGTGATCTACACCTTGAACTCTACATTTGCCCACAGACCTCCCAACGGTACTTTAGCTATCTTTAATCCGCAATTTTCCCTGTCCCCCTTCTTTGGACTTGGTTGAACACATCTTCTCGCTGTATGTTTCAATTTTTATTTCATGGTTGCTCGTTAGGAATCGCTGTGATGTCTCAGAATAATTAAACTGTCGGCCAAAAACATAACACAGACAGGACCAATCTTTCTTTCTCGATTAACAATGACACCTTTTGCAATACATGATCCAATAAAGGAGAGGAAACCTTCTTATGGAAAAAGCGGAAAGTAAGCCGGATCGCAAAACTAGTTGGTTAAAGATTTCTAGACGGGAACCTGTTTTTTTCAGCCAAACATCAGGATTACTCCTACAGGTAGCTATGAGCACGTCATAAAAAGAACCTCAATGACTATCGATGAGATATATGGAAGCTTCATGTGAATGAAGTCCCATGCCGGATCATTTCTAATCCTTCAAAGGGCAATCCTGTATTAGCAACCGATCATTCAGATAACTGTGCAAATGCATTGTACATGTGTCTCATATTTTCGACGCAACGGTATGACGGAGTAGTTCAGCTTCAAAACTTGACAACTTTTAAGGCACACAATGATGCAGAAAGGAAGGACTGGAGTTGCAGTGCCTTTAAGGCTGTGTTTGTGGCGTTTCGCAATAGTTCCACGTCGTCTGCAGTGAGTTGGAGCGCGGCGAGGAACAGACGGAGGAGTGTGTTCGGTGCAAAAAAACTTGACGCAGCTGGAATCGCGCCAAGTCGACGTGTCATAGCGGCTCTGCAAGCGCGTTCCTGTTTCGGAGAACCAGAAAAGAAGAAAAGGAAAAATCAACTATCTGGGAACATTGGGGCGTACGCCCAGCTAAGTATCCGATTAAATCACAACGTAAAGGATTAAACAAAGGTCTAGAGAGGAACGTTTATATTAAACTAATATGTATTACGTACTATTATTTGCATATCATTATTACACTACTTAAATTATAAGCGTTATTTATAGCTAGAGATTGTATTTCTTTTTTTTTCTTGGTAGATTATAGTAAAGAGGACGGATGCAGTATAGAAAGTGGAGATGGCTGCTGATAAATGCTCCAAATCGACCTGATAAGCAGCTGACAAGTTCTGACAAAAACAACAGATAAATACGAGTTGAACGTGACAACTTACGACAATTTCAGGTGAAAAACGAGGTCGCAGCGAACTCAGGCGACTGTCATGTTGTTAACTGTAAATTCTGGAAATACAGGGCATGTGTTTACGACTGAATTCCTATTTGTTTACATATTTTATTAGATCATCTCATAAATATGCGATATTTCCAGTCGCATGAATTAATGTGTGAGGAAGGATTTTGGAAGAGAGCCATTGAAGTCTATCAGAAGGATGGAGGGTTGCAGAGAGTAAACGAGAGTGTATCTCAGATAAAAACTATATTTATCCTAGGTTTAAAGAGAAAAATTAAGGAATTAAAAAATTGGGATATTTCTGGGATGACTCAACAATTACTAATCTTTACTTTAGTTACAGAATTGCTCCTTATGAACCTTTAGCACGGAGAATCCAAGAGAAAGAGATGTGATTATGAAGGTGATGAAGAAAATCAACAAACTTGTTCTCCCGGATGCATTTCTGCATTCTATGGATATCTATATCATGACATATCACATATCTAACGAGTCGAAAATTCAGGGAAACGATAAAGAGGTACTCGTATACGTAGATTATCGAAAATCCACGGGTACTCCTTTGTACGCACACTAAAATTGAAGTATGGTATTGTACATTTATGCTAAATATCTAACTTGTACGGATGATTATTTCGGAATTCTTTGCTACGGGCTGAAAACGTCATCTAAGCAATTAAATAACCAATGATAAATCCTAAAGATCAAAGGAATCCGCTACGTGAATTCATCATGACTTTTCTTGTTTGACCATGAAGAGACAAATCTTTACTCTTTATTCGATCAATTTCTTAAACTTCTTTGTTTCTATCCGTTGGATCGAAGAGAGTAAGTTTGGTCCAAATTTGCTATACATTTTCGGCTCCAATCGATTCTACCAGTTTTCTTAACAATAAGGACTGCATCGATTAATCAAACACAGCGCCTAATCAACTAGCTGGCAGAACGATACGATTAGTCTCAATAAGTATCTGAAGTTGTGTACTGTTCGTCCCTTTTCACTAATCGAGGTGAATTGTTTTCAAGTTAGAAGGAAGAGGACAAAAAAGAAGTAAACAACCAGAAACCAACTGAACGCAAACAAAATGAAGCACTGAAAACAAGTAGAAAAACATGCAAGGATACTGACTAGCGCTCGCAATAACTCCGCAATAAATCATGATTCAAAAGTTGGAGCTGAAGCCATTGGTCCCTTTAAAGAAAGGCTAGGGAATTAGAAAAAAGTAAAATTTGGTTAGTTTACTGTATTCTTCTGAAGTGTTCTGTTCTAAAACGGGCTCAGGCAAGCAACGACTCGGAGGAAATTAGTACAAATTAAATATTTGGAATGTAACTAAAAACAGGAACGGGAACATAACAACAAATGCACACATCACTCCCTTCTGTGTCTAAATTTACATCGTGACAAAATTGGAAACCACTACCACTACTAAACACAAAAGTATACACTAATGCTGAGTGAGTATGTTCATAAAACGAGTGGAAATTCACGACGCAGACATGTGAGAAGACTCAGTGACATCCGGCTGACACAAAAATGTAGGATCACCTTATTGAATATCCCTGCCCTATCTATCTTATTTTACCGTGTTAATGAAAATAGGTAAGGATGAGTACGATAAAGTACCACAGTAGTGTAAAATCGGAAAACCTTTAAGCTTTTTAAGAATTGATGTCATCCGGAAGTCTTTTTAGCTATTCACTGTTATATTTCCGGATTTCCGTCCGATTTTTCCCAAAAGTTCAAATATTCCTCGGACAGATATGTTCCATGATTTGACGTCTATAAAATAGGAATTAGTGATGGCTGTCAGATTTTTCACAACATCTGGTAGATTATTTCTGCATTAATACTGAAAGAGACAAAATAATCGAGAGTAGAAATCACTCAAATGGATCTAGCCTGGGAAGAACTATCGAGGCAGTGCAGGAAATCAAAATGCAGCTTGGACGTCAGCTGCATGCAGCACTCAAGATGATGTTCTACGAAGTCCAACCAGCACAAGCCCATCGGTGAGTGATGGAGTCGTCGTGCACAGCGCTGGCCTCATCTCTGCGCCATCCATGCAGCCACACTCTCTAGGACACTCTCAACGTATGGATTCGTACCACTGGCTGACCCAGCCGGTGACGGCCGCCGAGTAAACTCAATTCACACCACGGCTTGGACGGACGGATCGTCGCGGAAGTAGCAGCAGTGGACAACAGTTTTATTGTGGTGTATTCGATTTGATGGATTTGTGCACGCCAGAAACGGAACGGGTAGGAATAAGATAACGGAGCGATTCGACCAGGCGCTGGAAGGGTGGTGATTGCAACTATTCGGATGACTCACCCCAGTTCTCTTTACAACGATTCGAGGAATTTCAAGCTATTGAGTGGCAGTCCTTCGGGATACAAAACATTGGAAAAGGCTCACACATGGTGATATCCGAGAACAGAGATGTTGGGGAAAAGTGTGACTGTAGGCGGCTCCAATGATTCAGCAAACAGAAAGACATTAGTCGAACTGGACGTTCTCATCTAATTCAGCGAACGGAAGAAATGTGAACTCTTGTTAAAGACACTCTTAAGGAATTGTTGTGAATGTAAAGAAATCCGACCCATTTCATAGTACTTGATTCTATATGGAACTATTTGTTTGTAGATATGGAAGCACCTCCAAATCGGTTTGTCTTTGAGGTGTCTCAATTACTTGCGACCAAACTTCTGCTGAAGCTAAGTTCGGGAACGGTCCACATTCACAAATTATACACTTCCTCACTTTTACAATTTATGACCATTCCAATTAAAGGGGGGTGTATTCGCTCCACTTGCGAAGCACAGTAATGCCAAAATCAAGATGTGAAAACAGCAAGTGATCCACAGCTAGTTTTTTTTCAGCTAGAATTCACTTCTAATTAAAATGTGATTATAAAGTGATAAGCAGAGAGGGAGGAAAAACTAAAAATAGTCATCTTCTCTTCAACCACAAAGGAAGGGTTTCTTGAAACAGACTCGTATTGCAAACCAGATCGATAACTATACGCTTGGCTTTCGCATAGACCTTCTCGTAACTTCGGTCAGATCTTATCTTACCATCAAAGATGAGATACCACTGCACGACGGGCTATATATGTGACTCTTTAGGTGCATGTTGTTCACGCCCCATAAGTTTAACGTAAACTATAAACAACGGGAGATATAGCAATTTTGAGAAGATTACTGTTTGCCGATGTGATGCATGGGCAGCGGTGAAAGAAATGGGAAAGGAAGAGCGGATTTAGGAAACACTGAGGAAATTCCACCAATAGCATTTGTGTGAAGCGAGGGAAATAGCCGAGAAGTTTTCGAAGAGTCAAAAATCGTATTTATGCATAGCACATTGGGCATCGACCTTCTGATGTCACAGTCATGCTAACTGCCACTGCTCCAAAATATTATTACAGTATTTTTATCGGAATTAGTTCTGCAACGTTGTAGGACTTCCTGGTAACTTCAAAAAAAAAAATTCCGATGATCACCTTTTGCTGGTGCTGTCGAAATACTATTGTTATAATTTCGTTAATTTCCACCTTCTTAAGAGTAGTGCTAATTAAAACATCATCGAGAAAAATGTATTTGCATTAATAGATGTAAAGTAGAGAGTATGATGGCTGACCATGCTAATAGACAGTTGTTTATGGATCACTCTTGCTTTTTTGGAAGTGCAAAAACCTTTGATTGGATAACCACTATTATCAGATTGGAAACGATCACACCTCTTATTAAGTTCAACTCAACCCAGATATCTATAATCCGTGTGCGAACCCATTATTTTTTATACATTCCGGCGTCTTTTATAGGTACAGTAACTGGAATGTTATAATGGTAAAAATACGACTTGTTATGCTAATTGCCATGTTGAGAAGTATAATAGTTTAGTATAGTTTCCTAGCAATTTCCATTGACTTTTTCGGCTGCTGCTGATGATTATCCATTTTCTAGAGAACTTCAATGACTGACAGTAACGGTTGAAAAGATTGGAAATTGGGTGTCATGTCGCTGCTTGATGGCAACAGATTTCTTCTAAGTATAGTTTATGAAGAGTTGTGGATAAGTGTCTTGTCAATTACGCAATGTTGCTCGAAGGTTCCCAGAAACCTAGCAATGATAGTGGAGACGAAACAAAGAATTCGCCTTGACGGTAGAATCGGCTAAAAACTTCGTACGTAGCTTTGTAGAGCCAGTTTACGAATAAATAAAGTTTCTTCATCCACCAACTGGACTGCAGTTGACGAGAGATGTCTTCTTACAATGATGCCGACAGTGTTCTTGCAACTTGTACACATGCATATCTCATCCATCATTTCAAGGTTTTTTTTTCACTGGATGTCAGCATTCACCGGGCAAATTTAAAACGTAACCTCTAACCAGCTGTTCTTCACAGCTTCAAAGTTAAGGTGTAGTACGATTGCTCACAGAGCTTCACAGAGCTTCTAGATTAATGCGTATTCCCCTTCTTTATAACTTGCCAGTCTTCAGGAAAATAATGCAGACTTTCACAAAGATAAGTTCATTTTAGTTCCCTCACCTTATGAGATTGGTTGTTCGGTAATTTTATAATCATGCGAAAGCAATTCAAAATAGTGTACAGATCCGAGGAATGAAATCAGTACATCAAGCTGACAATGCATTGCGTTCCCCAAAAATTTTATGCATTACCCTGTTACAAAGGTGGGAGTACTCATAGTAAACTACTCGGTGAACACCGCAATTTCAGTTGCTTGCTGCATGTCACATGCGAAAATAAACCTAATATTATAATGTAGTAGAATGCAAAATTAAGCCTGATGTAAAAGAAAAAGGCGTTCAGAAGATTCTATTCCGGATGCTACGGGTAAATATAGAGGCACACGGACATTAAAGGACAATACCCGGCATCGTTGAGCACTCACGACGCAAAGGCGAAGAAAATGGCTTGTAAACGGAGACGCAACGCTCAGCGACGATGTCCGTGAAAGAAATGTTGTTTCGAGAGAAATCGCCGCAAATGACGAACGACAGTCTAAGAAAAGCAAACTGAAACTCGCCGACAAACCGATAGTGGACCGACCGACCGACCTCGGAATGTTGTGCAACGATGAACGCACAGTTTCAACGAAAAATCGGGGCGCTATGAAGTTACGGCCATTATGGTCGCTAATCGGTAGGCGATCTTATCCCCTTCCCCTATAAAGTATGATAAAGGATAAAGGATAAAGTTTCTGGCGTTAATCAATCCGCTTGGGATGCGCCCCACGTTCACTTCAATTCAGAATCGTTTGAGGTTTACGAACGTGTATCTGGCCTATACAATGACTTGCGGTGGCTAGCCGATGTGTCAAGTAGTGTTTTTATCCTCCCGGACAAGTCTGGTACCAATTTATCGACCCCGGAGGGATGAAAGGCTTGGTGAGCACTAGGGCGGATTCGAACCTCTGATCGATCGTGCAGGAAGCGGGACCTCTAACCGCTACACCACACACGCCCCATAAAGTATGATATAATTTTTAATTGTTTGCTCTAAGCAGAACTGGATTTGCAGGTTTATTAAGCATTATCCTTATTAACCATTTTCTTGAAAAACCCTTTCTACAACATATTCTCTCCAACATTTTCCAGTAATCCACTTTACTTTCGTTAACAAAGGTTGCTTATTGCGCCTCTGAATGACCAAAACCTTTCCACTCCCGGAAGCCTTTGTCTCGCTGAACAAATTACGTGGAATACCTCTCACAAGTCAAATTATCGCAAAATCCTCACTTCAAAACCGTTCCTAATGCTGTTTGAGTCCTTCTTCTAGACATTCTATTTTATTATATCCAAACATGTGGGGAATTAATTACAGAGGCAAGAATAATAATTTAATAGCAATAATTTAGTAGAGGCAGTTGTGTTCCAAGCCTTCCTAGTTTCCCAAGGGCCTTAGAAAAAATCGAAATTCTTTTAGAAATTAACTGTTCTCCACGCAAAATAACGAAAGTTAGTTGCTTTACGCAGAGAAATTAACTTCAAAGCAATTATAAACTAGTAATTAACTAACTCAGGTTTCCCTTAGAAAGCACAATAAGAAGCACAAGTTAGAATTATATTTTATCAATTGACAGAAATGGACCCGTACAACACGAGAAAAAGTGGTAAGTATAGATACGGTGTTAGGCTCACGTATGCAAACGGAAAACATTTTTAAAAGCAGGACACCAAATTTTACAATGTTGAGATTTCTCCATGCAAAGATAATATGAAGGGTGTAGTTCACAACATGAGGGCGATCACGCCTACTTAGATACTTACTTAGATGGGCCATCTTCAGTGGACGTACGGGACCCAGCATCTTTTCCACTCGTTTCGTTCTCTCGTCATTGTCATCCAGGATGTTCTCAAGTTTTAGTGATGTTGACGAAGTTGTATCCAGCTGAACTCTCAGATGGTCCATCAGTGCAGCGAACACATCACCACATCTCGTTTGGGGCCTCCCTCGAAGACGTTTAGCATCTCTTGGGATTCAGTCTAGCCTTCTTTCAGTCCATCTATCGTCGATTCTTCTCATAGTCGCGAAGACGGAGCATTGCTCGCAAGTCGGAGACCGGCTAGGTGTTGTGTGTGCCGGTTAAACTTCAGATGAAATCTCTCAAGGGGTCTGTAGGTAGTAAGTAGCTTCCTAGACGCGGGAGCGGTGTCTGCCCACGTCTCCGCTGCTTAACAGAGCTCTGGAAGAACTGTCGAGTCAAACAGATGGGCGCGCAGATCTTGGTCCCTAACTTTCATGAAATGCAAATGCCATACACGCTGCTCTCATCCTTCTACTCAGTTCTTCCTTCAAGTGTTTCTCCATATGCATTGAAGTTCGATCTACAGGAGTGACAAAGTTTCCATAGTTTGGCCTTCAAGTTTGACTCCTCCGTCTTCGCAGTAGACGTTCTTCATGAACTGTGCCTTCTTTCGGTTTATTCGCAATCCTATTCTCTTTCTTTGCATTGGTCCTTTGCGTGAGCATCGTCTCTGCTTCATTGGCACTCCTGTTGCTTGGTTGACGAAATTGATATTCCTTCCATGGTAGATTCCGTGAGTATGTTCACCAATATCAAATTGTTTATCGAGGCATACTTTGACGACATCTTGATTTTCTCGACCTCTAATTTAGAAAACGTTAGTAAACTTTAGCATTTTTCAAGCGGTTCCATCTTCAATATTACTACTTGTTTGGCTGCTTACATAGCGGACGGTGAAGCGTTTGGCGCTAGGATCGTCCATATCTCCCTCTATCGTTTGCGTGAATTCGACGTTCTGAAGGAACAGGAATAGGAACAGAAGCTACGCAGTTAAGCTTTGCAACATGCTGAAGAAGGCAACTGAAGCTACCGTTTAAGCCCGCCTAGCCCGAAGAGTATGAACTGTATGTATGAGTATGGACAAAGTGGAGAGGAAGCGCTGAACCTTTTCTTCCGCTCATTGCTCGTTCGGTATCTGAGTAACGCCACTCTTTATTCGCTGTTCCTTCTTCCCTTTTCACTGCTATTTTCTTCCTAGAACCCCTTCCAGCCGAATGTACATAGAATCGTATTGTTCCAGCTGACTGCTCACCCAGACAGTGTTCGAGAAACTCAAGAGGGCGTAGTTGCACACATCATCTCAAACATGACGTGCTTGCTAGTTTAGTACGCCATCCTTCAAAAGTGAGGTTTTTTTTTTGAATGTTTTTGGCATAGTATTGTTCTTTTGTGATTTTCCTTTTATTTTACAGGTGTTTGGAACTGCCTCAGTTTACGAAGGAGGTCCAATGGGCACAATTGAGGTGTCTTTTTTGGAATCCTTTCTGAGAAATGCGGATTTGAATTTGACTGTTGAAAACTAAGACTAACTAAGAGTTTTATTTGTGTTCGACTTCTTTTTTCTAGAAGTCTGTGTCTTTCTTGACTAGTCAGTGTCCTCTGAAATGCGAAAGTTTAACATTTAGTAACTTGGTTTCACTTACCTTAACTTGTTGCACTCGTTTTGCTCCCTTTTGCGCAGGAGACAAATAGATATGCTTGTACTGCTAAAACATCCTAATGTCTGCTTTTATGAAGGATTCTATTCTCTCAGTGAGATTGTAACTCTTCCCAGGGGTGTTCGTCTGATAGCGATGACGATTTGTACACGAGAAGCGTTAGCTTACAGGAAGTAAGAGGTGCTGTTACCACAAGAAACACCACGACTGAAATCTCCTCGGTTAAAAATAAGTGTGTACAAGGCACGTTCCTTTCAACTGCAAAGTTACTTTGTATTTTTACAGTTAACATTCCTGATTCTTATTTTTGGGAGATTCCATACTCATCTCTTTGTGTTGGAGTTTTCAGAAAAAGTAGATGTTGTGGTCCTTGATGATGATGAATCGCTTGACCTGCCCGATTCAGACTGCGCATTTCCAACGGTACGTCTTTTGGCCTTACGTTTACTGTTTCTTCACCTACAACTAGTAACCATCCATTTGATTTCCCATTATTTGCTTAAGAAATTTCCATTTTGTATCACTGCACATTCACTCTTCACCTCACAAAAGCGAATATTTTCCAGACGAGAAGGATTTCTATTTAATCAGTTACAATTCTTGACATGCTTCTCTTCCCATTATTTTGTCTGAGTACTATGTCTCTCTTCGTAGTGTTCTGGGAAGTTTTGGGAAAAACCGTATTCAAGAGAGCCTGATATTATCATATCAGTTTGATAGTTATAAAATAAGTACCTGCAGACGTCGATCATTGCAGAAAGCAAAGCAGTCGCGTCGAAAACGCGTGGAACAGTTAGCGCAGAAGGAATTATTAGGTATATTGTTTTGACCTCAACTGCCTCGTATTTAACATATTGTGTTATATTAATATTGTGTTTAACACCTATCTGCTTTTAGAACTAGAGGAGATTTTATCTGAGCCCGTCATACAAGTAGTAGCTCCCTGTCCAAAACGAACAAGACGTATCAGGACGTATGACCGCCCTGGCAATACCATTGACATAGACATTGTTAGTGATGATGCTACACCATCTTCTGTCAAGACCTGTAAACAAAGCGGCGAAACGTCTGCTACTTCTGATGTAATCGAACTAGATAAGGAGGTCAACCTATTCGTGACTGTATTCCTTGACCAAGATAATGGAAAGACAGGACGTTTCATGAGCATACTTCATGTGAGTCTCTCTAGAAATCTCTCCTGATTTTGTACTATTCCGCCTTTTCACGGGTGCTTCCACGGCATATAATTGTTGCTACTGAAATCATCATCAATACAAGGATCAACTGTATCTGATGACACCACCAGTTAAGGCGCCTCCTAAGATCCATTCTAGAAGAGCTCTAGCTGGTAGCTACATAAGTAGTGGGCGGAAATTTATCTCCTGCAAACCGGTTATAGGGAGTGCTAGTCATGCACAGTTACACAAGAAACGGAGAAACCTAGTTTTCTTTGCTAAGAGGATAAAATGGCAGTAAGGGATGAATTGGAAGATTGGTTAGCTAGTTAGATTGATTCTGCCCTTTATCTTTCCATTTTGAATTCGTTGAACGTGGTGATTTCAAAGAAATTTTTAAGGATGAACCGTTCGATAAGCTGCGACCAGAATTTGCAAAGGAACTGAAATGTAATCAGTTGGATGTAATGATTCATGTAAATAATGTGGATGCTGGTCCTGGTGACACACCTGACTCGATGGGTCTCGATATAGAAAAGGTGAGATATGAGACGCTTATTCTGTGTCGTTTTCTCTACCGTTAAATCACGTTATAATCCTCTATGAGGTAACCTTGATTAGGTTTTCCATGTAGCTCCATGCTTGCTTTTTTTGCTCTTTTCCGATTACAGTGTGGTGTTTAAATGGGAAATCAAATACCCACAACGCCCTCCAGGTAGTTGTTTGCGTTCGGAAGTTTTCACAGCAGATTTTTTTCGGGACGAAAATTTCTATTCCACAACCCAAACAATTAGATAATCGTCAGGTAATCATTGAGTCGAAGGGCTCAAAATTAGAAGCCAATTCTCTAGTTAAGCCCTTAGACCTTATTCGAGGGCTTTATTGGTTTTCTGGATTTGCTCAAGAATCCCACGAATCAAGTTTTTTTTTCATTTTCGATCTGCGTGAGATAATAACTATAAATTTTTCTACAAAGAAAATAATCGTTTATTTCAGCTTGCACTGGTGAACGTGTTCTGTTTAAAACCTAATTCTAACTCTGATGAAGATCTTAGCAGCGACCCAAACTTTATTCCAGTGAGATGTATTTTTGAGAGCGGACGACCTCGTTGTGTATATTTAAAACTGGTATGAGAACCTAATTTCCATTAGCTAATTTTAAATGTTTTGTTTGGTTTTCCTTCTAAGAATATAGTTTTTAGACCGAAACGTTTGCGGATGCTAAAAAGCGAATAGAAAAAGCGCTGCAACTATCGAGTGGCGTAGAAAGGCTTGTGTTTGATAATGACGTCCTAGACGACTCTGACACACCGACGTCTATTGATATGGAAGCTGAAGATGTCATTGAAATTCATTTGAAAAAGTCCCTGTGATTTGCTCAGTCATTAGATTTTTGAATTACGTATTTAAAAATTTGGGAATTGATTAGGAACTGGTTTCTCACTTGTCTACTTCAGATTTAGTGTCATCTGTTTTGTTCTGCCGTAAGGAAACTTGAGCTTTCGATCTCATTTTCTTTTTCTGTGAATAATTGAATGTAAATTGGTTAGTTCCGGTGGATAAATTAGGTTTTAATTTCCTCTAGAGTTAATTTTCTGAAATAATGTGCACTTTTCTTCTTCAGTGAACGTAATATTTCAGACCACATAAACTAAGTCGACATACTTGCATTAGGTGCAAGTTCTTATGAGATCCATCAATTACAGAGTTTCATTTCAGCACATGAGTTATTCGAAATCCTTGTAATTTTCGAATATGAATCCTGGCTTGCTCACCCACTGCAGAGTTATTACCTCTAAAACCTATAGGGTGACATCATCAAGGTCATTCAGAGCTGTAAACAAAACAGTCCTTAGAGAGTTGAAACATCAGTTATAAGGGCAGAGAATCGTTGGATGAGAGGGTGTGCGGGGTTGAAATGATGCCAATGCTGCCACTGCGGACATTCGCGAAGAGGTAGTCGTATTCATATTAACTTTTTAGCCCCAGTTTTCCTGTTCGTGGTGTGAGTTAGCTGTTTACATTAAAACGTCAGAGGAAAGAGCACACAATGTCAACAAGCACTGGACATAGCATTTTTGAAATTTACAATGATACGACTTGTGATAATTTATGAATTCTCTCTGTTTTCCGTTCCTTGTACAGTTAAAGAACTTTTGTCAAAGTAAACATTTTTTCATATCTTGAAATATGATGTGATGTTCGCACGATTTCTTTGAATCTTTTTTTAAGAAATGAAATACGTTCGAAAGTAGCTATGTTTGAAAGCTGCTATCATTCGTGCTACATAGATTTCAGAATTTAAAATTTGTGCCGTGCTTGAAAGTGCTTCGAGAATAATCAAGTATTCCTACATGTACACGCTCATGTTTGAATGCACTCTACAAAATTATTGAAAAGCTGAACGGGCACCCTTTGCCACCCCCTCCCCTCCCCTTTCCCCTCCCCCTTATATACCTGTCAAGAATCGCGTAATATTCATTGAAGGAAACAGGTAATCCGATACACCCCTCATTCATATTACCGCTAACGTAATGTGCGCGTCTACACCTGAGACCTTCATTTGGGTATTTTTCGTCTATACGAGCGAAGCATACTGATCTTGTGTTGACAGTACAAATACGCTGCCAATGATCTCTACTTATGACGTTTTGTTTTGTAGGGACTTACTAAGGAGTGTGAGCCGGAATAAATTAGGTCCGACCGTATTTTCAGCGCATAGAATTTCTTACTACTTACTATTAGCAGAACAAAGTCTTCCAAATAATACATTTTGTGTTTCTTTGGAGTTGGTGCCTTTCAGCACAGTTTCATCACCATTATTTGCTGTAGACTTACCGTTTTTCCTTTACCTATTGAACCCGTACATAAACCTCAGTTTCTTCGTTTTCTCTTGACGTCCTCATTTTCTCCACACTACAAACAAAATTCCGAGGAAAATGTTCTGAAAACTTTTTGACTTTAATTATGGTAGTGCGAAAATCGCCTTATGATAAGCTTACAGTTTTGTGAGGAAAACTATAGGCAAGTATGTAATACATAGTCGAGTTTGCATATAAACATATAGCCAATTGCATTGACTGAGAACGTAGAAGAAAAAGTAATGTGTTTTATCTGTTCCTAGAACCTCGAAATCCAGCAAGAGGCGGTCGAAATTTACCTGAAACATTGGTAAATTCAATAAGCCAGTAAGTTGGTAGTCTGCAAATGCGTACTCTTTATGTAGAGATGAATGTGAAAGGTAGCATGTCACAAAACTGACGATGTTGGGGTCTCTGCGAGACAATGTAGGGTACAGGTTGTAGATTACGAGTATGACACACTCAATTCTCGTCCTGAAAGACGGCGTAGGAAGCGGCCCTGCTTCTGTGAGATACGTCAGAACAGGTCACTCATATACAGGCTCCGGTTCCCTCAGGAGGCTGTTCATTGGTTTCGCTTGAACAGGCTGCTGAGGAGACATCATCGATTTTTCACCGCTTGCTCGTGGTTGCGACGCGTGTACAAGGCTGACGCCTTCTAACGCATCTCGCAGGAATCAGGGCTGCTTCCTTCCTTCCTACAATCTGAACCGCACATTGTCCAGCACAGACCCCAACATCTTCAGTTTCGTGTTATGTTGCCTTTAAATCAAACCGTGTGAGTGAGAAAGATTCACGTAATTTCAGATCCGACGTCGCAGTAACAAGAAATAACACGGAATAAAATTTGAATCTCTTTTCATAAGCTTAAGAATAACATCTCGTTCAGTAAGTTTCCTAGATGGAAATTCTGTCCTGGAGGCGATGTATGCTAATATTTACATCAGCCGTTGAGATAGGTTATCGAATAGCATGAATACCAAAAAAAAAGTGTTCCTATGGCTTATTGATAGGTTCAGAACACTCACTGCTCTTGTGGAAATTCCACGCGTGTCCTATTGCTCCACCGCTTAGCGATCTCATTTTTCACCTTCATCGAAACTTCAATTCTTCTTTAGAGTCACATCCGGCAAAAGGGTAATGTCAGCTGACTGCTACGTGTTTTAAAGTTGTAAGCTCAATTTGTCTTATCCCACTAGTATTCGAAGTGAAATTGCGTTGTATTGTAATGGCGATGAGTAGAATTTTCTGCATTAAGTGATTATGAGATAGAGCAGAAGGTATATTTAATATATACATATATCTGTACATTGTATAGGTGGTATTATCCTCCTTCGGGATTTTTATAACCGAATTTATGGAAGGAGGAGCAGTTGACGTTAATAAAACTTTTGAGACGCGCTCTTTGAAGAACGCGATTGAATATACAGTAACTTGGAGGCTAATCATTATTTCAAGTTTCCCCTTAACTTCAGGGCATGTCTGGCACTAATTAATCTCCCCAGAAGGATGAAAGGCTCGACTGGCCTTCGGCGTTTTGGAGGACTGACCATGCAAACGTTGGGAATCCTAATTCTTTATTATTGCGGTGCGTAGGCAAACCAAAATAATCAAAATGTGGGGATTTTGTCTTCTACCTTTCTAGTCGTTCTTATTCTACAGTTTCATTCCATTTTCTCAGGTAGTTTTCGAGGATTTTCCATTTTTGTTTCTCTAAAAACTTTGTTTTTTTTTTACTTTTGTTTTTTTTTTGCCACCGTTATCCTTTCCCGTTTAAACTGGGCAAACAACAATTGCAACACTTATATACTACTTATGTTTCTCAAGGGTGTTTATTTCATTCAAAAGTTCTTGAAACTATTCATGGAAAGGGCAATTCATACTGCCAATCGTTTCTCAAAGACACCACTTCGAAGGCAGGACAAGGTTTCAGCTTCTTGGGAGTGTATTGAACTATCATACAAATCTTGGAAATGTCCAAATTTATGAAAAGTAAAGAATTTTGATACACTCAAATTGAAAGCTGTGAGGCACGTTCAGAAAGCATAAACGTCGAAGGAATATGATATGGATGGGAGATGTGACCTGCGGAAGAAAAGTCCTTGGGAACATTTTGAATTTATGATTGATGAGATCAAAATACGGCAATACAAGTGCGCTCACCTTAGGAATTGCTGGCTAGACTGGAATTTCCAGTCATTTCAACGAACGTAATAAATCCCGCTATTTTGCATAGTTTGAATTTCATATCGTTGATGTTACATAAGTTGGAGAGTGTAATAAAAACTGTTTTCATTTCGAAAAATAGTCCTTTTCCAAAATTCTCCCATCCGATTTCTTGCTATTGCAACTTTTTTCGATGAAGTGCCGCCAACTTTTTCGATAAGTGATGACTAGTTTGAAAACTGTGTTTCCAAAGTGGAAACTATAAATTTTTTCCTAGTATTTGAAAGAGTTGGCATCTTATTCGATCGCAGTCTGCGTATGTTCGATTGATCTCTCTGCATATGTGTAGTACCTTCATGCTTCGCTCGTACACGTTCTCTTGTTTGACCTCTCAGACGCGATGAGAACGAGGATCCTTTCTTCCCCATGACGCCACTTTTAATCCTTATTCGAGTTACATTAGTTTTATTACTGACTTGCTTGGGACTCCCCAGGATCCTTCGCGTAGCAAGCTGCATCGTATCGGACCTGGTGCAATCAGGACTGTTCTTCTAATCCATTTTTCTTCGGAATTTTTGGGACGTTTCACAACCAACTTTAAAAAGCAATAAATGTAAAAGGAGGATAACAAAGCATTAAGAAAAAGTCGTCTGCGAAAGTCTTAGGGATGAATATCATGTCGTTTAATTTGTTCATATGATAAGATATCGAGGGTCTTTAATCTGTTTCTAAGCATGTCATGGTAAAAAATCAATCAATAGAAGGACTGAGAGGAGCGACGTTACGTGTGATAATACCAGTGATAGAGCCACCATTTGTGAGTTATTCGGCTGCTTTCAAGCAATGCATTTCTTAAAAAATTTTCTAAAAAGAATATTAAGGTAAATTATCCAAATTTCACGAAAGAAGCAGAGATTAAACATGGATACAGTGCTGGAGTTGTTATGGAAATCTTGAAAGATTTAGCAGAGTTGCTGGATCTTAAATATGAGGTTTGGAAAATTGTTTGAAGAACATCCCTTCTAATTCATTTGCCTGACTGAGTTATTTTAATTACATTAAAGTTAATTTTAGTCTTTTTAGCTAACTTTTCGGATGTTTAATTGTTCAGTGAAACTGATTCTCAAATGTGTCTGAGCTCATCGCCGATATCATTTGATTATTCAAATATTGAGATGTTTATTTTCAAATTACAAAATACAATGTTTGAAGCATCTACTCATTGCCAGTTCTTAGATGATCCAGAACAATATCATTCAGATTCTTCCATGGAGTACTACTGAAGCAATGGAAATGAACTGGGATGACGTTTTCGACGCACTACGAAGAAAGGTTAGGAACGAAATTTCTTACCACTCCAACACCTCACTACTTCAACCAGGAGACCGCTTTTAACACTTTATTTTTAAAGATAAGCTTGTTTTTCTGCACCTACTTTTGCTTTTTAGCGCACTGTTTTTTTTTCAGTTTGGGTAGCGCAATGATTTGTTAAGACTCTAGTTTGGAGTTGTATAAGTGTGTTCACCAGTTTTCCGGAAATGAGATAACTTTTTCCGAACGCGCTTCAACATAAGCTTTCTTCTGGCGGATGTCTGTCATTTTCTGAGTTTTTAATTTTTTTTTTTGAAGGACGCAGACATAGTTGCTGGAACATCCATCATGACTTATAATCGCAGTCTCATAGCTGATTTCACATATCCAATTCAATTTGTCCATACCGGCATTCTCACTGCTGCTCCTAAACGGTCGAGAAATGATGCGATGCTTATAATCACAGAGTCGCTCCAATGGGAGGTCAGTGTTTTTATGTTTGTTTAATACTACTTTGTATATATTATCTAATATCTAATATTTTACTATCTTTTGGTATATTAACGCAATCAATCAATCGCAATGTGATGTTCAGGTGTGGATGGCGACAGCCATATGCATCTTTGTTTCCGCGCTGGTACTTTTCTTCCTCTCGAACACACTAAGACGAGTCTACGATGAGGAGGCGTTCAGTTTATTTGGATCAGTATGGGTGTTCTTCTCAATATTTGTCCAACAAGGTAGGTATTCCAACATCAAGATGTGGCTTTTATGTTGTTAATATTTATATTATTTTACTTTATTTGGTTATTATGTAGTCAATATAGAGAGGGGGAAGATGGGCGTTTAGCACAGTCGCTAAGAAGTCGGCTGTGACTGCACGATCGATCGATGGTTCGAAATCGCCCTAGTGCCAATCGAAACCGTCATTCCTCCTGAGTCAATAAATTACTACCAGATTTGTCTGGGAGAACAAAATCTCTGATCTGATCATCGGCTGACACCCGCAAGTTATTGTGTGAGCCAACACGCGTTCCAAAACCTCAACGATTACGAGTGGCAGCAAAAACGCATTGGGGCATCCCAAGAGTATTTTTTACTTTGTTTTATAGTCAATCGCAAAATGAATTGAACCAACAATAGAAATTCGGTCGAAATTGATTGAAATGTGGAAGAAATAATGCAAAAAAAAAACAAATGTGCACTTGGAATTCGAGACTACTTTAGTTTTACTTCTGAAAAGCGTTGTGATAATCACCATTATATTTGACGTATAGGAATGTACATATGGTCAGAGAAAGATCAACTCGATTGGTGCAGAGAAGAGGTGTCATGAAGAAGGGTGCACTGCGGCAGACGCGTCGCGTTAGCCCGATTGAACACATTCGCTGGCGACTGTACATGATATGATGACTACATACAAATGTTCAAGGAATTCCTGAACAACCGCGATCGTGGAGCATTCGTATACTCATCAGTATGTGGTGGCTTGCAAGTATCACGCTCATGGCGACATTCACAGGAAGTCTCGTTGCTATATTCGCCGTTGAAAAGGCCTACCTTCCATTCAATTGTAGGTGTAGCTCTCATAAATTCTTCTGTTGATTGTTTTCTTATTTACTTCTTATTTCCTTCTTTTACTTTTGTTTTTGATTATTTTCAGTAAGATGTGGAAGCAGGCTCAAGCGGGAAGTTAGGAAAATACTATTGAAAATAACCTTCCCTTCATCTTTTTTTCCTATTGTAGCCGCTAATATCACCTTGATCACCTTGACTCCCGTTGATCTTCGAACTGGTCGAGCGGGCGCCAGTAATTCCTCCATTTTCCATTTTTCCATTAAAGCGCATCACGTGTCCGGCCCACCTTATTTTACTTTCCGCGTTAGCCAAGGAAAGTAAAATAAGGTGGACCGGACACGTGATGCGCCTTAATGACAACCGTTGGACCAGAGCCGTGAGCGACTGAGTTCTCCGTGATATTAAGCGCACTACAGGAAGACCGCCGACCCGATGGTCAGATTTCTTCACGAAGTCCTTCAAAGAAAAATATGATGCTCTTCGTGTCCCACGCGAAAGGAGGAACCACTGGGCTACTCTGGCATGCGATCGGGACAAATTGAAGCCGCTAATATGGCAATCAAAAATTAAATATAATAGGTAGAATTAGCAGGGCGGGTGTAGTGTAGCGGTTAGAAGTTCCGCTTCCTTTGCGGTCGATCGGAGGTTCGTATCCGCCCTAGTGCTCACCAAGCCTTTCATCCCTTCGGGGTCGATAAATTGGTACCAGACTTGTCTGGGAGAATAAAAGCACTGACTTGACACATCGGCTAGCCACCGCAAGTCATTATATAGGTCAGCTACACGTTCGTAAACCTCAAACTATTCTGAATTGAAGTGAACGTGGGGGCGCATCCCAAGCAGATTGATTAACGCCAGACACTTTACCTTACTTTAATAGGTAGAATTAAATAAAGAAATTGGGCCCCGAATAAATAAAGTGAAATAATATAGCAGAATAAATGTTGATAAAACTACCGAGAAGAACACTTCACTTCCAATTTTCCCAAAGTTACGATATTTGCAGCGTTTACGCGCGATTTTGAAGTGTTTTTAGCGATTAGCACTGACCTTGATTGGAAATGACTGCTGATGTGGTCGGATTTTGTTACGTTGAGACAAACGTCTTTAACTCTATCGAGATTTTTGAGGCGACATTACGGTAGTGGGTGTCAAAAATCCTGCTATATTTTGAAAGAGCAAGACCCCTAACTGCAAATCTTTATCTCTGTTGGTGTTTTGGTTCTCTCAAGACCTAGTTGAGAAAAATGTGGAAATGAGAAGAATATGTATAATCTTTCTCGAATAGGTTCCAAAAAACGGAACTAGGAAAGTTAGAAAGACCAAATTGCACTCAAATATAGACAAAATCTTATTCTACACCCATGCCTAATCATATTCCATAAAATTCAATGTGAGGGATGTTATTCAGCCCTACTTAGAACTGGTTTTATTCCCATCTCCAGCTGTAGATGTCCTTTTTCGCTTAGTAATAGCATTGCTTTTTTGACTAACAATATGAAAATCTATCATCGTTGGATAAGAAACGTCCTCATCAAACTATTTGAGTCCTGTGCAACAATGTCATTTTTGTTAAGAATTGATCTCTGACAGTTCCAATAAGAATGCCGCAACGCTACGCAGTGCCATTTATATACAGTGTTCGCCGGTAACACTGGGTCTCTTGCAAAATCCGTACTAGATTATAAAAACTAAATGTTGCACATCTTAATATGAGTTCAATTAACAGCAACTTTCTTTTACTCCTTAACTCTTTGCTCTCTCAATTTTTTCCTCTTCTTCCTATCCCCCTCCGACCCTCTCTTGCTCCCACATCCCATTTATGGCAACCTTGTTGAGAGAATCCCTATGTGGAGTCAGACTGTGTGCTAGATTTGTAGATAGGATCCTCCCGAATGGAATTTTTATTATTTATGTTCCTATTGTTATATAATAACTGCCATTTCAAATCATTAGCGAACTAAAAAGGTGAGAGATGTGCTTCATTTGTCTATCCACAACGCAATCGTCCACATTTGTTTCCACATTTATTTCTCAAGGACACAAGTGATTATTTACGATATTGTGTTCCTGATCTCCATCCGGTTGCAGCGTTTGAAGAACTAGTCAACCTGGTCAAGCAGGGAAAATACATGATTCTCATGAGTAAACAATCAATGGCAAAATCGGATATAATAAAGGTGAGTGCTACCATTTCTCTCGAATGACTTCCCTTTTATAGTCAATTGAACGTCTTCTTCACCTTTACGTCAGTTTAGCACATGAGCTACATAAAAGGGTATACGGAGCTTTTCCTTAAACTTCAGTTTTTCTTCCAGATTATTTATTTTAGATTTCTCCGCTTCCAATACACAAGGAACTGTGGTACGAGGTAAACGTAAATAACAAAATCAAGTATGCAAACAACACTAAAGACGGTAAAAAACTAAAAAGTTTCGAACGTGCATTTTACAATCACATGTTTTCTTGGCAATTATCTGACTTATATGTAACGCTTTTAGCAGTGGATTTTATGCTTAACGATCCTAGCTACGTAATCCTTGGATCAACAACAATTCTAAGAATGTACGCGCAAACTGACTGCCGTCTTACCTTATTGCAAGAAACTATTCTTCCAACGTTAATCAGTATTGCTTTAACAAAGGATTCACCATATACAACCTTCTTTTCAAACAGGTTCGAGCATTAATTAGTTTTAGTTTTATTTACCATTTTTTGAGTTTATTTGCGCAGTTGAAATTCAGGGGCATGACATCTTGAAATGGCATGTTCTACTTTTCTTAAGAGGTGGAGCAACTTTGGATTACAGCCCTGCTTTCGTGCCCTGGGCCCAATATTTTGCTGTTAGCTCCTCATTTTGCCAAGAGGTCAACTGGCCGATAAAAGCCACGCCGTTGTATGATTAAACCATGGTCCAGCTGCTTTAGATCAAGGATTGCCTATCAACTTACTCACAGTCGTAACCGCGGTATGGCGCCTCGGCTCAATAAGATATGAACGGCGAAATGTAAGGCATGGAGCAAGTGAGCGTGGCTGTCCCCCACATTTTGAGAAAACTGAGGCAGTCCTGTTCAAAACGTTTGCCCGCTCGCCCCCCTCCCTCCCTCTAAGAAATCGTAGCTGCTGATGTAACCGAATCAGAAACAGTACAATTTTCAATTCAATCTGTTTTCTGATTATTTGATTTGAACTGAACACTTCTTTTGAAATGCAATACGGTTGTATTAGGTTACAGCCAGAGAGCGACTCATAGGTTCATTACAATCTTAAAATTCAGAGTAGAACTCGCGCATAACCACATCGAAATTGTGCACGCTTCTAAACTCTGTCGGGAAAGTAATGTTAGCGAAACATTCAAACGGAAATTACTCCTAATTTAGCTGACGACTTACTTTACTTCGTGTACCTTCGCTCTCTCTCTTTCTCGTTTATTTGCTTTTTTGACCCTATCAACTAATAAATAGGTGCGACTTGCTATATCGATGTTGAGGCTGAAGGTGTAGGGCCAGTTGAACGCGACTACAAATCGCCAATTAATAATCGCGTGTGTCGTGGTTATTTGTGGCAATGGACCTATCGGAGATTAGATATCTTTCGCATCCCATCTTTACAAAAATCCCGAGATGTAGTTCAGAATCCAAAATCTTGTCGAACTCGGATTTACCGCAAAATGGATTCGTGACTATTCCAGCTACATGGCTTCAAAAAACACTATGTTTTGTAATGAAACATTTTCACCTGCCATGAAAGGTATTCAACGTTCATAAGACTTTTCTATCCACCGCTTAAAATACTACTTAGTGATTTTGGATACATAATCTATACATTTTTCAGGCACGCTAGACCTGAAAAGGGCTCAGGGAGCTTTTTGGATTCTTATTGGTGGACTTCTAGTTGCTATTATTACACTTTTCATCGAAATTACAGTACATAGCATGAATAACGGCGCGGCTAGCGAGGACGGGAGGATCGCACGTTATAAGCAATGGTTGTGCTCTTGCATAAGGCACATTCGCTGACTAAGGTACACATCATCCTCATTAGTGTACAGAGCTTATAGTTGATTGCTACTCGTTGTTATTTTTTTTTTGAAAATCTTATACGGCATGAAATATTGTTATTGCTTTTAATCACTACTAAGGCATTCAAGTCCAATCCTACATGAACTTGAATTATTCTACCTTTCTGTCTCATCTGTGGTCGAATAGAGAAGGAAGCGAACACATTTTAGTTTTGGGAGGTATTTTCGTTGTATTACCCCTCTTTATTTCATTACTTTCTTTAATATTTCAGTATGTTCTTTTTTTCTTTCGTTCATCTACTCTTTCTGTATGAGCTCGGACTTCTACGATCTCCTGAACTATTCTAATTTTTGTATCACCAATTGCCTGGAACCCACCAAAAAGGAGCGACAGCCTTGATTGCTCAGCAAATGACTAGCAATTTAAGACAAACCACCGAAACTTCGAGAAAAAAACAATCATTTACTAATCTAAGTTACCTAGCACATACCTCACACAAAATGAACAAATCAATCTCTAAGGGACTCCTGTAAACTAAAAAAAACTATACATCGACATTGTCGACTTACTAGGAGCGCAAGCAGTGATTCAATTCTGGGACTACAAAACCAAACCATCACTGGAGTGGGCATAAATTATAGCCAGAACCTATTCTTTCGTTTCACCACAAAGAGAACATCTTCTAAATTAGAAAAAAGTAAAACTGGAGTGAGAGATATTCAACAGAGCTAAGACTAGGAATTACTTGATATAATACGGGACACAACTTGGCAGGAAAAGTGCGGAATCTCATTAGATATTTTTAGACTTTGTCGACGAGGGAAACACCACTCATTTCACTGGGTTTGGGTAGTCCCATGACAGCCAAGACGGTCGGTGCTACATCGCATAGCGCAGGAGCCCGTTCACTTATCTGCGGAAGAACCAATAAGCGTTCACAAAAACTGAGAGCAAACTAAATACAGAACCCATTCTGAAAGATCTATGAGAAAAGGTGTTGTTGATGATACAGATTCTCTCAATGATCAGAGGAGGGATCCAAAAATTGCGAAGTGGTCATACTTCGCATTTAAGCACGTAAGTCTCACGGGACTTATGTGCATTCTCTTGACAAATAGCACAGACAGCAAAAATGAAAAAATGGCAATGAACACTATTGTCACGAGAACCTTCCTTGCTCAGGCGCCAGGAGCTTTGTTTCTGCGATGCAATCCTAGTCCATACATATTGGGTCTGTCATCCCTACATGTGAGCGATCAGGGAAAATCATCCTTACTACTATGACTTTTGCTAAAGTTTTTTGTTCAATATTAGCAAAAACAGAACGAAAGCAGATTTTAAAAAAAGCTCTGTTGCCAAACGTGAGAGACTTGGACATTTCTTAAATTACTTGCTCGGTCTCCGCGTCTCCTCACCCCTACAATTTCTACAACACCGTTCTTCATAAGTCTTCCGAAAAGGCATACGCTCATGAAGAATTTCTCATACCTTTTTGAATTTGAAATCTTTACTACTGCAAGTGAAAGGTACACGGTTGCAAGTGTGGGCGGTATGCTTACCACCGTCCGGAGCTTTCATCTTCTCAGCGTTGCCATGATCAGCTGTCACCATTAGGACATAACCTGCAATGGAACCGCAACATGAACATATTTCTTGCAACAAGTCAAGGAAGCTGATCTTACCATTCTCCTTGCATGCTTCAAAAATCCTTCCAATAGCCTTATCGGTAGCCTCACAGGCCTTTACTGCAGCTTCATACACCTAAACAGAGTGGGAAAGCTTGGATATTATAGGAAATGAAGAGATATCAAACGTGTGTTGTACTAAAACATTTCCACAAACCCCTGCTACAACACCGTTATCTACTAACAATCGGTGAAGTACACATGGGTGAAACGCAACACAGCAGCTTTCATGGATATAAAATGGTTAACAGCGTTCCGTTTACTCCTTGACAAATTCACATGGAGCTATTGCAGGGTACTACCGCACGGCGGCGCATCAGTTATATATGTATACATATATACATACATATATATGCATATATACATATATAACATATATATATATCATATATATATATATATATATATGTATACATATATACATACATATATATGCATATATACATATATATGTATATAGCTAACAGCTAAAGCCGGACTTCAGACTTTCTGTGGTGTTCGCTCCGCTCGCAATCACTGATTAATGAAAATAAATTAATAGAAGTGACATTTTCTGTAAGATTAGAATTGTGTTTTTCTAACAACGTTTTCTTCTCTTTTTTAAAAGGAACTTTGGCCAGATATCCATACAGTGAGGTGCGACGGATCCACTGGCGTAGGATTGGTGAGCCGGCGCCAAATAGCTATAAAATGGGGTGCAACGGGTCCCACGGCATCGAAATGGTGTGCAATAATTTCGTGTGCATGTTTTCTGAGCATGCCTTGCTCAGAAAATGGAAACTGCATGCAAACCGCTGCTTGAATAGTAGCGAATAGTTTACATGATCTGACGTAGAACGTTATCTTTATCAGTAGGTTGAAGTCTTTCACGTCATTTTGAGCTAAAACATAATTTATTGATAACACTTGGGTAGAAACAGGAGGAAAACCCAAATTTCGAGCAGTACTTTCAAATTGTGTCTATATTGTATTGGTATCGAGTGTTTGAAGCTGAAGTTTGAATATTCTCCTAATGTAGAACTGACGCGGTTAGAAAGAAAACTATGGAATCTTTTGCCTTTATTTATAATAAAAAAAAGATGAAGAAAGATTGTTCGAGATACACAAGTCCAATTTGACAGAAAAGCGCACTAATATTGATTTTCATTGATCACTGAAGGGGAGCGAAGCGAACACCACAGAAAGCCTGAAATCCGGCTTTAGCCGGACGTTCAGACTGGTATATATATATATATATATATATATATATATATATATATATATATATATATATATATATATATATATATATATATATATATATATATATATATATATATGACAGAATAAGCCTGATATTATATAGCGGATTGCGAACAAGTTTATGGTACGAAGGATAACAGACGTAAATAAAAAGAAGTGAAATAAATGTACGTGGATCTCACATATTGCTCAATTTTATCGAACAGATACTCGTATGCTAACACTTTCAACATCACAAGAAGCATAGCACATATGATTTTTAGTTGTGGAACGTGCAATCCAACTCACCCCAGTGTGGCCGACCATGTCAGGAGGTGCGAAGTTGCACATGACAAATGGATGTTTCTTCGATTTGATCTGCTCGACCATCTTGTCCGCAACTCCAGCTGAAGACATCTCCGGCATCAGATCATATGTAGCCACCTGAAGCAAGCAATCTTCTGTTGTTTGTAACTACACACCATATAGAAAGAAAAGCTATCGTTTACCTTAGGGCTCGGCACCATACATCTTTCTTCATTCTCAAACTGTTTTTCAACACCACCATTGAAGAAGAATGTTACATGCGCATATTTTTCAGTTTCAGCGCAATGAAACTGTGTCAAGCCCTGGAACATGCAGAACTTTCCTCAAGTCACATTAACAGATGATTATAAACTTTTGTAGCGATTTAATTTTACACTCCTATGCTAGCAATACACAATCTTCCAACACTTCAAGATGAAGTCTCAAATTCAATAGCTTTGTAACACTTCCAGATCTAGCTTCCAAGTTTTTAAATGGAGAATGATAATGTCAATGTATGTACATATTTCCATTACGGGGAACGCATTCCTTCGGCAATCTCATTTCCACTTTTTGACACCGTTCCTTTTGATTTGACGCGAAGAAGATATTCCATCGATGGAAACTATTTCACCTTGCCTAGTTACAATCGAGGTTAACCTTCTAGCCTCTCGCAAATAATCACATACGAAGTAGCAGTTTTAAAAGTTCGTTCTACTTCTTTTCTTATAAAAATATTGAAGCAATAAGACCATTTCGTATATCTCTATACAACACAAGTAGAACAGTTACGAAGCCGATTCGAACAACAACTATCTTCGGTTTGTATGTTCCTTTCAAAAGTAACCAAAGCTAGCAGATTTTTGTCATTCGTACAACAGCAAGTGCAAATGACCTGAACACTTCGTTCATCTGGCCCTCAATATAATACCACTAGCGTTATTATTTAGTGTTACTTATCCACCTACTATTCGTGAGCACTATTCCGACGTTATAATTATCAGCGATAACAATCCATTAAGTGGAACTCTAAACGAGACAAACCTGCGTGGCCAGCCATTCTGCCAAGACGTTTTTATTAGAAAGTGGTGGGAAGAGAGCGGGAAATGGAAATTCGGCTTTGTACTGAGTCATACCTTGAACGGCCTAGTAAAACGGTCTGTTCATTTTACAAACACACATTACATACCAACAACATGAACGTTCTTTGGATGTGGAAGCGACGATTTACAATCCTTGTATCGCTCCATTCCCATAACCTATAATATTAGGTAAAATATTTCGGAAACTTAAGACAAAGTTATCTTCAGCTAACCTCCGAAATTTCTCTCATTCTATCAGCTCTGTAATCAAAGAAAATGAGCGTGTCCCCATCTTTCACGCGCGCCTTATCGCCATTCAAAATAATTGGCTTCAGGAATTCATCAGTTTCCTGAGCTTCATAACGTTTTCGTACTACAGCTGGTGCCTGAATATTGGTTTTCATTGAGAATATGGAAAGAAAGCGAAAAGTGAAATGTTTATTTTGAGAAAAAAAAAGAGGAAGAATCAAGAAACCTGATCAACAGTGGTTGCTTCGCCTTTTCCCCCGATCATAGCTTCATATGCAACACAAATCCGTTCCCATCGCTTGTCACGATCCATAGCGTAGTAGCTAGATTAGCGAAGTGAGCAGCAACGCGTTTGAGCGCAAGCTATTCAAGCACCAAAAGATGAAGAAGAAAAGATGAAATAAGCTCACCGGCCAACAATCGTAGCTAATTGGCAATAATTCTGCTCCTTGATAAACGCGATGGTCTTCTCTAAAAATCCAACTCCACTAGTTGGTGAGGTATCGCGTCCGTCACCGTAAAAATGAAGATACAATTCGGGCACTGCCAGCACTTTGATAGCTTTTATGAGGGCGAACAAGTGGTCTGGAAGCTGAGATCATATAATGTCAACCTTTGGTAAAATTATCTGAAGTTAGTTCATTAAAACTTTTTCTGTAAACTACGAACACAGTATACAACAGTAATGAAACAGTAATGACTTTAGAACTCGATTTGATGCTACAAAACATTTTAAATAACTTTTCCGAAATAAGAGAACGCACCAATGTGTGAATGAACGCCTCCATCAGAAACCAGTCCAGCCAAATGAAGACGTCCATTTCCAGATTTGGCGCGATTGCATGCCGCTACAAGCGCCTCATTCTTCACCTTAAATTAAGTGAAAATTTACAATGATGCTAAAGTTGAATTAAAATGCACAACATAAGCTTATTTGAAATACTCGATAACTTACCAAGGTGTTATCCCTGATTGAGAGGTTGATACGTACAATGTCCTGATAGATCGGGCGACCGGAACCTATATTAAGATGGCCGACCTAAATGTTGCTTTTTCAGGAAGACAAGAAGGTAACGATATGCTACTGTAAAATGGCAACCCTATTCAAAATATTTAAGGTTCAGGACAGGTATGTAGATGATTGTGAAATCTTCACGGTGTGGGCTGGAAACATATCAGACAAGAACTGGCAGAGTGACTTCTTTTTTAAGTGATGAGAAAGTGGCGGCAGAGAAGTGAAAGATAAAAATAATCTCCGAGAATCGCTTTTCAAATATTCGAAACTTATTTATTTACGCCACTCAAAGATGTCAAAATCATCTCAGAATGAAAAATATTAGAAAAAAAAGGTCAGTGAATGTAAAATAAAAGATAAACGGATAAAGTGTCTGGCGTTAGTCAAATACTGCTTGAGTTTTTATTCTCCAAGTCAAGTCTACTAGCAATTTATCCGAAGAGATTAAGGGCTCGGCTGGCTCTCGGGCGGTTTCAAACCACAGACCACCGTTCACTTGCCGAGAAATCTCTTACTAACAGAGCTTGATGCGCACTCTAACAGTTTAGAATTGGAATCAACACGTAGTGAGCAAACTAACGAACGAACAACCTCACCTCAGAGTTACCCATAAGTCCTTCGGGAAGACCGACGTGAAGGCCATGTGCTTCAATCTGGGTCCAGTTACCTACATTCACAATGGAATATTTACAAGAGACAAGAGATTGAAATGGTTAGAAATGGAGTCAAAGATCACCGGAGCACAAGCCATCCATGACAGGCGTGTTCGCGTTCTTGATGGCATTGCCGTTGGACTCATCAGACAGGCCCCAACCGTCAATGACGATCAAGCAGACACGATTTGCTACCTTTGCCATGCCGTCCCTGAAATCTGAAAGCTTTAGAAAGCAGGCAGATGTATAAGCATACGAAGTTCGAACGACTCTACCCGACAACATGATGAAGTTAAACGAAGAATGAAACCTACCTCTAGGTTAGTTTCCTTCTTCGTTTACCTTCGTTATGTTGTGGTTCTTAGTTTGTGATAAGAACGTGGTAACGACATCAGCACAAGCCTACCAATAACGGCAAAAAATAATGCTTGCCACAGATAAGAAAACAGAAAGGACGTGAAGAAATCAATCCAAGGTTCAATCCAATCCATCCGATCTGTGTATTATGTGAAATATGGAGTTCGGAGAATCTTCTTATGTTTCTTACGAATTGAAGAACAATGTTAGCAATACGAAATATGTACGAGTACAAAATTCGACCACTACCAGGCACGACAACGCGATGAGGCTACCCGAAGCCGAATGAAACCAACTAACTTAGCTTATAACTTTGTTATAAGTTTGTGATATGAAGCTGATAACGACATCAACAGAAGCCTACCAAGAATGACGAAAATGGTGCTTGCCATATATGAGTTGAGCTCTACATGTGTGGCGCAGTACAGAGAATAGTGCTGGAAGGCGACAGAGCATAAATTAAAACCTAGAAACTCACTGAGTTATCCTCTAACAATTAATGCTTTTCGTAAACAGCTGACAGCAAATTAGAAGTTATAGGAGCCATAATCAGAAAGTGTGTATTTCCGAGTTTATCTTAAAAAGTAGAAGCATGTCAAAAAGAAAAAAATGTTCTTACTAACTTTTGATATGGTCCATAAGGAGAAACGGAAAGATTCGATAACTAGGTGAGATGGGAGGCAAAAAGAGCTAGCGAAAAAAAAAGACATCCGGTACTTCGATTTTAAAAGAGGAAGGATCGGTGCCAATCGATGCGAAAGGTTTTGCACATGTGAGTCAACACTTGTCTACAGTTAGGTACAACCTAACACTCTCCTATAAGATATTCATGAAGGCAGTGTTTCAAGAAATTTCCGATGTTGGGCGCCTCTCATATGTCTGAAAGTGATGCAGCTTGCAAGTATCAAAGCAAAAGGAGGAGCGAATCCTCCAAATCCAGGGTAGAGGTAGAGTCCTCCGGAGGCATATGTTTACTCCCGAGGCAACCATCTACACAAATAGAAAATTTCGCAAAGCGGACTGCAAACCAGAGCAGATTGTTCGTACCTCTGTGAACACTTGATTTATCCGGTAATCGTTTCCAGCACTTATTTTACGCAATTTCCGCCGTGATACCTGCAAAATTTGCTAGCGAAACTTTACCTGATACCGGAAACAAGCCAGCATCTAAGATTACACTGGACCGTAGTGTACCGAATTTCCTTACCGACTGCTGTCAAGAAATAGAAAAAGAATAGAAATAACCATGATATCTACATCCTTATATGTACTGGCTGATACCATAGCATAACGATAAATTGGTACTCGACTTCTCTGGGAGGATAAAAACACTGACTTGACACATCGGCTAGCCACCGCAAGCCATTATATAGTTGGGTCAAAACGACATGAAGCACGGACCGTTGCGCAAGAGGCCGCGCTCGGAAGCGGTGCGGTGGAGACAGCGGTTGGAATCGAGGTGGGACAATGCCGAACTGCAGAGGTGTGTGGCGGTAGCGTGGATCCTTACACGATTCCAACCGCTAAGCTCCACCGCTCCGCTTTGAGCGCAGCCGCTTGCGCAAATGTCCGTGTTTCATGTCGTTTTGACCCGGCTATAGAGGCCAGTAACACGTTCGTGATCCTCAAACGATTCTGAATTGAAGTGAATTGTGGCGCATCGCAGGCGGATTGATTAACGCCAGACAGTTTATCCTTTATACCATAGCAGCGACTGCATGAAGGCAACATTTTCCTGGTGCCTGTCAATTTTATGAAGCCCTTTCCTCCCACATTATCATGAATTCCATTTGAGAAGCTCTTGATGGAAACAGGTGTTACACGCATTATTCTAGAGGTTACCATAAAGTATTTCTCTCTGACCCATCATTCAAGTTCGACTGTAGTCTAACTCGTCGTTCAGAATGAATTACGTTCTATATGTGATTGACTGTTACTCCAGGAAAAATAACGAAGACCGCAATTCTCGTTGAGATCCGCCTAATTGAGAAAAAAGACCAAGAAATCCAGTAACGATCGCTGGATGAAAGGTGCAACTCTACGAAAGAACGTATTGATGGCACAGCATAGCATAGAAAGGGTACAACAAAAAACTCAATATAGAATAACGTGGAGTGCAAATCAAAGAATGAAGCTTCTAATTAAGTTCAACAAAGATTTAAATACCCGATATATTTGCAAAATCTTAATTATAACACTACCAATAAATGACCACTAAGATACGATCTCTTCAAGAAACAGCCATTTCACCGTTAGAACGGAATTTATAATTGGGACGGAATTTGGTGCACCTCAGAAAACACTAATGATTTCGAGGTCTGATCTATAAATCAACAATACAGTGAGAACCCACGAAAATCCCTCGAAATCAGGATGCAACGAAAGAAATCGCGCACATCGATCAGCAAGAGGAAACGACTGCGTTCTTTTCGACAGTTGCTGCCAATCGATAAGTGGTACAGCGGAACTCTCAGAGGAACTCATTCAGTTTGAACAGCAAGGGCGAGGTGAACGAACATTCCAGCTCTTTTTCGTCGTAGGGCGAATCAATAGTGCCGTGCGCGATTTCTTTCGCGAGACTGACGTCAACGTCTTCGTTGAAACTTTCCCGAAATTAGTTACAACTGTCAATTAACCGGAACTTCCAAAGCCTGCTACGCATTTCAAAGGTACAAGCATCCAAGCTCCATAGACATTAACTCGTTGCTTGCGCCTGGGTCAAAATATTGCTCAAGCCCAAGCCTTTCAAAGGTAGCGTACCAGGAATCTGATGTGGAGAAGGAACGCGCGAGAAATGCTAGAGGCGGGGTTGTACATCGCTAAATCCAATGTGGTTCCGCTCCACTCTACCTAATCGTCTTAAAAACGGCGTAGAAGATCACGTCTCAGGTGCTGCGTCTACGAGCTAGCAGTCGAAGATTGATGAAGTCTCTCCATCAACCGATTCAAGTAAAACCAATGAATGAGGTGCTTATGGACCGGAGCGTGTACATAGGGTAGCGTTCTAACGTACCTCGTAGGAACTGAAGCGGTTTCCACGCCTTTTTTATGACGATAAGGGAGAGGTGAGCGGAACCACGTCTGATCCCGCGATGTGCAGTCCCATCTTTAGCTCTTACTGCAAAATCTCCCACCACATCAGAGTCGTTCTGTGCTGCCTTTAAAAAGGACATATTCTGTTCTAGACATTAGATTTGTGCTCATTCAAGGATTTCAAACAGACGCCGCAGAAACGACATAGTATGAGGAGGCGAGAACGAAGGAAATTACATGTGGAGTCGTCTTCTCCATCCAGAACCTGATCTCAGCTGTAGTTGTTGTAGTAAAGTAGTAGCAAATAATTCCAGATGGCTCGAATTTCTACCGCTAAGATTTTTGAGGGGGACAAATGCTAGTATTTTGCTACGATTGTGTATGAACGCGCAGAATATAACCTGCAAAGATGTTTTTCTTTGCAATTAAGGAAATAGCATGTATCATAGTTGGGTCAAAACGAGATGATGCTCGATGCAGTTGCGTAAGCGACTGCGCTCGAAGCGGTGCGGAGGTGCTGCGGCTGAGATAGAAAAGGGACCATCGCGAGCTGCAGCGGTAAGTGGTGCTAGCAAGGGACCCTCCGCGATCCTAACTGCCATGCTCCGCTGCACCGCTTCAAGCGCGGTCGCTTTCGTAATGCCCTGAGCTTCTTGTCTTCATGCGTAATTCTCTTTTCGTTCTTACTCTTGAAATACGATAGAAATCGAGTGGATCAGGGGGCACCTTTGTACACACACCGGTACTCTTATACAGCTTATTCTTTGGTTTTTCTTCAATAAACTGGGGAGAAGACCGCATCAATCCTTGACCGTTCGCTCGTGGATGCGGCGCGTGCACATGGATGGCGTGCTGGAGATGAGCAGTCTAGCCAACCTCGTTTTCGCAATCCACAATCCTAACTCTACGTTTTTTTTAAAGTTTTCGTACAATGCCAATTTCGTGATACGCACCCTTCAATTGCTAGGGAGTGACACCATATCTTGAAATTAATCGTTAGAGATCCTATCATTCGACTGGGTTGTGCAGACATTAACGCCTTGGTGCAACATCTGTGCATGCTAATGTAGAACCAAACTACTATATATATATATATATATATATATATATATATATATATATATATATATATATATATATATATATATATATATATATATATATATATATATATGTATATCATGATATATAATAACGAGCTTAGTCCGTGTGTGTGTATGTGTGTGTGTGTTTGTCTGTGTGTCACGAAATTCGAAAATGGGGGTGCGACGGGTCCACCCGGCGTCGGATTGGTGCGCTGGGGTCAGATAGCTATAAAATGGGTTGCGACGGGTCCCGCGGTGCGCCAGATACCTATGGAAGGATGTGCGACGGGTCCTCTGGCGCCAGATACCTATAGAAGGGGTGCGACGGGTCCACCGTCAGATACCTAGAGAAGGTGGTGCGACGGGTACACCGACGCCAGATATTTAGAGAAGGGGGTGGGACGGGTCCACCGGCGCTAGATATTTAGAGAAGGGGGTGGGACGGGTCCACCGGCGCCAGATACCTGTAGAAGGGGATGCGACGGGTCCACCGGCGTTGCACTAGCGCGCCGGCACCAGATACCTGTAGAAGGTGGTGCGACGGGTACACCGGCGCCAGATACCTGTAGAAGGGGATGCGATGGGTCCACCGGAGTCGAATTGGTGTGCCGGCGCCAGATACCTATAGAAGCGGGTGCGACGGGTCCACCGGCGCCAGATACCTATAGAAGCGGGTGTGACGGGTCCACTGGCGTCGGGTTAGTGCGCCGGCGCCAGAGAGCTAGAAAATGGGCTGCGACGGGTCCCACGGTGTCGGATTGGCGCGCTGGCGCCAGATACCTATAACGTGGGGTGAAACGGGTCCACCGGAGTCGAATTGGTGTGCCGGCGCCAGATACCTGTAGAAGCGGGTGCGACGGGTCCACCGGAGTCGAATTGGTGTGCCGGCGCCAGATACCTGTAGAAGCGGGTGCGACGGGTCCACCGAGCCAGATACCTATAGGAAGGGGTGTGACGGGTCCACCGGCGTCGGGTTAGTGCGCCGGCGCCAGAGAGCTAGAAAATGGGCTGCGACGGGTCCCACGGTGTCGGATTGGCGCGCTGGCGGCAGATACCTATAACGTGGGGTGAAACGGGTCCACCGGAGTCGAATTGGTGTGCCGGCGCCAGATACCTATAGAAGCGGGTGCGACGGGTCCACCGGCGCCAGATACCTGTAGAAGCGGGTGCGACGGGTCCAGCAAACCTATGAGGGGTGTGACGGGTCCACCGGCGTCGGGTTAGTGCGCCGGCGCCAGAGAGCTAGAAAATGGGCTGCGACGGGTCCCACGGTGTCGGATTGGCGCGCTGGCGGCAGATACCTATAACGTGGGGTGAAACGGGTCCACCGGAGTCGAATTGGTGTGCCGGCGCCAGATACCTGTAGAAGCGGATGCGACGGGTCCACCGAGCCAGATACCTTTAGGAGGGGGTGTGATGGGTCCACCGGCGTCGGGTTAGTGCGCCGGCGCCAGAGAGCTAGAAAATGGGCTGCGACGGGTCCCACGGTGTCGGATTGGTGCGCTGGCGCCAGATACCTATAACGTGGGGTGAAACGGGTCCACCGGCGTCGGATTGGTGCGCTGGCGCCAGATACCTATAACGCGGGTCGCAAAAGCGGATGGCGGTCCACCACCAGATACCTTTAGGAGGGGGGGGGCCACGTGGGTTAGTGCCCAAAGAAAATGGGCTGCGACGGGTCCACCGGCGTCGAATTGGTGCGCCGGCGCCAGATATCTATAACGTGGTGTGAGAAGGGTCCCGCGGAATCGAAATGGTGCGCAATAGCTTCGCGTGCATGTTGCAAAAGATAAATGGTTAAAGCCGTTTCATAGCCGTGGCCACTAGGCGCGTTGCTTTCCACCTTCATGACTCCTCCACGTATCTATTTCCTTCTTCGTTCGCCTCAAGTTGGTAGCATGCCGTTCTCAGAAAGTGGAAACGCGCATGAAAACGGCTGCTTAAATAGTAGCAGGATGTTTGTGTGATCTGACGTGGAACGTTATCTTTATCAGTAGGAAGATGTTTTTCACGACATTTTATGTTAAAACATCATTCTGTGATAACTATTGGGGAAATCAAGAGGAATACCCATACTTCGAGTAATGCTTTCAAATTGTATCTATATTATTCTGGCATCGAAGGAGTGTTTGTAGCTGTTGGTAGAATATTCTCCAAATGTAGAATTAACGCATTTGGAAGGAAAACTCCGTAATCTTTAATCCGTAATTTATAATATAAAGAAGAGAAGTAAAGCGTTGTTAAGAAAAAAAAACGCAAATCTGATTTTACAGAAAACACCACTACTATCAACTTTCATTGATCAGTGAAGGGGAGCGAAAAACCGCCGAAAGTCTGAAGTCCGGCTTTAGCCGGACATTCAGACTGGTATATATATATATATATATATATATATTGTTGATGCATAATTATGGAACGTTTTTACTAACGCGTTTTTCTTTAGTAAAAATTGGGTTTTATTTATTTTATTTTCATAAAAATAATCCTCAATATTTAGTTTAAAAAATGCGTCTCGAAAATCACTCATATTCGCCATATTATGCTCTACCACTACGAGAAAGGATGGACCGCAGCCCAGTCATTTCGCGATCTCAACGAACTTTTTGGCAAAGGAACAATTACTGATAGTGCAGTACGGAAGTGGTTTATTCGCTTTAAATCAGTGACACTAATTTGGAGGATAAAGAAGGAAGAGGTCGGCCATCGGATTTTGATGATCAAGCACTTCTGACAGCCGTGGAAGAGGACGAAAGCCTGACAACGTGAATGCTGGCTGAAGACTTTAAGGTCAATCAATCAACGATCGTTCGACGCCTGAAGAAGCTTGAAAAGGTATGGAAATTGGCTGGATGGGTGCCCCACGAGCTCTCCGACAACAACAAGGCTGAACGCGTCGAATTTTCACCGATTTACTGCAGCGAAACGAACAAACACCATTTTTGAAGAATCTTGTCACTGGGGATGAGTCATGGCTTCTCTTCAAAAACGTTAAAAGAAAGAAGATCTGCGTTTCGCCAGGTGTTTCCCCCAAAGGAATACCAAAAGACGTGCACTGTAAGAAGGCTATGTGGTGTGTGTGGTGGGACAGAAGCGGAATCATCCATTGGGAAATCATTTCAAATGGCATTTGTTATTGGTTTTATGACGCAGATGAAAGGCAACAATGGAGAATCCCTGACAAAAATGGCAAGCGGCAATTCAACATCAACAGCGACGTCTATCTGGCTCAGCTTGATCGTCTTAACGCTGCAATCGAGGCGAAAAGACCGCGCAAAAAAAAACCACATCGCGTTCCATCACGATAACGCCCGTCCACATGTTGAGCGCCGTGTAATCGAATCCATCGCCAATAAGGGATGGGATCTGCTCCCACATCCGCCGTACTCACCGACAGAAGCACCAACGGACTATCATATCAATCGCTGCTACGACGACTTGGATGACTTGGTGGCTGATGTCAAAGCGTGGATTGCCTCCAAGAATCGTGACTTCTTCGCACGTGGAATCGACCGACTGCCAAGCAAATGGGAAGCAGTTCTTGAAGTGGATGGTGACTATGCTCTCGAATGATCATTTAAACATGTTTTGATTAAATATTGTTATTGTTTTTGTTGAATAAAAATATTCTTAAGAAATATTCCATAATTATGCATTAACCTTATATATATATATATATATATATATATATAATATTTTATTGCTGTTACTAACTAAAAAATAATCATAGCAAATAAACATATCCCTCATCGATACAGTTAAGGCAACAATTCAGAAATTCCACATCGTATTCATGACATGTCACAACAGTTATAAAATTACACTCACAACAACTGGTTGACGCGATTAATGAAGCGTACAAAGGCGAACAGCGAACAACACAACAACGACAACGAGAGCTGTAGTGACTATACAATTCCGTTCAGACTGATATGGAGTTTACAGTATACAGTTACAGTTTAGATAGGAAGAATTAAACTCAGCTTGTCACTTGTTAGGATCTCGCCATGAATTAGTAGAAGTAGCAGGTATCGTTCAACAATGTGACTACGCCTCTCCCTCGTAGTTTGGAAAAAGGAGTGGGAAACAACTTCGGTGCACCTATTCCTCATACGATGCAGGACGCGATGGAACGCCTTTGTCAGCAGTTGGAATTAGAAATAAAATTAACTAATTAACAATACGAAATAGAAAGTTCAAAAAATTAGAAATTTCCACTGTTCTACTATCCCTAATAAGTTGGATCGTTAGTAAGAAGGTATCATATGAAGCAGTTTCACACACAATTTTCTGAATTACTAGAGGGAATTGAGGATGGTCGCACACACACTCTTCAACTACGGAGGGTAAGTTAGTCATAAAGCTATTGTTAAAGGCATCACAACACGAATCTGGGGTGGTAGGGGTTTCGGGTGGGTTATTCCTATATGGAGTCGTAGATTGTGTAGAGAAGGATGATTCCGTCTATCTCTTCTTAATTACCTTAAAAAACGGCCGGAAGATACGGCTTCGAGCGTTCCAGCGCGCTATTTTCTACGAGTTCGATTGGAGCGCGCCAGCCTTGTGAACGTGCCGCATCTTCTGGGCCGTTTTTTACGGCATTTAGGAAGAAATGGACGGAATCACCCTCCTCTCAATAATCTACGACCCCGTATAGGAACTCTCCACCTGAAATCCGCACCACCCCAGATTCGTGGGGTGATGCCTTTAATACAAATAGTTGTATTGCTACAACGTCGGATAGACTTAATTCTTCGACGCCAACACGCTTCAATGGAATAAACGAAATCCCTTCATTTGATTTCTAATCCTTTCGAGTAGTCCTTGCTGAAAATAAACAGTACATTGGTACTCGAACCAAACCCATGTTTTTCTACGCTGTAATAACGTCAACAGACCATTATTTCCGACAGCAACCAGAGCTCGTCTGAGTCAGAGCGAGGGTCGGTGCAAGTGCTGGGACAATACAATTTTTCTCAATCAATAACCTGTGGAACATTCTCGAGGAAATTATTAGCGATTCGTAAAATACAAACTCTTTAAAGAAATATTTGAATTTGAACTGATGACTTGCAGTATGTAAATTGTCACGAGATGATCGTCAATGATTTTTGTGGATCATAAAATGGAAGCGCGAAAACATCACGTCAATCGAAGCTTTAGTGTAAGGACAACTATTTAAAGGTGCTGTTCCAGTGGAGTGTCTTTTGTCCTTGTAGATACTTTTTTGAATCCACAAATAATAGTTGTCGGTTAATCTTCCTGTGCTAATTGCCCACTGTATCAAAGTCATCGTCAAATTACCTCTGTTTTACAATAAAAAAGGCGTGAGCTTTTTCTTCACCCAAATCAATCGTGTGATGTCACTGAAGTCAGTGAGTTTTTTTGTAACGAATTTTAGCAAAACCAATTCCCGAATCTCTGACTCAAAAAGAAAATCACGCAGGAAAATTCAACTACGCAAAAAATAGTAGAGAAAAAAATGTTATAATCTTTCACACTAGTGTTATTCTCTCAGCGCAAAACTTTCATGCGACTTTATTTCATTATTACACTAAACCATTGATAAAACTCACTCATTTTCTGCCCGTTGTTAGTCTTAAATGGAAACGGAATCTGAAGCCTGTTTCGATTAGAAAAACTCGAATGTGTGGTTCATGAAGCAGGCGACTTCTAATAATTGTGAGATGTTGCAGAGTCATCATTATGTGGGCTCAAATTGAAATTTAAAAAATGTTAAAGAGTAAGGAAGGAATAGTTAATTTAATAATAATATTTATATTAAATTTAATAATAATAATTGATAATTAAATTTAATATTGCGTTAACGTCGGAATTAAGATGAAGAAGACGGACAAAAGTTCAAAATAAAGTTCAGCTTGAGTACTTCATCCCTTTCGAGAACTCTAATTGAGATGGAACCTTGGTTTCCTTTACGGTGATGTCATGTTTACGCTTGCAAACCTTTGTGAACCAGTTCCCTGCTGAGCCATGCAAGCCAGCTCACCTCACAGATAGAACTCATCTCAACTCGTTACCTATTCAAGAATAATTCTACGGATAGTCACGCGTCCCTCTGATCGGGTGCTTCCCAAAACATGACCTGACTCATTTTAAGACTCGACGTCATGAGGAATTCCTCAGACACGAGCAAATCTACGATATTATTTATCGCACACCGCTGTGCTCTGTCTTCTCTTCGTCGACACTGAACACAGCGCGAGCGAAAACAAATCGGTCCCCATCGACAGAGCGAGCGAGAGAGACGTGCGTATCCACGACAGCCGTGGAGCCTCCGATACATCATCAATAGGATGACGCTACGAGAGAAGTATAATCAACGTCGGGTCCTCTTCTTCACTTCCTGCTTTTTTGTCATCGTCTTCTTCAGACCAACGTTATTCGCGAATGCTGAACTATGCACCCACAAATCCACCACAAAACCCTCGGAAGTAAATGATACTAAGCTAAAGCCATGAATGATGATGATGCTCTAGCGTGTGTTAAACATCAAACAACTTCGTGGACTGAGCACATTCACTAACATGTGTGCTCGTATTGCTTCGAATCGTATGTATGAACACAGATGCATGCGTTCATTGAACAATTCGCTCTTGTTGGACAACGAAAATACTCAGCTGTGAGGTGAGGCGGAAGAGCGAACGTGCGTTTCTCTCGTGTTCCTGATAACGACAGCACTAGAGAGCATTACTTGCTGATACCAAGAATAATACTATAGTCTGGTAAATGCCGGTTGAACATCTGTACCCAAAGGGGAAAAAAGTCGAAGGATATGGATTTATAAAAAGAAATCAGCTCCTTGAAGGCTGCAGTAAATGATACTAAGCTAAAGCCATGAATGATGCATCCACCTTCACCTGGAAATGTTTATTACGGAGGACAACATTTTCGCATAGAAACAAATTTCAAAAAATAAATTCTCTGAATTTAGATGAAGAGAAAATTTTTCTTTGCCTTTAAAATGCATCAAAATAAAGTCGAATTTAAATTTAAAAAAATTTAAAGCCAATGCAAGTAGAATTGGAAAAGTTCCAGGAGAAGAATATTTAAGCATCTGGTTTTTTGAAAAAATTCAGTTCTTCTCAGCATAGCCATGGAGCTCCAAAAACAGCAAAAGATGTTTTTTCTCTCACATGTACGTTGTGTAACAACAATTTTAGCTTCCACGTCATCTTTTCATGAAGAATACTTTTGTTTCGCTGCTACCATGCAGGTGTTAATATGATAAATAAATGAACAAGTAAATAATGGATAATTAAAGATCACTACCGGCTTCTCGCGTTTCTTTCTAACCGCTGTAATTTAATTGCATCCATTCGGGCCCACAAGGAAGTAATCAGAGCTTTTTAGCATTCTTCCGTATCTGTCACCTGCATTCGTGGACGTCATAGACGCATAGACGTCTCGCCTAATTTCCGCGTAGACACTCAAGTTCCTTCAAGTAATTGACTGGTGTTAATTTGTTGGGCACAAACAACGAAGTACTGCTTGAATTCATTAGTGTTCATGACATCTTCACGTGAAGAAACATCATGAATCGTTAAAAGCAAACATACGTACATTCGTATCATTCCGTTAATTTGTCACGCGAGGAGTGGATTAATATCTCATTTCATGGTTTTACTTCCGAAGACACTCGAAGTCCCTTAGAGCAACTTCAAGCTCATTCCTTTTTCTTCAGCTCTGTATCCTAAGAAATAGCCCAAGCGGAATTAACTGCCTAAGGCAGATCGTGTTAGTATGTGCGGAATTCTTATTTTTTTCTGAAAAGTCACAAGATATACAGAAATTATCCAGTCTGCAGTCACTTCAATTCAGCTGAAATTCAGCAGTTCTCGTTGGTTCCGTGCAAAATACGTATGAGAAATGAATGAAAATTGATTAAATTTAATTAAATTGTTTAATTATGAATTATCATTACAAATGTAGTGACTTCCAAAATAGGTGCCCTTCAGCGATCTAATTTTTCGTATAAGTTAGTTTAAATTGCTATAGCTTAGATTTTCGGAATTTTCTAAGAATTTTGAAAATCCAATATTCAACGCTTGATTTCCAAATTAGCTGCTTTGTAACTGCTTCAGCGTCAAGGGAAGAAAAAAAACATATAGCACGCTCTCTTTTTTCCGAACTTCATTCGGTCGTTGTGCTTCACTCGTTGAGGACAAGTTTTAACGAATAAGCTGCATCTCATGACACTTTATCGGGACCGAAATGAATTAAAGACTCCTACGAGCAGTGAAAAAGTGTTGGAAAGTTCAAATATATTGTCGATTACGTTCAAACGTCATAGTGCCGAAAAGAAATGACGGTGAACTATCAGTATTCTTTTAGTTAGAATCCCTTCAGGAGAAATTTCTTCTCGCATTCGCAAAGCTATGTAATCCCACACAAGAAATATCCGTTAATCGTTAATCTTTAATTATAAGAAGAAATACTATATAAAAGATTGTGTTTCCTGCGAGGAAGTGCAGCTTCACTCCCACTCCGCATGTTAACTTATTTGAGAAGAATCCCCGAAATCCTAGAAGTAGCATAGCTGTTGACGTTCATTGTAGGCAGAATGCTGTTTTGAGTTGATTTTCTGTTACGTTAGTTATGAGACTCTTCCGTTTTATGTTTTCTGACTTTGGAATGCAGAATTTCAGTCAAAGATACTGCTTCGCCATTACTTCAATTCGATCGAAGTAACTAAGAAACACCTACTGCTGCAGTAAAACGACTTTTCATCGTACACCAACGTTACGCGTGAAACCGCCAACAAATTTATAATGTGTAAAAACAATGAAAATTTATTAGAAGCTGGTGACCGATAAAAGGCACATTCACATACTGTAGTTGCGTAGCAGGCCAAGATAAATTACAGTTTCTTAGTGTTATCCTGGCAGTTGCCTTACCATACATCATTAACCAGTGCACATAGAAGGGGCAAGGCAAATCTCCGTAAAGAAACGCTCTTCATTTCAATAGCTTTTTGAGTGTAAACATATCACACCGCTCTGTTCCGAGATAGGATTTTGCAGAATATTCTGGAAGCATCTGTGGAGATAAAGGTGCAAACGTTATCCGTGAGAAAATTAGTTCGCAAATTCGTAAGAAGTTTTTGTGAGCTTGAACAATAGTTAGACAACGACAACAAAAAACAATATTTCCATAAAAACTGTCCTTTCGAGCCATTCTGGATAAAAAAAGTGGGAAGCTCCAGGTCTTAACATTATAGCATTTATCGACGAAACTTTGGTATTTTGGGGAAGTGGGTTACTATCACTGTTATCATATTTCTGCAGTACGCTCACTGGATTTCTAAAGTTACACCAATTTGAAAAAGTGCTCCCACCATCTAAACAAATTCCTCACATAGAGACACGCAAAATCCCGAACTTCAATTCAAATTATTACTTTGACTAGGCGAAAAGAGAGACCAAGAATTCCCCTCCGATGAGCAAACTCCTCATATCTCGAACAAACTGTTCAGAATCGGTGGAAAACTCTGAACGTTAGAAGCAAATCGAGCGATAACTCTCATGCGGTTGAGGATTTTCTCGAGAACTACACTGCGTTACAACACCACGATTCCGCAAAAAAAGACCACCTCGGAGTAATGGACGCCTTTTCAGCTGTTCTTTAACAAATATCGATTGAGAAAGCCCTACATCGACCTAGTTTCAAAAATGCCTAGTTAAACTGTGTAAACAGCGTCGAGAGCAGAGCTAAAATGTCAAAAACAGCAATTGCAGACGTGAATTAAAGTTAGTTGTCTTCCAAGAAAATAGTGGTCTGTGAATCAGAATTTACAGTGCTATATCAGTGAGAAGTTCAAATGCAACTTTTTTCATAAGAAGAAAATTAGCATCACATTGGCAAGTTTTTTAGTTGCTGAAGTTGATGGTCAGACTTGCACTATGTCTGCAATTTCGGAATACGTCAAATTTCAAGCAACAATTCTTATAAACCCTATGATTTCGACGTATGCAAGTCCTTCGCAGCTTCTTTTAGGCAGTTTGTGCCTAAACACATTTCCTTCTGACCCCTTACTCGATGATGCATGAGGGACGGAGAGCAGGAAGTGATCGTTCGCCGCCGCTGCCGCCATCGTCGTCATTTTCGATGCTTCTACGATCTTTGCACACCGGTTCTCGGTTCTCAGCGATCTCGTCGGCCAACGTGCACAACAACAACAACAGACATATTGAGTATTCTAGGTTCTTTAGGGTTGGGAAATCGTAGCACAGAAATTGTTTTTCCAGACGGATAATACATGAAATGGACCCGGAACGATTGTGAACTCAGCCGCTTATACTAAGCGCAGGATCGGCAGTAGGAAGTTCCGCCTACAACAAGGAAGTTGTCCTTATCCTAGAATTAGAGCGGAGATAAGACAGGCCCCCGTAAAACAAATTCAATCTGCTCCATGTCATTGTGATATGATATATAACATATCGATTGCATTCAAGATCAAAAGTATTACGATCAACAAACATTTAAGTCTACTTTTCTTGCACAAATATCTTATTATTTATCATGTTATTAAATGCTACAGTTAGTTATTCCAAAGAGGATTGAAACACGGTTTCCAGATGACGTGAAGTCATCAGTAACCATGTAAAAAGTGAATGTGGAAGATGGGTCGAAAACACAAGTTCGAGAATCTTTCCAAAAGAAATCAAGTGATAAGCAAGGCAGGCGCACGAAGCGCAGCCACCTCCGACATCGATCGGCCGATGCCTGTTGCTACGTACTAGGAAAAAGCATCGGATCAGCATCAAGGATATCTGTTTGGCCAGGAAGCTTTTTCATAAATCTTTCCTCAAACTTTGAATTGCACTAAACTTGTCTTGTCGTCTGGATGAAGAGAAATCGTTTTTTGACGTAATAATGTTTCCAGGATTTTGCTCTCCCGTCTTCGATTTCTTCTGAGTTTATCGTTCTTCCATTCTAATAGTTGCCACTTTTACTTTTGTTCCTTTTGTTTCCATTACATGATATAACTGTTATGACTAAAAATCATTCTTGAGAAGAACTTTTCTTGAAACACCAATCTAATCATGAAGCTACTTTCAAAGAATTAATTGTATTGCCTACACAATAGGCAGTGCTGGCTTTTACCCCTATACGTTCTCAACGTCGTCGTAAGAATGGAATTCTTGCCTTTTCGTATCAACAGAACTATCGAACCCCAAGCTAACCAAATTATGCAACGACCAGGTTTCTTTTGCGTCTTGAGGGTGTTGGGCCTTACATGTGCAATTGCTGCGTGAACGTTCCTGAAACATGCAAGGAAGGCATCATATGTAAGGGCTACTGTACATGATAGATGTGCCACTTAAAGGTATCACCCCACGAATCTGAGGTGGTGCAGATTTCAGGTGGAGTATTCGTATACGGGATGGGAGACTACGGAGAGGGGGGTGATTCCGTCCATTTCTTCCTAATTGCCGTAAAAAACGGCTCGGAAGATACGGCTTCGTTCGTTTTGGCGCACTATTTTGTACAAGAGGTTCGATTGGAGCGCGCCAGTCTTGTGCGGCGCCGCTTCTTCCGGGCCGTTTTTTACGGCAATTAGGAAGAAATGGACGGAATCACCTCTCTCTCCGTAGTCTCCCATCCCGTATACGATTCTCCACCTGAAATCTGCACCACCTCAGATTCGTGGGGTGATGCCTTTAAAGTACTCAATCCACGAGCATGAGATAAATGGCGCAGGTTGCACCTAGTATGATACCAGTTCTCAGGAGAAAGTCGGAGAAAATTCCAAGAAAGGCACAAGTGTGGAAATGTACGGTCGATTAAGGATTTTTTCGGCGGTCTGGGTATGTGGCTAGTACCTCCATAGATTCATCCACAATGCCGCCATATACTACGATAACCTTTCAAGAAAGGCGCATGCGCCCTGATGGATAAGTTCTGGCTTTTTATGGGACATGGAGTTCCCTGCAGGAACTCCTGATCGATAATTCCCACAAACTTTCGAAAATTTCCTGATCAGCACAATTTCAACTCAATTTGAAAACTTTCTAGTTGAGTTGAAAACATGCTCATCAGAAAAATGCAATTAATAGTGAAATATCTTTTCGAACTTCAACATAGATGACAATATTGAAGTCCTGCCTCCTACAATTGTACTCATTATCATTTTATTTGGAATCTGAAACATTGTGAAAGATTATCGTCTGAAAACCTCGACTGTTTTGAAATTCTCGCTAATTATTGGTCCGATTAAGCTTTTAGTAAGCTTCTCTTCCCACCCAACTACAGAAAACAGATCCGCTCGGATAGATAGCACAGAGAGAGACCAAACCTACAAATCCCCGATCATAACAACAAGTCGTAAAATTTATGTCACAAAACCTCACGTCACTCCTCTAGAAAATAATATCTTCTGGTCCAAGGTTGATGTTGTTGCATAACCACTCAAATGCTAATAATTATTAAGCAGGATTTTTCTGCATTCTCAGCAGCGACCGGATTGGCTGCAGATCTCCACGGCAGAAGAACTAAAAACAATTCTGAACTCAATAATACCGACTTCTTTGGCAACTTACTATAATCGCGTACAGTCGAGCCGAAAATTCAGGATATGTGGTGCCCCAGAAGAATTGGGGTGTCGCGAACGGTTTGGTAGAAATTGAAAAGGACAAAAGTCTAGGAATTACTCAGCGATGATCACTTCGACAGACATCGTAATATTTTGTTCCAGAGATGAATAGGGTAGGAAATGAGCTTAGCAGAGTTACCAGGCGTTATCCATCTTTTTAATGATAAAAAGTAGGGAAAAAGAGGTTGCAAGTCGCCTCTTTTCGTTCTACCCTCTGAAAATGCCGATGCCAGCACACGTTTAAAGCTGATGTTCGTTCAAAGTACTGACGCTTCATCTCTTTTTCTATATCCCATTTTCCGTAGCAGCAGAAAGAGCCGTGGCGCTCACTGAAGCGAACTCTGTCTTTTTCTAGCTTTTTTACCTCGTCTAACTTCGCGCTTCTGTGCTCTTCATGACAGAATGGGATGGATGGGGATAGAGGGAACTTGTACGCTCAAAACTACTCGATACATAGTTAAATAATCGGTTCTCTTTCTCTTCACTTGTTGAGAAATTTTTGCACAGCTTATTTCTTTTCAAAACTCTTTCTTTTCTGGGCTCATATTAGTTCTTTTATTGAGAAAATGATCAGTTCAGAGATATCAAGTTTTCTATCTTCTCTTTCTTCTTTTTCCCCTTTCCTCCGTATTTGGGATCGACTTCGGTGTCGGCTATTTCATGCTGCTCCCCCGTTTCGCCCCCTTCCATCACCCACTCAGCCCGGCTCTGATAACCCGTCGCTAACAGAGACCGTCGAACGGCCGGCCGCCGGCCCGACAGAAATCGTCGTGATGCGCTGTCGTTCATCTTCTCCCCGGTGTTCGCTCCTCACAAACACACACGTGTTTTTCATGCGAAAAGGGCATAACGGGCTGAACGAATGGCCAAACAGCAGACAGACGATCGACTACGTCTAAGCACCGCATTGATTTCGTCTCGCCACCGTCGACGACAACGCCGCCCGAAGGGCCTTCGTCCGATTGACGACGTCACATACGTGGTCAACTAATCCCAGCTATTCGGCTGACATTTTTGTAGTTTGTAACATGAGCAAAAGCAGAGTTATGAACTCGAAGATTTTGAAGGTTCAAAGTTTGACGACTTCTATCTTTCAGCACATAACAATTCGTCAGATTTCTTATCACCGAAAGACTGCAGAAATGTGTGAATAAGAAGAGTGCACGTAATATTGTGGGCTTCTATACAATTTTTTAAAAAGATTCTTTCTTGAATTCGTTTATTTTCTCTTCAAATTCTCTGTTAGAATTGATATCCGTCTTCCGAAAACGAGACAATAACGAGAACGAACAAAAGGCTCAACCCTTTTACATTCCGATATGGTGTGAACGCAAACGAGATGCACATTCCTCCCTAGCGACATCCAGCAAATGAGAAATGTTCGGATCGTTTGCACAAACAACTCACCCCTTGCACACTTTTGCATCGTCTATTTCACCTACCGTTCTTTCCTTTTCGACTCTCGGCAGTGTTTGCAGAAGGCAGTGGCAGTGATTCGCTGTGGAACCTCATATCTTCTGCAATTTGAGGTTTTTTCTTCCTTATGTGCGCGTAATCGCAGGACTTCGACTCAGCATTATCTGTGCATAGACGGAAAGGAAGTCGAACTACTTCTATGCCATGAAAGTTAGAAAGCTTTGAAATCCCTTAACAGGACCAGCGTCCATTTATCTTTTATTTTGACAATTATCAATTACAATTGAATTTTACACCTCACCATTGCATATGTACTAATCAAAAGTGTCAAAGTGAGCAGAAATAGACTAAGCCTGACCTAAAATCCAGAACGTTTTTGCAGGTTGAAATCAGCCTAGGGAGAGACTATATTTACATATTGCAATTTTAAAAATCATTAAACAGAAACACAGCGACAACAACTTAAGTTTTGATAAAACAAAAGTGTTTACGTTTTCTTGTTATGCCAACGAGGTTTAGGTGAAACTTTTTTATTGGCCTCACGTTTCGACAAACTCGTCTTTTTCACCGACTGGCGGGGTTGGTAAACCACCGCGTTCTTCAAGATTGTCACCCTAGCGAAATGAAAACAAACAAAAGTCCTATTTCGTCACAAACGGCGAGGTCCGACCATGCTCAGTTGCATTTTTCTTCACCTTGTGAACTCAATTAACTTCGTTCCCTCCTGCCCAACTCTCTCTCTCCATAATTGCTAAGGCTATCAAAAGAGAAAGTTTACTTTTCTTTGCATCAATCCGTAGTAGAATGGAGAGAATTCATAGTCTGCCTTCTTTTTTTCATTCTTTTTGGTGTTCGAACAATTCAAATGCCACATCTCGTGAGTTTGATAACTCGTTGGGAGAGTTTTTATCCACGAGAAAAAAGGCACTTATTTTCCAGTTGGGCCGGAATTGATGTGAATGACAAACACTACATCGATAGCTGTGAAACAGAAAAAAGATAGAGCAGAGTACTAGAAGCCGCTTAGTTGTAGGTCAGCAGAGGTTGGGTCTGCTCCACACAGAGGTCTAGCTTTCTTGAATGTTGGATAGGGTGTGGCTGTTTTGTTATCTCTGGTATACACAAGGGAAGTAGTAGTTAGTAATTATTGACTTAGGAACGAAAAGTGGACATTTTCCAGAAAATAAACACCTTATTCATCATCTTTTCAGTATGTACCGAAAAAATTAAACACTGGGAAGAATGAATGGCATTCTCTGCGTCTCTGTCCTTCACGAATAGAGGACGCACAACGCGAGGAATGGGAAACCAAGGGGTGACATGAATACAGAGGAGTAAAACATAGAAAATACGAATAATGAAGACCTTTGATTGTGCTTGTTTGATGTGCTGAGGAAAATTGCTTGAAGCGCACATAGTTTTGCGTCATCGAAGTGAAAAACACTCATTGCCGCGTTCAGAGATGCTAGTGATGCGGCTTAAATCAGCCTTCTTTGCGCGCTAACAATTGTCAAAAACGAACACTTAAAAAAAGCTACTTTTAATAATTGGGGAAGAGCCTTACTGTTAACGAACCTTGCCCTTTATACAAATTCATCAGAGAATTTTGAACGCCTCGTCTGCAGATGATCTCAAAATATTAGGATAGCAAAAGAAAAATGTTTTGCAACAGAAAAAAAGGAAGGAAACTGTAAGCAAAATGGCTTTCGTTTACAATCAAGCAGGTGAAACAGAAAAAGGGAAGAAGTGCATGTAGATACAATAAGAAATGCATGTAGACAGCATGTACACAATAAGAATAAATAGAAATAAGCGTTAAAAATGTAGTACATACAGTCTGACAGCAATAGATAAAATATGACAATAGTAGATCCTACAGTATGTAAGTGCACATTTTACAAATTTCAAATTTGCGTAATTCTTAATTGGCGTCTTCTCATCTTTGCTTAGTGTACAGTCACACCGGCCAGTGTACAGACCGTAGCCAGCGCCTGGAATTCGGCCCATGATTATAGCAGCACAATCGTTCACATAGCGCAAGGAAACCGATCTTCGTTCTCATTGAAGGTTCCTTGTTCAGTTACCGCGCATTTAACAGCACTAGTGAAAACATTTAAACATTTGAAGGTATCAAGAAACATTATATGAACTGTGAATAGTTGAATTTAATTGGTGAATTTTTAAACACGTGAATCTGCTCTTTTCGCAGGTGCGATTGCTTCATGTCTAGTACTAGTTCGTCCTAAAAATGGTCGCAGAAAATATTCGTCGCGGTTCACATAATCTTCTTATTTCAGGAAGAAGAAATATACTCAAATAGGATACGGTCACTAGAGACTTCTAATATTTTACAAATTCTTTCCCTATTAGGACACGAACCTGCTACAGTCGTAGGGACATCACAATAATATAGCACATGAACATGATGTTATGATTATATTATTTTTTGGTCGCTTTATTTCTATAATTATGAGATTATCATCAACATAATAAGCTTTAACGAAGCAGAGAACGTTTGTAGTGGACATTTGCATATGTGGTGTATTCACATTCACAGCAGACATTTAATTAGGATACTGAACTAATTAGGTTGGAATTAGGGAATGATCCACAGTATGCCTAAGAATATCATCACTATGCAGCACAGATCACTGAAAATATTATCCAAAAAGTTTACGGTGAAGTTCTCCAGACGGCTGAAGTGTATTCCAATTCTCAGCTTTCTGATTCTTTTTCAGGCAAATGAAAGGAAAAGGGCAGCAAAACCCTTTTTTCCGAAATAGTCAAGGCCTACTTTTTGCTTTGCTACTGTAAAAAATGGTGATTGAAAAACCATGTTCCTTCTTTCGAAGTGTTTATCTTCAATGTTAACAAAAAAACATATTCTCACTAGTCGAGGGATATCATGGTCGTTGTCATCATACGTAAGATTTTTTAGGAGTATTTACCCCGTAATATTTCGCATAGCAACAAACGCTGACACTTTACGTGAGAAAGAGCATAGCCACCCTAAATCCAATTCTTTACGATCTTCACCTAAATACTGTCCGATCAGAAATTTGAACCATTCGTGCTGCGCACCACCGCGGTTCCGAAGTATCTGGATGACTAAGCGGTGAGAACATCGTCTGATTCCGCTTGATCCCGATGAATCAAGCTAGGCTCTCATCAGTCAAATGTCTACAGTAGATAACGAATGTACTCCTATCATTCGGGCAGCCGCTAGCTAATGATAAGCTCAGCTGAGAATTCCGCCGGCTTGTGTATATGTAGCTGTCTACGCAATATTGCACTTTGAGACGTGAATGCACTCCTCTTGCCTTTCACTGAGCACAACACGTTTGGTCATAAGGGGAAGATTTGTGTAAGTTTGTGCTATAGAATATATGTAAAAGGCATGTTGGGATTATCCGTTCGTGCACTTTTGTGCTCTCAGAAGCATCCTTTGTTCAGATGGCAAATGAACGCAAATGCAAACCTCTTCACAGACATATCATTCTATTCCACGTGCTGGAAAAAGTCCTTGTTGTCGTCAATGTTTCGTATCTCGGAAAAACAGCTCTCGCGTATTTCGACGTCAGCATGAGCTGATGTGGAATCGATGAAAACACACCTACATACAGCACCAAACATCATGAAGCGTGCGCAGTAACACAATTGTCATCACAAAAAACTGCAGTTACATTGGTGTCAAAGACAACTTCCATTTCCTTGTATTATACATGGCGTTTCTTAGCGATCCATTTTGCTGGGTGAGAGCTGGAGGGGGCCCCATTTGCGTCGTTGTTTTGGTGTTTTTTCCGAGTAGATTTCATGACATCTGGATCTGGATTTGAAGTTCCGAACAATTCTCAAAGTATTGTTCTAGTGCTGAGATAACTGAAGGTTTCTCATGACCCAGAGGACAATGCATACGCGTTTAACAAATTCCAGTGCGAGAATGCTGCACTGCGTTTGTACAAATTACAGTGAATGTGCTGGGAAGTGACTACTGCAGTAAAACGCGGAATTTGAATGCTCTTCTCCAACTGTTCCCCCCGCACCGACCGGACCAATCTCCACTTCCAGCACCAGAATGGTGATTCGGCCGCGACGAGGGGGCCTGCCACCGCCGTCGTAGTCGTCGTCGTCAACACAACGTCGCCAAAACAACGCCACATACGTTCGTTCGGTCCCCTCTCTCGCTTTCTCGTCGGCATATATCACAAACAGGCACAACATAACACTTGCTGATGCACACTGAACACAGACGGAGCATCACGACTCATCAACACGTCTTGCCGACTGAGGTCAACATGACACACCGATCGGATCTTTAGGAATTTCGCGTACCATTCCAATCAGGAACAAGCAGGAACTATTCATGTGTTTCCCCCAAATGCGACCGTCCTATACAGCTGGTATTTGGTTCGCAGTGGTCTCTTTAATGGTCGCAACGCAGCAACCTTTGTGACAGTAAACATTGCAAGGACTACATACCTGAATACTACATATGCGTGAACGTAATAATAAAGATTCACCAATTGCAAATGAAAAATGGACAATATAGAGCAAAATGCACTTTAAACTGCTCATGTTCATCTGAATTGAACCTCTATTTTGCCTCATCATTTATACCACCTACACATATTTTAAAGAATACCGTCATCCACTTCGTAAGGCTTTTGATCTGCGTACCCATATCGTGTTCACAACCTCAGGATTTTGATGACAGCATCTACGAATGTTGGTGAATGAAATACCTCGAAATGCGTACACTCGATATTTCAGTCCCAGAATCCAGGAGATCATTCGGACTTCCTGTTTGAATGTAATCCTCAGCTAGTTCTTCTTTCTCTCCTTCAGTTGTATAATAGGCAGCTTTTCATATGGAGACTTAGTTCATCGTTAAATAGAACACAGATAGTTCATCAAATAGAGCACATATCGAGAAAAAAAACCGCGTTTTTCGGAACGATGCACCTTCTGGCAGATAGCTCGAAAGTAAAAACCAAGGCTTCAGCAAGCATAATGCATTTGCTGCATTTTATAGTGAATATTTCTTCACTAAAGAGTAACCTTCTGGAAATAATTGAACTGCATCATTGAAGTTCCCAGTTTTTCTTTTTTCTTATGCGGAGGGATTACACCTATGAACTAATCATATACACATTGAAAGGAAGTATCTACACACTCAATACATCACCATACCCCGACTAACTACAATTCCCGGTGGCTGTTCCATACTACAACTACTCTCCTTAACTTCCCCAAAATAAATGACAGAACATAATAAACTGCTTAAGGCTTAGTCTTTAGAGCTCTATGCATCACACCTTGCACTCCACGCAAACGCCACAACCAATAATTCCCATTCGAGCACGAAATTTTGACTGAGCACATTGGCCCCCACTAGCTCAGCCGTTCATTCACAAAGCCCAATCGATTGCCTGAAATAATAACAAACAACAGAATGAAGATCGTCACACAGCCATTTATTTGCAATATCATTCACGATTCATTACATACTATTTACAGCCTTCTTAGGAAGAATAGATATACCTAGGTATGTGATGAGGAGGACACAAAAGGTGTAAATGTGGGAAGGCGACGTCCATACCGAATAGAAAGGCGTCATTAGTGGAGCCTGTGTATATACTCAATGCCTAACCAACATAAGCAACCACTTGTATGGGCCTAAGTTCGGATATAGATAGTTCAAGATTTTCTGTTTCCAACACAACTAGGTCAACCAAGCAACAAATCAATAAATCAATACACAAGGCAATTGCGGGCGGCGCGCCTTTCGCGCAACAGGGCGCGCGTCCTGACTACATGACAACGATGGACGGAGGGAATTGTGATGGTTGTGTATCGTGGATATAGACTTCTGATCAATCGCGCAAATGTTTAGACACATACCGAAGAAAAAAAAAACGAAAACGACCTAGCAAGCAGTAACAAAGACCATTCGGATCACAGAGGCTAAGAGCGTGTGCGGCGGTCCCCTGGAGAGAACTCGGAGGTCGGGAGTGACGGATAAGTCGATAAGCCTAAGGAAAACATAATACGAATCAGTGACGAACTTTGAAAAGACGGTAGCACAAAAAAAATATGGTGGCCCGACCTAAAATATTCTCCGTGGGGTACACACATATACATTAAAAAACCTTTCCATTACAGAGAGAATCGGGTATAATGACTGAGTGTTGATGAGTCACGAGTCGACGGATCAACTGAACTGAGTGTCGAATCGCAACGAGGAGGAGGACAAATGAAAATGAAACTGGAAAAAAGGACACAGTTTTTCTTCATGACGGTGGAGACAGAACGAAAAAGTTCAAAAAGTGGGAGACGCATTCACGGGGTAGTTGGAGCTGTGTGGTATGGCCTAGATTCGCTGGATCTTATCCGACACAACGACGGGATTGTTTTTGCGTATCTCTTCGCGCTCCATCGTCTTATAGTCGAATGAGCAGTTATGCGCTTGATCGTAACGATGATCACCACAATAAAGTCCACCGCAACGACATGTAAAACCTGGAAGATTGGTCTTTCAGGATTGTTATAGTTATGAAAATATACGCAAAACAGCGAATAACACCCACCAGTAAGGCCGACCCTTTTCTTACAGACATGGCAACGATTGGCTTTCTTTACAGGAACCGGGGCTTCGACAGAAACAGCTGTGGATTCAGCAACAACCGCAGAACTGGAATGATGGAGTTGTATCCAAGAAAACACAAATTGTTCTGTTTAAGGAAAAAAATCACATACATCATAACATGATCTTATAAGGCATACCTGGATTCTGATTGGCTAGCAGCAGCAATTGCCTCTGCGCTCTCCAACTTGGCAGTGACGTCGCTTGCAGCATGAGCTGCTTGGGCACAAGTCTGGGCAGGAGGCTCAGACATTGGGCAATCAGACATCAAAGTAGAAGAAGATGCAGCCATGGGCATGGGAACTACAAGCAACTTTTTCACCTCTTTAGCTATCAAGTACACGAAAATGCTTCCAATAATAATTATCATTTTCCATGCGCTTTCAGTATCAACCACCTCACTCATTTCGTCATGTTTTCTGGGCTGAGAGTATACTGTAGTACAGATAGCATAGATTTGATCTAATCCGGTACCTCATTAAAAATAGGAAATGTAGTGGGCAAATCGATAACACTGTAATGAGGATAAATAATTCTCGAAAAGTCGAGACAAAATTGGACATCAGAGAGCACCTACTTCCCAATTGTTCATAAGAGGTGGTAGGATCCCTACTTTCCGGACATTGCTTGTATTTCCGTGTCTCTCCCAGCGCTCATTTCTGCGTCCCCACACACTTCGCTCCCCGCCCGCAAACAGATCGAAAACCTCACTGCGCCCCCCGCTCTCCATTAGACTACGCCGTCAGCAACTGCCGATCGATACGGCGTATACACACCGATAAACCAGCCCTTCGCTAATACCGTGACGCCGTATTCATGACAAGTGAATGCAGATACAACAAAACAAAAACATACCCGTAGGGGATAACCTGGCAGTGTCCTGATTGCGTTTTATCGAATCCTTGAAGCACTTCGAACACAGACCTTCATTCGCCTAAAAGTTGGAAGTAGCAATTAATAATGACAGAGAAGTGCAAAGCACAAAAACAACAAATAATGACTGTTTGCTTCTAATCAGACTCAGAACTTCACTAAGATGCGAGCAGGCAAAACTACTACATAACCCACATGACACCCATTATACACATCAACAAACTTCCACTCATGTCAGTGAATGACTCTCAGCCCTTATGCAAACAAAAGAATCATTTTGAATAGAAAAATCAGGAACAGAATTGAATCCTCGTCAAACTAAACTCAAGATAAACAGATTTCAGAGATACGGAATTTCAAAGCGAATTTTTCGAAAATTTAAAAATTAACGTGACTGTTGAGGACCTAAGGTTTGAACAATTTCTTGACAACTTTTTCATATCGTACCTTCCACACATGCACAAGTAAATCCACTTTGTATAATGTATGCCGAATATTACAAAATCCCGCATGTACTACATTATATTATTCATGTTACCTGTGATCCAAAAAATCCGCAACCGTTCCGGCAAAGAGAGGTTGTAGATGGTTGCTGTTGATTCTCCATCTTTACCTGAGAGGAAAAAATACACGGTGTACCGGGCTGAAAACGAGTAGGGTTAAAATGACCAGAGTGCTAACGCAACAACAGAAACAACGCGTAATCAGCGTGAAAATAGTGGATAGTGAACAAGAGAAGAAGCAGTTTAAAAAAAAAGTCGGACTGATCTCTAATGGGTGCATGAATACAGAGCAGCAGTAGCAATATATGACATTCCCAAGCCTCTAAAAGATACAAGCATGAAAGAAAACAAGTTTTGCCGATGTCACAGTACTCACGCGCTAGCGAAGAAAAGCGTAACATTGTTTGCTAGAATGTCTGTTACGGTCTCGCATACCACCGCGATGAAATTCAACTGTTTTGAGAAGCGAGGAGAGCAATCATGACTTCAGATGAAGCGTCACGGTGGAATAAGGCAGACTGAATATGTTCACAAAGTGCAACTATTGTACAGACACTGTATATGAATAGAGAATATTGAGCGGCTTTTTTCAAGCTCTTCAAGCAGTCCAGTCCTTTCTTGAGAGAAACTGATGAAGAACGGAAGGATGACAGACTACTGACTTGTTAGAGGATCCGCCTCTTCTCCTACTCTGTAGATTAGTACTAATGACTACAATTTCCCAGCTCTTCCAATAGGAAAGCACGTATGAATATGTCCATCACAAAACTGGCAACAAGAAAACAGAATGAACACAAGGGACCACCATAGGACAGCTAGCCCCACAAACACATCAGAAACCTGTCGTCACTTATATACAAATAATGCATAGTCTACATTTAAATATTGAGGGGAAAATAATGCATAGTCCACCTTCAAATACTAGAAACAGCACAATATTGAGCTCCAGCAAGAACAAAAGTGGCGATGAGTGCTCGCTGAAACAGAGATATGACGAATGAAAGCAAAGCAAGTGAATCCGGGAAATAAACGACAATTCCTTCTCCGAGAATCCACAACAGCACGGTTCAATACAGTTGATAGAGCAGAAATTCACACCGCTCTTATAGATTCCAATCGAAAAAAGCAAACACAAAGAAAATAAGAAAAAAGAAAACCAAATCAATCAAATAAATGCTTTCATTGGAAAAAAAATGATGAGTGTGATGTTTGAGACTGAGGTGACTGATTTATCGTACCGCAAATACACCGTCTCCGCAACAGCGTACGGTGGATGAACTTGAACAGCAGAGTTCCTTCAATCGAGGGCTGAGATAAAAGGATAAGCCGTGGTGATTCACGACTGACAAAGAGCACAGCTGGCTGGTATGAAAGACCTCGTCTAATATGACAACACGCGGAAATAAGGTTGCTAACCGAAAAATTAGACCGAACTAATGCAGAGAGAGACCTCAACGACAACAATACTCTAGAATGCTTGAACAACACGACAAGGAAAAGCTAAAAATATGAGATTGGAAAAGTGGGAAGCAATAATAACCCACACTGTCTACTAACCTGTCCCATCAAACGGTATTCCCCGGAATTAGCTTGTTTCACCGTATGCATTACAACCGCGCTGCTGCGAGCGATTTTCACTACGTTTCGTTTGCAATTCGACAATTCAGCCAACAGAACGCCGCGCCACCTGACGAGTGCAAACAAACGCCATATCAAGATCGGCGCCGTAAAAAGCATCCTCGCCCCCTTCTCCTTCGGCAATTAGTGATAACACTAGGGATAATCAACGACGAAACGCCTTCATCAACTGCTATATGCAATGAGATTTCACATAATAGAAGCAATGAAGGCTATTGAGCCTTTCAGTAGAAACCTTTTTGAGTTACTTAGCATCACTAAGCAACATAAAGGCCCCACACATTCTTCAAACAACGGCAACGGAAAATTAACCAACCGCTCTCGAGATGAATAAAAAATAGAAGCACTCCTATCGCTGAAGGGACTTGTTTGTGTTGCCTTCTCAATAGCATCTGTTTCAGAACAATGAGAAGTGATTTCATTAAGACAAGAACGCAAACTACTGACAATACTATAAGACTACTATATACTATAAGAAATATTCTACAAATTAGGCAATCCTACTTATATCTCTAATTTCCATTTCTTTTGTTGCGTACAAGCAAATATGGGAGACAAAAAGTAGGAGCTATGGTGAAACAGGCTACGTTGTGAAGTCGGAACACGTCAAAAGTGAAAAGATTTTCACTATAGTATAAGGCACAAAATGGAATCATAGAAACGGAGTTCATCTCTATGACAGGATGATGGACAAAAAAAATTAAGGAAGAAAAAGATGGTCCTAGGAGATGTGTACAAGAAAATCTTTAGAACAGAAAAGTGAGTCGAACCCAAGAAATGTTAACATAAACAGAACTAAGACGACTAGGACGAACTAAAACAGGTGCGCAAAACGAACTGAGACTGTCTTTCGCTTCGTTCCACAATGAATCCGGCAGCATGAGATGAAAAAGTGACCAAACGTCCGAAAAAAAGTACACCAAGATTAGAAATCGAAGTAGACCCAATCATGGGTGTTTACTGCACGCTCTCACTAAGCACACACCGAAAGACCTGCAGCGCTAATCATTATATACACGAAACAACATTCAGGAAACATTCGCTCACACAACGAGAAGATAGCCAATGAAAAGTACTGTGAGTTGACGGTGAAAACACCATAGCAATAAAAGAAGAAATTCTTCCCTCATAAAGTCTTGAGGTAGATGAAAGTGGAAGAATAGGAAATCGTAGGGAGAATAACGGGAATGTGCTGTAAGTTGTCTATAGTGTCCATAGCATAAGGAAGAGTCAAATCCATGGAGACATTTGCGTGGTTGGCTGACAGCGTCACAAGAACCCCCAGAACGGCGGTAAGCATTGGCTGGGAGGGTGGGGCGACGACGGCACTGCTGTGTGGAGTGGGGGGCTGGCGCCGCAGAGGGGCGTGGTCACGGCTGAATGAGTACAGCCGTACTCTGGGGTCGGCACGTGACGCACAGAGTACGATGAGAAGACGTCAAACGAATGACGCTAATTGTCTCCGCTCTTCTTGATGTTCCAGATAACTACTCCGAAACAGAATGCTCTCCCTGACTGCATTACTACTTTTCACTAACTCCGCAAAGCACCAAAGATTTTCCTTTCGATCACAGTGGTCATTCGGGAACAACAGTATTCGCAAAAGAATTGCTAAAGGAGCCATACACAAAGAGTCTTTCAAGAATGTATTGGTGGTGCAGTACCGCACAGCTCACACTGAAAATCGATGACGCACACACATCATGCTCACGTGATGTCAAGCACGCAGGAAAAAGCTCCCAGCCCATGTGTCTAGTAACCTCAACATCGCATCTGATGTTCTGTTCAAGGTGCAACCACAGTAATTTCTGATCCCATAGCAAAACAAGAAGTGCGATCACTCCAAGCCATATGACATTTTGAATAACGTCACAAAACACGCGGTTCCTTGGGAAGAAAACAAAGTAGGCCTTAACAGACTTACTTCCTACCAAATACTGTAACTGCAAGGATTTGGAACTTCCGTTTGCTTCATGGTATATCCAATAAACCACATCGAGCGATGCAAAGAGGTGTGCACAGACAAAGGTTATTGTACGCTTTCCCGTTAATATTACTACTAACGATATCCGCTCTATCCATGAAAACAATAATCACAGTACTTCGTCAACAGTACCTGGACGGAGTGCCGCACAAAGCAATGCCAAAACACCGATGCCAGTAGCAAAACGTTCACAGGAATCAAGCCGAATGATCTAGGGATTACCACTTGGCGCAGATACAGCTTCCACATGCTGTTGTAAATAATTCTGTCAAGTATGAGTTGTCCGAATAAATTTGCTACTACACTGTCACAATTTTGAAGCTCATCTAATTCCTTCACAGACAACTCATACTCGCTGACTGTGTAATTGTGTGATGATTTAAGTAGCGATTTTTCAGCGAACTTATCGAGTACAACTTGATACAGTGGGTGTGTGGCCTGCAGTATGTAACTTATGATCTCCTTCACAACTCGTCAACACTAGTTGAACCGTCATCGACATCAACGCGCGTCAGTCCTCCGGAAAAGTGGCGCCATAGTAAGATGACTCTCAACATTGACCTCGACTGATCTTATCGTTTTGACCCTCACTTGCCGCTGAGGTATGTCTAGTGTCGCAAGGTCAGCCGATATCTCCAGAAGATACGTGGAATCTTCCTTTGTTAAAAGCTGAAGTCGCAAGAAAAGCAATTCCTTTGCGCGAGCACGCCACTTTCGAAGAGGGGCCGTGGCTGGCACCTGTTCCAATCAATGATGACGCCGGTATTCATATTCACGGGCCAGGTCAGATGAGGTCATCCACAGGGACCATTGCTCGCAATGTGAGCTCATCAAACGGTGCGGATCGTGGGGTCAAGGACTACAACCGAGGAAACCGAAGACAGGTAAGCTCGCCCGACAACAAATGAAGACATATACAGCGGAATGCAAGAGTTCTAAAAACAAACCGCTCACTGTAAGGGTCATTCGAGAAATGATGCTCTGCTTACTAAATCAACCCTCACACTGCCTTCGTACCGAACATACAGCGTTCAAGGAAATATCTATATGTGAAATAGCTTCGAGAAGTGTCCAGAAAAGCAACCACCCAGAAGATCCTCACAACAACACATTTAACCACGTCATTTCCCTGCTGCTCAACCACCTTCCAGAGCATACGAGCCCCAAATCCTAATCTTTAGCGAAGCACTTACATCTGATCCCGTCAACGGTGGATGAAACGGTGGAAAATCGAAGCGATCAAGAACGGCAGCAGTCGACGCAACAGCTCCACTGATGACTATGAGAGCCCAGGTCGACAGAGTGATGACAATTCGGGCTCTGCGTCTCTAACACATCGATTTTGCATTGGAGCGCCGAATCTTGGGACGCAACATTTTCTGTGGGGAAAAAAAGGAGAAGCTGTGTGGAAGACGCGGGGCTGATTCCTTTCACACTCTTAACACTATTAAATTCTTCCAATTTTGAAACAAGGCGATAATGACGGATAGAACCGAGGGGTTGGACTGCTTTTCTTCGAGTTGCTTGCCCCGATGGAAATTAACAAAGATGAATAACGAAGTATCTTAGTTTCACAAGAACCACGTCCTAGATTCTTCAGTGAAGCCAGTATTACGGTCAGATTTCTGATCTGATCACAATCGATATCATCATTGCTTCTGCTAGAGCCCCTATTTTTCCTTGCCCTCTTTTCTTCTTTTTGACACAAATTTTTGTCCTCTCTGAGGAACTTGACTAGTTGAAGAGTGTGGATGACAAATGACAAAGACGGAATGCGAGGGGTGATCAGATGGATACAGAGCCACGTAGATTACACCATTTGTTTTGGGGAACTTTCGTCGAAGTGAACGAGTGCCCCTCTCGAACAGAACTTGTGTATGTACGTCATAGGGTGACTTCTTATGAGATATATGGATGAGTCTAGAGGACGTGCGGAGGAATCGAACGTGCATGAATATGGATGAATTGAATCACGCAACTGTGCAAAGAACGACAAGTACGTTCGAGAATAATTCAGAGAATTTTCATAGTTGTTTAGTCATATGTGTTTCATCAGAGAGCATTATGAATGATTCATACCTTAAACACCAACTGTGAATCAACAGCCATTCAAACTACTGCATGTCTATTCAACTTCCTGTTTTTCGAGCTACCAGATGGAAAATTCGAGAATTGTGAAGCTCTGGTTGGAGAGGGGAAGGTTTGATGTGCTAGGGGAGTCAACATGAAATTCTCTCCTGAAGCATTTGCATACTATTATCTCAGATATGCACTCGTGCAGAGATGTATCATGGTTCATTGATTGATATTCCTAAAGAGCATCCACAAAGTTGTTAAAACAGGGAGAGAATTTGAACTAGGCATCATCTTATTCCTAAAGGAATAGCTTGACTTGACTTTGGTGTAAGAATAGAATGGAGTCGATCAAGATAGTATCACATGATTTGAGGTATAATTCACGGCCCTTTGCTGATCCAGAGGCCTCTGAAATCATCCCAGAGTAGTATTATGCTAAACAATCCCTTTGAATACATGTGGATAAACATGAGGATACAAAAAAAAAACAGTTTGCAATCTAATGATAGAGAGGCGTTGGGTTTTTGTGTAGAACACATGTAGGGGTGCTGTTGGGTCCTAGCGCTAAGTAATGCACGTACATTACAGTTTCTCCCGTATTAATTTTGTCCATTTTCTTGCGGAAACAATACGTCTTTAATTAACAATATAGATTGGTATTGAATGAATGAAGCTGAATGGTAAATGGTAAATGTGAGTGGTAGCTGAATGAGTTCAGTTCTGAAAAAAGTACGGAACACATTCGACCATGTTTCGTTGCGGTTCGGTGCAACTTTACAGAATTCTAAGGGAAGAACACGTGGTAATTCAATATTTGGGAGGAAGACTATCGCTTAATCATAAGGAATGTTCGAGAAGCAACTAAGGAAATGCTGTATTGTCTACCTTATCAATAAAATGGGAGGCTGGATTTAGAGTTCCTGTGTCTTTTTTCACACTCAATTCACAGCAACACCGGTGTTTTGATTCCTGCATTGAGCTGTGAAAACACTTTCTTCGATAGTGAGCTCTATTGAGTGGGTGCCAGACTTAAGGGTTTCCATGCCCGATTTGAACAGACCGAGACGGTGGTTCAGTGGTTTCATTTATTATACAATGCAGACGGAGAACAGTGCCGACGAATGGGAACGACGGAATGAGCGGGCAGAGCGTGGTCGGTCGCACTCTCGGACGATACAAGTAGTTATGCCACCAAATAACCATAACAGCTAAGTCTGTTTTATACCATACACATTCGTGATCATCAGGGTCAATGAGATAAGCTCTAGTGTTGAATTAAAATCTAATCTAATTCTCCTCATGATAGCCCTATGAAAAAAAAGGAATCGAAGTTGTTTTCTTGGGGAGATTCGCTTATCTACTTCCCAAAGAAAATCTCGATGTTTAATCTAGTCATTGTTGAGGGAGATATCTCTAGGTCATCAACATTGAAAACAGTTCAGTCAACAGTCTGTAGTTTTTTTCTAGCTTCCTTCTCACGCCATAAAATTTCTGTATATCAGGTAATACTCCGAAAAGGAACCGTTTGGTGAACATTCTAAATAACTAATTGAAAGAGCCTCTCTTGTAATTCCACGCTGAAAAGGCCGCCGAAGATGGATCGAGGGTACTTCAAGAAAATGTAAGAATTGGCAGGTTTAGGTCAACCAAGAAGACCATATAGTGGGGTCAAAACGACATGAAGCACGGACAGTTGCGTAAGCGGCTGCGCTCGAAACGGTGCGGTGGAGCGTATCGGTTGGAATTGAGGTGGGACACCTCGAACTGCAGAGTTGGGTGGCGGTAGCGACGATCCTTACACGATCCCAACAGCTACGGTCCATCGCGCCCCTTCGAGTGCAACCTTGTCAACAGTCCGTACTTCATGTCATTTTGACCCAAGTACAACTGCCTGGTAAAGTCCTCGATCGAACGTCTACGTGCAGTTTTCTGTTTAGTGGATTAAGTAACAGATCACTACTATTGTAACCTCGAGAAAGGATCGAGAAATTTATAGAAGAATTGGTAGTTTGAGAAAAATAAATATGGATCAGAAGTAAATAATAATAGTGATTTAAGAATTGAACAACCCACAAGAAGTAACAACTTCCTCTAAACAAACGTAACGAGAACATTCTGCATCTTCTGCCTGAAACCCTAAAATGACATCACCGCGGTATTTATGTAGCGCTGCCGGCGGGCCGGTTCCTGGTCGTCATCGCACTGCGCCGAATCGCCCTCCTCTCGCCTGAAAAAGTGTCTCGCCTTTTCCAGAACAAAACAACACTATCGTTGTTTAAGGCACTGATTACAGAAGAACGGAAGAACTGATGATTTCTGTATCGGGACATATAATTTTAATTCCTATGCAGCCGATGGACTTCACCAATTTGTCTGCAATCACAGAAGTTTGATGGAAGCACTAAGAAAGTCCAGGAATATTCTTGACCACACCTCGATTCGTTGAATATGAATCTGCACCAAAGTTAGATTGAAACTCCGTCTTGAGCAAGGAAAGGAGCCACCTCATGTTTTGTACGTATTGCGTCGCTCCAATCATCACCGTAGTTATACAAAGAGAGCTAGTTAGAAGCGAACAGAAAGTCGAAATGGAAAACATGCTCTACGGAAGGACTAAGCTACCACATTTAGGCCAAAAAAGCGGGAATAATATCAGCTGTGTTATTATCTCCTCAGAAATCTACTCGAAGAATCACTAATGAATCCCGAATATGCCTAGTGTTTAAGCGTTTCAGTGTTTTATCGGGGAGTGGACTCGAATGAAGCAGAGAAAAAAACAGATGACGTGATAGCAATAGCGTAATCTTTTAAGGCATCATTCCATAAAATGATGAAGGCGTTGGGACCATCGCACTCATATCCTCTGTGCCTCAAGCTGATGTGCACAGGATCATGTGTGTTGTAGTACGAATACCACTAGATATGTCATGTAAATTCCGTAGGAGCAGGCTGGATTAAGTGGAACTTTTCTTTGCAAAGGCTCTTGGAACAAATCACACTTAATAACAGTGAGAAGCGAATTAATGATCAGATGCAAACAGCGATCACATCAACATGCGTACTAGAAGCAAAAGACACAATTCAGAAGGCCTATCAAGGAATGTACGCCGTGGTCGAAGACGCCAGTACTGATTTCCTCCAGGCTTGTTTGTTCAGAACAAAATCATTGCATGCAAATGAAGATATATAAGGACTTATTTTGCGGAAATACTTTTTTTTTCGAGTTGTGAAAAGAAAGAAAGACGATGCTGTTTACGAATGATCAATATGTAAATAGGAAATAAGTATTCAAAGAGCACTCAGAAAACAAAAACAATCATACATATAGTCGGATCCAGATGTATTGAAACGACTCGGGCTCCCGTTGACGTGCACGTTCTTTTTCTCTGCATGACACACGCACACACTTTCCTCTGCCAAATCCTAATCGAAGGCGTGACGCGGTTAGCCGGTTAGCGAAATTCGACGCCGATTGTAAGATGAACCATATTCAGAATTTAAACTAGCTAACAAGAGAAACATGGAATCTCCAGGACAGACTCCCGATCAGAGAAGCTCTAGCGTCTCTGGGGGCTAACTGAAGGGAAAATGCGATGCCTTGGAGAACAAAGGGGAAAGAAAGAAGTTAAGTAGAAAAGAAAGCAACACATTAAATCAGCTCAATGTTGGATGACAACGAAGGCGAAGATACCCGAAAAAAACGTATGATATCGGGAGGATCCTACTTGGAAAGTATGGAAGAATCGTAACGCTTCAATACTTTACTATCGTAAATCGGTAATTGCGCGATTCTCAGTGTACGTAGTAAATACAAGAAAGACATGGTGAACAGCAAAATGCATATGTTCAAGTTCCCCTTCTTTTTCCTTTTCCTAAAAAAACAACTATGTCACAGAAATTTGTGAGGTGAAGTATTGGTGACGTCCGCAGTCGCTGGTTGAGGTTATCTTCATAAAAAATGAATAATAGTTTCCTGCAATCTATCTGTACGATTTGCATTTCTCGAAAAAAAAAACACTGGAAGTTTGCAGCAGAGTAGATTAAACGAGATATCTTATTCGATTTTTTCTCAATGGTCGTTCTTTTGAATAGCATCATTGCTGAACGTTTCAAGTAACCGTCGTTATGAGCGAGTCGAAATTTGATTTGTCCGGACTCGATTTTCCCCGCAGGATTCCCATGCAGCCAAAATGTTTCGAGGATAAAAATCGGGACTCGCAGGCTAGGAATAAAATAATTAAACAATATCATGCGGTCTGCTAAATTTGGTGAGGTAGGAAACCCTTCGCTCCCAACTGATTTTCCCAAGCCGTATGTTATGATCACGATCGTTATCTTTCGTGACCACAGACCAAATTAATCTGTTACCAAAAAAAGAAAAGAAAGACGTGGGGTATTCCCCGTTCCCTACTGTACTCGGAAGTCTGTGATTACTCAGGAAATATATTATTTGAAGATATGAAGTAGAAAAATTAAGCAGTGATGTTGTCGGAGAAATAATTAAGCCTTGCAGGTACAACTTTTCGCAGCCCACACAGACCGAGAGGCGAGCGAAAATGAACTGCGAGGTAGTATCCCATTCAGGGTGCTCTATACATTCAGTTGTCGTCTCTCTCGGTCTACAGAGAGTTGGAAAATCTGAGAATTCTGCTAATCCAAACAAAACAGATAATTCTTCATATTCGCAGTCTCAGAAATCGCAATGAAGGGTAGATTGGGACTCCACCTAAATGATAAGAGATGGAAAAATGTTCGTAGATTTCTCTATACGATACACAACCTCTATTCCCTTTGTCGAGCTCCAATCGGAAGCTCATCACGCTAACCCGGTTGGACACATTCAACAAGAAATTAGCGCTGAAAGACTTCTTCTACAATCGAATAAATCAAGAACGTATTTACACGAAAAGAGAATACTTGAAATAATGGCACAACTTAAAAAGAGGCACTAACGACAGACAGAGCAACATCGAAAGTAGGAATCGAAATGTAAGGAAAAAAGGTACTGATTAAAAAACCAGCTGCAGGCAAAATCGTGTATAAAGCCTTTGGTTGAATAATATTGAGACGTAAATGCGTACGGAATTTTTATTAGATTCGATCATAGCTATCTTTAAAGGCATCACCCCACAAACCTGAGGTGGCACGAATTTCAGGTAGAGTATTCGTATACGGGATCGTAGATTAAGGAGAGGGGGTGATTCCGTCTATTTCTTCCTAATTTCCGTAAAAAAACGGCCGGGAAGATGAGGCGTGTGCACACGGCTGGTGCGCTCCAATCGAACCCGTTGTGGAAAATAGCGCGCCAGAACGCTCGAAGCCGCATCTTCCGGGCCGTTTTTTACGGAAATTAGGAAGAAATGGACGGGATCACCCTTCTCTCCATAATCTACGATCCCGTACACGAATACTCCATCTGAAATCCGTACCACCTTAGATTCGTGGAGTGATGCCTTGAAGCTGGGGTATTTTTGCCGCGAACACGTTGCCATTGACTCATTCCATAAAGTCTGCGATGACGCATTGCATACAGCAAAAAAGAAGCCTTTTAAAACGTCAGACTTCTCCCATCCTACTGTGTTTTTCTAGAAATGTGAGAAGAAGGAAGAATGATACATTGCAAAGTGCAGGTTTCTGAACTCAACTGAATGAAATTTTGAGAACGAGTCTGAATCTGATGGAGCCGATTTTAGTTTTAGTTCAAAACATAAAGTGCCTGGAGAGGAATACGCACCCTTCTATTCCAATAACGAGAGCCTGAGAAGATCCAGTGCAAAATCCACGTTATTTGTCGTTCTCATCTTGAACGATGATCCAATGTGATAGAAAAACATGCTTTTTGCAACCTGCGCGAGTAACCACAACAATAACCAGAAAGGAGAAACTCGAAAAATATCGAGAGCAGAAGAAAATAAGAACGGGAAGAGGGCGATGATTTAGATGGATTGTTGTTGTAGTTACGCCTCCACAACATAGCTGGACACGGAAAACTCAGGAACTTGTTATGTGCAACAAGTTTTTTTTAGCGAATTGAGGCCAAGAGGCCCTTACATCGGATAGTAATAAACAAACAAAGGTGCTTAACAGAAGCTGTACAAGATAATTCTCTTTCGTTTGGAGTAATTTTTGTCAAGTGCTACAGAAAGCAACGGTTCTTTTTCGTCCCTTTTGTGAAAAAGACGATTGCCGTAGCACTGTTCATCTACACATCCATTAGTTTTTTTTTTAATGCGAACAGATAATAAACAATAGAAATAGAATAAGATAGAAATGATATCGCCAAGATTATACTTTATTATGTTATACATGACACCCTCTGGCTCGAAGATTGGAGAAATGGGAAGCAGTCGGTGACAGACACGCATTTGATAGGATAAAATTTGCTGTATAGGACTTCCGTGAGGTTTTTGATCTCTTTGAAATGCGAGGATTGAATCAAGTGGTTTTATCACTTCAATTTCTCGTCATAAAAAAGAGGGGCCAGTTTTCTCGAACAAGAAGAATAGATACACATCAGAGTACTCTTGAAAATAATTTGAATTTTCACCTCAAGTGGGACCTTCCAATTTTCCGTAGCTGAGGATAAGTGCATGAATTGTGCAAGAATTCTGCTCGTATTATATTATCAATGAAGACACTGGCTCATTCATCGGCATTTCTCATAATATCATGGGAAGAGAATGAACAAACACAGCGTCATAGGAAGGAAGCAATGCATTTCTTTATCATTTCTATCATTGTTCCTCCAACGACGGTGAATCACAACTTTAGCGATTTCTGTGGAACAAGAAATGAACCCATTGCTTCCCAGCCGGTTTCAACTTGATTTCTTGACTTGAGTGCAGTTTAATTTTGAATTTGGCTAGTTATAATTTACGTAGTTTGAAAAATTAGAAGATGCACAAAACGCGATGACGTTATGTGGCAGTGGAACACATCTATTAGCATTTATCAGCACATTTATAGCTACAAATCCTAATTCACAGCTTCTCTCAAGTTTGAAATTGAATATTTACGTGGCAGATGGTCACATGTTCCAAAAAATAAGAACCAAAACAGTTGCTGATAGGTCTAAAAGTGGACCCGTATATAAATGTTGGTAATTGCTCATTTCCAATCTGAAGTATAAATAGTGCTAGGCGTTGGGGTCTAAACGTTCTACTTCGAGCCACGAAAGGATGAGAGTGACCGCTTTCGTGCGCTGAAAACGTGACTAAACAGATAGCGCAAGAAAACATCTTCGAGTAATGAGAGTGATGGTGGATGAGAAGAAGTTAATGTTAAACAATAAGAATTCCAGAGAAAAAGATTAGAATAAATCCACGTCCTGCGTATTTCTAAACAACATTTTCGAAGAGTTTGGCCGTTCACTTGGTCATAATGAGTCAGTAAAGTCGGCGTGAGTTGGGAAATGCAACTTGTCTGAACTGCAAAAATATCTTTGAAACAGCATCAAATCTTAGGATTACTAGTGATCCTAACGTAGAACGGAGTTAGCAGCAAAACCAGGCACAAGTAATGATTGATGTGATACCGATACCATCATCGGAAGATGGGGAAAGAGGGGAAAAAACAAGTGAAACGAAGAAATATCCCCTTGAAGAAGCGCAAGCATCCGCAACACCACTGTGGGCACCAGACAAGGATCGTATCCTCTCCCAAGGAGTCTATTAATGTCTGTTCCGTAATTGTACGTAAATAACGTTACGCGTTGCGTGTCTCTCGATGGAGAGCACTCGTCGTCGAGGAGCAGTTCTCCTGGCGTCTGTTTGGCGAGTGCCTTGTTTTCGCACTTGATGATAGCGCGACTCCGTCGTGGAAAGTATTCGTCGCCGCTCACCGCCGTCGACCCATCGCTGTTTATCACACGAACAAGAAAGGAGCGACACTCTCCCCTAGCATTCAAAATAGACACAAAAAGACGGGGGTTATCTTGGTGGCTACGAACAGGCACGCGGGGGTACGAAAACGAGGAAAGGTGGCTTGTAACTGTAGAAATAATGTTTAGAATCTAATTTGGGGACTTTTACGTCCTCAGGGAAGTGCAGGTGAAATGGCAGTGCATCATTCTCGATTAAAGAAAAACTCTGAAACTAAAATGAGTGCAAAGAAGGTTGGAGGGGCGAGTCCTCGTACCAGTGGACGAGATGTCCACCGTTGTCATTATTAATGTTCTTCGCTTCCTCTGTGGTTTTGTACCATTCTCTTGGAGGCTGATCTATGAATGATTAGTGAATAAATAAGAAACACAAACGCAAGAAAGCTTGGCAGCGCAATTTCCTCTAGGAAGAGCAGTTCCTTCTGTTCGATGCTAGTTTCTTTTGGACATCAGTCTTGCAGAAGAAAAAAAAAGACGCGAGAGAATAGGTCAGAAAGCAGGAAACAGAAGCTGTAGAATAAACATTTGACGCCAAGTCTGTTTTAATTCAATAGCTTGCTCTTCCTTCCAGACAAAAAATGAGCACTTTGACATAAATCGAAGCAAATCGGTAACCACACTAGTGAAAGATCCCGACACGATCACCGTGAGCGGGATATGGTAGCGGATTTAGCTAGAACTTCGATACGATCCTGATGAACGGGATAATGGTTTCGGCGAGTGCGCTTGGATAAAAGTCGTTGTTTGGTGCAACTTCTAGTTTCTTTTAATCGAGATCTCAGATTTCTTCTCATTTGGTTTCCTACCTTCAACTATTTGGCAGTTGATTGTTTCCTCAATAAAGGTTAAATGGTAATGAAGGTTAAATTGGATGTTTCCTCGTAGCAGCGCTGTTGCACTGCAGTCGGGTAAAGTAGGTGCTCCAACTGAGTAAGCGGTTGTACTCGAAGTGGGCGGGACCCTCACTCACTTCCACAGTCCGACTCGGGGGTCCCACGTAGGCACAACCGCTGGTTTTGGCCTGACTGTACTTGTTTGCTGGTAGAGGCTAAGATACAGCGACGGAATGATTGTTACATAAGGCTAGCAATGTTGAGGACATGACCCATCGTTAATTATTCTATGATTTTTGGTTAATTACGGACAAGATTCAGTTCAATGTGCGTAAAGTTAAGTAGAACTCAGAGTTTTGCAGAGCTATTAGTTTTCTTTTCCCTCATTGCAGAGGTAGGCGTCTGTTTAGATCAGATCTTAAAAAGGCGACGTATCGTAAAATTTTCGATGTTTGGATCGCTCGGGAACAATATGGAATTCGTGGTGTAAATTACAAGCATGAGCGTCGCCAGGCTGAATTTTCCCTAATGGTCCTGAAAGACGGGGTGGAAAACGACCGAGTTCCTGCGAGTTACGACAGAACCCTTATGCTATAGCTCAGTAGCCTATTCACTGATTTTACTTGAAGTGGCTGCTGAGAAGACCTCATCTATTTTCGACCGCTCGCTCGCGGATGCTACGCGTGTACAAGGGTGGCGCTTCCTAACGTACCTCGTAGGAAATAAGGCAGTTTCCCACGCTACTTCTGAGGGCAACGAGGGGGAATTACAGCCGACCATGTACGTACTCGTCATCTAGAACCTGGACTCTGTATTGTCTACGAGAGTTCCAAAGACCGAAAATTCATGATACGATGCGTTTAAATTCAACCATACAAACTGCAACAACTCGCAATTAATAAGCTAGTGATAGACTGCAAAATGTGCAAATACACTGAAAATCAACACTTGTTGGAAGTTTCTAGGATACTTTTCAACTTTGCCGTATTGTCATAGAAAAAGATATAGAATTTTATTTGAGAAAAGTTCTCTTTACTGTAGATGGAAGCTGCAGGGAACACCAGTAAAGTTCTGCAAGATGGAAACGTAGTTTGTAAGCTGAGAACCGCAACTGCTTTCACAAAAACAAATAAATGTGTTTGGAAACTGTTGAAATTTTAAACACTTCTGTGAAGTAAAGTTTAAAAAAGGTATCTTTCGAAAAAAAAAGCAAGAGTTTGTCGGATTTTGACAAAATCGTGAGGAATAAGGAAAATAAGATAAAGTTATCCAGTGAAATCAGCAGAAAAAAGTAGTGAACACCTTTTTTCTTGGACTCACTTTTTCTGTTCTTCAAATACCCGTCTTGTACCGCTGTTTTAATTTCCATTCAGGGGAAAAGAATGAAAAGTTAGCTTTTATAACTTCCTTCTCTTTAGCTTTAGATTTTATAATCACAGCATTATTTGACAACTGTTATTGCTTTCTTTTAGAATTTTAATTGGGTATTTACACAGAATTTTCCCACTTTTGATTTTTTTTTTGTATTCTGGGATTCGTAAGGTGTTCCGTTTTGGGAGCTTCTAAGGAGTTATCAGAAGATCAACCCCAATTTCTACATGAAACAACTGCTGATGGGCCGATGCAGTGCGCGAAAAGCGCCCAGAATGCCTCCGAAGCCGCATTGCTCCTGACAACGCGAGCTCTCAGACGGCGAAAGGACACGGCGATTTCTGGAGGACCCGGGCTGGACGATACCCCTACAGCCCATACTGCGCCCTATACTGCTATCACCTGCTCCTAGCTCTGAAGCAGCATGTGCGCGAGAAAACTTTCAAAGGCCTCGATGACTTCAGGAACGTACTCAACGACTTTTCATACGGCTTTCCTTCTTCTTCTGGAAGACGGGCGCTGAAACGTTGCCAATTGACTGGTTACATGTTGCTGATAATGATAATGATAAGGAATCATTCGAAAACGAAATTATTCCTGATAGTTTATCTGTAGCAATAAAATTTCAAAAAAAAAATTCAATTCTTTCCTCCAAAAATGGGAACAAAGATATGCAAAGACTCGACACAAGATATTAGAAAAATAACATATACATAGAATTCTTATTGAATGTATATTAACATACATTCTTATTGAATGAATTTTTTGCGTTTGGTATCGAGAGCCGCCCAAAAACCTGTCTATAATCGAATTAAGGAGAATTGTTGATGATTGTCACGTCTTTCTGTCGTGGAAAAACTTCGACGAACAATACAAGCATGCAGTACAGTACGCTAGACAAGTGCCGCAATCTGGACACTCGGTGCATGTAACGAGGGAAATGGTAAACAGGATCCCGTAAACTTTTCCGCAAATGCCCCCCAGACACTAACTACCAGGTGCATATCCCGAGGAGACGCAGGCAAGCCTCGACCAAGCCAAGCTCCAGTCGTTCAGAGAGACACAGTCTTGGACGTCTTGAACGCTCTTCCGCCATAAAGGCACAAAGAGCTACACAATTATAAGGAAACGTGAAAGGAAGAAAGCTGAGAATTGTCGAAACTACTGAATAAATTGAAAGCAATGTACTCAATAGTGCACGAAACATAAATTTTGTGTGATGATCCAACACTCAAAGGAGGGGACCGAGTTTATCCAGACATTACAGTCAGAAAGTCCAGAAATCTTAATAAGAAAGAATAGCAAGTGAAGGTGTTCTGGGCTGGACATAAGTTTTCAGAAGGAAACTTTCAAAAAGGAAGGAGTAGGGGGATCTAAGTCTCGAATATTCGACAGAGATGGTGCACAGAGTTTTGGGATTTACATAAGTCTATTGTTATTCGCTATTGACTAGGAAACTAAAATAAAACCATCTACTGATGTTGACGAAACGTCTTCCATCTTATTTCCATGCTAATTGTGCAAATATGTCGCCTAAGTTGTTACAGTGGCCTTCTTACGTTTCGCTTTGCTCAAAAAAGCAAAACTGAAGTGTCTTTTTTGCGATTCGAGGAGAAAACAGAAACCGAAGGCAAAGAGGGAAAATCGCTGTGGATGAGTTTTTTTTGTTCTGCGTGGCGCCGCGTTAAGAGCCTGCAGCGCAGTCGTCGTCGCATTCGACAAACGATCTGTGCAGCCGCGGTGGGACGACGGGCGAAAGTTGCAGGGAATCACGTCCGCATCAGAATACAATCAACAATCGAGCGTCCTTAACCATCGTGACAGCCGCCGCCGGGGACCGCGGGATGCGGACACGTTCAGCTTCAAAACTGGCGGCGATTAGCGTAGCAGAGGGAGTGGAGCAATGCTGACGAACGGAACATGGCGGATGTGTGGAGCGGGGGAAGAGCTGACGTAAGAAAAGTTCCGGTTTCAAGTCAGAAGACGGCCGGCCACGTTCCCCTCTTCTTAGCCTCCTGAGGCTTCCATCGCGGCGATAACCGATGCAGCTTCTGTGCAGTAACAAACGATGTCTCGCGCAGTAGCAATTTTTATCTTGTCAGTTGTGTTTTTTCATGGCTGCGTGTCAAGCTGCACTTCACGTGACAAAAAGCCAGACTTTTTCTCTTTTTTCTCTCTTTTTTGGGAGGATTTTGTTCGAGTCACACGTAATGGGGTTCGATTTATGCGATAGTTTGTAAGTGTGTAAATTCCAGGTGAAGTGCGAGTTCCAAAACGAATCAAATTACTTTTTGCTCTAATCACACTATCCATAAAGAGGCAACCTTTCTTAAACGTACGTGTGTTCTGAAACTAATTACTAATCCAACCACGACCACTGTAATAAACCAGTACCTACACATAGTTTAAGAGATTATGAATCTCTTTAAAAATTCATTCCATCAAAGTCGCAAGTTTTTTCTCTTTTTTTTTGGCCTTTACCCTGTAAACAATTCGCAACAAGATCGGTCTCAAACTTCGCCGATGGTTATTTATTGGAGTTCTGTAGTAACATGTGCAGTGCAGGGGTGAAATTAATAAAAAGTTGTCTGAAAGTAGCAAACACGTCAGATGATGGAACTTTGCTGATCTTTGGATCTGACCAAACACGTTCGGTGTTATTTAACGCATCAAGGTGGTCAAATAAAGTCCTCAGATCATCTCATATGTGGAGAAGGAGATCCAGGATTGCGGCTGTGCGAGGAAATGCTAAGTGCAGCGAAATGTATGCACTGATAACACCCAATTTAAGAAACGGGACTGTGGAGGTGAAGATGCGGGCGATCCTGATTCTCGTATTCGTAATTTTTCCTACTATCTCAGAAGTGCTGTGGGTGCTTTCCGTCGAATTTCATTCTTTTTTCTTTTCTAATTCTTCGGGTTTCTCGTTGGAATTTTTCGGATTTTTTTTCTAAATATTCAGGTGGACAGTGACTTTTCTCTTTGAAAGCCGAGAAAATAATGATGAAATATTCCCAGAATTTAGATGAATCTTTTGATTAGGCCCTTCATGTAAAGGGAGGATACACTTCAAGAATATTGCTCTATAATCACGAGGGAACTTATAAATGTGGGACGCTATAATGAGATTTTTCCTGGAGAAATTCCTAAGCCTACACTCAGCACCTTTGCTTAACGACATTGTTGTATAAAACTATCCATTCATCTCTGATCATTTCCTGGTCGATGTCTCGCCCGAAACTTCGTCGGGCATGCGTCATCGCCGGCGCATTGTTGGTGTGGTCGATCAGCTGACCTTCGACGTGTCGTCAACGATCGGCGCACAGCTGTTTCAGAGGGAATTCTTCAAATCATTCCACGCGGCGGCGATGTTTTTTCCGCTCACGCCATCGCGCCATTACAGAATACAAAGAATGCCAGCACACTGAACACATCGCAAAGTGCCCTTCAAACGGTGCTGACGATCGGAACAACGAGATTTTTCGGCCCCGTTCCGTCGTCATCTTTTGTGTCTGGTCGACTTTGTAACATAACGGCACGGCCTTGGAGGTACACAACAGCGAACAGGATGACATGAAACTGCCGGAGAGCACCACACTGCCCGAAACGATCAATTACAATCCAGGAGTGTGGTTTCGCTGGGTTCCTCTATCTATTTATGTGTGGATGGACAATAAAGAAGATCATGAACAGCTGACGCTAATTACAGTCCATCCCAGGATTAGATTAGAGGCTACTCGATTATTTTCCAAAGTTCTAAAAATTCCCATCCGATTTTAATTCCCACTGGCTAATTTGTTCTTCTCCTCACTACCAGAGAAAAAAAGAACGTCGATTTTCCAGCAGGAGCCTGGTAAGATTCCTCGAATTGGAATGAAGCAGTTTCAAATGAGGGATTTAATTTAGATGAGATTCTCAGGATTATCCTGGTCGTGTGCTTGTGACATCTAGCATCCACTAGTAGCAGGAGCAAATGTTATAATGGAGAAATAGCGAAAAAATCTAAATGTAGTCAGTTGAGTTGAGACAATTCACATGTCTATAACCTAGGAGTTGAGAAGTTCCACTGGATACGCAACTCAACAAGCTTCAGGAATTGGTAAACTGATATACGTGGTGTGGAATGCCGGCTGACTATTCTCTTTTTCTGAGAAAATATTCTTTTTTTATGATATGAGTTTGAGAAATCAGGCACATGAAAATTTGATCATTTGGAAAGTGCCACTTAAATGTACAGAACTGTAATCGCCCGTTATCTCTGACTCTATCGATTTTTAACGGCTTCAGAAACTATTTTCAACATAACTTCCAGAGGATTCTAAATACTGAAGAAAGAGTGAATTGATTTGGAGATTTAAAGAATTAATTTCAAAAAACATATTCAATCCCTTTTTAATTGAAAAGAATTTCGAGACCGCAGAATTCAGCGAATTCTAAAGAGAAAAATGAGTTCAAAGAACTCTTTAGAATTTTCAAATAGTAGGGGAAAAAGCCTGCTGAGCAACTCCATTTCGTTGATCAATAAGTGTAAAGAAAAGAGAACAGGTGCGATCAATTACGAAAACAATTTCGCCGCAAAATTAGTGGATGATTTGTTCAGAGTCTGACAAAAACAAGATAATTTTGTGGCGGTTGATTCCCCAAAATGTCGTTTTTTTCTGAGATAGGCACCAATTTTGCGCTGTCATCTGCCATTATGTCGCTATCGACTCGGTGGCGATCCAGTTCGCGATCATGTGGACATCTCTGCTTTCATGCTTCTATTTTCAAATGCTACTTTGAAAAATTCAACTTCGGAGGTCCGAAGAGCATAAATAGTGGGAGGAAAAGGATATTGTAAAGAACCTCGATTCCTATTATTTTCTAGTAAGGTCTAAAGATAATTTGAAATATCTCTAAGGATGTATCAGGAAATTTCATCGAAGTTTTCATTACCTCAGTGACAAAGGTGTTCTCCAACCAGAAAATCCGTGCCTAAAGCTGCGAAGAAATACATCGCCCATTGTTTCGGAGAAAAACTGATCACAGCTGAGTACGAACTATGTAATCCGAGATCTTTTCCTTACAATGCCCTTATCGTTGAAAAGTGCTCTTTCGTGGTGAACAACGGTTCAATAGTGCTAAAATGTGTGTAATATTGTGTCGCACACTGCTTCATCCGACGCTAATAGTACTAGTATTGTTATTATTGGTAGAAGTTACGGTGGTGGTGGGGAGTGTGTGCACGTTATCGGGCCGTCGCCGTCGCTCGCCGCAGCCGCACATCACGCGCCCTCTCTGATGTAATCCTGCACTTCCCCACATCAACGCCACGTCGGTCGTGGCAATTCGAACTACGCGGGGACCTGACAAAAATCCCCGTGTGAAGAATTTGGCTTTCCAGGTGATCGCAGCCTTGGAACTTTTTCGAAAAACATGAAAACTACTGGACCTAGTGGACCCTACACTGTAGAACAAGTCAAAAATGGCCAGAAAAATTCCACGCATCGAGGGACTCTCTGGGACTTTGAAACGAATGCAAGCTCCTCGAAAAATTACAACTTAGATTGAGAGAAAAACTACGGAAGGATAAAAAATATAAATATGTAAGCAGATTTGGGAAAAAAATCCAACAATATGAAGGTGCAGAAAGAGCAGAAAGAGCAGAAAGATGGGTGCTTTGCAGATTTATTCGGTTTATAAACCTAATCGGCTTGAATGTAATTAGGAGGAGACGATAAATATTGAGAAGAGGTTGATTCCGATTCTGAGCGTAGTACTTTCGTTATGAGTCTTTAGGATGACTGATTTTCGAGAAGGAAAAAGCATTTGATAAGGGCTGACGAGTTTCGCAGCTTTTCTGGCACATGGGCAAAGCGGGAGTGATCTTCATAATTTAAAACACTTCATCAAGAGCAGCCATTAACAAATTTGCTTCAGATCTCAGATGATTCCCGGCATATTTGTTTGAAGATTAGGGTCATAGGCGGCAGTTCAGTGCTATGGGAGGTTCACAAAAGAGAAGGTAATAACTCTTCTAGAGTAAAAAAAATCTTTGGAAGACCAGCGAATTCCCAGTTTTAAAATAATCAGTGAAAGTTGAAGTCTCAATTATTGGTGCTCGTGACTGGAAGATCGGTAACATTCGTGCGGAAGTGCGATAAGGCGGTTGCGAAGGTGTTTTCACTATTTCAATCGCTATTTTTTATGTGAGGTCAAAATTATTGGTGAATCGATTATTCGTACTGATGACGCATGCATGACAGTTTTTCCTGAATCGAAACAGAATTTTCTATCGTTTAATTCTTCATTCCTTCTTTGCATACTCATCAAAAATTTTCACTTGTCTGCGTAGGTGGAAGAGAAATGCCGGGACAAGATGAAAATATTATTGTGTGTACAAAAGCCATCAGTTTCTGGGAAAAAATTCGTCAGATCCCTTGAAATGCTCCTAATTTCATGTAGAAAAGGACTCTCGAATCCACAAAATGAGTTTGTAAGAGGGGTTTTTAGTGATGTATATGCGCAAGCAGAAACAAATGAACTATATTTTTCTGGAAGTCATTAATTATTTTTTACTAGAAGTCATAAGACATACGAATCCCTCACCTCTTCGAAGGCAGAAGAGGAATAGAGCTCTAGAAACAGATGAGACCCTTGGACAAATTGCCACCGAAACTAGGGACGCTCTCAATTAAATATGAAATGCATATGTATCAGTACAGTTAGAGTACAGTTCACTCCAAACAATGGAACACTGCGTGCATCCAGAATGTTGGAAAAGTATATTCTGGAAGAAATGTTCTGGACTTCTTGAGTTTTAATTAGGCTTGCCACGACAAGACGGTGCACGAAATCGGTTAGGAATAAATGAATAACTAATGAAATTTACATCCACTATCAGTTTCTAACTTATTTCATTGCCAAAGCAGTAGAAAGTGAGGCTTGTTGGGGTTGATGAAATGGTAGTGAAGTGCATGAGAAGAAAATCGCATGAGGAACAGATTCTGCAGTGGCGAAAACAGATTTATATTCTGAAATGTTATTGTCCGAACGTTTATAAAACACTTTTAAATGCGTTAGTTCGATTCTGCACAGCATTTACGCTAAACAATCATGTGTTTATCCAGAAAAAAGTTCATACGATTCAAACAGTGCGTGGTCGAATGTTATGTTACAGAATAGTGGGGAACAAAGAGAAAATAAGCATGTTTGGAATGATGTGTTGACGATCGGCGTCGCAAAACGTAAACAGGGCACGGTTTCACACAGCAGTAGGTGGGTGGCCTACCCCGACCTGGCTCAAGGTAGACAAGGAAATTAATTTGGAACTATTAGGACAATATTATTATTAGGCGCACTAGCGAGTCAACCTCTAGCAGATCAAAAAGTCGTATTACTATACTACTTTGCAACATTTTCAGTACGTTACAAATTCAAAAATCCTTAAGAAATTGTTTATGAAACGAGCGAAGAATACAGAATCCAAACAAGTTGTTGTGCTCGAGAGTGGGGGAAAAACTGGCTTGTTTTGCGGTCCAGATGGCATTTTTCTAGTTTTTCTGCATCTCTGTGCCCTGTCAACACCTCACCTCACACCGCTGTCTCTGTCAACGGGAAGAAAATTATTCGCAAACATATCGCTCAAAATGTTTCTTTCCGCTACATTCAGCAATGGAAACATGGTTAGCGGGTTGAAAGAAATCGTAAGAAAATTTTCCCGAAATCAAAAACCTAATGCCATAGGTAAGTGCCTTACCTATGTTCTGGATGTTCCCCTTGAAAACTTGTTCATGAATTCACATTGGAATGCGTAGCTAACTTGTATTCCTAAGAATTTTTCCGTCGCAGCTATACATTCTCCGAGATCCGAAACGGAAAATGCATCTCGACGTCAGTTTGCTGCACAAACAATCTCAAAATCAGCGCCGCCGTTTCAGATTTCCTGGGAATAGAATCTAATAGCTAACATCCACAAAAACTCCCTCGCATAGCAACATGGCATCCGCATACACTCTGCAGTCCTCCACCAAGGGCACCTCCGGCAGCAAATCCGCTCATTTTCGTCTTCGGCACCGTGAACCTCGCCGCGCGTGTGTGGGTACTGTTTGCGTTGTGATGCGCCCCGACGCTCAGCCAGTCAGGTGGTGGTTTGCCGGTCGTCGGGCCTCACACACACGCGGCTGTGTGCGGGCGCCCGCCGATGACAGGTCCTGAATTGCACGCGGGCCGCCTTTGCCCCGCCGCCGTGCGCGCGATTCTTTTTCGGGTCGCAAAAAACGCACGACAATCTGCCGACGATGCGTAGACGCGCGAAATAACCGGTTCCACCCGCTCTGTTCACGAATGTCATGAGGAATGGCAAAGCTGAGAGTTCAGGTCAAGAGGGACTTCTGGGGTGGGATGGGAGGAATTGGGGGTTCTTGTTTGAGAACAGAGAAGAATTCTTCACTAAATTTCCTGGCTATGTTAAGATGTGAGAATGGTGAAATTATGTTTTTATGATATCATTCTCTAACTGAGTTGCATTAACTAGTGAGCCGAAACTGTTAACGTTGTATCACTACGGTTGATACATCGGCTTCGACGTCCTTTTCGGATTCTCCAAAGTCAAGGGCAGGTCGTGGATTTTTGCTTTCCACCCTTGAATTCAAAAACTGATGATTAAAGCTGAAGTAACGGAAAGATACACTCATGATTCACATCAGCGCTCTCCATGCTGGAAGACGAAAGAAGTCATGGTGTGGTGTTGAGAAGAGAGGTCTTCCGATTTGCTGCGGGAACACGAAACATTGGCACCACAAAAACGCGGATCCACTAAAATGGTGTGAGATGATCTTCCGGCTGCCTTAAAAAAAGCAATTAAAACACGCCAAGCTCTGCAGAGTCCGGGAATTCATAAGTACTTCGATCCATGCTTTTCAATTCCGTTTTCTATCACTTTATTAAGTTCTTCGAACTTGGCGCTATCTTTAGTGAATTTGTCTTCGGAAGCTCTCTAGTGATCCTCTTTTATCTTATTCGACTACAACTTATCATTAAATATCTTTCCTTCTCACAAAAAAATCCTTAAAAACATCAACAGGAAAGACCACAGGCTCCACAATAATTCCTGTGAAGTGGGGTTAAACACTTCACCATTGCTAAGTGGCGCTCTAACAGGTTCTAATAGTTACGAGAATAGATTTTTTCCTGGTTGTACACTCAAGAAAGAGGAGTATGAACTTGGGATTAGTTTTACCTCAAGTTCAATATTTGCCTGCTCGGGCGACTGCTCCAAAAAATATCCAGCCATTTCTCTCCGAAGATCACAGGTGTCATCGCTGCTGTGAATCGCGGTGTGTGCTGTAGTTCTTTCCAGAAAAACCACTTTTTTGAATAAAACTTGCTTGGGCAGCGGAACGTGTCATAATTTGATGATTTCCGCAGTGTTTTATCTCAAAGAGCGTCTCCTTCAAGAAAACGTTGCAACTTCCTTGCGAGTTTTTCGCTGGGGTACATTTTCAGCACTCGGAGGAGGTACAACTCCTGCAACATCCGTTTCCTCCACAGATTAGAGCTCCAACCACGCGAATCCTGGTAAAAATGTTGGCAATATTGCTGGTCTGAAATCTACAGGAAAACAAAACTAATTCCTACGGTAACTTGTCTGGATTAAAATTCACTTCTTATCTATGTGGATATCAAAGACTGAAGAAAGAAGTGTACGCGTCGATTCTCGTAGATCGCGCACGTGAGTGGCAAGGGAAGCGTCGCGGTCGCTTGGCGAAACCCAAGTGCTGTCATCAATATTCGATAAATGTGTAACACAACTTTATCGAGAAGTATTCGCTCTCATCCTTCATCGACACAAAAAGCTGTTGGACACGCAAAATCAGATAACCCGCTGTAACACGTGATTTATTTTCTCTTACGGAGAAAAGAGTGATGGAAAATTGTGTTTTGTTGTAGTTGTTTTCTGTCAGGCTGGTGTCCTCGTGATAGGAGTTCTAGCATCGAAGAGTTTCCAGAGTTGAGGAAGTTTTCGCGAAGATGAAATGGAAGATGAAATGAAATGCTTTGGGAAAAACCCTTAAAAACTGAAAAGCATGGTTTTCGCTACCTTGAATACTGAATGTTACATTTGATGTACGCCTTAACACAAGGGTTGTACATGCTGAGCAAATTTTAGGGCAAAACTGTAACTTTCTCCCTCTAATAGGACTAGTTCCACTAATGTCAAGGCGTTTCTTTTCTTGTGCATGAGCCGTTTTTAGTCAGTTTGAGTATTTTTCACCAGTATGAACATTTGGCGAAAATGGCCACAATTGAACAAGTTGTCTCATAAACAAACCTCGTTAGGCCGTTTGCAGAAAAATATGCGGCAAATTCTTCATTAAACGTTTTATTTTCCTCATTAGCTCTTAGCTCTGCGGTAACCGAAATGACCATTCACCGAAACCGACACCGACACCGAAATTATTAGGGTTAGGCGTTTCACATTTTTCCTCCTGTTTAAAAGTGAATGAAAAAAAGGATTATGTTATAATGTCTCAGTTGTGGTGCGCTTTTTTCTCAAAGTCCCACGCAGATTCAGCGATCACAGCCTTATGGAGAAAGAGCATTCCTTTTTAAAAACAACCCTCCAAGACGTTCCTTATCGAGAACTTACGGAAGAATCGGCTTTATGAAGGAGGATCACTACAACTCGGCTATTTTCAGTAGCGTAACGATCATTTACGAGGATCGATTGGTGGTGAGTCTATTCGATTACGCACCATCCGCCCAAACAACGTAATTTTATCTTGATAATGGAAGCAATCAAGGAATGAGTACACATCTACTGGATGGAATGTCCTATTTCAACCTATTTTTCTTCTAGAACAAACGTAGAAATTCTTTGGTAATTCTCAGCAAACAAACATTGGTTGATTCCAAACAGTCGAATTTTAACAACTCCAATATTTTCGAGATTGAACAAGCGCACATAAGATACAAGAAAGAGTTTCTTATGAATCTTATGGAAATGCAACCTTGTTCATTTGTTTACGTTTTGTCCATGAGAGCGTCATCAAAAAAAGATAAATTTCCAGAAATGATGTGGTAGATTAAAACTTACACCATGTTAGGACGACTTTCTGATCTTGGCACAGGGCAAAATCTTATCGGAAAGATCTTATTTCTTCACTGTTTCGTTTTTTTTTTTGCTACGAGGCCTTCACACACTCCAGTTAGAGTTGAAATATGCTACAGCACTGATAGCAGCACATAACCAAACACATAAGAAAAGCTTTCTAATTATGTGGAACACTCCAACAACCAGAGAACTCGATTTTGAATCAAAGCAGTCAAATCAGTGCTCCAATCTTTCAAGTAGTAATTGCCATCAAATTACTGGAAATATGAAAAGAAAATTTCCAAAAAAAACTCCGTGTTAAACATGAAGTACTCTCCTTCCTTAGAGTTCAATAGAATTTGGTGAGGAGTTCTGCTGGAAGAGTTCCTCTACAGTAGGATCTGACCTTGCCAGAGTAACTCACAGTGGAGGGACCTAAGCTGAAGCCTAAACTATAAAGTTCATTTATATAGTGAAGTTATAAATGGACTATGTGGTGTGATCCTTGCACGAACGTGTAGCCTTCAACGCGCTGATTCCAATCTGTGGAGAGCTTTCACGATCGGGTCTTAATGTCACCTGTTCTACGTGTCTCAAAATCTGATATCCCAACAGGAATTGCCAGAAATCGGCTTCCGCTCTTTCGATTCATTGGATTTAAAGCGCTTAACTGGAGATCAAAGCAATAGTTGTATAAACAGTAAACAAATGGTTAGTTCATATGAGAGAATTAGAACTATGCCATTTGAGCCTTGATACCTTGAAAATAACATATCATACGGTTAACGTACATCGTACTATGATTGATAAACGAGTGTTTTAAATAAAGATGACTCTAACTTTACGGCTTTTTGAGGAAAGATTTTAGAAAATACCAATTCTCAAAAATGTTAATCAGCGTGTATGGTTTACTTTGAAAGCGAAATATTGGTCGTGCTGGTACGATCGGGCGTACTGGTATCATTGTCATAGGAATACTGGTGGAGTGTGTTTGCGAAGAGGAGCTGTGTATGAGACCGAGGGCTAACGTGGAACCAAAGCTAGTGGTTAAGGAAAACCAAGACCAGAGAATCTCCAAGAACTTAAATTGTTGACTTAGTCCGTACTGTGTTCCGAGCATTTCTCCTTATTTTTGTTGAAACCGTCATATTCATAACTAGAAATGGTTTAATGGTTATTTGTTCTATTAGTTCTCCCACTTCTCAAAGAGAAACATATTTAGTGGCAAAAACCTTCCCATATCTCTAGCAGCAGTTATGCAGTAACTCGAACTGAGAAAATCACCTAGAGACGTCGGCGCGTCATTGTCGGGCTCATTCCGACTACTCGAAATGAGTCTCAGCGCAAACTTCTTTTTCTGACTAACGAAGATGGGCAGCTGCGAATGGCACGTCGATGACGTCCGTCCGCCGAGTGAGTGTTTCTTTTTTCCTCGTCGCGCATTCGAGTGTTTTCCGCGGCGACACAATCGGGATTTCCGTGGGCATCGCCGATGTCGGATTCATGTGCTGCATTTGACGTCGCGGACGGTGTCTTTGAGACTCTCCGCAGGGTTTGCCGCAAGATTTCGTACACATCTGCTATCCGAGTAACTACTCGATAGCGGAGAAGATGTTCACTACCAAAAGCGCTACACAGATGGGTGAAAAGATGAGAGAAGAAGATGTAGTTACTTTTGGAAACATCAAAGAAGGTACTCGAAAAAGAGAGAGACAAATTTTGTTAGGTGAGTTAAAAATTTCTTAAATAAACGTTATCTGACGAATGAACCAATACGGAAAATATTGTTGCAAGAGGTATGGGTATCTGGAAGAAGAGATGATGTCTTCGAAGAATCAGTTGATAAAACTAAACAAAGTACGACTTAAAATAAATTCACTGTGAGCAAAAAATACCTGCATTGTGCACTAAAGGAGTATGTGTTCAAATGCGACACACGTGTTCATGATGTAGTCTCACCTAGGGTCACTTTAAACCGCCTACGAACTTATCGCACATCAGATTTCCATGCAGTGTCTATGGGACGGCCACTGTCGCTGCCACTGTATAATGTCCATTTCATTTCTTCTTGACTTGATTTTTGGATATGATTACTTTTTTTCGAAGAATCCGATGCATTCTCAAGCAGCTCGATTTTTCAAAACTTTGATCTGAATGGATGTCTTAAACCAGGGTGGATGGCTTACTGATGATGGCCACCTTCAACAACCACAACAGTCCCGTTGGCGAGAATCTCATCGCACTAAACACTCTGCAGTCGAGAGGGAACTCGCACGGCCTTCACATGGGTTCTCCTTGAATTACATATGCTATTTTAATGTTTTGAGGTGGTTTGCAGTGGCAACGGAGCAGCTACAAAGCAGGGAGCAGCAAATCTCCTTGTCCTTGGATACTGATAATGCCCTCATAAGCAACTTACACAAGAACGCCAACGCGTACTGGAATAATGAAACACTTTTACAACGGAACAATTTCCACCATGGGTGGTCTCATTGGGAACAATGGTCCTAATTCCACCCTCATCCTTGTTCAAAAAATGAAGAATTCACAACCGCTGAGATTTTGTCTAGGACTGATATTGGATAGAAACAAAGTTTAGCACTTATCGAACCTAAGCGTTTGGTAATAACCGCACGTTTTCCAAAGTTCTGAAAATTAACGAAGAAGCACTATAATTTGAAAAAGAGTGGGAAAAAAGGATGGATGCCTTAGAAATGAATTCTACGACGCTGCCATGAGGGAAGAGGAAGAATGCGTTGAGATTCTGTCATTTTTTTAGATAATAGTTCTTAGATAATGAGATCACCTTCAATAAGACTTGTTTATTTGTATTAGAGGTCATATTTATTCTCATTTTTTGATGGAATCCATGTCTTTGCGCCTCAAGCAAATCCCAGTGGCCATTAGAAAACCTTGAAGGGACGAAGGAGGTCCAAGCGTGTGAAATGGAAGTCATACCGTTTTGTCTATAGACCTTATAGCATAGGTTTCGAGAACATCTCGCAAGACTTGCCCGATCAAACCACTAATCACAGTTCATTTTCATTTTTCTATCGAACCCATACTTTTACAGGCACTCATATGATCAGCTGGAGAAAGCGATTCCAGGATTAGCGTAAAACGGAGCCTAGTATTTATTGTTAAACATAACCACACAAAGTAGTTTCAGATGGAAAGCTAGGCAATATATAATATGAACATAAGGCATTGTTTATAAAATCTGTCGGTCCACATTCATAAATACGTATGATCCCTCGAGAAATTGTTTTCCTCCTTCATCTGAAAGCAAGAAGATAAATTTAGGATTGTTTGGAACGAAAACAATGAAGCTTTTATACCTTAAGCATCACTTTAATCATGTTGATCTTGACGCCTTTTTTGACGGCGTCTTTGAAAAATTGTATTAAATTGCACTTTAGATCAGTAGTAGGCAAATATTGAATGACTAACCGATCGCAACGGGCTGGGCCTGAATTATTCAGCTTTCCGGATTTTGAAATTATCTATTTCTACTGAAGAAATCCTACCTAGATGACGAGTGACTATCAAACTCTTGCATTGTCCCATTTCTATCACTTGATACACTGGGTGTACGCGATATAAATTGTTGTTGCTACAACGTACCTAAAGATAGTCGTTTGCTACCACATGAACGGTACAGTACGGTAAAGTACAGATAACCAGTTGTGTGCGAAAAATTTACTGACTGCAATTGTAGATAGAAGTCTTATCACGGTTCTTAAGTTTAATTTTACCCATGAGCGTTCATTTCTTACAAGTTCGAAAATTTTATGTGTCCGTTGATTGTAGTTTGAACACAGAAGTTTGGGCGCTGGGAAGCGCTCCTTAAATACTATTTATTTACCAACGGCGACGAAATTGAGTTGTCGTGACAGGCTTTTTGAACAAGAAGTACGATCCTTCGAAATGACTATATACGACGCGATTTGCAATGCACTGTACGGATGGAAGCTGTCGCGCTGACCCGCTGATAGTAACTGCCTGCGGAGCTGAGCGACAGCACCACACTTCCAGCGCAGCCGCTGAATTGCTGCATGCCACGAAATTGCCGATAATCTGACCTCTCCACGAAGAGATACGGTTAGGGGTGTAGAACACGAGTATGACTGCGATCACGGCCAGTTCCCACTAATCGTCTTGAAAAACGGCCCGAGAAACGGTCTTGTAGATCAAATTTTTCCACGAGGCAACCAGCAACATGTCACTTACTCGAGCGTGAGCATGTGCGCCGCCTCTGCGAGCGAGCGGACAGTCTATGGGGTGCTGACGCTCCCGCTTCCACTGGTTGGCAGACGCGACGCGAGGTGGCGTGTTACGAGGTGCCTTTCGGGGAAATTCGATCGACATGGGCGTTTCCCGCAGCTTTTCTCAGGTATGAGAAAGTCTTCCAGTTCCGTTCTTGTATCTGTGGATTAGGAGGAATTGAGCCTGACGGCGCTTATACTCGTAGTTCACAGCTCGACTCTACCTATTCGCAGGGAAAACCCAACACCTCTGACGCCCTTTATTACGCTTGGCGCCGACTGTGCAGTGCAAAATGCCTGAAAATCTCCCACCTTGACCGCGAGGTGGTTATTGCTGAGATTGACCAACATATGCTCCGATTTCCCTCCTGCTGGCGTGAAGGTTGCAACCTGGAAAGAGACGAAGTTCAAAAGCGTGATGCACATCACTCCCGTGAATGCCAGCTCTTACCTCGGGGTCAATAGAAAGGCCTTGATCGGTTACTTTAGACGACTTATTCGACTTCAGCTCATCGAGTTTACCGTTATTACCGTTCATCCACTTGTAAATGACGGAGTCGTAATGAAGCTAGACGGAAGAGTGGAATGATTGCCGTCTGCTCACCGTCTCAGTGAACATGGAAATGGAACACTGCTGCAGTGAAATCTCCCTTTTATGTGATCTGAACATCCCATAATCATAGACTCGAATACAGTCACTTAGATTAGCATAAGCTTACTACTTATCTGTTTCATATTTACTTTAGCTGCTTGAACCACATCGAGCGGAACCACCGCTTAAACTTTCCTTTCTAAATGCTATACCACAACGACTAGCATTTCTGTGTCCTTCCGTCTGTCCGATGTGAACTCCCGCGGACATTCAGAGATCAAGAGGACCTCAAACTCGAATGACTAACCCTACCCATTCCATAACCTGTGACTGAGCGCAGGTGACACACGCTTGCACCAAACTTCGCATAGGGGAAATCCCGAGCTTGACGCTGTGATAAAAATTGTGCAACAACATTTGAGGGAGTAAGAGGGCGGAACAATAACATTTTATAAAGCAATTATTGGATTTCTCCTTTTCTTTAGCATAGAAATGGACGGAGCTAAACTTTTGAGAGTAATCGACGACGCATGTATGTAGACCGTAGACGACATTTCCCAGCAATGATGGATCCAGTTATTTCTTTTTGCGATTTCGCTACAAACCTTAGGGTTTGCGGGAACCTTAGGGACGAAAACAACTGGGATTTTTGATGGTGGATATTAGCACGTCATGGAAAGTATTTCCAGGTAATCGACATTAATGATATCGACTTATTTCTGTTGTATAGACGCGAAAACCTTATAGCTTAAACTTTCTTCATACATTGGTCACAATTTTACATCTGCCAAGAAACTTTCGTCCCTTTTGAGCCAATCTATAGACTTTTAAAGGCATCACCCCACAAATCTGAGATGGTGCAGATTTCAGGTGAAGTATTCGTATACGGGATGGGAGACTACGGAGAGGGGGGTGATTCCGCCCATTTCGTCCTAATTGGCGTAAAAAACAGCCCGGAAGATGTGGCCCCGCACAAGGCTGGCGCGCTTCAGTCGAACTCCCTGTAGAAAATAGTGCGCCTAAACGCCTGAAGCCATATCTTCCGGGCCGTTTTTTACGGCAATTAGGAAGAAATGGACTGAATCACCCCCTCTCCATACTCTCCCATTCCGTATACGAATACTCCACCTGAAATCCGTCTCAGCTCAGATTCGTGGAGTGATGCCTTTAATGTAATTATCAGCAACCCCCCACCTCCTGCTAGCGGCAGAAAACGCACAGACCTCCTTTCTTACTGCTTTGCATTGTTTTTTTATGATTAATCTTAGTGAAGTCCTTTTCCATTAGTTTTATCTTAGATTTTGCTCCTAGGGCGCCTTTAAGATAAGAGTTTATAAAGGTATAATTCCTGCCCTACTTTTTTTGCTGTCGATTTTTCTTCCGTAATCACACTACGGAGAAACTCCCTTTTCACTAATTCAGAAGTTTCTCGTGATTTCACGGCGTCTCCTCACGAACTTCATTCCGCTGGAATTGCATTTTTCTCCCTCGTTTTGTGTAGCTGTACCTGACTGGCCTTATCCTATGACGAATTTGGGGATTTCATTATGATTTTGATTATAAACACACGCTAATCATGAACCGTTGACGAAAATGGGGCAGAAATTGAATTCCTCCAAACTGAGATCCTAGTGTCATCCTAGGAGCAAAAGAAAAGAAAAACTAATAGAAAGAACTTTGAATGACCATGTAAGCCTATTCATGTATTGTTACAGGAGAAAAAAGAGCGGGAAACAAGACTCAAGACGAAGAAATAGTTTCGGGAGGTTTCTTCAGTACTGTAAAGGCAGCTTTGTACAGTCCTTCACCGAGAACGTGCTGTGTCGTCATGTTACAACAGTTTTTACGCCGATTGTATCTACAGTTCGGTTAGAAAATTCGCAATCACAGCGCTGCGTTTGATTGCTGTTCTCGGAAATTACATAGACGAGGTGAGTGGGGCGAAACCTTCGCTCAAATCCACCCTCTGGTCAGAAGGTCGTCACCAGCGGTGACCAAATCTTCGAGCGACAGGAGCTGGTCAGCTTGCGTAACAATTAGCACGATAAGGCGTTGTAAATGAGTGAATGCGAAAATGAATGAGTGAATACCAGTCTGTCTCGAATATACGAAACTCATGTTTCTGTCTGTCGTTTATTTCATGTTGCTATTCTCCTTTTGGTTCCATCGATGGTTCGAAACCGCCCCAGTGCAAACCAAGCTTTCACCCAATAGGGGTCCATAAATTGGTGCCAGACTTGTTTGCGAGGAAAGAAGCTCTGACTTGATCCATCGGTTGACCTCGCAAGTCACGACTGCAAGCGCGTTCGTAAACTTCGAACGGTTCTGAATTGAAGTCGGACGCGCAGGCCCATCCCCGTTGGTTTTCGTCAACTCCGTGCACTTCATCCTCTATCCTCGTTCTCCTCTTGATCTCTCCTACTTTTGTTCTTCCGCTGCGAGATCCACGTTTATGTTACGAGCAACGAAAACTTATTCCCATAACAGGACTTCTAAAGAACAGAACGAACTGCATGGAAACACACAAAAAGATGGAATTAGAGGAAAGACTGCGGACATCCATCGCTCTTCTCGGGATCTTTTAGAGAGTTCTATCCTGTCGAAATACCAGTTAGTCAGCACTGTGCCTAGTAATAGCGGGAACAGAAGTCTTTTCATCATTGAATTCAGCGAATTTATCACTTCTGCGAAACTGGGCGCCGGAAGCTGAGGTCATTTACGTAAGAAGAACTGGGGAAAAACCACGACTTAAGCGCAAAATTACTGTCTTTTAGAGAGCAAACAGAATGCAAATAGTCACATGAATTGATTTACAGAAACTGCAACAATGTTACAATAGTGAAGGTAAGTTTTGGAAAAATCCGTATCGTAAAAATTGCCGTAAGATATTGGAGGAATCAAGCACGTAAAAACTAAAATCAGCAGGTAAAATTGATTCCAAAACTGTTCTCAATTGAAAAGAAGCTTCCTCATATTAGCCACTGATCGTTCATTCTGAAAAAATTAAAATAATAAATAATAGAAAAATTAAGTAAGGAAGTTTTTTGCGGGAGAAAATCGTAGGAGGACTAACGTTCTGGAATAACTTGTCATCCCATTTTCGGAAGAATTTCTTAAATGTTGGTGTTTCCTTCCCCTGATAGATCGTTTCGACCATTGTATCCTTATGGCGTGGAAGTGCTCCTTGCTTAAGGTATTTCTAAACGAAAGCAAATTAAGACTACAATTTTCTGTTAGGAAAAATGCATGCTGCGTTGTGGATTATGAGAAGGTCTAACTTTTGCAGTGTCTTGTGCTCCTTCTTTTTCCTTAGGGTTCGCTCCAGCTCCAACCCATACATAGATTGAGTTCAGTGCATCCAAAATCATCACGTCATCCCCGTCAAGGCTCTAGAAGTTTTGCACTCGTTTCTTTTCATACTCTTTACGTCAACCCCACCTCCTGATCGAAATTGGCGATCTCCTCCACAACTAACTTTCCGCTTTCATCTGACACTTGGAAGAGTCGCGGTTCGAAAGACTTCTTTTTCTTTCCTTCTTCCCAGTCGCCAAACCTTAATTAAGAGACAGATGTCCCGGATATGAGCTAAAGGCAGTATACCACGAAACTGTTGCTATCTCTTTCTCTTCAGAAAAGACAAATCTAGGGAAGTAGATCACAAGTACGAGCGAGATCACGCCCAGTTCCTCCAAATTGTTCGGGGAAACGGCGTGGCCTCGGCGGCCGAATTCTCCCACGTGCCACCTAGTTACATGTGCCATATACGCTAATGTCCGGGCACATACCGCGTCTCCCGAGCGCGGAAAGGGCAGCGCCAGCAGCCCACTGATTGTCACATGTTACCAGTTGCCTCGTAGGAAAATCCAGTCACTAACGCCGCTTCCCGCGTTTGTCACGAAAATTCGGAAGAACTGACCTTCATACTCGTGGTCTACGCAATTGAAACTTCTTTTTCGTGGAAGGATTCTAACATTGTCAATTTCGTGGTATGCTGTCTTTAAAGGCATCGTCTGATAATAACTCCAGCGGAAACGCTGGGTTCTTTCTAGCAACACGAGTAGGGAACCATTTTGCAAAAAGTACGCTCAGAAAGGAAAGAACTTTGCTGCAATCCTAGAATCAATCGATAAAGAGAACTAAAAGGCACCATTTAACAACAACTGCTGCTAGAGAAATTACTTTACAACAAAATTCGCGTTTTGTAATACCAGTTCTAACCGGCGATTTCATTTCATCCACTTGTAAGTAAATGTTTCCTTGGGTGAATCTGCGCTTCTGAATCTTCCTGCGCCCTGATTCTTTTTTTCCTTTTCTTTTATATTGTATGTACTGGCAAAACGGAACTGGAACTCTATCTACAAGCGGAGAATTTCATTGAATTCAAAGAATTGAAATTTTCATTGAACACTGTCGTCAAAATTCTGGATTTTGAAGAATATCAACAGCATTTACTGTCAATCGCTCTGCTGTGCCCGAAGTATTCAAAAAAGATGTGTGTAAAACACGGAGGGTATGTTTTTTGGCTAGCAGTAAACAAATGATTCACCATTGTGTAAAAGAGGAAGGTTCAACACCTTCCAACACACTGGTCACTTGAGTCCAACGAGGCAATTTCTGCAAAACACCATTAAAAGAAAGGTTTATTGTGATGAAAGTAATCTATTACCTGTTGTTTGAGATAATTTTCACCCCATAACAACGCTTTTCCACGTTCCTGAATATTGCACCCTTTTCCTAACCATACGAAAATCCCTCCATTTACTGCGTCAAGAATAAAGGCATCCTATAATTTAAACCAGTTAAAAAATACTTCTCAGGAGGAAGATACGACGATTCGTGGTGGTTGCAATATTTTTACACACGACAATCCAGAAACACGTACGAACCATCAGTTCGTTCCTTTCAATTATAAAGTAATGTAATACTTTGGAGGAAGTACTGAAACATGAACAATAAGGGAAGGATCACCTGTCAGATAAAAGATCATGTCACTTATTTCTCTTCTACAAACAATCACCTTCAAACTCGACTCCTTTTGATCTGATTTGACATGATCAATTGTAAAAATCTCACCTTGGTGTCCAGTTCACTCTGCTTGATCTCACCTTGAGCTACTTTGCTGACTTTCATGCTTCCGGAAGAGTCAGATACTCTATAAATAACTGAAAATGAAATAACGGGAATTACAACTCAAATAAAATTTAAAGAAAAGGATTTGAAAGTACCCTACTTGTACAATGTAACTTTCTCGGACGTCCTCTTCCAGTAATTTTCGTCATCATTTCTAGCTCTGGCAATCTTTTTCACAGCACTCACTCCACCAAAATGTGACCAGAATGTCTCGTTCTCTTCCCAGTCAGAGTCTTAAAACCATTATTTTAGGTGACTGCTGCAAAAACAACGAGTAATTATTACTTGTTTTGGTGGACTAAGTGCATCTGTATACCATCATTTGCAAAACTAGGATGAAAAAAAGTAGTATGAAGAGATGAAACCACCTAGGATGTCTACTTTCGCTTGACCATGTCGATCCACCAGGGCGATATTCCTTGCGCAAGCCATACCCTGTCAAAAGCAAGGATCGAATAGATAAGATATAAGCTCAGTAGGCAAAAAATGAACCTTGATTCTCTCCAAACGACCACTCTCAGGAGGCATCCAGACGTAGAGCTGACGTCCAAGATCGAGAATGAATACATCTCCTAGATTCAGCGATTCACTCTTGCATTCCACCTGAAATCCTTATCTACTCCTCTTCGATGGGACCGCAGTAAATTAGTTCTAAGACTGGTCCCAAGTAATTTCCTGATGGTTTTATTTTTCAGTGCTAACTTTAGTGGCTTATGTACTTTGGATTTGATAAGGAATTAATTCTCGCAGTTCTCCGAACCAGTTAGGTTTTTTCCCGCTTAGAGCCATCACCCCATAAATCTGACGTGGTTTGGGTTTCCGACGGTCAATGTCTATACGGGCCGTGGATTGCAAGAACGGGTGGGGTCTCGCTCACCTCTCACTGCATCAGAGACGGTTTTGGAATGCGGTTCCTTACGACGACCCCAATTGCAACGGGCCACCTTTGCGCCCTGGCCCCGCTTGCGATCCGTGAAATGAAATCAACTGCCCATCGGGGCGCCCGAATGGATTTTCGACGAATCACAGGCGGGGGCGGGGCGCAAAGATGGAACGTTGCAATAGAGGACGTTGTAAAGAGCCGCATTCCGAAGCCTCTGATGCAGGGAGAGGTGAGCGAAACCCCACCCGTTTTTGCAACCTACGCCGCCGTACAGTCTTTGGGCTTCGGAAATCCATACCATGTCAGATTCGTGGGATGACGCCATTAAAGGAGGTTTCTGAGTTGTGATAAGAGGTCCAGGCATTTCTGCAAAATGAAATAAACTAGCTACTGCTTCTGTCTAATTCTAGCCGATCTCAAATTTAATCCTTCATTCAATACTTTTTTCTACAATTTTCAGGGAAGAGTCTTCCGTTTTTTGCACTTTCTCTTTCAGTTCATCATGTGTTTTTCATATAAAAAAATATTATATAAAAAAAATACTGGTGTTTTAAGATAATAGATGGGAGGAAAAATTCTGTAGCCCTTGACACGGCTCCTCTGACAGCTCACCTGAGCACATCGAACGTTTCTTTTTCCTTTACAGTGGTACAGTCGCGGCTTCCAATCCTTAAACATGTCCTCCACATGGTGATATCCAGACTCGTAACCTCCGCTCAGATACCTATTAATGGGTTCAAAGCAATAACCGTGCTCGGCAATTATTTTCGCAAAATTAACGAAAATAAGGCTGGAAAATTTACCGAATTCCATCGGGGAAATACGAGAGGAATAGAGAAGATTCATGGTTCTGGACTTCTCGGTGCTGCACGGGGAGACCAGCCAAGGCCTGATCCATTTCAACAGTTTTTATAGCCGCTGTGCCCATCTCGTCGGTGGTTGCATCCTCTCCAAGCCAAAAATGGACATCCCATTCGTCCTTGTTCTTGGTCTGAAGTAAACCGAGGTTCGATATTGAACACTGTCAACGCGCTTTCATAGTAGATTACTTAAATTAAGTACGTACACCAGTTACAACGAAGTCCAACTAGTATTTGAGTAGTTACATTACAGTAAATTGCCTTCACTTCTATACGACCTAATTGATTAGTTTCAGCTGACCTGTCACTACATATTTCATGTACATAACTAAGGACGCTGTAACAACTTCAAAACAATTCATAAACACAATTATTCAGAAAAAATCTTAGACGTAAACGTTCTGCAAACTGCAGCACTTGGCCTCTAACGCTTCTGAGTTTTGTTTTCCCTCTTACATTACTACCCTTATCTTTACTTTTTTGCACACTTCAGTGTTGTAGTGGTCTCTGTTTTTTCTTGTGGTTAAGAACGATGAGGCGTTACCTCTGCCTCTTTTTTTTCTTAACGTTTTTCTCACCTACTACCGAGAGTTACTTTTAGGAACTAAATTATCATCATTCAATAATCCACAACAAAAACCTATTGTTTATTTATTCATTTACTGAATCTCAAGCATGAAGTTTGAATGATCAAGCGTGAGTGTGCGAGGAACAACCATGCAGAACAAACTAATTCAAAGAAACAGAACTTCTGAAGAACTTTTATGCAAGAATGTGGGAACCCAGATGATAGGTTAAGAGATTAAGTAGAGTTCTTAGCATTTTTTTTGCGTTATTTCGACGATGAAATAAACACCACATTAAGTCCATAAACAACGGAATTTTTTAGCCGCTTTTCACCTTCCTACTAAAGAATGTGTCGAGTTTTCTCTTTTTTTCACCTCCATTTTGCGCTGCAGCATGCGAGTGGCTCCACCAAGCGCAAGACTGATAACGATTTCTTTGAAACGTAATATCATCTTGAAACCGCTGTATAGTATGTATTGTATAGTAGGACCTGATGTGATGTTTGCAACGTCAGATGTCACTAAAGCCATCTGGCAAAACCGCTGAGAACTTTTTAGTTTACCTGACCTACATGCCTTTCTCTATGATTAGATAGATCAGTATATATATATATATATATATATATATATATATATATATATATGCGGGATTCATATGAAATATGAAGTAGTCTGATCTCTACCGGAAATTCTTTAGTTTGGCTTTATGTTGACGAAGAAGTAAGGAGGAGTGCTTTTATTTCAGAGGTTGTGGGAATCAAAGGAACCTATAGTTAAACAACTGGAGATGTTTACAGTCATGTTTATAGCACCATATGCTTAGAAACAAATGAAAGCTTGGCGATACAAGACGACATAATATGTGATTTAATATACTGTAAGGAATTGAGTTATCTATTAGGTTGATGCATTAATTTTTTTTATTGGGAGCCACTTCCCTCGCCACAAGTCGCCCACTTTTTCTGTGCATCCAGATGTCACTCAAGAGCTTAAGCTCTCAGAAGCTCTTTGCTCTCGAAGTGAGAGATGACGCAATGTGAGCAGCATTTTTATCCCCACTTGAAGCCTCAAAAATAGACGTTCCAGATGACAAAAAGTGCAATTCCCTCACCTGATCTTCTAACGCATTTCGCCGCGATCAAAAGGCTGCAGAAGCTACTAGAGACATCTGTTTTGTGCACGGTGACGATGTCAGATGAGAACGGCGCAAAACACACTGTTAGGCTCTAAATCTGCACTAGGGTGGTCTGTTGGAGTTGTCTGAATTGCGAACGAAATTGCTGCTCAAATGCAGTTGTATCCCACTTGCCGAACAAGGACAGAGCCTTTTAATGGTGTTCGGATGTAAAGAAGTGGTGAGGGAAAAGGCGAAGGAAAAAGCAATTCACAACAGAGCGGCAGGTACTCGAGCGTCAACCTAATGGAAGCCACAGTGCGAGCTGTGATCTCTAGCCGTAGGCGGCGCCGAGTGTGTTCGACCGGAGGTGCGCGACAAAACGCGCGCTTTCTGTGCCCAACGCTTCTTGTTACGACCGACAACGACAACGCTCTGTCCCGATCCAATGCTCATCTCGGTCTTCCGTTCGAACATACTTGGCTTTTACATCTCATGAAACTGCAGAAATGTTCAAGTTGAGGAGAAGAAGGCATGTATTGTCAAGGACGAGGAGCATGAAAACGTCGTTATGGAGTTTAGGTAGGATAAGACAAGATAAGATAAGAGTTAGGAAAGATTATGACAGGCTGAAAAATATGACAAAGTCCATCATTTTTTTTCCGGATTTTTTATTGTTGGAGGACCACTTTTTTGCAAGTTTTTGAAAGCATTTAGATTTTTGCTAGAAATCTACCCGCAAACACCTGAATTAAGTGTTTAAGCCACCTTACCTTAATACTTTTATGGTTATCTTTTTTCTGACTTAATCATGTTGAGTACGTGCTGAAGAAAGCGAAAAAAATCTTTGGATGTACTTACGTGAAGGCAAACATACGCATCTCCCGAATAGAATTCTCCGTAGTTTTCCTTTGGGAGCGGTTCCAGTTTGAATTTCTAAAAATGTTAAGACTTGAGTACCGCCTGAAGAAAACGGACAGAAAAAAACCATTTTGAGTTCATTGTCTTAGGTGTTGTTTGAAGATTGAAGAAGGCGTCCGCGAAATCCTAGTGGTTCCTAGAGAGCAAAATTTGTTGAACACTTTTTTTTTGAAGGGCATACTAGAGTGGTTGCAGCTGCTAATACTCAACCTCCCACTGATCATTCTTTAGTCGAAAGTTTTCCTTCTTTTAGAATAACAAAATTGTACTCCTTGAAGTTCTTACACACTGAGAAACTCATTATTAGTCTTCTCAAGAACAGCAGGTTTTGTTTACAGAGATTGAGTACTATGATAGATCACTGTCTGTCACTATGTGTTCGAGTACTTTTTTCTTGAGGAACTGAAGTAGCTTGGTTCAAGACCGACGCTAAAAAATACACCAATAGAAATTTTATTCTGAAGAACGAGCTTCAACGTTACGTTGATCCTCCAAATCTCGAGTCCTCTTGTCTTGCCGACAGCGCTCATGTCCACGTTCCCCGGCATAGCTTGTCCCCTGAATAAGCATTGACTTCGAATTACATTTAAAAAAGGAGAAGGGCGAGGGGCTGTTTTTTCAAAACTCCCATTCTATGTCGAACTTATTAACTAGATTTTAACAGTAAGGTATAAAACATGAAAGGAAGAAAACGAAGTAATGAAAACAACCAAGCTATGAAATGGAATTAAAGCTGGGATGAAAAGAAAAGGGAAGGATAAATTATACCTAAGAAATTAATGTTATTACGTCTGTAGGCATCTTTGCCATTGTCTTAGATGTTTGCAGTTTAATGTGCTCAAATACAAGTCGAAATTACTGAGAATTTCTTTTTTTTTTCATCTCAAGTCCACTTCCACAATTCTTTGATGGTCCACTACAGAGTTTCCCGATCACGTACTGTACCAGTATTGCATCAGTGGGATACTTGAGTCCATCTATATATGGAACAATGGGAACCATCACTGATGACAGACCAATCGAAAACATTGGGAAAATGAAGTGGAGAAATTCGTTGATGTAGTGTCCTTATGTCCTTATTCGTTCCTTTTTGATGAGTTCTTAGCAAATGCCACTTGCTCGCCAAAACAAGTGCATTATTTACCAGTGGTTTTATAACGATATCCTGGACAATCAGCGATTTTTTTAGAAAGTTTTCTTGCGAAATCGAGGATTAGATCTAAGCCCTGAGTGTGAAAGCAGATCCACTGGAATCCACGTCGAACGACTGAGAAAACTGATGACAACACGCGAAAGATCAAAAAACGAGCAATGAATGTAATTCAGGAAAGAATTCGGAACTAGTGTTTTCTGGACATCAGTCACTAGCAGTGATAACAAAATCGTTGCAGAATGTATGCTTAGTGCACGAAGACCGTGACAAAGCATGAATAAGGGCAGCAAATCTGTACAATGGTCGTCAAAGCTGCAAGGTGACGGCTGATGTTTCTATGAAATTTCAAATAAAAAGAGATGCTGATTATAGGGAATTTATGGCAGTGAATCCTACATTGCATAGCAATACAATTCTAAAACTCTGGACCATGGCAGCCAGTTTTCACGAGGTATAAACTCTAATTGTTGAAGTATCCTACCGAAAAATCCCATTCTAACATTACAACGGCAGCAACAAGTTGAACCACTAGGGAACTAAAGTGAAAAATTTCGTGTCATTACTCCTGGAGAGTTTGCTGTAGCGCAGTCGGTAAATGGTTGGACTGTGACTGCACCACTCAGTGGTTCGGCACTGCTATGGAGCCAATCAAGCCCTTCATTCCGCCAGCGTCGCTAAGTTGGAACCAGTCTTGTTTGCGAGGATAGAAACAATGGTTTGAACCTTCGGCGTGACCTCGCAAGTGATGGTGGCGCTTTAACCACGCGTTCATAAACCTCTTACGATTGTGAATTGAAGTCGAAAGCGTAGGTGCGTCCTTTGATTCACGGATTGATTAACGCTGCTCACTTCATCCTTTATCTCCTATCATTCTCGGATCTTCCATTACCATCGAGTATTTGCTGACTTGACATGTAGAAAATCTTTATTAATTTCTTTTAAAAGCAGTGCTCATAACAAAATCTCGTTCGCATATTATAATGGGTGAGGAAAAAGTAGAATCCCTCAAGAATTCAAATGGCAAACTCTTTCAAGTTGGTTGAAATCCGTTTGAAAAGATTCAGGCATAGCATGACAAAGACATCTTGAGACCTCAAGCTTGAACTGACCCACAATCTAGGACATTTAGAGTTTTATATTACAATACAGTATAGATTATATTGGAAGTACCCGAGTTAATTCCAAATTCTTCACTCGAAAAAGTTGGTTAAAGTGGATTTGTCTACTTTAGAACAAAGATTATTCGACGCATGAAACCATCAGTTGCACCTCCGCGGAAAAAGTCGGGGATAAATGAGAGAGAGGTGGCCGTTGGCGATCTCACGGTCCTCTGTTTATCACATAGTGAATTTTTCGGACGGGCAGGCATCGGTCCGAGCAGAGGGTCGGCCGCCAATGTGTAATCACCAGAGATTGTGACGAGGATCAAATGATCTCTACTATTCCACACACATACTTTTTGTGACTGTTAATAGTTTCATACTCATTTCCAAACTGGTTTCAAAAACACAGAATCGTTTTTATATTCAGTTCAATTTCTATTCAATGAGAGTTCTCTAAATGGTAGCTGGATGATTTTCCGGGTGATAGCCGAGAAATGATAATTCTTTGCCACTCTGGTAGAACGTCTTGACAGCGATTAGTGAAGGTTTGGTCACCCACAGTTGCGAAGGTTACAGGCGTCAGCTCCCGGGCCACTGAAAATTTGTGGTTCTGACTTTTCCGCTTTCTGGTTCTTTCTGTTTTTTTTTCTATTTGGGAATTTGCAGAAGCTGCGCTTGACTCGTGCCAGTAGTACAAAATACGCTGGTCGCTCACGTAGTATGTTTTGCTCCAAGAAAGAGGTGGCGTATAAGGCGTTTATTCGGCTGCTAAGTCGTGGGCTACGGAAGCAACAATAAGATCCAAGAAGGGGGTTACGTAGGAACCAAACTTGATGTACTCTCCATACATGATACAATATCTCGTCGATCGATCATCTGATTCAGTGACAGAGGATTTGATTTTACATATAGAAGATCAATGAATAAGCATTATTGAGGAAAAGCACATACATTTTCAATGACACGGCTAGAAAGGCACAAAAGTTTCGAAGGATGTGAACTTGCAATTTCTTGCTATTCTCTAGCGCTACAGAAATAGTAATTCAGAATTTCTTGTGTCTTGGAACCACGGTATACCTCTGCCTATGTTTTGTATCATGTATTATATTTTTTTTGTATCGCTCTCCAGCCTATGACTGCCTGACATTGTGTGTGTAGATCAAATCATCAACATCGTCGCTGGTGGTTCTACACACCATGACTCATTCGTTGGTGCAATGCCACTTTCGATAGAATACTGCGTAAGACGATTGTAAATGTACGTGGCTTCTGCTTCCAATACTGTTCTTGACAGAATAAATGTAGGATTGTTGCAGTCACCCTCTGTTTAGGCCTCTGAAGATGACGAGAAGCCTAAACTTCAGACTAACAAAGACTCCACCTAAAAACCTCGTGGACAAACCATTAGAAAACAAAGCTGGTCGTTCATTTCCGATCAATACCCCTTGGGAAATCGATTAGTATGACTTAAATGTTTGGCTGTATCTTAGCGTTCCGCAGCTGATTACATGCTCAAGTGACATTTTTGAGGTAAGTGTAGAGATTCACGTTGATTCGCGGATGCACTAATGTAATAAGTTGCTATGCTTGTTAAATTTTTATCAGAAAAGAGATGAATATGTTTCCAGTTCAACAAGTTCGGCCAACTTCTTGCAACACACGGAATTTTAGCCATTAAAAATTTGTATCTTCATCACAATCATTATATCATTTTTTGACCTTATGATTAGACGCAGATCAAACGTAGGAGTTTGAGCAAATATGAGAGCGGGTTACAAATGTTACAACAATATATACAATTCAAGGAAAAAGAAGTAAATGTGTAGAACGACGGAGAATTTCCCAAATGGTAATAAAAAATAAAATGCACCTTCACGTAACTAGACTAGGAAAGTTCAAATTCCAAGTAGAATTGAGGGCATCAACCTATCTATTAACACAATAATGACCAGTATGAGATTTCTGCTTTTCTTTCTTCCGTTTTTTTTCTATCTTATCCTTCCTTAACTCGTTTAGATCTGTAAAATATTGCAATTAAAGGCATCACCCTAAGAAAATCCATTCGGACGCCCCGATGGGCAATTCATTTCATTTTACGAATTGCAGGCGGGGACGGGGCGCAAAGGTGGCTCGTTGCAATAGAGGACGTCGTGAGGAACCGCAATCCGAAGGCGTCTGTTTACGGGGATACAGGGAGAAATGGACGAGACCACCCTTGTATTCATAATCTACGACCCGCTATAGGTATACTCCAACGAAAATCCATACCACGCCAGTTTCGTGGATTGATGCTTTTATGCCTTTAAGACGAAGAACTGCTTTCTTGCCTCCTAATTTAATCCATGGTCCATTAATGGGGTCGAAGGGACATTTCTACTGTTTCCAAAAACCCTCCCAGAGAAAGTGTGAAGACTGGAGAAATTTGAAGCTCAATTCTCACGACTACCTAAAATAGCTTAATTATTCCATGAACTGCAGTGTACCTATTGTTAAATATCAGAATTGGAAGATTACAGTACGGGTTGTTGGGGACGTTTACTTTTTTTAGAATTGTCAACTGAATTAGAAATTTGCCGAGAATCCCACAATTCCCCACACAAGATTGTTTTTGTAATGACCAAAATTCAATGGAACTTTATAGTGGTGGTGGCTGGCAATGATAGTTTTCTCGAACTCACATTCTACTTACAGCATAACCTATCAGAATGGATTTTGGTGCAGAAAACTTCTATAAACTAGTATTGTCGTTCAAAATTTGTGCATCCATCGCCGAAAGATCGTTTTGGGACCTTATAATCAAATATATAATCCTTATAATCAGATCAAACATCGGAGCTTCGGCGAATGTGACCAAGGAACACTGATATTGATACGATACTTATCGTTGTGCTATTTCTTCGACAAGGACTCCACTAGGAGGAAGAGAGGAGGCTGCCGCGATAAACATGTGGAAACGATCAACGACAATATGAATCCGCTGAGTCATTTGTATAGCTGGGCAGATGGGCCGAGCTGGATACGGGGAATGCTAAAAAAATCGGGTGATTCACCTTATTCCATCACATCTGTTGCTGAATTTCGGTCATAACCACTGAAGAATTCTGCGCAGAAAAGGTCTCCCAAACCTTCCTAAGCAGTGAGAGATTCGCCGAAAACACACGAATATTTGATATGTCAAAAAATACAAAAATGAGTGATGAGTACTCAACCTCAGCGGTACCCGATCCCTAATAATTTATGGGTAGAAATGGACTTTGAATATCAGTAGTAGATTGAATAGTAGGACTCTTGAATATGCAAATGATCGAACATGCAAACGATCGTACTTTTCGAATGTCGAGTTCGAGCACCGAAATTCATACAAAACTAGAAACTTCATTTTCAACCCTTGTCTCCCACTTGCCTATAAGCATGATATAAACTCATGTTTGCTACATCCTTCTTCACAAAAAAAAACGGTTATCTTGCACAGCATAAACAAAATAACAGGGGATCTGGAACAAAATAAGAACCCAGCGATGCATGGGAATTGGATGTTATATAGGTTAGAAAGCGCTGCGCGGTCGCTACTTCACGTCGACGCTACAGTAGTTTTCCCGGTGATGAAGAAGAGAAAGGAGGACAAGAAAAAACTGTCTCCTTCGAACCGCCTCGATCTGTACTTAACTGCTCATTTGGGATATAAATATCAAAATTTTGGTGTATGGTTATATGATTGTGTGGATGTGATGTGTGGTTTTCTTCTCTCGCTAAGAAGAACTCAGGGGGAAAAATTTATAACATTACACAACAGAATTATGCGTCTGCGAATCCTGACTTCGACGAAAAGAACAAGCACGAGACGCCTAAAATCCACAGTTAGTATTTTTACAAAAATTGAGGACTTCTTCAAACTTGTGTTCTCACGAAATGCATCAGGAAAGGAAATCCCACTCTTCTAAACAATCCCTCCGGCCGATCCGGTTTTATCAATTTTACTTCCACATCGCATCGTCGATGTTGCGAACCGGCCCGACGTAACGATGCTCGTCCACTTCCAGTACGCCTGGATTTCGTGGTGTGCGAAGAGGCTCGCGACCGCAACGATGTCCATTGGGCGCGAAGCTGAAAGGGAATATCCATCCCTGGATGGTGAACGAGAAAAAGTACACAATGTGAACCTGTCTTCGTAGTGCAGGAGTTCTAGCAACGACTAGAAGTGGGTTAAGCACCGGATCCACAAATGCAGCTATACGAGCAAAATGATACCTAGAGACATAATTGCGTAGTAAAGCGGTAATCTCGTAAAATAAATGGTTGGCAGAATGTTGATCCTGGAAACTATGGGAAATACTCACCATTTTGTCAGCGTCGCTATCTCTTCCCTGTCGTCAACCCAAAATACGGCAATTTCTATGTAGGTTTGGCCTAGCACGGACACGAAAAATGTGGCTATCGAAAATATCAGCGTGTGAAACAGCTTCTCTCGACGTCGATGCGGAGATTGATCCCTATAAAAGAGCCCTGTCCCTAAAAGGTTTACAAATTTGCTTGAAAATAACAAAAAAAAAAGAAGAGAGAATCGATTCAGAGGCTTTCTACATATTGAATTACAGTTGAGAGATAAATCAGTTAAACCTTTTTTCACTATTGATACAGGAAGCATTTAAGAAATTAACGATACGAAAAACTGTAGATCATGGGTATGAGCGCTACAACGCCCAATTCCCCCTAAATGTCCTGAAAAAGAGATATTATAGGTCGAATTTTCATACGAGACACCTAACAACGCCTCATGTAGGCGGCGTAAGCATACGGCCAGCAAGCAGGAGAAACAACACCTCATTGACCGTTCGCTCGCTTATGAATGCGGTGTTAATGCCCACGCTCCCATACGTAACACGTTGCTAGGTGCCTCGTAGGGAAATTCGACTTCTCCGCCGTTTTTAAAGACAATGTTGCGAAGGATATGGGAGAGCAGTCCACAAATTGTCACTGCAGAACTCATAAGCGTTCACATCTCCTGGTCTTGTTAGAGGCTTACGTTGAGTTCGAGGAGCACTGTCTTTGTGCGCCATTCTTTAATTTCTATGTGCCAAAATCATCCTCACCGTAATCCACTGTGGATAAAATCGTGTTGTCTGCGAATGCGGCAATGATACGTGATCGTAATCGTAAAAATCAGGATTGATGCGACAAGAAACAGTAGGGTGAACAATGTGTGACCACGTAGAAGATAGACGCCAAATGCGTGGAATACTGCCGTCCGGTCGCAATGACCCGCAATTTCAGCGTAATTTGATACAGGGAGTCTGGAATTAGTTTTGCAAAGGAAAGCTTCTAGAAAAACAAGATATCATCAATATTATGACTTACATTTCACACTGAAGATAAGTTTTGCCTTTTGAGAGTGTGGAGAAAAGTTCGTCGAGATTTTGGATAGCGTTGATCTAGAAAGAAAAACAGAGTAAACCAGAAGAAAAATTAAGATGATCCATAGATCTTCATGGAAATGACATGGAAATTCAGCGATCTTCTGAATAGTAAAAGACAATCAATACAGCAGGTACTCAAAGTGTTGACAGGGAAAAACCTAACGAAAATACTAATAAAAGAAGGGTAGAAAAAGTTCCTTTCACAAACGGATGGCGGTCTTAGCTGCTGTCGATTGAAATTAAATAATTTTGTTTTGAGTTACCGGAACGATATCTTAATCGTTCACCTTTTGTGCACGTGGTAAGAAAAACAAGACAACAAAGAAAAGGAAAGAGAGGAGGTTCAAGAATTTTTAAACTTCGAGAAAAAACTATCCATATACAGCCCAAACACTTGTAAACTACGGTCGGCACATAAACTCACCTGAAGCATTGAGAAAAGTAGGTGAGAGAAAATCAAAAAGACCCAAACACAAGCGAATACGGAAATTACTGAGACTCTTGACAGATGGATTGATTTTCCGGACATTGACCGATTGATCACCACCTAAATGTACTGCTCTGACGTTCAGGGAGGGGATGAACCTGTACCTGCAACTAGTTTCAGAAACCCTCACCAGCACAAGAACAAGCAAGTGGATGAGTCCAGTAAGGCTACCGTTTTGTGCAAGGGAATATAAAGTTTCCTGGATGAGATGCTTCCTGAGAAATGCACAAAATTGAAAGATGAAGATGCTGACGAATTGAGAAAAGGAGAAGATCAAACCGGAACTCCTCTGAAGCGAAGAGATGAGTCTGTAACGTTTCCGCAACGACCAACTCCGGCGACTTTTCCATGTACTGCAACTAGATTTAGAATTAAAACCTGTGAAGAGGTGTGCTGGAAAATGGGCAAAATTTCCTGGACATTTCCGAACTACTCACATCTTCGTTCACGTTTCCGTACGGGTGGTCATCGAAGAGATCACGCATAAAAAACAAGAATGAACAGAAAAATAGCAAATTTGAAAACATTATGTTGAACACGAAGAGAACAGTAGCAGTTGAAAGACTTCTCTTAGTCTGAACACGGGAGTACAGTAATCCAAAGTGGGAATTCAACATGGAAGATGTCCTTTGAACTAACTTTTAGAAGCAGGACGGCAAGAAGTATGGTGTTGAACATCACCAGCACTAACAGACACAGTTCAACGTAGAAACTGCGCCAAGCACGATTCGACAAGGATCTGTGATTAATGCGTTCATTTGAACAGTAAAATTCATGGCAGCACTCTTTTTTCACCTATATTTCCGGTCATTGTTCAGATCACAAATGTGAGCGTTGTTATGAGGACAACACGAGTGTGTCACGTGTGCTGAGACTCGATCTGCCCTGAAAGACGAATGCTTTTACGGAGAAAATGAGGAACAACCGCTCCTTTTTTCTTATGCAAGGATTCGATGCTTTGTGAGTTCCAAATGAGTCCACAGATACCCTCAAATTCCCGGAAAACACGGCCAACAGCACAAGAATGTAGAATTTACTCGCTTAAGAAGAAAAATCACACAAGGACGGAGCAACTGAATTTTTCACTAATAAAATAACGCGAATTTATCTTTTGCAATTCAATAAATCAAATTAAATTGTTAACAATTAAATACTAAATTATTGTAAGTGAATTTAGTAAGCTATTTTGATTGATGACAATGATTTAATATTTGACTCTTAAATAATTCCATTGGACCCATTTACTGCTTTTACTTAGTTCTTTATTATTTCTCAAAATATTTTACTTCATCATTAATAGGATAGATAGTAGGGTTAATAGGATAGAGTGTCAATTCCAGAGACCAACGCCTACCCGTCCGATTTCAATTCAAAATTGTTTGAACTGTATGAACGAGTATATGATCAATACAATATAGAATGTTTTGAGGGGCCAACGGATAACAAAAATCGATCACTTTATTATTTGTATCCCTTCCAGACAAATCTGGCTACCTATTCCAATAATTATAATCGAAGAGAATAAATGCAACATAAACCACATCTCCAATAGTATAGGAGTAAATAAAAGTAGAGGAAAGTGAAAAGAGAAAAGATTTAGAGTTTTATTTCTTCAATTTTTGCCTGGCAGAGCAATATTTTGTACTTGTGAACGTGGCGGTGTGCGATGTGAGCGATTTAGCACTGACAATCACACCATGCTCTGTCATAAAATTAAAGTTCCAGCCCTAATATTTCACTGCTTAAGAGAAGATAGCTTGATTGCAATGAGCTGGAATAGAAAAGAAAATATTCTGTTTTAAATAGATGGAGAATTTCTACTACTTTATACAATTTCTTGCTATCGAGGTTAGATCTCCCACTGTTCCAGCATAGAGACTGCTTCAGTATCCTGCACTCCCCCACCCTCAAACGTCGGCCGATATGGCGATCAATGGGCGGCGATCAGATCTCAATTTCCTTAGGACCTCTTTGATTTCGGACCAAGACGGCACGTACACGACTCGCCATGAAAATTGTCTCAGACTTTGTAATTACAACCTCAGACCAAAGTCTACAGTCGCTAACATACATGGCTTTGTCGGAGCTGCAGAGCGTAAATTCCACGCGATTGTTCTGCAATACACCAAGAGCAGAATGAGCGACATCGACAAATGAATGACGACACACTCGTCATTTCGTCACTCTAGAAAAGGTCCCGTCAAGAAATATAAAGGATATTGACTTCGTAGTGCAACCATCTGCCGTCAATCTCGTCGATTCTCACAAGATATAATCAGCTCGTCCGACTATTCGCCTCCACCCTATGCGCTAAAATACATAAGCCTCATGAAATGTTACTCGTCAACTCAATCAATAAGCAGCTTAGCAGTTCGAATATTAATCTTCGTTGAACATGCTAATCACTCAACGGCACGATATTCACCAATAAGGAGGGTTGTCTACTTGACGTCTCGTTACTATCATCCCTTCGTGGTGGTTCCGATTATCGTTCCCTTCGAGCGAAAATACGACTCAGCCACACGATATAAAAGAACATCTGACATCGACAACGAAGGAGGAGAGAAGTCGTACACGACGATTGCATAGTTGATCGTCCCAAAGGTAACTGGCATATCAAGAACGACCTCTGTGTGGAATAACCCCCTCCCCTAGTCTCCAAAGTCTCCTTTTTCTTTCGCTTTGGAGACTAGATCAAAGTGCATCGTACACTGAGCGGCTGGTGGCGATTACCAGTTGCAGAAAGCTTTGCAGGAGAATCTTTCGAAATACAAACAAAAGAAAATTCTGGGAGGCAGCACAAAGAAGGACAACTCTAAAGACGCGTCACAGGGACCTCAGCGAATATAGCATTCCGCTGGCTTTATTGAAAGAAGAAGGTATCAGTTCTTCTCGTCTTGAGATATAGACTATCACGAAGGAGTTCTATATGAACTTTTTCCATTCCTTAACTTCTGTGTCAAACTTGATCATCTCCGCTGGTGAAGATCCACAACCTCAGGAAGTAGTGCGATCAAGAGCACGAAACCTCAAATTATTTCATGACTACAAACGTTCTTAGGGTTGGTGTAATTTATGCAATTCTAGCGGCGTTCATGCCCTATCTTGAGAAAGAAAGGATTCCAGACTAATGGAAGACCTTGCGAACTACTCTTCTCCGTAAGAAACATGACCGAGAGGACTTTCGTATCTAGCGTCCTATATTCTTGCTGAGCATCTTATTACAAAGTGCTCACGGGAGTGATCTTCATGCGCATATCTAGGACGCTGGATGAAACCCTGCCTCAGGAAGAAGCCGAATCCTGTCAGGGTTTCAGCTGCATAAGCCACATCAAGGCCGTGTTGAGGGTCATAGAGGTTTGCCAGGAATATCACCTGCCCCTTGTCCTAACCTTCGTAGACTGCAAGAAACTTCGACAGCGTGGAAGGGAATGGAATAATGTTAGCGGGGCCTCAATCAAGGTGTGAAGACGATACTACATCGGCGAAGCTATTCACGCCTGCATTGCAGTATAAAGTGAAGTCATTTGCATGAGAAAAAAAGGGTAAACGTATTGATGGAAGATTCCTCTCAAAACTTCGTTTTGCAGACGACATCCTTCTCTTTTCGAGAAGCGCAAGTGCAGCAGAGACCATGCACAAGGAACTGAACTGAACATGGAAGAAAATGGGGTTACGGAACATGATAAAGAAGACATTGTTATTGAAGTAGTTCTACTAGGAGGAATTCAACTTGAAAGACTCGAAATCGTGGAAACTTCGTCACTCGTGTAGTTCGAAGTTTAGTGAATATAGAGAACGACTTGAAGGAAGAACGGAATACAAAAATGAGAATAGCGTGGGCAGCATTTACTCCCGTTATGGAAGCCACGGAAAAATCAAGAGCTCCGTACGCATCTAGTTGACTCAACAGTTCTTCCAGCGCTCTGTTGGACGCCACTGCCACATCTAAGAAGCCATTTACTGCTCACGGAGTTCTTGAAATGTGTCTTCCGAATTTTAACTGGTGCACACAACACAAACTGCCCAGGAACCTGGATCAACGTCACTCACGGAGCTGTTAGGCAACTTAGACGACCATTGCGAAATTAAAGAACGACTGAAAACGATGCTGTTGCGAGGTCCAGTGAAGACGGGCCTCGCAGGTGGATCTAAGTTTCTACGTGTGTAATTCCTGCAGTGAAATATTCGAAAAGCTTCTATTTATATTACATGTTTTATAGTTCATTTTTAATTTCCTACCTAACGTTTTTATTTTGTTCCAAATCCAATGTGTAGAGCAGTTCAGTTGCCAAGAAAGTGCTTACATCAATGAAAGAAATGGGACGATACCATATTCAGCGAAAAAAAGCGGTGAAGAATTAACTTCAGCGGTTTCTTAAAAAGTTTCTCATTGAAAGCTGAAGAAACTACAAACAAATTGTTCACTCTCTCCAAGTTCAAATGTCAGTGAGCTGTGATGCCAAGCCACGTAGTTATTTTCGAATAAACGGCCAGTAATAATACTCTTGGAAGGCTGCTGGATCCACAAATTGGATTCCAAACTTTCAAATAAAAGTGCTTGTTAGGACTTTACCTTCAATATTAGATCAGAAATGTTTACAGAGGATAAGGTGTCTGGCGTTAATCAGTCCTCCAGGGATCCGCCACCACATTCACTTAATTTCAGAATCGTTAGAGATTTACGAGCGTGAAACTGGCCTATACAGCCACTTGCGTGGGTTAGTTGATGCGTCAAGTGAGTGTTTTTATCCTCCCACACAAGTCTGGTACCAATTTATCGACCCCGGAGGGGATAAAGGAATATTGGAACTAGGCCAGAGTAGATCCTACGATCGAAAACCTCAGTCGGGTGTATGAGGCTAAATTGAAAGATATCATTTCTGCATGAGTCTTTTATTATAAAACGTTTATAGCTTTGCCCGTCAATTTTTCAGGAAGCATGAGATATTTCTGCCGCTTTCGGCTAGCGGGTATATTGAGATGCAAGAGGCTGCTGAGTGTAATCATACCTCTCTTTTGTAAGTGAATAGTGAATCTCAAAGTCAACAAATTTTTAATGGTGGTCAGCAAGAATTCGCAAAAAGTATTAAAATTGTAAGGAGGAACGCTACAGCATCATAGGACCACAATCGTCAAAAATGACACACCGCTAATAAATATCCGCTCCACATAATAAATAAGTTGTGAGATGATGAGACCAAGAGCGAATTTCTTGTCTAAAACGCATTTATATCTCTACTCCTAATCAATATATATATGTATATAAATTCTCTCAACCCGCAGCTATAGTATTGCAGGGAATTTAGTAGCAGAACTGTTTACAGCCTAGAGGCGAAGCGAATTCTGTTCGAATCAGTTCAGGACTACAAGAAATTCCCTGCAACAGAGGAAGAAATCAAGAGCAAATCTGCCGATCTCAGCTGTCATAGATTGAATAGAAGCGATTTACGAACTGGCGCATTTGCTAGCACTGTTTTTGAATGGGTTATTACTTTCCAGGTGGTCACTATGCATGAATACAGTCGAATCGCAGCGACGGCCACGCCCAGCGATTGATAACCTGCGATAGTCGTGGTAGGATGACCAATGGAACAACAAAATATAGTAAAAACAAATAAATTGTTTACTGCCTAACGAAACAACTGAGGATTCCATTCAGGACATTCAGGCGTACGTGGGACCACGCGTTTTTTTTTTCGACTCAGTTGTCCAACTGGGAGAGTGTAGGTTCGTTGTAGCCACAGGGTCGATGGTTCGAAACTACCCTAGTGCAAACCAAGCCTTTCATCCCTCCGGTGCCGATAACGTGGTACCAGACGTGACTGAGAGAATAAGCACACTGAGCTGACACATCGGCTGGCCCCCGCAAGTCATTCTATAGACCAACACCCGTTTCAAAAACACCAACGACTACGAATTCCAGTAAAACGCGTTGGGGCATCCGAAGTGGAGCGGTACGCCAGTAACTTCATCCTCTTTCAGATGTCCGACTACGTTGCCGGACAACGTTTCAAAATGGAAGCTGACAGCAGAACAGATTAAATATCTGAAAATACCTCAAATATATTGAAATATTTCTATGATGCCGTCCCTCAATATTAGTGGACATTGTTCGACTCGGGCAAAAAAAGTGTCAAAAATAATCCGACGACGTCATGGGACATCGTCACCAACGTGTTAAAATAACTACAGCAAAATGTCTGTACAGGTAAAATGAGAAGAAAAAAACTTTCAGAAGAAAAATGAATGGTGAGTGAAAATGGAGAAGATAAAAGTCCCGAAAACTTTCAGGTTTCAATGATTGGTGAGACCTGCTATGTTAATGATAACAAGTGTAGACTTTGAGATGTTGCAAAGTCTGCTATTTAGGTAGTTACTGCTCAGTTTGAAGATTCATGTACCTCGCCTCCTCCGTCTCATTGTCACTCGAAGATTCGTTGCGCTCCATTTCTCGGATCACCGCTTGCCTACATCTGAAAGAACGCCTATTTGCTCGTTTTGTGTTTGTACACAGAAGAAAAATGCCTTTTCACCAACTTTCTAACTTGATCGATTTGTTTCCACAATTTAATTGCGGCTAACGAAAAATGCTGCAAAAGAAGACGCGTCTTCAGGACGAGAGACGGTAATTCGGAGTCCGAATGAATGTTAGACACCATGCTTGAGCTAGAAAAATCAACGGAAAAATCAGGAATCTGCTTCTATGAACTGGAAAAGGAACAAAAAATCAGTAATATTATACATTTTGAAGCAAGCAGGCTCGAAAAAGGATTGAATCAACAGCTAAAAACATACCTGAGTAAATTCATAAATAGAATGTCTTCGGAGAGTGCCAGACCCATGTTAGAGATAGCCTTAACGAGGGAAACGCTTAAGCAGCTGCTGAAGAATATTAAAATGGGAAAGGAAAGAGGACTGCGCATTAGAGAACATACAAATCTTGTCAAGTAACTATCTATTACGTAGATACAGTAAGATTGACCGATGGAGGAAAGTCAAGAAAGTTTCAAATTTCATTAGTAGTGTTGTGTCGTAGTAGGAAATAAGGATTGAAGAAAATAGTGAACAGGGTTCTCAACATCGGATGTCGTGATTACAACAATCTACCCGGAGAGCTTAATCCTAAGAAAGATCTTATCTACGTAACTGTGATCCCGTTTAAATTATATCGAATAAAAAAGAATTTTCCAGAAAGACCTTGGTCTCTAAGAAACTAAATTAAATCCATCGATGAAACTGTGATCCCTTTGCTCACTTCAACTATGCTAACATCAATTCTTTTAAGTTACTGACAAATTCTTCCCTTTTCTAGTTGTGACCACCCGAATTACATACTAATAACCAGGCAACAAGGTACAATATGCAAGGATTCAACAAATCTGGAAGATTTTTCCGCCCTAGCCACTCGTATCTCACCACAGATGTGTTGATAAATCGGTTGAAGTCATCGCAATGTCGCGAAAAACGTTGGAAAAACGATGGAAACTTCAACAATGGAGTCGAGACTCCGGAACATCTCTGGAAACAGACCTCCAATGAGAACGAGAAGGATTGCGAGGGGAAAACGCAGCAGTTACCTCATTAATTTTCTTTTGCCGCTTTTCCACATGTGGAACGTAGCACCTACTATACAAATCGGAATACACATCTGATACTCGCTGACAGATAAGCCTAAAGGATCGTGTACATAGAGAAGAAGCATGCTCACTCACTTAAGTGAAAGTAAGAGAATGCATGGGAAATAAATGAAGCGATACGGTAAACTCACATCCTATCCGCGTTATCTCGTTCATATAGAGCTTTGAATATAGAAGAATAAAGATACAAATTGAAATGTTCGTCTTTGGGAACCAGCCGACCTTTGCCGCATACCTGAGAAACAGCTATTCGTCTTAGAATACAGCCTTCCAGAAAAAAAACATCCACATGGAAAACACGAGTGAGGAATCAACAGATTAACAAAGAATGGTCTGGAGATTTTTCTATGCGTTCAACCTCGTTCATTAACCAACCACCTACCAAGGCATAAGCGTACTTGAGGAACAACGTCTGAAAATCTCGATGATATTTATGAGCGTAACGACTGTATGCGAGGATTTGATTTACTTCACAAAACCTAAATGGAACACGTTTTGTTGAATGAAAAGCAAATTCATAAGGAGAAAACGAACCGTAGTGATCTCATCAGCCACACCAATCCCTGATCTTTCTTCGGTACAAATTTTGCGAAATCTGGATAGCATAGGACGTATTTTTCCATGTAAAACTTCACCTACAAAAAGATAAACTAGGGAAAAGATAGGATTGGTTTTGAATTTCATGTGAATTTTAATTGCAGAACAACGTTTATATCTTGACTCTCCTTTCCTCGCTCACTTTCTCTCGCTCTTTGTTTTTCTCTGCTTCTGTTCTCTTGGAAATTACCGCCCCTATATTTTGATCCTACGCGGTCTTGAAGTAAAAAGAGTGCGCAAACCTCTTAGTTTGAACGCAGCGTCCGCAATTATCCATGCAAATCATCGCAGATTTTGACCAGTTTTAACGTTTGCTTCGATACTGCTACTGATAAAGTACTGTTAAGAGGAAGTGTAGCGCAGTCGGTAAGAAGTTCGGCTCTGATTGCGCGACAAAATCGATGCTTTGAAACCGTAGCGGCACCAACCAAGCCTTCCTCAGAGCCAAGATCGACAAGCTGGCATTAGACTTCTCTAGGAGGATAAAAAAAACTAACTGGACATATTGGCTTGCCCCTGCGAGACATTATAAGGCTGCGCACGCCACCATGAACCTCGAACGCTTCTGAATCAAAGCTGAACGTGTAGATGCATCTCCATAAAAAGGTTAAAGTGTCTGGCGTTCACTTGGGGTGCGCCACTTCAATTCAGAATCGTTTGGGGTTTACGAGCGGTGTCTAGCCTATTCATGTCCTGCGGGGGCGAGCCGATGTGTGAAGTCAGTGTTTTTATGCTCGATGACACGTCTGGTACCAATTTCTCGACTCTGGAGGGACGAAAGGCTTGGCTGACACTAGGGCGCCTTCCAACCATCGGTCGATCATGCTGGCACTGCAGAACCTCTTGCCTACTGCGCTACATCCACCCTGCATCCGGAACGCAACGCCGCGCACTTTGCCCCTGTGGTGTTTACTAGACGCAAAAATAGATTTCTGCTGAACAAGACGTTCCGCTCAAACATCGTTCGAAGACCAATTCCTGGAATTCAGTGCGCGAGTTCAATGGGAGTTCGATGTGTACGTATATTTTGACGCGCACAGATGGAAGAAGGGAGTTAACTCGTCCAAACAACTTAAACTTGATACAATTAATCCCTATTTGATAGTCACTTTTATGCGTGCTATAACTTCCAAGAAACCAAAAGCCATTAGCACATTTCTAGCTCACTCCTGTCCGTCAAAATCCGAAAAGAGTGTGAGTTGCATTCCTTTTCTCTCGCAGACTCTGTCTTTGATTAAAATTTTTAGAGTCAGTTAAGTTGTTATTGGCCAAATGTGGAAACTGCATGTATAGAAGGAGAAAAATTGTTCTACTTCGACTTTTTTTGTTTTATCCTGAAATTCGATGGATGCTGTACAGCAAAAAGTATTGAAAAATTTGACTTTTGTTCACAGTTAGTACAAGCCGTTCCAGCATTTCTCTCCAGCAATTTCCTTGAAAATCCATGAACCATCGTCATTGTCACATCTCACCATTTGAAATATTCTCGCTTAACCTAGCCGTTCTAACTCTTCCTTGACAACGCTAATTGGAGGTGAATAGCCAAATTTTCCAATTTGCTGCAATTTGAGACATATTTTCCTATTGTATGGCATGGTTTTGAGCATTTCAATTGTTCACATGATATAATTTATTACATTGGTTTTCTCTTCACTTGTTTGCATTGCATCTAATTAGTCTTGATGACTGCCTTAGAAACCTCTGACAATTCTGACGTTTAAAACTAAGATTCAATTAAAGGAAGAAGAATGATAAAGTGCAAAGTTGAGCAATCTTCAGCCTATGCCACTGTTCCGCTATTTCACTTCAAATCAGATTGCGAATGTTCAAACAGCCTATACAATGAATTATGAAGGTTACCCGATGTATCAAGTCAGATCTTTTAACCTCCTTTTCTCCAAGACAAGTCTGGAACCAATTTATCGACTCCGGAGGGAAAAAAGGCATGTTTGGCACTATGGGGTATTCGAACTAACGATCGTGCAGTCCTGACCAAATCTGTTAGCAACTGCGCTAAACCCAGCCCCATCATTCACTTAGAAAGGTCAATATTACAAAGGTCTTGCTGCAATGCGAGGTTCGCTTAGAGTTTTTCTTTTGGAGGATAATTAAGACGAGTGATCAGTGGATCCATAGTGGCATTATTGACGTTATTTCCAAGACAGTGAATGTCGTATACTGCTATCGATATATGATGCTCTCATGATTGTACCGCTGAGTTAACACTGGAATAGAGTTAGAATTTTCAGCTAAAACTAATCCTTCATTACAGAGGAAAATCTCCAACAAGCTAGGTTAGGACTAGACAACTTATACAGACTTATGGCTTTGCAGTAATTTTCACAAACAGCGGTAAAGGGGGAGGTTTGCGAGTGGTGTAGCGATCACGGGAACCGTGGCTCAGCAAAACATTTCGTTACAGATGATGCTAAACCCCTAATGAATGAAAATAAGGTTTTCATCCAGAAAAATTTCGAGCACATATCTGTTTTTGGTTGACCTGAAACAAGGTTCAAAAAAGATCAATACCTCATGCGTCTCGTCTCTTGCATCCCGCAAGGATCCCTCCACTCATACATTCTTTCATTTCTGTATATTTCGTCACTTATTTTCTCCTCTCCAGACATTCTCATTGCTAATACTCAAAAGAAACTCGTTATCCATGCAATCGCGGGCTCATCCCGATATTTTTACAGAGCTTATTTCTCCAATATCAAGTAGAGGATTCATACACATACCCTCGAAGGATCTGGCCGAAGCAAAATGACATCGTCCATCTCGTTCGTGCAAAGTTCGTAAATTCGTGCACTCTCGTTGAACGGTGGCAACCATTGGTTGAATCCGTGCGAATATACAGTACCAGTAATAGCGCTAACCAACCATACCAAAAGAATCATCTACTTTAGTAAATTTCTGGAAAACATTCCAATAAAATTTGCAATTGTCACAAAACATGGGGAAATTTCGGCGAATATTTACCAAACCAAGAGAGAGAATTTGCTCAAACCGACGGATGATGATCAGAGTAGAAAGAGATTTTTTTTCGGCAGAAGCTCAGTGAACACAACAGGAAGTTTTGTTGGTGGCAGTGGACAAGACAGCCGAAGAACAATGAATAGAGGGAAATTACATGAAAAACATGTGATTGGTGACAAGACAGGCTAACTCGCTCGAATAGCAGAACAGAAATGTCCCCATATGTGCAATTATGGATGAAAGACGAATAAGTACATGAAAGGTATGACATCAACAGAAGCAAATTGTGCTGCAGCGCAGTATTTCGCACGGACTTTGTAAAAACAACGATTTATTAGTAGGAAACATCGTTTCTCATCGTCGTTTTTTACATCTCTCGGATGATGAGCACATGGGGAAGAGAAACTACCAGTAGATAGCTCTCGTTCAGTTCTTTTCAAAAAATATGCTACACACTAAAGTTTATAATTAGTTGAATGCTTCACATTAAACTTTGTAATAAGACAAATGTAATTTTTGATAGGATTTGCAAATTAAAACGAATACGGAGTGAGTATGATGACGGGAAATTTACTCTTCCATAGCAGCAGAATTGTCGGCGTCATAAGGGTCAATTGTGTGCTGTGAATTTTTTTTTGTGGAAATCTCTAACTTTATCCAGAGCTGATTATCCGAAACACAGAGAAATATGCTCTCAAAAAGATGTGTGCTACATGGATAAATCAAAGGGAGGGTTTTCATAAGAGGACTGTAAATCCGAGGGAGATTCACATTTATACTCATTGATGTTCGCTTCCTCTTCTGTGCTCACTAAGGAAAAATTGAGGAGCTCCTCTACGCGCGAATAACCAGACTAGGAGCATTCTGCCGATCAGTTGTGGAACGTCCGGTCAGATCACAAGCATTTTCTTCCTCTTCTCTGAGAAAAAAGCCTCTCGTGATTTGACGTGAAGTTACACAACTGATCCATCAAACGTTCCAGTGATTATCCACTTCTTTGGCGTCTCTCCAAGTTTTCTTTTAGAAAAAAGAAGAATATTTCTGACGAGTCAAACTTTCTCGATGCACATGACTCAATTCAGCTGTAAAAACTCAAAATATCGTAGATGGTACCGACTGGAATTTCACGACTCCCTCCTTGATTTCATCGAGCATTAGGTTCTTCTTCTTGCGACTGCCACAAGAAAATCACAGGAGTGGTTCTTGCTAGGATAACTGCATAGACACAGTCGTTCCAGACATATGAAGTTCGTTACAAATTGAAAGAAATTAGTATTGATACATGAACACCAATTTGGCGCTCTATATTTTTACAAGCTCTTATTTCGCACATAGGTCCACAAAATTTTTTATTGCATATATCAGGGTCATAGCAGAAAAACGAAGAAATTTGTTTTTTTAAATTCCCGTTCAGCTATTTATAAGATCGAAATTGCTCGATCCTACTTCTGACTAAAATGTGGTGTGAAATGACGAGCACAAAATAAAGAAAATCCCTAACGGCATCGCTGACGAATTAATAAAACCACATTCGGAGAATGGGCAGCATCCGGAACTAGTAAATCCCAGAAAAAGTGAAACATAACACCATTCCCAAGTGGATTTTAAAAAAAGTACCATCCATCAGTGGTTGGTTCATAATCAGGATGAAATTCGATCCGTAGTGAAAGTGAGATGGGACAGAACAAGGAATGAATAGATATTAAACGAACAAATAAATGCTTTGTCTCTCGGGAATTCCGTGATTTGAAAGGTAATTTCACCCGCAAATTCTGAAATGATGACGGTTATACGTATTATTGATCGATTACATATTCTAATGAAGGGAAAATGTAGCACATTCCCTATGAGTGAACAAGAAATTTTAAAATTAATCGTACTCGATCAGTTTTTTGGACGATAGTCAACCAGCACAAATCGTTATGATTGGATCTCTTTAAGCAGAACAAAACACGTGTAGAAAGTATCATTTCGCAAAAAATTACAATTCCCTCTCTCAAAAATTAAATGGGAAAAGAATCCCTTACTTTTTGAGTTCAGACCATAGAAAGACCCTTCTCAATATTCGTAATTCAAAAAGGTGTTACTGGAAGAACAGTTTAGTTTCACGAAAATTGTTTCTAAAAAAAAGCTGCACAATTTTTAACAGTCCATTTTCTTCATTCTGTTTTATTTTCTTACGAAAAGAGTGTAGATTGTAGACTAGAAACCACGCACCAAATAAAGTGAACAAAGATATTCATTTTTAAGGAACTTAAAACTAGATTCACAGCAACGTCAAACAGCAACAAAAGTGAAGAAGTGACACTCATAGGCCATGATTCTTTTCGAAACTTGCAGTTGAACAGCTTTTAAAAAAGATGGTTATAAAGTTTTAATTAGTTTATATATAGTCAAATAAACAGTTAAGGAAATATGTCGGGAAATTCTTCAGTTTCAATCTCTACTGATAGATTCAGATAGGAGTAAATGTAGGATTTTTTGGCCAGCAGAAACGAGAGCCCATCTTGATGTGAAACGTTCTACTTCGTTTCGGTCTCATTTTTTTTCTTCGGGATGGAGTAAATGAGTCGACGTGCGGATGCAAAATTGCAGTGAAAACAAACAAATGAATTCCCACATATTCGACGGTTATTACGGGCCTCTTGAAAGAAAGAGAGGGAGGAGGAGGTGGTGGAGGAAGATAGAAGGAGACCCAAGGGGAAATCTTTCACTTCTCACTGCGTATGGGGACATATCCAAGATTGATGACATCAGATACACATGCATGTTGTGAGCATGCAACAACTGCAGCAGCAGAGTGATTGCAGAACTTTCGAGCTCTCGGACCAAAAGCAGCACAGCACAAAATTGACGATGAGGGATCCCCACACGAAAAGATAGGATCAAAGGTGTGGATCGCAGATGTGAGCGGGACCACGCTCGACCCCCACCCTAATTGTCCTTGTACGATGCACCTAACAACATCCCATGTGAGCAGAGGTTAACGTTTGCGCCGCGTCTGCCTGCGGGCAGTTGAGGGCCTGCGCTGTAAAGGCTTCGAGTGAAAATCAGATCAACAAGGAAGTTTCTCTAGCCGTTTTCAGGATGATTGGTAATAATTGAGTGCGATCGCGCTCACAATCGTGATTTAGAGCCCTAGCACTTCTTTGAATGATTCCAACATCGTTTTGGCTTTTTTATGAGGCGTACACAAGGTTGTTAATTGATTTTATTTCAGGATCTGAAGAAGGCGACTTGCTGAAACGTTAGCCAATAAAATCAATTAACAACGTCGTGTACAGCTCAGAAAAACCAATACGACATGTTACCTTGGAGAGGTTCATTAAAAGTCGAACATTTTGATCCAAACATCGTCAATTTTGCGTTATTCTGCCACAATTAGGTGTAAGAGAGCGAAAAGCAGATGGCGGTCAGCTCTTATTTTCGATTGTGAAATGAAAGATGAAAGAAATGTGATCTAAAATGGTCCAATTAAGCGCTCTAGATTGCACTTTTTATGTCTTAGGTTCATTAATCAATTTCGTTAGTCAGGTCTACTAATTATGAATTGTTCTCTTTATGAACTCAACACCACGACACCCGTCGAAAGAAACTATGCAGAGAACAGTTTTTCTTCTCAGAAACCAGCGAAGGATAAAATTAATGAATTTTTATGCAAATGCGAAAAACTATGAATTTTTCTATTTCTTTTGCAACCACCCGTTACGGTGACCACATGTATGTCAGATTATGTTATAAACTAACTTTTTGGATATTCTAAAAACTCAGATTTTTTCTGTTGGAATAGTCGCCTGTTTCGAGCCACTCCCAAATAAGCGCCCAATCCTTGACCTACTCCCTTTAAGATACGAGAATATGTGCCAGAACTTTTAGAAAGTGATTATCTTGATTATAAGTGATTATCTTTATTTTCCTTAACATAACTTAATAATAGGAGGACAAAAGGGTAGGCCTCAACCAGGTGAATCTGTAGCTGCTCATATCCCGTCAAAACTGCAAGAAATGTGAGTGATTATGAAAAAGTATTGAGTAGGGAAAAAGTCCGGAAACAAAGCATAGAGATATGAAAAGAGCTCTTATTTGTATGTTTATTTAATTGTCCACAAAATATAAAAATAAACACGAGGAAGCGCCAAGAGTCATGCAGTTATTAATATTTGTAGCCGTTCCTGCTTAGTGTTACAAACATTACTAGTTGTTGCCTGGTTATGCTTAGAGTTAATTATTGAAAACTAAACATTATTTACTGTGGTCAAGAGTTGCCTAATTATACATTAAAAGAACAATAAGAAATATTTCTGCGATTTACAATTTTGAAACTCTGAAAAACATCTCTGCGGGAGCCCAGTGGTCCAACGTTAGGTTAGCAATCCACTTGTGACCTGTCCCAGCCTACGAAGAAACCGCGTGGGTTTTTTTTTCGGATGAATCAATTAACAAGTTCAATAGCCGCCAATCGGCAAGCCAAGCGTTATAATTAAATACTGCAGTACTTGACTACACATTGCAGTACTTAATTCAGTATTATTCAGTATTAATTTCCAAGCAATAAAGTGCAGCAATGAGCAGCAAAGAATGGATATCAAACAGCAATAATAAAATAACAATCTCGGAAATGAGAAACGAACAAACCCCAAAAAAAAGGAAACCATTAACAAGTGATGAACAATACCCATCTTAAAGCGGTGTGAGGTGACTCTTAGAAAATGAGATGTCGACTTCACCGAACAATGACTAGAGTGAAAAGAAAAAACTCAATACGTGGTGGTTTTGGCACAGTAGATCAAAATCGAGCGAAAGTTGATCAGTGGTAACCCCATGAATCCCTTTATACTCATTCGAAGCTCTTTTTCCGACATAAAAATCCCCAGAAAAGGCTTTTGCTCGATAGATATTTCAGAGAAAAAGAAAACAAAATAGAAATGGCATGTGAGTGAGGCAGAGGAATATGCTCCTGTTCGTTATTAAATCCCAATATATAGAATGAGACAAAAAAATGAGAACGAGAAGAAAAAAGAAGAAGAAAATGATTGAACATTGTCAATCGTCGCTGCCGTGCGGAAAGCTTTAGAATGAGATGAGACGTCTGTTTGTCTTCGCATTGAGTATCGGAAGAAAATTTCATTCATAAGAACTACTCTATTTTATCTATCTCCTTATCTCTATGGTCTGAAGGTAGCCATTTTGCGCCCAAATTCTGTTCGTTCATGATGTTAGTGTACGTTCATGCTAGTTAATTTAGAGCTGAAAAAAGTTGATCAGTTCGACCATCTGTAAGAAGATGACATTCAGTAGTTAGGATTACTCAAGAGGACCGCTAGTGAGTGTTTCTCTAAAAAATCGCTTACTCTCAAACCTAGTGGTGTCTGAGGATCCTCACAGGCACTTAAAAATTCAACTATCATCTCTTCTCGAATGTTTATCTTCAGTTACGTAAGAAACTGGGTAACTGGGAGCTATTTCGAGAGCTTGGAGAGCTTTCTTATGACTCTTTGCTGAACTGCACAAATTTTCCGCGCAGAAACTTTCTGGTGGATGTAATCAACTGGAAAAATTGTTTCTGCAGAATATCGGAGATGAAATACTGAGTTGAAAACCAATTATTCTTGGAAGCTTAGCTAGATAATCGATCATATTTGTGCTACGAGATAGGATGGCCAAGATTGTTAGATGCATATTTCCGATTTGAAATAACAAGAAAGGGAATACGGCGAAATTCGGAAAGATCGGTCAACTCTGGAGCACCAGAACAGGGAAGTGATATCCCACCTCCAATCCGCCGACTTCCGACAAATCGACGAGTTCGCTTCCGCAGCACAGTTAAGCGCTCCAGTTGACAGAAATTCGACTGGAACCCTTCAAATTTGCAAAGCCGTCAAACGTACGTCGAGCTTGAGACTACTATAGCAGAGGACCTTAAAGGCAGCAAGAAGAGCAGGAAATTGACGATGTCGAGATCTCTGTGGAAAAATATAGAATTAGGCTTCTAGATTACGATCAGTGTGGCCCCACTTCCCCTAGTCGTCCTGAAAAACGGCATAGGAAACAGCCTTAGTTCCTTCGAGGTACGTTTGCACCGCGCAGACCAGCGGGTCGCCGAAAATCAATGAGGTCTCCTCAGCAGCCTATTCAAGTAAAACCATTGAATAGCCTACTGAGGTAACCGGGGCGTGCACTGTGATGGAGGGTTACAACGTATGTCGCAGGAACTAAGGTGACGTGCTGTCTCTAGAGGACCCGTTTCGCGCTTTCGTTTCAGGACCGCCAGTATCACAAGTTGGCGCTGTAAGGCTGCCTGCAGAGCAGCAGCCGTACGAGCGGCGCAGCCCGAACGGCTCTGCGCTTGATGGTTATAGAGCGTTCAGAACAGTGGACTCGATAACCATCAAACCGAAGACCGCGCAGTCTGCGCCGGCTGTGAACTCTGCGGGCAGCCGTGGTCCTCCATTTTTCAATGGTATCCTTTGAATAAAAGTAAACATTAAAAGGCGAGTCCTTCTCAATGTCCTCTAATATTCTTACAAGAAATTCATGCAAAAATGTCTAAATGCATGGGACTTGAAGCGAGGTTGTTTCTCTTGGTTGCGGCTGTTTCAACGCAATTAATTCCTAGTGCGATTTCCTTGTTGACTTTATTCAGAAAAAGGCACTTTCTCCCAGGAATTTTAGTTCAAAAATTTTTTTGGGAATTTAAAAATTTATGGATTTCATCACAGTTTATGAAACACACCGGACGCTAAGTATGTACATAAAACTAGGAACAGAATGGAGCTCCCCTCAATTATAGATAAAGGATAAAGTGTCTGACGTTAATCAGTCCGCTTCGGATGCGCCCCCACACTCACTTCAATTCAGAATCGTCTGAAGTTTACGGACGTGTAACTGGCCTCTATAATGACTTGCGGTGGCTAGCCGATCTGTCAAGTCAATGTTTTTATCCTTCCAGACAAGTCTGGTACCAATTTATAGACCCCGGAGGGATGAAAAGCTTGGTGAGCACTAGGGCGGATTCGAACCTCCGATCGATCGTGCAGGAAACGGATAACAAAGAGAATGATTGTATGAGTTCATGTGTTGTTTATCTTATTTCCTGTGTTGCAGTGTAGTGACGAATACATGGGACAAACAGCCAGACCACTATCTATTCGGGTCAAAGAACACCTGGACGGCAAAAGGAAATCATGTGACTCCATTGCACTAGATGGACATAGGGTGCGGCGTCACATCGAGGAGGATTTTGAAGTTAAGATCACGATATTGGCGAGCGATCATAGTATTGCGGCACGCCAGGTTCCGGAGGCTTTTTGGATCCACTTTGGGGCCCTAAGATCAATCGGGAAGAGGAATGCCTCTGCATTACACGGAAACTCGCGCCCTTTTTAAAGGCATCACCCCACAAATCCGGGGTGGTGCGGATTTAAGGTGAGTTATGCCTATACGGAGTCGTAGATGAAGGAGAGAAGAGTGATTCCGTCCATTCCTTCCTAATTACCGTGAAAACTGCCAGGAAGATACTTCTTCGAGTGTTGAGGCGCGTTATTTTCTACTTCTAGTTCTAGTACTTCTAGTTCTATTGGAGTGCGCCATGCACGCGCCGCATCTTCCGGGCCGTTTTTGACGGAAATTAGGAAGAAATGGACGGAATCACCCTTCTCCCCATAATCTACGACCCCGTATAGGAATAACCCACCTGAAACCCTCAAACAAAGCTTTAAAGGTACCACCCCAGATTCGGGGAGTGGTGCCTTTAAAGCTGATATTTGGTTGCGCTAGTCACCCCACCAGAAGTATCCAGCATTGTAGTCATCTGTTCCTAAGGTACGATATTCTCTTCTACTGGTAGCTATGAGGTCCAATAGTAAACGTAGTAAACGCTTTCTTTGTTGGGCGGATAAGGCGTTTGATCGGATTAGTCACATTCACTCTTTCACGCTCTGAAGAAGGCGATATTGCCGTAACGTTAGCCACGAATAAAGGATAGTAACAACCTCGTGTAAGACTCAATTAAGGAAAGAAACTAGGAACAATTAGAAAGATACAGAGCTTGTTTTCAGGGTGAAGCACAGTCTGGAAAGAAGCTGGAATTTCGTCCTTATTTCAGTTTAAGAAAGATAGTATACGATAGAAATAAAGACAAATATAAGTAGCAAAAATGGGTTAGTTGAAAGTATTATGAAGAAAGCATACGAATCACACGCGAGAAATGTTCTAAAGGAGCTCCACCCATGGATTCCACATATTTGCGCCCCTCGTGACTTTAAGAATATACTGCTGAGTTGCGGATTCGAAATCGGCGAATTCCGTCCAATCCACTAAAATGGCGAACGAACGTAAGGAAATGATCTTTAGAATAGAAGTTCGGAGGTGGTTTTCTGTTCAGGTAATTATCGTGATATGACCTTCATCAAGTATTCGTTGAAACCCTTTAAACGGCAAAGATCAAGTTCAGGATAAACTCGAAAAAAAAACTGTGAGAATCAATGCCGATATATCTCGCAAAGAAGTTATGAGTTTGATTTCAGTACGGAATCAGAAAATTTTTGATTAATAGCATTTTTGATTAATAGTATTGTTTCAGAAAAATCCATCTTCATTCATTCAAAGGCCTTGCTACATATTTTATCAACATTTTTAGAATTCTACAAGGAGAAAAAACGGGATCAAGGTTCTAATTGAAAAATGAACAATATCCCTGCAGGAGTGGGGCTCTTCATGTTACTTAGCATGACCTAAACAAGTGGAAGGAGAAAAAAAAATCAAAAGAACAGTGTTTGGTGCCTCGTTTTTTCCTTTACTTCCGAACTGACGCAGAAATTCTCAGCAATATCAATGAAAAAAGAGTTTTAAGACCACGATGACGTCGAATATCAGCGTTTACAACACTTGAGTCCCAAAACATTAAGGAAAGCTCAAAATGTCGAGCAGAAAATAATAATTATAAAGACTCCTCCTCATCGTGCTGAGCAACCTCTCAAAAAGTTTCGAAGATATCCATGTCTCTGTTTACAACCACAATAACCATCTGTTCTTTATCGCAGTTCCACTTTTTTTCGCTGTCCCTCGTCACTGAGGAAGAAGCTCTCCCTCACTTGAGTGGATTTGTCAGCAGTTTCGCCTTTGCAAACTTCTGCAAAGATGTAAGTGACTGTCTGAGAAGTGGCGAGAAATGCAGAGAGAGAACAGAAGTTTTGATTGAAGAAAATAGGTCAGTGGTATTTTATTCAATTTATTTCAAACGAAAATTGCAACAAATTAGTCTGTGATGTAATCGCTGGTGACCTTTATTTTCCTTCCATCGTTCAATAATTTTTCCGCTGGCTGATGTTTTCTTCCGTAGTTTTTCACGCGTCATTCGATGCCCTCCATATACATAACACGAACCTCACTTGCACCTTATGTGCCCTCAATTCTTTGAATAGAAGCAAAATGCAGCTGTTTAAAACAAAATTTTACTAGGTTGTATTCTCGAAGTTAAAAGAAATCGCTTATAGATTGCCTCTCAGCTCAACAAGTAGGGAAAAATTTGAGTGAAGGTATAGTGAAAATTATATAAACTACACATGAGACTAAGCTAAACGAAGAACAACGTTGCTGTGAACTTCGAATCAATTTAAACCGGTGGTGAGAAAACTTGGGTCGAAGCTTCAGGAGACGTTCATTTGAATAACAGGATCACAGCTGAGCTACGATCCCTATGTCCCTACTACGTCCCTATCAGCCTAGCAAGACACCCACCCATTCGTGCTCCATTGAGTTTTGATTGTCCTAAAATTCTCCTCATGACTTCTCGAGAAAGCAAAACCACGCACACAATTACAACTATCAATCTACTTGCTTTACTATTTTCACACGCTAACATTTTTTCCCCCAAATTTCTCAACGAACATCGGCAAGAAGTAACGTTGAGACGAGAACATCCTGCCCAGTAGAAGGCGATGTTCTCGAGAAAAAGAGAATGTCTCGCTATAATAGTGTTATGTGCAGGTGCTTTTTGTTCCACAAATCCGGTGATTAGCGTTTAGTGATCCTGAATATTATTTTAAAAAATGAAATATATAAAAATTACAATTTTTCATTTAATATCAGGTCCATCACTCTGCAAGCGCAAATATCACCTAGTATTAACTATGGCTCTTGAGTTGAACCCTAAAAATGACCTAAATTTATCTTACCTGCCTAACAAACGATAACGGAAGTTTGCGTGGGACCCTCCAGCAGAAGATGACGTAGAACAGAAAGAGAACGATCTTATTCCAAGAGAATAAAAAGAATGAAGGAGAAGGTTATAAGAAAAGAGGATATTAATTGCTGTAAATTATCATTGTTGCCTATATTTTAGCAGAAAAGAATCAAATAACTATTTTCACATTTCAATCATGGATAACTAACGTACATGGGGCTTGTTACTGATGTTATGTTACTCCGTCAATAACTAACCAATAGTAATAGTGGTAATTTTTAAAAGTAAAAGTCTCTGGCATCTCAATTCGCGAGGGATGATTACTGTATTCCGTAGTCGTTAGGGTTTTTGGAACGCGTGTCTAGCCTATACAACGACTTGGGCGAGCCAGCCGATGATCAAGTCAGTGTTTTTGTCTTCCCAGACAACCCTGGTGCCAGTCTATCGACCCCAGAGGGATGAGGGGATTGGTTGGCACTAAGGCGATTTCGAACCACCGACCGTGCGCCCACAGCGGACCTCTTATCGACTGCGCCACACTCGCCCCAATGATAAATTATAGCCAATAATAATTTTTTTCGTTACAGCACTTTTCGTCAATTTTTTAAAACGAAAAAAAACTTACCTCGGTTTGTATAGTTCCAGCCCTGTTGATTTTATTACTTTGTACTATAGTTATAATTATTATTGTATTGTTATTAGCACGCAAAATTATATGTAAAAATTTGAAATTTAAACTTTACAGTCATTTATTTACTGTTATCTGACTGTTCCTCCGTACTTTGTCCCGATTTTTTATTTTCAACGTTCTTATTCACTTTACCCACCCTCTGCCATCACACTCGCAAGCACCCAGTAGAGAACTGCAGAGAAATCACCAGAAAATTCAAGCTTTTCTTTGAAGAGGGGGGGGGAGGGGGGCTTTCATAGCGAGCGAATATTTTCAGTTGGAGCTTTCTTGAGTTCTTCTTATCCCAACCACTTTTTTTACTATTACAAATCCTTACAACTGCACTTTTGAGGTGCCACTCGTCCTGCCGGAAAAGTCGTTACGAACAATTTACAGCACACATAATTCACACTTTAAAACTTGGGTGGTTCCAAAAGTAGTCTATTTATACATTCAGTAAGAATACAACATAAAATAATATCGCTATAAGATGTTTGTGTATTGTGGTTGTTTTTAAGTTATTGCAGCTACTTGTGGTTTACTTTAGCAGAACTATTGACGTATTCACCAGTGCATGGCAGTAAGGTAGACAAGGACACTCTGTCGTGTCACCCCTGAAGGAGGCAGCTTAATTTTAAGCGTATAAATCTAACTTGGCAGCTCTCATCACATATGACACTCAATTTACGTCAGGTAGTAGAAATTACGGGGGTAAGCGGAGAGCGGTCGCTACGTGTTGCGAGACATGGCAGATGATCGCGTTCGAGTTCCCACCTTTTCTTTTAAACTCCGACGAACTCCGAACGAAAGGGAACTAGAAAAACCTCGATTTTGAAAACATAGCTTTGGAACCTAAAATGAATAAACAAGTTCATTTTTTAAATATTTCGATTTTTAAAAGCTTTTTAAACAGTTCAGGCTTCTCTGCAAGCATAATCTAAAATGGTCATAACGTAATGAGTTCAAAATGTTGAGACGCATTAAAAAAATCTGGAGGTTAGAGTAAAAATCAATAGGAATCCAAAGATATACATAAAGTGATCAAAGCATCTGAAAAAACCTAGTGCACACCAAGAACGGGCAAAATAATTGCTAGAGGGGTAAATTGGGAACGTGTAAGCGGCTACACTTATGAATAGAACATAAGATTTCCACAGTTCTGAAATTCTCCGACTCTTCCAAATAATAGAAGATTTTTTAACTTCAGACTAAACCAGGAAGTTTGACGGTCAAAAATCTTGCCACATGGAGAACTATAGGGGAATTTCAGAACAAGACCAGAATGGATTTATCCTCTATGAAAAATTCATTGCCATGTTGAGGGCAAAAAAGGGTGCAGCATTGCAGAGCATTATCAAGGTGAAACGAACGTCCTCCCGTACTTAATTCATAGATTCTTCTAGAAATCCTCTACATAAAGTGCAGAGGGAGCGGATGTGGAGCAATTGGTTACAGGTCCGTTGTAGCCACACGGTCGAGAGTTCGAAACCGTCCTAGTGCAAACCAAGCCTTTCATCCCTTCGGGGTCGATAAATTGGTACCAGACTTGTCTGTGAGGATAAAACCACTGACCTGATCATCGGCTGGCCCCCACAAGTCATTCTATAGGCCAACACGCGTTTCAAAAACACCAACGATTACGAATTGCAGTAAAACGCATAGGCGTATCCGGAGAGGACTGACTTTTGACTTTGAATTTTAAAGAGTTGGTATCAGTAGCGGAAGTCATGCAGGCATGACTGTAAACTGACAACAGGTAGTAATCCCTTCGAATACAATCTGAGGAGCTGACATCAGCGACGTATCGAGGAGAAAACTACAAGAACTATGACTGCGTTGTCTCTAAGATGGTCGCGACCGTTTTCTCGAGAGACTTGCCATTCCTGTAGATCACTAAGGTAACCTGACTTTGACCGAAGGTCCTACTTCATCGGGGGACGGATCTTTGTTGAGAAGCAAAAGAACCGAGTAAGGCATAATATGCATTATAAAATAGCTAGTCAAAATAAATAGCACAGAGACTCCCCCTCCTCCTCCCCCAAAAAAACTAATTCCAAAAGATTCAGAAAAATATTCACTTTATTAAAAACCTTACATAGACTATTTCTTCTTTTTAGGTATCAGTCATTGTAGTGCTATTATTGGGTCGTAAAAATTCGTTACAAAAAATTACATGCATACTGTGGTGACATTAGTTATCCTAACTGCAATGAGAACTTTAACTATCCCTCAAATTGGCAGTTCCTCTTCTTAATATCTCATAATCACAGTGCAAAAGTTAAACGAGGAATTCTACGAGGAAAAAAAACATTTTTAGGTTTCCGGATTTAAGAAAGGCAAGAAATTCTTCTCTAAGAAAATAATAAACGTGGAAGACGTAAATTGTCCAGCAAAAGATCCTTCGACTCAAAGTAGAGCTTCTAATAAGGCCTAACAGTGGGTGAGATTATGACAGAGACAGACAGTAACAGTATGAGAAAATTTTGAATTTGGCCGAATCCGCCGAGCAATCCAGGCAGGGCTGAGATGCACGAGAGCGCAGCCGGTCGTGTCACTACACTAACAAGCCAAACTAGCATTATGCGCCTCCCATGACTCAGTGGTCTCTCAAGCTTACTACCACTACGATAAACATAGTTGCTTAGCCTGATTAGCATTTCAAGACACCCCCAGTCCAGGAAAAGTTATAGTAGGCTGGAATGTTACGCACTGGATAGATAGGGTTCCTCATTCCTCCATCCACGATCTTACGTTTCACGGATATTTTTCAGATCGGTTAAGGATTGGAGACTTTCGCTTCGTTCGTCTCTCGCGTTAATTTTCGTGGTACATCGCAAATTTCTCGCAGAAAATGATTTAAATCATTTAACTTTCACTTTGATTGATCCTCTTGTATAGATCAATCCATTTCCAACCTCAAAAAGCAACAATTCATAAGAAGAGAAAATGTAACTTAAAAAAAATAAAATTAAAACGAAGCACTGCGCATAATAATAATAATATTATTATTATTATTATCCTTTATCATGATGCCACCATTATCCGTTATCCATTGCTTTCTTTTTCTAGGAACAAACGAAAAAGTTTGGAAAATGTAGACAGATGGAGGAATAAGTATAGAACGATAGGAATTGATGGAAAGTGGACCTAATTTCACATTGTTTGTGAAATCAATAGCTGTTTGTTATCGAGTTGTTAGGGGAAATTCCGCAGAGGAAACTAAGATGTGTATCTTTGAGACGTTTTTGCTCCCAACTTCCAGACAACAGATTTTCGCCACTTTTAATTTCAGAAAGAAGAATGTAGAGAAGCATGGGCGGCGTGAACCTATTAAAAAGTTGTTAAAACGTGAAAAGGAGAGTGATGGAGTTTTACGGTGACAAAAGCGTTGACCATTTTTATAGATAGGAATCGGATTTTGAAGATGACAAAATTGTCAAAAAAAAGTGTCAAAAAAAGTGTCAAAAAGTGTCGAAACTTTGGAAGTTTCGAAATTCACTTGAAAGCATGTTAAGAAACAAGATCTTAACTCATTTTGACCAACCTCAAATATGTGGGATGGTATCCACGACATCCCTTTTTTATAGCGGTAATCTGTTGTGAGAGAAACGCACTTCCCTGATTGCGGGGGCTATTTTTGTCAAAATGGCTGTTGAGGACATGTGAAAGTGCTTCATGGAAAGAGAAAATGGAGGGAAAATTGTAAAAAAGGTCCTGGAGGCTGGAAATATTCTTCAGGCAACTGACTGCATCTCAAACTGAAATTTCCTCACGGTCATTTGATTTCCTTAATAATTTCCTTCCGGGACCCTGAGGATTTTCTCATAATTACGAGCATTCTAATAGAAAAGACTTCTTCAAGAACATCTTCGTATTATAGTAAACCTTGTATAATGTTCTAGAAATTAGATTTTAGGATGGAGGACCTGAAATGATGGGAAGATCGATGGCGAAGACGCATCTATGTATAGATATAGCCGTACCTCTTCCATATGCCTTAGGGAGAGGGAAATAAATGGGTCTACGGATAAACGACTATAGCTTTTTCATGCAGCAATTGATTAGAGAAGGCAATAGAAGAGGTAAAGTGACGTAAAACAATTAAAGGTTGGACGGAACAAGAGGAGACCACAAAAGAATGACGTCAATCCGCTAATTGGCATCCATATGACTGCTCGGGGCCTTCTTTTCTTCTTTTTAATGGATTTCCGAGCGTAAATTGGGAAAACAATGCTGTAACAAGCCTCATTTTCGAGTGGTAGCCGAAAAATGTTCGGCAGTCATGCGGGTTTTGAATGTCCAATGAGCCTCAGCTTCCGTTGAACCAACTACCGAAGAATATTTCAGATTCAGAAAAGAACGCAAGCAGAACTATTCTGTCGAAGCCATCAAGAATACGAAACAACCGTATTCTTTTTCAGGGGAGCACAGGATAGGGGCTTTACGGAGTGCACACAAAAATTAAATTTTTTAACTGCGGAAATTTTATTGTCGAGATGGCATCTGGGTTGAAATTCATCAAATGTGATTTGATTCCACCCAGCTCGACTCGACATAATTTATGCAAGGATTTACAGGGACTCCCTTTCAAATGGACAAGTCCGTCCGCAAATTTTCTATCTCCGTTTTAATATTTTTTGAACAAAGCGGCACAGTAGTCTAGCGAGCGAACAAAGTTCAACGAATTCTTGTCTGTTGCGACAAACTCGTCCGGCAAACTCGTCCAAGCTTTACGTAGGATAACGAGACGTATTCTCGACGTGACTGTATGCTAGAGTGACTCTTTGAAACTTCTTAACAAATATTATACCACTCATCATTAGTATTATTAGTTCTCATGGAAATATTTCTTTGCAATGAAGATAAAAGTCGTATGAGCCAAAATGCACAAGAAGAAACTACCCGGAGATCAGATGTGTTATTCCTAATAATAACGTTTTTATTTTTATTAGTAGTCATAACACAAGAAATCAATGCGTATTTTAACTTCTACTGCGTTTTCTAATTCACCACTTTACTTCGGACTACAGTTTTGTAGACGACCACAGTCTTGCTATTTATTTTCTTTTAGAAATAAAAGGTTTTCCCATCTTTTCAGGCTGTAGTTCTATTTTTTTCGGACATTAATAATTTAGAAACCGTCTATCCGAACCCATGGACCAAAAATTTGATTCATACTCGCAAAATGAAATGGAACAAAAAATTTATGCTCATGAAAATTAACAATTTAAAAATCATACGTTGTTAGATATCTCGTACAGGAAAGCTCATAATGGTGGCTATCGTATGTTTCTATCAGCATTTTCTATCCTTGTTCCGCCAACATTTTCTTCAAATTTATATCAAACTTAACGACCGGTCAGAAAAGAAGGTTGCATGCTAGAAATCTCAATTAAGGATCTATTTCGAACAAATTTTGTCAAATTTCCTATGAAAATATCAATGTTAGTATACTAGAGATAATAACGAAGCTGATGGAATTTTTTTGGAATTAAGCAATTTAGAAAAAAAACATGTACTCATGCAAAAAGGTTCCAGAAAGCTTAGTATAGTATAGATTTTTTATAGTCATAATTTGGGGAAAATGTGACATTTTTATGCGGAATTAGTGGCAGAAAATGTGGAAAATACTTCATTCTCTACTACTAAAATACTGTACATAATCACACCCATCTGTTCTGAGCGACTGGCTGACGAAAAGGGATAATAGCGTTCATCCAAACAATGTTTGCACCCTGATCCACCTGATCCACCGAGCTTAAGCTACTAAGCTTTGGACTTCGAGTTTTCATTCTATAGCGAGTTCAATTAAGACGTTACGTAAACAACTTTACGTCTAAGTTAGCGCCATATCAATAGACGGATCAACTTCTTCCACAGCCCTTTATATTATCACTGATTTCCGGAAAGCACGAAAATTCTGGTCGAAAGCAAGAACAAATGCAACCCATGCCAAGCAAACAAATCAACCCAAAATTAATCAACCACAGATTATCCATTTAAGGTCCAGTTAGACGAAAAAATGCATTTATTGCGAATTTAAATTGAAAAAGCGTGGAAGGTCGGATTTTCAAATAGAATAACATGTCTCTTGGATTGCGCCTGCTTTTTACGAGGAGAATAACAACGTTTGCTGACAGTGACAATTCCCTGACGTCATTAGACGGATCCCAGATGTCTGAAAACGACAGCAAAAATCACAGAGCTGTCATATTGCTCACACAACAACGTCAGACTCGAATGTTGCGATGAAAAACTTGAAAAATTGTGCTTTGTGCGGATCGCAGTAGGAAATTACGAACAACTCTTCGAATTTAGATATGATCGTGATGAGTTGATTGACTATAACTCAGTATGTGCGTTTGCAAAAACATGTCGATAAGCAGACGACGTTCGGGACATTGAAAATGGGCGGAGCTTGACATCTATGCGCTAATTTCATTATAAAAAGGTTCAGAACAGAGCCGGTAGGCGTTTCAGTTTACATGTTCTGTTTCTTCCCAGAAAACTGGTGCGGCACATCACATTTTTGGAAAAAGGACAGAAATTATTAAATATCAACTTATCGAAATCTAGATGAAAGAACTCAGGCACGTGAAATAAATCATAAAGTTTCGTCTCTTAGAAGAAATCCATACGAATGAAATATGCTGTTACTAAGAGATACCGAAAGTTTCCAAAGCGTTTACGGGAATTTCACCGAAGAGGAATGTATAAAAAACGAGAAAATACCTTCCTTGTATATTTTGTTATAACACAATTCCCTCATGAATCTATTACATTTCGCTTTTTTCAATATATTTTACCAAATAAAAGTAAAATAAAAAAAACACAAACTCAGTACCTGAAAAATTTTTTTGATCAAAAAGGAACTCTATTAGATTCCTTTGATATGAATTTGATAATTCATTAGGATGGAATTCATAGAACTTGATTATCTGTTGGGTAATAATTTAATAATGCAATAATATAGTGAGATTTCATTGTTATAGGAAACTGTAGCAGTAGCAGTAAGCTAACATAATTGCTGACGTTAAATTCGACCCAGGTTCGATGTTTCACCAACTTCGCCAGATAGCGATAAATATCTGGAAGAAATACGGTTTCTACACGATGCGAATCAAAAGTGACTCCAAAACAAACATGAGGAAAAGGGCGAGGAGGAACGAAGAGAGCGAGATAGGAGATGGGATCAGGTAACATGAACTCCTCTTTGCGCATCCGTAACGAAATGATATTAACAGATAATATGTGGTGTCTTCAATGGGACCACACGCGTCTCTCATCAGTAATTTTTCCTATTTCCTCAGCGATCATCATGTAGAGGAGCTGGCTCTGGTTGGGTCTGACTCGGAACATCTTATGGTTTCGAAGGTACTAGTTATTGCTTCGGAGCGTTCCTGAGAGATTTTTTGCATGACCGGATATGGGTGCAACTCATGGATTTAGGAGACGTTCATATCCCTCGCCTTTTCTCATATTAATGGATACTGTGATCTACCGAACGAACTCACAAAGCGAACAATGCTACAGAAGTTAAGAACTTGGGTTGCTCCGTTTTTAATGAAGAACTCTGAGATCAAGGTCTTCTAAGGTATCCTGGTTGCTTCTAGAATCTCAAAATCAACCATAACCTTGTCCGTTTCCATTAACTAACGTTTCTCTTGTGTATATCGTTATCATTCTTCTGGAATCCAGCAATCTGCACATCCAGCTGCCCATTAAATCTCATCTAGGACTAAAATTTAGTTTGTACGGATGGCAAGTTATTAATTCTGGAACCACATACTATAACACTCTTGCCGCTATTGATTGTTGGCAAAGAAAATCAATACAAATTTATTGAATAGGAGAGAATTCTGACGCAAAAATTCAAACCTTTCTTAAATGTTCGAGAAACTAGTGGAGGGCTATGTCTTGTGGAGTTAATGTCGATCAATCCTTATCCATTCTAAGTATGGAAAGAATCTTAAAAAAGAAACCCGTTCCGCACATAAGACTCAAAAAATAACCCTGTAAGAGAATGTACTCCATACAAAATCTCAACAACTATCTTTTCTTCAGTCTAGGTTTTATTTTCCAGAAATTTTGTCAACAAATTTCATCTGTATGCAAGCAACTCATGAAAATAACATTGAGAGAGCTCTACACAAAACCTTGGAATTGTCCAAGGAGCACATACGTATTGATCTTGGTTATTAATTAGATTTAATACCTAATTCCATTCGAGATTATGGATTTCTAAGCTTTCGAGGGAGACATAAGTGACCACCAGCCGACGGGTACTGTAATTAAACACTCTGCCACCACTGCGGTAGTTACTTGGACCAAATGAGAGGCAATATAGAACGCGGTAAAGAGAAAGAACAAAATGACGGATACAAATGATCAGGATTTCCTGCTCTTCGAAGCATAGAAAATTATTGACCATATAGAACGAACAATCACTTGAGCGCTTAGCCCTGGGTGGGAGGAGGAAAAACAGAGAGGTGTTCCGAAACCGCCTCAATGATCAGTTCTTGCTTCTCAAAAAAAGAACTCAGAACGCAGAACTCATCAACAACAAAGTTGTCCAATGTGGGGATGGTGGAAAATGTTGCGCTCCTATATTTCCATCTTTGTGAATTGTTGTCCTTTAAATAAATCGATATGGGAATACTAATATAATAGTAGAATCCTGAAAATTAAAATACGACTGAAATTATATGCAGAATACTGTTCTCCTATTGCAGATGATCCCAAACAACTCGAATGGAATATCGAACGAATTGGAGAGTCGCTCAATCTAAGATCCTTGCCTTGGTTTTCTGAATTTCAATAATTTTCAAACGTTGAGAGGTCACCTTTTCTCAAAACTGGCGCCAAGCTACAGAGGTACTTTGAAATAAGCCGTCACTAGTAATACCCTTGGAGGGCAACTGGATCCACAAATCGCAATCTGAAGTTTCAAATACATACCTGTGTTCGTTAGGATGCTGTCTTTAAAAATAGGTCGGGAGTTTCTATAAATGACAAAGTGTCCGGCGTTAATCAATCCGCTTGCAACCGCCACCACATTCACTTCACTTCAGAATCGTTTGAGATTTACGGGCGTCTAACCGGCCCACACAGCGACTTGCGGAGGCTAGCCGATGTGTCCAGTCAGTGTTTCATCCTCCCAGAGAAGTCGGGTATCAATTTACCGACCACGGAAGCATGAAAGGCACTGTGGCGGTTTCGAACTATCGATCATGCCGTCACAGGCGAATCTCTCAAAGGCTGTGCTTCACCGCACTCAGGAATTCTTATGTTCACTGGGAAACGCGCCATACCTCTATGTTCTAACAGTGTGTGATCTTTTGTAGCCCACAAAATAGTCGATTGGAGAAGACATTACTCAAATTTATAGTCTATTTGATTGCTTAGATTTTCGAAGCCTAATTATTTATTTGAATTCCAAAACTTTGCAAAAGAATTGCATATTCTACCCTACAAAGATCGCTTTAAAAATTCTGTGACACTACTTTGTTTATACCGCAAATCAAAAAAGTTCTGGAAATGGACATTATGAAAGAATGTGAGCAAGAGGTGGGTCGCAGAACTGTGCAGTTCGCAATGCTTCTGAAGAGGAAAAAAACCAGAAAGCACATGTGTCTCTCCTAAATTATTGATATCGTCCGATGTAGAGAGGGATGCGCCGAAAACACTCAATTATGCGCTACAATTATGGATGGAATTCCATGCGGATGTGGGTGGGAATACGGCTCTTTTCTAACAAATGACAATGACGAGGTGAAAAAAACGACTACGGAGATAAAAAGACATTTGCACGACTCGAAAAGACAAAAGGACCACAGATTAGTCCCACTCGCTCAGTGGACGTTTCCTCAACATCCGCCTAAAATGCTCCCCCATTGCGGCAGCAATCAAATCAGCCATTTTGCAGCCATGCTTTTTTCGGGGTCGTTTTCTGAGATGTTTCGATTTTCATGTTCCGTTCCTCCGTGCCTAAGCGATATCAAAAATTGGATATAAATGAAGGATTAGATCTGCTTTTATGAGGTGGCTTAATTTCAATTAATGAGCACGGGCCAAAAGAAGGGAACCGCGGCATCTGGTCCACGATAGCTGTCAAGTGCAAGCGCCGTACATTGTTTACGGCATACATGGAAACAAGTAGAAAGAGAACAGAAAGCTAAACTGCATGTGAAATGAGCCTAAGAACTCCGATCATACTTTTCGTTCAATCTTATCTTCTTTCGTTTCTACAAAGTGAGGGCTTCTCAGAAAAAAGTTTAGGAAAGGAAGAAAAGACGTGACTCCAGAAAGAGAAGAGCAGAGTTCACCTGAACTGTGCCCTCATAAATCTGAAGACTGAAACCGCGAAGCAAAAAAAACTGCATACTTTCTCGAACGACGACGCATGCAAACTGACTGGAAAATCAAAAACAGAGCTGAGCAAAGTTTTGTTGTGTGTTCACTCATGCTGAACATCTCAGGAATCCACCAACTGAGACCGAAACCGAAGGCAATCCCTCCAGATCCAGAAGTTTCTCAGTTTGGTCACAATGCAATCCCTTAGCTTTCTCCTGTAATAATTACCTAAGCATTTGTCCTCATATTGGTAGTACATAGTTATCCAGAAAACCAAGATTTACGAATTGGGGTCCATTTCATATCAATTTTCCGATGGATTATAATAAACCTATGTCCTGAGGTTAGGATTACTAAAGATAAGAAGTTTTCCGACATTTTTATTCCAATACCGCTACAAAAACACAGGAAAAAATAAACTGCAAACGCTGGTCAAAATTTCTTCAAATTGTGCACTGTCTGCCGGCTCATTCACTAAGATGTAACTGGTTAAATCGCAGTCACATCAGGAAATTCTTATCAGAAACAACAAACGCATTGAGAAATGAAATAATGACGGCGGCCGGACAAATGATTGGAGCAAAAAAAATGTGGGATACTGTTTTTTTTTTCTTAATGGGAGACTACTGCTTAGACGTGTGGCTAAAACAGAGTTTCTCTATTCTTTGAACTCTCTATTCTAGCATTTTTTGAATTTATCACCGTTTCAAATTGCATAGCTACTCCAGAGTATTTTTGAGAGAGTTTGGAAATTACCCAAAGCAGTCATAAAAATGCGAATCAACAGTGCAATTCTCGCCTATCTACTGTGACCGTTGACGAAAAAATGCTGTAAGGACCACGAGTACAAGGCCGAAGACTTGCTGTCTCCAGCAAATTGTTTACGGCAGTTATAGCAGGGTCTAAAATGCAATCAACGATCTTTCTGGAAAAGGTTCCGGTTATTTGAAGAACAAAATCACATCTGTCATTATTCTATAGCGTTACGAAGCCAACATGCGCATCAACAATGTTCTCGTAGTAAAATGGTTCCTCTGGGGAAAGGAAACATCTCTTCTGCCTTTGGTTTATACCCCTAGAAAGTTCCATTATTGAAAGAGAAATAATCTATGGATAGGTCCCTTCACTTTCTTACACATTCGGCATCTGTTGCGTATTTGACGCCATTCACCATTAGAAAATGCTGGATCATCATGTGAATTACTCTTTTTTTAACCGCACCCAAAAAATGAAAATGATACAAAAGCTAATCGCATAGCGGTGCTGTTGAAATAGAAATTTACTTCACCTCGTCCGCTTGTTTTTCTTTCAATTTTAGAAAAAAATGTCGGAGATATTTCCATAGTTGAAATTCTAATAATCCAGGAACATTTAGTGCTATTCTGCTCTATGAGTTCAGCGAAAACAATAAATGAATGGGAATGTGGTTACTAACGAATGCCAATGTGTTCAGGTCTGACACGAACTTTTTTTCTTGCTTTTTTCGTTTTTGAATTAAAGACCGTAGAAGAACCTTAATATTTATTGGGTAACCAGGAAAAGGTGCAGGACTGTAACTGCACAAATAGGACGAATATTTATTTATATGACAACACCCATAGGTGTGCCATAAACAAGGACGAGAAAGAACAGAGCTGAATAGGATTCCGCACATTCACTTTGTAACGTTGGCCTTCATTTACAGAAGTCGGGCAAAGTATGCGGATAGCTATGATGCTCCTTTCTTTTTTCTACTACTTTCGTTCTGATATTGCTTCTAAAAATGCAGCCAAACATGCGGCGCACTGGGAGGAGATGTCCTTTCTAACTCACCTTTCCATGACTAAAATACCACTAAACTTTGAGTTAAGTTTTTTATGTGATGAGCTGCAATGGACGACATCCCTAACATAGGGAGCTTGAATTTTATTTGAAAAAACCTAGGACAGCCCAAATATGTGACTTCGAGAGGTTGGGCGAAATAATTTAGTATAATTTCAGTGCCTAATGAGTTTTCGGGGTGGACAAGTAGCAGAAAGGTTGACAGAAACGTAGCCGAATCAAACTTACTAGTAGACGTCAGTCAGAAGACGTCAACTAGAAGCGGGGTTTGAAATATGCGGAATTGTTGATTGAGAGAGGGTCCCAAACACACGCTATTCTCTGCGTCCGGGATGGTTGGCAATTACGTAGAATAGACAGAGATAAAATGAGCAGAGAAGAGGCGAAGATGCACAACGATCTGACGTAAGAAGAGCGACGGGAAAAGTTTAACGTTCAAGGGACTTCTCGGATGTTCCGATTACGACGTTCGAGTGAAGCGAACGTCGTGAGGAGAGAGGCATCAGCATCAAAGAAGACTCATGCTACAGTATGCATGAGTTTCTATGGCAGTCGATGTCGTAATATCCATCGGCGTCATAATATTCTGTGTTTCTCTTCCTTGAACGAAAATAGTGGCTAATCGGTAGTCCCAGTGTTATCAACTATAAGTTATGTTTGAAGTGGTGGCATTTTAAACTTATATTTTGAATAGATGACCAGATATTAAACATCATTTAAGCAGCTAAGGTCCAGAATCGGTATATGGGGATGAGAAACAATCCAGAAAATCCACGAAGTAGGTCCTCCCTCAAAATTCTGAAGCTCAAAATCCAAAGTTAAGACAAAAGAAGCAATATCGAAAAACATTAAGTTCGAAATGGATTTCATTTTTTAAGAAGAATAAAAGGGGGTTTTAGAAATAAAAAACCTGAAAGTTATTTTTAAAAAAATACTTGAAAGTTCCGCAAACTTAACAAAAGAGTGCCTTTTTCAGTTGCCCATTAACTACTACGATAAGAAAAAACTGAAATCCAAAAGAAAAAGCCGTGCTGAAATTAGTCAAATAATTGCATTTTCACCCCACGCAGCATTGGATTCTGCAAAAAAATAGGCACAAATTTACGGTGCTGTGACGCGAATCGTTACATTCGGAATAAAATTTTTGAAACTGAGGGCAGCGCATTCGCAAATTCTGCGTCCTAGATGAGAAAGATGTCGTAAACTGCACTTATACTCTCTAGAATTTTGGGGAACACGAGAGGTAAATGTAAGAGGTAGGATAAGAAGAAAGAAGAAAAGCATAAGAAGTGGTTATAGCACATTCTGATGAGCTATTTATATGATTCGAACGAGAATTGGTCTCCATACCCTGCGTCCCTCCCAGATTCTGATAGAGTGCGAACATTTCGAACGTGCACAAAGGAGAAAGTACCGATACAATTCCAGAAAAGAAGTCGGAGCTTACAATGGAAATTTTGTGGCAGTTTTTTTTCTTCTGTGCAGACACCTTGAGATAAAACTTCGCGCCTAAGGTGACGGTTGATGCAATCAGTGCTCATAAAAAGGGAACATTCATTGTTTTTGAACAATATTTCCTCCTGGGAAATGGGTTTTGCTCAAACCGGAGATTCGAAAATTGAACACTTATTTTTACCATAGCAATTGAGACACGTTCGTGAGCATTGCCGCTGGTGTCTCCGGTCTCTTACAAATTGGCACGACAGTTATAATAATCGAGAACAGACATTTACGACAAAGTATGATGCAAGATCCGGGTTTTGTTTTGTTTTTGAGAATCTAGATTTTAAAAAGTTCTTCCGCTGTGATGCATTTCAGCTTATTTTTTCAGGGAAGTGTCGTCCTCCTTATATCATAAGAATAGATTTATTTCAGAAATATTATTTTTACCATAGTGTTATTGCCATTGTTATACTGTACTAGGGAAGCGAAAAGTCACATCTCTCTAGCGTAATACCTGCGTTTAACATCCTAGCGCATGTAGAATTTGCCACGGGTTAGCCGTTGGAAAAAGTGAGGGTATAAGCCGTGTGGGAAGTTGGGTTTTTCTCCGAGAAAATCCTCAGTGGCGCAAATTCTGCAAACATCCTCCAAGTGCTTCTGTGCAGACACTCCATAACGTATTCCAACGTCGACATCGTTGACTTCCTCTTGCAAGACAAGGATCGCGTGCGTTCGACCGGAAGTCAGTCGATGTCGCCGAGACGACGCCGAGCGCCGAGCTGTGTGCACCAAATTGGGTCGACTTAGTGCCGAGTTCTGCACCGTCTCGATGTCCTTCAACGCTAATTTTGCGGCTGATTGAAATTATTCTGACAATTTCAGTAGTCCCCTCGACACGATCGCATTGATATGGAAGGAAGAGAAAAATTCACAAAACAAATCCACAACAACGCGAAAAAAAATTCGCGTTAATTTCATTGAAAGTGACACCATTCAGGACGTCCAAACAACTAGAGCAACATTTGGACCAAAATGTATAACTCGTACAAATGGAGAGTGGGGAAAAACAACTTCCAAAATGGGTACAGATTGCTTATCCGAAGATTTTTATAAAACGGTGAAGAGTATTTCTACCAACATTGCCTGCTTTTACATTATTATCTTCATTCTCTGAAAGTTTTTTTTACTTCAATAGGCGATTTATCCTTGATTTCTTTACCGAGTCTCAATAAACTTCTTTTCTTTAGCATTCAAAACTTTTCACACTCAGTTTTACAGGAAATCCATGAAAAAAAAACTGGTCGCATTTGTTTATAATCTTCTTTCTGTAGAAGAAAAAATAACGGGAAACAGCGGCAGAAATCTACGGTCATGAGTGGCTGCTCATAAAAAACCGTGTCCTTAGAGATTTCTTTACAGTTTTTCGCTTTTCACAAAGCTGATGCCACACAGAAGGAATATTTGCTGCTCAAATAGAATACTGCTGAAGCAAAATCTCCTTCTTTTTAGGTTTAGGAAATAATTTAGGTACATATAAGAGAAAACCAATCACGAATTAAAACCAAGGGGCAGTAAGATGCAAAGATCACAAGGTAGTGTGCTTAGATCCTTCCTTCCATCTACCTCCGTGATAACTTCTTATTTTCGTTACGATTCCTCAGGAACCCCAGGCGTGCGACGCACCATTTTAATATTTTAGCTGGTACTGCAACCACTATACAATTAGTTTATTTTCGTTCTGTTTACCATGAATGGAACACATGAATTATATAGGTACTAACAATCAGGCAAAGAATCACAAGAAATATCCGCAAAAGAACTGAAAGAACAGAAAGAGATCCTAGGCGTGAAGTTAAAATGGTGAGAATGAAAAGTTAGAAGAACTAGCAGGATATTCAGACTTGATTTCAAAAAAAGGCTGGGATTCTCCTGCAGTCTATCCGCTCTTTTTTTTGGCAAGAAAGAATGAGATAAAACTCTGAAGCGTTCTGTTTGTTTGAGCCTTTTTGTTATAAATTTAAGATTTGGCTAATCGTATTTATAAGGAGCCTAAAAACTAGGATTCCCACCAATAAGAACACTGCGATATCCCTTTCTCGTGTACATTTTTACAAAGGTTTGGTTCCGGATCATTCTTATAAACACTGTGCAGGTGAAACGGGACAACCCTATCATGTGTGATAAAAACACTGGATCACTGATAAGGACCATGTTCCGGCATTTCTCCTAAAACAAACCGGTAACATACACCAGAAGCTGTTCGTCACTTTTTACACCGGAGTATGTATTTCAATTTTGTAATTTATATTTTAGTTGAATTTTTCTCTTCTAAAACCAACCATCCTACAATGCACTCGTCACAGTTAAACTTTATTTCCCAGATATTCCTTAATTTGCAGGATGAAGTCCTTACTGTTCCTGTTGCTACCAATGCTGGTGTTTTCTCTTCCCGCAAGATGTAAGCAACTCAAATATTTCTTAGCTAATTCAGAAAATAAAACTAAAAAATTCAGAAAGGTGCTACCAGCGTTTTTTTTCACTTTACATCACTGTTGCTTAAGTATTTATTGTTATTGTGTAGGAAAGTCCTTAAAATTTTGAATTCGATTGTTTGTTGTACGGAAATAAAATTAAGCCAACTCTGACAACGCGAACTGTGACTCCGACTGGACCTATTTCGATCTTACGAAGTCCTGCTATTACGTGAGTGCTCAAAGTACTTCAACCTTCCCTAGAAATCCATTCATGAATCCACACTTCGGTCGAGAGGATAAAAGCTGTAGGTAGGAAGCGACAACACCTTCGACTCCGCCGAGGCAGACTGTAAATCCCTCGGTGGCCACCTCACATCCATCGTCAACGCCTTCGAGAACAATTTCGTCGCATGTAAGTCGAACCAAAACCATAAACTAAAATTTGCAACTTAAACACGTGAGAGCTAGACTTTCTGAAGCCTCCTTTTTACTGTAAAGAATTTTCCACTTCAGGAATGTTTTTTTTTTCAGAATTTCTATGATTTAAAGGAACTGTTTTGCCTTGTATAATTCTATGTTTGCAACTACAAAGCCACAAATGCGGTATTTCCTGGAAACCTTGGCTCGACCTTGTAATCCAAAATTGTGCTGGATGCTAGGAGTGAAAAGAAAAAGGCTTCAAGCTTCCGGAGAAGACCACACATGCTCCCAAAAATCTAGATTTGAGAAAAAGAAATCGTCACTGTATATATATCTAAAAGTTGCCGTAAATCACTTTTTTTAGCGCTTACAGAAGTCGGTCAAAAACAGGATACTAATGGTATGACTTGGATTGGGCTTCGATATCAGGTAAAGTTCATTAGAAAAATATATTCCTACAGAGATATATTTGAGAAAATCAAGTTCGACACCGAAAAAAAATTGACTTCATACTGTTTCCTTCACACGTTTGGTGAGTGTCTCTTCAAAAATGACGAAAATGAAAAGACGAAAATAAACTATACGAAATCTTGGGAGATGCTCTTCAGAAGAATGTTGGGAACAGTCAGCTCCAGCCTTTTTACGAATCACGGGCATCATTTCCAGCAGAATAAGTGGACCTGGATGGACGGCAGCGACAGCAGTTACCTGAACTGGATGAAGGGAAAACCAGAAAAGGATGCCAGCAAATACGCCTGCGCTGAGGTTAACTTCCACAAATTATGTCGGTAATTTTGTAAACAAAAGCCTGAATCGTTCTGCCAATCTGATAGAAGGTATTTCTGAGTTTCAAGAAAAAGAAGAGTGAAGGATGTAGAAATAAGAGTCGAGGGAAAAAAAAACAACTGCGAGTCTCATTTAAACTAAAAATAAGCACATTAAGATACTGCAAGACGACTACAAGGGCGCCAAAACGCAATGGAACGATGTGGATTGTGGAGTCAGAATGAGGAAATATGTGTGCAAGAAGCCAGCAGTCAACTAACACCACGGAGTGTGACACAAAGTCGTGAACTAAATAAATAAGTTCTTTTTGCATTTGCATACAACCAATGGAGATGAGCTCGAGACGGTTTCCGCCTTCGGCTTGGACTCCACAGATTGATACAACACGGTGTACAGTCGAGCTAAGACGAACTGGACTTGCGTAAGCAGCGGTGCTCGGAGCGGCGCGACGAAGCCAGATCATGATCGTGGTGGGAGCCTTGTTAGCTCCCCTCTTCTCTGCAGTCCTAGTCAGTTGCAATCGCCAGCTCAGCCGCGCCGCTTCGGGCGTCTCGCATGCGCAGCCGCACTGAGCTGATTTCAAGTCGTTTTGACCCAGCTGTGGTACTTTTTCCCACATGGTGTTACGTCCTCTGTCACGTTTGAAGACAAGTCACTCGTCACTGAAATGTGCCCGATAAGAGTTCAAAATATGGCGAAAGGTTAGTTGAGGGGCGAAGACACCTCTAATCGAATTGCACCTGAAACGTCCTCAGAGCGCAAAAATCATTCCCAGCTGTCAAATGTCCTGCCTAAATTCCCGATAATTAAACTCTTCGCCCATGTAACACATCTCCGATATTAGGGAAGAGATACTGAGTTCCTTCTCACGCAAATACCCGCAGCGCTCCCCTCGCTCAGACGTTTATGTTCGCCTGTTTGCGTTACTAAGAACAAAAAGGACCTGGAACTACTGATGCTTTAACCTTGCCAAACTCTACAAACAGTCTCACTGGGAGTGAACTGGTAAGTCATGGGTGAAATGTAGTTGGGAGGGGTCCCTCAACACTGCTCTATTCGAACTATATTTTTGGGCGCAGGAAAATCCATGGAGCATAACAAGCGTTCTTAAGTGGCAAATGTGGATTGCGGAAAAGCCATCTCCCGGGCCATTTTCAGTTTTGTTAAAAGTACTGCATAATGTGACCTGGCCAATCGCTTCTAGTAAGCCTGTTTGGAGAGTTTATCAATGGAATGTTAATGAAAAATCGAAAATCAGCCGATGAACAAATGGCAAATGTGAGGATCGGTAGCTGGCAGAAGCAAAGAAACACCATGTAGCAGAAGAAGCAAATGTGCAGAAATGTAGTTGAAATATTGGCAATGAAGAGCTTTCAGTTTTATTCTATTCTATTTTTATTCTAAAATCTATGCAATGTTTTCAAATACTGATTAGAGCACATAATACGACAAAAAAGAGAAGAGTCAGGTGGTGAAGGTGCATAGGTCGAAGAACGATGAAAAAACCGAAAATAACCAACGTTTTGCCACCAAAGATGAAAAATTTAATTATACGTAGTATTCTGCAGTTTAAAAGTGGATTTAATTACCAAAAAACCTTTGGATCTATACACATCGTTAAGTCTGGGAGATCGCGAAAAATTTCAAAAAAAAAATAAGAGGAGCTAAAGAAATACAATACTTTGGGTGGTTTTTTGTAGAAGAAGGTTTGCACTACAGAGCAGTCACATCACTATATTTTGAGACCTTCTTGTTTTTTCTAGAATTGAGATCGGACAAAATTTAACAATTTCCGACTTTTTTTTATTTGTCCCATCTAAATTTTGGGAGAACCAGACGATCCGGAAAGAAGACTTTCTGCACGTGGGTGTTTTCTTATTCCCTACATTCGAATAAACGAACAATTTTTCAAAACGCCATCCTAATTTTTTTTTTTTTTGCAATGGGAAAACTTGCTAAAGTCCCGATTTTTGCTCGTGCCCCAAAAAGAAACTAGTAACTCGGAGTAACTTTAGAGAAGTAAATCAACGTTCGGTATGATTTAGCCAAGGATTTTCTCTACCAGATGCTGCATCACTCGATTTCCAAAGCCTCGCCGTTTATTCAAATTTCTCGGTTTTTGAAATAATTTTTTAAGTAATTTTTTTTTTGGAAAAATGCCGTATCTCCAACATCTTCATCCCAGTGAAATTCCAAAAAGAGTAGAAAATGAGAAATAACAGCGACGTGACTGTTTTTTAGAGCAAACCTTCTTCTCTGAAAAGCCAATTAAGTTTTTTCTCACCATCTTAAAACGAAGTTGTTCGCGATCTCTCAGATTTACCAATGTGTACGGAATATGAGCTTTTTGATCATTAAATTCTTTTGAATCTTTCAGAAGAATCCACTTTTAAACTCCTATAAACTACGTAATACTCAATTCTTTATATTTTAGAAGTTGTTTCAATGGTCTAACTCTTTTGCAAGACTTTGACTCATCCGGGTGTCGAACCTACGAGGTGTCAGTGCCACGTTGTCAACACTTGTTTTCTGAAAAACCACTTAAATTTCGATTGTGTACTATGTACTTTTTAAGCAGAACCAAGATTGTTGTTTATCTTTATTCTGGCTAACGTTTCGGCATCGTCGCCTTCTTCAGAGCCTGGAAAAATCAAAGACACGTGTAATCTACTCTCTCAAACGCCTCGTCATCCCACAAGATATGATTTAGCAAACAGAATATTTGGAAGCAACGTCAGAAAAGCAGACCACCGCTCACCTTGATAGCCACGAAATCGTGATGTCAGCGGACCACCAGTTGTGAGAGTCGCGCCGCTAGTATTAACTAGTAACGATGCCCCCGCCTCTGACCCCGTAGGTCAAAACCCGCAAAGGTCCTGATATGGCGCCAGCTCGTTGGTCACAGCGATGCATTCTTCTTTACGATTAACCATATCTTGTGGGATGACGAGGCGTTTGAGAGAGTAGATTACACGTGTCTTTGATTTTTTTCAGGCTCTGAAGAAGGCGACGATGCCGAAACGTTAGCCAGAATAAAGACCAATAGCAATCTTGATTCTGCTTAAAAAGTAGTACACAATCAAACCCTACGATGCCAAGATTCAAAGAAGGTCGAACTTGGAACTCACTTAAATTTCGTTTATACGTTTTCAAATCAAAATGTTGTGGGTTCCATATTGTCCAACCCCTAAAACTAATTATAATATATTATGTTTAGTAATCGAAAATAATTGTTAAGTAAAAAGTTAATAAAATAATGCAATGTAATTTATGTAATCACTTACTGTTATTTTTTGTAGTATTTTGTAATGTATGTAAGTATCTAATGATGCGTAATATCTTCGCTGGTTGTAAATGTTATCCTCCATTCACTACTGCCCACCGGACACATCCTTGCGACCCTCGGGGAAAATGTAGTTGGGCGAGGGGCACCCAGTGGCGTCTTTATTTATCGAGCCTCTAACTTACTTTTTTCTCTTAGTAACAGTAGCTCACATGTCGTAGATCCTCTAGGACTAATGCTTAGGCTTTAGGGACCTGATTGATTTAATTATTTACTTCGAGAACTAAGAGTCCCGCTGAGTGCCCCCAACTGCATCCTACCTCGACCCTCTTTCCTTACAAGCCTCTCTCTACGACCCCCACTGGGAAAATCCCATCACACGCTTGACCCTAAGCACACTTCATAGATGATACAGTGAAATGAAACCACAAATTTTACATAGTCAATCCAAAGCTGGGAATGAGTCAGAGTCATAGTTGAGTCTGACATTTAGGTTGTATCGAACATCGAAGGGACCTTAAAAATGAACACAACTCTGCCAGCTGTCCATATTTAGGAACGTAGCGAAAAACTTGGCGAGCGAAAAGTGGGTGATTTTGGCACAAGAGGATAAAGGCCACAGACTCGGAGGATGGGCACCTATTCGAACGAGACGATGTTACATATTACGCTGCAGATCCTCCCATAACACTCAGATCCCGGTCTCCCCCAAACTGACGAAGTTCGGACATGTCGCGCTCCAAGAGGCGGGCCGTGTCGCAACCGCCGGAAAAAGTCATATTCATGGGTTCGTCGGGCTTTTTTTTAAGGAAAAGATCTGCCCAGATGTATGCTGAACTTTCTACATACGGTTAAACAATGACTGATAATCAATACGCCCCGCTAACACCTAATATTGTGCGCACTTTGACTGACAAACTCTATGAGAAGAGGAAAGCTGCAGCGCTCGATATAGAGAAGTGAGTTCTTTTTGTAATTTCTGAGGTGAGGTTTAAAGGAAATATTTCTGTTTGTAACTCCTATTTTGGTTGCTAAAGTAGTTGAAGGACTGAGTAGGCGGGACCCAATGTTGAGGTTGGGGAGACAAGTTCACGAAAGAATTCGAATTTCATTCATTCGTTGGAATTGGAAATGCTCTTGATGTCCTTTTTGGCTCAATTTCGAACAATTTTGAAAACTGTTGGGATTCCTATTTTACGGGAAATGCTCAGATTTATGCTAATATCAGTGTTCCGTAATCTGAATTCTTGCTGCTTTCCCGTTTGAGAAGACTTAGGTTAACCACGAGGAGTGTTTCTGATGACTGATTTCATTTTTCTTTTCCGTTCACCAATTTAATTTGTATGCTGAGTGGATGCCATATTCTTTCTCAGCTCTTAAGTAACCCCTGAAATACTCCCTCACGGCGGAAAACCGAAAAATTGAAAAGATCGGACTGCTCCTCTCCTACTGCGTTTCTGCCCTACTATTTTTTGGTTATACAGATGGATACCTGCATGCTTCAAATTGTCAAAATGAGCCATTCTCAGCCCTATTCCTTTCTATTCTTCTTTTCAAAGAACTATTGCACTAGGGTTCAGTTGCGGTCATCTTATAGGTTAGTTCGGGACCTTCATGCTACAAATCAGCTCACCCAACTCGACAAACTTCTTACCGTTCTTCGAGAACTTGCAATGGCTGCCAATGGACATACTCGCAAAGGAGGTTTAATCGGATTAGCCGCAGCTGCTATTGCACTAGGAAAGGTATCTCACTTCCGCTTTCCTCTCCTATTCTTCATTTGGAAACGTCTTCTATGGATATTACAGAATGCTCCACCCTACACAGTACACCTGATAGAGCCAGTACTGTCATGTTTCAATGATCCTGATTTACGTGTGCGCTACTACGCTTGCGAGGTAAGTTACCGTCAAAATCCCTACCGCTCGAAAATAATTGTTCGCTAGCATTCGCTACCACACACGTTATGGAAAAAGTGTGAATGCGCCAAATGCATGAAAGCTCAACTCCCGAGTATTTCCTTTTTCACACGCCAAAATGTTTGTAATAATCATTTTTCAGTCGTTGTACAATATCGTCAAGATATGCAAAGTTGCCGTACTGAGTCATTTCGATCAATTGTTTGATGTGTTGTGGAAGGTTTGTTCTTTTCAGTTCTTCATCCAAGACAGAACCATCCCTAACTCCAAGTAGCTTGTATAGTCGGGTCAAAACCACCTGAAGCTCGGTGCAGTTGCGTAAGCGGCTGTGGGTGAAGCGGGGCGGTTAAGATCGAGAAGTGACCGTCACTGGCAGCACTCATCGCTGCAGTCGCTGAAACGAGTGGTAGTTCTACCTCGATCCCGAATACCAGCTACACCGCCCCGCTTCGAGCAGAGCCGCTGACGCAGTTGTGCCGAGCTTCACGTCGTTTTGACCCTAAGAGTAACTGTACTAATTATTGCATCTTCTTAATTCTTAGTCTTATATTTCACTTCCTCGTAATTACTTCAACTTCTTTTGGTTTTAAGATTCCTAACTTTTTTCTTCTGAAGCTGTAAAAGCTCCTGCATTTTAAGAGGATAATATGAGGTGATACGAGTGGTACTGAAAGTGTTAAGTCAGTGCGTCTGTTGATCTGTAAGATTACATAAGAATTTCTTCTCATTCTGATTTCTATAATACTGAAACTCTTCTTTTTCCAAAAAAGTGGTATTTTAGTGGACTCATAAAGGAAAGTCTTTGCATACTGTAATCTTTGTTCATTGAATGTCTTCTCAATAGAGATCTACAGAAGAAGGTGTTACTCATTTAAAACCATTCTAAGAAAAATTTCATAAAAATAGACACAATGTGTAAGTAGTCAAATTTAAAAGAACATTCCAGTGAACGTTCTCCAAATGATGTTGAGATGATCCTACGGATCGTAGAATGGTCTCTGTTAGGCTGGCAGTTGCAGTTGTGAAAGTATCGAGGGTTTTATACGCTATGGGGACCACTATGCACTACAAACAAGTTCCATTTTCACTACAGCGGCCGAATTTTACTTCACTCTCGTTATTCTTGTTTTCACTTTGATCAGTCGTGTGTTCAGCTTAAAAAGCAATAGCTTTCATGGGATTGGTAGATTAGATCGCAGTTAAATCACATTTTCTTCGACTGCTGTTCTCATGATCAAATGTTCCTACTGTGACCTCACCGCATATAGTAGGGTCAAAACTACACGAAGCGCGGTGCATTTAGTGGATTTTGTACAAGAGGTTGCGCTCGATAGCGGCCAGTCTTTGAGCTAAAAATGGACGGAGTCACCTCCCCCTCCCTATTTTCCCTTCCTATACAAATACTCCATGTCTGCCCTCAGATTTGTTCAGAGCTCGAAGCGGCACAGTCGAGCTAAAATTGGAATCAAATTCTGCCCCAGAGTTCAGAGCCGCGCGCCCGCGCGGGTCTGAACTGTGCGGACAGCCAGAGTGGGACCTTCGCGAATTGTGGCAAATAATGGTGCTAACAAGGATATATCGTTTTGACCTTACAATAGTTCAGTGTTCAGGAAATTTGTAGTTATTTCCTCAAGTTATTGACCCGTAAATTATGGTGTTTTCAGCTTTCTGCAGATACCGATCAAAACGTGCGGAGTGGAGCGGAACTATTGGATCGATTACTCATGGTTAGTTTTGCATGCTGGTATTCTAGATATAGTTTACTAGCTACTTATTTTCCTGATGGATTGGGTACGAAGGCAATTGAATTCTGGGTTCTTCTTACTAATGTGAAAGTTGTCAAGTTGTGAAAAGTGTTTAGTTTAACCGAATAGAGACGAAACGAGTATTGACTACTGTTGTTGCCATAGTTCAGAGACGTTCATTGTTTAAAAAACTCCAGAACTAAGATATTTAGGATATCGTAGTGTCGAAAGAAGATTTTGACATCGCTAATCTCATGAGTCTTATACGAGACCGTATCTACGTCCAGACAAGTTCCAATCGGAAGTTCATTGTGCATTGGGTTTGTTTTTTTTTAATAGTAATCCGTCGCATTGATTTTTTTCAGTCGTTTTCGCTTTCCATTTTCAGCTGAATGTGATGCTTTCAACACCTGCATTCAACATCCTACCATACGTATCTGAGGTTTCCGACGGATTATTTCGAATGCTAGCTGACGGGCAACCTGCTGTACGAGATGTCACCGAAACTCTTTTGGGGCAGTTCTTGCAAGGAATCCATAATAATCCAGATTCTTTGAGTCACGTAAGTCATATACCTCTCTGTAGTTGAGTCTTGTTATAAATAGAACAAAAATAAATCTGTCCTGAGCATTAGATGTTCGCATCAATGTTGATTTTGCACAAAATATTGGTTTTTGTAACGACTTTCACTATTGGGTGATGACGTTCCTTCTTGAGTCTGAGAATTATTCCTTTTGCAACCAAAATCTCTACTTATCTTCAATGTGCTACGAAATACATTCAGGTTTTAGCTACTTCTGTTTATACCCGCTTCTAACAGGTGCTGTTCAATGGAAGATGATGTTTCCCAAAAGTCTTTGGCGTTGCAGACTTAACTTGAAGCTCGTTCTCTCCTAACATTATATTATTTTCTGAAAGCAATGACTGTGGTGTCTGCCAACTTCACGACGCCATAAAGGACGTGTTAAGCACGTGTTAGCAGAGGAGCAGCGAAAGCTTCTGCTTCAGGGTCTCTGACATGCACCGATTATCTTCTCAATTATCTACGGTTTTGGTTTTTTTTTTGAAGTTTCAGATTGCATCTGAACCTTCAAAACGAAATGTAATAACACAATATTTTCTATCTTTTCCTTGTGAAAAACTTATAACGTTGAAATAGCTGAAAAGATTTGCGTACTAGAAAAGTTATTAAAGTAAAAGTATAAAAGTAAGGATGCTTACAGGAGGATCGCTCTCAAATGGTTAGCGTCTTAGTCGCTCATGCTCATGAGGATGAACCTCCGCTAGGTAGAAAACTTGCATTGATATGGATGGATGAGTTTATACGGTGCGAGTTTCTTTCACTTCCTTTCTCTAAGTAGCCGTCCTCACTGGGCACTGGATACGGTTCATGTTCTTGAATGTGTTTCAGTATATACAAAGAGAAAATGTTGCCATATTTATCCTCCTATCTGACGGCTGTTTTACCATCTTTGGACTGCGAGGCGCTTAAGGGTAAGTAGCAGTTTATCATGAATCATAATGTCTTCCAAGTTCTCATATATAGTTTCTCTAGAAACTTGATCTCTCCCTGTCTGGCGCCGTTTGCTTGTTTTCGCTCTAATCTGCGTATTTTTATCCTCTCGCTATTCTTCTCCTTCACTGAAATGGACTTTTCAACACTTGTTTGCACACTGTGTGACATCTCTATCTTCATTAGTTTGGGTTTCATTGGGAGAATGTGGATTTTTATTTGTACTACTTCAACATAGAAAATAACGTCTGTTGGTGCTGTCTTTCGCATTTCTAAACGCTTAAAATCATCTCAGAACCGGTTAGACTGCTCCGCTCCGTTCTCTGCAGAAAACATAAAACAGTTTATAAATATTTTAAATATGAAAGCTGTGTGAAATGCATTGTGGGATCACTGAAATATCAACGAATTCAATGAATCCACCTTTATCACTTCTCCACCACCTTCTGTCTAGTTCACAGTTTTGTCGGCGCTTTCCTCATTTTTTTTTCTTCTCAGCAAGAAGCGTGAATGACTATCTAATGACCTTGATTGGGGCCGACACAAAGATAGAGGAACAAACTGTTAACTATGTCATCGGTTGGTTCCATTTTCCAAATTCACTTATTTGTTTATTGTTTATTGCTTGTATGTTCTGTCATCTTTTAAGAAGTCCTTCTAAAATTTGTGGTTCATGAAAAAAGAGAGACGCGTGTAGCTGTACTCAATTGGATCAGGCACCTCAATGCTACTATGCCTTCACAGGTATGATAATGCAGCCACTTCTGCGCATTCTTTGCAAAGCATATAAGGGTTAATCATCTGACGATCATTTTATTTCCTCTTTAAACATTCAGGATTTTTCCTGGATTACCCGTCAGTTTTTTTCCAGGTGTTTCTGCATATGGATCGGATCTTTCCGGTCTTACTTGGAACGTTGTCAGACACATCGGATGAGGTTTGTTTTCATATCATCTTTAAAATTATTTCAGATTTCATTTTTTTTTTCTTTGGTTCTATTTCCTCGCTTCTATTTCTTCCAGGTGCTTCTACTCGATCTCCATTTGTTATCTGATATTTGCCACTCAAATGCTGGTCGGTATGATGTCGATTTGAAAAGTTTCCAGTTAACCGAAGACACCGTCAATAATGTTAAATCTACTTCGTTATCTCACTTGTGGTTAGAAAGCATAGAGTTCATCCATTCTCCCTTGTAGCTGTCACCAGTTTCCCCCTCTCTGGTCAAGTTCGCCTTAAGTTTACTTGAGATGTTTCGAGCAGAGCCAGCACTACTTAATGATCGGGGTGTGCTAATTATAAGGTATTTGTCTTTTTAGAGAACGAATGTTTTGCGAATTTTATCGTTCATTTTCAGACAACTCTGCCTTTTGATGGAACCCGCACACATTTACCGAGCTCTTTGTGTATTGCTGCTGAGAGAGCAAAGCATAACGTTTATACAGGTAGGGCTCGGTTTTAGTTTGTATTAGTGGACCTCACTTTTTCGATTTTTTTTTGGATTCCAGAATGTTGTTTCAATGTTACATGGGGTTCTACTTACAGCAACAGAACTGTTTATTCTGCGGGATCAATTAAGGATGCTCGAAGGCAAAGTGAGGGTTTTTTACCGCTTCTTCGTAATTGACCAGTACTTGATTTTTGTAGGACTCGATCTCACTTTTTGAGTGTGTATTTCGATGTTGGTGTCACCGACCGATTGCTCTACTGGGACTTTGTCTTCTATCTCAAAACTATGCCCAAGCAGCTGAGATTGCCATGATGTTGTCTAAGGTGACTGTTTTGGCACTTTTGAAAACTTCTTTTTGATCCTTTTTTTGTCCTCGTCATTCTCAACTTGAGGTTTAGTTCTTGTCGTTTGTATGATTAGCAAAAGACTACCCCTAAGGTTACCCTAAAAATCTAATCTAAGTAAACATTTAACAGTAAACATAAACATGGTAGACTAAAGCACCGCAACAAAAGGCTTTTACTTTTATTCTGTTCATTTTCTCATGCTATTCATTTCAGCTATTGTGCGATAAAGATTTCCTATCTAATACTTTTCTTAGGTGGACATGACGCTGGACGTGCTCGTTGAAATCGACAAGCTCGTGAATATGATAGAAAGTCCTGTCCTTGCATGTGAGTTTCTGTCTTGTGAAATATATTTGTCGTACATTTGTTACGTTCCAATTCACATAATTTGTATCTGTGCTGTAGGAAACGTAAGTAGTACTAAAGTTTTACTTTTAACTTTTCCTGACTTAGCTGTTTTTATGTCATGTGCTACGATTTCATGAGCGCTAACTTTATTGTAGCTTACGTTTTAGATGTTCGAATGGATCTACTTTCTGCTTGCCATCAACGATCCCTCTCCACTGTGTTGTCTGCGTTGCTAATGCTAATGCCGCAGTCGGATGCATTCCATACATTACATAAGCGGTTACAAGCAGTTCCAGCTCTAACTATTATTGGGTTAGTTCACTTTCTTAGGAGATCGGCTATTAGAGACCTAGCAATAGAAAATCATGATATATAACAACGAGCTTAGTCAGTCTGTGTGTGTGTGTGTCTGTCTGTGTGTCTGTGTGTCTGTGTGTCTGTCTGTCTGTCTGTCTGTCTGTCTGTCTGTCTGTCTGTCTGTCTGTCTCTCTCTCTCTCACGAAATTCGAAAAAGGGGGTGCGACGGGTCCACCGGCGCCTTATTGCTATAATATGCGAGGGATCCACCGGCGTCTTTGGACCCGGTCATTGGTGCGCAATAACTTAGTGTGAATGATGAAAAAGATAAATGGTTGGAGCCGTTTCATAGCCGTGACCACTGGGCGATTTGCTCTTCACCTTTATGACTCCTCCGCGTGCCTCAAGTTTGTAGCATGCCGTTCTCAGAAAGTGGAAACACGCATGCAAACGGTTGCTTAAATAGTAGCAAGATGTTTATGCGATCTGACGTGGGACGTTATCATTATCAGTAGAATGATGTCTTTCACGTCATTTTATGTTAAAACATCATTCTGTGATAACTATTGGGGGAAATCAAGAGGAATACCCATACTTTGAGTAATGCTTTCAAATAGTACCTACATTAATCTCGCATCGAAGGAGTGTTTGCAGCTGATGGTCGAATATTCACCAAATGTAAAATTGACGCGTTTAGAAGGAAAACTCCTTAATCTTTCGCCTTAATTTATAATATAAAGAAGAGAAGGAAAGCATTGTTAAAAAAAACACAAATCTAATTTCACAGAAAACACCACCACTATTAACTTTCATTGATCAGTGAAGGGAAGCGAAGCTGAAACCACGGAAAGTCTGAAGTCCGGCTTTAGCCGGACATTCAGACTGGTACGATAATAAAACACAATATCTAATAATTAGCGTAGAAACGCTCGCGGATGCACAGCTCGTTCCGCGAGGAAGGATGTTCACGATCTCACGTGCAGGACCTACGTCCTGTACCTCTAGTTGCGGGCACATATATAAGCTGGATATAAGTTTGATTGGGTACATTTTGAACGCCCCCCAGAATGAAGTAAGTTGAAGGATTAGGCAACTGGAGACTGCAGTTCAGATTCCGTAACGAATTGTTGTTTGATTTAGGAATCAAAGATAACCGCAAGCGTCTTCAACCATTGGGTTTGCTTTGCGCCTGCTTTTTGTTTTGTGCGATTCTAATTGTTCCGTTCGGGTAGATGCACATTTCGTCTGCGCATTACTATGAAAACTGCCAAAATCGAGCTCTATATAGTTGCTGAGACAGCTACAATGCTAAAAATTTTTGCTTTCGCATTCTTCCTTTTGTAAGTGTAAAGTTATGGACAATCTGAAAACTTGCAGTCGTTTCCGCAGGTTTACTACACTTTTGTGGATGTTATCTCTTGTCACATCACCGCGGTGCGACTTGAGGCAAAGTTTGGATAGTGGGACTAAGAATAATCCAAGGGGTAAACACTGCACTACCGTGGCCATTCTTTGTGTGACTGCTCGTGCAGAGTGCTGGGCTATGCGTGGTATATTTACAGTCGTTATGTTAACTGCTTAATTGATCGCTGGATCCGTAACACTAGTTCCACATTGAACATTTTAACCAACTGTTTCGCATCACAGAAAGCTTTTTTCTCGTTTTGGAAGGTCCGTGGGTGAATGTACCTTTTCTAGCTAAGAATTTCAGTCTACTTCTTTTTTATTGTCTTGCTACTAACATCTCGATAGGCGGGTGTAGTGTACGGCTAGAAGTTCCGCTTCCTGCACGATCGATCGGAGGTTCGAATCCGCCCTAGTGCTCACCAAGCCTTTCATCCCTCGTCGATAAATTGGTACCAGACTTGTCTGGGAGGATAAAAACACTGGTTTGGCACATCGACTAGCCACCGCAAGTCATTGTATAGGTCGGCTACACGTTCGTAAACCTCAAACTATTCTGAATTGAAGTGAACGTGGGGGCGCATCCCAAGTGGATCGATTAACGCCAGAAACTTTATCTTTTTATCCTTACTAACATCTCATGCTTATGGTATACTTGGTATCCGCACGCAGAATTTTTGGTTTGTATGTTCTTAAACTATGAATTCTGATCTCTACAATGTTTTTGAAAATTCGCGTAATAAGCAGATGTAAACTTTTTTTGCTTTTTTTAGGTGAGTCTCCTGGTTAGCATTAAAGATCTATTATTCTCGGTAGCTCTTGAATATTTATGAATTTCATAGTGTTCTCAAGATTGTGGATTTTTATGTGAATCCTTTTTCATACTCTTTTTTTTTAGGAAAGACGAATCTCCGCCAAAGCCGAAAGTCAATTTCGCCCCTTTGTTTGAGTGCTTCCGTAATGCATTAACCAGAAGGCAAACGGAGATTCGACAGAAACATCGAGAGGTTCTCCTTGCATCCATTCAGAAAATGAATATGCGATAAGTAATTTTGATTTTTGATTTTTAATATTGATCGACTTACAATTCATATGTGACCGTTTCTGACTCACCATGATCCCATTGTACCACTCATTCCCGCTGCTTCTTCATCCTAAGGCCTCTAGCGAAATTTAAAGTGATTATCACTTTTATTTAGTGTTTTCCTTAATTCGTGTTTTTACCTATTTCGTGATTTCGTATTATTTTCTGTGATGACTTCTGTGATGGAATAATGAGTGTATCAGTGCCTTATTAAGACAACTATATCGTTCTTGTTCTTGTTTTTCTTCACACTCTAATAATTTGTTGCACTGTTATCTGTATAAATGCTTACGTGAAAACACTCGTTGCTTTGCATATTTGAGGTTACATTGTTGCTGCAAAAGAAAACAAATTAATGGAGATAGTTGGTTGCAATAGGGAATGATGATAAGATTTTAGTATCGTCCTTTTCTTAACAGCGGTATCATGCTATATTATCATAGTGTGTGTGGACAACCATTGTACGACTAACTACTTGCTCTGGGCGTGTACGAGCTGTATAACATGCTCATTATATGGCGGAAGCTACCCAAACATTGCAGAATGGTGCCGTGTCTAGCACACAGCCAAAGATCAACCCGAATAGCTCAAGTATCTAGGGGAGCGCGGGATCTTCGGTAGCAACACCCCGTTTCGTTGCGGAATCTTTGGTGGCGCTGTACTGCTCGGCTATGGAGCTGTGGCGAATGTATGGATTCTGTGCGAGCTCGTGCGGTTGATCGAGAAGGGTTGGCAGAGCTGTGTTCAGGACACGCATCCGAGCTGATGCGAGCAACCGCGTTAGGCAATAAACCAACCCGCCGATTAAGTCAAAAAGTAAGCGAATTCGTGTGCTCTTCTTTCTTAAGCTCGATTGAGTTCATATCTTTGACTAACAGGTTGAGCATGATATAAGCTTTAAAGTGGACTTGTCTGATCTGATTGGAATTGTTTTCTCAGCATCTGCGTCTCATTTCTACACAATTCAAAATTGCTTACCTCTCAGTCGTTCTTCTAATAAAGATAGCATACCACGAATCAGACGTGCTGAGGGGACTCGGGAGAAAAGCTAGAGATGAGACTGTAGATTGCAGAATCCGGTGTGATTCCGCTCTTCGCTCCCTTATCGTTGTAAAAAAAACGTGGAAGACGCTTCTTTTCACGTAGGTTTCAGCTGCAACGCGCAACTTGTGCACGTGCTGCGTCCATGAGCGAGCGGTCGAAGCTCAGCGAGGTCTTCTCACCAGCTTACTCAAGTCAAACCAATGAATAGGCTGCTGAGGGGAACGGGATGTGTACATAGCACTACTGTACCTCGTTGGAGCTAATGCGGCTCCCACGTCGTTTCCCGTTTTCTTACGACGATTAGGGAGAGAAGAGCGGGACCACCCCGAATTCCGCAATCTCCAAACCAATCTCTATCTTTTCCCGCTGATTCCCTCACCACCTCGGATTCGTGGTGTGGTGTCTTTAAAAGAACAGAATTGTCTTACCGGATTAAAGAAAATAAAAAGCAACTTTTGAAATGGGGTCGTGATGTTTGCTCAGCTCAAATTCGTCGTAAGAACCTACTCATTCTTTTAGGTTGCTTAAATCCAGTCATCCAGACAATCTATGGCCTAATATTTTTCCGGATACAGTCCTCTTTTCCACCAGCGATAGCTGTTTTCTTATACGCCTATGATAATCTACTCTAATTCTTGCTGCTGTTCGGTTGAGCAGATTCAATGCTCTCTTGTCGTTGTAATTGGACATTCCTGTGGTCCTGGAGTTTCCTACTCCTGGAAGAGGCAAAAGTTTGGAGGCAGAAAATCGAAGGAATTTCCTCTAGCCGAGTTTTTTTTCAGAAAAAAATTAGTGAGAGCCGACTATTCACTATGAGAACTAGAAAGGAGCCAAAATAGTCAATTTTCTGGAAGTTCTTTAGGAGAAATTCCTTCCGGGTTGCAACGGTTCTAGATTCTTCATCGGGTTGTCCACAACCTCTTCGCCGAAAATGTGTGGATTAGTTTTTTTTTTTGCGAGGGAGGAGAGGAGGGGGCTGGGGGTGGGGGGATGTCACTCGGCGTAATGCTAAGTTCTTCAGAGGAGAGGTAGGCGCCCTTAGAAACTTCCTTTTCAACTCTTCCTCTCTACAAATACGGGAAGTAGGCCATTCAGGCTTAATGACGTGCAAAATCGGAGCACGACATCATTTCACATCAAAACACGTTCTTTCGGTGTCAATGTAGCTATGTACGTGACAATTTTCTTATCAAAATCTCAAAGAGGGGTGGGTGTGGCGCAGTCGGTTAGAGGTCCGCTGTAGCCACACGGTCGAGGGTTCGTCCTAGTGCAAACCAAGCCTTTCATCCCTTCGGGGTCGATAAATTGGAACTAGACTTGCCTGGGAAGATAAAAACACTGACTTGATCATCGGCTCTCCTCCGCAAGTCATTGTAGAGGCCAACACGCGTTCCAAAACCTCAACGATTACGAATTCCTGTAAAACTCGTTGGCGCATCCCAAGTGGATTGATACGCCAGTGACTTTATCCTTTATCCTTTTTAATCTCAAAGGAGAGAAAATGACGGGGAAGTCTTGAAGCGTTCGCTGATGATTTCATCATCTTGTAATTTCAAATACCGTATTAATAACCTCATAAATATCAACATGATTTAATAGATCGTAGGCGAAAGATGTGCTGATTTGTATCTGAAATTTTGCATGCTTAGACGGCTAAGAAAATCGATAGCCTCAGCATTGCTTCTTGTTCTTCCACACTCTTGAGCATCTTTTTCTTTTCAGGACCTTGTTGAACTGAAGACAAATTCTATTTGTCTCGTTAACTTTTCATTATCATCTGAATCTAATACGAAGATCGTCATCAACGTTTCATCACAGTGCTAGTCCAATATTATTAATATTTTTGGATTATTTTTTGTGTTGATAATTTTTTTGGAGCTAAACCCATCTGCCCCTACTAGAAACATAATCAAGTGAGACAGAAGGAGTATTTGTAGACTAAGAGATTGAAGAAAGTCTGCCTTCATTTCCTCAATAACATCCGCAATCTGTTCACTATCGGCCGTTAGGTGAAGAACAGTAATGTATTGTTGATGTACTGGTGCGAAGAGAACTAATGAGGAAGAGGTTCTTAAGGAGCAAATAGTGCTGGAAGTATAGAAAAGAGGAAGAGAGCTTTCAAAAAAAAAACATTCATTTTTTATAGATATTTTGAGGAAATTGGAAATGTTACAAAGAAATGTAGGGGAGCAAAAAATCAAAATGAATGTCACGACATGGTTCGTTCCTCCTTCGAGCACTGCCAAACATTGCTTACATTCCACATTATCGTTTCCTATTCTGATTATTAAAATCCCTTAGTGCTCACTTTGGTTTATTCAATCATTTCTTAGCAGCGGCCATCAGAAACTCTGGATTGTGCTCTGAGGACTCCTAGCGATGCACCTCAAGGGACCTGCGTCAGTCTCAGATGTTTCTGATTTATATGAACGATCTCTGAGCCTCTATTCTAAATAGATCCACCCTTCTACTTGTGTTGATGACTGCTAACTCTGTAAAACAAACTGCTGGTGTCATTCATTTGGCGTTAGTAGCATTGCTGTCGTATTTTGCCAAGTGTCAACTTTCAAAATCGCATGAAAAAACATTCATGCTCTAATGATCTCTGAAAAAATTGCTTTATCTCGGTGAAGGTTCGATTGCTGCACAGTCGGCAAGAGCCAAATGTATCTTCATAACCGATAGTTCGATATCGCCCACTACCTACCAAGCCTTTCATTCCTGCGGGATCGATAAATTGGTACCACACTCGTATAGGAGAATTAAAAAAAAACTGAGTTGATACATGGAGTAGTCCATGCAGGTCATTGAAATGCTGTACACGGGTTCGCAACCCTCAGACGATTCTGAATTGACGTCGAACGCGTAGGCGCATCTCCTAATGGATTGGGATTGGTCCACTCGTGTGCCTTATCCTTCAAAGGTATACAAGAGTCCTGCATTTCGCTCTGGTTTGGTTTTGAACAACGAAATATATATGCCACTGAAGGCGTGCAAGGAAAGTTCAGGAACCAATACCTCGCAGGAATAGCAATAGCACTTCTAATCTATTTTATCAAGAGCGAACTCTAGCAGCCTTTGACGATACCTCTACGATTTTTACTTTGGAGAAAAATATTATTCCGCGAAAACTGTTGGAAAGTCAAACAAATGAATTTGTTTGAAACTTCGTATTCGCAACTACATATCGGAGACCTTAAGGTAAGAGAACTGCAAAGATTAATTCAACCCCACTAGAAGATGAAAGGAAAAAAGGAATGTTTTCAAATCAATTTTTATGTTCGGCTTGTATGTTCCTTTCCTCTCCTTTCTGCTGCAGCCCTCCATCCTCGTGCACTCGTTTTTCACAACTGCCGTTGGTACGATAATCTCCAGTTGAGGACGTTCATTACTTTTCTCTCTCCTTACTCCTATTTAATGTTCTCAGAGAAAGCTTATAATTTCGTTAGTTTGTTCAGATCGGAAATATAGTTCTTCGCGTCTGACATCTCTGCTGAGAAATGCGTTTCGTTGCGTTAATTCAATTTGAATAATATTAGAATTTTAAGGGCACCGCAGCGTTAAGGGCGCTTCGTCCAGTGGTGATAGATGTGTTCAAGTGATTTCACTCTCCTTTCTACCCTCTTCTCGTTCACGTCCTCACAGCCTTAATTTCGCTGGCTGCCAGTGCTGATATTCATCAAAAAGATGATATAGTATTAACAACGATTTGTTGTTTCCGATACGCTTAGATAGCAGCACGAGATTGGTTTACGAACGGTAGTTATAGTCTCTTTATAAGAAATCTCTCGAAATCTTTCCCCTAAACTCTTTAACACTCCAGCACAATCTCAGAATGATGTCAATTAGGTAGAGAAGGATGGATCAGATCTATCCTTCAGAAAGGATAGATCTTTTGAAGCCGACCTTTTCGAACTGAAAATTATCTAATATACTTCTGTAGACAGATTTCGTAGTTACACCTATTAGTCAAACGGTTTTAGCATGAAAAGTAGTAAAAAATTAATGCATAGTAAAAATTACCAGGAATGTTCTGATTACCGCTATGAACTCATCATCTCAAATCCTTTATTTTTTAAAATCCTCATTCTTCAAAAATTGAGCCTATTTTTCTGCGTTTTCTCTGCTGTCCCTCTCCATCCATTTGGAAAGCAGAGACAGTTTCCTCCTACTTGTATGATTCCCTCTCATGTTGCTATCAGAGCAGCGTGATCGTAATTTGATCTTTTCCATGATGTTGGGAGTTTCCGTTAGGCCCCAAAAAACCATTGGAAAAAGAAGTGCTTTGAAATTCAATATGTTTGCAGGAGTGAGAGAAGAAGTAAAATGTACGAAGAATTTGTGTGAAAAGAAAGAGAAAAAAGTGAATGTGAGAAAGTGCGAGAAATGCATTATTATCGATTGTTACTGAATGAATGTGGAGAGCACGGATGCGTCCAGACTTTGACTTTCACGTCCAGAGAATGGCGAGGAGATGTACATACTATTACATGAAATTTCGATGCCTACCATTTCATGCCCCTTCATTCTTCCCATTATTGCGCTAGGTGCACTTTATCGTGCTCTAGAACATTCTTTTCCTTCGCAGTAGTTCACATACACAGCTCATCCACTGCTGCGGCCATATTTCCATAATCATCTCCTGCCCATTCGTACACAAAAACAGTGTTCTTTTTCTGAACAAAAACTTTATTAGTGCATTCTACGAGTGCGAACGAAGTGTTGCTACAAAGCGTTACATATTCTTCGGATCCTGCACCGATTTTAAGACTTTGGTTCTTCAGCATTTTTATAATCCCATTATTTTTACACTAGTCGTTATACTATTATCATATCATCATATTATGTTATTATGCTATTACATACCATTATTTTCCTGCGATCCAAGGAAGAATTAAAAAGCTTTCACTTTTCCTTCTCTGTCAAATCCCACTCTTCCCATGGAGCAGTCTAATAAATAGCACTGAGAAGGAGAAAAACGGGGTTTTCTTCAATTTCCAGATCTACAACCGTCTTTTGATCCTGAACAATAAAAATAAGAGAAACTAGAGTATCTTGGACTAGTGTTCGGTGAATATTCCGTGTTTCTGTTGACATTGCTGAATATTCGACGCGAAGTGTCCGGTTTCTACTCGTCGTGGATGTGCTAATAACGGGAATCGACTACGGCTGTCACCCTCGTTCTGTACTTTCGTTAGGCTGAGTGGCAATAAATTTTTCATAACTCGTATGACTAAATCATTACACAGCAACGATAGCTACGAAGTGACGCAGGCGTGGAAAATCAGCGACGTTTCGAGGATATAGCTCCCATCACTGCTGAACTTTCGTTGATTGCTCTGCTTTATGGGTATAGTTTGTCCTTTTAGTCGAAAAATATGTACATAAGAGAAAATTAGAGCTCCTACGCACTAATGCATGTGTCCTGCCCTCAAAGCCTAATCCTATTTCGTGCCTCTTCCTAATCTCCATTGAGGATGCCATTTGAGAAGCTTTCTTCCTCCTAAATGATGGATTCGATCCCATCTCGAAGATATGTGGTCCGGGCTAACAACCTGATTCATCCGGGCCAATGCTCGGATTCTGGTTGTTCCATTTTTTTCCACTCGCTCTATGGAGTGAAAATGAAATGACCTTCTCTCAATGCGATGCAAAGCTGCTTTTTTCAACTGTAGCGTGTTTTTATTCGTAAATTATTTTTAGAAAAATATGGAAGAGGTATGTTTTATTTTAGTAGAGCTACCCTTCGTCCACACTTGACTTCTATTTGCTTTCGCTTATTTATTCCAATAGAATTAGAATCACCAGACCAGAACAGCAATAGACCAGAAAAAAACGAAGAAAATCATTAAATGCATGTAGGTTATTCGAGAAGGGCACACATTTTTTCGGATATTGCTGCTCTCGCATAGAAATATTTCTTTCATGTCAAAAAAGGAGATATCCCATTTGGAGTATATGATTATTAGAAATCCATTCACTTAAGATTCCTAATTTTTATTGTTTTTGATTTTTTTTCTAATATTTCGTAAAAAAATGGAAAAATTCGCATTATTTTCTTTCATGAAGCAATTTTAAGTGAACTCATCATACCTCATCAACTCATCATACTTTCATACCTGTTGTGAAAATGAAGTGACAAGAAGTCACGAATTTTTCAGCAGATGATATTCTTACCTAGATATTCTTACCTATACCTTTAATCAAATCGTTGAGTGGTTAAGCGAAAACTTTTCTCGGCTAGTTTTTATGCTAAACGAACTTCTCTCCTTATCCAAAAAAAACTATGAGGACGTTTCTGAGAGACGGATTCTTATTTTGCAAAAACATCATCCGCTAAAAGTTACAATTACTCCTTTTGTACATACAACATGTGTGACGCAATGTGACGTGATTTGAATGCTACAAATTTTCTTGTTTTTCTCCTTTGTAAACACTTTTGTGCTTTAGACATTCATATTTGTGGCTTAGGTTTCGAAGAGCCTGCAAAAGGCGCAACGGAATCGTCCTAGTTAACTCCTTTATCTATGTATAATTAATGAAATGAAGGAATCACAAAAGTGAACGAATGATTTTTTTTTCTTAAAAACCTTGCGAGAGAGAGAGAGAGCTTCTTATGTCCATCTCCTCTTTTTTCAATTCCCAGCCGGACAACTCCCGAATAATACTATAAATCTGCAGTAAGCGTGCACACATCTTTTCAAAATAAAAGAAATTGAGGGCTTAACCATATTTTCTAAAACATTTTTGCACGATTCATACATGCTTCGAAAGTCATTCAATTTTTCGCCTACACTCTGTCGATGGTACTGTGCATTTCATTACGAACTCAGCAAAAGGGCATTCTAAAAAATTAATGGAATCCTTGAAAAATATCGCAGAGCGCATCGAGAGTGCTCTTGCACGCATGAAAGCATTCTTTACCCGTCGGTGCTTCCGTTTTCGTTTCGTCTATCGAGGAGACAACAGAACAACTCTCCTCGTATGTACGTCACGCTCATTATTCAATCTTCTAGCGCTACTTGTGCTTTCCGGAGATTCCCTATTTTCTCTCACAGCAATACCCGGATATCTCAGCGGGGTGGTGCAATTATGGGCGCTGCCTCATCGATTCGTTCCGCCCATCTCGAACCTCGAACCTCCCCTCAGGCGTCCGAAAATTCCACCTAGTAACATTCTTTTCCTTCACCTCTGAAGTTACTGTAGTATCAACTCTGTGGCTTACATTATAGTGTTCTCGGGTAGTAGACAGTTGCAATTTTTAAGCATAGTTTTTTCGTGTTTTTCTCTCTTCCTCAAAAGCTTCGTTTTGGTCTTCGGAGTCCTATGTCCAACAGGATGTTATTTGTTGTATGTTTTATGCCTAAGTGTCGTGGAAATATCACACCAATGATTCGATGTTTTGAGTATTACCAAATGTCCTAACAAGAAGAACGCCAAGGCTGTTTCCAGTCGAACTCGGGGCTATCGGACAGATGCAAAAAAGTGACTCCCCTCTATGACATTAACGGTTATACGCCATCGTATTTCTCAACCTGATTGGAGTAATTCTCCAATTTTACGCACAATTTTCAAAAAAAGAAGTTATTTTACCATTTTCGGAGAATACGATTGCCAGAGGTTTACCCGCATCTACAAGTCACTTATTCCGTTTATCTTGTTCCTCATGCATTAAAAAACGACTAGCCACCAAGATTGCTTTCACTTTAGGTTGTTCATCCAGTCTCTGGTTGTATCCTTTTCAATTCGGTTTTCAATTAATCCTTAACCTGCCGTATTCTAGTAACAAGAATTTCTTCTTCGCCATCTCTACTGTTTTCGAAATGGAAAAAGTATACACTACTTTAGCGCACGACAGTTTTCCATATTTATCATGTCTGACTGCTTCACGCCCACAGCGACACGAATGGTACCCGTTCTGACGGTCGGCGAGCAAAAAAATTGGCAGAGACTATAGTTTCTAGCCTTATTGATTGCCTAGTGGTTAGTTTAAAGGAAAGTCTGTCCACTTTTTGAATAATATTCATAAAATCTCGCACTTGTGTTTCTGTGGTTGTGAAGCTCTCAAAAGAAACTCGTGGAATTTTTCTGTGGTTGTGAGCTATCAACTACTGCAAGCTTTGCAAACATCACTCTTACATTTATATTAAATGAGATCAAGATCCACATAAACAAGAGTAGTAATTAAAAGGTCGATTTTTTGACTTTTTCTAGACGATCCATTTTTAAATCAGCCTTTCCTGAGGCTCTCCAGTAGTAGGGAGAAGAAGCTGATCTAAACTAAATAGCTAAAACTGACCAGAGAGTAGGGATGGGTGTGAGAAATGTGGGCAGTAAGTAAAAGAAACAAGGTTTGTTGCAAAACAAAGCCTACAGGCCGTAGAATAAATGTCATAGATTCATCATAAGATGCTTGTTATCTGGTAATTTCTTATCGCTTTTTGGAGGACTCATAGCAATCTTATATCTCACTCGACTTTTAGGCGAAAAAGCCACTTAATAGTAGATAATAGTGAGTAAACGTTATATAAATTCCTGAATTTTATTTGTTGCAAGTACAAATACATATGGGAATGTTATTCTTACAGAAATTATATTTATATGTAAAGTGGTAGGGTTGTCTCCGCAATTTTTGGCCACCTATCTATGTAGCTGATCGCTCCAAGGTACCCTTGAATTTATCCTACACCAATCAGTGTCACATTCCTCATTTTTCTCATTCAATGTTTCATTTCCTATTTCACATGCTATAATTTCTTCCACACACCAGACATCATGATGTCGATGTTCGTCATTGTGTTGTTGTTCGACTTATTCCCATTCAACTGAATAGCGCTTCGCTGCAGGAGTCACTCCTAGCCTAGCGTCGCAAGCGCAGATACTTGGAAATTATGATCACCGTTCACGAGTGACGAATCACATGAGGACATTCGGACTATTACCTTCGTCATGACTCGGGATTGTTGTCTGATCTGACCTACATCCGTTCACCGAGAGCCAGATGGCCATAAAATTTGGGAGAAATGTAGGTCCTGGAAATGAGTATTTTCAGATAACCCTCACTGGAGGTATCCTGAATGCGATGATTCCACAGCTAGCTACTATTTAGGGGAGAGAGCCTTATATTCAAGTATTTGTTGTCTGCCAATAACAACCTATTTCATACAATATGAAGTGGATAAAGCACTGCGTTGATCAATCGAAATGGCGATGCACCTACGCGTTCGACTTCCATTCAGAATCGTCTGAGGTTTCTGAACGTGCGTCCAGCCTTTCAATAACCTGGGGGGACCGATGTGTTATGTCAGCATTTTAACCCCCAAACACGTCTGGGATCAATTTGTCAGCGTCGGAGGAATGAAAGGCTTGGTTTTCACTACGGGAGATTTTTTGTCACTTGGAAAACCACGACTAACGTCGAACGCCAAATGAACAACATTGTAGCATTTTGTTTCATATAGTAGACAGTCATCGGCAGAAATACATATCCATCGGGAATACAACTTCGGAGATCTTTTATATAAATCGGAAACATCAGAGGCAGGTCCCCTGAGGAGCATCACAGCAGTTTGCTTCATATAGTTGACAGTCATCGACATAATCTCAGACCACGATCCATTAGCGTCGACTTTCTGATGACCGCTGCTAAGGAATGGTTTAATACTGCGCTACATCTGCACTTTTCTATGATATACGTACCTATTGTATTGAGATCACGAAGTTATATGTTCACTTGGGTAAGTAGAAGAAAAAAACTGTATTTTACGATTGTTTGACAGGACTAGAATATTCCGGGGTATTGAAGATGGAATGCATATGACCGAAATATTATTAAATCATTATTATTATTCTACAATTGTTACTTTGTCTGGTACTTTTAAAACATAGATGTGGATGAGTGAAAATTAATACCACAATAATTTCCCTTTTCCAAATGTTCTCTCTCGTTCACTATGGATTATTAATCTTATGCTCTTCACATTTCTTCTATCCCTTGAAACCTTAAGCTCTTTAACTAGCCATCTCTACACTTGTTTCCTAACATCCCTTTCTTTTCTGCACCCGAATGAATCTGAATCCAGAATCCTGAATCCGCACAACTACCACCAAAGCGGGAGAAGCAGCCTCGTGTGATTCCGTCCCCAACGATGCAACTTATTACCGGTGATAGGACGAAGCAGTCCGCAGCAGAGACGGAGCAGCTTTTCTCGTCTACTTGAGTTGTGTTAGTTGCATGGACGACGGTGTTGGTCGCGTTCTACCGCGTAATAAGTTGTATCGTTGGGAACATGAAGTAAACAGGGCTAAAACAAACGCTTTTCTGGATTACCAGTGAGAAGCGAGCGTAGCTGCGCTCGTATTCGTGGACTAAGCACGTGCTATTTTTTACGGACAGGTGCCAATATCGTCTATTTCGTGATAGGACACATTTAACCGTATTTCACTTCTCTTCCGCTATCCTCGACCTTATAAACTATGTCCCTGTGCACAGCTCGGACGATTTCGTGACTACTCGTAATTGTTTGGCGCCCGCATCCACTTCACATAACTTCGGAACAATGCGTAAGTGAGACATAAGGGTCTCTCCGTTTTTTCTCTACGATCTATCCGTCCTTCCAAAAGCATCCTGTGCAATCCAGCAATGCGTCCACGTCATCTCGCTTAAACTGGGCGATGAAAAAACGCGGGCGCGCCACTGACAGCCTCGCTCGCGGCGAGTGATGCATAACATCTAAGCCGGCTTTGACGATACAATCTTGCAGCCTCTGCTTCCCGAAACCACTCATTTATTCCCAGAAAATTCCGCCCAAAAAAGCGGACATATATGGTGACGTCAACCTCTCATACAATAAAAGACAAACGCGCAGAGAATCGAGAGCGACGTCGCGAAACGGAAATATCCTTTATGCGGCTTTGTACCCATGCAGTATAAATTTGCAGACGAACGTTCTCCCTTCCAAACAGATTTCTCCTGTGCTGACTCATGGAACTTTTCGGATGTGGAATAACATTCTAATTTGCTATGCTCGAATGCTCCGACCGAAAAAGCTTTTCTCATGTGAAGACACTACCCGTTAAGGATTCCCTCACCACCTTGAGGCTTTATTCATGCTGTAGGGACGTGACCAGTGCTGTCACATCTTCAAGGACTGTCTGTAAAATAAGGAGGTCAAGAAAAGCGACAGGTAACCGCGCTAGCAGCAGCAGGGCACCTGTATTGTGAATAAATAGTTCAGTAAGATGATGAGATATTGCCGAGTAGATGGCGCTAGAGCCCGTTGTCACATCACCTGTATGATCCAAAGCATATCTATAAACACCTTAGGCTGCCCGCAGAGTTCACAGCCGCCCGCACGGCCTTAAAAGCCTCACCCCACGAATCTGGGGGGGAGGGGGTGATGCTGAGTTTCAGGGGGGGGGGGGGGAGAGGTTATGCATGCGGGGTCGTAGATAATGGGGAGGAAGGTGATTCCTTTCAGGAATCACCCTCCTCCCCATTATCTACGATGAAGGAAGATGCGGCGCGTGCACAAGGCCGGTGCGCTCCAATCGAACTCCGTTGTAGAGGATAGCGCCCGGAACGCTCGAAGCCGCATCTTCCGGGCCATTTTTTACGGCAGTTAAGGAGAAATGGACGGAATCACCCTCCTCCCCATAATCTACGACCCCGTACAGGCACAATTCACTTGAAACCCGCACCACCCCAGATTCGTGGGGTGATGCCTTTAACAATATAAGAACTTCGAGAAGTTTTGTCCGAGGTAGTGTGCCGGGTGATTTAAAAACAATACTTTAAACAATCGAAGCGTAATAAAATTTTCTGGGTAGATACAATAAAAACGGCGTAGCAAATGACACCAGATCCCTTGGATTAGATCGACACAGATATCGCAGTCACTGCAGGTTACAATGTAGTTGACTCAAAACGAGCTGAAACCTGGTGCAGTTGACGGCAGCGGCAGCGCTTTAGGCGGCCGGATAAAGCCAGCGGTTGCTGCCGATAAAGGACCATCTCCAGAATTACGATCCGGAGCAGTGCGGGCCAGACAGAAGCATTGCGCGAATTGCAGCAAATTATCGTCTTCACTTCAGCTGGCAGGAACCTGCTGTTTTGTAGGGTCAAATCAACAATGTTTACATTTTTGAGCCGGAAAGTCCGCATGTCAAAAACAGCCTTTAGCCCTCAGCGCTCTACAGATGATCTAGAGGAGTTACAGCCGGACGATCCTTTCTAAAACTCAACCCAACAGACAAAATCCTCAAAGGATCTGGAATCGCCAAACGACTACATACCGCCCGTTTGACCAATACGACCTTGCGAACTGGTGAAGTTGGCTGCGTTCCGTAATGTCCTATGAATTCGGAGTTTATTTTGAATATACACGGCTTACGCTGATTGACCAAGAGCTACGTGAAACCAACTTTGATTGGGGTCTGGTAATACTGTTCATTTGAGCTTTCTGTAATTACACACTGCACCCAGCACTTGACGGCAAACTGCCTTTTTAGTGCGCTAAACATGCGCTGGGGTTCCGGCGATTATCCCCATCCTACCTCTCGCTGTTATTGTCCTCAAGTATTTGATGGTGAAAAGAAAGAGTTTATTGTGAGGAAACATGTATTTTTTAGTGTCGAATGTTCTGGATTTTCAGCGCAACTTCTCTCGAGGTTACTTGTGTTATTTGTTGTCATGTACTGTCATATTATTGTGCTGTTTACACTCAATCTACGTGAGAACCGCATTGTTTCGACTGATCTCTAAACGTGCAGGTGGTCACTGCAATGCATTTGTTTACATTTCACAGCTACAATGAGTCATTTACTCGGCGCCTCACGTTTTGAATGCCTCCTCTGTCTCCTGCGTTCTAGATCTTTATATTCTTTGTGCATGTTAGTTTAGAATCCCCATTAAGCAAGTGATTCAAACGAACATATTCTTCACAGAAGCAAGGTGGGTATCAGAATCCCTATAACTCACTGCTATTAGCACTCGTTAAATATGTAAATTGATTGTGGAGTGGCGCGTGAATTTCATTTACGACTCTCGCCATTCAGTCTCTGACACAGCGATGTCGTCGCTCGTATTTTTCATATCTCTTCCAGAGGATAAGCTTTTCTGATGGTAGGCAGCTTTTTTGAAGGTATGCTTTCGTGGGAAGTTCCGCTGATGTTAGAACTAGCATATTTCCTTTCTCTTTTGAAGACATCGGAGTACTCTGGAATTTTTCTTCAGATGAAGATAGCTACAGTACGATTCTAATTTTGCTTGAAAATAGCAAGGTTACGTTTCGAATTACTGTAGATAATGTGCATTACACCTATGTTTGCCTATGTAATGCTTTACATAGGCTGATAGTAGTTGACTGCTTAAATGCATGCTCCACTATCGAGAAGGAAGAGAAAAGGAAGAGCTGCTGTTTTATTGAGGTGATGTATGCAATCAAACTGCACGCATTATTTCAGAGCAGATTTGTGATTGTAAATAATCCAGGCGATAGTAACTAGGCTTACAATATCTGTTTGATATTTGCGGCTTTTGTTCCTTGTAATCATTTTTTGAATGAAACTAAGTAACTCGCTATATTTATGTCTGAGAACAAGTGAAGCACCTGTTCATAAATAGAGCAATTCGTGAGAAATTTTCGTGGGTCTTCAATCAATACTATTTGATTTAGCGTCTGGGCATCTGCTTCGCCCTACATTAGAGAGCGCAGAAAAACCCAGCATCACGTGCATAGTTTTTTCAGTGACGGCGCTCATGAAATCCCTGAAATTGTGTCAATCTTCCTGAATCACAAAATTTCCTCGTGATCGCGTTTTATACAAAATGAACGAAGATGTGATGATTTTTAGTTAGCATTGATTGAAAATTGAAACCTTATATGTTTTTGGATTTCGCATTTCTGGAAACATTTTTCGTCGTTCGAGCTGTGCGAATTTGGCTGAATGGCCATCGCAGAACTACAATTCTAATTCATTTCGATTTTATCTTCGCTTTTATTTACATGTGTATTTTTCGCATTTATTCTGTCTGCATTATGGTGATGTTGCAAATCGACTGTCTTTTGCCTCCGAGAGGGTTCTTTTTGTGTAATCATTTGGAGATGTACTCTCCTTTCTAGTTACTCTCGGAATCAGCAGTGATAGCAACTGCTGATGTCACCTTGAGGTCGAAATTTCTTCGCAAATCGATAGACCAGCTGATAGAGGACGCAGATGAAACTGGTTGTTTGTGCCATTACGACTGCCGCAACGGCTTTCCCTTCTCATCCTTTGGCATTCCTTCGATGCTTTGCTTTGAGTATGCGAAATATTTACGACAGTGATGAAATTCCATGGATGTGAGAGCAGCAATTTTAAAACGTCATATGGGAGGTAGCCTTCGATAAGATTTTTTTCACTTCCGAAACTTGACAGGCTTATCTTCCTTTTTTCTGCATGGCTTCAGTGTATTTTACAAAACATTTTGTGGTCGTTATTCGTTCCGTGCATTTATTTGTGTTTGGACATGTGTTAGCACCTATCATTTCGAGGCTTCTGTAATGTGTCTGTTTATAGGAGATCGATATCATTTGGAATTCAATTCCCTTGCTTGTCTTTATGTTTATGTTTTATGGTGCCCTGAACTTCTTTCTTGCACGTTTTTTCTTTTCAGTGCAAGTATTCAGGCATTTGGTGGGAGTTTAGTCTTCTTGACCTTAAGAAAGCTGAAGTTTGTAGTAGTATTAGCGCTTAAAGGCATCACCCCACGAATCTGAGGTGTTACGGATTCCAGGTGGAGTATTCGTATACGGGATAGTAGATTATGCAAAGAGGAGTGATCCCGTCCATTTCTTCCTAATTGAATAATAATATTATAATAATTTGTAATTGTAATAATTGAATAATAAAAAACGGCCCGGAAGATGCGGCGTGTGCACAAGGCTGGCGCGCTCCAGTCGAACTCCTTGTAGAAAATAGTGCGCCAGGACGCCCGAAGCCGTATCTTCCGGACCATTTTTACGGCAGTTAAGAAGAAATGGACGAAATCACCCTCCTCCCCATAATCTACGACCCCGTACAGGCACAATTCACTTGAAACCCGCACCACCCCAGATTCGTGGGGTGATGCCTTTAAGTATGAAATTGACGGTGTTGGTATTTCTGTAAACATAAATAGTAGGTGTGTAGTTGACGACTGTGGTCATGATCACGCTCAACTAAATTAACCCAGAAAAAACCAACTGAATGAAACTGCATGGGTGACTCGAACAATACAACTTGCTACGGGTAATATTAGAACGACAGCAGTCTACCACATGCCTGTATTTTCGCAAATTGGAGAGCTTTCGCTGCTTTTTTGAGCTACATTAGTTGTACTGTAAGTTCGATAGCGAAAGAGTTGCTCGCGTTTTATCCGTAAAAAATTGCATCCTTGGAGATGCCGGTGCAGCCAAGGCTATTTTTTACGCCATTTTTCTGGACTACAGATGAAATTGAACATGATCACACTCTCATTCATGTATTGCACCCTTATTCCTATCCATTTGTGGAGGGAATCCAACACCATCAATTCTTTGGTGCGCTACCTTTTGCATGATTTTGGCCTGCATATTGGAGGGAATAGTACGAACAGCGGAAATATGTCGAAATTAAATCCCAACTTCCTGGTTTACTTCCTTTAAAGGCGTCACCCCACGAATCTGAGCTGTTGCAGATTTCAGGTGGAGTATTCGTATACGGGATGGGAGACTACGAAGAGGGAGGTGATTCCGTCCATTTCTTGCTAATTGCCGTAAAAAACGGCCCGGAAGATGCGGCGCCGCACAAGACTGCCGCGCTCCAATCGAACCTCTTGTACAAAATGGTGCGCCAAAACGAATGAAGCCGTATCTTCCGGGCCGTTTTTTACGGCAGTTAGGAAGAAATGGACGGAATCACCCTCCCCATAGTCTCCCATCCCGTATAGGAATACTCCACCGCAAATCCGTACCACTCCAGATTCGTGGGGTGATGCCTTTAAAATGCATTTGACTTCCTTCTAACTTCTTTAATGTTATTCGTTCACTGATGACTATGAACTTCACCTATACAATTCGGGGGAAATGTTATTTGGGGGTGGGGGAGAGGGAATCGGTGGCGCCTTTATTTCTGGTCTCTCTTACTTTTTTTCTCTTAGTAGCTTTAGCTTACATATCATAGATCCTCCAAGACTAATGCTTAGGTCTTAGGGCCACGATTTAGTTATTTAATTCCAGAGATAAGGGCGCCACTGAGTGTTCCTCCCTCCCCCCACTACATTTCATTCCACAATTTATCAGCGGTTTACGTGTTGTATATTCACTTTTTATCTGATCTTTTGTTCATTCCTTACCTTGAAAATGATTATGCTATTAGCGCATTATACACCATTTGTCGGAGTTTTTCATGTTACTAGCCTTGTGTTTTCTTCGTCTCCTCGTCCTCGCTTCCGTATATTCACATGCTTCTAAACGTGATTTCCATCAGCTGCTATTGTCTGCGTAGAGAAGTGCGGCGGAAAATTGCTTCTCTTACCATGAAATAACGCTTCAGCGAATGACTTAGCTCTGCATACCCTTTTAAGCCCGGGCAGCTTTGTCGAGAGACTCCGACGATGTTTCTTTGGACATGCTATGTAGACACTCAGTCGTTCATCACTAGATGACTTTTCTTTATTTCTTATCAATTCTATGTTTTGTCCGGTATCAAACATCTTTTGATGCACCCATTTGTGTTTCTAAACTAATGTCGCAGTTCTTCTGTTTCTAGTTGTGATTTCTTGTGGAAGTTGGGAATCATGAATGCATCTCAACTGTTATCGCAATTGAAGAAAAATGGCACAAAATTTCATTGGTTACGAAATAAGAGGCTTAGTAGCTGCTCTTCTGATGCCCAGTTTTTCTGTTTTAACCAAGCTAAGTGCAACTTTTTACCCGTCTTCTTTTCGAGTTTTCGAATTCGAAGTCGGAAGTACAACACTTTTTTTTTTGGGCAGCTCTTCACATAACTCTTCTCTCCTCTAAGAACTAATGCCAGAAGAGGAATTGTTCGAATAGAGGCTCGTAACGCCAGCATTATGCTCAGCTGAAGACTTCAAAAATCAATAGGTCGGAGAAACTGTCGTACTATTTTGCAATGTTACAGGATGCCGTCTGCAACCGTTTTTTTTTTGTATAGTCGGGTCAAAACGAGATGAATCACGAATGTAGTTGCGGTGCATTTGCGTAGACGCTCGAAACGGTGCTGTGGAGGCCGAGTTGGGAACGTAGCAAAGTGCAGCGCTGCGTGGTGCCAGCAAGAGTTTCACCGCGCCCCACCGAAGCGCCTCGAGAGGAGTCGCGTACGCAATTGCGTACGTGCTTCATGTCGTTGTGGCCCTACCATAATTGATTGATGGTTTGCACATTACAATGGTAGAGTCACTAACAACAGCTGCACTACTGGAATAGTGGTGACACGACATTTCACCAGCCCTCTCATGTAGAAGTTGGTACACTTCATTGACAAAAATAAAAGTAACGTATGAATTTCTCTCTCTGCAAATTCTGCAACTGTTGTTATTACACAATCAGAAGTCTTTATGTCAACCAAAGCGTAGAAGCAGTATACAACTATGCAAAAGGCGCTCATATCGCTGCCACCTCTATTTGCAGTCAGAAAATGAGGTATTTTTGGGGCGCTCTAAAAGTATCTCATTCTCTTTCTGCAAAGATGCAGTGAATAGCATAACGATTGCACTGTAATTGAACGTGTTTTGATAACTTAAATTTATTATGTCGCCATCTATAAGCTTAGTTTCTTGTAGAATTTACTCTTACTATCCACGAAATGTCTCAATTCCGATTGGCAGTTACAGTAGCGGAAGTAGTGAAGAACATCAAAACTATCGGACGTCGTGTACGCAAAATCCTTTTATACGATACGATGCGAAAAGTTGTGTTGTTCCCCTAAAAACACGCATTCCTTTCTCGAGGAAAGTGCTGAGAAGTGCACCTGACATTGCTTATCCCTTCTCAATATCTGTGTTCATTATTCCCTAGGGAAGCGTATATATAGATGCATCATTAGAGCGTACGTTTCGCTGCCAGTGCATCATCTCATTGATTCTTGCTTTTCCACTGCTACCGGAAGCCTTAGCATTGCCTTCTCGTTGGTCATCCAAGCATCGTTGATTCATGGTGCTTAGCTTCAGACTTTGTGGATTATTTCATCTTCAAATCATTCTTTTATGTTTTGAGCCACGAAAATTGTGAGAAAATTAGAATTGAAAAAACTTTTACCAGGACGAATTCAAGTAATGCCGTCAGCTGTTCCTTATATCGAATTTTGAAAAGTGTTAGCTGTCATTATTTAATTTAGGCGGCCGAAAATGCCTCTCACGATGAAATTTTCGATTCATACGCAAATATTGTGGTTTCCATTATCTAATTAGCAGAACTTCTGGTACTGCAAACATTAGTTCCATTTATGGTTTCTTTGAAGTCTATGTTTATTTTTCATTTTATCGTCGAAGCCCCTCTGCGGAAGTGCCTTGAAGTAGAGCGGTGTTCTTACATCATTTATAATTGTAGAAGTTTTTGTCGTAGTTTTCCTTACATTCTTGTTGCTGAAGGGTCTTGAAGGTCGCATGAACATTTCGGGACATTCCTCTCAACAAATACATGTATATTTCTGTTCGGGAATCTTGTAGCAGTCTTCTTCAAAGATATCTTCAAGTTTTGAAGTGGTGAACAAACTCAACTTTTCCATTTTGAATAAGTCTTGTTTAGGACAAAATATCCTTTTAGGAAAGGACAAGATATATAGTAGAGATAGGGATAGGAAATGATAATTCGCTTAACGCATTGGATGGCTCTGCAAGAATTCCTGCAATTAATGCTCAGAGTATCCTATGCCTTCAACTGCAACCTTGATGCATCCCATTTTAGCAATCATTTCCAGATTCTAGGTTGTTTTTCAAAACTAGTATGGTTTGTAGACGAAGCTATTAAAGTCCAAGGAAATTTGGCAATGTTTTATTAATGTGGCTGTCTTTCTTTAGGCACACTACCACCTTTTTTCGAATAATTCATAAAGAAGTTGGTAAATATTTCACTTTGCAACTGAGTAAACATAACAAACCGGTTCTTTAGTCTTTGATATAATTTAGTTGTTTATTCATTTCTCGTTGTACGGCTCTTTAACTTACATTCAAAACTAGATATAAACGTTTGGTATGTTTTGGGTTTCGATTACACTATTTGATGAAAACAAATAAGCAGATTAAGTTTAGATAATTTTGGCTTTTTGGATGGAATTTCTCACAATACCCGCTATAACTGTTCCTATAATTCTATCGCACTTCATAAATACCAGTGATGATCGTAGGATGGAAATCGCGTCGTCAACCTAGGCCCATTAGAACGGCGTAGTAGTAGCGGCGGTTGCAGTCATTCGCTTTTTAGTTGGTGATTGAATCGATCCATCTTGCAGCAGAAGTACTTCTTGCAGCTGCGAACTCGGAAAATTATGGTAGGTGCAGTTTGTAATAATAAAGAAAAAGTAGAGAAGTGTGTCAGTTGTTCAATTTACCTCATCGGAAAAGTAGCAGTTCTGGAAAGTGCCGGCTTATTTTCGTTTCTGACTTACTATAGCTACGTTCAGGTTGTTTCTAATTATTTTCTCCTACTTGTCGAGCTCTACGTAATTGCGTGGATTTCGCACAAGGACGAATGGGAATGTTCCAGTTGGCTGAGCACCTGCTCGTCGCATATTTGCCCACTCCAGTGTTACCCCTCCCGCTTTGATTCTCTCATAACTCTAGGCGTTTTTTCCTCTTTCTCCTTAACACATTTGTTGTTTCAAAATGCATTCACATTAGCTTCTTCATGTTACTCGCAGACGAGAATGCTGGATGTAGCAGTCTTTAACAAAAGTACACTTATAAAAGTAACAGGACCGTAGATCTTAAGAATTGCCTGTGTAAAATCCTTTCTTTTCCTTTGCTACATGAGTTGTTATCGAAAACCTCAAAATCTAGCTGCAACTATTTTGCCTTAGTCTGGTCTACAGTGCTGTCATACGTCATGTGTTGCCGTCTCACTTTATGCTGTAATACACCGCCCTGTTTTCAGTACTTAACAGAATTTTTTTTTGGAACATCCTATAACTGAGCCATCCTTCGGAGAGGTGATTTTCGTCCGTCCGTCGTTCTGCAAACGGCATTCAAGGGTACAACATCTTGCTGCACACCTGCTATGTCCATTTCTGTTCAACTATACCTTTATTTGCTGAAATTTCTATCGCTTCACATGGGTTTGGACTATCGCTTGCAAATGTCTCCCAAAAAAATTTTGCTGCACTTGAGGGAAAATGAAGCGTTTTACATCTTGAAGGTGTGAGTATCTGGCATTCCCTCTGCAAAAAAAAAACGTAAGGGTCTGAAGGACATTTTCTCATCGATTGGCCTTGTCAGTCTGTGATGGTAATATTTACAAACCGTTTCTTTTACAATTTGGGGCTTTCACCACTGACATATTCTTTCTCTCTCGAGTTCTTTTTACTGATCTCTTGTTGGTCAAGCTTCCTTTTCGGGCATTTTTTTTTGTAAAGGAGCCTTTATGCGTATTTTTGTCGGAGGTTGCAGGACCTGTTTTATTTCATTTCTGTTGGGTGCTTCTATCGACTTTCTGAATAGCAAAGCAAGTGTACGAGATTTTCTCTCACTTGTGCGTTATCAACACATACCATATTGGTGACTGGGATGCATTAGTGTGAGAGTTTGAGATGTCGCTTCGTTTTTTTTTCTGGTTTAAATCACCCTATTCTATCTATTTTCGAAAGATTGTTTTTCCTTTTTTCTCCGTTGCACTTGCTTTCTTCTAAGTTTTTATTCTTACGATGTAATCCTTTTAGTCTGCACGTTTCTGGATCTGGCTGTGCTTATCTGTCAAGGTTTGTCAATCCCTCATTGTTTTTACACATCAGATTTGATTTCATTTGCTCTTCGAAGCGCACTTTTCTTATTGATTTTTCTCTTAATTTTGCTCATGGTTCTCAATAAACCAAGAAATAACGGGTGTCTAATCTTATTGTGTGCTAGCTCGGAAAGAAGCTGAGATTCTGTGCGCTAAGGTTGCGCCGTGTGAGCGATTCTGTATTCAATTGTCGGCGTGAATATTGCATTAGTTTTAGCTCGTTTGGCCTTCTTCTCTACATCATTTGACTATTTATTCCATCACTTCTAACGAGATTGTCGTGATTGCTGACGTTTTGTGAATATCCTCAGTTTTCTTGCACGCATTATAATAAGGCCAATATTTTTGCGAAAGTGCTGCTGTTGTCATAAATGCAGCTATTACTTCCTATTAAGATCATAAATTGTGTTATTATGTGCCTCAAGTTCTGTTAATTTATGTGCTTCAGGTTCTTATTCTCCCACGTTACTTCTTTTGTACTCAGATCTTGTAGCTTGAGTTTCGTTGCACAAACGAAATCGAAAACATTGCGCATCTTGTATGAGTACGTAGAGATGTGATAAATCCGAAGTGCCGCCACATGGAGTGGGAAAGTCCACATTTGCTTTTTCTCGTAATGCATTCCTTACCATGTGCCACATGCAGCCATTCGTTTAGTGGAGGCGGTTTACTCGTATGAATCAGCTAGGAGTATTTGCCAGTGTTGTAGTATAGAAAATTGCCAAAATACTTTGCTTTTTCCTACTGAAAAGTGTGTTTCTCTCATTCTTTTCTACTGCTATAATAAAAAAAACGTGCTCCTAAATTTATGATTTAGACCAACGTCCCTTTTTCTGCCTCCCTTTCACCCTCTTCACTTTTCCATACTGCCGTTGCTTACAATTTTTTTCCATGCTGGTCAACTACGTCGCTGTCAAGCTACTAGAAAATCTCTTCACTAAAATCGATTTGAACGAGAAGATTTCGCCGGGCCGATGGAGGGAGACTACTTTTCTTCTTCCTACAGTAGTTGTTAGTGATTCTGACGTTGATTTCGAACTGCTAAACATACCGAACTTTGCGTAGCAGCTTAAAAATACACCTGGAATAGCAGCTTTTGTGATGAATAAAGAAGAAAGAAGGGCTTCACGCCGAACTCGTAGACCGTCTACAACACTTATTTGTTCTGTTCCGTCTCGATTTTCGTTTCGAAGTTTTCGCTTTTGAGAATCAGTTTTTGAATTCCAGACGTACCAGGTTAGCTTCACCCCAGTAACTGTTTATTTTTAATCATGTCGCTGTCAGGACTCCGGAAACAATTTAACAAAGCAAATCAGGCACGTTAAATGATTCTTTATCTCATTCGTTCTTCTTTGTCTTATATTTCTTTTTTTTTTTTTGCTATGCTTTTCCTCATATTTAGTACTTATCGGAGACCATGGGTGCCGCTGAAGCCACCAAACTTGATGACCAGTACAATGATATGGAAAAGGTAATGCTTAAACTCACTTCTACCACACTTTTTTATTAGTGAGCATCTGAAACTCCAATTCTTTTGCTTACAGCATATTGATACGACATACGAACTTATCAGTGCACTCGTTGCTGGTACAAATGAGTATCTTCAACCCAATCCAGGTGTCGTCATTTAGTTACTTATGTTTGTTTATTCCTATCAATTCTATTTAAAATTAAAAAAGGATGTCTTCAACTGAATGCTCCACGTTGAATTTCAAATTTCCTCTGATAGACCCGACCTGCAAAGGAGGTTGATGAAATCTGTATGTTCAATCGATGTCGATTTTTCTGCTTTTTCGGTTTCACGTTTCTAATATATAGGAATCAATGTTAGAACTTCAAGAAATATTCGCAGTCTCAGTATTGATCGGGTCTGTCTTTATGGATAGGGAACTGTATTCCAGGGTATTTGGATGCACATCTTTACAGGATTTGAATCTACTTTCTCAATTTTACCAGAGGACTTTAACGTTTTTAAAATACATTCACTGTGATTAAGTTCTTCTGAAGGAGATGTTCATGTTTGTTCTGATTTTGAAAATTTTAAATACCCAAACAGAACCTGGATGAAAGACAGTCCTCTCTAAGAGCAGACCTAGTTCAGCCTGATTCAGTTCATAAGTTGCTAACAAGACATCTACAATAGAAAGATAATTTTTAGTAATAAACAAGTTTTTTTCTAGATTTACATGAAGGAAAATCTGGTAGTAAAGTTTCTGTTTTCTTATCTCAAACAGACTTATGTATTGATGAAGTCATTCGAAGTCTTGTTATTCGTTAGTTATAGCTATGTTTCTTCATAGGTGCTCAATTTTTCGCTGCTTACAGATGTTAACTCAACTTTCATTTTTCCTCGCCCATAGTGGAATCTGATATGCGTATTTTTTTCAGCAACAAGAGCAAAGATGGCAACAATGGGTGCTATATCCAAGGTTCGTGGCACAGTGAAGACGTCTCCATATCCACAAACCGAAGGGATGTTAGCTGACACAATGCACAAATACGGAAGCGCCCTCGGGGAATCCAGCGATCTCGGAAAGGTGAAGGAAAACCTCCATTTCCGATAATGTTTTGGAAAAATTCAATGTTTTAGGCGTTGTTGGAAGCAGCAGAAGCATATCGTCACATGGCGGATATAAAATATCAGATGGAGGAAAATGTGAAACAGAACTTCATAGATCCTTTGACTCACCTGCAAAATAACGAACTGAAAGATGTTAATGTAAGTTTCATTTGTGTTTTGGAGTGCTTAATTCCTTCTTAAGTTGAGCGCAAACATAGGTGTGATAGGGAGGAGACAGACCCTCCTCGGGTGAAGGGGGTTTAGCTCATGGGGTGCAATTCAAGTGAAGGGGGTCCCTTCGCCAACCGTGCAAAAGTGAAGGGGGGGGGGGGGGTCTTTTCGCCTATCGTCCAAAAGTGAAGGGGATTGGAACACCATAAAGCTCCGACTATCACATCTATGAGTGCAAAAGATAGTCTTGTAGCATACGCTTTGACAATCGAGTTCTGACATTTCCTCGATGGCTGCGACTATTCAATGATGTCTATGGTTAATGTAGATGTGTCGTTCCTACTCGTTTGCACTTTTTCTTTCAATGACGTCGAACCCGTTGTCCCCGTAATTTTCCGGTTTCTACATGCATTTAATACGGCCTATTTGTATGATCTAGATTACGAAATTGTGCTAATAATAGTTAGGAAACAATAGTAATGTAAAATGTGTACGTTACCATGTTCCCACCTTTTTCAGCACCATCGAACTAAGCTGAAAGGACGTCGCTTGGATTACGATTGTAAGAAACGACAACAACGAAGAGGTGAATCATCTCTTCCACTGCCCAGCGACATTTATGAAAATGTCGGAGGTTTTCTGCGCGTCTTTGATTCGCACCTAATAATAGCGCTTCCTCTTAGATGACGAGCTTATCCAAGCCGAAGAAAAGCTTGAAGAATCTAAAAGATTAGCGGAAATGGCCATGTTCAATGTACTCAGTAATGATGTACGTTTCACTTATTAATATCTGTTCCTTCTTCTCTTCTCTTAAGATATCAGTTATAGGTTGAGCAAGTGTCACAACTTCGCGCCTTAGTGGATGCACAGCTAGATTTTCACCGTCAAACTTGTCAAGTGCTTGAAGGACTCCAAGCCCAGCTCGGTTCAAGGTATATCCTTACGTTTTTGTCCGTTTCTGACCTTCCTTTCTGTTGCCTATCATTTCTTTATTCTATTGTTGTGCTTCTACTTGCTGGTTAACGGTAGAACGTTGGATAACATGCACCCACTTAACTCTAGACATCGTTTTTCTTCAGAATTAAAGAGGCGAGCTGCCGTCCACGAACGGAACATCATCCACTTCCAGTGTTGTCCAATCGAACTCCTCGTTCTAGGTTAGTGAAAACAAATAAGTATATGTGTACCTAACATTGTTTTTCCTTCACGTCATTCTTACATTTCCTGGAATTTCTTACTTTTTATTAGTGATTTCATGTGGTGTGATAGTAAGTTCGTCATCGCAATCGACTAGTTATGGTCTCTGGAATGGCTTCTTTTCCAACTTTTGGAATATTCACTCCTCACTTTTCAGTTCTTGATATCTAACAGAATTTGAACTTAGTTGTTATTTCTATTGAATTCTAGGTCACCAGCTCCAGACGGTGTGGTGATGGGAGCGCAATCGCACAGCGGTTATGAACAACCGCCACCTTATTCAAATGGCGGTGGACCATTCCAAGCACCACCATCGTCAGCTATGCCAGTGACTCACGCCGCTCCTCCCCAGCAACAAAAACCGTCCGCGAAAGCAATGTTCGACTTTGAGGCACAGAGTGAAGGAGAGGTCGGGAATTTTTTTGTTGATATACTTCTACTTCGGAAACGAGACAAAATTTTACAATTGACTAATTTTGAAAGTTTTAAATTTATTTTTCTGAAGAAATTAGCTTTCAAAACGGAAACGAAAAGTTCTTACGCGAGGTATTCACTGCGATTTTACGGTTAGACAAATTTTCAAGCTAGCTATTGCTCTCTAGCTCATCGCCTGGTTTTTGCTTATGGCTCCTTCAGTCTTCGCAGAGGAAGTTATCTTTTGTTTCTAAGTGGATTCTTTCTTTTAGCTTAATCTGAAAGAAGGACAAGTAGTGGAGCTGATTTCACAAGTCGACGAAAACTGGTTTGAAGGTCGCTTAAACGGAAAAAGCGGCTTATTCCCTGTTACTTACGTGCAAGTGTTAGTTCCCCTAAGGTGAAGATCAATAATTTTTCTCTCGATGCGACATGCTTTCCATTACTTCTTTGTATGATTTGATTTCATGTTTTGTTTCAAACTTTGTCGTACAAAATCATTCTCCCTGTGAATCACCATAATGATTACCCTTCTCCAGGTAATGTTTCGCCCCTTGTAGATTTCCCTTGTCCACATTTTTTTCCTACTTAATGGCATACACACATTTCATCGTGAGTTGCTACGATGTGCCATATGTTGAGTTGTCTTATGACTAGAAAAAAAAACCGTAGCTGGGTGTAGAGGGTAAGCAATAATTTTCTAGTGAATATTGAGATCACATCAAAAGTTGCTTTACAGTCCTTTTCAACATGCCTAGTTGAGTACTGAATTAAGCCATTTCGATGCATTATTATATGTAGGTTTCGTAATATAATGATTATAATGCTTAATTTCTTATGAGAGTACAAGATATTTATTTATAAATTAGGTGTTGAAGTCAGCAACTTAACTTGTGCTTTGCGGTTCGTTCATGATCATAGTGAATGTTTTGGTACCCTTGTATATTCTTAGTTTTATACTTTTATACTGCTAGCATAAACCGTCAGTTTGAACAGTTTCTAGTCTTCCTACTCTACCACTCTTTTCTGTTCATCTGTTTATTATATGCATTCCCATCCAAACTGACGGTTCATCTCTTTGTGTGCACTATTAATGAAAAGAATTCAGTTCACTTTGGTTACAGCCATTCTTGTCATATAGATTTCTCCGCATTTATTGTAGGGTCGGTTACAATAAACTGTAATCATTTCTCAAAACGGTTCTACAAAGGAAAATCCATGGAAATCATAACAAATAGGGGAAGGAGATCGAGAGAGAAAGTAAATTACCAGTCTGTCATTTAAAGGCATCACCCCACGAATCTGAGGTGGTGCAGATTTCAGGCGGAGTATACAGGATGGGAGATTATGGAGAGGGGGTGATTCCGTCCATTTCTTGCTAATTGCCGTAAAAAACGGCCCGGAAGATGCGGCTTCATTCGTTTTGGCGCACCATTTTGTACAAGAGGTTCGATTGGCGCGCGCCAGTCTTGTGCGGCGCCGCATCTTCCGGCAATTAGGAAGAAATGGACAGGATCACCCTACTCTTCATAATCTACGATCCCGTATACGAATACTCCACCTGAAATCTGCATCACCTCAGATTCGTGGGGTGATGCCTTTAACGAAACACAGATAAACAAAAAAAAAAACAAAGGATATTTCTTCTCATAAGGAAGAAAACTTAATAATACAAACGAATACAAATATGTAGATCGGTGATTTGAAAGGACTACAACTGCACTACTATCACATCTAAGGCACTATTTCGTAACATAGAGCAGAATTTTTCTTCACTGATGTGATTCAGGCTTACGCCTCTATGTTGTTCCAGAGATGAGTAAAATATGAATCCTAACTGTGCGAAACAAAATTCGGTAGCAGGACTGTGTAAGATATGAGAGTTCGAAATTTTTGAAACCATTTGTATTTTCCCAACCATTTCCTCATTAGGAATCCAAATGATAAAAGTGACGAAGTCATAGGAGTTTTCTTATTCGTTTTTCTTTTCCGTTGGATCCAATGTGCAATTTTTTTCAGAGGTTCTCATAAAGTTTACCATATAGGTTTAAAAAAAAAACCTCAAAAAGAGCAAACGCTTGGGAAATCTTTGTTACAAAGGAAATATGTGTGTTGTTTCGATAAAATAGCCTTTGTCGAATCTTTACTTAGGTTCGGTTTTACCAGTAATAGCTCCCGTATTTCTCATTATCACGGTGGAAATAAAATTTCAGAATACTTCGTAACAATAATAAGATTTGCATGACTACAGACCATTCCGCTAAATCTTATAAATCGACTCCAGCTCTCAACATCTCAACAAGCTTTTGACGCGGTTCAGTCTGGATATATACTCAGGCTGGACATTGGAGCCAGAGATAGGAGCCAACATGAAAAAGGTAACTTAGTAGCTACTACTTAAGAAACCTACAGGAACTGCTTAATCCAGACTTATAAGCTCCTATGGGTTGAATAAAAATCTCTGGTCTGTATAATCTCTTAGAAGTGATGACATTACGCATTGGCGTCCTAACTGCCACCCCCAGATAAAGTAAAACTAAAGTTTCTGGCGTTAATCAATCCGCTTGGGATGCGCCCCCACGTTCACTTCAATTCAGAATCGTTTGAGGTTCACGACCGTGTAACTGGCCTATACAATGACTTGCGGTGGCTAACCGATGTGTCAAGTCAGTGTTTCTATCCTCCCAGACAACGTGGTACCAATTTGTCGGCCTCGGAGAGATGGAAGGTTTGGGGAGCACTAGGGCGGATCCGAACCTCCGATCGACTGTGCAAGAAGCGGAACCTCTAACCGCTACACTACACCCGTCCATCACCCCCGGATACATCTAAAAAATTGCAAGGAACAAAAAACCACGTAATTTCAATAACTACTACTTTTCATTTTTGTCCTCTCCACACTTTTATGGATGGAGCGTTTTCATAACACCTGATGCAGACGTACTGCACAATGGGTATAGCTCCGACTGCATCCAGTTGCACACTGCCGTCGTTAGAGAGCTGCATACCACATTGAGGACAGAATCGGAAAAGCTTCAAGAGTGTTTCTCCATCGACGACGAATGACTGCTTTAAAAATGCTGGATTTGTGCTTTCTAGCTTTGGACCTCGGTGAAGAATTGCAGCAGAGGAACTCTCCTGGTCTTCCGCTGAGTCGAAAATTGGCTCCTTCTAAACCGAGTTACTTAGTTTTGAAAAAGTAAACTGAAACTACGCAGGATATCCAGAAAAAGTGACTAGCGAAAAATTTGAAAATCAAACCTTTATGGCAGAAGTGTTAGCCAACTCAGAAAGTGGAATTCCATAATCAAGCCCAGTACTTTCTGTTTCATTCTCAGGTACACTCCCAGTATGGTCGAGCATGTCGAAATCCTTCACGTCCTCTGCATCCGCGTCGTTGAACACCAATTCATCGCTAATCTGCTGAAATTCTAGCTTATTTATTAGTTGTTCAGTTGATTAGTTAGGCGTAATTGCGAGTGCAGCGGTGATGGGCGGTAAGCATTTCAGATTGGGCTAATTTATAAACGAAGTTGGCACAATCAGTAAGTTCAGTCCAGACTGAGATGAGCCATAAAAACGGAATGCAAGCGATGAGAAGAGTCGCGAACGAGTGTCGCTTGCATCGCTAAAGCTTCATCTTCTGGTAACGCAAGATTTTTCACTGATCTTCTCATGACACGCTTGTCTACATGAATATACCTATATACGTACATTCAACCGAATATTTTGTCGTTTCCACAGAAGATAATCTCGATTTTTCAATAAAATAATTCCCCCCTCCCTGCCTCCCTTGAAAGCCAGAACTGACTCCACCGTTGGTAGAAGATCATACATATATCATTCTTGTCTGAGAAAAGAACACATTTCGAAAAAAAAAAACCACTTCCTTTAATTTAACAGAAAAAAGGATTGATTCCGCCTCACTTTTAATACAATGCCAACCGATCAATTACAACCCTTAGAAGCTTTCTTCAAGCGTTTTCGCAGAAAAAAAAAGATTGGTATTCAGATGCATCCGACGCCCAGAGTGACTCCATAAAAAAGGATTCCACTCAAAATTTAGGATTCACATTGTAATCCAAGTGAAATTTCTCAGGTAATTTGATATTCGAATGCGTGCTATGTTGACAATCGCTTCAAGTAACTCAAAACCACTAAGTAAAATTTCCACCTGTGCAAGTTTCTACTGAAGGAGGAAAACTGAAACATCTATAAACGTACATACCAGAAAATAATTCCAGTCAAGTTTTAAGTTACTTTTCCGAAGTATTATGAGATTTATTTATGAGTTAATTAAAATAGGTGGAGAGAATGCTTTGAGATGAACGTCGCTGAAAGGGAAATACACAAAATAGTACAGTTTAAAACCAAAAGAAATAGCTCTCTTAAAACTTTGCCTGCCGAGACAGGTACGTCAATAAAAAGGCAGACACTAACAGAAAAGAGGTAAAATACAGGTGATTTGAACGGAATAGTGGTTCGGTAAGGTAAAGCAAAGATTTTTCAACGTGAGAAAAATCTGCAGCCAGTAATGAAGACGAGTCAGTAATGATGCAGACGATTTCTTTTTCAAGTGGTAAAATCAAGATCCTAAAGAAATACTACAAAATCAGAGTTTCTCACATTGTCTTCGTGCTTCTTGGTTCTCTTCCCCAGCCTTCTCCCTTTAGTTTTCCATTTGGGAGGTGGATTCGCCACCGTATTCCATCCAGACTCAGAGTAATATCGCCGTAAGGAACCGTTTAAATAGACGGTGACGTCTCTAACTGTGATCAGAACGTCTTTCTAGAAAAACGTAAATACAGCTTATAACGATTTGACGAGAATTCTTCAGTATTTTCAATTTAAGGAACTGCTAAGAGAATCTAATTTTGGTCGAATCGTTTTTTTGGAAATCATGGATGTATCAGAAGCCCTACCATTTTCAAGACAAAAACTCTGATATGAAGAAAAAAGAAAGTTCTAATTTCGTTGGCTAGGATCCGAAGACGTTACCAGAAAAAACCCTCGCTCGAAAAACTTCGCTTCAGACATTGTTAGATTTTTTTAGAAAAAAAAAACAAACAAATGAAAGAGAAGATACAAGAAAGTGAATCCATACGGATTTACAGATCTGCCGCTTGAAAACACCTGTCACTATAATTTAAAAATCATTTGAAGATTATCTGTGAAAGCTACTTCGAACAGTTTGACTGCTGCATTCAAACAATCCACAAGATGGAGTGGTACGTCGGTCTCGCTCACGTATGCAGTACACCCGATAGCAGAAGGATCTTCGAAATGAGAAAATGGAATCCCCATGGCTGCCATCTCTCCAGCCAGGAACTTGGCCTGTAATACACTGAAGAACATACTAGGGGCCGATTGCGCCTGAATTAGCTAATTGTTTTTTAAACAACTCACTGCATCTGCGAAATGTCGGTGACACAATCGTTTATGATTATTAGCCAATATATAATACACATCTCTCATATGTCCGACATCGGCTGCTCCAAATACAACGTGGGACGACAACAGTATAGCTCTGTGCCGATTGTTTGTGGAGGACCAGCGCAATTTTGAATGGCTCATCGTTTCTCCGCATAAGATGCAATGACTACGATGCACCATTGCTAACTGGGCACCTTTATTCTGCAAAAACTAAGGACGATTATTAATTGTTTCAGCCGGAAATTGGACAAAAACAAAAGCTCAAGATGATAAGGGTACGTGTACGTAAAGAAGAGAGAAATGGGAAGAAAGGGCACCTTACGTATGTGGAAAGAATCAGTAGTGGATAACGAACAACTGAGCATCCTCACAGGGAGCGACCAACTGCGTGCACATTATCCTTTATCCTTTGATGAATTACTGGTTTTGGCTAACTTGCTCCCAAAAAAAGAGAAGTAAGAACTAGGAATTCTTGGTGCAGTGTTGCTTCCTGACAATGTATTGTTTGGGGTTTGAGACGTTCATACGAAATTGCGTACACTAACTGTAGTTAAGGATAACGTCAGATAGACGGAATTGTGGATAACAATGGATAATTTAGTAGCGAAGGACAGAGGGAAAACTCAGACATCTTTTTTGTATTGAAGATTAGGCTGAAAGTCAGGAAATACTCAACTCAAAACCACTCAAATTCTTAACATTCTCTCGTGGTTTCTGTTTCAATCCTACTACACTACTGTAGCTCACTACTGTAGCTACCTCCACTTTTTCTGCGACTGATTTCATTGTCACCCCAACGCAGCCCATTAAATGCATGAAATTATAAGGTATCAAGTACACATACTACGCTCTGTAATATGTGTACATACACGCATGCATTTCTAATGTACTGTAGTCCCATAACATATGCACGTGTGTTCAATACATAATACAGTGAAAAACACATCATTCTAAAGCATACGTGCATAGCATAATAGGTTCTTCGAGTTTGCTTTTACATTTGATTTCATTTCGTTTTTATTATAAATAAACGAAATAAACAAATAGAAACGAAAGAAGTAGATAGAAGTGAACTTATACTTGCATAACATGTACACAGTCTCTCCTACAGCTTTTGCTTGCGTGCGCGGTTTTCCAGTGACTTGCGAGAGTGAGGTCAGTGCTCTCATCTTTCCAGAAAAGTCTGGTGCCAATTTATCGACCGTGAGGGATGAAAGGCTTGATTGGCACTAGGGCCGTTTCGAACCATCGGTTGTGCAGTGGAAGCCGAACCTCTTACGCTACAATTCCCAGCATACTAAGCGCTTCATCTGAACGACGAGTTTTCCACAGCTCATGGATGTGTATCTTTCGATGAGAACTCTTCGTACTCGTTTACATTTGGGTCAAGATCGTTGAGATTTCCAATTAGCCACTCATAAGAACGATATTATGTTATGATATGTTCAATTATCGCCCCAATTGCGTAAATGTTAAATAATTGCGTTAAACTCCGCATACTCGGTGTTTGAGCATGAGTTTTTAGCGTTTGGGTCGTAAATTGCTCAAGCTAAACAGAGAGATAACAGCCAAGCAAGATTTGAAACGAGCTTTAGGACGAAGAACAGAAAGAATGTGAATCCGTTACAGATGAGGTGGAAACAAATTTTCAAGAGCTTGACATATTGACACCGCTCGGGATGCGCCCCCACGTTCACTCCAATTTAGAATCGTTTGAGGTTCACGTTTAGCTGGCCTATGCGGTGACTCGCGGGGTCTAGCCGATGTATCAAGTCAGTGCTTTTATCCTCCCAGACAAGTCTGGTACCAATTTATCGACCCCGGAGGGATGAAAGGCTTGGTGAGCACTGGCGCGGATTCGAACCTCCGATCGATCGTGCAGGAAGTGAAACCTCTTACCGACTGCGCTACACCCGCCGCCATTTATTACCTTAGGGGAAAATTAAGGAAGAAAGAAGTAATTATAGAATTATGAGTGTACAACTTATTAATGCATCCATCTTGGTTAAAAGTTATCATCCTCGCAAAAAAAAGAAGGAAAAAACAGCTCTGCAATCAGGCGACCAAGAAAAAAAAAGTCTTAAAACGGAAGAGAACTGGTACATAGCCGAAAAGCAGTTGAATAACAACTACCATAGATATTTTATATAAATATACTTGGGATGCTCAGCAAACGTTTAAATCTCTGTAAAATAACTCGCGTTGGATTCCTGGGTATTATTTCAACAAAATCGAGGGCAACTACTTACACGCGTAAAGCGCACGGTTATGTTAAAGCCAGGAAATGTCCAATAAAGATAACGATCAGATCGAACAGAACAATTATAGAGCGAAACAAAAGAAAAACACAATCCTAACATCACTAAATGAGAAAATATCCAGGATTTTAAAAAGACTCGGGGGAATTCATTAATCTAGAAGACAAAAGAAACCAATAAGCGACACAGGAGGCAAGAATGCAAAAATCGGGAATTCCGACCGTAAAAAAAGGTCGAATGAAAAGAAAAGAAAGGATCAACTCGTGCTGCTTCTATCACAGCAAAGAACGGATCGATATCGAAAGGTAGAAAGCATCAACCACCAAAAGATGCCAGCTTACGGCACTTTTGCGGGATCTTCTTGAGCTTCTATTCATCCGTCGAATTTCTATACTTCTCTTATAGTAACAACCTCTCGACATCGATATTACTGATTCGACTATCCCCAATGAATTCCTGAACGACAAAACAAACAACAGCAGTTCGACCTGCTGTTTAACGACTGGCGTATCGTTGGTGAAATTTGTGAAAAATCATCAGTTGAAGTTTTATTTCGGTTGTTTCTTTTCCAGTTCTTAGATCAAAGTTACTTTTGAGCATATGAAGCTCTGATTCGTAATGTTTGAGACGACCTTTACTAAGAATCTAGTATGTATCTATTGTTGTCATGGTTCCTGAGCTCATTCCTTTGGATGCTTTTTGAATTTTTGATGCTATTTGGACGTGTAAATTTGAACATTTATGCTCCTTTTGTAGCGAGATGGCAGGAGGAATGCACTTTCTCGTTGGCATTGCCACAGATGATTATGTTATCCTAGCAAGCGACAAAGCAACCTTCGCTTATGGCGCAGTGTTGGCAGATGAAAGTTAGTAGCTTTGAACATGTTTCTGTACACAGTTTTATCGTTTCCATCTTCTTGAACGCCTTATACTTTAGCTGTAATGACGACATCAAGTCTCAGGCAAAGGAACGTAGTTTAAATATAAGCATTTTGTATAAAGAATCCGGGAAGTTTCGATTAAATGTCTTGCAATACTGCTTTCGAAATTGATGTCCATTTGCGTATACGTTGCATTGGTAAGTTTGAATAAAAGTCATAGAAAGTTCTTTATAAATGACCTTTCTACATTGGGCAAAAATGTTGCAGCCCTGCTGAACACTAATTGAGCTACAGTCTTGCATCTAAATTGTCTTCAGTGCTCTGGAAACAATTAAGCACCATTTTTACTCTGTAAAGTCAGAAATGGTGAAACATAACCTTCTTTTTGTTGTTTGACACAGTTTCAACTTTATTTCCTATACATGTTACTGTGTTGTTAAACTTACGCTTTTCTTCATAGACAATGACAAGGAGTATCGCTTGGGAAAGAAACTGACAATGATGTGCATTGGAGAAGAAGGCGATGTTGCACAGTTCGGAGACTGGACAAAACGAAACATTCGTCTTTATGCTATTCGCAATGGTAGGGAGAACTTGTTTACTGCTTTTTTTCTAAATGAATTATTGCGATTCATATTTAGGCTACGAGTTGTGTCCAAAGAGTGCTCATCATTGGATTCGACGGGGCATAGCAGAGGCTCTAAGAACAGAAGATTATTATGCGGTTGATGTTCTGCTTGGAGGGTAAGTGACTTAGTTTTTCGTTCCGAGAAGCTTTTCAGTGATGCTGTCCAACGCACTAATAATAGTTATATATATATTTTATTATATATATATATATATATATATATATATATATATATATATATATATACTCTGAGCCGTTTAGATACGATGACAAGGAAAATAAGGCATTCCTAGGCTCAGTTGACTATCTTGGAAATGGACTAGATAATCAGGTATATTCAGACTGAAAGAAACTATCTTTTTTACTCGTTTATCTTTCGCTACCTCTGTTTTACTGCTTTGTTTGTGATTTATTGCCCGTTTACAATCTCTTTCTATTTAGCCCTACCTGTTTCGAGGCTTCTGTGGTCGTTTTTGTTACGCCATCATGGACCGAGAGTATAAGAAAAGTATGTCAGAAATTTTTTCGAGTATTACTTACAACTGGTATTGTAGTCTTCACTTCGTTACAGATATGTCAGAAGCGGAAGGTCTTTCGCTTCTTAACAAATGCATAGCCGAGGCTAAGAAGCGGTTTGTCGCAAACATACCAGGTTACAAGGTCAGTTTGCTCCCCGTAGTTTTATACGTAGTTTTTGCTCTATTAAAAACACTATCGAAAGCGAACAGTACTATTTCCAGTGAAATAATTGTGTACATTCTTTTTCAATTTCTAGAATCAACTGAAAACAAGCTATGCAGTTTTTATTTGAAGTCTTTTAAAAGGACTTTCGTTCCACTCAATATTTGACTTGAATTTCACATACAACAGAATTACGTTTTTGTCGTTAATGTAGAGTAGACATGGACTCCAAGTTTCTACTCACTTCCAGGTTATCATCATCGACAAGAAGGGCTACCGACAACTAGCCGATATTAATGTATGATATGCAAAAGCTATGGCGTGATGTTGGTACCTTAATTCGACGTCACCCATCACCTTCTAGTAATATATTTGTTACGTGTCTTTTCTCATTCATTATAAATAACGTTATTTTTGTGTTAGTGTGTTAATCCGCGGTCTTTTTCATGAACACGGAAGATAAATTATTTTATTTGGGGACGCAATTCATGAGAAAGTATTCAAAATGTGATTCAATAGATCTCTATGCCGTGAACTCTTTGTATTAATGGTTGAAGTGAGCAGGTATTCCGCAGTTGTACTTCTACGCAAATTCTGTGAGCAACTCCTTCCTTTTGCTTTCGATGAGATCAGCGCCTTTTGTCTCCATCGCATGTTTGAGATCGAGTAATAACTGGCGAGTATGCCGCTCATCATCGGGTTTTGTGGAAGATTGACTTGATTTCCTCTCGAATCGGATGTAAATCTGAGTTATTTCTAATACTTTAGAAATTGATGAAGATTAGAGATCTAACTTACGTCGTTTAGTGCCTTTTTGTATTCGTTGAAAATTTTCCCCTTGGCGTCGTGAGCGAGTTGTTCTCGCCGCTCTCTCGTCATCCTAGGCACGGGAATGTAAAGAACAACTCCCTCGTGCTGAGGCGTTACGTTGAGATAGGACTTCTGAAATCGTACAAGAGCAATTTGGAGGTTTGTTTCAGATAAACATGATTTTTAGAATAAATGTCGTGCAAAAGCAGAATCAGTAGTAACGAAACAAGAAGTAGCCCACAGCAGTCTCGATGAGTGTGCCTGAAGAGCCATTCAAAAGAAATCAGAACGGAACAATACCTGTATAGCTAATTTTGCCCATTTAATGGCTGATGGATTGTCTGCAAAATTGATCATAACCATGGTGGGGCTTTTCAATGATACCCTTCCCAAATGGGACATTTTGTGTTCCTGAAGAGGAAAGCTCAGCAGCACTAGTGAAATCTGCTAATACATACAAATAAAAGAGATAAGCTTGATTTGAAAACCACAGTTCAAGAGATATTCCCGTGCATTAAATTGATATATCTTTCTTTTAGAAAACTGACCTTATCTGTTAATCCGCTAAATGTTAGCAAAAGTAAACGAAATGTACTTGCGGAAATAACAACTTATTCGGGGCATTACATAGATGGAAAACGGAGGCTTTGGCTGAAACTAACATCTCACTCACATCTCCTTTTTCCAACTTCACCAGTAAATCTTCGTAGACACGAAGATCGACCTGAATTGATAGTGAATCATCACTACGAGTATAACGGCAACTGATCGAAAGGTGCAAACACCTGCAATGAAAAGTGCTTGGCTAGTTCTTCACCGAGTATCACTTCAACTTCCTTCATCTCCTTCAGTGCTGCTTGAACGAATGTGTTGTCAGCAGCAACAACGGCCGAATGAATGACTGAGGAGGACTGCTGCAATGTGTGAAGTTTTATGAGAGGGGCAACAAAATTCCTATCTGCTTTACTAGTGACACATATACGTCAAAGAATCATCATTTCCTCAGATGTTATCCCTCAATAATCATACTAAAAGGGTAAAATGTAGGTTGGGAGGGTATTCAGTGGTGTCCTTATTTCTGGAAGTAATTAACCAGACCAATCTAAACACTAGTCTTAGAGGATCTATGACATGTGGTCTAATGTTACTGAGAGAAAAAGTTAGATAGAGAGTCCAGAAATGAAGCGCCACTGATTGCTCCCCTTCTTTCATCTTCTACGAGAACAAATTAGGTTTCTAATAGAAACGAAATATTTGAGAGCTATTGCTTATGTGTTATGTGTAAAATAATCAGTGTTAGAAGAATTGACCGCTACATGAAGAAACCGGTTTAGAGCTCTAGATATAGTAGCAACACTAATTTGTGCCCTAATCCGGCTGAGGTTTAGTTTTACTTCTGCCTCCAAAACTCTTCCTAAGAGATTTGGAGGCGGATTGGTATCGCGACCGTCATAAACCATCTAAACACGTTACCTTCTTAATCTTCTCTGTTCTCCTAACTTTGCAGCAAGTAGCAGAGGTGTGAATTCTAATCATCAAAGGAAAACTACGAGAAACATTGGTTCGCAAAAAAGCGCACACCAATCGAGAAGAACCAAGAAATAGCGGTGAGTTCATCGGCCTAAACGACACAAACAAGACTTCCTTAGAGCCACTACCAGCAACCAGGGAATCTTGCAAGAAAACCGCATAGTAATGCAACCCGAGTTTTCCATCCTGTCGTAAGATCAACGTGTTTGACCGCATTTACGGCGGACAATAAAGCTGGGACTTCGAAACCAGTGTTTGTTTTGGAAAGAGACTTTTTCGTTGGAAGCCGGTTGGTCTCAGGGGTAGATTGGTTCCATCTGATAGTGTTCGGGATCTGGTGCACTGTGAAGGTGTACTTGTCAAATACTTCTAGGGGGACCTAGCGCTGTATGGAGAATGTTTTTTTTTTTTATAATCCAGCGCGAATCCAAGAACTGTGCCTTCTGAGGAAAGTGTGAAAACAGGAGAAGGAAGAATCAGTCTGATAAAAGGTCGTTCTTTGTTACTGAAATCATTGTTGTAGTCAGGGGTCTGCCGAATTATGCAAAACCATAAAGATGAGTAGAACAGCGGACAGCATACGAAATAGCAACAGATTAATACTGCACTTGTAGGACTTCTGTCCACAGCAACCCAGATCTTGTGAATGTCTTCAACCTGGAGTTGGAGTGGTTGCAGCAATTTGCCCACTGTACTTGTGTTCGCGTTCATGAATAAAAAATCGACCACTAAACCTTCCAATATTGAATTATTATTAGCTGAGTCTCCTCGAAAGCTCTTACAAAATTCTGACAGTAACTTTTGTTTTGGATCATCCCAACGGTACGTTTTTTATTGAGAAAGAGATATGGCCGAGTTCAAGCTTCATCAAGATATATTATTACAAATTTAATTCAGGTAGGGAAAATCATTAGCGGATTTCTGGTTACTGTACGAAGGTTATCGACTAACTCCCTCATCCCAGCTCTTCCCACATTTGGCAGTGGTTACCTACAGTCGGGTCAAAACGACATGAAGCACGGTGCAGTTGCGTGAGCGGATGCGCTCGTTGCGGTGGAGGGAACCGTAACCGGTTAGGATAAAGTGGGGACCCTTGCTAGCACCATTCTTCGTTGCAGCTCGCAATGGTCCCACCTCGATTCCAGCCACCACAGCCGCTTGCGCAACTGCACTGCGTTGACCTTCCTGTAATGGAAGACGTTTATATCGCTTCATTCGTCGTGCCTGTTCAGCCAAACAAATCATGTAGCTTTCTACTTTATTGAAAATAATTTAATCAATTTCTGACTGTACATGGTACAAGTTCCTTAAAATAAAAACTTTCTACTACTGACCGTAATTTCTGCGTGAGTTTAATAAACGCAGGCGGGGTTTTTTTTTTGTAATGAAAGAGGAATGCAGAGTAGAAACATGCATTGTCACTCATAGCAATGGCTGTATTTTAATAACAGACCATAAATTTACATCATTCTGTACCTATACGTTCCTTAGTTTTAAAGAAAGACAATCGTTTGACTTCATGTACTGCTCGGAGGTAATGGGCACCTCGTTTAGTTGCTGTATTGACGTGAACTCCACAGCAGCGCTTGTCATTGTCATTTCTTTGTTTGAACATTCACTCATCCTCTATTATCATTCTTATCTCTGAGTTTTCCCTATAGTACACTCTCTGGGCATATAAGAATTTCTTTTTCACCACAGCGTGTACTAGGTTGGGTGGTCGTATTCTATGTGTCTACTCGGGGAGCATTTCTCGCTGATTCACTCGTATCTCTTAGAATTCATCAAAAGTGCTAAAAATCTTAATAATTCGAGATTGCTACTTGAATAACCGTCTTCATAATCTTTGAATCTCCTACATATGTCAAGGTTTGCTTGAGAAGTTACAGTTTTCTTTGCCGAGATGCCCGTATGTCAATGTTTCACGCAGAACTAGTTTGTCTTGCGCTGCGAACAAGCAGAAATGGCGACTGAACATCTCGTGTGACAGTCCGCGAAGCTTCGTTCATTTTGCGATATCAGTTAATTAAGGAAACATCTCATATGAAGCGAGATGCAAGATAATCTCTTTTTCTTTGTTATTCATCATTTTTGTCCTTTACGGCTCGGTGTTCATTTCCAATGTTGGAGATGACGGTCGGTTTGTTTGCATTTTCAGCGGGTCGTGACATTTCCGCACATTCAGGAATAGCCCTCAAAAAAGTGCGTTTGTTAGACAATGACTAGTAAATCTTTGGAAGTGATTCATCGAAACCTTGCTGCCGTGTCAATGGAATTTCATTCCATATTGAACGAAAATTTCCCGATTGTTCAACGCTAGCAGAGTCGGCCAGTGAGCGCATCAATTCGATTGAGCGAAAATTCGATTGTTGGTTTGTTCCGCATAAGAAACAAGTGTCATAATTCTGTTTGAATTGCTAATAACCATTCTTCTCTCTTAAATTAATGTCCTATTGCCGTACAACATCCGTTTCTTGCTATAAATCACTGCATTGAGCGGAATCGACGTCCTTCTCATGTTTACATTTCGTTCTTGTACATCCACGTTCGGCAGTTTGTTGCGGTTTTAAGTCGGAAAAAGTTACGAACGCTCCGATGGTGCAAAAAGGTCACACTTTCTTAAAGTTCCACGTAAAGTGAAGTAGCACTTCCTGCATTGTTTTATCTAATTGTGCGTTGATTAATCCCTCGTAGTCCCAAAAAATTTTATGTGAAATGTCTGTCAGTACGTAATTATTTCTGTGCTTCACTAATGAGCGTTTCATCTCCGATAATATTTTCTCATTAAATAACAGTAACAATAGCATTAATATCTAAGCTCTGAAAAATTTTATTTGAATTAGGCCCTAAACCCTTTATTCAGCACAAACATCTGCCTAACAGAGGAGTATCCACCAATAGAAAATGAAATTTCAGTGATGGCGCTTTTCACACTGGAGCAACTTACTTTTTAGACTTTTTAGGAACCTAAGCTATTACTCAAGCGAGATGACTGAATATGTACTCCGTAATCTAGAACAAAAATGATTGCTACGTATCTTTCTTAGAAGAATCTACCTTCAAACACTTGTGAGTTTTTTTTTTTTTGTAATGTGGTAATCGTTGTTGTTGGCGTTTTCCTCGTTTATCAGCTAACAACTCACTCCTACTATTCAAAAATTTTCATATATTATCACTATTAAAGTCAACTGAATGTAGAAAATCACACTTGTTCTTAATTGTTCACCCGTTCAGTATTGCTCCGATTTAATTGCCTTACAAAAAGTTGTTACCAAAGATTCCATGCTCCGTCTAGGTATTTGACCTATTTGGGTCGGACTTTAGCAGTGTACTGGACATCATCATATCTCGGTAACTTTCGCCTTATAACAATGTATCCTATATAGCTCGTACGTGCTCACGGCGTATACTCAAACGTCTGGTTATATTTAGTACAAGTTTGTCCACCGCGTGCGGGTAGCAGTCGGAGTCGCATACGCGGCCTTAGTGATCCAATTATTGACGTCAAATACTGCAACTGGTTTTGCTTTTCAAAAATTGAGAAGTTTTCTCTAAGTGGCTACTGGACTTAATTTAATGTCTATAAACATCCCTGTGTAAGATTTTCAAGTGAAAAAGTGAGCATGACGAGACTAGATGTTATACATTGTGCTGTTTCAAAGAGTTGTGTCGCTAAGAAATGATTCATCTAGTGTCAGTTGAGCCGTGGCACTAAACTATCATTCCTTTCATAACGAAAATAAATGATTAATAAAGGATAAAGTCACTCCCTCCTCAATCCACTTGGGATACCTCAGCGCGTTTTCGGCATTTCGTAATGGTTGGGATTTTGGAACGCGTATTGGCCTAAACAATGATTTGTGGAGGCCAGCCGATGATCAAGCCGATGATCAAGTTTTATCCTCCCAGACTTGGTACCAATTTATCGACGCCGGAGGGATAAAAAGCTTGGTTTGCACTAGGGCGCTTTCGAACCATCGACAGTGCGGCTACAGAGAACATATTAGATTAGAATTAAATTAGAACTCGGTGTTCTGAAATCCACGATGCTATACTCTCCAATTTTGAAGGCTTCTCTTACTACTACTAGTAACAGTAGTACTAGTTACTTGATAAGAATTCAAAATTTACAATGATTTCTAAAATTTCCGTTGCAGATGATCCGCATATTGTCTGTTTCCAGATTATTTGCAGCGGAAACTTTAGAAATCTGTTTCTTGCTGTTCCACACATATCAAATGACAAATACATTTTATCACTAAAAGTATTAGCTTTTCTTCTTTTTGGAAATGGCTAAGTCTGTAAAAAAAGCGATGACTCAGCGAGTGTGGATTTAGAAGGGTAAAAACGGTATTAACTCAAAAAAAGGAACGATCGTTCGCCCTCTATTATTGATATCAGTGTTATCATTATTTGCACATCATCACGTTATATAACGCTGAGTAAACCGCTTTTTGACACTCTCGCTTCTAAGTGTTCTCTCAGCCTTCTTCTGTTTCCATTTTATTTCAGAAAGCGCCCTTCTTATTTCGCTGAGTAAGACGAGAAACAAGACAATCTGAACCCGTTCGTAGTTGCGTAAGGGTGCGCAAGCTAGAGTTGCGATCAACCTGGGACCCTTGCTACCTCCACTCGGGACGCAGAGATGAGTTTGGTGAACGAGGGTCCCACTTCGATCGCAACCGCTGACTGGACCGTATCGTTTAAACAGCTGCACCAGGCTTTACCCGACTCGACTATCCTCTCCATTTCTTTCATTGAGTCACGGTATAGTGGCGATGCCACAAATGTACATTTAAATGGAGATTTCCATCCAGCTATTACATTGTTTTCCTGTATACCTTCTCAATAAATCAGGCTCTACGATTTTTCTTTTCCCTGTTAGATTTTAGCAATCGTACGCATTACGTTAGGCAATGATTATGTACACCTTGAAGAAAGGCGCTGATTTCCTCACGAATATTTGCGTTTTTTCTTTTCTTTACAATTTTTTTCGCTTTTCGTCCTCATTATTCTATTCTTACAGAATGTTTCAGGTAATGCCCTCAATATAATGCTACTTCTAAACTTCTACACTTCTTAAACAAATTTTCACTGACTTTTAATAAAAGTTCATGTGTACCTTCTGCTTCACAAAAATTTCTCTGATAGTTCCCTTTCTTTCTTTTCCAAAGACTCTTATTATGTTCTCGGAATACAAAATTCACGATCTGACACGATTTAATAAGAACTGTTGCTTTTTTTCTTAGGACTCTTCAGAGAATTATGATGGCGCTCAGATATTTCATTGCCCTGACAACATTGTTATGCTGCTGCCTAGCACTTGAATGCTACACAGGATTCAAGTATATCAAGGGACGAAGTGTTGGTGAGGAGCTCCTTAGCTACCATTTTGATTTAATATATTTGTGGAAAATTCCCGGGGAAAACTCGTCCCCGCGATAATTCCATTCAATACATCAGAATTCCATACGTCGTTCCAAGTCATGATCACAAGACAAATAGTTGATTATGGAAGCGTTACAACACATGTCACGTGTCACTGGTCATTGACTTCCAGTGAGCGGTGCCACCACACACTTTTGGAGTACCATAACAAAACCGATAAAACCTTATTTGAGAATAACGTTGTGAACTGGTCTCTGCAGATCATAATGATTACCATGTACTACCGCATGTAACCCTCGCTATTTATTTGGAAAAACATCATCTGAATACATGTAGAATGAATGCAGCTTGACTGAAGACACATTTTGAAACCGAAAATCGAGAGCATTCTGCTGAAAGAGGCCTTTCTTCGGAGGCGTATAGTCGGCGCCAACCATGTTCAGCTGAGTGGCCGCGATGCGCCTCTCACAGCGCCAGGCTTTTTTCAGCTTGACATGCTCCCTCTCCTCTCTCAGGCGAAGTTGCATCGCGGCTAACATTGTCAGGTTTTGGATTCTTGTAGTTGCCTTGAAGTTGTTAAAAAATATTGAGCCCCCGTCAAATGTGCAACGGAGAATGTTTTGCTGACAGCAGCATTCACTGTGTGAACTTTGTCGTCTAATTGTCATTTTTCACAAAGGTACTTCAAAAAAGACTTGCGAACATTCAACTGACTACTGCTACAATGCGACCGCTGATCTCACACAACTCAATGAGATTAGTATGGCCGGGTGTTCGACGACAAGATGCTTTGTAAGTTAGTAGTAATCTTGGAAGACGGAGTTCTTTTCTCACAGATTCCGGAAATTCTTATTTCGTTCCAGTTGAGCCACAATAAGTGCATCACGCAGATGTTCCAAGGACATGAGATCAAATTCTGCTGCTGTAACACGGGTGATCTGTGCAATTCTAAGTTCACTGTAAGTTTGTACCTCTCATTATTTGTGACAGTGCTTGTTGGGAGTGTACAGATTTTTTTCTTGGCTGATCAGAAATGAAATGAAGGAAACGTGTAGACGATGTTATAGAACTCCTCCTTTTTCTTAGAATCTTACGCTATTCGAGAAAGCAAAGCAAAAAATCAAGGATTGGATCAACGTTATTGGATAGCGATCCAGGCGAAATGTACACTTGTATGTATGAGAAGAATAAACGTTAAATTTCATCTGCAGACGTCTCACTTGAGTAGTTAACATTGGAGAACAAAGTGGTGAAAATGAATTTACACGGTTAACTTTTTTTCTCGACTGCACTGTCCTTCAGCTGCCGTCAGAGGTGGAGGTCAAATCGTTCTAAGACCTGATCCTTCAAGTTCATTTGAATTAATCATTTGAAGTGTTTGGTGCTATATTTCTGAATCAACTATTATCGAACAAATGTATCGATTATGTGAACTTTTGCTAGATTAATTCCGTTCCATTTCTGCTCCATGTGAACGCTGGTCTATATGCTGCAAAATTTCCGTGGCTTAAAAACATTAGGACTCCATTCCTCTCGCTGTTCTGTCATGGATTGTCTCACACTTTCAAGAAATTGTCCTTATCTTCCTACACTGAGATGTACGAGGAGTTTTTGAAGTCAACTTGAAAGAACTCAATTCATGCGTTTTATGACAACATAGCGGGTTTTTATAACACTTTTGTAGTGCAGATTTGGTTAATATTGTGATTTGGTTGCTTGTTCTAACGATGCTAGGATTATATGCTTCGAAAAAAGTGGACGTTTACAGTGTGCGTCGTTAGAATCCGAACAAAAAAGTTTTATGCAAAAAGTTAGTTATTTAAGCCATATAATTTCTCCAGATGTAGCTGGGACTTTAAATACAATTCTGTCCGGATGCTAACGATTCACCTTGTGTGTTTGTAAAGTGCTCATTACGACTCATGCTGTATTCTCAACTTTGCTCAAAGGATATTCCATGAATAGGGAATCAAAAATGTTTTTGGTCCTTAAAAACGTTGGATTTTGAAACGGAAATATAAAATCTGAGTGATTAAAAAAAGCAGTGATTTACTCATTCAAATAGGTTCCCTGTTGCTTTATGTGGTTTGCGTTTTATGTTTATGTGGTGCTAAAGTAAGATTTATTACCTGATAAAGGCAACTTCCTAGTGTTTTTATTGTCGAGTAAAGTAAGAGTTCCAGGATAGTCTAGACACGTCGGATAGTTCATTCTCCGGTTACAAATGATATCCGTAGTACGCTTATCCAAGAAAACTGACTACACCTTTGAGCACCTCAGCACCTCGTTCGATAATCGATCCGCTATCCTGAAATTAGAACAATTATATTCATTCTTTTACTTTCTTCAAAAACACCTAAGAAATAAAAACCGAAATTCTCGAAAAGCTTTGAGATTAGGATTTCTGCAGCACGTAAACTTTGTTAAAACAAACAGTTTCGAGAATGTTGTATCACTGCTCTAGCTTTGGAAGTTATTTGAGCCGCAATCAATAAGGCATGGTATACTATAAATTAGAGAAAGAAAACTATCCTTTCACTCAGTATACCCTCACCCCTCTCCTTATTGTATTCACTTCGGATTTGATTATGCGCAGTTCGAAAATTATTATTATTATTATTACTATTATTAGTATTATTAGTATTATTTATGATGCAACACAGAAAAGGACCTGAGTTGACTTGTAGTGCAATGCGACTCAAATGTTTGCGTTCGAGACACCACGGTTTAGAAACATTTTGTATGCTGCACGAAGAACGTTAGAACTTTCACCTGACTTGTTCGGAAGCTGTTAAAGCTAGTAAACTAAAATAATTTTTAGCACATATGAAAAAAAAACGAAGAAAGGTGAACAAACTTGAAAAGGAAGTCAAAAGTATAATGCCTCAGAGTAGTCATTAAAGAAACGAAAACTCTTGGCTTAGGGAGAGGTAAAAAAGTGATAGAATTTGCCGCCTTCGCTTCTATGTTGACGCGTCTCGTTAAAAAGTCATTCAAACTATAACGACAACAAAATTTTGAAAAGATCAGAAGTAATCAAAGAGTTGGCTTCGCAGAAGCTAAGAAACGATAATCCCTTTGAATGAAAAATTCAAATTCTCTCTCTGAATCAGCGAGACTAAGAACTTCCAAAGCTTATCTTCTTGCTAGTTACAGTATCTTACCATCATCCCTCCTCGATTGCACAAATCTTCGTCTCTGCAGCAGCAAAACGTCACAGGTATCCCAGAGATGTTCCTTTGGAAGCAGGTGTCTGGATTGAACTAGAACGAACCGTAACTTTCTATGATTACTCGTACATAATAACGACAAAGGATAAATGATGGGTTGGTCATCCCCATAGGAGGAAGTCGCGTGGGCGTTCGACTTCAATTCAGAATCATTTGAGGTATATGAACGCTCGTACGGTGTCAGATTGACTTGCGGGGCGAGTCTATGGGTCAAGTCAGTGTTTTATCTACCCAGACAATTTACCAACCCCGGCAGAATGAAAAACCCGGTAAGCCCTGAGACGGTTTCAAACCAAACACCTTGGCGACTGCGCCATACTCGCCCCATTTCTAATTTGCGTCACAAGAAGCTAAACAATATGCTACAGCAACCACGTAGATAAGCAATGTAGTGCACAAGTTCTCTTAAAGCAAAAAAAAAACTTTCGAAAATACAACAGTTTACCCACTTTCGCATGCAACTTTTCCTTTTAGTTAAATGAACATTGAAAGAGGTAAAATCCAAAAAACTAAAGAAAAAGCAAGTTGTTAAACCACGAAAATTCACCTGACAAACAAAAGTGTTACAACCGGCTTTCTGTATAGTGCTGAACGAAGTGACCTCGGCCGTCGCGTTGTAACAGAAGTCGGTTTCCTTTTCGCAAGTTTTTGTGTTAGTTCCTATCGTTGACCCTACAACGAAGAGAAAAATAGAAGGTAGTGAAAATGCAGAGGAAATACGCTCACCTTTGAGTAGCGAATAACCGAGGTAGCATTGAAGAGATGTGACCGATACAACCAGAATGGAAAAGGTTAAAACAAAGGTGGTGAACATCGAGTCGTTTTACAACGAAGACCAATTCCCAGCACAAAACAGGAACCGAGAGACAAGAAGGAAATCAATTGACCAAATTTCTTCGAGTGACTCATTCATATAACCACACTCAACGAAGGTCGGGTAAGTCGGGTTCGCTTCTGTTGGCAAACGAGAACGAAAAACCACGTTTGAAACACTTCTTCAATGAAAGGAAGATCTCCCAAATTTGCAAACGTTTTCAGATGTGACTTCGACATTTTTATGTGATCACTCCAATAAACCTCAGTTCCTAAAATATGAACTTTTGGGATACAATTTTATCAGGAAGAAGCTTCGAGCTGAAGCAAATTAAATTTCCTGCTTATGAAGCAATAAGTAGAATATTTTTATACTTAAACCTTGTTGTAATGATGCAGTAAAGAGCTCTTCAAACCGAGATCACGATGAAAAGAATTCTACTTCTGTTCTTGTTTCAATTGCACTGTGACTAACCGTCTGTGTGGAACTCTCCATATTTATCGTATTTAATAGGGTAGGCATGAAAAATTGGAAATTTTTGGAATTTCGAAAAGTAAAAATACGGTCAAACGTGAAGTTGTAAATGAAGTGTCATCAGTGGATCCTAGGTTCTAACACGTGTAATGAAACCGTAAGCATCTAAGTAAATCAATTAACATCTGAAACGACTACAACAAATCCCAGAAAGACTGAAAGATTATTTCAATTACTGCATTCCTTGCATCTGCGAGCGTTATTCGGAGTTTCTTGCAAAATTGTTCCTCAAGATAAAGTCCCTCATTCGGACAGGATCCGCTGAAATTGCAATGAGTCAATCTCGATTCCTGAAACGTCACATCCATGAAGTCAATGTCCACAAAATAAGAGAAGATTCTGAACTAGCGAATGAACATGAGGATGAATAAATTTAGAACAGTTATTGGAAATAAAGCAACAAAGAAAGAAACTACGAACAAACTTCTAGTAGAAATTATTTGAAAGATTTTAACAACTTTTTGTTCCCAACGTTGTGCCTATTTGTCATCACATTTCAGTACGTATGGAATGATTATCCGGTATAGAATGTGCTCGTAAAAGGACCGATAAAGGGCGCCTATCTTGATGATGATGGGTTTATTTAATGCAAAACATACCGTCATATCCTCTCCATTGCACAAATCCTTGTCCCTACAACAACAGAAATTCACTGGCATTCCAAAAAAGCTCTGCTTGAAGCATCTTTGTGGTGGGATAAACTGAAAATGAATTAATTTCATAGGCGGAAACATTTTTGTGAAATAAACTATTAGGTGACAATCTGAAAGCGATAACTCGAAAAATGAGAGAAATTAGCTGGAGCTTTTGGAATGTTCCGAGCAAAGCCACACATTCTCGCTATTTCATCCCATGCGTGCTTTCTCGCATTACTAGAGCGTTATCCATGCTACAACCAGGACAAAAATCTGACTTGTGTTGCAGTTGCGTGAGTGGTTGCGGGCACAGTGAACATCTTTCTAGCTCCAATTCAGTTTAGCACCTGAGCTAGGATCGCGCTGAGCCTTGTCAAGCGCAACCACAACCCGACAGGATTCACCGAGGATGGTTAGCACCCTTTTATTCTTTTCTGTCCTTCTGTCTGTTTTGTATCGATTTCCTTATTCATCTTCTGCGGACTTTTAAGGCATATTGACGACAGTGTGACCGCAAGATCAATCGCTATTTTTTTCCTACGTACGAGTTTTTACTACGAGTAGTCTGATCGCAATGCAAGGTACAGCCTTTTTTAGTAGTTAGTAGTTTTTAGTTTTTAGTGAAAATGACAGCTTTCCCAACTTTTGTGTTAATTCGACAGGATACGACCGAGCAGTGTTGTTAAAAGTTTGGGCGTGGGAATAATCTTTTGAGTTATCAAAAATAAATTAAAAACGACTGAAGCTAGTTACACAATCGAATTTCTAACACTTGCTGCACCTTGTGCGAACTTTCCTACTGTGATTTTAAACATGAATGTTTTAATGACCTTTAGCCCTCTAAATCCAAAATATCTTTAAATCTCTAAATCTTAAAATAAATTTTATTCTGCTTTTAGTCAATGACGTCAGCTCTCATTCCATTGTTACAAATCTTCTTTGTCCAAGCCGATTATACCATTAGCTAGTTTTAGTCCAACGAGTTATCTAGAAGAACTCTAGGAAACTAATTAAACGGTGCAAGAGGTGTAAAATGTAGGTGAGATTGTTCTTGGTTCCCCAGAAACCGTGACCTGATGTGTCAAAAAAAATTTGATAAAGAGGAACATTTCACCTGACAAATCAAGCTATTACAGCCGGCCTTTTGGAAAGTAGTTAAGGAGAAAATCGAGGCCGATGCGTAGTAGCAGTAGTCGGAATCCCTGCCGCAGGTCTTCGTTCCATTTCCAATTGTAGAACCTGATTATTAAGATCTAACCAAGCTGCCATCTTATGACGCCATGTGAGTAGAAAAAAATGACAGTGGGCTCGTCAAATACATTCCATGTGACAACTTTTAAAAAATCACCTCTGAGAAGGGCGTAGCCAAGGTAGCACTGAAGAGATGTGGCAGAAGCAAACAGGAGAGAAAACGCAACTACAAAGCACGCGTGCATTGCTGGATCAAACACAGTAACACTGACGTTGGGCCGAGCACGGATTAATCGTAAAAACAGTCATTTGAATGAACTCTCGCCGATGAATCATCTAACAAACTGCAATATGGAATGAGGATTAGTGCAGTTAAACATACTCCTACATAACGGACTGAGAGGATGCAGCACACCGTTTCACAACACTACGAAAGCAGCACTAAACTAATTGCGAAACTAATCAGACACGATTTGCTCAGCATTGAAAATGCTGCACATCCAATCGATTTGCATCCAATTGCACCTTGAGGAATAGAAAATACACATCAAATTGGCAAAATTTCCCAGGGAAGAAACGTGTTATCTCTCCGCGAGTACATACTAACAAATGAAGGAGAGCATGATTTATTTCCTTTTTTCAACGCCAAATTTCACAAACAACTGACAGTATTTAGCTATAGTCGCGTCAAAACGACATGAAGCACGATGTAGTTCCCTAAGCACCTGCGCTCGAAGCCGCGTCGAGCACACACTTACAGTATGGCATGCATTGTGCAGTATACATAGTACTTCCCCGTATTTCCCAGAGGCAACGAACTCTGTGTGACTCAAGAGCTTGTGAAACATATAACTATTTAAATGTCACTGCATTGTTTCATTATATCTGTTCTTCAGAAATCGGAAGCAGACATGCTCACAGCTGTTTAAAAGCATCACTCCACGAATCTGAGGTGGTACGAATTTCAGGTGGAGTATTCGTATACGGCATAGGAGACTACGGAGAGAGGGGTGATCTCCTCCATTTCTTCCTAATTGCCGTAAAAAATGGTCCGGAAGATACGGCTTCAGGCGTTTTGGCGCACTATTTTCTACAGGGAGTTCGACTGGAGCGCGCCAGCCATGTGCGGCGCCGCATCTTCCGGGCCGTTTTTTAAACCAATTAGCAAGAAATAGACGCAATCACCCAACTCTCCATAATCTACAATCCCGTATACGAATACTCCACCGGAAATCTGCACCATCTCAAATTCGTGGGGTGATGCCTTTGATTATTACCTAACACTAACACTTCGTATACTGTTTGCAAATTGCAGCGGTGCCGAAGGAATATAGGTGTAGAATTAAGTTTGATTATTCTCCAATTGAGGTAGCGATCCATTGGGAAGAGAACTATTATATTCTTCCATTAATGCTTAGATTTCTTTTAAAAAAAACAAGAAATCATTGCTAGGAAAAGAAAAATTCAATTCTATGGCAAAATCTTACAGAAGTTGTCACTACTTTTGACTTTTACTAATCAGTAAAAGCGGCGAAGCGAGGATCACAAGAATGCTGAAGTCCAGCGTTAGCCGGACTCATGATACTTCACCTGCGAGACCTTGAAATTAAATTATTCACACCTGATTTTATCAGTAAGTTTACCAACGTTCCTTATGTAGTTAAGACTAGAAACATCATAGAAATTACTGAAAGTGCACATAGACCAATTAGCACAGTTCATAAACGCAAAATATTCCACTCAGATGTACCAATAAACAAACCTAACTGTAGAAACTATAACAATGATCTCGTAACTCTACTCGGATTTATCTTAGACAATAGTTTTTGTAAAGATGGTAACATATCTCTTAAAAATCGTAGGTGTTTAAGAAGGTAATAATACTAGTCCAGTTTCCGCCAACCTTACTCTTTCGTTTTATGAGTATATTTGTGCTTTTAATCTTTATGAACCTAATTTTATATCCCATCCGTTTAGATATATGGATGATCGACTAATTATACATATTACAGAAGAGGAAATGTCTACCAATATTCTGAACATAAAAGAAAGAAAGTCTTGACTTTGGAGAAAACTAATAGAACAGATCATGAACTGTACTTTTTAGATTTAGATATTTATAATTACAACAATATTTTATACACTAAGCAATACAACAAGACAGACTTGCTCAGTTTTTCTGTTTCTAGGTTTTGCCATTCTTTTATCTCCAGTACTATTAAAACTGTTATTATACATACTGAAACTCTTCGAATAGCTGAGATGCCATATTTGATTCCGATCACCGGCCAATTCTTCTCAGCTTTATGGTACGGTAGAAAATGTATCGGGCTCAACATCAACCGAAGCTCGACTTGGCAGATCTGAAGAACGAGGAATACAGAAAGAAGTTCCAACGAGTGTCGATCAATATTAGATCACTTACTAGGAAGAGAGGGGATGACACTGACTCTTTCACTAAATGCATTCAGGATATTGCAAAGAAAGCGCTTCCAGTTTAACACCGAGAAGGAAGTCCGCATTTGCATCTGCGGAGACAATATCCACGTACAATTCTGTATGTGTACACGCACTACTCGTGACTTCAGGTTGGAGAAGCGTCTGAGAAGGAGGTTCTGTAGTCAACTTAAAGGTGATTGTGAAAACGAATGGATGTCAAGGGCGAAAACTTTAAGAAGGCGCGGGAGATTCGAGAGGTGACAAAGATCTTCCTTTAATATGGATTGACGAAAGGACAGCTTATTCATGGAGACACGTTATTATAATTTCATTACACAAGAAGCTATCCGTCACTCAACCGAGGAATCAATTATCATTGCTGCGTGAAATGTGCGAGGTTTTGGAGTGCATCATCCTAGATCGCCTAATTCGACACCACGAAGAAACCATTCGCGACGAGCTAGCAGGCCTGCGCCCTGGTGGATCATTGATTGATCAGGTGTTTATTTTGAGAAGAATGATTGAAGTGTGGCAGCGGTCTGCGAAGCTTCTACAGCTAGCATTTTTTGACTTTGAAGCCGCTTTTGACTCTCCTCACCGACTCCGTGTTCTCAAAGCGCTTTGCGCTGATGTAGTTGCAGTAAAATTCGCATCACTAATGAACAACATGAACAGAAGAAAAACTGCTGCGGTTCGAACAACAACTGAATGTACTACATCGTACAAAGTGGAAACCGCAGTTAGACAAGGGACAGCTGCAAAACTCTTTCTGTGTCGTCGATGACATAACGCAAAGAAAAGTTGACCAGTGTCCCGTCGATGTCATTTTAGCACCGTCTGCACGTCCCTTGGTGGATCTCGAGTACGCCGATGATGTGGTAATTTTCGCTTCAAGCAACACTAAGTTACAGCATGTTGTTATACTTGCATCGAAAGTAGCTGCAGTCTACAGACGGCGACTCCGCTCTGATAAATGCAAGCAGGTATGGGTCTTCTCGAGAGCCTCAAAGGGAATCAGGGTGGACGGACAAACTATCGAATCCGTGGATGAGTTCTGTCATTTGGACTGTATTCTGAAAAACGATGGCAGCTATGCGAGAGATATTCAGCAAACATGCGATAAAGTTAACTTGGAATTCAACTCGTTGACAAAATGCCTGTGGTCGACCCCCATCGCCAATGAAGTGAGTCTACCTATTGCAATTCCATTTCCAGCTCCATCATGATGTACGGATCGCAGACTTGGACAGCGCCGTCAACGGTTATGGAGAAGCTCGACCGCACCGAAAGGAAGGTGTTTTGACGGACGCTTGGCTACTTCTGCCTAATTGTGTGTCATAACGAAAAACTTTACCTAGAAGTGGATTATGTCGTACGGGCGGATGACGAGAAGAAAAGATTGCACAATCTTGCCCGCCCTTCAGAAGTGTCATGCAAAACCGTCTTCTATCCTCTGCTCACGTCATGAGCAGTCCGTCTGATCGTCTTGTTCAAGTTGTTCTGAGGATGCTCCCAGATCCTAACTGGAATGGTGTTTCAAACGGTAGTAAAAAAAAGTCCCTGGTAGCAAAAAAGTTCCGGATTCCAGTATGTGCTCAGATATGTTGAAGGAAGACAAACCCCAGCGAAGTTGCGGATAGCCGCGTTAGTCCGTGACCCCCGCCCGCCGATTAATTCAAGTAAATCATAATAAGAATCTATTCTTAATGCTGCTTTCGTGTGTTTAATTAGAAATAAACATATCATTTACAAATATCCTACTACATAAAATAAAGAATTTTAAGATCTTCTCTAAGATGTAATTATTGATCACTACGTGTGCCCTAGTGTCCCATAAATAAAAAGCTGGCTCATAATCGACTCCATAAACTGATTCACTCGTTCTTAGTGATGACCCTCGGGAGTGAATTATTATTTTTGATTTGTTCGGCGAAGGGTCTTCTCTATTTCGTCTAAGAGCAGAAGCGAAACGGAATCCTTAACTATTCTCTCGTTCTTTACTCGTACTATTCTATTCTATTCCTCTATTGCTAAAAAAACTTTTACTAAAAATATCTTCGTTAGTATATAGCCTGTCTTCGTGATCTCTTTGACTTGTATCTACCACATCCACATGAACCGATCTCCCCTCATCCCCCGAGGTCGGTGCGAATACTTGGCTCGATATTGCTTTCTTAATCTGACGCACTCCTCCTTACTGATGAGCCTTGATAGCGAATTTCTTTCTATGGAACTTCTACTCTTCCCTCTTCATCAAAGGGAAAGCAAAACGAGGTTCTGAAGGATTCCCTAATCTTTTACTCCTACTAATCTTTTCCACGATTAAAAAAAAATTTCATCATTGGACAATATACTATTTTATGGTTATATGATACACCTAGCGGTTTTCTCATTAGTACTAACCGCAGAACGTCTTTGGAAGTTTAGTAGATAGTATGTGGCTTATTATAATGAGAAGAATTCTAAGCTCCTCATCGTGAATGCAAAGTCGGGTCAAACCCACTCCGTCGTAATCCGTTTCTCTTCGTTTCGGCTTTTTTTGTTGCGGGTGACGTTTCTAGATGCATCATAAGAAAGAGCGATTATTTCTGATGTCGTTTGTGCTTTCTTCAGAATAATCAACAAGAAGGGAGTGCGATTTCGCTTATCCTCGTAATCTGCATGCCCGAACCCTACCTTTTCATGGATTGATCCCACCGTCGTCAATTCCGTATGCTGCCTTCAAAATGATCTACGATTGGAAAACTATTAACATCGATTTCTTTCACATATCGTACAAATTCCTCGGTTTCATCATTTATAAAGACGTAAAGTTAGGATGACACATCAAAGAGATATTTACGGAATGGAGAAACATTGGACAAAGGCACCTTATTTTATGAAGAAGACGATTTTCGTAATTGAGAACTTATTAAATAAAGACACAATATAAACAAGATATCTTTACAACGTCTTCTGAGAATCATTATAATCAACAGTACAATCTAACCGCCATCAATTTATTAATTAGTCCGGTCAACATTATTTCATTGTTTCGCCGCTTCTGTTATTTATCCCACAATATTTGATAATTCCTTAAGAGCTACTTCTTCTCGTTGGTCCATTGGTTCCGTCAAACCCTGAAAATGGATTCGACAAAAAAGCTTTACGTTGGATTAAAGAAATACTTGACCTATTTTTCTTACAAAGACGGTGGAAACAAGTAAGTAATGTTTTTTTTTCATAGAGATCATAACTTTTACGTGTGCCAAGGAACTCTCGCACTTTCGAAGGTAAACTACGTATTTCTAAAAAAATCCAGGAAGACTGTTTTGTAACTTTGCACCTCAGTATTTTTAAAATTAGATGTGCGCTCTCGCATAAGCATCTGTGTTTGTAAAACACTGTTATGAGCGACAGAAGCCGTCAACCCCCACTGGTTTTCAAGTTAGCCGTAGAGTAGGCTGCATCCGAAAAACAGTTGAAATATTTCGGAAAACAGCCCTTTCCTTATCTGAGGTGAGCTTGGCTGGGAGTCCAACGCTGAAAAAAGAAACAGATCACCAGAGTCGCCGATTTGTGGAAATTAAAAAAAGTTTTTGATGAGCGTCAATTTTTATTCTAATATCATTAAAGCTAGCGTATCACGAAGCAGACGTTTTGGGATCTCCGCGGGCCAGTGTAGAATACATAGCCCGAAAGATGCGCCGCTGCACAAGGCTGGCGCGCTCCAATCGAACTCGTTGTAGAAAATAGCGCGCCAGAACGCCTGAAGCCGTATCTTCCGGGCCGTTTTTTACGGAAATTAGGAAGAAATGGACGGAATCACCCCCTCTTCTTAGTCTGCGATCCCGTATACGGATACTTAACCTGAAATCCGCCCCACCTCAGATTCGTGGTATGCTGCCTTTAACTAAACGCAATCAGGCGTTCGAGTGTTCGTACCAGGAACGTAAGAGTTGTATAACCTGCAGGGGAAATGGCGAAAGATTCCCAACGCACATGCAAAAAAGGTGCTGTCGTCAATGTACAAGTTTCGCACTTCTCAAACTCATCAACAAAATGTGAATTCGGAATACCTTCAGGGCAGGGAGCTGTATTTGGGTGTTATTTTGGGATTCTCGTTTGTGCCATTTCTACGAAAGTGTGTAAAGGCAGCGTGTCACGATGCTGACAATGCAAGTATTTCTGTAAACAGATATAGAGTTCGAGATGTAGCTTACAAGTGTGAGTGTGGCCCCGCTCAATTCGCCTTAATCGTCCTGAAGAGCGGGGACTTTCCCTTGAGGTACGTGAAAACGCGCCACCCTTATGCACGCATCGCATCCACGAGCGAGTGGTCGGAAATGGATGACCAACGAATAGGCTGCTGAGAAATCCGCAGATGTACAAAGATAGCTCGTCGTAGGAGCAAACGCCCCTTTCAAAGACGATTAGGACGAATTGAGCGGGACCCTAACATTTTCAGCTTCGCAATGAGCTGTCTTTCACACTTTCGTAGATGTGGCACAAATGAGAACCTCAAAACAACACCCAAACACAGCTGTCTCCCCTGAAGGTATTTCGAATTCTGATCTTGTTGCTGAGTTCGAGAAGAGCGGAGTTCGTACATTGCAAAAGTAGCTGAGAGAGGAAGCTAAACCACGGTTGGGAAGAACACTCGGTCATATTCTATCGATGTTCCCAAATGAAGGGCAGAAGTAGAAACTTTCGCCAACCCTCACTTAATGGATCACTATGTGCACAGCAAATATTCGATTATTTTTCAGCGCGAAGTTTTATTTGAAGGCAAGCAACTGTGCATGGGCTTCTCTCAAAACTGCAATAAGCTCCGAAAAAGGGCATAAATTTGCACTTTAGCTGAGTAGATTCGTCCACAATCATTGAATACCATTCCCAACTGTGTGACTGTTCTTGGGTGGCATAAGGCTTTTACTGGAACAGTCATATTGAGACTTTTGTAACAGAAAATCCTACCTAAAAGATAGCGATCTAAAGGGAACCCCTCTATGTAGAAATAAACAGCGGGCAACACTTCTAGCCGATGACTCAGTTGAGTTGATTGTAGGAACTTGTTGTTTGCGGGTGAAAGGTAGTTGGGAGGGAAGAAGAGAGGAAGGGGCCCTCAACCTGCACTCGAACTGTCCTTTGGAGCACAAAAACCTCCCTAGAGCACAAAACCCGTTCTTAACTGTCAAACGACTTTCGAGAAGGCGATAGTTCAATCGACAGACTATCAGTGGAAATGAATAGCTTAGTCACTCTGGGCCCCTAAACTTAAGCATTAGCCTAGACTGGGCTAGAACTACTAAGAGGAAAAGGGAGGATAGAGGTGGAACTACTAATGCTTCAACTTTACCAAACCCTCCAAACAGGCTCACTGGAAGTGTTCGGAGTGAGTAGCTGACCCATGCTTATAGCACTTTCACGATAAAAGAGACTGAAAATGACCTGATGTACGGCTTTCCCGCAACCCCCATTTAACATTTGACGATATTTGTGCTTCAGGAGCGATTTTTGCGTTCTAGGTGCGACTCGAGAACTGTTCGATTAGAGCAGTGTTAAATCTCCCCCCCCCCCCCCCCTTCCTCAGAACTACCTTTTACCGCTTTCTTGCTACGGGAATGAAAGCACCGTTAGAATGGTGAATGAATTGTTGAAGTCCTTGTTTTACCGTTTTGAATTTCTTCTATTATTTCCATATATGACCTTTGGGACACAAACATAGGAAATCAAAGCGGATCGATGCGTATTAAACTGAAGAGTCATGATATGCTGCTGAATTGAAAATAAAAACAAATTTGCGGAAATCAATAACGAGATCACAAGTCAATGATGCTAGTAGTTACGGCAAGCCAATAATCGAAGAATACCACAACTTATTGTTCTGTCTGATGAACATTATTCTTGTTTTTCTTTGGAATTTGCAATGGAGCCTTGAGCAAGATGGACACATTAGAGAGTAGAAATTAACATCAAATTAAATTAGCAACTTAAATTTTTTGATCAAAAAGAGCCGCGTGACTGAATGTCTGTATACTTCGAACATTAGTTTGAAACATCATACATGCTATGTAATAACTGGCTTATCTGGTGACCTGTGTACAACGAAATTCGGTTCCAGCGGTGGTACATAAGTGTGCTGGCGCCAGTAAGCGCTGAAATAGGGTGAAACGTGTTCCGCAGCGTCGGATTTGTGCACCGCGGTGCGCCGCGGTGGCGCGCAATAAGTCCAAGTGAACTTGTGGAAGGTAAATGAGACCTTGTGAACCGTTTCATAGCACTGTTCACTGCATGTGTCGCGTTGCACTCCTGCGTGCTCCCATCTCTGTCTATTCCTCTGCACATCTTTCTCATCAGGTTAGAACCATCCTTTTTCTCAGAAAATGGAAACGCATGCAAACAGTTGCTCTAATAGTAACTAACGATAGTTTACGTGATCTGACGCAGAACTTTAACTTTATCAGCGTAATTATGACGCTGATGTAATTTCATGTTCGCACATCACTTTGTGCTGATTGTTGAGAGAATAACGACAAAACCCATACTTCGGACAATGCTTCCAAATTGTAGTGATATCAAGGAAGGTGGAAGCTTCGTTAGAAAAATACAAATTTCGTGTTACAGAAAGTGTCATAGCTTTTAGTTTCTATTGATTATTGAAGGAGACCAGAGCACCACGACAAGTCCAGTGTACAGCGCTAGGCGGACGTTCTTCGGACTGGTAGTAGGTGCAGGTTTATCCATTGCTCTAATATTACCAAACGTACCGTCATTGTTCCTCTGTTACACAGGTCTTCATCCATGCAACAGCAAATTTTCACGGGAATACCGAGAATTTCTCGTTCATAACATCCATTAGAAAAAAACTAAAACCGGTTTATAACGCTAATTATTGGAGACGGAAAAAATCATTCAGAATCTGATGTTAAAACACCTCAATTGAAGTTTGACGTTAAACTCAGCGCATTATGAATTCACCTGGCAGATGAAAGTGTTACAACCGGCTTTCTGAATTGTGCTCACGAAGAGGAGAGGAGCTGTAACATTGTAGCAATAATCTGTTTCCTTCTCGCATGTTTTCGTTTCTTCTCCTATTGTCGACCCTGAATGAAACCATATTCGGCACCTCGAGAAACCGAACTCCAGAAAAATAGTTCACTGACAGAAAGATAGCCGTCTTACCTCGGATAATTGAGTAGCCTATGTGACACTCAAGAGACGCGCCTGAAACGATGCACAGGAGAAGAACAACAATGGAAAACGTGCACATTCGTTCCGAGTTATCACGGAGAGCGCTGTTGTGAAGATGTACCAAATGACTGATTGACTTCTTCGACTAAATAAATTCCTGTCGATGAGTCAGCCCTGAAACATTCCATGGCGATACTCGCTGAGTGTTACCACAATAATCGTGTACTGAACAGAAAACGTTTCACAGCGCACCTCCTGTACCGAGTTCAGTGATATGGTAATGTAGCAGCATCGCAAAATGTGTGTCAGCAGAGAAATCCGATGCAACCTCTTATAATCACTGGATTCATAGAGGGTGTTTTCAGTTTTCGTTGTCATTCCATCCCAAACACTCGCTGAACTCGCTTGAACACTCGCCACTACTGTAAAGAAGGAGAGAATAGCCAAGGGTAATGTGCTTGGTGCTAATCAATCCGCTTGGTATGCACCACCGCATTAACTTAAATCCGGAATCATTTGAGGTTAACGAACGCGTTACCGGCCTGTACAACGACATGCAGGGGCTAGCCGATGTATCACGTCAGTGTTTTTATCCTCCCAGACAAGTCTGGTACCAATTAATCGACCACGGAAGAATGAAGGGCTTGGTTGGTACAAGCGCGGAATCGAACCTCCGATCCATCATGCGGCAACCACAGCGGAACCTCTTGCTAACTGCTCTACAGTGTCCCCGTAAAGAATAGAAAATCTCAAAAAGGATCCTGTACATCATCTAGCACAGTGGAGCGACTGCTCAGGGACCCATACCCACAACATCAGCTTCTATGATGAGCATGACAGAGGTACTCAGAACTTGTTCTCTAACTTGCTAGAAGAATCTTTTATCTTACGTGCCGTCACCGATTCAAGCCCGGTTATTTACCCTATGTCGTGATCCGTTCACTTTACAAGTAGCATCTGAAGACAGTAATGTTAGCAATGTCTTCATAATATGAATGACTTCTTCGTGTAAATTTGTGAGGAAGTTCTTTCTATGCCCGGAAACACATAAAATAGCGAAATAAACTCTGCATAAATCTCAGGCTAATTCCTTGAAAAAATACTAAACTACTTAGAAAAGTTTTACAGATAACAGCAACTGTGCACAAAAGACTCTTCCTTCGCACCGTGGACTAAATCAACAACGAAAATAGTGAGGCGCTACAAAAATCGAGTTTGTTTCCCTTTCGTGGATTCAGAACAAAAAAAAAAATGTAACTCCACTGCGTTTTTTTGCACAAATACAACTTGTTTGAGAATGTTGTACATTTTGAAAAGATGGACTTCGACTTCGATAAACATCACTTCTATTTCGTCAGATCCACTTAACGGCTATTGATAAACGAACAGAGTTTTACGAGTATGAATCACACTAGTCTACATCAAGTAGTTGATGAATCATGTCTTCTAGATAACTTTTTGCTAGCAACATTATGTTGCAACATTATGAACCAATATATTTTGTCGGGGCTGAAGATGAGAAATAGTAATGATTCAGTGGTATTAACATCAGTTTGACGGCAAAAAGAATGTCGAAAGTATTGATAAAAATTCAGTCATTTTTTGAATGTCATTCTATTTTTTTTGTCCCAGTGCTGTACCGATTTCTTTGCTTCTTTGGATCAATTATAGGCGATTTTGAACTAACTGCTTAACACTACCGATATATCGACGACTGTTTCCTTGTCTGTTCGTCTCAAGCAGAAATGGACAACTGTTTCAAGATTTTAAATGAGCAGTCGGAGTATATAAAGTTCACTCGGGATAAGCCTAAAGGAGAATGGTTACCCTTCCTCAACGTTCAAGTGCATATTTCAAACAGAACGCACAGGACAAAGTGGTACCGCAAATCTAGTAATAAGAATATCTTAGTTCATTTTCTTTCTGCCCATCCCACACAAGTTAAAAGGTCGGTAGTGCGAAATATGTTTCGCACGGCCACCTCCGCTTGCACTGGAAGAGAGGAAAGACGAGAATCTATCGAGCTTGCTAGGAAAGTTGCGATCAGTAACGGCTACACACCTATGCGGCCTATCACAAAAAGGGCATAAACCCGAAACAAATCTGGTATGGAGAAAGTACCCTTTTGTGTACCGTTTTTTTTTCGATGAGGTTAGCGCTGCCACTCGGCGGTATCTGAGGAAAGCTAAACTTGAAGAATCTGTTGCCATCGTGGAGCTCCCGCCTAGTAACATTAAGCAAATACTCATTCGAAATCGCCTATATGATCGTATTTGCACGACACCGGAGTGCAAAATATGCCCGGATAACAAACGGAGAAGATTTCGAAGTTAAGATCACAATTTTGGCGCGCGAACTTAGCATTGCGGCGCGCAAGGCTCTGGGGGCTTTTTGGATCCACTCCAAGAGTCCGATTATGAATCGCAAGGAGGAATGCCTCTCCATTACGCGGGAACTCGCGCCTTATTTAAGGCTGATATTTGATTGCGCTAGTCACCTCAAATCAGGTATCTAGCAGTGGCAGGATAGTCAGCTGATCCTAAGGTACGATGTTTTCTTCCACTGGTAGCTATGAGACCCAACGGTTAACGTAGGACTTTCTTTGTTGGGCGAATAAGGCGTTTGATCAGATTAATCACGCTCGATTTCACCCTTTCAGGCTCTGAAGAAGGCGATATTGCCGAAACGTTAGCCACGAATAAAGGATTATAACAACCTCGTGTCCGGCTCTATTAAAGAAAACAATTATTAAATTATTTTAATTTTTATTGATTTTTATTCATTGTCCCAATTTTTTCTATTAAGTAGTACACACGTATTATTTTACTTTTGTCAAGTATTCAAATAAACGAATTGTTATAATAAATATTAATATGTAGTGATGTAGGTAAAATAAGGTTATATAATCTGATATAAACGATAGACTGATTCCTCACTGCAAAGATCTAAGAGAGAGTCAATACTTTTGCCAAATAAATTTTATAAAACTGAGGAAAACTAGAGACGCTTAATTTTTCACAAAAATAGACGAAAGTTCTGTCCGTGGAAAGTTGCATGGGAATTACTGTGAACTTCGTTATCCAGCGACTCCTCGAGTTAACTTTATACTGATTCTCTCTGTATTTCTAGATGTCTTTTTTTTCCGCTTAGCAATACCATGAAATTGTTTTTTTTTGGGATAAATTTTATTCATTATTGCAGAAAAACACTAGTAAATGTGCTCTTTGAACTGTTCAACGCCAAATGCAAGGCTTTCATTCCCGTCAGCGATTGATTTCTGACCATTTCAATTAAAATTAAACTACACTCCGTTGCGCCTCTTTGCTTTTTTCATTTCTTCCTTCTTCTTTCCACTTCCTTTACGATCACCTCCCGCTTTCACACCTCTCCTACAACTCTCATTGTTGAGAAAATCGACTCCAAATTTCACGTGTGACTCTGCATATGACTTCCAGTGTCTTTTTTCTTCTTATGTCAATGCTTGTGTGTGGCTTAAATATGGCAATCAGGTTTGATCAATTCCCATTTTGGAGTTGGCAGTCTACAGTGCTTGTTCCATTAATCAGTTTCCGCTCTGTAGGGCTACTTACTGAGAAATTCACATTAACAGGGTTTTTTTAAAGCAGATCTGGAGGAATGAAGGCGATAAACGTACTGGTCGAACTGGAAGAAATTCTCCTCTAAGGTAGAGCCGAGTTCAGAGCCGCGCAGGCGCACGGTAGAGCGCGCGCTCTGGACACTGCAGGCTGTCTAAAAGAGGATCAGAAGAGGGTACTTACGCTAGAAGGAAAACCATCCCTTCTAGGAAATCAACAAGGTGTGCCATGGTACTAGAGAAAAGAACTGACTTTTCCGAAAATCCGGAGTCTTCTGCCAGCACCGAGAAGCCGAGAGGAAAACAATTTGAAAACTTTTATATGCGCATGATCTACTGAATTCCCGAAACTCGAAGCGAGCATTTTTGCAGTCGTTCTCGATGTTCTTATTGGACATGAGATTGTACTGTAATCTCTCTTGCTTAAAGACATCACCCCAAGAATCTGATGTGGTGCAGATTTCAGGTGGAGTATTCGTATACAGGATGGGAGACTACGGAGAGGGGGTGATTCCGTCCATTTCTTCCTAATTGCCGTAAAAAACGACCCGAAAGATGCGCCGCCGCACAAGGCTGGCGCGCTCCAGTCAAACTCCTTGTAGAAAATAGTGCGCCAGAACGCCTGAAGCCGTATATTCCGGGCCGTTTTTTACGGAAATTAGGAAAAAGTGAACGGAATCACCCTTCTCTCCTTAATCTACGATCCCGTATACGAATACTCCCCTTGAAATCCGTACCACTTCAGATTCGTGGGGTGATGCTTTTAACTCTACTTGGAAGCGTTGCATGATCACAGCGAGTATAAGTTTCTTTACTTCTTCCTCAACAAGCAATCAATAATCGAACACATATCAGATTGAAGTAACACGTAAACTGTTGTCTAAATACTTCGAAAGTATGAATAACCGTAACTTGTGGAAGGTTAACTTCAGATTAAATGTTAATTAGCTACAAACGTTTTGCACATTGTTTTAGAAATGACGAGATTTTCTTGTGCAAATGCTCCGAAGTTATGAAATGGTCTTTATTCGGATAGACCTGAAATTGTTGACCATTTATTTTTATTTTAATCCTCCAGCTCCGAGAATATTTTAATTTTGGTATGTATGATGTATTATAGCAAAGTGAGAAGTGGGAAGAGCTTTGGACTCAGGTCTTTACAGTAGTCTTTCCTCTCATGTCACTCGACGAAACACATCAAAACACATCGTTTGAGGGACCACCGCTGATTCGTATATTCGACGATCAAAAACTGCGCAGGCTAACACATAGGAAACATTCATGTTAACCTGCTCACTTCACCCATCTGACAAATTATGGGGACCGTTGTTTGATTCGGACTGCCGCAGAAATACCTTAGGTTCCCTGGTTTCACTTCATTTCAGATTGACACAGTCTGATGATGCTACTTTCTTGAGAGGGTCTACGTTTAGTTGGAAAGAGTAACTTAAAATCCCTATAGTTGACGGTGTGAGGATACTGGTGAGGACGTTATAGGGAGTTGATGTAGTGAAATAATCTTATTTCTCAATTGAACTATGAAGAATTTACAAAACGCGTCCTTTTTGAAAAATCGGGAGTTTCGGTCAAAATAAGTACTAGTGGTAGTCGGAAGAAAAGCGTCAAGGAAGTAGTAATATCAGAACGTCTAGAACAGAACGTTGCTATCAGAGAATGGCCTTTGCAGTAAACTATTAAAATGTTGCATTTTCGGAACTGACCAGTGAACTCACCATAACATCGAAGTCAATGTCATTTCGTTGCAGAGCTTCTATGAATAGTGCGCTGTGTTGGAAGTGGACGTTCTCTGGAAATAGTGTTAAAATTTCTTCTCTGGAGTGTTAGAATACAAGGAGAAGAAAAAAAATGTACAAAAGCCAACAAGATCTGTAATATGAACAGAAAAATTAGGCAGGTAGAGGTGATTGCAAAGAGCATTCCATGTTGAAGCCAATTGTTGTGCTTCAAGGATGGGATGCAGTTCTGACATATGAAGCACGACCCCTTTGTTGCAAAGAATGAAAAGATGCGAAAGTTGGATGAATGCGTTAAAGTGTAGAAATATTTTGTAGGCGGCAGACAAAACGGCACGTCAGAAGATACGTTGGAAGCGGCCAGATGGAGTGAGCGATTGCTATCAAGGTAGGACCCAGCTCCACTTGAACTATAGTCTCACATCGAATGCAACCGTTACCTCCACCGAGCCTACTCTGGACCGCTACCGTCAAACTGCGGCAATTAGTCGGCGTAAAAGATTGTCGGGCGACATATCACTTCCTTAGCGAGGACGTGCAGAAGCCACACTCAACAGGCGGTAACCTTCCCCGAATATCCTAACTTGTAGAGATCGAACTCCTGTCGTTTCTGTGCAAGTATCCGGAGTTAGTGTCCTTCTAAAGAAACCCTTTCAATAATTGAGTAGTTTCTTCTGATGTCAGAGAATCTCCCCGAATTGTAAGCACTGCATTTCTGCTCCACTATTGGTGTAATTGTGTTTCGTGAACGCCCTAGCAAGACATTTTGCTATATCACTGCATCTAGCGAAAAACGTGAATCATGCCTTCCACGTGAAGAAATAGAGAGCTTCAAAACCTCCACATACTAAAACCATAGAGGCAAATTAACAGCAGAAATAAAAGACGAACGCTGAGTAGTGAAAAAGTGCTCCGATAAAACTACGTAATCCTATTTATAGACAACTTCGAAGAAGAACGAATGTTAGTTGTTCCAAGAAGGAATAAAACCTACGTAACACATGAGGAAAAGTACTGCAAAGACTCCTGATAGTGGAAAAAGGCAACTTTCTCACAAAGGAAGCTACGCGTCACTCTACTACTACGAGTTCCGGCTGACTGTGTATCTTTGGATTTTGCAAATTCATAAATCTAGGTATGCAAAGACTAAGCCGGAATAAAAGTTCATAAAATGTTTGTTCTAGCGACAAACCTAACCATCATACAATCCATGAAGGAGTAATAAGCGAGTTTTCTTGAAATTTGAAACATTTTTTGTAATATCGCTAGCATCGTAGACGGACTTCTCAGCATTTCCCATGTATTTTTCGGAGTACGCTGTGTCTGGAACAGTGAAGAGTAGCGGAGAATTCGTAGAATTATGAATACGTCGGCCTCAGACTTACTGTAGTACAAAAAGTTAGCAACCGGAGCTACTGAAATGGCGCATTTAAAAAATGATTCAGGCGCTTTTTCGGACATCAACGCAGCTGCAAATCCTCCGTAGGACCAACCAAATACCGAAAGGCGGTGAGCGTCAAGGAAAGGATACTTTCTTATCACCTGTCTTAAGAAGATGGTTACCGAATGAGGAATAGTCACAATACAGTAGAAAATTACCTGATGCCTTCAATTTGGTCCTCGATCTCCACGGTGCCTAGTGCGCCGTGGAAGGCCCCCCGATATTTCCACCCACGTCCGTTCGATCCACGACCATCTATCTGAAGAGCACAAGCTCACTGTTTTTAGCTGATATACTCGTGCCACATTCACCATCACCACAGCATATTTTCGTGAGGTAACTAGGAATTCTACGAATCCATCCGTCGTGAAACATTCATCGCTGGCCATTTGCGGGCCTCCAGGTCCAGCGTAGCTATAAACATTAGGAGTAGTGGATACATAATGCAGCGATAATGGAAGAGAATGGGTATCTACTAAAGATTTATTGTTTGAAGCGACCTTCATTCGACGATTATTTATTCACTTAGCTTTTAATGGGGGATTATTTTTAAAATTTTAGATGTGAAGTCAAGTACTACATTATCATCCTGCCATCGTCATAACATCATAGCGCCTTCTATAATAAAATTACGAGTTGCAGGAATTGCTCTCAGTCAAAATGAGCTAAAAACCACTAGGCTTCAGGTGACTCTGAACTGAGCATAAAATAAGAGGGTTATAAGAGGGCAAATGGATAAAAGATCTCCCTTGTAAAGTTGCATTTATGCCTTACCATTCAAAACCAGTTGGAAGGTTTGGTTTCACCTCGATTGAATGATTACGGTAATTTGAGGTGGGAGACTTACACTTTGAGCAGCACTGGTAACGAGCTAGAACTAGATCGACTTGCTTGATTAGGTGGAAGGTAGATCTTCACATTGGCTTCTGAAAATGAGATTTTTGAAGTATCATAACTCATCGGGAAGGATGCCGTAGTTTGCAGCTACATTGGAGTTTTGGTGATCAAACATATTCCAGTGAACATATGTATGCTATGTTTTATGTATGTACAAGTAATGAAATGTAAAAATCTGCTTCGAAGTGGAATGATCCTAACGACGTGAATCGTTCATTCTGAAAATGACAAACATTTTTTTTTCTAGAAGCAGCATATTACAAAATTGACGATGGTGTGATCTCTATTGGAAAACGTAGGCTTAAGTTACACTACAGAAGAAAAAGGGTAAATTGCAAATATGACCGTGATCACGTTCAGTTATGCACAATCGCATTGAAAAATGGTGGAAAAGACGGCCATTCCGTTCTTTTCTTCCTACGAGGTACTTTAGAACGCACCACATCTTCAAGCGAGCGGGCGAAAATCAATGAGGTCTCCTATTTATGTAAAACTAGTAAAGAGGCTGCTGAGAAAACCGACGAGTGGTGCGTTCTAACACGCCCCGTAGGAAGAAACGTCCAGAAGGCATTTCTCATTTTGGCAGCGTTAGCGATTCACCTTCATAGAAGCAATAGGCATATCGTCACAATGTCAACTGGACCTCGCCTCAGATCAAAGGTATCGTTATAAAATCCATAGCCTTTGCAACCCACCATATCCTTGCGCCAGCGGCACGGTGTCGCGTATAATAGACGGTAATATTGTAGAATCCAATTCTTTCTCGTAACTTTCGTCCTTTAGGATTTCTACCACTAAACCGATTGCAAGTACAACATGTTTCGCTTTTCACAATGAGTTTTAAACCTCACAGTTTTCAACTTTCCCTCCAACAATGTCGCCAAGGTAATAGCGTGGCACCGCTGGTCCCTGTAACAAGGCTTATTAAGCGATCAAGAAAAATTTGGATATTTAAAGGGGAAAAGTAGATCATAGCGAACATAATTCAAATATTCGTGAGCATACTATATTAAGAGCCCTCAGCAATGAAACAATTATATGCAATTTCCTGAATTTTGACTGTGGTTATCTCTCTAAGGAATTCAAATCATGGAAATCGTAGTTTCAAGAACAACCGCAAAGTACGGAACAAATTGTGCTGCTTGAAACAGTCAGGCCCCTAAACCCCCCTCCCAGCCTGCTGGCGAAAGATCTGAAAACAAGGACTATTGAGGCTTATACCAACAGACACGCTCTTAATTGGTATGCATATCCCATCCGAAGCAACTGAAATTTAGCACAAGAAAAGGTTCACTTGCCTTGCACCACGTGAGTATGTGCTTAAAGTTCGATGTCAATTGATTGTCTTGATACGTACAGTTGGAGTGTCCACAGGATACGCATTTCCACGCATCAGTAGTTGTCTAAGAAGCAATCTTTGTGTGAAAGAATTCCATAAAATTGGAATCGAGGACATACTGGTGATCCCATCGTAGAGTATAGATGGCGATTGAGTGGTGAAGGGGCTGACGCTGTGAAATATCTGAAAGTCTATTTCTAACGCAAAGTTTTGAGAAAGTAATCGAGATCCGCAAAAGTGGGGGGAGGTTATTTAAAATATGTGAACGTTTAAAATGGTAGAAGAGAAAATGAGAGAAGGGTATAAGTTATGAGAGATTGAAATGATTATCTCCGAAGGATTTGCATGAACCCTTTTAATAGAAGAAAACTGTCTGTTGGTTGTCGGAAAGTTATGAATATGTGTCAGAATTTCTATGCTCGGCGGTTCTTTTTTGGCGAAAAAGTGCTCTTTCTCTTTCTCAAAAAAGTTCTTTGGTGGTGTGAAGATGATCCAAAAAATTTGGTCCAAAAATCCGTCTGAATTGCAAAGAAATGCCTTGAAACGGCATGAACGCCCAAAGCCGGACTTCAGACTTCCTGTGGTACTTTCATCGCTCGCCATTACTGACAATATAATAGGTGTTAAAGATGTTGACATCTTCTCTAGAATTAAATCTTTTTTTTTCGAAACGATGCTTTCTTCCTTCTTTATTTATAGAAATATTCCATTGACTGATTTGCAAGCACCAAAGATTTAACTTACTCACTTCCTAAGTGTGTCAATCCTACATCTAAAGAGTGCTCAAGCTTGATTTGATACCCATATTTCTTCGGTTCATGACAAATTGGAGTTATTGCAGGAAGGCGGTGCACCGCTACCAGAAATAAAAGGACGGCAAGGGCCCATCTCACTCCATTTTACAGCTTTCCGGTGCATGCACAGCAATTCGTTATACCGTCAGACCTATGCCCCTACTTTCCGAAATTCCGTTTCATATTTATAAATTCGCATACGTGAGACTTAGCCCATTATTATGTAGCATGATATTTTGTTTTGAAAGTTGTTTCTGCGATAGATTTATTCTCTGTACTTCCATTTTGCCTCTACGCTCTTCTAAGAGGCCTGAACTGGTTGATCTATTCTCGACTCCAGAAATAAAAAGCTATATTTTCTCCAGCTACCCTAGTCAGAGGCTCACTTTCACTTGAGATTACCCCCTTAAACTAAATTATGGTCCAGAATTGCCAACCAGAGAAGGGAAAAACTTCGAATATCAAGTTTTCCGGATGTCATCGCGTGGTGAAATACGAAGCAAAAAAGCCAAAGTGAGATGTACGTCATAGTTTGTAAAATATAGCTTAACAGCAATATTAAAATCACTTACATAGTGTCATTATTTTTATCGTAGGCGTTTAACTTCACGACATCAAAGTTGCCTATTGAGAGGAATGATGATTTAGCCCATTTCATAGCTCTTGCTCCTTTTCCAGCAGTTCTCTGCAATCAGCGGCACAATAGAGGTGATTGCAAGCAGAGAGGTGAGCTTACTTATCTTACCTGGATGGTTAGCTTAGCGATGTGCTGGTAACTGTTCCCGTCTGCCCTGGCTCGTGGCAGAAGGATATAAATAGCATTGTCACTGCTCAAAATGGATGAGAATTCTCTCACTTCCGGCCACGTTCTACTCGGATACTTGTGTTCAAAAATCTAGAACAGTCACTGTCGCTGAGAAGAGTAGGATCGTCGATGCATTTGCATAATTCGATGCATCATTCCTAACCAGTTTACAGAATCCCGATGGGTGATCACAAATGGTTACAGAGATGTGCGTTTGGAGTCTATCTGCCCAGAAAACAACGAGAAACTCTTCGTCTCCAATCACTACCCATTCCGCTCCATAAAAAATGTGATATGCTCTAAAAAGCACGGACTTGTTGCAGGGACACATTCTCGAGATGCTCTTGCCTACGTTCTGTTCCTTAGTTGCACGTCCATCTGTTTTAGTTCGCGACTCCCTTTGTCCCATACGAAAAGAATGAAGGTTGGTATTTGCTTTTCGTGGGTTTTAGCGTATTTTTGTTCCATCACACTCGGATAGCTTTCCCCTTCTGTATAGCTGCAGAACTCTACTTTGAAAAAAGTCATCAGAGGTTTACAGAAGAACACTAACCCGACCATGAGGATAGATTTTTCCTCCTTTTTCTCTTTACTCAGAAAAGCCAACTTTTTGCCTTTCTTGGACCACCAGACTCCCTAAAAATCCCTTCTAGTAGTACCAGTAAGCATTGTGTGCGACTGTAATTAGTTATTTAACGGGTCTCGTTGTTCCTAATAACTTTCTGCTCCTTTTCTTTCTACTACTTTCACTGTCGACTCTTCAAAAATAAATAGCTGTTTGTTTGCAAAAACGGCGAAATATAAATCTTCGAAACTAAAGGATTTCGCGAGAGAACCCGATTGATCGGTTTCCAGAGCCGAAAAGAATATCTAACGCGAAATTTTAGTGCAGAAATAGAACAAAACTCCTAAAAGATACTTGCTTTCCAAAAATGACCGAATATATCCCTTACATAGGAGCGTTCGGAAATTTCGTGCTGCCGGTTCAATCCTTCGATGCTGATCCGAACTGATGTAAGTGACTCGGGAGATTCTGAGTAGTAGAGATGACCATCCTGCCAGAAAACCTGAAAGTTTGGAGTGGTGGACCCAAGGATACCAGGAAAATACCTTAGGAAACCAACATAATCATAGCCAATGGGATTCCATCTGAAGAAGCGTTGTGTTTCGCTTCCGATTTTTGTAACTCCCACCTTGTAAGTCAGTCTGAAAATGTTGCGGCCCAACTACTGCATGCCGCAAAGCTTTCACTGAGTTCTCGTTTTTGTAATCTGCTGTTAGGAAAATAGTAGTGAGAAGGTACGTACGAAAATCAACGCATTCTGATCTCTCTGCTACCTAAACCATCTACCACCCGGCTGTAGTTACTCAAATATATCTCAAATTCATCCGGTGCGAAGGGTGAAACGAAAACGAAGAGTGAAGTGAAAAATGAAACGAACACCCTCTTGGCTCTGGATTAACGCTTCAATCAATTCAATCAATTTCAATTTATGTTTGCAGCTTGTTTCCATTCTCTAATACTCGCAAATCCGATCTTACAATTACAATGTAGCGTTTGATGTTTTACATACCACATAACAGGAGCACAACATGAAAGGAACTCCTCTTTGCCTCTCAGTTCTTTTAATTTTCAATTCAAATTAAGAGAATTCCAATAAAGTACAGCGGAGTCTCACCGTTTCTTTAATTCTGTGGGCGCGGACCCATTATAACTTCTATCAAGCAAAGCACTGTAAATATGTAATAGTTAAATGTGACTTTCCAAATGCCCAATCGCTGAGATACATTACATTTGTAATGAAATGAGAAGTTTCCCTGTTGTGGGACAAGTTATGGGACAGAAAACACTTTCTTTTCGATACCTTTTCCCTTTCAAAAGGTTTCGTTTAGCAGCAACTTACTACGTCTCTCTGTCGAAGATTGAGATCATGAACGTGGCGTTGAATTTTGAGGTGACCTGTGAAAAAACTTCCCATTTCTTTTTCCCTTTCAAACGTCGAAACTCGAAAAAGAGGTAGGAGGACAGGAAAAGGAAACTGACATGGAAGGAAACCTGCCTACAGAAGGCATAATAGCGATAGTCGTGGGAAGGTATTGGATTAAGACTGTCCTGAAGCAGTAAAAACAAGGACATGGGTAGCGATAGTTTAATAAAATTATATATGATTATTTCAACATAAGAACTTTCTAGATTTCATCAGGTTGCTTAGCGCAGCACTAAAGTTATTGTTAACCGAATCAATATGCACACTGCACACACTCATTGGTGCTTCATGGAAAAACCATAATTCCACTCTTCGTTAGCATCCGATCATGCTATATAATAGCGGCCGTTGTGTGCATACATACATACATACATACATACATACATACATACATACATACATACATACATACATACATACATACATACATACATACATACATACATACATACATACATACATACATACATACATACATACATACATACATACATACATACATACATACATACATACATACATACATACATACATACATACATACATACATACATACATACATACATACATACATACATACATACATACATACATACATACATACATACATACATACATACATACATACATACATACATACATACATACATACATACATACATACATACATACATACATACATACATACATACATACATACATACATACATACATACATACATACATACATACATACATACATACATACATACATACATACATACATACATACATACATACATACATACATACATACATACATACATACATACATACATACATACATACATACATACATACATACATACATACATACATACATACATACATACATACATACATACATACATACATACATACATACATACATACATACATACATACATACATACATACATACATACATACATACATACATACATACATACATACATACATACATACATACATACATACATACATACATACATACATACATACATACATACATACATACATACATACATACATACATACATACATACATACATACATACATACATACATACATACATACATACATACATACATACATACATACATACATACATACATACATACATACATACATACATACATACATACATACATACATACATACATACATACATACATACATACATACATACATACATACATACATACATACATACATACATACATACATACATACATACATACATACATACATACATACATACATACATACATACATACATACATACATACATACATACATACATACATACATACATACATACATACATACATACATACATACATACATACATACATACATACATACATACATACATACATACATACATACATACATACATACATACATACATACATACATACATACATACATACATACATACATACATACATACATACATACATACATACATACATACATACATACATACATACATACATACATACATACATACATACATACATACATACATACATACATACATACATACATACATACATACATACATACATACATACATACATACATACATACATACATACATACATACATACATACATACATACATACATACATACATACATACATACATACATACATACATACATACATACATACATACATACATACATACATACATACATACATACATACATACATACATACATACATACATACATACATACATACATACATACATACATACATACATACATACATACATACATACATACATACATACATACATACATACTTCTTTCTCGTTCCTCGTGTTTGAAGTTCGTTAGCTGTTCCTTGGCTCTCTCACCATATTTAAGATCGCTTGTTTAACGACTTTTTCTTCTGCAAATTCCACTGTGCTAGATGATGTACAGGATCTTTTTCGAGATTTTCTACTCTTTACGGGGACAGTGTAGAGCAGTCAGCAGGAGGTTCCGCTGTGGCTGCAGCATGATGGATCGGAAGTTCGAATCCACCCTAGTGATCACCAAGCCCTTCATTCCCCGGGGTCGAGAAATTGCTACTAGACTTGTTTAGGAGGACAACAACACTGATTTCACACATCGGCTAGCTCGCGCAAGTCATTTTATTGCTCAGTTACACATTCATGAACCTCAAACGATTCTGAGTTGAGGTGAACGTGGTGGCGCATCCCAAGCGGATTGATTAACGCCAAAAACCTTATCCGTTTATGATCATGATATAAAGGTTCCGGCGGAATTCGAAACTCAGAAGAAACGAACTTTGGAAAAGTACCGGATTGTATTTAAGTAGCCGTTCAGGCTCCATTCTGTCTAGTGACAGTCGGACAGGTCCATGAAGATAGTTTGAATAAACGATTGCATCGTTTCCGACAAAATGCGCTCCATAGTTTACCGGTTGAGGCAATCCATGATACACTTTGTCTCCACCCGATTCTTTTCTTTTCTTTTCCACGACTACCGTAGCTGAAATAGGTTTCAAAATTCGTCAAGTACAGATTTGTTGAAAAATGCATTCTTAAGACATGCCATCGTCGCCTTTGCTGAGCTTATCTCCTTCTGAAATTTTGCATTATGAACTAAAATAGTTGATGCTTTTGAGAAAGTTATCGAACGCTATCAGATATCGAATATCAGATCGCTCATCACTTGGTTTTTTACTGATTTGTATGAGTTTTTGAAGTTTCTGCAAGACCGTGAAGTTCTTCTTTTAAAGAGGGAAAGGAAATTGTTGAAAAGTTTATTGTTAACTAAGTGTTCATAGTATTCTCGGTGTAGCAGGTAAGTGATACGTGGGTGCTATGCAGTTATCTCTTTACGTGAAGACGAGAAATAACGTCGCAGAAGAAACAGAAAAGGATAAGTACACGAAAAATCTGCGCTCTTGTTTTGAGGAAGTGAATGAACGGACGAACAAGGAGCGAATCCCGCTGCCCCTTCAATGACACATTATTACTTTGGTTCAAAACAAGGAAACAGAACAACAACTGTGATGCTATTCAAATATCTATAGGTGCATGATAGCCATTTTTGTAGCGCATGTGCAGCAGGGCCAGAAATAATAGCCGAAGTTTATAAGGATCAAACAAATAGCAACTAACTCGGCGTAAATAGGTGGAATGCTAAGCCGATAAGTGAACAAACAAACATAATGACGAGTAGAGTTGCGATTCCCTTCCAGCCTCCTTCCTGCTTTACTCCTTTGCCCAATTCCTACAACAGGAGATAATCAAAGCTGGGAGGATTCTCAGCAAACCATTGAGTTATGGGATGGGTCGCGAACTTTTTTTTCAAAATCGAAAATACACTATGAGTAGATCTTGGCAAAATGTTGTATGCCAGGGAATGTTAGCAGAGAATTTTGTTTTCTACATGACAGCAGCGTCACGTCTTCCTAGTTTCATTGCATGATGTTTTTTTTTGTACATAATGAGATGATGGAGACGCTGAAGCCGCGATTGGTGCTAAAGAGGAAGGGTATTCCTCGAATGTTTTCCCTTTAGAGTGCTTTGTGCTTTCTCGTGCTTTTTTTGGAGGAAGTATCCCATAGCTCAAATCTCATGAGCAGTTTGAGCAGCACTATAATCTGGGTATAGAATACATGAGATTGTTTCGAAAATGTTCAGCTTTGACCAACTGACTATTTGATGATATGAGAAGATAAAAATCAAAGAAACTAGGAACTCAGGACACTGATATCGGAAAGAGCACGAAATTCTCTGTCAAATGACAGAACATTGCCAATGTTTATTTCTACGTTCCCTCGTAAAGTTTCCATTGTATAGAATCTACTGTCAGAAAGATCTGTCAAAGTAAATGAAGACCCAGCAGAGGAGGTGAAGAAAGACCTACGAAACGATTTCCGAAGGCTTTCTGCGAGTTCTTCGTGCTTGAGTTGAGTGAAGGAAAGGAGACAGGAAACTGTCTTCTGAAAAATAAGTACGATCACCAAAAGGGGTGAAAGGTGCTGCCCAATAATGCGGTGAGCGCAGTAAAGGTGGAAAAGCAACATGTTACTGTTGGCGGAACTCTTCGAACAGTTGCACAAACAGGGTTTGCCTTTGGGATAAAAGGATAGGGAATTTAAGGCAAGACATTCGGAAGTTCAATAAACTAATGTATCAGGTCAGTGTTTTCTTTCTCTCGTACCACTGTGGTAGCAATTATACCTCGGAGGGATGAAAGTTTTATCGGCTCTGGGACGGTTTCAGTAAATCAGGAGACGCAGTAAAAGCTCTTACCCACTGCGGTGCGCTTGGTCAATGACTGAAACTTTCGCTTTGACCGCCATGACTACCGCTTTCGAACTGGTCGAGTGGGCGCCAGTATATTTTCCATCTGTTCCGATCGCGTGCCAGAGTCGGCAAATGGTTTTTCCTCTCACGTCGGACACGAAGAGCACCAAGACCTGTACCATCGTGTCTTCCTGTAGTGAGCATGATATCGCGGGAAACCCAGTCACTCACAATCCTGGTCCAACAGTTGTCGTTGAAGGGCATCGCGTGTCCGGCCCACTTTATCTTCCTGTTTTTGGCAAATGCAGCAGCGACTCGATTGAGCGTTGAACAACGCTCACTGCATTTTCTTCCTGCTTGCGTGCCTAGGTTTCTGAAGCATAATTCAAAGCAGGAAGTACTGTGGTGTTAGAGCAGCAAGTACTGTGGTGTGGTGAGCAGGGAGCCGAGTGTTCCTTTTCTTCTTCATTACATCTGTGATGCTCTTATACGCTCCCCAAGCCACTCGTTTCCTCCTGCTCAGCTTAGAGATAAGGTCATTCTTCATGTCGTTTGTTTATTTCCCTACCTGGACAAACGTAGCTGGCACATTCGAACATGTTTCTTCCGTTGAGTGCAAACTAGGCATCCGAAAGCCGCCCGTTACGCATGAACATAACCTTTTACAGATTGAGCCAAAGACCGATGCATCCACATGTTTTTTTCCAACTCGGTCAGCATCCATACACCTTGGAGGATGTTAGGTGTTATCACAGCGATGTCATCGGCAAGGTGTAAATGATGTGGCTGCCGACCAGCAATCTCCACTCCCTTGTCGTCCCATTCCAGCATTCGGATTGCGCCTTCGAGAGTGGGCTGGAATATTGTCGGACTCCTCTCTTCACGGCAATGATGAGATTTTTATAGATTATGGAAATTCTTGTCGTGAAGTTTCCGTACAACTCTCGAAGTACCTTTATGTACTTAGTAGGGACACCTTGGTTCATTACATTAGTCCATAACTACTTCCTTCTCGACTAAGCCAGAGGCGTTCTTTAAGTCGACAAAGGCGAGTCAGAGCGGCATCTTGTACTCTCGTGATACCTCGATGAGTTTCGAAGCAGTGCGAATGTGGTCAACCGTGCTGAATCTTTTTCAAAACCCTGCTTGCTCGCGTGGCTGTCCTTCATCCAAGACTTTTTCAATCCTATCAAGGATCACTCTTGCAAAGAGCTTGTAGGTGACGGATAGTAAAAAGATTGGGCGATGGTTGCCGATGTCATGTGAATTTTCCTTCTCATTCAATAACATCTCGCTGGTCTTTCACTGTTTAATGACCGTTAATTCCGACAGGTAATATGTGAAGAAGTTTAACGAGAAATGGTGCAGGATTCTTCAGATGTTCAGATTTTATCGTGGCATGATAGCATGGTCGTACTTCGGATGAGAGAACCTCTGGAATGACATGTCTGTCTTCCTCCAGATGGTGAAGAGGAAAGTGGACATGGTTGTCGAGAAGAGATCAGAGTAGAAGTTGTAGATGATCTTCCCATTCCCCTTCTCTCGGTGCAATGGCTGTTTTCTTTGGGTTCCGGAAAACCCTCACCTTTTCTTCTGATTGGCAAATTCTCGACAGGCGTAGCGAATCTTTCTTGTCTGTCCAGCTTCAGCCAACACTTCTACTATTCTCTCTTTGAGGTCTTGTTTTATCGCCTCTCTGCAAAACCTCCTGAGCTGGAAGGTGAGCTCTTGGCTGCCTGCGGATTATGCTGCTCCACGTTAGCGTATCAGCTCAAGAAATTCCGGAGACAGGCGATCTTCGCGATTTTAGGACTTTGAGCCTTCTTGTGCAGTCAGGAAAGTGTTCAACGAACCAATTGTATTCCTCATCAATGCTGTTCATTGCGGAATCTTCTGAAAACTGGCTGGCATAGCGAAAAGATCCCAGTTAATGATTGTTCTGGAACTTCCCTCCTTGAGAAGAGAAACCTCTCTTTGAGGCGGAGAAGGTCTGATCCCGTATGGAACTTCGACACAACAGCGACATCCGTCAGGCAAAATCTTTTGTCGTCAGTGATGAGGTCAGTTTTGAAGAACTTCTCTATGTCCATATAGAAGGCTTTGACTTCTTTTTCTTCTCTGTAGCTTGATGTTGGAGCGTCACTTCACCAACTCCTCTACTACCGGATCTACCGGATTACGAACAGTCCTTTTCTAGTTTCATATTCGGCCTTGAAAAGGTGGCATCGTTTCGTCTTGGTAATTCCGATGACGTCGTACTTTATCATCAGGTCTTCAATAGCCGCATCCGATACAAGCGTACGGTCGTTGTGAGTACAGATTGTCACTACGATCCTTTTCCTTTTTGAAAGCGTAGATTACTCCTGAAACCCCGTCCTTCCGGGCTACCCTAAAAAGTTTCCTTCTTAATCAGGAGAATCTTTCTTATTATTGTGAGATGCACATTGTTGCAGGCGACTCTAAACCACCTTCCTCACAGTTCGCAACTAATTGAACGCAGGTTTTTGGCCACACCCACGTGCATTTTACAAAGAGTCAGTCCTGGCACTGCAGAAACAGGGAGTCCGTCGCCTGAATCCTGCGTCTCTAGGCAGATACAATATCGCTTTTGATTACAGCAATTAGCCCTCTGTCCGCCACCTGGGGACGCGACACGTAGCCTAGCGACTAACCAGTTGTGATTCCTCTAGTGAGGGAGATCCGTGGGCTGAAACTTTAACTATAGTTAATTCTTAGGGTTCCTTCTAGAATTTTTGGAAGCTCTTTCTCTTGCATTGCTGCTATGCTCGGTCGTCGTTGCCCTGTGATTACCTCTTGGACGTCTACTTACTCTGAGCGGGATGCTAGTAACGATCGTCACGATCATCCTGGCTTCTAACATTCTAGGCAGTCATATGGTTGACACTATCTGTACCATTATTGACATTACCATGCGTTTCCGTTGACCGCACTGGCTGCGGAGAATTTCATTTACGTTAAACAAGAATGTGTGCTTCTGCAGCTATTTCAGGAGATAGCTTTTCCTGATAACAGAAGGCATCCCGAAAGAATATGATTCTTTGCTGCTGAGAAAGAGATCTCGCATGTGACGTTCACGAAAGATTGAGGGACTTATCAGCCACCCAGAAAATTTTGAGCAGCCGAACTCAGCGCTGTCATCTATAAATTTTATTGCACATGCAGTCATAGATATCCAGTGTGATTATGAGAAATGTTTAAATGTAAGCAACCAACAATCTAGCGACAATCCGGTTAAATTGTCGTGTAACACCGAGAAAGCGATCCTGTGATACTATATACTGTCATGATATATAATAACGGACTTATTCTGTCACGCACGTGCGTGCGTGTGTGTGTGTGTGAGTCACGAAGTTCAGAAAGACGGGTGCGATGGGTCCACCGGCGTCGAGTTGGTGCCTCGACGCTAGGAAGCTATAAAATGGGGTGCTACGGGTCCACCGGCGCCAGACACTTATAGAAGGAGGTGCGACGGGTCCAATGGCGTCGAATTCGTGCACTAACACCAGATAGCTTTGAAATGGGGTGTGATGGGTCCCACGGCGTCGGATCGGTACGCAATAACTTTGTGCAGATGTCGCGAAAGGTAAATTAAACGTTGCAACCGTTCCATATTCATGGCCACTGCACGTGATGCACTGCACGTCTATGAATCCCCCAAGTATCTACTTCCTTGCACGTTTGCCTCAACTTGGTGTCATGCCTTCTTCAAAATGTGGAAACACCCCCACAAACGGCTGCTTAAATAGTACCCAACAGCTTACGTGATCTGATGTGGAACTTATCTTTATCAGTACGATGATGCTATTTACGTAGTTTTATGTTAAAACATCATTCTTTGATAGCTGCTGGGGAAAACAGGAAGAACACCCATACTTCGAGTAATGCTTTAGAACTGTGTCTATATTATATAGAAACCGAAGAAGTGTTTGAAGCTAAAGTTTGAATATTCTCAAAATGGTGAGCTGACGCGTTGAAAAGAAGACTATGAAATTTTTTGCCTTTATTTATAGTAAAAAAAGAGAGAAGAAAACGTTGCTAGAAAAAGAGAATTCTGATTTTACAGAAAATGTCATTACTATGAACTTCCATTGATCAGTGAAGGGGAGCAAAGCTAAAATCACAGAAAGTCTGAAGTCCGGTTTTAGCCGGACATTCAGACTTGTACTACTATACTATTGAAAAGGAAATAAAGAAAAAGGAGAAAGGAAGCAGTATGGAAGATCCGAAATAAAAATAGTTGCGGTTGATGGATCTGTACTAAAAAACTGTACTAGGAAGAAGTGCGGATTCAATTATGAAGTTGCAGCTGCAGGGAAAAGAATTCGAAGGAAAAGCTAGCGAAAAGGAGGAAGAAGAAGTCTTTGAATGTAACCTTCTTCTGTCTTCGAAAGCAAGTGCTGGCCATCTTCCCCATCAAGTATAAAGGGCAGTAGGCAACAAAAGCTAGTCAATTTGAAACAAGTCAAAAAGCAAAAGCTAGTCAATTTGAAATAGTCTTGCATACTTAAAGGCATCACTCCACGAATCTGAGTTGGTACGGATTTCAGGTGGAGTATTCGTATACGGGATGGGAGACTATGGAGAGGGCGTGATTCCGTCCATTTCTTCCTAATTGCCGTAAAAAAGGGCCCGGAAGATACGGCTTCAGGCATTCTGGCGCACTATTTTCTACAAGGAGTTCGACTGGAGCGCGCCAGACTTGTGCGGCGCCGCATCTTCGGGCCGTTTTTTACGGCAATTAGGAAGAAATGGACGGAATCACCCCCTCTCCATAGTCTCCCATCCCGTATACGAATACTCAACCTGAAATCAGCACCACCTCAGATTCGTGGGGTGATGCCTTTAATGTAATAGAGTAATCAGAAAGAACAGAGTAGATTCCTAAATCTGTTCCGGCGAATTTTCACGATGTTTGCTGTGGATACCTGCCTGTGCTTTGATGCAAATTATGCGTAACTTTTTCAAGGATACATGGGGTTGAAATGAAGTAGGTTATTCAAGGACATTCAGAGAACCGTGTATTCACTTGTGTCCTGAGCGCAGGTAAACACCGACAATAAAGAGCTAATTTTATTCTGCCGCGATTAACGAGTTTGGACAAATCTTTGGAATTTGTGCCTTATAATAAACTGCTAGAGATAAATTACCCCCAATAAAGCATAATGTTGGAAAACTGTTCTTCGAACCGCTACCAGTTGAAAATGAATCATACTGGTTTCATGCTTCAAGTTTTTTTTTTCTGCAACTAAAAACAGCTAGATGTACCATCAGACCGGTATTGTTGATTCTCTATGTTATATCTGAGCTTATCGAAGACTCTCAAGTCATCTAAAACAAACAAATGCTGCAGATAGGTCTGAGAAAACGAGAAGAAAGTAAAGCAGAACGCAAAGACAGCAAAGCAAGAAAGCATAGAGCTATGTCGAAAGCTACGGTTGGCACCAGGATTTGAGGGAGGGAAATGGAAATGGAGGACAAGAGGGGAATCTGGATTGCTCGACTTTCAAGCGTGGTGGAACTCTTGACTTTCTGTATTTCTCTGCTTCTTTTCAACCTTTTATCATGTCAGCTAAGTGATTTTCTGTTAGAACAGTTAATACAACATCTCGAATTTACTCTATGTTTTGAGGGTGTCTTATTTTTTGAAAGCGCATGGAAAAAAAAACTAAATTTGAAAAATTTAAAATTTATCCATTAAAAAGATCAAAGAGATGAGAAAAATACTGACAAAAAATAGATCCGCGAACTTAGGAGAAAGAGACGGAAAAGAAAAAGAAGAATAAAAAGCAGACCTACCTTTCTGTCAACGCAAAGTGCTCCGAGAATCTTTACCTTTACTTGGAAATTAGTGTAAGCTACTGGAATGACATTCCGTAGGGACCAGAAAGAGAAAAAGAAAGATAAGAAAAAACTTCGCTCGACAAGGGTCAGAGAACTGTGTGACTTTACTGATACTAACTTCGGAGGAATTGCCGACACAGAAAAAACTCAAAAAAAAAACCTTCGACCTGAGTGCATTTTCAGGAAATAGCTGACTCGTAGTTTCATATTCTCATATTCATCTCGTAGGGATGAAGGGCCTGGTTCGAACATGTAGAATGTATTTCTTTTTACTAACTCTCGATGTAGCACCTTCGTCAGCTACAGTGAACAATTTTGAACACACATATTATGTTGGGTACCAGAACGTTCTGGTACCCAACATAATACATAACATAATATGTGTGTTCAATGATGATATTCTTGTAGAATTGCGCCTTTCTACAAGAATATCATCATTGACGTGAAGAGGGGGGTTCGACAGGGTGACACAATCTCACCCAAAATATTCACAGCCACCTTCGAGAACGCAATGCGAAAGTTGGAATGGGACGACAAGGGAGTGAAGGTTGATGGTCGGCAGCTACACCATTTGCGCTTTGCTGATGACATCGTACTGATAACACCCAGCATCAGCCAAGCGGAACGAATGCTGACCGAATTCGACGAAACATGTGTATGCATCGGTCTTCAGCTGAATCTACAAAAGAAGATGTTCATGTGGAACGGATGGGTCTCGGATGCCCCATTCACGCTCAACGGAACGAACATATCCGAATGCACCAGCTACGTTTATCTGGGTCGGGAACTGAACATGATGAACGACCTGACCCCCAAGCTGGGCAGGAGGAGACGAGCGGCTTGGGGAGCGTACAAGAGCATCGAGAATGTAGTGAAGAAGGCCAGGAACACCCGGCTCCGTGCTCACCTCTTCAACACTACCGTACTTCCTGCCTTGACCTATGCTTCGGAAACCTGGGCATTTCGCAAGCAGGAAGAAAACGCGGTGAGCGTCATTGAATGCGCAATTGAGAGAGTGATGCTAGGAGTATCCCGTTTCACGCAAGTGAGGGACGGGATTCGAAGTTCTCTCCTTCGTCAGCGATCGAAGATTAGAGACGCCGCAGCGTTTGCCAAGGAAAGTAAAATAAGGTGGGCCGGACATGTGATGTGCTTTAACGACAACCGTTGGACCAGAGCCGTGAGCGACTGGGTTCCCCGCGATATTAAGCGCACTACGTGAAGACCGCCGACCCGATGGTCAGATTTCTTCACGAAGTCCTTTAAAGAAAAGTATGATGCTCTTCGTTTCCCACGCGAAAGGAGGAACCTCTGGGCTACTCTGGCACGCGACCGGGACAAATGAAAGAATTACTGGCGCCCGCTCGACCAGTTCGAAGATCAACGGGAGTCAAGGTGATCAAGGTGACCAGAACGTTCTGAATAATTCCCTGACTACACATATAAATGCTAAACATTTCACCCAAGTTTTAGAAACCAGTGCGAATCCTGAACAACTCTTCCTTCTACAGTAACATATCCGCGGGACATGCCCATGACAGGCGGAGGTGTGAAGGTAATTGGCGAGAATTAAGAAAACTTTGCTGTTTTCAAATTGTACGTTTGTCACAACTAAATTCTGGTATATTTGAATTCAGCGGCTGATTGATTGGTATTATCGAAATTTAATTCTACCCACTCCAAGGAGTTCAGACGGTTTGCGACCGATTAATTCGTCGGCAACGGATTTTGGGGATCAAGTTAGTAGCAGTGCTGCAGTAAGTGTTCAAGACTGAGAAGACTCTCTTATCAACATAGTAGAATGTTCTCTGTTAATTTCTGAAATTTCAACCTGGCGTATGGATTTTCAACTTTTATCCGTTGAAGTGGAGATCAAAGAATCAGAGAAGGGGAAGGCAGTACTTTGCAATCCTACTCTCCTGTCGAACCAAGTACAGCGAGAAGCTTCCCCAGTTTACTCGGAAGTTAAACGCAGCATATCACGAATGGGATAAGGGAACCCGGAAGAAAAGGTAAAGATGGGGTTATAGGATCCGATGTAGTTACGCTCATCTCTGCCGTGGAAAACGCCCTTTTTCACGACGATTTCAGTTGAAATCTTAGGGTGTAATCCTAGTGTATGGGCTGCATCGACATGCAAGCAGTCGAAGATTAGTGGTTCTGCTCATCAGTCTATTAAGGTAAAAAAATTAATGCTGAGGAACCGGAGCGTGTACATAGAGGCGCGTTCGAAAGTACATCGTAGGAACTAAGTCGGTCCCTATGCTGTTTTTAGGACGATTAGGGAGAGAAGGGAGAACAACCTCGGATTCCGCGTTTCCCGCTGATTCCCTTTCCGTGTCAGATCCGCAGTATGCTGGTTTTGAAGGTCTGATTCATCTGAACACCATTCAGTGGTGGATCCGAAAGAAGCTCTGTATAAGAAACATGAGGAAATGAATGAAATTTTTTGTGTTCTTCAAACAACTGAATGAATGAAATTTTTTGTGTTCTTCAAACAACTTCTCCTCTCAATTTCAATCGAAGCAGCAACAGTATACGTGCATGGGGAAATAGTGAGCTGTGAGAAGGCACCAGACAGAGGAATAGAAATCAGTAATAGTAAGTAGTATTCAAATAGCATTCCCATTAATAAATTAACTGGAATACTCCTTTTCTTCTAAAGAGAAAAAAGCTTTCAGGAAAAAAGAGGAACTTCAACTATAGAAGTCTAGGAAATAACGAAAATAAAACAAACTGAACTCGCTTTGAATTAAAGGCATCACTCTATGAATCTGGGGTGGTGCGAGTTTCAGGTAGGTTATGCCTATGCGGGGTCGTAGATTACGTGGAGGAGGGTGAATCCGCCCATTTCTTCCCAATTGCCGTAAAAAAACGGCCCGGAAAATGCCGGACATGCACAAGGCTAGCGCGATCCATTCGACCTCGTTGTAGAAAATAGCATCCCGGAACGCTCGAAGCCACATCTTCCGAACCGTTTTTTACGGCAATTAGGAGGAAATGGACGGAATCACCTTCCCTTCATAATCTACGACCCTGTTTAGGCATAACCCACTCGAAACTCGCACCACCCCAAATGTGGGTGATGTCTTTAAAGTAGTGTTGTGGTAGGCATTTGGAAGCATTTGAACTGCTACCTTTTCTAACTCGTATGTTTTTCACATATTCTAGTCCTATTTGTTTTGCACTCTTTCTGCAGTATTCGGTTGACAACACCCCACCCCTAGATGCATGCTGAGAAATTGGGCCTCTCCACGATGACCAAGTTCATTTTCCTGAGCAGTGCAGCTGTACTCGCAAGAAGCATATAGACTTGTACCACATAAATTTATTTTCTCCATTCTGTCTTCGAAAAGTACCAGTGAACCAGACACAATGCTTAAGGAATTAAACGAAGTAGAGAAGAGGTTGAGATTGCAAATAAACAGAAAGAAGACACCGTTCATGGTTTATAAAGAACGTCTACTGCGAAGACCGAGTAGTACAACTAAAGGGCTCGCAAATTGTCATAGGTTAACCTTGGATGTTCTATGAATATGGAAAACGACTTGAAGGAAGAAATTATCAGAAGGATGAGAGCGGCCTCTGTCGCATCCATCAGGAACACTACGGACCAACTGAGATCAACTAAGACCTACCAAGATCTCCGTGCCCATCCGTCCGACACGACAGTTCTTCCAACAGCTATTCGATTGTCAATGTGAAGCAAGAGCCATGATTGTTATCAGTCATCTTTACCTTTACGCCTAAAGTTTCGATGGTTGCAATAATGTTACCGCACCTCCTCATTATGGAATCTTATCGCTAAGGCTAGTTAGTATGCGACCAGCATATGACCCTCAAGATCCGGGAAGGTCTTGCTACAGAGTCAACACATTGGTCACAGCTATGTACGCTTGCTTTCTAATCATCTTTGAGTGTTTTTGGTTCATTCAGAACGCCAATAGAGCTCTGAGAGTCAAAGTTTTGAAGACAAAGTATACATTGTCTGTGATGAACTCTGTCCCTGAGTTGCTGGATTCGATTCGCTGGATTCCAGTGTATTGGTTCCACGTCGGGCCGCGTATATGAGTCTGATTGCTACTTGCTCGTGGTGGTCCTGTTGTAACTGCACGCAACGAGGCGTTCGGCTGTGCGCAGTGTACGAGCTACATAACCTATACTGTTATATGGCGAAAGAGTCTTACACATTGCAGAAAGGTGCTGTCGTCCAGCACCTTTTCGCAATGTATAGGACTCTTTCGCCATAGCAAACAGCCTGAAGGACAACTGCCTGAACGGAACATGGAATCTCTGCTAACAACCATTCGTTTCGTTATGCTGAACTGCCGAACACTGTCGAGTGAACTCCGACAAACCGGCTTGTCTAGGCTTCTGGAATATCCCTCTGTGCCGTTTGCTGCATTGCAGTGAACACGCATGAGAGATTGGCCCGTGACCAGCACCAAAGATTACACCGTATACTGGGTTTCCTGCAGTGCATGTACTGAGGCGGTGCTGATGAGAGGAAAGTATGTGGCTGCGCGATAGCTGTGTGAAACGGTTACAACAACCTGGTGGAGGAATTTGGCTCAACGTCGTCTAGATGCGCCTTTGTACGACTGTGGGTCGCAGAGGACGTAAACCCTGGATAGTAAGTGCCCACACACCTACAGAAACCGTTGAGGACAACAGTACGGACGCCTTCTACGATGAAATCAATGCGTTGAGATCTAAAGTCTAAAATACCCAGCCAGCAGGTGGTCACTGTCAGAATCGACGCAAATGCGCAGATGGGACTCGAACAATAATCCGATGTGCTAGGAAAATGGTATTATCCAGCGCAACGCACGTCGGACAACGGTGATCGTCTGGTCGACTTGTGCGAACAGACCAGCCTCGTCATCGCTTTCATGTTAAAGAGGAATCATCGACGCTACTAGTTTACGTGACAGGGTTCAACCTTTTTCAGGCCGGAAAAGCAGCGCAAGCGGATGACGAGGAATCCCAAACTGCAGGTCGACTACGTTCTGACGAGGAACATCCCCTTGTCAGATATCCGAAAACTCAGAGCTGTTTGGGACGTTGTCTTCGACTCTGACCACCGCCCAGTTCTTCTTCCGCCAACGTGTGTCTATTCATGTTGGAGGTCGGACCAGGAAGAAGCATTGCGGAGTCCTTCACAAAGTGCATCCAGGACGCTGCAAACTAAACCCCGTGGAAGAAGTTTGCCTTTGCATTTGCGGAGACGAGGTCTACGTACAATTCTGTATTTTTCGCCCGCAGCACTGGCAATTTCCACCAGGAAAAGCGCCTTACAAGGAAGTTGCGTCAACTGCAACAAGACCTCGATAAGTGAAGAAGTTTGAAGAAGGGTGGGAGGGCATGAACCCACTCGAAGCCTATGCTTTATTAAAGCAGTATAGCGGAAAGATGGAAAATGGTCTTCATTCCTTAACACTACCAATGGAGTAACTGTCGGTGAAGCAACCCTTCCAATTTGGAGGGATCACTCAAAGACCTTGCTGTACCTGAACTCGAGCACGTTGATAGGCCGACATATGTGGGTAACAAGAAACCACCGAGCGAGTGGGAGGTTCAGGTCTGTATCCAAAAGGTGAAAAATGGAAAATCTGGTGGGGACGATGGGACTAACGCAAAAATGGTGAATTATCTTCCTCCGTCTGGGATTAGGAGAATGACAAAGATCATCTCGTCGATACACGCTATCATAATTCTCCTCTGAGCAGTTATCCGCCACGGACCATAAGAATTATCGAAGAATCTCTTTGTTGCGTGTTATGTACAAGGTTTTGGAGTGGATTATCCTGGAGCGACTTGTTAAGAAGAAACAAAGAAGAAGAAAAGAAGAAACAAGGCGCAACGAGCAAGCTGAGTTTTGTCCAGGCCTACCTACGGTTGACCAGGTGTTCTACGTTAGGAGAGTGATCGAAATCTGGAAGCGGTTCTCGAATTCAATGTAATTAGCCTTTTTAGACTTTACAACCGTTTTCAACGCTCTTCATCGAAGCCGTCTTCCCAACGCGCTCCGCGAAGATGGAACACCAGCTAAGTTCGTTCGCTTGCTTGGTGACATGAATCAGCGAACAACTGCAGCAGTTCGAACACCAGTTGGTTCTACAACCCTATTTGAGGTGGTAACTAGAGTAAGACAAATGGCACTGGGAGGACCCTTCCTGTTCAACTTCGCTATCGACGACATTATGCGAAGAACAATCGATCAGTGTCCTGCCGACATCGTTTTAGCATCACCATCCATCAGGGTGTCCCTTGACTTATCTTGAGTACGCCGACGATGTTGTTATATTCGCGGAAAGCATTACAAAAATTCAATGTTGTCAATCTTATCGGAGTATATCGGAGTTAGCTATGGAATACGCCTACACCCTCATAAATGCAAGCAGATGTGGTTCTCTTCGAGACCTCGAACGGAAATCACTAAACGGGGCAACCGATAGAACTCGTTGATGATTTATGTTACCTGGGCTGTATGCTGGAGAACAACGGCAGCTACATTATAGATATTCAGCAAAGATGCGGTAAGGCCATTTCCGCATTCAATTCCTTTACAAAATGCTTGTGGTCGACCCCTACAAAACGAAGTGAAGTTGCGAGTCTGCCTATCCGCAATTCGCCTTAACATGATCGAGGACTTCGGTAGCACCGTCTACGATGATGGAGAGGCTTGATTGCACGGAAGTTGCTTGGAGGGCTGCTTTTGGCCTGGGATACCACAATGAAGACCTTTACGTACATCTTTAAACTGATATACCGTCGGGTGACAGATGAATGATATCACCACCTTGCAACGCCATCGGAAGTGGTTACAGAAAATTGTCTTCGCTTTTTTGGTGGTAAAGGAGATTAGCAAATAATCTTGCTCAACGAGTTCTGAGGAGTTTGTTGGATCCAATCTGGAAGAGGCCACCTGGGCAAAAGTGGAAGTTCTGGACTGAGGTGGTGAAAGAGGACCTGAGGACACAACTCGGCGAAGATGCGATGGGTGATTGCGTCAGGCGATGATATCAGCCTGCCGATGAGGTCAAACTAAGCCACATGTTTTGCACTAAATTAAAACACTACACTAAAGACCATGCAACCGCCTTCCTTCTCAAATGTGAATATTACACAGTCTGAAGTTAGGCAGAAGCGATAGCATTTTCAATTTCCAACTATTTGCTAAGATTTATGGAAGGCACTCCCACAATTCTCTTTCAGTCGCTGAGACTGCCCTTTACGAGACCAGGCCATATCGCTCTACTGAAGTCGTCGGTCATGAAAGGCAAACATAAGGTGGTTTTATTCGAGTCACCCACTGCATATTCTCGCTACAGGATCTGGCCTACGCGGTACGACATGAATATAACAGTTAGAATTCGCGATTTGTTTTATGTGATCAACCGTATTGCTACGTTCCTGGGTATCAGATGCCACCCTTACGGCTGTCCTAAACACGTCCCTGGTGACCGATTTCTTAGTTTTCCTAGTTCTTTTCACAGTCCTTTCAGCGCTCTGTCACGCACCGGAGAGGTGGATAAACACAACTACCGCGTCCAGGAACCTGCTTGCTACCCACAGAACCCTTGAAAGATGTCTTCTGAAGTTCAACCAGCGCACGCAGCACCTAGCAGGTCTCCGCAGCTCTGACTCAAGAGCAATGTACGTTCTTCGCATTCCAGCGAAATACATATCGAAGCGAAGATTGGAAGGGCTGGTCACATTGTGAGAGGAGACGACTATAGATAGACGAAAAAAACACAAGAGTTTCAGAGTGAGTGATTTCAAGAGATCTTAAGGGGAGAAACAACAAAATGAGGTGATTAGTTCACCATACGGATGAATGCACCTGAAAGCAAAGTTCGGTGCTGCTCAAGGATCTCGTCCTCAACACTCACGAAACTTGGGAACAACATTGATGACATTTGTGAGGGAACGAAACGATTGCAAAAGATCCGGAGGTAAGGACGTTCAGTGGAGACGGGCCATCTAAGCAAGTATTCTTTTGATTTCCTAGCCACAAAAACTAGAAAAGAAGAATGCTGGCAATTTCCTGAAAAATTGTTTGCGATTGAAGAGAGTAATTTATTTTTTAGATATTCTTCATTCAACTAAATTCTTTGCTTTAAAGGTAACTTATCACGAAACAGACGTAGTTGGGAAACCTGTGGCAAACATAGAGTTCGAAATGCAGATCATGACTATGAGTGTAGTCCCGCTCACTTCGCTCCTGAAAAACAACGAGGGAAACTGCGTTTATTCCTACGAGGCAGCAATGTACATGGGTTGCGTCCGTAAGCGAACATCGATTATGTCTCCTCGCCTGCCTATTCAAGCAATACCAATGAATAGATTGCTGAGGAGACTGGAGAATATATGGGAAGAGGCGTTATAACGTAACCCATAGGACAAAATGTCCCAACGCGGTTTCTTACGACGATTAGGGAATTTGAGTGAGACAACGCTCATGCTTGTAATCAACAATCCAAACTCTATATTTTCAAACAGATAACTCAACTACTTAAATGTGGTGGTACTTTGCTTTTAAGAATGAACTTTCGTTGATTATGCATTTTACCAACCTGAACGTCGTGAAGCCGGACTTCAAGCTTTTTTATGTTCGCTTCTCTCGCTTTCACCGATCAATAAAAAGTAACAGTAACGAATTTTTTTGTAAAATTAGAATTGTTTTTTTTTCTACCAAAACTCTCTTCAATTTTTTTACCCGAAAATTTAAGCATAGATGTAAGATTTTATGGTTTTTCCCTAAGCGCGTCAGCTCTACATTTGGAGAACAGTCAAACTTGATTTTACATCTATGTTTCTCTCAAATCTCCACAATTTGGAAGCATTATTCAAAGTATGAGTTACCTCCGTTCTCAACTATTAGAAAGGAATAATGTGCTAGCATAAAATGACGTAAATATCACTATCGTAGTGACAAAAATAACGTTCTACGTCAGATCGCGTAAACTGTTCGCTACTATGTATTGTATCTGATCAGCCGTTCGCAAGTGTGTTTCCTCCTTTTGAAGGATGTTAGCGGCATGAGAAGATATGCTGGGAAATAGATATACGAAGGGACCGTGGAAACCAATTCTACCGTCTTTGGGCTCCTGCGCGCCAATCTGACGCAGGAACCCGTCTCTCCCCATTCTGAAGCTTCCTTGCACCGGCGCACCATTCCGAATCGGTATGGTACCCGTCTCCCTCTCTTAATGGAATTTCGTGGGACATATATACATACATACATACATACATACATGCATGCATACATACATACATACATACATACATACATACATACATACATACATACATACATACATACATACATACATACATACATACACACATACATACATACATACATACATACATACATACATACATACATACATACATACATACATACATACATACATACATACATACATACATACATACATACATACATACATACATACATACATACATACATACATACATACATACATACATACATACATACATACATACATACATACATACATACATACATACATACATACATACATACATACATACATACATACATACATACATACATACATACATACATACATACATACATACATACATACATACATACATACATACATACATACATACATACATACATACATACATACATACATACATACATACATACATACATACATACATACATACATACATACATACATACATACATACATACATACATACATACATACATACATACATACATACATACATACATACATACATACATACATACATACATACATACATACATACATACATACATACATACATACATACATACATACATACATACATACATACATACATACATACATACATACATACATACATACATACATACATACATACATACATACATACATACATACATACATACATACATACATACATACATACATACATACATACATACATACATACATACATACATACATACATACATACATACATACATACATACATACATACATACATACATACATACATACATACATACATACATACATACATACATACATACATACATACATACATACATACATACATACATACATACATACATACATACATACATACATACATACATACATACATACATACATACATACATACATACATACATACATACATACATACATACATACATACATACATACATACATACATACATACATACATACATACATACATACATACATACATACATACATACATACATACATACATACATACATACATACATACATACATACATACATACATACATACATACATACATACATACATACATACATACATACATACATACATACATACATACATACATACATACATACATACATACATACATACATACATACATACATACATACATACATACATACATACATACATACATACATACATACATACATACATACATACATACATACATACATACATACATACATACATACATACATACATACATACATACATACATACATACATACATACATACATACATACATACATACATACATACATACATACATACATACATACATACATACATACATACATACATACATACATACATACATACATACATACATACATACATACATACATACATACATACATACATACATACATACATACATACATACATACATACATACATACATACATACATACATACATACATACATACATACATACATACATACATACATACATACATACATACATACATACATACATACATACATACATACATACATACATACATACATACATACATACATACATACATACATACATACATACATACATACATACATACATACACGACTATTACATAGCACGATAAAGATCAAATATCGAAGCAAATGGCGATCTGATAGCACTGTGGAGGTAAGAAAACTGACTATAATCTACCTATAATCAAGGGCTCGTATGGGTGTAACCCACCTGAAACCTCCACCACCCCAGATTTGTGAGGTGATGCCTCTAAGTGAGTAGTCTTTTCATTAGTTTGACCTCAAGAACATCATTTTGAGAATTTTTCCTCTTTTTTCCTATGCATTTCCTGTGCACTTTTGAAATGATTATTTGAGACTCAAAGAACGATCGAAATAGCAACTTTTATTTTCTGTTGCTGTAAATTAATTTTAAACGCGATAAAGGATAAAGTATAAAGTTTCTGGCGTTAATCAATCCGCTTGGGATGCGCCCCCACGTTCACTTCAATTCAGAATCGTTTGAGGTTTACGAACGTGTATCTGGCCTATACAATGACTTGCGGTGGCTAGCCGATGTGTCAAGTCAGTGCTTTTATCCTCCCAGACAAGTCTGGTACCAATTTATCGACACCGGAGGGATGAAAGGCTTGGCGAGCACTAGGGCGGATTCGAACCTCCGATCGATCGTGCAGGAAGCGGAACCTCTAACCGCTACACCACACCCGCCCTTTAAACGCTATAATAGGCAGAAATCAAACTGAATATCTAATAAAATAAGAAATTATTGTTGTACAAGTACTACTATGAATGCAATGCTCTCACACGTAGGCCATATAATTTTGCATGGGTGTCCAAACAAGCTCTGTCGCAGTTGTTTAATTTCATTTTACCCTAGAGGCTAGCGGCCTCTGCTCTCACAAAATTGATGTGGTACTTCCACGCATTTCGGAGCCATTCAGTGGACATGTAGTGAACGACTGTTACCTGTTTTCTTTTTAGTCACATGTCAGTTTTATTAAAATATTATATTTATTACAAGTATTTTTCTATTTAAAGATTGGCATTTGGTCAGTACCCGGGGGAAAATGGCTCGTTCAATGATGTTCTTCAGAAATTATAGAGGTTATTCTGCACTTTCCACTTTTCATGAATAATTGGTCTGTGACGCTTCTATTCGATCCCGCATAGACTCCGCCCCATATGAAGGAGATCGTACATAAATACGTAAGTTCAAGTCATGGTAGGAGACTTCTTGAATGCTCTTGCTGTTGTTTTTTTTTATCGTTCACATGAGTTGGACCTACGACCTTGTTATGAACCTTTAGACGGCTGTGTCCAAATAAGTGATATGTGAACCGGAAATGGTGCAGGGACTAGGAATGGCATATTCAACTTGAAATTTGAAGTTGAATAATTGATTATTGTAGATAGTGACACAACTGAGATGGCGGATGGAAATATTAGTGAATATTTATGTTTTCTTGTTATGCCAACGAGGTTTAGGTGAAACTTTTTTATTGGACTGACGTTTCGACAAACTCGTCTTTTTCAAAGGCTAGTTTCACCGACTAGCGGGGTTGGTAAACCACCACGTTCTTAAAGATTGTCACCAAGGCGCGGTGACATTTTACATTCATAGATTCGCCTTGGTGACAATCTTTAAGAACGTGGCTGGCTAAGATGCTCGAACTATGCGGATCTCATTTATGTGTTATGGATACGCTTTCTAGTGGACTTCTGCGATAGGATCTTCCGGATTTGTTACTAGGACTTAGAGGACAGATATTTTTCTTTCTGTATCTGCGTCTTTTCTGGAATACTCTGTTTTAGAGGGAAGAAGATTTCGAACGAAAATGCAACGCCACAGTTACGACAGCGTAAAATGTTAAATGACTATAATGTGAAAGCAGCTGTTGCAAAAGTAGTAGTTCATTTCATGGTTATAATGGCTTTTTTGAAATTAATCTAGTATATCCGAAGATCTGGAGGAGCTTGGTGAAATGCCAAAACATCTGATTGTGTGAAGGAGCAATTTTCAGTGGTGCTCTCACCATACAGCCCCTTCATTCATCGTTCGCAGTCGTAGATCATTGATGGTTGCTCACCACCAGCTCGAATATCTATCAAGTACCCAGAATGCAATGCAATTTGAGAAGTTCGCTCATATTCGCTGCAATTATTGCTCGGAAAGGGGGAATTAGCTGTGCAATATCTGCGCGATCTCAGCAGTTGCTGTTTCTTTGATTATAGCCTACTTGCGTTAAGCATATTATGTAGATCATAGAGAATAGACAACTTGCTGAAGTGTTTCAGATGAGACCGTTTCTCAATAAAATAAATTTTTATTGAGGTACGTTAAAGCAGTTACAAGCTAAAATATTGAGGTCGAAAAACAGATCAGCTTAAAAATCCACCACCTATTTGCAGTGAACTGGAGTCTTCAAAGGTACAATTTACACAAAAAAAAATATCAGGAGTCTAACACTTAAAAAGTAGATCCAAGAAAAGAGGACTCACTGATTCCTCGGTGTCATGAATGGAAATTCAAACGGAGCCGGCGGCAATGATCTCGCGTATCAACCTGGTTATTGTCATTAATTAAAGGCCACCCGCTACTCTTTACGGCCAGAATCCCCATAATTCTTGTAGTTTTACAGAAACTTCTAACAGTATCCGCGAAAATCACCTTCTTCTTTATCCAAGTACTCACTGGCTTCCTTTGCATCACTATACCTCCTTACGATCTTCTCATCTTGCATGTATCCGCACTTTTTTCCCTCATTATATCAGTACATTTCTACTGATTCGTTTATTTGTTTATTCATTTATTCATTCATTCGCCCGCTCATTTACTTTTGCTCACTCATGCATTGCCGCCGGCTTTTTCATCCTAACCAACATGATACGGCCTTGATTTCATCAATCTGTTTCCCTTGCTCCCAGTCATCCACTCTTTTTTTAGTCCGTTCGTCCTTCTATTTCGTCATTCATGAGATCACACACATGCCTTTTTTCAAATCCACAGAAAGACTGTCTACGGGAGTTAATTGTACTTCGGTACGAATAAGATTTCTCACTTTCTCCACTTAGCATCAAACCTTTCTTATAAAGCTTCATCTAGAAACTACAACGTGCAGAACTGAATACGGCGATAATACAATAAGTAGGTAAAGCATATAAAAAACCTCGACTAACAATGTTCTTTCGATGATTCTACCGTAAGTAAGTTATTATGCAAGTCCTAAAGAATTTGTATATGCAAAGTGTAAGAGGTAAAAGAAGAACTAACCGCTTGGATCGCTGCTCGGTACACGTGTGGTGAGCTAGCTGATAACAAGGCAATATAGCAGACAAATACCAGGTTTCAGATGAGAATTTTACGCCAGTCCATGCATGGATACCAAACAATCTACACGGAATTTAACTGCTAACAAAGAACCAAGTTCCAATCAATTCCAAAGAATGGAATTCTCTCATGAAGCAACTTTTTGAGCAAAAATCGAGCATCTAGCCCAGTGCAAGTGATATTGACCTCAGGGCTCAACTGCTCCTCCTTTCTTCTGTATCACATTTGCTTATTTTTGCCGCATTCTCCACTCGGAGTTACTTTTATTAATGTTTTCTCATTCTGTTCGTTTTTTTTTTCGTTCGTATCACTTTATTCATTTCAATCACCTTAAAAAAACATAACTTATGCATTTGCTTTTGCCTTAGCCATTAACGACTCACCTTGTGTTCTTCTCCTCCGAACTGATTTGAGTTCTTGTTTAGTTTCTGCACTCTAAATAGTATCTCAACATGAATCCAGTACTTTTCTTTCTTTGTTAATCGAAACATAGGAGTGAACACACATAAAAAACCCATGTAGTTCGGTTAGATTGGAAAATGTCCTGAAAATCAAATTTTTCGTGTGCAGTCAATGGCTCCCGGATGAAGGTGAAACGTTTTCAAGAAATAAATTCTGCAGGTTTGTATGAAATTTAATCTGCTACTGTTCCCACAAGAAGTTCTTTTTTCCTTGTCCTCTCGCTTTCTACTCAACTGCAGTGAGTCTCATAGTTTCTGTTGCACTTCATATTCGCCGGTGAGTAGTGAACATAATGGAAAATTAATTACTGTTGCGGTTTCCGACTTTTTTTCTAACTTTAGTTAGTGCAGCTGTACACTAATGATCAGCCAGAGGATGAGGACTTGTTTTTAATTACTTCTTCCATGCACTTAAGGTATTTGAGTTTTCCGTTCAACTAATATGAAACCATTCTCTTTTTATTACTCAGCTACATGCTGTCACTATTTATATGAAAGGAACAACTATTAGAACTCAAGTGAGGAGAACGAATATTAGAATTTGCTAAAGGTCAAAAACTAGACCATACTCTCCAGAATCTATTCACCACCATGTATTTTCATATTTTAACGAGACCTTGACTCTTCTGTGTCGTACTTACATACAGAACTGTTCATTTGTGAGAAGGGCGAATAAATTGACAGCGTTCTCAGTTCATCGCATTTATTTTCCATTCACTTGATTAACATTTCACAAAAATTCCATGTGTCTCAATCAAATCTCCTCTCGTTCACAAGAAGAACAAGGAATAGAAAGCAATAAAAAATGATTGTCTCAAGTTAGGATGAATAAACGCTATCGTTGTTCTTTGAAGAATTAGGCTGATTTCAATCTTTAGAAACAACTTTTTAAGAGGAAATCCGTCTGCTTCCTTAGTCTTGTCTGGAACTCACACAATGGGTGGCTCAATTCGATGCACTTATATGTGAAAACTTTGGGAATGGGTGCAATTCATATTTTTACGTTCATCTTTGCGAGTGTCAGACAATTTGCAACGGCGTTTTCCGATATATAGTTTGCAGTGCTTTTATTTAGCAAGGCGCTACATGTCTGAGAATATTAGCAGAGTTAAAAATGATGGTCTCTCCTAACGCCATCAGTTATCTTCTTACTTCTCATCTCATTCGAGGGTTGGGTGTAGCGCAGTCGGTTCCACTGCTTGCAGGATCGGTCGAAAGCTCAAATCCGCCTTCATGCTCACCAATCATTTAATCCCCAATTTAATCCCTAATTTAATTTAATTTAATTTAATTTAATTGATACCAGACTTGTCTGGGAGGATAAAAACACTGACTTTGCACATCGGCTAGCCATCGCAAGTCATTGTAGAAGTCACGTTCGTGAACCTCGAATGAATCTGAAGTGAAGTGAACGTGGTGGCGCATCCTAAGCGGACTGATTAACGCCAGACACTTTATCCTTTATCCTTTTACTTCTCATCCAGTCTGGTAATAACGATAATGTACTCGAAGCTGCACGTAACGTATATTGATTTGCTTAGTAGATTTTGTTCAGAAGAAAATAAGGGAAAGAAAGGCATCACATCAAAGTATGCCCTCCCATTTTGGACTGTTACACCTAATTTGCTGCAGTCGACGTATTGATATCCAAAGATCAACGTGTTTCGTCATACTTCTTTACCATTCCAGTTAATTTTTACTGGAGATCAAATCAAAAAGGTGGCAAGACGTTTTATTCCCTTCTATTTCCTAGACTTATCGTCGTCGTTTAGAGTGAAACAAATTTTCGTGTTTGTATTCGAAGACTAAAATATATACGTAGTAAATAGGTTACTATGCAGGTTTGTACTATTAGATCTCTTAGGTACGATAGATGGGAGATCCCTTAAGATTCGTCTTAAAATAACCAATTTACAATCACTTTTCAAAACTTTGGCTGGGTAGACAATAAAAATATGCGTGAGATTTGCAAGTGTGTTCATTTAATCCTGCGAGATTTGTTAAATTAAAAATGAAAATCACAGCTGCCTTTTGCTGAAGTCCTCACAAATGCTTCCGTTTCAAATAACCTTTTTTAACGGAACTTCTTCACTAGGACTGCCGCATATTTTATACAAATATTTGACGTATTATTTTGAATATATGAATACCCGATTTTCTATTCTCGGATATTTTGTATTTATATCTAATTCCTCAACTATCATTCTCTGCTCTCATCTCCTCTATAACACACTCTAAAACAAAACTAAACTAAGAGAAATAATGTCATTTTCAAATAACAAAGTCATGCAGATTTTAAAATCTAGAACTTTAAGTCGTCAAAAATGAAGCTCCTCGATAGCGATCAGCCGCTTCCCATTTTTTTCTCCTCTACTGACAAATCCCACGTATGCGGAGATTTGTCCGTAGAGAATCAAAGTCAAATTGTTCATAACAAAAATACCTATCAGACAACGAAACGCCAAAGGGAATTTTGTGCTTTTACTGATGCTTATAATAGTTTGAGACTTGGGACTTTATTTGAACTGCATCCATGGTTTTGCCTCCTCTATTATTTTTAGCTCGCGCTATGAAGATTCGATTTAGAGTCCTGGTATGCTCTGTATAGAATAAACTCATAAGTTCATGTTCATATACTTATATTAATCATTATTTAAATATATTCGTCATGTCATATACCTTTTACTAATTAAATTGGCCAACTTATGAAGTCAGTTTAACCACAAAGACAGGTGACGTGTGGAATTTGCTGCGAAAGAATTGAGTGAGAATGAAAGAGGAGGTTTCACAAATTTTCCATGAAGGATGCAAGAAAGCGCACTTTTTGTAGTTCTTTTGTTGAGGATCCACATGAAGTCAACTATTATTCCTGCTTTCAAGCCCGATTGCCTTGTAAGTTTATTTGTGTGCCAAACTGTCTTTCGACAGTGCAAATTAAGAAGACGAAGGAAGCACTGCAAGAGTGATCTGCTCCTGTGGAGTGTAGATCATAGTTTTCGTCTAGCCATTTTTTATGAGTTATTTATTAGATGGCAGTCTATGTAAAAATCTAGTAATTTGTCATGAGACCTAATTACTCCCTGGTATCGTCTCATTTATTACATCATGTCATCTTGCAGAAGCGCATAGGTAAATATACAGAATTAATTAAAGGTCTTGAAGATATGTTGTTGTTATAGGTATGGCATGTTTATTGGATTTACACCTCTCACTGAGTCTTTACGTAAAACTATATTGTCATCTCATAAACAATGCGGTATTCCATTCTCCGTTCATTTTTTAAAATTGAAATAAAGATTTTTCTATCCATTATATAATATACTTACTTTCATACAATATGATACCGTTTTCTCCTTTTTTATAGATTTGAATTAATGGATAAAAAAATAAACAGTTAAAAATAGCATTATTAGTGGTATGACCAAATGATAAAGACTCAGTAAAAAAACCTTAGATTATAACAATTAGGTATTACTAATCAAAAGTCAAAAGTCAGTTCAAACTGGAAATATAGTAGGGGACAAAGCGACATGAAGCACAGTGCAGTTGCGTAAGCTCGCTGCGCTCGAAGCGCGGCGGTGGAGACAGCGATTGTAGTCGAGGTAGGACCATCGCAAACTGTCGAAGAATGGTGCCAGCAATGGTCTCACTACTACCCCAGCCGCTACGATCCACCGCGCCGTCCTTCAACCCTGGTATATCAACAGTTATTTGTAAAACCATTTTTTTGCTACTACTTATCTTAGTGCACCTGTGCTTTACTACAATTCGTTTACAATACTTGTAGAAATACAAGGTGTGTTTCTTTTGTTTCTCACTTTTCTTCTTGTAGACGGGATGCTAGGGATATTTGTTTTTCTTAATTCTGACTACATCCTTCTTCATTATATTCTGTATAAGAAATAAGATGGAAGTAGGTATTTCCTCCAATATTTTGCTTCACAAACTAGAAGAAAGCCGATGAAATCTCAGCATAACTTCCACTTTCCTCATTCCTACCTGCAAACTTGCATGGATTGCATATTACCACCATATTCTATATCTTCAAATTCTTTCATTTGCCAATAATAAAGAGGACAGGTGTTTGCTTCCCGAGAAATGTGGAGGGGATTGTATGCACTCGATGTGAAAGTCTTTGGATTTCACTTCCAATACTTGTAAGTAATTTTGGCTTGGAAAGTACAAACAAGAAAGCTACCGGTATTTCCGGAAAAGAATGTCTTCCAACTTTTCATCAAATTTTGGATTTATTTTGTTCGAATTTGGCATTTAATTCACTTTTTAACCTTTATGCTTGGAGAAGTGACAAATCTGTTATGCATTCGTCGCTATTTTCAAACATATACTACCTTACTCGCGCCTTTTTGTGTTTATGAGTGACCCGACAAGGATCTGATACTCATTTAAAAAGTGGAGATTGGTAGGGTATGGATTGTTCCTCATGGCATTGACTTAAAAGCAGAGCTCTAATCTACGGAAAATTTTTCCCGAATTATGTCCTTTTCTTTAGCCTATGCGAAGAGAATTCTGATAAGAAGAATTTCAAGATGAGAACGACTTACTACAACGTTATTTAGCCGCCTACTTAACGAGTTCCCGGAAAACTGATGGAGGAGCAAATTCTTTCTGACGCGTGATCGTCGTGTCAACATCATTGCAACTCCGTAAGGCGCGCCCGCTTCCGTAGTTATACTTATTTTCAACAACATCACGCTATATATAGCAGAGGTGTATGTTTGTTTGCTGGTGTCTTTCTGTGTGACAAGAAAATTCTCTGGGCAGTGAAACGTGTTCAATCCAGGCCAGCTGCTTTTGTTCTGAGATGAGTCTCAGAACAAAAGCGTCATGGCGTCGAACTGGTGCGTTGGTGCCAGAAAGCGCTAAGGAGGACTCAACGGTTTGCTGTTTGGTGCTACGTCACAAAAATTGCAATCCGAGTAGTTATCGCCGCGCTAATAATAATTTGAAGCAAATTTGTTAGGAGATAACTGCATGCGCAGCGTTCCTCTGTAACGTACGTCAGATCTACTCCGCTACACGTTTCCTTCACGAGATTGGTCAGATTCTTACTTCAGAAATTGGATTCGCATGCACGCATGCTCAAACAGCAGCTGGCAGTTTGCGTGCCGTGCGACATTGCGGCTTACTAGTATGATGATTACGTTTACTCAAATCATGTTAGCATATTCTTGTTAGCTGAGAAAAAAAGGATTGCTGTAAAACCAAGTTTGGATATTCTCTGGAGTGTAGCATTAACGCCTTGAGCAAGATAACCACGAGATCTTCTATCGGTGCCTGTATTTCTTCAAAAAAGCAGAAAAAGCTTTGTTAGGGAAACGGAAATTTTAATTCTATGAGAGGAATTCACGGAAAGTGCCTCTGCTTAAAATTTTCTATTCATCAGTGGAGGCGGACGAAGCGCGCACCATAAGAACCCCTATGCTTGGCGTTAGCCCGACGTTATCACTTGAAAGGTTGACTAGCATCAACTTCAATGGACTCAGCTGTGTTCTTCTGAGTTTTTCTGGATTAGGTTCAATGTTAATTTTTGGCTTACGGTCAGCCAATCTCATCACCAGTCATTAATCGGTGCAGAGATTCGCTTATCAACGTCAAATCCATGATCCATGTCATATTTTATTTTCTCTCCTAATCTCGGTTCATCAACGGATTTCTAACATATCTCCTAAACCTTTCTAGTGTTTTGTAGATAGTTGCCTTGTACAAATAAGCATATAATCCGTGTGCAGGAATCCTAGTCTTAATAGCACCAAAGTCGACGTTGTTGTGGTACCGTATCCTGGGTTTACCTAGTCCGGTCAAATAACTTTCCTATGTCATTCATGCGTTAGTCGAATGCAAAGCGTGGTTAAACTGTTTCTCCGATATATTTGTCGCCAAAAACCATGACCAGTCGGTTAGACGGCATCAATTGTCTAGGAAATTTTTTACTTCCTCCTCCTCTTTCTCCACAAAAATTATTACACATGAGCATCTCCCTTCTCCTCTTTTTATCGCATCAATTTATAATTTCGTGAGACATAGGAATTTAATTCGTGGTTTTTTTTTGTTATACTGCGCAAATCAAGCTAACATAGTTTCTTGAGAAGTCTTCAGAATTACTTTGCGTGTCAATGCTCCACTATTTTGAATTATCACTCGAGTTGCAAATTGAATTTTGCTTTGGAATCCACAGTTCTACTTATCTAGCTGGACTTCTATTTTACATAGAGTTGCCTTTGCGCAGTCTGAAATGTTATTTTGTTCGGAAAACAAAATTTCAGTTCCGGCGCAGTCGCTAAAAACTTCGGCTGTGGCTGTACCATCAATCGTTGGGTGGAAACCGAATAGAAGTCAAACGAGTAGCCGGATCCACATAGGGGTTGATCAACGTCGTACACGTTTTCCTTCTCTCCTTAAAATTGCAATTATCTTCATTATTTTTATTGCGTTATTTATATTGCCTATCTGTTTGTGGGGAGGTTGTAGCGCAGTCGGTAAGAGGTTCCGCTTCCTGCACGATGCACCAATCTTTTTATCCCTCCGGGGTCGATAAATTGGTACCAGACTTGTTCAGGAGGATAAAAACACTGACTTGATACATCGGCTAGCCTCGCAAGTCACTGTGTAAGCCAGTTACACGTTCGTGAACCTCAAACGATACTGAATTGAAGTGGTGGCGCATCCCAGGCGGATTGACTAACGCCAGACATTTTATCCTTTATCTTATTATGTTTTTCTTCAGTGTGCACCAACCTTCTTAGAGGCTTCGGAAAATTTGTGCTTCAGTTCTAATGGAAATTGTCATTATGAAAAAAAGATACAAGACATAGTAGACTTAAGGAGACGGCGTATGCGAAACGTTCGAGTATAAGTTCTCACCACGTACGAGCTATACAATTTGCACAATTATATGGCGGACGTTATTCAGACGTTGCAAAAAGATGCTGTTGTCCAGCACATTACCAAAGCCGAACCGAAATAGGTCAAATACCTGAAGAAAATATAGAATCTTCTTTTAACAACACTCTGCTTCTTTACTCGGAACTGCGCTGAATTGTCGACGTGATCGCTCGGTGTCGGTAGAAAGTTCAGGCACCAAGTCTGGCAATCTATGCGGCAGTGACGAATGGATGGATTCTGCAGATCGAAGAGGTGGGGCAGAAGTATGTGCCAAAATTCACATGCTTCAGAGAAGATGCGGGTAACAGTATCAGACGAAACACCATGCCACGATTAAGTACGTAGGCACGTAGAGATAAGACAGATGTTGCCTCCGTCGGAACACTTGTTCGATTTTGTCGCAATCTTTCGCGATATTTGGGATGCATATCACTGTTCACGTGTCTCCGTCATAGTCCTAGCTGTACAGTCACAATTATGATGGAAATTTATACTTGATGCACCGTTTCTGCAGCACGCTTAATGTTAAATCCTCATAATACTCTTGCAACTTCCAAAGAATTCCTCACCAGAAGTCCAGCTGCCGAGAATTTGTTTTAGCTACGAACTTCCTATCTGAGACTTTAATTAGCATCCATTTCTTCACGGTATATCTCGTACAATACTGTGATTGACGTTTCTGAAAAGCTTGTTTTCCTCATTTAGTAATTTTGTTCAGTATAGACAGTGAAGCGTAAAAAGCAGTGTAGAATTGAAAAAATACATCAGTATCAATTTGGATCTTCGCTGAGCCTATGAGGTGAATTCAAATTCTAAAAGAATTCCTTTGTTTTCCGAAAAATAAGACGTGATATAGTTACTAATCAGATGTTATGTAGATGTGATAACGAATTTTTTGCAGAATTTTTGGCTTTCCTTTCGTTGAATGGGAAAAATGTAAATAGGGACCTCACTATGCGGAAATTCTATCGTGCCGCCAACCATGAGCTTGTGGAACTAGTGAATCTTGTGCAGACGTTCCGCACTGCTCAGTTACCGTTTACAGCGAAGACGTAAAGATTCAGACATACCGAGAGAACATATATGGCCTAAATAGTAAGAATCCGATAAGTCTCTTAAAATTAACTTTACATTTTTTTCCACAACAAAGACAATTGAGTCGATATTGTGGCCACCAAAATAGTCAGTGACCCATGTACAGTAGATTCAAAACGACGCGAGTTCGGGTGCGTAAACGGCTGGACTCAAAGCAGTGCTGTAGAGAAAGCGGTTACAGTCGAGGTGGGTCCATCGCAAACTGCAGCAAAGAACTGTGGTAGCAAGTGTGCTCCCTCGATCCTAACGCTACGCTCCAGCGCTTCGAGCGTAGCCGCTTGCGCAATTGCACAGTCGTTTTGACCATGCCATACGTGCATCAATTGTGTAAATAAATTGTTGCTTCCTTAAGCCAACAATGTGAATTAAAAAGCTGACGACCGCGAAAGGGAATTTAGTGGACCTGTTCATTAATGACTTTCATCTAAAGGATAACAGCACTCATTGACGGTGGAGTTGTTCTCTTTGTTTGTTCCTATAGTCATCAACGTTTTCAAAAAAATATCCGAAATAAATTAATTATTAAGTGATTTTGTCGTAATCTGATGGACCTGTGGTACTGTTTTCATTATTTCTTCCAATTTGAAGAACTTCGGCTAAGACACCATTAAAAGTGCGCCTGAGTTGTTTTATTTGCGCAGAATCCTAAAAAAGTACAGTTGTTCTATAAGAGTTCTAAGCAATTTCCTTTCTCGTAGGGCTAAAGTGCTTGTTCTGCTATCCATATAGGATTTTCCGATCTTCCAGAAAATTAATCTAAATCAACTGACATTTTCAAACTACCGAATTGGAGGGATTTTCACGTGCAGAACTGCATTCGGCTTGATCTCGTTGATCTTTGATTATGGTAGATGCAATTGCTGATTTTAGACGAATAGCAACTGAAAGCCACTTGTATACATATATGAAACATATTCCTTTTCCAGCAATTTCCGTCTCCTCCTGATATCGATTTTTATTTTTTTACATGCCTTGGCTTGCTGAAAAAAATTGTTCAAGAGCCCTGGTCTTTTATATCTCGTTAGAAGTACGCCATCCTAGCACATGATATTATTGACAGTCGTGACCACACCTATTCTAATTTGTTTTTGTTCGAAAATTTCTCAAACTATATTTTCTTCAGCCAACATGAATTGCATAGCGAATGCAGCCGAGGTCGTCAGATATCCTCCATGGCTATCGGCAATGTGCCTACAAAGCGGTCTTTCCGCAGCCACTGTGGTCGTCTCAATCTTTTTTGCGCTCCGATTGAAGGAAAAGACGATGTTCAGCTTCTCCACGATTTTTCTGCTCACACTAGCGACTTTCTTCGCAAATTTGCATGCGATTGTATTGTTGGGGATTCAGGTAAGGTTGAAGTTGACTAAATAATCACTTTGATGGATTCGTAAATGTAAATTTCATTGAATGTGGATTTAGCATTACAATTATTACTACTATTACTACTATTTCCTGCACGATCGACCGGAGGTTCGAATCCGCCCTAGTGCTCACCAAGCCTTTCATCCCTCCGGGGTCGATAAATTGGTACCAGACTTGTCTGGGAGGATAAAAGCACTGACTTGACACATCGGCTAGCCACCGCAAGTCATTGTATAGGCCAGATACACGTTCGTAAACCTCAAACGATTCTGAATTGAAGTGAACGTGGGGGCGCATCCCAAGCGGATTGATTAACCCCAGAAACTTTATCCTTTATCCTTTATTGCTCAGACAGACGAGAAAAACACAACTTCTACTACTAAATACCTGAAAGATAGCAACTTACACATGTTCTCTCACCATATGTCACGATCATCAGAAAAGAATATAATTATTGCCTAAACGCCAACATTCATTGTTGACTGACATGCTGAGAAAAAACAGAACAGAAAAACATTGGGTACGAGAGCGAAACATTATATTTTAAAATAATACCTCCAACAAAGGAAATGACTCTAAATGGGGGAGTTTCAAAGAGAAGACTACAGACTACGGAACAAATTCCGATTGAATTTTTATACTGTTAGCTCGGCAGTTTTGAGGTCTTGCAATCTTCTATTTCTTGTTGGAACAGCGGCTTCATGAAATATGGAAACTTCTGAGCTATTCCTAACTGAAATTATCTTTAGAATCTGTGGTAGACGCCCAGGTTGCACCTCCTCGACTGATTTTTAAATTCCTGAACCCATGTTCATCCTAGATCAGCGTGTGACCCATGTCGTTCGAATAATTCAACCGACGCCACCTGTGCGATTTTGAGCTTAATTTTTCATCTTGATGATGACAACTTTTCCTGCCACGGATTATCCAAAACTGGTTTTCCTACAAAATACTCCAAGAAGGAAAATTATTGCAACCTCTTTACAATTTTCAGTTGCACCACTTCGTACTCAGTGCAATCTACACTAGTGCATGTGATCTGAGCCTGACGACACATGCGTGCTATGTTCCGAACTATTTGATCCTGTGCTGTATACTCGGAATGGTCGTGTGTCAAAATGCATTGTGGATGGATCGTTTAGCGGCAACGTTTCTTCCGAAGGTTTACTCAAAACATTCCAAGCAGTTCGTGATAGTGCTCGGCATTCTAGTGGTGAGCGTTTTTCAGTTCAAATATTAGAATTTGTCACCTTCATAGAAGGAAAAATCCCATTGCGTCGATATTAGGTTGATTATGGACAATTTTTCCCATTGTTTTAATTATTCTTTATTTTTCCTAGCCTTATTTTCTTAATCGGAACAGGACGAATTTTAGTTCACATATGCCTTTAAATCTAGAACTTTGAAAGTTTAAAGGGAATAGAATCTCACGAATCAGTTATGTTGAAGGAATCTGCACCAAAAACTATACATGAGGTTGTAGATTGCAGTATCTGGGGTGGTTCCGCTCATCTTTCCCTAATCGTCGTAATAAACGTCGTAGGAGCAACTTTAGTTCCTATGAGGTACGTTACCACGCTCCTCTATGTATATGTTCCGTTCGCATCAGTAGCCTATTCATTGGTTTCACTTGAACAGGGTGGTGAAAAGTCATGATGATCTTCAAACGCTCGCACTTGGATGCAGCGCGTGCGCGTGACTGGCGCGTCGCAGCTGAAATCGTCGCGAGAAAAAAAAGTCGCGTCTTTCACTGTTATTAGGACGATTAGGGAGAGATGAGGCGAACAACCCAGGATTCCGCCGTCTACAACCACAACTCTATGTCTTCCAACAGATTCCTTTACCACGTCATATTTGTGGAATGCTGCCTTTAACAGCACGAAATAGGAGACGCATTTTTCCTAATTCAAAAAAGTCAAAATTTTTGCAACGTTTACCGAGCGTTTGACATCATTTGAGTCACTGCTCTTGCATATTTCAATGAATCATTCAATCAAAAAATATACACTGAACATTTCGCCTGTATCTCAATATGTTCACCCCGAAGCTATTATACTTTTCATCCTTTGCTCCCCTTTTTAAACTTCTAGCTAAATTATCAAATAGTGTACAATTCGTGTTGTTTTTTCGCTGAACTTGAGTTCGAGGTTTGCGCAGACTTTAACTCTGGATTGTATTTTGTACTGCATTTTTTGCTGGATCCTTCCAAGCAACACAAAGCAGCTAGCTTCTTGCTTCATTTTTGCACTGACAGTTAATCAAGAATCTGAATGGTTCACGAGTCCACAAAGGTCGCCAACAGAACTAATCGGGAGCTGAACAAAGGCCATTTTTTAGATTTTCATCTCATTTCTTGTGCCCTTTCTGCTGCTGCGCAAGGATCCGTACGATGACCGTGTGCTCACGTGTGTGATTACCCCGAGGGGAAGTGCTGCAAATGTTAATGGACTCTTCACTTCTTTAATCTGCCTAAATTTCATCGCAGTTTTCGTTAACATTTGCCTGTTCGTCATCAATAAGCAGAGAGAAAAAATGTGAGTTTTGTACTTGAACCATTCCTTTAACAAACCTATACAATTAATTCGTAATAACCTTCTACACGTTGATGACAATGTCGCTCAATGGTGAGCGACAGCCAGTCTGTCTCGTTGGACGACGTCGCCAATGCTGCGCGACAGCATATTATTTTAGTCAAATGTGCGCGATTGTTCAGTTTTCCGTTCAAATAGCCAGTCTAGACTTAGAAGTATCTTATGTTGACATCGACTGACTATCCATTGAATTTCAAATTTTATTTATATTTATATTTTTTCAAAAACAATTACGATCAATTACCAACAACATTCATTACAACAATCAACAATTATAAGGTATTTGGAAACAATCTAAACAGCAGAATTGGTTCCACTCACTGCATTTTGCCTTAGTCCTCTTAGCCATGTTCAGGGCAGTCGATCTGCCTGAAGTTGCGGAGATCGAGCTGTAGCAGTCAGAGCAAAACTGTCCGTCCTTAGCCTTTGCCTTTGGATCAGACGCTTGCAAGATCTTGAACTGCTGATCGAAAAATGAAAGATGCTAATGAAGTAATTGATTATGATTTTCTTGACCATCTCGCAATACAAAAATCAAACGTTGACCGAGGAAGTCTGGGTTAAGAAATGAAAAAACAGCCGGGTATACCATTTGGCTGTCTTCTTTACAAACGGAGTATAGGCAACGGTCGTTGAGTTCAACGAATCCCTTCATCATTGCCGTTTGGATGAGAGATGGCATCATGTTTGGTAGATAGCATATGAATGTCCCTCTGATCTTTCCATTTTAATCAATTTTTTCTTTTTTATCTCTTAATTTTAATATATTCTTTTAATTTTTCACCATCTTAATTTTCAAATTATTTTTTATGTAAGGTTGTCTTCAGTTTTTTATTATACATACCAGTCTGAATGTCCGGCTAAAGCCGGACTTCAGACTTTCGGTGGTTTTAGCTTCGCTTCCCTTCACTGATCAAGGAAAGTTAATAGTAGTGGTGTTTTTTGTGAAATTAGATTTGTATTTTTTTAACAACGCTTTCCTTCTCTTCTTTATATTATAAATTAAGGCGAAAGATTAAGGAGTTTTCCTTCTAAACGCGTCAATTTTACATTTGGTGAATATTCGACCATCAGCTGCAAACACTCCTTCGATGCGAGATTAATGTAGATACTATTTGAAAGCATTACTCAAAGTAAGGGTATTCCCCTTGATTTCCCCCAATACTTATCACAGAATGATGTTTTAACATAAAATGACGTGAAAGACATCATTCTACTGATAATGATAACGTCCCACGTCAGATCGCATAAACATCTTGCTACTATTTAAGCAACCGTTTGCATGCGTGTTTCCACTTTCTGAGAACGGCATGCTACAAATTTGAGGCACGCGGAGGAGTCATAAAGGTGAAGAGCAAATCGCGCAGTGGTCACGGCTATGAAACGGCTCCAACCATTTATCTTTTTCATTATTCACACTAAGTTATTGCGCACCAATGACCGGGTCCACCGACGCCGGTGGATCCGTCGCATATTATAGCAATCTGGCGCCGGCGCACCAATCTGACGCCGTTGGACCCGTCGCACCCCCTTCTATAGGTATCTGACACCGGTGGACCCGTCGCACCCCCTTCTATAGGTATCTGACGCCGGTGGACCCGTCGCACCCCCTTCTATAGGTATCTGACACCGGTGGACCCGTCGCACCCCCTTCTATAGGTATCTGACGCCGGTGAACCCGTCGCACCCCCTTTTTCGAAGTTCGTGACACACACACACACACACACACACACACACACACACACACACACACACACACACACACACACACACACACACACACACACACACACACACACACACACACACACACACACACACACACACACACACACACACACACACACACACACACACACACACACACACACACACACACACACACACACACACACACACACACACACACACACACACACACACACACACACACACACACACACACACACACACACACACACACACACACACGGACTAAGCTCGTTATTATATTTCATGATATTTTCTAATATTTAAGGGGCGGGTGTGCTGTAGCGGTTAGAGGTTCCGCTTCCTACACGCTCGATCGGAGGTTCGAATCAGCCCTAGTGCTCATCAAGCCTTTCATCCCTCTGGGGTCGATAAATTGGTACCAGACTTGTCTGGGAGGATAAAAACACTGACTTGACACATCGGCTAACCACCGCTTGTCATTGTGTAGGCCAGTTACACCTTCGTAAACCTCAAACGATTAAGAGTTGAAGTGAACGTGGGGGCGCATTCCAGGCGGATTGATTAACGCCAGAAACTTTATGCTTTAAACTTTAACTTTCTAATATTTAATTTGAAATTTATTGATTTTTTTAAAATTAATTACTTAATATTTTTGAATTTTATTTTTTAATTCTTGATTTTAATGTTTATTTGTACTTAGTATTTTTCAATCACAATCAATCATTTATTTAAAAGTTAACAAATTTTCTACAAAGAAAAATATGTCGTCCCACGGGACAGTCATGAAGAAAATGGCTCGTCGTCAACGTGCTAAGATTTTGAAATGTTAAGTTAATGTCTCTCCATCACATCTTTCCAACTAAAGTCATTTTGTACTTTCCGCTTTCAGGTTGCGGTTTAACGTCAGCGATCGCTATCAAGCGTACGAGAATATTACCGCAACTAAATGGATCGGATTGATTGCATGTACGCAATTTCTCGTCTTGACCACATATTCAGCAGCAATGTATTTTATTAGGACCACCGAAGGTATTTTTTCGGATGTGCAGACGCAAAACTTGAGGATATGGTTCTTTGTGAGTTTGATATTCAGTTAACTTCAATATTACGAATTTTTAAACAACTATATTTAGCTGGTACCGTTATCAACGTTTACACTGCCGCTCATCTCGCTTTCTGCTTTTCGACACATCTCCCAGAGGCGGCATTCATCAATAGTCCGATTAACTCATGAAAAAGTCGACCAGTCTGCTTATATGACTGGCTTGAACCAAACATGGAATAAAAAATGACTAACTTTGCCTGGTTGACACAAATAATTGAGCTTCCGCTATCGTAGTACATTGGGAAGAGATTTTCTGATACTCGCTAATAAACAAACAGTTTGACGACTGCAGAAGTTTCATTAGGAACAGTAATCCAAGAAAAAAACGTAAGAATGGCTTTCAAAAACACAAAACAAAACAAAAACAATCAAATTACTGAAATACGTACTGATTCGTTCTGATTTTTCCTCTTATTTTTTAAAGTTCCGATACCGCTTTTAAACTGTTCTGATATATTTGTTATATACTCCTTTCAAGGTATTTCTAGTTACCAGTAAGGTTTCGATGGTTGATTTCTTGGTAGCTGTTCTGATGTTTTTGAAGAGCCAGAATCAACACAAGATACTAGATACAGTAGTGTAGTGTAATGGTAAGAGGTTCTCCGCGCCTACATGCCCCACCTAGCGCCAACCGAGGTTTTCCCTTCTATGGAGTCGATAGATTGCCACCAGACTTGTTTGGAGGAATAGAAACACCCGGCAGGTCGGATCCTCAAGGTCGCTGTATACGTTGCATAAGCGTTCATGAAATCTCAAGCGATTTTAAATTGGAGTTGGACGGATATCCTTCATACATATTTTACATAAAGAAGATATCACTGTACTCCCCTGTACTGTGTATAAATAGTTCACTTAAGCTTGCTTACTCAACTGAACTACCCATGGTAAAATTATTTTGGGGCTAAGAACTCAACTGTTAGTATAACCTCCTTGGTTCCTTGTACACTCCTACTCCGCTTCCGTGAAGAAGGTCCATCCTAATAGCTGTACACTCATATCTGATCGGCTTGGGTTCTCGAGATGGATGCAGAAAGAAAATTAAATCCGACTCAAAGAATCCCATGGCATTTGACAAAAGGTTTCCTTCCTTCCTGGTTTCACTTCTCGCGAGCTGAGGTGAGATGAAATCACAGTGTACAATACAAAACTTTAAAGTGAAGAATTATTTAAAAACTTGTGGAAGTAATTTTCCAAAAAGGAGTTCTCTTTCTCTGATATTTTCAAGTCACTTCGTAAGTTCATAAAGTTTATAGACTAATGTATTGGGTTGCCTTATGAACAATGCGGTTTTATCAACTCCACTGGTGGAATATTTTCCGTCCCGCGCGAGTCAATTTTGGGAGAAAGCACGTAATGTTTCTCAGAAAGATGGTAGAACACAGTAGAAAATTAGGAATACATCTTAGATTCGACAAAATGTTTTCGTCTTTCCGTTTATCTTAATTTTGAAAAACAATGAAACATACAATAACACGTTATTTATGGATGACCCAATATTTTCAATTTAATTTCCTACTTGAAAAGGATCAAATAGATTACAATAATCGGTATCTAGGTAGAGTATTAGATCACCGTGATTGCTGCGAATTAAGATGTATAAATCAGGACTGTAGCCGCGCCTGGAACGTATCATAAATGATTGGTAATCACGCAGGATTTCTGCGATAGTATGAAAGTGGATACCCATCAGAAGCTTCGGCACCGGTAATGATTATCGATGGGTCTATGTTTTGCAGCACTTCTCGTTTGGGAAGAGTTTTCAAAGCCTGAATGCTGAGGAAAGTGATCCTACGTTGGCCCTCTAACCACTGCTGTAATAAAAACTTTTGTTCTACAAACCATATTGTATGAGCGTTTGTTACAGTAGCATCATGCTAAATTCATCTGTGACCTACCAAAATCAATTTGTTGATAGACCACGCCGATAGGTAAGGGGACCTGATCCGCATGACATGAGCTTTCAATTTAATTAGTTGATTGTCAGTGATCGCCGCCTTGACATCTATGTACAGATCTCTAGCTGCTCTCAACTGAAGTCCTCGATTGATTGATCGATCGCCATGGAAAAAGCATAAAAATATCTATACTAACATGAAACTCACCACACTAGAATCGAAGAAAGCTGCATTCAAGAAAATCGTATCGCGATCGGAGTCGGAAAAGACACGAATACTGGACTGAGGACGCAAGAAACGAAGAAATGCAGAAGGTAGCCGTTTATCTTCCGTTCGGATATCGAGTGTGTTTGATGCAATTACAGTATCCGATGATTCGATGCTCAACGCTCGCTCGATAGCTGGAGTCAGTGAACGCTGCAATTTTAGTGCTATGAGACGCTTGCATAAGACTCCCCTATATCTTTGATGTTGTCGGATTCGGATATGGCTTTGCGTGTAATGGTTTATTTCGAGGAGTGCATCCTTTGGACGCTCACCACTCTCATCGTTCCTCACTTTTCTCCTAACCTGCTAGCACGGCGTAAAAGTATCACCCTTACTTGGCCCACCTTCGTCCCCCTCCTCCTCCCTCCATCTCCACCACAATTCAATGTGTGAAAGCAACCCAGGTCTATGTCGACACAGTCCACATGTAAGTAGTTGATGTCTCTTCCTGAAAGACGCGTCCCGCGATACTCGTAAACGACAACTAGTCGCTGGATAATTCCGAACGGTCGGATTGGTCACTGGAAGTGCAGGTCGACAAACTGAGGAACGCTGTGGAAGAGACTCCGTGTCTCATCACTAAGCTAGGTTTTTATCATTTCACGAGGGCGTCCGGTCCATCCAAAATCGGCAAGGTCTGGGGACTTGGATTTCGAAACTAGACTCTAGGCTCGAAAAAAAAAACTAAGAAACTCGGAACTACGCTTATCCGCATCTTCGCTTAAGTGATTCGCCCTTGAGCATATTTGAGCCCATTCTCTTCGATCATCAGCTACATCTCACACAGAATCTACCCACCCGTCGTTGTTCCATATTCTGCGAAGCTCTCCTGAAATGCCCTCCGATACCAAGTTTATTCAGGTCTTCCTTTCACCAATCCTGTCCCGAACTTTCTTCTACGTTCGGGTGGTCTCCTCCAGCTTGAATCCGACAAACTCCTCAGAACTCGTTAAAGGCATCACTCCACGAATCTGAGGTGGTGCGGATTTCAGGTGTAGTATTCGTATACGGCATAGTAGATTACGGAGAGGAGGGTGATTCCGCCCATTTCTTCCTAATTGCCATAAAAAAACAGCCCGGAAGATGCGGCGCGTGCACAGGGACGGCGCGCTCCAATCGAACTCGTTGTGGGAAATAGCGCCCCCGAACGCTCGAAGCCGTATCTTCCGGGCCGTTTTTTTTACGGCAATTAGGAAGATTGAACGGAGTCACACTTCTTTCCATAATGTCCGATCTAGTATGCGAATATTCAACCTGAAATCCCTACCACCTCAGATTCGTGGGGTGATGCCTTTAAACAAGGCGGTTTCCTGCTCTTCTCAGTACATGACCAACGAAGCGAAGATGATTTTCTGCAGCTACTTTTGATGGCGGTGCAAGACGTTGATTCACGTGTCATCTGTCGATACACCACGACGACTTCCGCGCAAGGATCTTTACTGTATTTATTGCTTTACTGTATTCTTCACTGTATGTAAAACGATCAAAGAAAATAAGCAGAAGGAATAAAATCTGAACGGCGTTATCAGAGTTGATGACCTCTAGCAAAACAAATTAAAAGGCTCTAAACGCAGTCAAAAATGAACTCTATAAATAGTTTCGTTGTAATTAATTATTAGAACCCGGCCCTCGAGTTACACGTGCGTTCTGGTATTACGGCACCACAATAACCCCATTAATTTCAGTGCTTTTTGCTGATTATTTTTTGTTTTTTTTTTCAAAAAATCATTTTAATGGACTGTAAATCCCTGCCTTTGTTTCTATTTCTATCAGTTATTTTCCGGATCAAGTCTACTTCGACATTTTTCCAGGAAGAAGAAGAGGGAGGGTCGATAATAAGACACTATTTTAAAAAATGGGAACAAAACACATGTTTGAAGAAGGTTACAATAAGACCGTGAGGGTTCTGTTCCGTGCATAAAAAAATAAAAAGATTAACAGTTCAATGTCATATAGTTATAAATACTTTACACGTGAACTAAGAGCTTTAGGCAGCTCATATGCTAAAGGCTCAGAACGCATGAGCGTTGTTGCGTTCGGGAAAATCGTTAATAACTTCGACAAAAGAGCTCCTTGAGCTGTATTTCGGACCCGTTTCTTAGGAGAAGGTTTGCTCCACAAAATTTTTGAAATACTACTCTTGTGACCTCCTACTTCTCTTTGATTTCGATGAATCAATCGGTATGGAGATTATCAACGCCGTGCACTTTACTCTTTATTTCGTTGAAAAAGACTTGCTTTACAATCTTCTAAATTCATCGTTCCATCTGAACTTTCGAAAAGACCGAAAAAGCTGTGAGGTAGATCTTCGCCTACTATATGAGCCAACGTATTTGACTTTAATTCAAAACCGTACCGAAGTTTATGAATGCGCGTGCAGCCTTTCAATGACTTGCGGGGTTACCCGAGGTACCAAGCGTTTTATACTCGCAGGCACGTCTAGTAGACTTGTCGAACCCGGAGCGATGAATGGCTTGGTTGGCACTGGAACGGCTCCGAACCAATGATCGATCGTACAGTTACAGCGGAACTTCACATCGAACGCACTACACACGCCCTTTCTACGAAATACTTCGAAAAATATTCTCCAGAGAGTTCTTACAACCAAGTGAATGACGATTTTCTAAATCTAACTATATCGGCACATTTTGAGGTTAAACCTTATTAGATTCACAAGTATAAATTGCAGGAAGTTATGTGTTGCTGTTGTTGTTTTATCCATCATTTAGGTGCAGTTCTGGGCTCTTCATTCTTTACCGAAGTTTGGTCCACTGAAGGATCGAGCTAGCGAGGGCTTACTGTCACCTTTGCTTCACTTGCGCATCTTCCTTCCTTACAAGTTCCTAATTTCCGTGAGACCTCGTGTCCCATAAACACTTTTGACTCTGTTTATTTCTATGATTTTTGAAAACAAACCAACTGAATCTCCAGTGTGAGTATGTCGAAAACTTCTGCAAAACGAAAAAGAACTCGCATTGCTGTAGTGCATGAATCCTGATTGTAATGCGGTCCTTTTACTGCTGTCCGACGTCCTCTCTTCTTCCACCACCTAGTGCAATTACAACCATGTTCTTCTTAATGTGCTATTCTTCTTAATATACTGAAGTCACTAAGTCAAGGTAGAAGATGCGAACGACAGCTCAGACACATATTTCAAGTATTTCTGGAACGGAAGATCCTTAAAATATGTGCCTCAATGCGTCGTCGAATACGCATTTGCGCCTCACACTTTCCTACCTCTCCACAAAACATCCTCCGTTATCGTCCCCTACGAATGACAGTCGATATTTTTTGAGAGCTGATCGAAGAAGCTGTCTGTCGGGAGGCATCCAACACACGTCCAGATCCATACGACCCTTTTCTCCAGGTATCTTGAAATAAAAGAAAGACAGATTAATTGCTGTAAAAATGTTGTTTTCCGTAGAGAATCAAAAACAGGAAGTTTGCCACGATTTTGGAAATTCACTACAGATATTTCGAAAAACACTATCAGGTCGTGTTTCTGAAGCCAGTCAACCAAAAGAAGCAACACCTACTTGTGCTCCTCAGGAACATGGTTGAGATTCCTCCGAGGTTTTCTGGTTCTTGGTTTGGCTTTGTTCTAGGCTTTGCTTCAGCGTCAAAATTCAAATTCTCGTCGAAATGTTTCTCCTATGTCTCTATTTTAACTTACTGAACTAGGCATTAACTTGTTTTATTTTACTTCTTCTTTTCCGCAGTTTGCGTTCCTTAGAGGCTACTGCTTTAAAAAAGTGTTTCACCACTGTTGTGAGGCTGCAAAACGCGAAATGGGGATCGCAGTGCACCGCAGGTTCAACATTGTTATCTTTGTGGGTACTTTACCGGATATTATACCAGTAACAGGTCAGATAAATTTGGCTTTAATTACGGTATAAGTGAGAGAGACAACAGTTAATAAACTGACACATAACAGGCGCTAAACATGTTCAAATAGTAAGTGAGATTGGACCAGAAAGGGAAACGGAGTGTGTGCCAAGCAAAAGAAGAGCGCGCGTTACGACGGCGTCGCTTTTTCTTCCTGTTGAACGCAGTCGGCGGCGACTATAAACATAGATGATTAGTTCCAGACGTAAATGACCTACATTGAAGATCTCCTCGCGATAAGCTTGTTCCCGTAGACGAACGGTTCCCGCTTGTGGCTTCGCTTCCGAAACGAGTGCAAAACACTCCTTGCTAAGAAACATGAAGTTTCTGAGTGTTGGAAAAGGGACGTATCGAAGAATCGTAATCTTCAGTACGCGCGGAAGCTCACTCCAGCGATGAAATTCGCCTCTTTCAGACAGGTCGAGGTCGAAATCGAGAAGCAGAGGTGCGTCTACCTCCATGTCTTCCATTTCTAGAACATCTTCTGATTAATGTCCAGTTATAAGAGGTTGCGGTGAAGAGACTAACGGGAGCTGGAGGAGGGGCAAGGAAAAAGCTTGGTTTTTCTTGGGGTGATGCCAAGACGCCTTTAACGTAAGTGAACCAGCTTGGTTGACTTACTTGAAAGGTATCACCCCACGAATCTGAGGTGGCACGGATTTCAGGTGGAGTATTCGTATACAGGATCGTAGATTATGGAGAGAAGGGTGGTTCTGTCCATTTCTTCCTAATTGCCGTAAAACACGACCCGGAAGATACGGCTTCGAGCGGTCCGGGGCGCTATTTCCCACAACGAGTTCGATTGGAGCGCGCCGTCCCTGTGCACGCGCCGCATCTTCCGCACCACCTCAGATTCGTGGTGTGATCACTTTAATTAAAATAATTATCCCAACTGACCAGATGTTATTTTTTGTCAAACGTCGTCGCAATATCTTCCTAAGCCTCTGTTTGGAACTTGTTTGGAGCTACTAGCTAAAGAAATCGTTCAAAATACGTTTTGGTTTAATAACAGTCGGCGGTTGATTGCAAAATATTTTCGGAAATCGCCGTATACACAACGAGAATAATAGGTGCTGTTAACCTGCTGATCTCTGGTGATTGTCCTCTGATTACTATGTGGTCGGAGCTTGCACTGACGTCCAAGGTAGAATTTGAATGGCTTGCTGATTGTCGGAATGCTTTGGAAGGAGCAACCGTGCTACAATCGTGAAAATCCTCATAAAGTCATGAAGTAGATGAGCGTGAACAGTAAATATGCGCACTGGAAGTTCGAATCTTACGAACGCCATGTCAGCAACACCCTTTTCAGTTCATGGTCAATTAAGGTAATTATGCCAATTAACATAACTGCGAATTTAACCAACTCTGTTCTCCGACTCACACCTCAAAAACACTTGCTTAAGTAGCGATTATGCGCACTTTTTTTTTAAGCTACCCATCAATTCCTCTTTCCCTGAGGTTCGAAAAAAAGGATGAAGGAAAATATCAATTTTGACGAGACAACGAGAACAGACTGGTATAGGCTGAGGATAGGGTAGTGCTGGTCTTAGTACTGGGAGTACTTTTCACTGACGATAAAAGCAAAGTGTCAGGAAATTGACGACAAAAGAGATCTTTCCACGAATACATGGGGTAGAGACGTGATTCACAAATACAGGTGCAATCGCGCTCAATTTCTCCTACGGGCCTAAGAGAAAAAGAGTCCGAACCATGCATATTATAACGGGTAATAGGATGAGGGCGATCCGCAACGGATCTACGATTGAGCTTCATATGAGTTATACTAGTTGGATTACACACGGACAACTAGAGTATTGTTTGTCTTCTGCCGCGTTACAAGTTCCATCGTAAAGGGCAAAGGTACAACGAAGGCCATGAACTCGTTTTAGACGCTGGACTTAAGAGAACAATTAATCTCTGAATCTTGATGATCCTAGTCGGGAACTACCCCCACCCTTATCTATTCGTTCGAGGATCCAAAAATCGAAATTTTCGCAAAGCGCTGCGTTAACTGTAATTATTAACAGATTGCCATATAATGTGATTTGAATGGCTCATGATCCGAGAGATCATAATCTTTCAAATATTGCAAACATGGAAAAAAATGCAAAAAATAACCAAGAGTAATATGAAAGGCCCACTTATATCGCCTGAATCCAAGAAAGAAGAAGAAGTGAACAGTGGGATTGGTTTCTTTCAGGTGAAAAAACAGCTTTACAAAGCAAAGCCTGTATCTTTGTGTTCTAGACATGAAAGAAAAAGATGGGTAGGAAAAGAAGATGGAAATGCGTGCCGAATTCTATTGTTATCGATTTGAATTTTTTTGTCTGCAGTGACTAACCTTCAATTCCCGTTTGTGTAAATACGTACATGACCTTTTTCTCTCGTAAGTCATAATTCACGAGAGGAATGTTTGTTAAAGGCATCACCCCACGAATCTGAAGTGGTGCAGATTTCAGGTGGAGTATTCGTATACAGGATGGGAGACTACGGAGAGGGGATGATTCCGTCCATTTCTTCCTAATTGCCTTAAAAAACGGCCCGGAAGATACGGCTTCATACGTTTTGGCGCACCGTTTTATACAAGAGGTTCGATTGGAGCGCGCCAGTCTTGTGCGGCGCTGCATCTTCCGGGCCGTTTCTCTACGGCAATTAGCAAGAAATGAACGGAATCACTTCCCACTCCGTGGTCTCCCATCCCGCATAAGAATACTCCACCTGAAATCTGCACCACCTCAGATTCGTGGGGTGATGAATTTAAAGTGTATGGAAACAACGAAACTTCTGTTTTGTTGTCATTCTTTTCTGAAATGCAAATTGCGGTTATAATCCATGAATTCTTGACTTCCTAACCAGGAAATTGAGGATTAAGCTTGAAATAATCGTCCTGTCAACAAAAAAATGCCTGAACAGCGACCGTGTACGGGGAGGTGATGATAGGGCGACGAGTGGTGACTGAGTGCGTGGAGGTAGAGTGCATTCTGAGGAACGATGAGTATCATCGCATCGAGAAAATCAGCACTCAGTGACGCCCTTATTTCTCGAAGTAAATAATTAAATCAATCGGGGCCCCAAGGCCTAAGCATTAGTCTTACAGCAACTATGACATGTAAACTTAAGTTACTAAGAAAAAAGTAAATTTTTAAAGTTTTAAAGTAAGTACTAAGTAAAAAGTAAGAGCGTCGGAGGATAAGGGCGCCACTGAGTGCCTCCCCCCTCCACCTATGTTTTTCCCATGACGGGTTTCCAAAGAAAAAACGGCTAAAATGCGAAAACTAAAGGCTAATGGAGATGTGGGTGAGTAAATCAATCTCCTTCGACTCTTGTTTCATTTGAAAACATTGCAGCAGGGGAGCGACTTTGTAATAATTGGTTTTTCTTCATATACGTATTACTATAAATGGGGACTTATGTGAACGAGAAAAAGTAGAAAACAAAACAAAACGGCAACAACACATATCGTCACAGACAAGCAGAAACAAAAGCATAAACAGGGACCTCGCGACACATTTTCTGGATCTTGAGAGAAAGACAAAAAGTGTTGCTGTTCCTAAAACAAACTAGCGGTCTTAATCTATATATTTTAAAAAACGAAATTTAAAAAAAAGACGTACAAAAACTGAAAGAAAAGGAAAGATTGCATTGACATCGGACACAAAAGAGGCAAATCGTGCAGGTATCGATTCGCAGATTGTGAGTCACACGACAACTGCGTTGCTGTTTGAAAAACAGGACGTGCACTTAGAAGCCGGCTCTGGCGAAGGCGACAACAAACCAAAAGGAGGACTTGTCCATCTCTCCAACCTCCTGAAACACGGAAATTAAACACATGAAAAATGTGCAAAAACCAGTTTTCTCTTCATCTTCAGTACTCCTCAATTGCCGTAAAAACGGCCCGGAAGATGCGGCGCCGCACAAGACTGGCGCGCTCCAGTCGAACTCCTTGTAGAAAAAACTGCGCCAGAACGACTGAAGCCGTATCTTCAGATTCGTGGAGTGATACCTTTAAAAGACCCTTTTGAAAACGAAAAAAACCCTTCCCCACTTCATTCTTTCTGCTACAGAAGCTCATACAGCCGTCAAAATTAAATAAAATAAACAGAATTAAAGAAGCGAAATAGACGATTAATCAATAAATGAAAGTAAAATAAAATAATTTCATAAATATAAGTGAACAGTGCCATAATAGATATTGATGTACAGTGCTGTAAGTAAAATGAAAATATATAATCCAATAAAGACGCCACAGATGGCTCACTGCAAGGATTACAAGTGTTTCAGTGATTTGTCCGCATGTGAGTTGAAAACATGAAGAAGTTCTCGGCGAGTACTCGACTACGCGCTTTTTCTCTTTCGAGGTTGATTACGGAGCAGTTCGAGTGTACGAAAGTAAAGTATTTTTCTGAAATTGCGACACTCGTAGCATTTACGTAAGATTTTAAATTCCTTTCACCAATTAACAGTGACAATGATTCAAAATGACTGGTGGGATCTTGTTAGGTTAAAATATACGTACATCTGTGACTTGTGCCAGAAAAAAATAGAAAGACAAGTAAGAATACATTTTGTAGGAAGAGGTTCGCTCTGTGAACCTCTCAGATTGTCTTTTTCGGAGACCCTCTTGTTTTTTTCAAAAATTGGCTGAGAAAAAGTTGGTTATTTTAGCGAATTTTTCGGCTTTTACTCAGCTAACTTTTGAGAGGACGAAGAAAGAAACTTGAAAAGGTAAGACTGAATTCTGATGGGAAAATCCAGTCCTATTTTTTGACACATTTTGACGCTCTGCCGAACATCCGAAGTTTCGCACTTTTCTTGTTGTTGGATTGCGATTTCCCCGTGGAAAAATCTGCCATCACATCTTGATCGAGCACTAAGAAAAACCACACTCTGATCTTTGTAGGTGTCCTGATTCTCTCAAAGGCTAGTTCAGAAAACTCAAAAATGAAAACAAAGATTTATCCAGGTTTCAAAAATTAGGAAAGTTAGGGCGTACATTTTGCTCAAATATAATTTCTCCTTACACCCAGAATTCCAAGACTGCGAAATTGTATTCCGTGAAATTAACTTTGAGCGTCCTTATTTAGCAACTCGTGAAGCCTGATTATTTGCACGAATCACTAATTCTATTCCTATCTCCTGCTGTAGATGTCTTTTCTCATTTATTTATAGCATCGAAATTGCTTTTTTGATTGATGTGATGATTTCTGATTCTAATACGGAACTTCATCAGTGGATTTGAAAATTTCTCACGGTAGTTTGAACGCTAAATGGGAAAGCCTCCCTTCTGTCACAAGTTCATTTCTGACAGTTTCAGTAAACGAGGCGCTACACTGCGTGCGTCATACACCAACTCTTTCGAAATCGCCCAGACCCTCACCGAATCACGTATTAAGTCATGAGGAATAAATTTGCACTGCATGATATGAGTTTATTTAACAGGTGCCGCCCCTCCTCCTCTCCTTTTCTCACTTCGTTTCATTTCCCCTCTTCCCAACCTCTTACGATCTCCTCTTGCTCCAACACCCCACTGACCATCCGACCTTCCCCCTCCTTCTGTTGGGAAAGCCTCAACCCACGCTTGACCCCGCCCACAATTTTGTGATCTACATCTGGTAACCAGGAGCTTAGCTATATATGATGAATGTAGTGGGTTCGAACAACTTCAAGTTCGGCGCAGTTGTGCAAGCGACTGCGCTTGAAGCAGCGCGGCGGAGCTAGCGGTTGGAATCAAGGTCGGATTGTCACCAGTTTTACTAAGACTGCAGCGTTGAGTGGTGCTGGCTATAGTCGGCTCCTCGGTCCGTTGCGCTACGCCCCACCGCAACTCTTCCAGCGCAGCGCCACTACACCGAGCCTCAAGTCGTCATTTTTCCGAATTCATCGTCGTGGTTACGTTTGCGATAAGCGCCGCTCGAAAGCAGCGTTCGCGAACATTGTCGATGCTGCATTCTAAGCACACCATTAGAAAATTGAGGCCGAGGTGTGACTCTCAGGAGTAATAGCGAAGAGCAAAAAAAGCAACTGCGAGAGAGAGGCCTTGAAAAGGTGCTCTGAGACTAATTCGACACTGAACTCCGTGTCAAAGTAATTGAAATCAACACCAAGTCGAGCTGGAGTCTCCCCATCCGCCGTTTGCCTTGCTATGATGTAGGGTCGGAAGTGTCGGCAGCACTGTCTAAGGTGACTCAGAAGGGAATGGAGAAGACGCTGCTAAGACGGCTGCTCTGTCACTGTTAACCAAGGATATCTCTTTAATTAAGAATTTAACGCAGAAATGTGTTTGCGTGGATGGGCTGTACGGGAATTACATGTCAAAAGCATCAACATTACCTTCTTACAAAGTCACAGATGACCTTAGATCTTCTGGTCACATTCTAAACAGATCGTCAGTACGTGTTGTTCAAGTTGACCTGAAGATGCTCTCCTAGACTGGAAAAAGCTGTTTGCTCGCGGAAGGAGTTTTTGGACAAAGAAAAGCGAGAAAGAAGTAAAAGATGATTTGATGACACTCAGCGGTGACAGGCAATTCAGAGCACACGTCATTTTCCTCTGAATATGGAACAACGACGAATGGATAGAGCCCTATGCAAGCTGCTGCTAGGTGAGCCCTTGTCAAATATCTAACAGGATGGTCCCACATGTGTTCAGGGACAACACATCTCGGCCAGGGTACTGGTAAACTTATTGGGTCATGATATCCTTATGTTCATCAGAACAAATACGTCGAAAACTGAAAAAAAGAACAACACCCTATTTTCCACAAATTCGGGCATCAGAGATCTTTCTTTACTCCAGGACACAACTGTTTGCACGAAGATTGAGTGAAGAGACGGAGAGTGGCACAACTTTGCATGGAATTTGCAAACAGCAGAACAAGAGGCTTCCTTTTTGACGAATAATCTGCTGTGTTGTGTACTAGGGTGTCTACTTCAGGCTCTATCGCCTCAGAGCGCACTAGGAAGCATGTAGCATTCAAGGCAGCGTGTCACGAAATTGCCGTAGTAGGAAACCTCGTGGAAACCCGTAACGTCCAGGGTGTAGATACCGGAACCGAGCGTGGCTCCACTCAACTTTCCTTAATCGTCGTAAAAAAAAGAGCGTGGGAACGGTGTTTGTTCCTGCGAGGTTCTTCCCAGCAGCCTACCCATTTGTTTTATCTGACTAGGCTAGTGAGAAAACGTCATTGATTTTCAACCACACGCCCGTGGATGTGGCGCGTGCACAGGAGCGGTGCGTTTGAGCTCACCTCGTAGGAAAAAACGACGTCTTCTACGACCGTTCTTTACGACGATTGGGAGAACCTGAGCGGATCCGCGCTGGGTCCTATAATCTACAAACCGAACTGTACGGGTTTCCTGGTGCTTCCGTGCTACGTCAATCTCCTGATCCACTGCCTTCGAACAAAAACATACGAATAGACCTTTCACTCTGAATTATAGTAATAGCACGTCAACCGCCATTCTAAAGATAATTTCAGTTAGGAATAGCTCAGAAGTTTCCATACTTCATGAAGCCGCTGTTCCAACAAGAAATAGAAGATTGCAAGACCTCAAAACTGCCGAGCTAACAGTATAAAAATTCAATCGGAATTTGTTCCGTAGTCTGTAGTCTTCTCTTTGAAACTCCCCCATTTAGAGTCATTTCCTTTGTTGGAGGTATTATTTTAAAATATAATGTTTCGCTCTCGTACCCAATGTCTTTCTGTTCTGTTTTTTCTCAGCATGTTAGTCAACAATAAATGTTGGCGTTTAGGCAATATTTATATTCTTTTCTGATGATCGTGACATATGGTGAGAGAACATGTGTAAGTTGCTATCTTTCAGGTATTTAGTAGTAGAAGTTGTGTTTTTCTCGTCTGTCTGAGCAATAAAGGATAAAGGATAAAGTTTCTGGCGTTGATCAATCTGCTTGGGATGCGCCCCCACGTTCACTTCAATTCAGAATCGTTTGAGGTTTACGAACGTGTATCTGGCCTATACAGTGACTTGCGGTGGCTAGCCGATGTGTCAAGTCAGTGCTTTTATCCTCCCAGACAAGTCTGGTACCAATTTATCGACCCCGGAGGGATGAAAGGCTTGGTGAGTACTAGGGCGGATTCGAACCTCCGATCGATCGTGCAAGAAGCGGAGCCTAACCGCTACACTACACCCGCCCATGTGTGAGCAATAGTTGTTAGAATGGAACATATTTGTATTTCGCTTCTTGTCTACATACATACTAAATCACGTGCGCCAGAATCGTACACGTGACTTATATCTTCTCGTTGTATGTTTCTGTCATTTACCACTACTTATTTAATTTTTTTGCTGCATTCGTTTCGTTTTTTTCACGTTATTGAGAGTAATAAGCGAATATGTAAATAAATAAGTAAACTCATGTTAATTGCTATAAACATCTTGATGGGACCTGTAAGCAAGCACTCTCGCTAGTTGTGCACACGGATTGAGTTCGGCTGTTACGTATAGTATGAGAAGTTGAATTTTGAAAGCAATACTCATAAAAAAATTAGTACAAATGAGGACGTTTAGAGAGCCAACCAGAACTTCTGAATAACTAGAGGAACACTAATTAGTCCTATGGGTAGGCAGTGTTCCTCAGAAGTTCTGGTTTTTAACTTTCAAATTTGTACTAATTTTTCAACAGTATTGCTTTCAACATTCAATTTCTCACAGTATGCGTAACAGCCGAACTTAATCCGTGTGAACAACTAGCGAGAGTGCTTGCTCACAAGTCCCATCAAGATGTTTACAGCAATAAACATTAAATCAAAAAGTTCTTCTGAGATAAGCAGGATTATGAACAGGTGGATACCTTTCGGTTTGAAGCTGTGTTTGCACATCTGGTTTTCTTCTCTCTTCATTTAAAAGTCCGAATAAAACGGTTTTGTGGGAAAATATTTTTCGCACGAAATCTATTTCCTGGCGAATTTGTTCCAGAGTATTAGTATGGACCTCTACTGCAACTACACAGTTTAATATGCCGTTAAGGTCAGAGCTCCATTCGCATTGTTTACGTCAAACAGAAGAATCGCAGAAAACGAACATAATTTGAGCTATTCAATTCCGGTCGATGAGCACTGTGTAAGACAATAACACAAACATATTTCGCTTTTGATCTCGATTCTTACCCTCTCTTCTGTTTTACTTTCACTTACTTTATTTTTACTTGCGGGAACTATTTTATATATTCGGGAAATTAAAATTCCTGACAACTTTGAACGTCACACTCCTTTAAGTGAACATTGATAGGCAGACGGCAGTCATCAAAAATTATGTTGGAACCAACAAATCTACCACGACAAAAAAACAAAGATTATAGGTCAACCTGTGGAAAAAAATAGTGTAGGATTATCCTGCTTTCTTTTGGAATAAAAAACATGCATTGTTTTCCCATAAAATTCCTCCTTTGCTTATGTCACTCAAAGCGTTTCAGTACATTTACGACTTCACCACTTTATTTTTGCATTGCGAAGGTTACGGTAAACCATCCAGCTGGGGAGTTCTGTTCTAGGAAGCATCGTGAAAATGGAGAGCTGTCAGCGCGTGATTCTTTTAACAGCTGGTTTTTCTCCCAATATAAATGACTGCAAAAAAATTGCAGGCTTATTGATCTCTACGAACAACGCTACTAGAGAAACCACGAGACTTTACTGAAATGGAGTACGTAAGGATAGGAGGTTAATAAAACCATAATATTTCACTTTTGCTCCAAAAAGAACTCCTTAACGATCTTTTATCAGCTCTTTGGATGCGAGTGAGAGTTGGAATGTGCGAAAAGTAGCTGAAAACTTCTCACAGCTGCATCGATAGACAGCTGTCAGATTTTAGGGAAAAAGTTCTCCAAACAGTAAGTGTACTAGATGAGGACTACTCCTTTGTCCCTTTATACGAATCACTTCTTCTGTTTCCTTAAAACAACACATTTGATATTTTCTCTTAGCAAAAAGTCCAAGAATTATGATAAATAGCTTCAAGTAAACGATGAATGTCGGCAATAATTCCCGAAGAAAGGACGAAAAGTTCGAAAAAATGGCTGCTAAAGTAGTGCTGAATCGTCTTAGTGTTTCCCTCGTGAATTCTCACAATTAGTCCTCAACATTATCCCCTTTCCTTTGCTTTCTCTCGCCGTACCATTGAAGCAACGCATTTTTCTGGATGACGGAACAGTACCAGTGATACTGTAGTCTGTGAACGTGATGCATGCGCGGAAAAACCTTCGTAACGTGATGCAGTAATCGAATTGATTTGTAATTCAAACAGACAACAGCATTGCCGCTTCTCTTTCAGACCACAATTTTCACCTCTGGCTGAAGTGAATTTCAGTATTTACTGAAGCATCTTAAATTAGGAACTTTTACTCACTCACAGATGCACATTTCACCACTTAAGAAGAGAAAAATCCGTAGAGTTGCTATCTAAAGTTCGCACTTGCAGAACTTTTACGAATTTGTGGCACATACTTTTTCTTATAATGAATTCTGTGAACTATCGCTGTGATTTGCTTCAATTCTCAACATCTTCTATCTTCTTTACCCTACTGACTGGGTAGCGGTGATGATTTCCAATAGAGTCAGATCCTTAAAAACTACTGCACATTGTGATTTGTCGCGTCTTCTTCTTTTTAAAACCGCTCCTCTACTCTTTATATGCACCTTTGTTTACGTTCGATAAGGCGCGTACGTATTACCAAGAAAATAATTGTAAGCAGTTGATTAGTCCGTATTTTGTGTGAGTATGAATGTAGAAATCAGTGTGCGTATGGACGCAGCTCGCTGAAAATTATTTCTTTGAATGTCCATGCTTCGTTACTACACGGCTTGGAAAGGAATAAAAACTATTTTGTATTCTCTCTTTTTCACTCTTCTAGCGATCATTAAGATCATTGATCTTGAGATATTTGTTCAAAGCCAGCATATCACGAAATTGACAATGTTGGGATCCTTCACAGAATAGAAAGGTATGGGGTGTAATTTTTTTTTCTTCGATTATTCCGCGCTCGATTATTCCCGTGATCATAGCCAATTCTCTTTGGTAACCCAGAATGAAACCCAATATGGGACGGGATCAAACAAAGGGAAACACCCCCGTGTGATCCGATCTCCCCGACGATGCCGCTTATTACGCAATAGTACGTGGGCGACGGAGAACCCACACAATAGATGGCGCATTGAGGATTACTTTTACCGTAATATCCGTAGTAATTTGCATCGTTGCAGATACGGATCACCCAAGCCCGTTTCACACGCTCTTTCCTCAGTTACGAGGGAGAATTAAGCGTCATCAGGCTCGTATACCTATTCCTATCTATTCGCGGATAATATTCCCTACATAGGCGATTTCGTATTACTCTGCCGTTAAACGTTAAAGGAACACTTTATCGAAGCCACTTTCTCCGTCATTACCACGACTACCATATCTGTCCATACAAAATCATTGCTTTTGTGAGTTACTCTTCTTTGGCGCCCTCGCAACACTTGACTAATCCTCCACTTATTTAGAAAATGAACTGCATCCCATCAGCAGCAGAAATCGTTAGACGGCCACCATGGATTGCTGCGCATTGTTTACAGACGCTGTTATCATTGGCTACTCTGCTACTGTCTTTTAAATTCGTCATCGTATTCAGACACTCCTCGCTTCTTAATGATTCAACTGTAATGCTAGTGTCACTTTTAACCGTATTTGCGAATCTGCATGCTTTTTTCTTAATAGGAGTTCAGGTTTGTGATTCTAATGTACTGAAGATTCCAGCTATTATGCCATAACTTAACATCTGACTGAATTTTGCAACTCGCAGTCCTGCAAAACATATGTCGCCACTTCCACGGAGTCGAGCACTTCTTGGCCTCTTTGCACCCGACTGAACCGATGCAGAGGGCGATGCGCTGGCACTGAATGGAAAAAATTCTGCAACGGCTAAAAATATGAAGAACTCCTAGTCATGTACAATAATATGAAGGAAAATGAACACCACAAAACAACAGATAACTACCACAAAAGCGAGAAAAACAATCGTGAAAGACCTCTGCGGCTTCATCTCTCTGTCTATTACCGTCTCATCAATCGGAGAGTGCAGAGAAGTAGGGTGCCAAATTCTGTCTTCGCCAAGCAAGCGAAGATGGACTCAATATGCTTGCCAGCGAGTGTGCATACTTGGCCATCATAATCTTGATATGATTCCTATTACACAAAGCTTTGTGTATGCTACTTCTTCTGACAGGAGGGAATTTTCACCTTGTTTTGAAGAATGCTGGGAGTCAAGAAGCCTCAACTATCTCTAATTACTGCTAGGAATTAGTACTAGCTCAAAGGCATCACTCCACGAATCTGAGGTGGTACGGATTTCAGGTGGGGTATTCGTATACGGGATGAGAGACTATGGAGAGAGGGGTGATTCCGTCCATTTCTTCCTAATTGCCTTAAAAAATGGCCCGGAAGATACGGCTTCAGACGTTCTGACGCACTATTTTCTACAGGGAGTTCGACTGGGGAGCGCCAGCCTTGTGCGGCGCCGCATCTTCCGGGCCGTTTTTTACGACAATCAGGAAGAAATGGACGGAATCTCCCCCTTCTCCATAGTCTCCCATCCCGTATACGAATACTCCACCTGAAATCTGCACGACCTCAGATTCGTGGGTGATGCCTTCAAACTATGTCCCCAGTATTTACGTGTTCCTGTTATGCCAACGAGGTTTTGTGAAGCTTTATTGTTGGCCTGACGTTTCGACAACTTCGTCCTTGTGAAAGGCCTGAAAAGGGTTCGAAACATTTGGTGCTATGCCATATCCTATCAAACTCTTCTCCTCTCGTTCCCAAACCTCGATATCGTTTTAAATGCGCTACACAAGAACTCTAAAAGGAAAACAAACTGACTAGTATCACCGACTAACCACCGCATTCTTACATATTGTCATACAAAGAACGAATTTGATGTACGCACTGTGCAGTATCCTTAAGTACTGGTGTGTGATGGATAGTGCTCAGAAACTGCATGTAGGGCAATCCTATCCCATGTGGGCTCTTTTGCGAGCATAGTTGCAAGGTGATGTTGTATTAGTGAACATCCCGAACGACAGCATTGGAGAAACTGGAAGGATGCTAAGCCTGCGTTTCAAGGAGCGTTCAGCTGGTAAAAGGCGTGGAAACACAATGACACAAATAGGGCGCCACAGAAATGAGAAACATGACGGGAATGAGTTTGGAGTAAAATGTACGATATTAGCTCACGGGAAAGAAATATCTGCAAGAAGGCATTGCAAGCATTCTAGATTTCCGTCAGGGATCCATCCATGAATAAGAAATGAGTGCCTACCAATTACTAATGACTTTATGCTGTTCATAACACTCTGTGAGCTGTAAGACTGTAAGAGCATGCAGTTAACGCTATCTAGACACCGATCATTAAGGATACTGCATAGTATCTAGATCTCATTCGCTTTGTGTGACAATCTGTAAGAATGCATTGGTTAACCAGCCCCGCTAGTCGGTAATAGTGGTCAATTTGTTTTTGTTTTGGAGTACGTGCGTAGTAAACTCAGAACTATATCGGGATTGGCGAGGAGAGAGGAGGAGTTTGATGGGAGATCCACAGCAGCAAAGACCTCAAACCTTTTTAAGGCCTTTGACAAAGGCGAAGTTGTTGAAACGTCAGGCCAATAATAGAGTTTCAACAAAACCTCGTTGGCATAACTAGAAAACATAAATAAAGTTCCCAAGGCAGATGTTTCAACAAGATAGGAACTGGTTTCAACAAGATATTCATATCCCTAATCTATTTAAGCAGTGCAATTATGGTAACAATATATTCAGGTTTACGATCTCGTTAACAGTATATTATACACGGACTCCTGCAAGCTGAGTTTGAAGACATCAGACTGTGCTATTCCTAACTTCATTATCATGCTTTGCATTGTTGGAATGGTTATATGCCAAAATGCTTTGTGGATTGATCGATTCGCTGCAACTATATTCGCAAAATTCCATCGGCAACATTGCAAACAGTTTGGATTCGTTCTCTGTTTTGCAGTGGTAAGCAACGTTTCTTGATTTTTTATTTCAATTTTTTTACTAATATTCCGATTCTACGGAGGAATCGAATCGTGTTTCAATCTTCAAAACCTTATTTAATTTTGTCGCAGACATCAATGGCGTTTCTTGTGCCGTTTCTAATATTACGCCATGATCCATACAACGATTTGGTATTAACATGCATGATGACGCCAGCTGGAAGTGCTACTGAGATCAATCACCTTTTCTACTCATTTATTGTGCTAAACCTTTTATCTGTTGCTGCCAACATCTTTCTCCATTTAATCAACCGACGAAAGGAAAAAAGGTGAGAAGAATATGCTGCTGTGTCGGAACGATTTCCAACGGTTTAACAAGACACTAAATAAAACAGCTCTGCTGTCGTGTTTCGGGTTTCGTGGCCTTCCTTTTTCCGCATCTGCAGTCGGCTCAGAATGATACGATTTGTGGTGCAATCGTCTAATTGTGCTCGCGCTAGAATCCTTTTCTCCAATCGGCTGCGGAGGCACCCACCGCATCATCTTGAGCGCACCACTTACACAATGACACCACAAGTCACCTCCGTTGGACTCACCAGTGTCATGAGCACTCGTGGAGCATTTTGTTCCTACTCGTATTTTAACTTCATTGCAAAAACAAATTGTTTCGATCCGTGGAAGAACCCTCAAGGGCATCACATCATGGAATCGACGCTGTTAGGATCACACCACGAAAAGATGATCGCTAGGGTTGCACATCACGAGTATGAACGCGACCACACTGAATCCCACCTGATTCTGCCTGGAAAACAGCTTTCCAATTGAATTTTTATAACGAGTGGGGGCAGGAGCCGTAAAGGGAGGGACGGCAAAGGAAGAGAGAAAGAAAGGGACTGTGCGGTGAACAGCAGTGGATGGAGGATGTCACGATAACCAGCACAAAATATTAAGTAACGTTAAGTGATTACATACACTACAACTACACTACATTACATCAAATAGTATCAAATAATTACATACAGTAATAAATATTGCATTAAGTTTCAGACGCAGGCCAGTAACATGGAAGTACCAACATTTTATTTAGTAGATGTACAACGTGTTGACAATATGACAGGACCACGCAGGTTCTACACCCTGCTGAGTGAAATTTTTACAAGAGAGTTAGAGACTGGAAACCACTTCTAAAAATGAAGAATTTGATTTTATTTGATTTTACGTAGTTTATAGCAGTTTAAAAGTGGATTTAAAGGGACCAATGACCAGAAAAGCTCAGGTTCTGTGCACATTGTTAGCTTTGGGAGAACACGAATAAGTTCGTCATAAGGAGACCAAAAGAAAAATTTTACGCAGCTTTTCAGAGAAGATTTGACCTAAAAATAGTCATATCGCTGTTTTTTCCTTCTTCCTTGTCCCATCAAAAATTTGGAAAAACGGCGAAGTCCTGGAAATTGATTGATATTGCATCTGATAGAAAAGATCCTCGGCTATAAAAAAGAAGATGATTTGTTTCGTGATAACTTACTCTGAGTTAGTGAATTTTATTCAAAGTCACACACTTTTCGTCAAGCGAGCAAAAACTGAGATTTTAGCATGTTTTCTCATTCCAGAAAAGTGGAACGGCGTTTCGAAAATTTGCCTGTATATTCGGATAGAAGGACTAAGGAAACCCTTGTGTGCAAAATTTATCCGTTCCGGACCGCCTGCTTCTCTTAAAATTTGAATGGGACGGATTTAAAAAAAATCGGAAATTTTAAAACTTTGCCCGGTGAAAATTCCAAAAAGACTAGGAGCTGAGAAAAAACAGCGACATGACTGTTTTTGGGACTAACATTGTTCTATAAAAAACTACCCAAATTTCTTCTTTTTGTCCTCTTATGACGAAGCCATTCGCGATTTCCCAAACCTAACAATGGGCACAAAATTTGAGCTTTTTTGGTCATAAATTCCGATAAATCCACTTTTAAACTGCTGAACACCACGTGTAATTAAATTCTTGATCTTTTAGGAGAAGTTTGAAGTTCCTAACACTTTTGAAAAAATTTCACTCAGCAGGGTGTTAAACCTGCGTCGTACCATTAAAGGCATCACCCCACGAATCTGAGGTGGTGCAGATTTCAGGTGGAGTATCCGTATACAGGATGGGAGACTACGGGGAGGGGGGTGATTCCGTCCATTTTTGTAAAAAACGGCCCGGAAGATACGGCTTCATTCGTTTTGGCGCACCATTTTGTACAAGAGGTTCGATTGGAGGCGCCAGACTTGTGCGGAGCCGCATCTTCCGGGCCGTTTTTTACGGCAATTAGCAAGAAATGGACGGAATCACCTCCCTCTCCGTAGTCTCCCATCCCGTATACGAATACTCCACCTGAAATCTGCACCACCTCAGATTCGTGGTATGCTGCCTTTAAACGATTTTTTCGGGTTTTTTCGTCCTTCTCTAATTCGACGTACTAATTTTAATTCGACCTGATTCGACCGACTCTTCTTTTTTTTTGTCGTATTATGTGCTTTAGTCAGTGTGTAAAGATATTTTACAGGTTTTAGAAAAAAAATGAATAGAAGAAAGTGGAGATATTTTAATACCAATGTTTCAATTTCATTTCAGCAAAGTTGCTTCTTCTACTACTTAGTATTTCTTCGCTTCTGTCAGCTACCAATTTCCTTATTTCGAATTCATTTGCTATTTGTTGCTCGGCTAATTTTCTATTTTTCTTCTTCAAAGATTTTTCTTCTCTTCTTCTTTAAAAGGCATGAAATTTCCAATATATTAAAGGCATAACCCCAAGAATCTGCTCCGGGTTTCAGTCGAGTAGCACCTATACGGGGTCGTACATGTTGGGGAAGAGGGTGATTCCGTCCATCTCTCCTTGTATCAGTGTAAACGGACGACCGCGTAACGCTGTTTCTCACGACGTCCTCTATTGCGCCGCGCCATCCTGGCGCCCTCCCCGCCTGCGATTCGTCCGATGGGTTTTCGACGAGTCGCGGGGGGGGGGGGGAAATAATTGCGCATTGCATCAGAAGCCGACGTAAGAAACAGCGTTCCGGCGTCCGTCTACACTGATACAGGGAGAGATGAACCGAATCACCTTCTTCCCCACAATCTACCATCTGTCTAGGCATTACCCGGCTGAAACCTGTTCCACCCCAAATTCCTGGGGCGGTAACCGAAAACTGTAGAAAAGAACATCGGAGGAGGAGAAGATGATGAAGGGGTGGGGCAGTCGTATTTGAGAGTGTCGTCACCGTGCTTGATCCTGACAAGGCCATTTCCCATGCCTTTTTTCAGGACATATAGGGAAAATAAAGCCTGATCGCTCTCATAGTTGTAATCTACACCGCTAGCGTCATCTTTCAGTGAAGAGACTCCAGCATTGTCGATTTTTGGAACGTTATTTCAAATCTTGTTTGTGGTCCACTCTTAGGAACACTACTTCTGGAATCATTTTACCATGTAAAAATCCAACATTTCAAATAACTTTAACTGCTTTTACTAGCATACTATCATGTCGTAGCATACGAGGGGAATAACCATAATACCTGTGTTTCTAGTAGTACGTAGACATGAAGGTGTCATCGCATTCATGAACGATCATAACGATTTTCCTTCTCTTCTTCTTTTTCTTTTGTTATGCTTTTAGGAACGACTTCGAAACGTCAAAAAGATGAAACGCTTGTCTCTTTTCCGATAGTTCATTATTTTATATCCATCTTTCATTATTATTTGATTCTTTAGATTAAGATTTAATGTGACGAAACGATTTCAAGCGTTCGAAAATGCGCTCGTTACGAAATGGGTCGGAATGGTTGTTTGGGTGCAGTTCGTATTCATGACCGCCTACTCATTGGCTATGTTTCTAATTAGATCGCATGGAGAAAATCTGCCTGAACCTACGAAACTAGTGCTAAGAATCTGGTTTTATGTGAGTTTATAGCAGATTTCCGCTTTGAACTCCTTGTTATAAGGGGGAAACTTCGTTAGGATTATTTCATCTTCTTTTTTGTTTACATAGAGTTACTCAGGATGATTATTTCCAGCTGGTCCCATTCTCCACAGTTTCATTACCGTTAATTTCGCTGTTTGCTCTCCGACTGTGCACAACGACGCGAATAGCATCAATTACACGGATGACAAGTCAAAAAGCAGACCACAGCACGTACATGAATCACTTGATGGAAATGTGGAGTTGAACGAATGCGAATAGACAGCAGAAAGCTGAAGAAGAAAAGAAAAGTGCCCGAAAACAGATGAAAAAGGAAATATGTTCTCAGAAGTCTTGAAGAATTATTTAATTCATCGTATTTGGTTGCTAATTTAAAGTAGAACCTAATAAAAACATTCACACTGAAGAATTTGAATGGAATTTGACGTATTCTGGATGGTATAGGTTGTCGGGAATAACACTATGTATGTTTAATGGAATCAGTAATGAATAAGGACCACCAGAACAAATACTGCATAGTTTTAAAATTTATTTTAAGGGAATAACAAAATAAAGGTATAAGAACAGATGATGAATAAATGGAATAAATGTCTCTCAACACATTCGTACGTGGCTAAATACACACAGACCGAAATGAATAGAGCGTTAGTAGGAAGAAAACAGATATCTACAGAGAAAGGAAAAAACATCGTTCTCTGTAAGCCACATTCATCGCTTTCCATTTCGTTTCGTTCATAGACTGCTGCTTAAAGACAGCATTCCACGATTCTGACCTGGTGCGGAATCACAGCCAAAGTGTAGAGTTCGCTTAGTAGACTGTGGAACTCGGCCTGGTACCGACTTCTTTCTCTTGTCGTCGTAAAAAAAACGACGTGGAAGATGCTTTTTCAACGACGATTTCAGTTGCAACGCGCCACTAGTGTGCATCAAATTGCGAGCGGAGAGTTGAGCGGAACGAGTACGTAGAGGAGCTTCTAATTACCTCCTTGAAATTGAAGCGGTTACCACACCGTTTTTTAACAACGACTAGAGAGAGAAGACCCGAACTACCCCAGATGCTGCAATCTACAATCCCGTCTCTAGCTTTTCTCACGGATTCCCTCACCACGTCAGATTCGTGGTATGCTGCCTTTGAGGATTTCGGAGTTTTAAACTGCGAAGTGTTTGATTCTTGTCTTAATAATGAACTTTCACTCTTCCCTTCTGTTGTCTCAGTTTCGCAAAACTAACTACCTATTTTCGCAAATGCTTACTAAATCAACCTCTAAACGCCAGAGGAATGTCTCCTGACGATTGTGATCAAAGTTTCGCACTAAAGTAATAAATAATATAATGACACATAGTAGAGTCAGAGCGACATGAAACACTGACAGTTGCGTAAGCGGCTGCGCTCGAAGCGGCGCGGTGGAGCGTTGGGTAGCGGTTGCGATCGTGTAAGGATCCTCGCTACCCCCACCCTTCTCTGCAGTTCCCCATGGTCCCACCTCGATTCCAACCGCTGTCTCCACTGCATCGCTTGCAGCGCAGCGAGCGCTTACGCAATGTCCGTGCTCCAAGTCATTTTGACTCCGACTATATGAATGCATACAGAATAAGGACACCTGGAATATCCATGCCGAGTAGCTGAAACAATTTGCGAGAATTACGACTCCCGCTGAAGGACAGCGAGGAACACTGACCACTTTTCGCCTCGGGGCTGCGGTTAGCATGGAGCATATCTTAATCGAAATCGGAAAAGCCGAATTGTTTTTTCATGTGGAACGTTCTCTTCTTCTGACCTTAAACAATGATCGGAGTTGGAACAATGAGCATACTGCATGCTAGAGTCACCGAAGATCCGCCACTGATCTTCTTACGAATAATTACCCGAAATAGAACTAAATAGTAAGAAATGTTCTATTCTACGAGTTAGTCTTGGTAGTTGTATTCAGGACAAATCATCTGAAGTGCCGAATTCCGGTAATCTGAAAGATGGGGGTTTTGAGTACGCAGCCAACTTTGGCTTGTCATCGAAGAACCACCGAACTAGCCCGCTATCACCTTCGATACCGCAAATGCTCTATCGCAAGATATCCAATTTTTGTAAAGTTCTAAACTAATTAGAAGGGAAAAAGGAAGCAATTGGGGTGGGTGGCGCAGTCGGGTAGTCCGTCGTAGCCACACGGTCGATGGTTCGAAACCGCTCTAGTGCAAACAAAGCCTTTCATCCTTCCGAAATCGATAGATTGGTGCCAGGCTTGCCTAAACTGCAACGATTAGGAAATGCAGTAAAACGTGTTGGCCATCCCAAGTGACTTTACTTCATCTTTCAAGAAGCAATTAATTGGTCAACCTAAGGGGTACTTGGGTGAAAATGGGACGTCGACAAAGCTGAATCACTACCGTACTGTCAAACCGCACCAAAATTTATGTACTTGTTCCAAGGAGATTCTTTGAAAGCATGCTGTCTACTTGAGGTCTCAGTGCAATGACCGCGATTGCGGCCGTGAGCCCGCATCGTTTGTCCTTCTTCAAATCGTTTTCACGGCTTGGTCGCTGTCGCCGACGCATTGCTGAGGGTTATCGGGATTTCTCTTGGTGGATTTTAGTGGTTGTTTAGTGTCTCTTTTTCTTCTGATGAAGCCTTTCCTATTTTCCATCTTCTTGCTCTTCTAGAGTTTGGCGATTACATACTCCATATGAAGCATCTGAATACTTTGTTATGAGCTCGTATATAGGTCTTTGCGTACCAAGCATTGCATCGCCACGATGAACCCCTTTGTTTTTAATTCTATTGTATCCCTATATCTTTCCTATTAATTTTTGTCTTTGTTCTACGATATTCGAAGTTTAACACCTTGCTTGAAGAATGTACAACAGCTGTGGAGGAGCTGGCGGCGGAGGAAATGTCTATGACCAGTATGACATTAATTCACAAGGAATGAATCAAAACAGAGTAAAGGTTTCTTTTCTTTTTTGAATGTGTTGTGACACTCCATATAATTTAGTTTTTGCCTTGCCTTTCCCTTCTTTCTTCTTCTCTTTTTCAAAGACATCTTGTTCATTTCTAGGTCGAGGATGCTTTATCGTATCTTGACCAAGTAAAAACTCAATTTGCTGACCAACCCAACGTCTACACTCAATTTCTTGATATAATGAAAGATTTCAAGTCCCAAGCGTATGTTCATCTATTGCAGGGCCACTTTACTTACTTGATAGACAGCATTTTAGCATCGACACTCCCGGAGTTATCACCAGAGTTAGCAGATTATTTCACGGAAGATCTGCTCTTATTATGGGTTTCAACACTTTTCTTCCTCCTGGATTTGAAGTGCGAGTTGTAGGATCACGCATCACTATAACAGAACCAAACGGCAATACCCAGGTGAAAATATGTAAGCTGTAAACCAGGAGCTACTGGGTCATTCCACAAATGATGCGACTTTCACAGTTGCACCGAAAGAGTATTCCTCGTCACCGGAAAGTGAATTCTGGAGGAATGGCATTGAAAGTATGTCAGAAGGAAAAAGTTCCTAGAAAAACAACGTATTAATATGTACAGCTTAGACTTAAGGAGTCTGTCTACGGTTTTGTACTGGAAAAATAAAGGAACTCTAGGGCCCGCATTATTTGTGAGATGACCCACCCCTAGTTTTTTTGTGTTTGTGGCTCTCCTTTTATTCTTGTTTTTTAGGTAGTCATGAATAATCCAGAAGCGGAACGTGTTGTTGAACAGGAGAAGGACCAGGAACAAGCTACCATACAACCCATCCGTTCAATAGTCGAACAAGCTACTACAGAAAGTGTCCAAGGCACACCTACTCCTGCCGCTATTGCATCTTCGCCCAGCGCGGTATGTTCTAACTAATCAAGCATTTATGGTTGCAGAGAGCCATCCTGTCCATCTTTTTTATCTTAGTTTATCTCTCTTCTTGTAGATGACCACTCCAATTTTGAACCATAGCAGTCAAGACATTAATGAAGCCATAGGCTATGTCAATCGTATAAAGGTAATCATAACAGTTTTTCTTTTGATTCCTGAAAACAGATGTGGTGTTATTTTTCAGGCACGGTTTGCGAACAAACCAGTGGTATACAAAAAGTTTCTGGATATATTACATTCTTACCAAAGGACCGTTGATCAGCAGGTGCTGTTTCTTTCCAGTGTTCATCACTCAGTTTGTTTCATTGTAGTGACGGAACTTTTAGAGCATCTTGGATTCAAATGGAAGTTTTAGGCGCGGACACCACAAACTGAGAAAGTTGTTTTGGATGAGGTCACTGCTCTTTTTGGCGATGAACCGGATTTGCTCGAAGAGTTCCGACATTTTCTTCCAGGGGTTCATGGATTCCGAGGCTCTTCGGATGTTCCATGGGATAACAGTGAATTAAAGGAGGCTAGTTGCTCAATTTCTTTAAACTGGTATGTTTGTATCGCGAAGTATTCAGGCTGAAATTATCATTTCTTCCGATTCTGATGAAGCTCCAAATCAGGAGGAAATTTCGGATTCAGAACCGGAACTAGGAGTTAAACCGAAGAGAAAAAGGTGTTCGAAAGTCACTGCTAACGCCACAAGGGTCTGCGCTACTAAGATTTGTTTCATCTTTTCGAAATAAAAAATTAATTTTTTTTTCATTTTGTACAAATATTTCTACGTTTCAGCCTGTTACTCGTTCATCCAATGCATCCGTATGGAAAAGAGATGTTGATATAAAAGACGCTGCAATGAGTGCAAGCGTGGAAGATATTGTTTATTTTGATAAAGTAAGCGTTGCTTGGTATCACTGTTTGGTTTTCTTTTTTTCTCTCCCTCAAGTATGGATGCACAGACATTTTGTTTGAAGATCCGCCGTTGTTTGGACGAGAGAAAGCATGATACTTTTCTTCGCGCTCTAAACCTCTATAGTGCATCGATAATATCCGCCAGCGAACTTCTCACAATGTTGGACAATGTATTTGGTGAGATGTGATTTACAGTTATTTTTTCAATCGATGGAATCAAGTCAATTATGCAGAGGAAATTTAATAGCTATGATCACAAATTAATACTTTGGTTTTTTTTATGGATTTGTGTATTCCATTAGTGACATATCTAACACTGAACGTGTGCAGGAAAAATCTCAGGAACAAGTTCCATAACCTATGCAGAATGAATAGTGATAAAATATAGGGTGAGATTCCTTCATTCTGTTTATGCGGTTACTTCAGGAAATCAGGCCTATCTTCTTGATGGCTTACGGCGGTTACTCGGCGTTGAAGACGATTCTAACAGTACTTCCACTGTTGGAACGATCGAGCAACGTTTTTCAAGTGACCTGGCTCACCAAATTGATTACTCCAGTTGTAAACAGCTCGGAGTTAGCTACAGGTATATTTTCTATCTTCCTTTGTGTGTAGTAAAGGTTCTTTTGAATACTGTCAGTTTTGTTGGTAAGGTGTTCATGTTCTTTCTTCAATGTTTTTTCTTCCTAATTCCGAGCTCTGGGACTTTGTGCATTTTCCAAAAATAGTTTACAGAAGCCTACCAGACAGCTTTAAACGGCCAGTTTGCTCAGGAAGAACACCTCTCTGCCATGAAGTGCGTATTTCGCTATTGTTTTTTTTTTCTTTTTCATGTTCGACTTGGTAAGTATTTCCTTCTAGGTATTGAATGATACGTGGGTATCGTTCCCTTCGTGGTCTTCTGAAGATTCCACGCATGTGTCTTCTAAGAAAACCCAGTATGAGGAATTCATTTATCGTACAGAAGATGAGCGTTTTGAGGTTGCTTTTCGTGTTGATTTGCTTCACTATTGCAATTTTATATTGAAGCAATCCTGGTATTATTTTTAAGCTGGACATTATAATTGATGTTAACAAATATGCTATCGAATCACTTGAACTTGTTCGAAGGCGTATGGAGCGAATGACACCAGCCGAACTCGATAAGTTTCGGTGAGGTTTTTTTTATTTACATGATCAGCTTGCTTTTAATTGGTGTTAATGGTTAACAATTGCTTTTTTGTCGTTTTCCTTCAGTTACTTGTAATCGGAGTCGTCCTCAAGTGTATCGCAATTTTTTTGAAGGTTTCATCCCACTAAAACACAAATGCTAAGTTGTTATAGACTTGATGAAAAACTTGGTGGCAGTTCTCCTTCCTTGATGTTACGTGCTATCAAACGAATTTATGGGGAGCATGCGTCAAAGATTACCGAAGGAATCAAGCGAAACCCTTTCATGACAATTCCCAAGGTACTTCTAAGACAAAGTTAAGGACTTAGTCTGAAAATTGGAAGAGTAATAATCATCTATCTGATTTTGGTTATTAATAGAATATCTTTAAATTAGGTGCTTGATCGTATGCGCGACAAAGAAAAGGAATGGCGCGAAGCTCAAGTTGCTATGAATAGGTAGATGTTTCTTATTTTGAGCTCTTCGGATTTCAATGATGTATCAACTTTGGTTTAGGATTTGGCGAGAACAGAACGAAAAACACATGGTGCGGTCCCTTGATCATCAGTCAAATGCTCTTCGTAACAGCGATTCCAAGTGGATAAAAGCCAAGGCTCTTCTTCATCACATAGAAGTAATGTTCGACGAGAGGCAGCAGAAGTAAGCATATTCAATTTTTCTTCAAGAATCCCTCCTAAAAGTAGTGAGAAGTTCTAAACTGCCATAACATTCAGATCAGAAGAAGGTCAATGCGAAGATGTTGGCCCACACATGGTGATGTTGTATCCAGAGGACAGATCAATTTTGCACGATGCATCCAATCTTGTAATTCATTATGTCAAGCGACAGTCTAATATCCACAAAGAGGAAAAGAATAAAATCAAGACCATTTTGCGAAGGCAAGTTTTCTGACACTTATTTTCAGGACTGCGCTACAGATTCGAGCTTTTGTTGTACCTTTGCATTACATCCATAGGTGCGATAGGGAGGAGTCGGACCCTCCTCGGGTGAAAGGGGTCTTACTCATGAGCTGCAGCGCAAGCCCTTCGCCAACCGTCCAAAAGTGAAGGGGTATCTTTTGCCATCCTTACAAAACTGAAGGGAGTCTTTTTGCCATCCGTCCTAAAGTGAAGTTGGTCGGAGCACCGGGTCCGACTATCGCATGTATGATTACATAATTTATGTAGATGTGTAACGGAATGGTTCGGAATTGATGATGAAGAGATGAGCGACGGAGAAGAAAACAACGACCCATTGATTGATGAAGCTTTACCTCCTAAAAAGCGGAGAATGTGAGTGCGATTCTTCTTTCCCACTATGACGAGAATGAAGCATTTTGCAGTGGAGATGGTCCTGATGATGAACCGCCAAAGTTGGCTTTGACAACACACTACAGGCTTGTTTATGGTGGAAATTCGCTGTTTCTATTCTTCCGTATTCACCAGATGATTTGTGACCGTCTTGGAAAACTGAAATTGAAACATATTGAACAAATGAAGTCATACGAGGTAGTTAACATTTTCCAGTGTACACGATATTTTGCTCGGATTTAATGGTTGCTCGAAATGGCTTGTTTCAGGAAGAACTAAATGTTGCGGCGATGCAGGCTGAGTTGTATAAAATCCATGGGAAAGGGTTTGGAAGTCACGAGCAAAATGCCAGTGACACAAGCAATGGATTGGCGATAATTAAGGTGTTTTTTTTTTGTACGGTTACTCTCTTCAGAAAATTTTTGTTATCGCTCAGTTTTCTTTTAATTGTTCTTTGTGTTTGTTCTCACAAGGATTAAGTTGTACTTTTATCTCGATGAAAATCCCTTGGGGAAAAGTGTGTCCTACCTTCCGGAAATTTATGTGTCATCTCTTTCTATTTCATTCGAGAAAGATAAATTTGCTTTTTTTCGTTAGTGCGCCTCATTAAATGAATCAGTTAGCATTGCCCATGTTTGACTGTCCTTGAATCTTGGCATGTTGAATACGTAGCTTTTTTGATTGATTTGCTTGAGCCGTGGCCAAGATTGGTATTGATATTTATGAACCGCTAACGTTTCGGCGTTTTCGCCTTCGTCAGAGCCTGGAAAAATCAAAGCCCTTAGTGTTCTATAAAGATTTAGATAAATCTTCATATTTTATTTTACATTAATTTTTCCAAGCTCTGACGAAGGCGAAAACGCCGAAACGTTAGCTGTTGATAAATATCAATACCAATCTTGACCGCAGATCAATAAAAAAAAGCTATGTAAATAAATCACAACTACGAGTTGTCCGAGATTGGCTTTTTATTTTACGTTTGAAGGTTACCGTTTGCGGTCATCATAGGATGTCAATTCCAGAATCCCCGGCGTAATCCTGCTTCCAACTATGCTGATCTTTTATCAGAAATTAAAAATCTGCTGGATGGAAATATTGATTCCAATACTTTCGAAGATAATGTTCGGTTAGCATTTCAAGCTTTTTTCATTTCATATTTATACGATTCACAGTTAGTGGATTTTACAGCAGTTGACTCCTTCATTGTTGCTGCTATAACATTTTCTTTTTACAGGCTACTTTTTCCAGTAGACGGCTATCTTGTCATAACCATAGATAAATTAATTGCTATGGTTGGTCGACAGCTGCATTTCTTAGCCACTGGTGCAGATGGTTTGGAGACGATGAAGTTGTACCAAAAGTTTCGCTACGAACAACCGATATCAGTATTTAGTCAGTCTCTAAAGAAAGCAAGGTATCTATTAAACCTATTTGTAAATCGTCATGTCATTAATCCTTGATGTTTATTACAGAATTGAGGAGGAGTACGCAAGATCTGCTGAAACATTCTTCAATTGTCAAAATTGTTTTAAAATCTTTGTTATCTACGAGAAAAAACCTGTAGTCACTATTGAACTTGTGGACACTGAAACAGAGGTGAGTCTACTCTTAAGACGTAGGTTTCCTCCTACTATCTATTTTCCTTCAGGAAGAGCCAGTTGAGGACGACACAGCTCAAACTTGTGAAGATGTAGCTCCAGAAGCAAGTAGTGGCGATGAATCGGAGGTGATTGATGTTACTCTACAGTATTTTATCCTCATTCTTTTTTTGTTGATCCATCCAAATCATTGTAAAAAATGCAAACTTTATTGGATTCCCAAATTTAAAGTGTAAATTTGAAGAGAGCTACGCTTCTGTTCTCAGTTAGAAGAGGACACCGAAATTTTTCGCCCGTGATATGTTTTAAATAACACCTCTCAATCACCTTATGTCGGTAATGATTTGTGTTTTCTTAACTAACTGTCTAACATGTGAAGTCTTGTTAACGAAGACGTGTAATGAACAATCTAGGATTTATTCTACTATAAAAACTTCGACTTCGTACATATCAACGTTTTTAAGTAGTGTCGTTGGTCTTTTTCAGTAGAATTAGCATCTAGAGTTCTGTTTCGATTAAAGGCATCATCCCACGAATCTGAGGTGGTACGGCTTTCAGGTGGAGTATTCGTATACGGGATAGTAGATTATGGAGAGGGCGGTGATTCCGTCCGTTCTTCCTTATTGCCGTAAAAAACGGCCTGAAAGATGCGGCGGCGCACAGGGCTGGCGCGCTTCATTCGAACTCTTTGTAGAAAATAGTGTGCCGAAACGCTCGAAGCCGTATCTTCCGGGCCGTTTTCTACGGCAATTAGGAAGAAATGAACGGACTCACCCTACTCCCCGTAATCTACTATGCCGTGTACGAATACTCCAACGGAAATCCGTACCACTCCAGATTCGTGGGGTTATGTTTGTAAAAATTGTAGGATGCTCTTATCTGGGATCCTCATAGTCTGATATTCAGTTCCTCTTGAATAATGTTATGAGGTACAAAACTCGATATTATTGATATTGTTTTTGAGAATGTGAGTGTGTGGGACAGTTGAATTAACAGAGAGCATATTGGCTTCGTGTTTTTTGCTACTCTGTCCGCAAAGATCCTGAAAAGATCCACTTTCTTTACGATCTTTTGGATAGAGTTCGGCAGCGACGAAGTCAAAACGACGTATGGTAGAATTTATTGATTTCATGATTACATGTATTATTTACCAGGTTTCAACTAATTTTAGGAGTATCAGATGAGTGATCATTCACTTTGTATCCTAAATCGCCCTCTAGATTATTAGCTACGAATAAAGCTGGTTAGAAATGAATAAAAAAAGAAATCCGGATAACTTTGCAAATAGAATGCTTTTTTTCAGGAAGTTGATGAGGAACATCGTCAAGGCAGTGAAAGAGCGGGTCCAATGAAACAAAATGGTTTATCGACACGCGCCAGAGCTGCAGGAGCACCAAATTCTGGCGTTCCAAGATCATCTAGATGTACTTCCGCTACAACAAGACGAAGTATACCAGAACTAGATCATGTAGTCATCAGATTTATCGAAAGCGTTACAGGTCGCCTGTTCTTGAGGCGTAATGCGCGCATGAGAAATGCTGATATAGCAGGAGAGTTTGTTGTTGTTGGCGGCGTATCACCTACTCGTAGCACCTACACTTGGGAAGGAATTATTCGGCGAAAACGTTGTTCTGGGGTAAGTGTTATTCCTGTTAGCAAGAGGATATTTTTGTTATATAATGCTTTTTTCTTGTTGAGAAAGTTCTTCATACATGCTTACTGAAATTATATTCGAAAAATCTTAAACTTCCTTCTATTCTTATTATTGCTGTTGAAATGACAGTCGTATTCGTTAGCTTGTGATAAGACATGTGATAACTCGCTAATATTGAACTACCGATTAACAGTATCAATTCTTTATGACCATTAAAATATAAAGCAGGAATTTTTGTCACAACTTTTACTGTAGTCGGTTCAAAACGACAAGCGGCTGCGCTCGAAGCATTGCGGTGGAGACAGCGGTTGGAATCGAGGTGGGACCACGGCGAACTGCAGAGATAGGTGGAGGTAACGAGGATCCCTGCACAATCCGAACCGCTACGCTCGACCGCGCCGCTTCGAGTGCAACAGCTTACGCAACTGTTAGTGCTTTATGTCGTTTTGACCCAACTATATGTCACATGTCGTAGTAATTGCACAGAACATTGAATGCGCTTAAGTGCATCACCCATCTGGAGAGGTGCGGATTTCAGGTGGGGAGTTCCTATACGTAGTCGTAGATTATGGAGAGGAGGATGGTTCCGTCCATTTCTTCCTAATTGCCGAAAAAAACGGCCCGCAAGATGCTGATGCGCGCACTAAGCTGGCGCGCTCAAATAGAACTCGTTGTAGAAAATAGCGCGAAGGTACGTTCGACTTCGTATCTTCCGGGACGTTTTTTACGGCAGTTAGGAAGAAATAGACGGGATCAACCTTCTCTCCACAATCTATGAGACGGGATCAACCTTCTCTCCATAGTCTATGACTCTGTATAGGCATAACCCACCTGAATCCCGCACCACCCCATAGTCGTGGGGTGATGCCTTTAAAGCAAGAGCCTCTAACGTTCCTCAGAGATATTGGTTATGTCGCTCCTGACCTAGACATATGGCTGCTTAGGTACAACCAGTTGTCTGTCTACTTTACTAACATGTTGTGCGCTCAGAGTGACTGTGACTATGTTTCGGGCGTTGGACTGACTTATTCATTTACACGTTAGAGCTTTTGCGCCAAGATTCCTCGTTCTGACATCTTGTTGAAAACGATACAGATATTCAAGGTGATCATGGGTGATACAGAGTAATTGTACTGGTTGTCTTCATTAGTCCTAGCGTAAGCTTTATACTCTCCTTTCTAACAACCTAAGAAATTGAATCCACAAAAAAAAAAACAGTTTGAAACATAGATCTCATGGTGTTTTGAATTAGCTCATTCCTATATTCGTTCTTTTTCCAGCTCTCCTTCATGGAACGAATGCACTACATCCGAAAATGTCGTGCAGGTGAAATGTTCGCGGAAGAACACGGTGTTACTTGGCTTGCTAAAGGAATGCAAAAAAGCAGATCCCATCATCCTGTTTATAAATTCCTCCAGTACAACAAATACCTACTTAAAAACACTTCTAGATCAGCCCGTTTGTTGTCGCAACGTGTCAGTTAGCATTAATCCATTTTGACAATCACTGTGATGCTGTTGAGCGGCCATGTTTTGTATTACAATGAATTCCGTATTTACTAGTCATTAACCATTTTACATGTTGAAGAGTCTCCGACCATACTCAATATTTATGATTCCCACGGTGTAAATGTTATAAATGCATATTGCATGTATGCTATCCGCATAAAGTGTAATAATCGAACGATTTAAAGTCTAATGTGAAGACAACATAATGTTGAGCAGCAATCGCTACATAGGAACGACCGGGATAAATAGTTAAGTTAATAACAGCTAAGAAATACAAAAAATACTATTGAAACCCTGAGGAGGGAGGGCCGAATATAAGGTTCGAGCAATACGGTAGAAAGCACAATCCGAAAATTTACAAAAACGTTAGACATACATGGACTCCGCTAACGAGGACATTTTAAGATCTACGCGCACAAAATGAGCAAAGTATTCCGATAATTCGTCAACTTCTCCATCTGGAGTTGGAGGACGTGCAGCTTGCACGCTACATGCCACCGGTATGTCTCGCCTAAAATAAGTCGAAATATAATAGTTGATATTATAGTATGATAGTTTTGCACAAATTCTATGCACGAATGTGAGGAATGCGGAGAAGTCACGAGAACGACGGTACTACCTCGGAAAAGTAGATAAGTTCCTCCAGCACTTTGTTACGTCTTTAAAAAGTCGTTTATATGAGAATGTGTCCAGAAAAATAAAAGATAAAGAAAGATATCCAGAAATGGCATGGAATTTTGTAAAAATGAAACTTGACTTAGCGTATCAACACGAACAGCCACATTTCTAATCGCATGGTCGTTCTAAAATGTCTGGAAACACTTACTTGTCCAACAAACACATACGGAGAATCTCAACATCGACATCTTCAGAAAAATGGATTCTACACATGACGGAATACAGGTCATCGGTAGTGGAATGCACTGATATTCTCCTTAAAATTAAGGAGTGACCGAAGTGATTGATCTAGCAGTTCATCCACTAATTCATATACCATTGATGGGGTGGATTGCAGGAGAGAATTAGAAGAAGTTATTTACCTAGGTGATGAATACGGAGTCCACTTTATTCTTCTTCTCCAAAATGGTTGATGGTGGTACTTAGGTTTGTTTGCATCCACATTTGTATTGGAACACCTTTTTCCACGAGAGTTTGACTGAAAACTAGATCAATTAAAACATAATATCATTTTGCACATTGTTTTATTCTCTATGACATAAGGTCAGGTCAGTTCAAACAACACTAGTTGCGCTACATGAATGCGCTACAGATCGAAACTTACATAGTGATGTTTCGTATATTTTACTCTACTCACGACTGCAACTATTTGGCGGATGGAATTCGTTAAGATTTTGTATACATGCTTTTCCAAGGGGGCTCATGATGAATGTGAATATAGTGACCACAAACCCATACACAACAAGTATGCACGGGTGTACTCGTATTTTTATAGGTATCATATCCGTGTATGTGAACGTATCTTTTAGAATTCGTCTACCTCGGGTGCAGAGGTTGTTAAGAATCGTGAGTATGAATGCAGCAAACGCTTTGAAAAAACTGATAACACCTTTTACTAATAATAATCTCTGCAGATTCCTCCATTTCTGAATTCGCATCGAATGAAAACTTGCGTGCAGGAGTTTCGCATACCGCTAAGTTGGTGAAGAACGAATGTTGGACTCTTGATCAAATGAGATAAATTTTCTGCTTAAGCATGACAATCTTGCAATAATTCGCTGCCTCTAGAAATCAACATCAAATCCAGGAACAGCATTTCAAATAGATAAACAAGACTACAGAAGATTAAAAGGAAGCGTAGAAAGAAAGACCGAAAAAGTATGGTTTTTCGTCACTGTTTCGAAACAAAACAATACAATATTCAAGAAGAAAGTACCAGTTGTGTGAAAACGCTATTTTGTCGGTTAAATAAGAATTTATGCAGAGAACATTAGGTAGTAGGTGAAGCCGATTAGGAATAATAATGAACAACGTATTAATATTCAGAACTCATACATGAGGTTGAAAAACTGGAAATCGAAGCGAAGCTTGGATAATGCTTACGTCGAAATTGTTATTCACGCTATCACATTGATGATTCATTCAAAATTCACAAACAAAACCACATAAAACAACAAATTCAGGATTGCCGAGCAATCTAATTGACAAGTCTCTAGAGGTGCAAAATAAATAGTTTGGAAAAGTATACTTGCAAAAGCAAACTTATTCTGTAACAATGGGGCCCAATTGAAAAGCTTTGTTTTCTCCTGTTTCTAGTTTTTGGCTTCAGTTAGTCAAAATACAAGCGAAAAGAGTGAGAAGAAAGAAGAGAAGATAAAAAATTAAGATTTAATAAAGTACAACTGTAAAACTATGAACATTCACCTCTACACTTTTCTTGGCTTCCCAATCAAGTACAAGATCCTCTAAAATCTTCATCGTTTTATCTAGAAATGCGTCAGGAGAGGTGCCAGAAGATGTGCTTGCATCATCCACAGGGCTACCGTGCCCCATTTCTGGAATATAACTGGCAAATCCTCGTCAATAAACCACACTGAACAATTCACCAAACCAACAAAAAAGTAACAAATAGCACAAAGATCAGAATCAACTTGGATGATAACGAATGATCCCAGCAGAACATGCACGGACAACTTGTCGATCGATAGCATTTCCAGCTGGTCGCAGTGCTGGACCTACGCGAACAACCAGGGAACAGGCCGCCGTCGCGCAGGAGAATTATGGATGTCAGACCCGAACGGCCTGCTACCGTAAGCGAAAGGCGTTAGCCGTGACATCTGCGACAGTGTGTTGCATTACACCTCTTTCGCAAAGCATTACGACGTCAGGGAAAGCCATTCCCTCGAATATTCTTTTTCTAGGTGGTGTGCTTGTTCAGGGTGCATGACAGGAACGTTTATGACGGTGTGAATCGTTTGTGAATAGTTATTTACATCCAGAAATAACGGCGCACCGAATCCCCCCCAACTACATTTTATCGCACTGATCTCTTGCGGATAAATTCGAATCGAATTTATTCGAATATTGTCCACACATCCATTGGGATAGCACCTTGCGACGTCCGTTTCGGGCTACCTTTTGCGAGGAAGTGTTGGTTCGCTTATCGATTCTAGATCTCACTGATGTAAATAATACCGATCTCTCATTGAATGTATAGATTTTAGATGTGCACCTGCTTTTAATGCTTTAAAAACCAGCACATAAAGCGCTAGAATTGATTTGAGAAGTTATTTTCTCTAACGCCGTAATAGTTTGCGCAGTGAAAGTAAATGCACGCCTTACAACACATAGGCGGCTAGTTATTACGGTGGCACAGCGTCCAATGCAGTGTGCACATAATTAGCGAAGAAGGAGCGATGGAGCGAAGAAACTCGTCACCTCAAAAGAATTAGGTCACTTATTTGTGTAATGTTATTAAGTGTCATGCACTTTCAATGTGGTCGTGACTGGACACACAACGATACGTACATGAGCTAATTGCTATGTTATGGTAGGCCTCCTAACCCGATGAGCTGGGAATGTCGACTTATCAAGTCTATGAGTGGATACACACTATGTTTAGGCAGGCGAGAACTTTAGAGCAGTGTTGAGGAGCTAACTGTATTATAGTTCTTCGGTTTACGTGATCATCCCTCTTTACTGAACAGCAACAGGGAGAAATAAAGCTTTAACAACTTCCAAGGATTCTTTATCGGGCAAAGAAGGGTTAGTAGCAGAACACTTGACTGGAGTGTCACTAAGGTGAAATCTTGAACGGAAGAAAGGAAGACGTGCGATGATTTCCCTTCAGCTGTCGGCTTTGTTACAACATTTCTAATATTTTGGTGACGAATATGTGTTCTGTCAATTACAGTTGCCGTTGCCACGATTCGTTCTAAAAAATCTAGAATAAATACAGCTCATATATGCGTTTATTCAACTGACCGAAGTAATTTCTACATGCGTAATGCTCAGTTGCCCATCTTTATTCGGAGAAACGGGTCATCAAGAACAAATTGTTTGTGATTTGAGACCTCCTTATGAGGAAATGTAGTTTTTTTTTGCTGTTTCTGCGGTTACCGTAATCGCTGCCCTTGTTTCATTAAAATGATGTCGAATTGTTCTTAAGGTTTGAATATGAAAAAGATAATACAGAAGCGTTGTCACGGCTTAATTCTTTGTATTTTCTTCACGTATGAGTAACATAAGTGAGATGTAACACATAGAATTAGAAGTAGGAGAATGATAGAATTTCAACGACCAAATGTGTAACGGTAGGTGCCGTGGCAGAATTACGCGCTCCACTCTTAATTTTAGCAGCGGGGCGGGCAGGGCGCTTGCGATGGGCCGTCAGCTGACTGGTCTCACCTGCTGCTCTCGTGGTCCGTCTCATGTTTGCTGAGTTCAGGACAGACTCCTACTGTGAGATGATGTGCGAGTTAGTGCGAAGGTTTAGAGCGTGGGTTTTTCTTTCCAAAACAGCCATTTCCTGGTGTTGTCTACTCTGTTAAGGAGAGATGTTCTAGTTTCCCAGGTCATATCTCATGGACCGCAGTATCTCCTCAGGCTCTTCAGCTGATTCGGTACTAGAAAATACGGTTAAAGCGCTAAGAACATTGGTTATTGATAAAAAGAAGGTGGCGAGCATTCTGTTACATTGGCAAATTTACTTTTACGATTTTTCTGTAGATATGTGATCAGTCGACCTTTAGAGTATCTCTCTTGAGAGAAGACCTGTGTTCTATGTGTGGTCGAGTCGGGGTAAATGTGCTCCTTATGCAGTGCCAAAGTGAGTTGTTTGTCTGGGAATAGTGTTTTTCTTTATTTCTTTTTTGTTTTTCGTTTCTTTTGTGAACAAAAAAAAGGAAGAGGGTTCTCATAAATTATTCCGTAATGTTTTGGTTAATAACGATAACAGTCTAGTCCTAATCTCCGGCAGGCACCTTGGATGGTTAGAAAGGTTAAAGTCATTGACGTATCAATCCACTTGGGATGCGCCAAAGCGTTTTACTGCAATTCGTAATCGTTGAGGTTTTTTTTTTGGAACGTGTGTTGGCCTATACAGTGACTTGCGGGGGCCGGGCGATGATCAAGTCAATGTTTTTATCCTCCTTCACATACAGGTCAGGTACGAATTTATCGATCCCGGAGGGATGAAAGACTTGGTTTGCGCGAACCATTGACCTTGTGGCTGCAACGGACCTGTAACCGACTGCAGCACCCCCTAGTATACACCTAAATGGTTATAAGAAATGTAAAAGCTGTCGAATAAGGATGAATTCACCTCTATCTGAGTTGGTGAAACTCAACATTACAGCAAATGCACCAAAAACCCTTGCCTTTCCGGTTGGATTCGTGCTATGTGGAGGGACTTACCTTCCTTATTCAACCGTTGTCAACTTCATATTGTAACTTATAAGAGTGACATTTTCTTACTTTCTTTGATGGTTATCGCTAACTGGTTGCCTGTATTTAACAGCTCGCGCCGCACAAAACGATTAGTTGGATTGCTCCGAGTGGGGAGTGTCTGACATCGGTCGCTGAATCTTGTATTGTGGACGGTGGGCAGAATGAGAGTTGAGGTTTCTTAATTGATTGTCCATTTTTTGTTGAAAACAACCACAAGAGCGTTATTTATTATTACTGTGAACCCCAAGTTCATTTATTTTTGTTGCCGGATGGTTCCAAAGATGAATGCGGTATAATATAAAAAAAAATAATAATGGGATGGTGATTATGGATCCCCAGATGAGTCCTTTGTTTTTTTTTCAGTTTATACTAGTTTTGTACATCACCTACTCCCAACTCTTATATTTTTATACGTGAATACGTACATCTTAGAGTGTTTGAAACGAATATTGGGTTTAGGCGCTGGGGCCGCGTATACAAGTCTGATTGCTCTCTGTTTGTGGCGGCCCTGCTTCAACTAAACACAATTAAGCGTTCGAGTGTACGCATTGGGAACGTACGAGCCATATAACCTGCAATGTTATATGGCGAAAGATTCCCATACATTGCAAGAAAGTGTTGTCGTCCGGCACATCGTCAAAGCCCATAAGCTGAAAAGCCAACTGCCTGAAGGGAGCATGCTTAAATGCCGAACGCAGTAAACTCCAACAAACCGCCCTGTCTAGGCTTCTGCGATATCTGTGTGCCGTTGCTGCACTACATTAAACACGGAGATCGACCTGTCATTAGCATCGAAAATTACATCATATACTGCGGCGATGCTGATGAAAGGAAAGTAGATGGCTGCGCGATAACTGTGTGGAACGATTACAACAACCAGGTGGAGGAATTTGGTTCAACGTCGCCTAGATGCGCCTTTGTACGACTGCGGGTCGCAGAGGACGTAAACTCTGGATCGTAAGTGCCCACGCACCTACGAAAACCGCTGAGGACAACAGTAGGGACGCCTTCTACGATGAAATCAATGCGTTAAGATCTAAAGTCTAAAATACCCAGCCAGCAGGTGGGCATTGTCAGAATCGACGCAAATGCGCATATGGGACTCGAACAGCGAATCTGATGTGCTAGGAAAATGGTATTATCCAGCAGAGCGCACGTGTGTCGACGGTGACCGTCTGGTTCGCAAGTGTGAACCGACGAGCCTCATCATCGCCTCCACGTTTAAGAGGAATCATCGACGCCATCAGCTCACGTGGCACGGGTCAGCCCTTTTAACGCTTGAAGGGCATTGCAAGCGGAAGATGAGGATCTTAAACTTCATCTAGGCTACGCTCTGACGAGGAACATTCCTCAGTCGGATATCCGAAAATCCAGAGCTGTTTGAAACGTTACATTCGACTCTGACCACCGTCCAGTTCTTCTCAGCCTTAAGATGCGATTCCACAGAAGAACCGTGGATTTCTTTCTCAACGGAAAGTCGACTTAGGAGGTCTGAAAGACCAAGAATGCCGAAAGAATTTCCCCCAACATGTCTGTATTCATGTTGGAGTACGGACCAGGAAGAAGCTTTGCGGTGCGGATTCCTTCACAAAGTGCATCCAGGACGCCGTAAGGGAAGACTTCCGGTTCAGATGCAGCGGAAGAAGTTTGCCTTTACGTCGGCGGAGACAAGAACCACATGCAATTCTGTATGTGCCGCCCGCATGCTCTGGTGATTTCAATCAGGAAAAGAGTCTGAGAAGCAAGTTGCATCGCCAGCTGCAACAAGACCGCGGTAACGAGTGGACCTCAAGAGCGAAAGAGTTTGAAAAGGCGTGGGTGGACAGGAACCCGCGCAAAGCTCAAACTTTATTAAAGTAGCACAGCGGCAAGAAGAAAAGATGTTCTTGAGTCCTCAGCACTGAAGTGGCTGTCGATGAAGCAACCCATCCAGTTTGGAGGGATCATCCCAAGACCTTGCTGTACCTGAACTCGAGCACGTTCCGACATATGCGGGTAACGAGGAACCACCGACCGAGTCGTAGTTTCTGGCCTGTATCCAAAAGATGAAAAATGGAACGCAAAAATGCTGAAGTATCTTCCTCAGTCTGGGATTTATGAGTGACAAAGATCATCCGTTCAATATGGATAGACGAAAGGATGCCTGACTCGTGGAGACACGCTATCATAATTCCCCTCCACAAGAAGCTATCCGTCACAGACCTTATGAACTATATCTCTGTTGCGTGCTATGTACAAGGTTCTGGAGCGGATTATCCTGGACCGGCTTGTTGAGCATTGCGAAGGAACAACGCGCGAGGTGGGTTTTATCCTGGCCGATCTACGGTTGACCAAGTGTTCATGTTCGATAGGAGAGTGACTGAAATCTGGCAGCGGTTCTCGAAGCCAAGTCGACTCATCGAGGCCGTCTTCTCAACGCGCTCCGCGCCGAGTACCAGGAAAGTTCGTCCGCTTGCTTGATAACATGAATCAGCGAACAACTGCTGCAATTCAAACACCAGCCGGATGTACAACATCGTTCGAAGTGGTGACTGGATTAAGACGAGTGGCAGTGGTAGGACCCTTCCTGTTCAACTTCGCTATCGACGGCGTCATGCGAAGAACAATCGATCAGTGTCCTGCCGACATCGTTTTAGCACCATCTGGGCGTCCCTTGACTGATCTCGAGTGCGCCGACGATGCTGTTATATTCGCGGAAAGCAGTACGAAAGTTCAATGTTGTCAACCTTGTATTGAAGTTGGCTATGGATTACGTCTAAGCCCTGATAAATGCAAGCATGTGAATCTCTTCAAGACCTCGAACGGGAATCATGGTGGACGGACAACCAATAGAACTCGTCGATGAGTTCTGTTACCTGGGCTGTACGCTGAAGAGCAACGGCAGCCATGAGGAATATATTCAGGAAAGATGCGCTAAGGCCATTTCTGCATTTAACTCTTTAACGAAATGTCTGTGGTTGTCCACTATCACCAACGACGTCAAGCTGCGAGTCTACCTATCCCCAATTCGCCCCATCATGATGTGCGGGTCGTAGACTTGTGTAGAACCTTCTACGTTGATGGGCAGGCTTGACTGCATCGAAAGGAAGCTTCTATAAGGCTACTTGGCTACTTTTGACCTATGTTATGCCACAGTTAAGAGCTTTTCGCGGAAATGGATGTGGCGTACCGCGGATGACACGTGGAAGATATCAGCATCTTGCACTGCCATCGAAAGTGGCTACAGAAAATCGTCTTCGCCTCTTTGGTCATATATTAAGGAGACCAGCAGATTACCTTGTTCAACGAGTTTTGAGGAGTTTGTCGGATTCAAGCTGGAAGAGGTCACCTGGCCGAAAACGGTAGTTTTGGACTGAGGTAGTGAAAGAGAACCTGAGGACACTCGGTGTGGATAGGGAGTTCAGGCGAGACGTAATGTTTCGCCGGACATGGAATAGCGGCGAATGGATTGTTTCTGTGCAAGCTCTCGCAGAAGATCGAGAAGGTTGGGCAGAGCTGTGTTCAAGGATGGCACACCTCGGCGAAGATGCGGGTAATCGCATCAGCCGATGTCACCAGTCCGCAGATTAAGTCAAGTCCAGTTACTTTACTCTGATTTTTAAGGAAATTATGTCGAGCAGACCCTGTGGACAATCTGCACTCTGCCATGAGTGGTGTCCATATTCATGGTAACTTTGATGTCACCATGCTTCGGCACCAGTTGTTAAGGTGACTTGTTGCTCTTTCAACTATTTATTTCTATGGCCGTACTGCCTTTTGTTGAACATAGTTATTTTCAGATCACCTATGAAAATGGAGTTTTCGCATAGAAGGCGTGATATACGCTTAAGAAGCTACTGCTGGCCTCTGTACAATGATCGCTGATTAGATGTAGTATGTATATGCTTTATATATAATATATATATAATATATATATATATATATATGTGTATATATATATATATATATATATATATATATATAGACATTTTTCAAAATAAAGAAGGATCTCTTTTGGTCATTGTATTTGCTTTAACTTTAATAGAGGGAGAAAAACCAGTTCAGTTTCCCTATTCGTCCATGCTAAAGAGTTGGGATAAAGATTATTAGCCTCTTTGAGAGTTTTGTTATGTATCGTGGAAGGACGTTTAGCTCAGTCGTTAGAGCACCAGACTCTCAATCTGTCTTTCGCGGGTTCGAGCCCCGCATCGGGTTTGTTTTTGCCCTCAGCAAAATGTTATCCTATGATTTGAAATTTTAGAAGCTTTGTCTAGAACTCAATTTCCTCGTATGTGTTCATGAAAACAATCCGAGCATTCAAACAAGCTACTATAAGAACCATGAAGCCACCGTGCTCGTACTGTTCCAATCTTGAAGTCCTAAGCTTTCTGTACGTTTCTGCACGGGATCTGGATGTTTTATCTTCCAGATCAAGGTTCCTCACAAGCTCGTTCTCAAGAGGATTGAATCGTTGACCACGCGACAAACAACTGGAACTAAATGCATGGCACCACTGATATGCTAATTTTAACCCACTACGAAGTGGAATTCATACTGTACTTAAAGGCAGCACACCATTTCGACGAACCGCAGATCGGAGGCAGCGCAAGGGGTGGAACGTTGCAATAGATGGCGTCGTACAAAACAGCATTCTGGAGGCGGCTGTTTGTAGTGATGCAGGGAGAGATGAGCAGAACTACCCCCGTCTCCATAATCTACGACCATCTATATGGATACTCCACCTGAAATTCGCACCACCTTAGATTCGTGGTATGCTGCCTTTAAGGTTGTCCACGATGGTTCGGTTTGTTGGACTTAGAGAGAAATTCGCATTAATTGGTTGCATATTACTGAGTATCCAGATGACAACCGTTTTACAACAAAACATTAATTTTCATTGTTTTTTTTTGAAAAGTGTTACGGTTGTTATCGAATTGCCGCTTCCTGAATATCGATCTCGATTCATGAGCGAGACTCTTCACTCCCGGCTCACAGAGGTACCAACGATACCGTTTCATTGTGGACTTAGGATTGTGATCAACAGTGACCGAGAAAGCTGCAAAAGTGAGGGATGAATAAGAAAAGGAAGAAAGTTGAATGCTGGAAGAGCGCTTAGAATGTGTACAAAAGATAACTGTTTTTCCTATCATTTTTAAACCAAGTGAAATACAGAATCATGTAGAGGTGATATGATTTTCTCGAATATTTTATAAAATTCTCGAAAATCCAAAAACAATAGGATAGAAGGAGTTGTGAATAATGCACAGCATGTTCTCTTCAATAGTTCACACAAGCAAGACATACATAAAACCCGTAAAAACACGTGGCAAATGTGAAGAACTATAGTCGTGTGAAAACGACTTGAAAGTTGATGCATTTGCGCGAGCTTCCGTGCCCTCGAAGCTTCCGAAGCGGCGCAGTGAAGCTAGCGGTTGCGGTCCAGGTTGGTGCATCGCTGTCCCAAACTACAAAGCAGGGTCAAGCGTGCGTTGAGAATTTCTCAATTGGGGGTCCTAAGGCTTGTCAGCAGAGGAGAAAAAATGAAGAGAGTAAGGAGAAAAAGACAAAAAAATAGTATGTATGTGTTGAATGAACACATATTAAAGTTGACTTGAAAGGATGCAAAATGTAAAAAAAAAGAAGTAGATGGCGTAAAGTATTCTTCAGAGATTTTGATGGTATAATCCCAGTCCTTTTGGTCTAGGGCTAGTTTGAAAAAAATACTAAGCAAGTGAAGGACATCGAGATTAGGATAAATGCGAGAGGTCATGGGTATGGAGGCAAGAAAGAGAGTGATTTTTTTTCTGAACTATGCTTTGCTTCCTTGCTTTAAAGTGAGTTGTTTAAAAAAAATTTCACCAAAAATGGAAACTATTTAGTATGAGAGAAGGAATCGAAACGATTATCCGCTATCCACAGTCTGCTGTCAATTTTAGGACAAATATCCAAATATCCAGGAAAAACAAAGGATTGCAAATACTATAATAGAAGTTGTGAAGATAGTGAAATGGAAAGCAAAAAAAGAAATGCTTCAATGGTTTTGATCCTCCTAAGAATTAAACCTGCTGTCATAACAGTCAAATATAAGCATTACAAATTTATGCATTAATATTTTATATAAAAGTAATGCAGCCAACCAAGGGTAACGTCGTAGTTTTAAGAGGCCGTAGGAGACATACTTCATTTCTTTCATAGCTCGAACATTGCTTCGGTACTCCTTCAATACAATCACCAAAATGTACTACGTACTCTCGGTAAAATCCTAATATTCGGTGACAGAACGTGATGTGTCGTTGTTTTCGTTGCGGCGGTCAAGGATCAATCCCCGGCAAAAATTTGCATCTAGTGTGAAGAGTCTAAAATCTATCTAGATCTAAAAAAATCTTAAATCTAAAAAGCACATTTGTCATGCGACAGTGACGAACTTATTATTATCACTTGAAAAGCAATTTCGATGTTGTTACTGAGCGAAAAAAAAGACATCTACAGGCGCAATTAGTGATAAAATTAGTACAAAATAGCCTTCAGGAGTTTCTGAATAACGACGCTCAAAGTGAATCTCATGTAATAAGGCTGTCGCAGTTTTGTAGAGAGAGATTTCATCTATATTCAAACAAGGTTAGTGCTGCTAGCTTCCCTAGTTTTTTTTTTTGAAACCTAGTAGAGAAAAATCTTGCATTTTACCTCAAATTTCCGAGTTCTCCTTAACTAGCTTTTAAAAGAACCATAACACCTACAGAGACCAAAATTTGCAGTGAAAGGTTAACCGTTTACTTAACTGCAGCAGGTTTCAGATTGTTTTGACTCGATTTTGGTTATCTTCAATAAAGGCACAACATTGTTGAGCATTACATTTAAAAAGAAAAGTGACTGAGGTTTGCATTTAGCAACGAAGTTGCAGAAGAAAACCAAGCATTTCAGGCGTCCAGGTGTTTTGTTTTCTGCGGTGTGTATAAGTGAGCAGAAATGCAAAAGAAAGTAGTTGAACTTGAGTTTGAGTTCTTTTTTCTGCAAATTTTCCTAGAAATCCTGGATCTGGTTCAATCACGCCAAAATCAAGTATAGAAGATGTTTGAAACGCCCTCCCTCCCTCTTTGAGCCTCCGCTTTGAGCCTTTTAGCAAATTAAACGATTCCGAAATGGGGTCAGATATGATGACGAATGAAGTTGTTGGCATAGGTGAAGTCCTTCGAAATGCGCACACGCGGTCCTGTTTAAAGATGCGTTTGAGTGTTATGAACACGTGTGCCGTCTATACAGTGCCGTGCGCAGGTCCACCACAATATCTAGTAAGAGTCCTTATCCTCTCAGCGGAATATGCTATCGATTTATCGACCACAAAAGGATTAAATTGTCGGCTGATCTTCGGAAGGAAGTATCCAGCTTTGATCACTAATGACTTTGACCCATCGACGGCCGGCGATAGATCGATCAGCCATTTTGACTCGCGTATTTCGCGCTTTTTCTCACATGTATCGTTCCATTTCAAACTTTTTAAGAGTCTAGAAGTATTCAACAGACGATTTTTTGATGCAAGACCAGCATAAACAGTGGCCTATGAGCAGAGCGAATTATCTAGAACACTGTAACATAACTGTTGCAAATCTTACCTCACGCCTCAAAGCAGCGCAGCGGTGGCCCTGGCCGTCGGGCAGCTATGGTGGCGAGACTTCGTCTCGGCAGGTTCAACCGTGCTACAAAGGTGTCCGGCTAGTAGCCCGGTCCTTGGGCCAAGGCTACAGGCTAGCTAAGTGAGGGGGTAGTACGACGATTCCGGTGCCAGGCTGCTGGCTTGCTAGTGCGACAAGCCGACCGAGGACAACAAACCCGTTGCGTCATACTGCTAATGTCTACTATGTGTTCTTCAGAAGCTAGGGCGTACCCCAGAAGCGACGCGCATTGTCCTCGCCCGGGCAATGTGGCAAATATGAGAGGGCTACCGGCTAGAGGACGAAGCCGGCCAAAGAAGTTAGTCCGCCATCGCCAGCAACATCCAGTGCGCTTGGCAACACTTAACGTTGGGACGCTTACTGGAAGAAGTCCTGAACTGGCAGACAGTCTCAGAAAACGCCGTGTTGACATATGTTGTGTACAGGAGACTCGCTGGAAAGGCTCCAAGGTAAGGGAATTAGGCGATGGCTACAAGCTGATCTACCACGGCACATCGAATCGCAATGGCGTTGGTATCATATTGAACGAGTCGTTTAGAAATAGCGTCACAGCGGTGGATCGACTATCGGATCGCTTGATGGCTGTAAAAGTAGATACAGGAGAAGTGGAATTGCGAGTCGTCTCTGCTTATGCGCCACAGGCGGGCTGTAGTGAAGAAGAGAAGGCAAGCTTTTGGGAGGATCTGGAGCAGTACGTCCAATCCCTGAAAAGCGAAGAAATACTTTTAATCGGAGGAGACTTCAACGGACATGTCGGTTCTCGGAAAGACGGATTCGAGAGTTGTCATGGTGGCTATGGAGCTCGTAACGACGACGGGTTGCGAATCCTGGAGTATGCTGTTGCAAGTGACTTGATCGTTGCTAACACGCAGTATCGGAAAAGAAAATCGCATTTGATCACGCACACCAGCGGCGGTCGTGAAACACAAATAGATTTCTGGATGTTACGCCGACGAGATCGCCGACTTCTGCAGGATTCAAAAGTCATCCCTACAGACCATGTCGCTGCCCAACACCATCTGCTCGTTATGGACTTGAAAATCTCCCGTCCAAGGAAAAGACATCCAAGGACTGAAACACAGCGCATCAAATGGTGGAACCTGAAGGATCGAAAGGAGATATTTTTTTGCGTCCGTGGCTCCATCTGCACTTCCCCACCCTACTCGTAGTGTGGAGGAAATGTGGTCGTCTACTTCCAGCGTTATACGCTTGACCGCGGATAACACTCTGGGAAAGACGACTCTAGGTAAGCCCAAAGTACAAAAGGCTACGTGGTTTTGGAACGAGGAAGTTTAGGCGGCAATTCGTGAGAAGAAGACCAAGTATAAGCTCTGGTGGAGGACACGTCAGCCTGAAGATTGGGATGCTTACCTAGCGGCGAAGAGGGAGGCTAAGAAGGCAGTCTCCAAGGCGAAGTCGGACCGCTACAAGGCTGTGTACGACATGCTTGATACCAGAGAAGGGGAGCGGGCAGTGTATCGTTTAGTTAGAGCGCGACATCGCTCAACGTTGGATATGGAACACACCAAGATCGTTAAGGGAGTTGATGGAGCCGTTCTGCGCCGCCCTGGTTAGATCCTGGAGAGGTGGCGAGAGTACTACAATCAGTTGTGTAACGAAGAATTCTGTCACCTTCCCATTCCAAGTTATCCCAGCGTCGAGAGTCCTATTTTACTAATTACTGCAGTCGAAGTCAGTGCTACCCTCGCAAAAATGAAGTCGAACAAGGCAACCGGTCCTGATGACATACCTGCTGATGTCTGGAAGCTGCTAGGAGATCGAGAGTCCGTGTGGCTCGCAACTCTATTTAACAAGATAGTTGCAGAAGGACAGACTCCAGACGTTTGGCAAACTTCCGTGACCGTGCCTGTCTGGAAAGGGAAAGCAGACATTGCTGACTGCACTTCGTACAGGCGTACAGGACTGCTGTGCCATACGATGAAGGTTTTTGAGCGTGTCCCGGAGGCTCGTCTGAGGAAAATTGTCAGCGTTTCACTCAACCAGTGCGGTTTTGTGAAAGACTGCAGCGCTATGGATGCTATCCATGCTGTCCGTATCCTTCTGGAGAAACATCGAGAGAAGAACCGCAGTGTGCATCTTGCTTTTCTCGATCTCGAGAAGGCTTTCGACCGTGTCCCACATGAGCTGTTATGGATGTCCATGAGGTCGCATAGAGTACCAGAAGTATATGTGCGGTGGACAAAGCTGGTTTATGCGAAGCCCACCAGCGTTGTCGGATGTGCTGCTGGAACAAGCAGGCCATTCCCTGTAGAAGTAGGGGTTCACCAGGGTTCATCCCTCTCACCTCTGCTGTTCATACTGCGCATGGACACGATAACGAAGGAAATCCAGAAGCAGCATCCGTGGACTCTACTCTTTACCGATGATGTCATGCTCGCGTCGGAGTCTCGAGGTGATCTTCAGAAACAAGCACAGTCTTGGAAGGATCGGCTGTAGAAATATGGATTGCGCCTCAACACATCAAAAACTGAGTACATGGAGTGCGGACCAAGGATAGAGGATGGTTCAATTCGTGTCGATGGCACCGAATTAAACAAGTTGAACTGTTTCAAGTACCTTGGATCCAAAGTGACTTCCACAGCCGACATTGATCAAGAAGGTCGAGCACGTGTTAATGCGGCATGGATGAAATGGAAAATGGCAACAGGCGTATTGTGCGACAGGAAAGTCCCTGTTCGACTGAAGTAAAGATCTACAGGAATGTTGTGCGTCCTGTTGCCCTTTACGGATGCGACGAAAGCCTTGGAAAGAGTGTTACACGCTATGAAGATGCGGATGTTAAGGTGGACAATATGTGTAACGCTAAAAGAGAAAGTATCCAACGACACTGTGCGCTCCATCTTCGGCGTCGTCTCGATAACTGAGAAGATGAAGGAGGCCCGACTGAGATGGTTCGGTCACGTCTTGCGGCGAGAGGAAGATTCTGTGGCCAAAACCACACTGAAGCTCGACGTCTCAGGAGTGAGGCCGCGTGGGAGGCCAAAGATTCGCTGGTTAGATCGTATGAAGCCGGATATGATAGATGCGCGTTTATGTACGACTAATGCAATGGATAGAACCAAATGGAAGACAAGAAGCAGAAAGGCAGACCCTGCAACAACGCGGGACAATCGCTAGGAAGAAGAAGAAGAATGTAACATAACCGAAATTACAAAATTGGGAGCAAACTTTTTCCTTTTTTGGGGAAATTGTTAATGCAAGGTCCTAACTATTCACTACATCTCTTAGAAACTTTTTAACGAAATGTATCATAGGTAAAAACTTGTGAGGGGGACATTTTGTTGTAAAACTTTTGAAATCAGTTCCAAAAACGGTTTGAAATCGTTCAACTTAGTTTTATCCATTCCATCCATAAAGTTCCAATTAAAGGCAGCATTGGTGTAGTAGGAAACCCGAGGGAAAACATATACTAGTGGTTATAGATTAAGGGAACGAGCGTGGCTCCGCTCACATTCCCCTAAGTGTCGTAAGAAAAAACGGCAGGTGAACGGGATTCCTACTAGGTACGTTAGAACACATTCTCTTGTACACGCTACGATCCCCCCAGCAGCCTAATAATTGATTTTACTTGAATGGGCTCCTAAGGAGACCTCATTGGTACATGCAGCGCGATGCAACTGATTTCGTAGGAAGGAACACCGTGTTCCATATTCATCTAGTCGCCGTTCTTTACGGCGATTAGATGGAGATGGGCGGAAATACGCCCGTTTCCGTATTCTACAATCCAAACTTCCACTTACTGGTACATCTTCCAGAAGTGCGAAAGTTCGACTTTCCTTGAATCTTGGCATAGAGATAGCAACTTGTTGATAGTCGAATTTAAGCAACAGCCAAGATTGTTAACAAAATTTATTACGGCTAACGTTTCGGCGTTGTCGCCTTCGTCAGAGCCTGGAAAGTAAGAGCATTTGCAATATATCCTCTCAAATGCCTCATCCAGAACAAGTCATCATCCCCTAGGATATTACACCCGGAAACAAAAACCAAAAAAGCCCAAATCGTTGTGCCTACCTTAGTAGCCGCGTTGCCGTGATGTTAGCGGATATCCGCGTGGTGCTATCGCTCCGCTGATACTAATTAGGATGCGACCCGCATATGACCCCGTAGATCAAACCCGCAAAGGTCTTGATACAGAGCCAGCTCGTTGGTCACGGCTAAGCACTCTTCCTTTCTATTCATTTTTGGACCTTTTGCATTTATCCAAAACGCTTCTAAAGTTCTGCGAGCTATAATTTCGGGTTCGTACGATAGAATTGTGACAGCTACGCAGAAAAGAACGTTTTCATGACATTGTCTGCGGTGAACTCCGAGGGGAGTTGCTGCATTCGATTGTTTCATCCCCCTTAGATGTTCTTTAATGCGAATACAAAGGGGGCGCCCTGTTTCGCCAATGTTTTGCACGAAATTAGATAGACTACACCAGAGACCATGCAGTCCCCTTCCTTCCCGAATGGGCATATTACACAGTCTGGAGTGAGACAGAAGCGGTCGTACATTCTGTTTCGAACTAGTTGTTTTTTGAGATTTGTTGGGGGTATTTCCACAACTCTCACTTGGTCCTCGAGACCGCATTTCACCAGACTAGCCCGTATAGCTTTACTGCGTAGCTGTCACAATTCTATCGTACGAACCCGAAATTATAGCTCGCAGAACTTTAGAAGCGTTTTGGATAAATGCAAAATGTCCAAAAATGAATAGAAAGGAAGGGTGCTTAGCCGTGACCAACGAGCTGGCTCTGTATCAAGACCTTTGCGGGTTTGATCTACGGGGTCACATGCGGGTCGCATCCTAATTAGTATCAGCGGAGCGATAGCACCACGCGGATATCCGCTAACATCACGGCAACGCGGCTACTAAGGTAGGCGCAACGATTTGGGCTTTTTTGGTTTTTGTTTCCGGGTGTAATATCCTAGGGGATGATGACTTGTTCTGGATGAGGCATTTGAGAGGATATATTGCAAATGCTCTTACTTTCCAGGCTCTGACGAAGGCGACAACGCCGAAACGTTAGCCGTAATAAATTTTGTTAACAATCTTGGCTGTTGCTTAAATTCGACTATCAACAAGTTTCACTTACTTTTCCCCTGGACTTTTCTAACTACGTCAATTTCGTGAGACGCTGCCTTTAACTGACGATTGCAGTCGTTACGTGGAAGAAAAACCTTGAGAATCATTTTCGTCCAAAATGGCGTATAAGAGACCACTTGATCACTTTGGCCAACAAATCCTACCAACTTGTTGTAATCCTCGTCGTTTTGACCTATAGAGTCATAATTAGCACTGGAAAGTAAAACAAGATCTTCTTTTATCTTCCCATCTGAAAATCACCTCCATGATTATCCATGTATATTTTTAGTTTGTTGAAAATTATGGTGTTACTAGGAAAATGGTAACGAAAAGGATGTCGTAGGCGAACATGATGCATTCCTGCTAAAATATCCTAAGCAAAGAGATATGTAGGGTCGGGCATGTAGATTACGATTGTGAGTGTGCTGACGCTCATTTCCCTTCTCCTCACCCAATCTTCCCGAAAATCAGCGAAAAGCAACCTTCGAGTTCGATTTTTCACCTTTGTATACATGCTGGTTGCCTCACCAGGCTACTCAATAATTTACTTGAATGAGCTGCTGGGAAACCTCGTCGATTATCGCCCGCTCTCTCACAGACTCATAAATTTATGAAGAAGACGGGAAATAGGTTTGAGATCCAGAAAATCAGTGATATTTGATCTAAATTTTGATTTCGATCCATAATCAATGAGACGGCGTTGCTTTGCAACGAAATCCTAGAAGGGTTCGCAGTTTCGGTTGGTCAGAGGCCGTGCAACTACGACGGTATGATCACGTTGCTACAGGATTTCACATCGCATTATCAGCACTAGTCATTTCGATAATAAGCAGTCTCGTAAAACATTTTTTACAACACAAACACATAAATTACGCTTATATTTTGTGGAATACCCTTACGCTTGAATTTCATTGAATGTATTAAACACCAAATAGTGCCAATACTTTATGTATTACATGAACTGACACAGAATCAATGAGAATGAGAAGTGTTAAAGAGGATTACAATATAATACAATACAGTAATATAATACAGTACGACAACAAACGAATAAAAAAGTTCCGATGAAAGACCACAGCTGAATCAGGCAATACCATTTCAGACTTGATTTTAGGAACATCCGTTACCAATATAGATAGTAAAAATGTTTTTATGTACAACCTGACACGTCTAGGATGCTCTCTGCTGTTTCCGGCAGAAGCTCGCGAGGAGAACAGTAGAACGAGACTTCGAGTAGTCCGTATAACAAGGAAATGATAAATTGATCTATTTGAGAGTTCAAGAAAAATAGAAATGCGAATGAGAATCAGGCTAATGGAGGATGTTTATTGATAGATTTTAGACCGTCAAAATAGCCGGCTTTCATGTGGGCGATGACATAGAGGGCTAACGTTCGCCAGACCTGAAAACTGATTGCACCTGATTAAAAAGAAGACAAACGTGTTCAGGCGATTTGTACTAATTATTTAATATGGTTGTATGTTTTTTCCCTTCATACGACAACATTAGATGACAAAGTTGTGCTGTCAGCAGGCGTGTAGTTTCATAAACAGATAAAAATGCCGGTTTCACAACTACCCGTAAAAAAAACAAAATGAATCACTCACGGTGACGGCGTCCATCCGTTGGCGGGCGTCCAAATCAGCTAAACTATTCATATGTTCGGCAAGTGAATGTTCCATGGCGTCCTGGAATAGTTTTCAGCCTCACAAAACACATCGACAACGAATGTGGTGAAAAAACGTAAAAAGAGTCCTGGAATTTATTTTTTATTTCCCTAAACAAAGGAACCACTGATTAACTGGAAACATTTTTTTTCCAGTGTAGCCAGATCAGACAAAATCTTATTTTAAAGTAGTGCTGGTGCTCAAAAACAGATAACTATGGCAAAAGTGGTGAGCATAAGTTTTCTCAGAAATATTTAGAACGATCTGTTTCAAAAATTGACCATTGCACGTAATGGAATGATAGTTAGTTGAATCAAAGTATTTGCAACAACAGTAAATAATACTCAAAAAATACCTGAAAATCCTCCCAATATTCAGGTTTGAATCCTCGACCAGCGTATTTGCAATGTCGTTGTCCGATACCGTACAAATACGGCTCTAGCCTATCCATGTGGTAAATATTTTTGACAACTTGCGACAAGGTCTGTAAAAAATAAATTACAGCGTGGGAGCTGTTATTATGAAGAACTGATTCCTTTAAAAAGTGACAAATTAGGTAAAAGCTGCTGACTACACATGTACCTGTACGAATTTGAGCGCTTGTGATCGAAATTCCCGGGAATCTTTCCAGTTATCGCCGTATTTGATGAGTTGAGGAAACAACTGTTTGCAGTTTGGATTGTGTTCAAAAATATACATATAGATTGAGGATCCAAGTTCGTAGAGGAATTCAAATTCATCGCTCCATGTCCGACGAAGTAACTCTTTCTCGTACACGTTTGGCTCCCACCGTTCCACATTTTTCACTTTTATTCGCTGAAAAAAACTGAATATTCGAGTGTAACGAATTTCTGATAGTTTTATCTCTACTTTGTCGTACTTGTTTTTCTTGTACCAGTACAGCCGAAGCCGAACGTAAAGTGTCGGCCTGACGCTCAACGTCCGATCGTGGGGGTGGATATTGGCACCCATCTCCACCGTTCTATGGTCAATAAAGTCTATCTAGTCAATAAAGCGATGCGGCCATGAGCGCCCTACATCTCCTTCGGCAGTTCTTCGTTCTTTTTTTCGTGTCATTGTGCGTAATTAAGATTATTTCAGAGTCACAGTCGCAGCAAATTCGTTTTCGCTACCACGAGCGCAATCTCCCTATCGAATATTATAGATTATTATTCTATCGATCGACAGAAATGGGTAGCAGTACCGTCCAAGAATGCCACCGTACACTTAGCGGCAATTCTACACTTCATTTTACCAAAACTTCACAAATATCTACTCCGCGATGTTTGATAAGATCAGAATTTTCTAAATTTCTTAGAAGGAAATCAGGATTAAATGAATATCTTCTCTGATCTTGAAATCCAACAGAGTGGACCGCAAAAATACCAGTGCTGTCAATCGCATACCATCATTTCATAATCGGTAGATTAAAGGCGGTGCGAGAGTGGCTCAGCTGGCAAGAGTTTCGCTGTTGCCGCACGGTCGAAAGTTCGAAACCGCCTGATGCCAACCAAGCAATTCACCTTTCTGGATTCGATAAATTGGTAGCAGACTTGTCTCGGAGAATAAATGATTTCTGATGATCAATGATTTGATCATCGGCTGGCTCCTTCCATTCATTGCATAGGACAACACGTGTTCCAAAACCTCAACGATCACGAATAAAACGCAGTAAAATGCATATGCAGCGTCCGGGGTTTAATTGAGATACATTAGTTGGATTGTGCACGTTTAATGTCGGCAGAGTCGGCCCAGTTCTATCGCGTAGTAAGTTGTCTCGTAGGGAGGACCACGGGTGCAACCAATACTCTTCCTCACGCATTTTTCTGGACTTCTTGGGAGAAGAAAGCGTGATTACGCTCATAGTTGTACGTCGGACATAGGCAGGACTGTACGAGCTACGGTCCTACCTATGCCCATTCGTGAAGTCATCTCAATATTGTCAGTTTCTTGATACATTTTCTTCAACACATGAAAAAGTGAAGAGATGAGAGATGAGATGAAAAGGAGAGAAGAATGCGGAATAAAAGAACAGGAGGAAGAAAAACTGGTTCCTATTTAACATAAGGGGGGATGAGCTCGGAAAACATCAAACAGGTCTCTTTTAGTCTCAGTGGAATTTTTGTAGGAAGCGATGTGAAGGATACAGGATGGGATGCATGAGGCTCAATAATCCCCATGGGGATGCGTCTATGCGTTCCACCTCAATGTAGAATTCGTTTGAGGCTTATGAACGCGAATGCAACATTGCAAGCATTTGCGTGTCCGATGTATCAAGCCCGTGTTTTTGTCCTTCCAGACAAGTCTGGTACCAATTTATCGATCCCGGATGGACAGAAGGCTTGTTTGGGGTCAGAGCGGGTCCTAACTACCGGTAGTGCAACCACAGTCGAATCTCTCACCGTAAGCGCTACACTCACCCCGGGTAGCAGTGTAAAATTATGGGATTTTTGAAGGGAGTCCGTGTCTCCCCTAGTAAAAAAATAAAATAAACTAATAAAAGGGTCAACAAGTCCGTTTTCGTCCTACGACGTTATGGATGGGCTGGCGTCCCGTCCCTGTGTACGTTTGGGAGGGGCAGTAATTAGTATCCGTACAAGTAGGAATATCTGATTATTGCAAAGGACAAAGTGTTTTGCGTTAATGACTCCGGACGCTAACGCATTTGACCTCAATCCATAATGATAGGGACTTACACTCATATGTGCGACGTAGACATGACGGACCTGCCAATATCTAAAGCCTGTTTCTTCTTTCAGTCAGTTATTTATTGATCACTGAAGGTTTGAAGAGTGTGGTTGGATTGGAGAGGTGTTGAACCGTTGACAGTTGCAGACATTGTGGGAAGCTCTCACCATTACGCTACTGCAGCTTTCGTTCTTATACGAGTACGAGTTGTTTTGGTTTGATTAGTGGAAATATTTGCGAGTTCTGGGGCGTGTGTAGGACAGTCGGTAAGAGGTTCCGTTTCCTGCACGATCGACCGGAGGTTCGAATCCGCCCTAGTGCTCACCAAGCCTTTCATCCCTTCGGGGTCGATAAATTGGTACCAGACTTGAGGGGAGGCTAGAAACACTGACTTGACACATCGGCTAGCCACCGCAAGTCATTGTACAGACCAGATACACGTTCGTAAACCTCAAACGATTCTGAATTGAAGTGAACGTGGGGGCGCATCCCAAGCAGATTGATTAACGCCAGACACTTTATCCTTTCTTATCATTATCTGCGAGGTTTGTATTATTATAGACGTCTAGACGTGGAGAGAATATCATTTCTGAGAAGAGAAGAGCTTGATGCGTTAGAAAAGTGCAATATGGATACTTCGATGTACTTTATTACAGATGAAAAATAACAACAAAATAATAAAAAGAAATTGTTAGTACTTTCTGGTAGCAGATGGATAATTCAATACATAATTTTTCTCGCACCATCTGTTTTTGCGAACTCATCCACATATTCATCTACTACGCATAGACTTTCAAAAAATCTGGTGAAATACCGTTGATTTCGTTATCGGTCTTTCACCAGTTTTTTTTTTTGAAATTTAATTAATCACACACTCGTGAATCGCTATGGATTTCGATTGTCGTCATAGCATATTAGATTAGATATTACGGCATATGTACCTGCTTTAAGGAAGGATATTTCTAGTATCTTTCTTATTAAGATTAAGCAGAACTACATATATGATGTAGATTTGACATTATGTCAGTCAGTGCCTCAAATTCGTCTAATTTTCCTCTATAGGAATGCTAAGCATCTTGTAAGTAATCTATTATGTTGCCTTTGTAGGAAACCGTATATTTATCGTTGACAAAAAATAAAACATCCAATGGTGTGCAGAGCGTGAGTGCTTCTGCAAAATATTGCAGACTACCTGGATTCGGCGTAGATCAGTTTGTTCACGCATTGTTAGATTCGTTTGTCTTTATAATTAAGAAGAAGGAGAGCACAAAGGCATGGTGGGAGGAAAGAACAGAAATAAGTGTCATTATTATTATTCTGTCAAGTAATAAAAAGATATCACCGTCAGTGTCTCTAAGGACTACATATGTATAGTGCCGAGGAAAATATTGTGATCGTTCGTTCTCTCTTCTAACTAATCAAAGAACGGTCATCCTCGCGCTCACCTCTAATACGAGATTTGTTTTCTGATTAACGTTAGAAGCTCCACGATCTACCTTTCCAGTGGCTTTATTCGTTTGTCCATCACTCATTCTTCTTACGCCATTCACACGACTTTTTCGATCCGTTTGAGGAGTGCTGAAGTGCGTGCCGACCTTCTCGCTGGCACTGAAACAAATTTTTTTTCATACTTTGACAGAACAGCTCAAAACTCTCAAATAGCAGAGAAGATTAGGGATTTTAACCAAGAATTACAGTGACGCCTCGTGAATACCAGTCCACAAACAGTAATGTAATGGTACGTCTATATGTACGGTATTCGATACCGTCATGAATTGGAATTCACAATATTCTTACGTTTCAATCGCAATGATCGATTGCTGCAGAGCAATCAAAACAATTCCATTATACGGTATACCTTTAAACAAATCTCAGTTGAGGAAGTATTCATCAACTGTACAAGATTATGGTACGTGACAATTAATTCTCTAAATGATGTTGCACTGTATAATTAAGGTAATTTTGTTTTGCACTGATACTTTCTTCAGACCAAAATTGAAGAGGAGCAGTAAAATGGGTCTTAGAGAGGGAAATTTGCTTCTTCCTTGATTCATTTAGTTGCAAAATGGTGCACCAAGGAAGGAAAAGGAAAAGAAAAGCGTATCAGGTCCGAGTCAACGCACACTTTCTACAGTAGATTTCATGACAGTAGAAAATGGCGCGGCACCCTTTGTGGCGGGTGAAATTCAACTTGAAATTGAGAGATTTTCTTAACATATTAGAACACACACGTTAGCGTGAATTCTTCAACGTCACGGACACTTGATATGCATGGATGCGGATAACGTTTTGTAATGAATTGGCTTCAAACGAGAATTCCTTCATTAGGACAAAACGTGTTTTTCTCATTCGAAACATCTGAGGTTTCAATTAATGAAGGTGAAAGCACGTGCGAATGTGCGTTTGGTGAAATGGAACAGTGAGATATCGTAAAATCTTGTGATATCACGCCAAGACGAATGTTAGTGGCTGTGAATTGCGTTCTGACTTTTTTCAAAATGACATCAAGATTATTTCTTGATGGTTTAATACTATTGTTTTAGTATTTATAAAAATAGGGGATCTGATGAGGGAATTGTTCACCTTTTTTTCGTCATCATCCTTTCATCATTGTTTAAGACTGCCACCATCAAAAATAGGTGAATTGTGGGGATCTGATGAGCAGAGACTAGAGAGATATCAGGGGATATTGAGTGTGCTCTATAAATATGAGAACTAGAAGTAGAACAGCTCAACAGCTGTTTTCAATATAATACTAATTTAGTGGAAACCCAAGTAGTGTAACGTAGCCTTCAGATACAAGCAATCCAGAACTTTTCTCGAGCACATAATAAATGCTTGGAAGGCTCGGGCAAGTAATTGCAGGAAACCTCATTTACATCCGACCAAAGAACGATCCGTTTTTAATGAGTCAGAGGACAGTTGGATGAATCCTAGCATCATATGATGTGCACCCTATGGACGTATGTACGCAAGCGAAAGAAAACGTTACACATTATTCTTTTTAGAATAGATTTTCGACGGCTTTATATGTTACTAGATTTGTTCTTGTATTCTCTGCATTATTTCGGAGTATAGTTCCAATTTAATTGAAATATTGATTTAAAATGAAAGAATTCACTGAAAATATCTTCAAAATTCGCAAAAGCTGGTGTCGACTGGTCGCTGAACTACTCAAAGATGTCACTGATAGATTGACCATCATTAGGGTATCGATGACCTCACCATTTTTAATTTTTACGGATCGTCAGACCAGGGCGCTATTTGCGATTTTTTAGGGTGAGAACAGTTTATCAAGCCTTGTTTGGTGCTGTTGATGATCAAACAATCAGAAATTTGAGCAAGAAACTGATATTAGAGGACCAAGCTTTAGAAAACTAGTGCTCATTGAGATAACTATGCGGAGAGTGGAATTATTAAGTCAGCTAGTCACTACTATACAGTAATGTGAAGCGAACATTCTTCTTTAATTCGTGAAAGACAAATTGATGGAATGAACAAAAATGCCCTGGTATGGTTTCAAGTAATCTGATCTAAAAAAATTCAGGTCGAAAATGTCAACTCGGATATGACCTCAAAAAAGTGACGGAAGTGTATGTAAAAATAAGTGAGAAGCAATTGCACTCGTAATTACAAAACAAAACTAATTAGACTTTTCATTCCAGGGCAGGCAGGTTGAAAAGCAAAAATACAATTACTACGTACATAATTTTGAAGCAGCTAAGGCTATTTCCGCGGTCACAGCCCAGAATCGAATAAAAATTGAAAAAAGTGAATATTAATGGAACTGAGGTACAAAATTACGATCAACCTCTTCCAATAAACTTGATTCCTGATTCAAACAACGTTTGTGAGGTTTTTAATCGAGAAACGATCCTTTGGTGGACTCATTCGAAAAAAAGAGTCTATAGAGCACCAATAGAGGGTTTATGGATCTTGTGGAAGGATTAATTGGAATGAATGAGAACATAAGAAAGTGTTACGAGGAAGCCAAGGAAAAATGATCCTCAGGAAATGTGGTTTGAAGGGCTTTCAAGAAAAACCCATATGTAGTCCAAGATTCTTTGAAGGACTCCGCCGAAAAGGTCTGAAGTGTTCCATATCACGGAATAACTGCGCGCAAATGTTCACAAATGTGAATCTGATATTTCCCCAAAAACTATTCGGAACAATAAAGACGGGAACAAATATAAAAAACGCTGGCCGTTTATTACTATTATTGAATAAGCAGGAGAATTTTTCCCTAGCCCTAAAATACTTAAGTGCAGTACATAAATAACCAATATTTTGAAAAACTTTAGAGAAACAAACCAAGGTTTCAATCGAAGCCTCGTAATTTCAGTAAGTGGGCCGGATACTTCTGGATGTTAGTCGAGGTTTCATCAGATTGAATAAATCTCACAAACCTATGATTTGCTAATTCTCACCGTTATTTTGCTGAAAATAGCCTCATTACTGCCTTGTTTTGAGCTGTCCTCATCTTTCAAGGAAGCAACATCGGAACAATTTTTTAAACGTGAAAGTCTCTTTCTATTCTCAACCTATACGATAGATAGATCTGAGTGATAAACGAATGCTAACCTTTCGTAATTATTAGTGTTATGATGAAGCAGTCCACAACTTTTCTTTTGTAGGTTAAAACAAAAGGAAATAGAACAATAGGAAATTATGGAAAGGAGTGGAGGGTACAGTGGAGTTGGTGAAAGGTTCAGCTGCGATTTCATGGTCGGTGGTTCAAAAGCAAATCAAGCCAACCGAGCTTTTCATCCCTTTGGGGTCGACTTGGCAGGAGAGTTGTCTGGGAGGATAAGGATAAAGTATGAAGTTTCTGGCGTTAATCAATCCACTTAGGATGCGCCCTCACGTTCACTTCAATTCAGAATCGTTTGAGGTTCACGAACGTGTAACTGGCCTGTGCAATGACTTGCGGTGGCTAGCCAATGTGTCAAATCAGTGTTTTTATCCTATCAGACAAGTCTGGTACCAACTTCCAGACAGGTCTGGTACCAATTTATCGACCCCGGAGGGATGAAAGGCTTGGTGAGCACTAGGGCGGATTCGAACCTCCAATCGATTGTGCAGGAAGCGGAACCTCTGACTCGCTACACTAAACCCGCCCCTCTGGGAGGATACAAACATTAATTCGATACACCGTTTGATTAAATCCAGAGAATCTATCCACCACTTTTTAATAATTACTGGGAGGGAAGTATGTTCAATAAGAACTATTGAGATTAAGAACAAGTGCACAACACTGCTCCTAACTTGCCTCTCAAAATCCAGTTTCAAAGGATTAGTCCGTACGAAGTCCTTAGAATTGAATAATCTAGTTTTTGAAAACACTAGGTGAAGAAGTCGAAGAGTCGATTTACAGGTGACTTCGTACAAAAAAATGTTCACAGTTGCATATTGATGACGAATATGTTCGGCTTTTTGTACAATTTCGAGGATTATTATTCGCTATTAATTATTCTGCGCGAAGAACATTCTTGGTACGTTGCGGATCGTCGTCAAAGCTCTTTCGTTCTCCTGATTCTTTTCAAATGTAGTAATCAATGCGGTAACACAGCCGTACCTCGATGTGTGGCCTAAGCTGTCATGTGGGTCGGAGTGCCTAGATGATAATAACCTTCCGCAGGGGTTGGAGGAGTGTTTGTGATGAGAATTTGAATGATACAAAATTTTTTGAATACCATGCAGTACATCTCTTCCTCGTGGAAACATTGAAATATAGTTTTTGTAATAGAGATCAAATTGAGGCGTGTTGTGAAAAATTGCGAAAAAGACGCGGATTCGCATCTTTTTCGTCTTCTGTCGATGAATTAACAATTTTACTGTAATTGATGTTGGCTTTTGTGGCTTATCGAGCGTTCTTTAGTATAATTGCTTTGGACGGCTTCACAGAGCAAATACATAGTACAAATGGGCGCTAATTCGTTACGAAGTTCCTCTAAATGCAGAACAGCCATAGCTCAGTAAAAAATCGACATGTTGATGGACATTCTGAAACTCTGCGGCACATCACTCTAGTTTCAAGAAAAAATTGGTTAGAAAAACTCCATATTCATTTAGAGCTTCAAACACTTAAATGATTAAGTATTCGGAACTATCCCATTCCGAAATTGAGCGACTATGAACCTGATATCGCTAGGGAGCTCAAAAATTCGAGTATTCTAGTACTTGAAAAGAATTTACAGGTAATACTCCCGATCAGAAAAACTTATTTGTGAACTGATTTTCCGGAACGAATTTCTTCTGTGCTCCATGGAGTGTCAAATTAGGTACTGTTCTAGTATAACTACAGCTCTTATCTGCTATCATTTCAGAACCATTTAAATAAAATCAGACTAAATATTCAGACAAGTTCAAACATTCAAAGAGTCGAATATTTGTTAGAAATGTGCAAATACGTAATGGAAACAGAGCGATGAATTGCGAACAAATATTCGACAGTTTGTTTTATTTCTGTATCTGTGTTTAATACCAACGAATCTCGAAAAACAGGACAAATTAATTTTGATCTAAAAGAAGGGCGAAAGAGGTTAGGAAGAAATTTGGATCTTTTCGAAAGCCAAGAATCAGCAGATGTTGCTCAAACGGACTAAGATCCATTAACTGGGACAGATCGGAATATTTTATAAAGGTTATATTAGCAGTTCAACGATTGGATGGAGAGTTAAATGAAACGAAAGTATTTAGCATTATCTTGGACATTGGTTACATTTGGATCTGAGATTTTGGGTAGATGTTCGCGGTTGCCAAATGGCTGTTCAAAAAAGCAAATGGGTGATATTAAAGCAATAAATCATTACAATGTTGTATAAGGAGTAGAAAGGGGGGGGTGGTATTAAAAGGGTCGAGTGGGGCAGTTAAAGGACAATGACCGGAGAATACAGGATTATTTTGATTGTCGAATAGAATTGAGGAGTGATTTAGTAGACGACGGTCGGCAAAACGGCAGAAAGTTTTCGCAAACAACAACATTTGGCTCTCAATCCAGTAATTCGATACTAAAGCGGCGCTAGACGTGTATAAATGCTGAGTTGAAAACTTCTGAAGAAATTCAGCGAGACTTCGGCAGATCTCGTAGCCGGACGCCCACAAGATCAAATTGCGCATTTGCAGAATTTCGGCACATTTACAGAATCTCTAAATAGTTCTGTTTATCGGGGCGAATGTAGTGTAGCGGTTAGAGGTTCCGCTCCTCGCACGATCGATCGGGGGATCGAGTCCGCCGTAGTGCCAAATCAAGCCATTCTTCCCGCGAGATCGACAGATTGGTACTAGACTTGTCTGAGAGGATAAAAACACTGATTTGACACATCGGCTACCCTCCGCAAGTCATTGTATAGGCTAGTTACACGTTCGTAAACCTCCAACTATTCCGAATTGATGTGAACGTGGGGGCGCATCCCAAGCGGATTGATCAACGCCACACACTTTATCCTTTATCTTTTTATCGATTGTTTCTGGAATGTGTCTTCTTTTGTGTACAATAAAAATAACCTATGCGCGAGGAGACAGAATTGATCAGCTGAAGAGCTGCGAATCCGCTTTTCTCTTTTCTCGTTGGAAACACGGATCCGCGCCTTACTCGTTTTCTGGCAGAGAATTCCATTGCAGTGAATCTAGGTGCACAGGTGAGTTTAGAACAGACTAGAGGAAAGGAAGAAGGAACAGATTATGGGTTTCGCCTAAGAAGTCAAAAACATAGTAATCTCAAGGGCAATCTGACAGTGGCAATTTTAGATGGGGAAAATACTTCTGGCTAGGATGAAATGGATAAATCAAAATCTAGCGCACTTAACTAAAAGTTGTTTTCTTCTTTGAGTTTACTAATAAGTTTCTAAATGTGAAATAAGAAACAACGACAGAAGAGGAGAAATGAAACTGATAGATGAATGTTTAATGTAAATAAGCAGAGAGCCTTCTCTGAAAATTGGTGTAAGCCAGTTTAGGATAGGAAAAGCGAGGTAACCCAGAAGAAGAAAATATCAGAAGTTTGAAATCTCATCCTTAAAATGCCTGAAGGGTTGTTTCCGAGGAAACAATCATTTGAAGGATTCATCTAGCTAAAAAGTGTTGTCGATGTACATTAGCTGACTGCATGAGCTCAATTTGTTCCCGAAGGGAAAGCATCAGAATTCAGATTCAAGTAGCTACAAATAGCTGATAAGATCCAAACGAGAGTGTTGAAGCAGCAAATGTTTCGCGTAACTACCAACTCCTATAACCAACAGAGGATTCATCTATGTTTTTCCGGAAACATGAGCGGAGCCGAAAGCAGACTGACATATAATCTATGCGTCAGCTTTTTCAGAGAAAGCGTGGTGGTCTTCCGGCGCTGATGTACTCACTCCATGAATACGTCATAAATAAATCTTGAAAGCTGTCCGTACTAGTTTGGCTACTCATTTTTAGCCCACATAAATACCCTTTACAATTTCATACCTTCCAAAAACACACGCTGCTGTTCAGCTGTCGACGTGCTCACCACGGGTGTCTGTCACTGTGTTCCATCCTTCTAAAAGTGTTACAATTTTCGGGCCCAGAAGCTGGGTCTGAGACTCAAAGAACAACTCGACAGCAGCGAAAGAATTGAACAGCTTCTGCTTTCTCCTTCAGAGATTTGCATGCCGGAATACCGCGTGCACTCCGCTTAGCGTTCAACTCAACCCGAGGCCGTGGGTTTGAAAACGGTCCTTGGTCCTTGGTTACAAGCTATTCCCTCGCCTCATCAGACTGCTACTTGTTCCGGGTCCTTAAGCATTGCTGAAGCAAAAGCTGCTCAACTCTCTCACTGACCTCACATCCGGTGTTGAGTAGTTCCATGAGTCTCAGCCTCCAGCTTCTTGAGAAACTACGAAATTGTAAAGAGTATGCGTGTGCAGAGAAAAAGTAAATAGCCAATCTAATAATTTGAGGATTTTACGACACCACGAAAACGGCGCTGAATGTGAAAACTTTCAAAGGCCTTCTCTCTCATGACTGAGTGTCTAGTATGTCTATAAACTCTGAGAGAACAATTTTTTCAAACTGCTTTTTTTGCCATCAGAAAAGCTTTTCAAATATTTATTAAATATCTTCCCTTGCTCTGATCCGCGAATGTCATAGTTGGACTAAGGTCGTTCAAAGAGAAAAGATGGAAGATAATAATAATAATAATAATAATAATAATAATAATAATAATAATAATAATAATAATAATAATAATAATAATAATAATAATAATAATAATAATAATAATAATAATAATAATAATAATAATAAGAGCGTAACCGTTTCTGTTGCAAGCAACACACACAGACGCCGAATTCTAATGATGCCAAAAATGACATGAACGTCAACATTCCGGAAATTCGGATTACGCGGCAACTGCGGCGCGTTGTTGTTGAAAAAAACAAACGCTGAAAAAATCGATCCAAGGAAGCCAGTATGGAAGCCGAGGTTGTAGCCCAAGCCCACTGCACTTTTTTAAGTTGGTTTTTAGATATTGAAGTCTTTAGAGCAGTTTAACACAGACGTCTGATGTCTACCAGTTGAGCGAAAAAAGAGTCATCGGCAAAAGTTTCTGCAAAGTTTTTAAAATTTTTTCACTGATCCATCTCCAATATTTGAAATGTTCTCTCGAAAGTTTCTCAGCTCATGAGAAAGTGTTTGCAGGAAAAGCGAAAATGCCGAAGAAACATGACTGAATAACAGTAACAATATTTACCGGATTAATTGATGATAGATCAATCCTAGATTTGAGCAGATTTTAACAGATTTGGCGGTTTCGAGCAGAAGCAAGTTTTCTAGCGCAAAACCACAACAGGAAAAGAGAAGACGTCGATAAGAAGTTGGAGCTTTGAAAAGAGCAAGCGTCAGCCGCTCCGTCTGGATTCAGGCAGAGCAACAACGCTGGCGCTCGATGAAAGGATTAGAAGAGCGGGGCAGAAGTGGGTTGAAGAAATGTTCCTCGTTTGTTCGAGAGCTTGAAGAAGTGGATACCCCGATATAAATTTGCTCGTGCTAGTCAACTCAGCTGGTTCAATTCAATAATCAGTATTGACCAGTTTCTTAATTTTTCTTTATTTTAAAAGGGATTTACCATAGCGGTCTTCGGAATATTTCCTAGCTTTGCTTTGGAGAGTCACTTTCTGTTTAAAGAAATTCTCTTTTATTGAAACCAACTAGACACTGTGCCAAAAACTTTCTTCCACTTTTTACCTAATAAATTTTTTATAATAATAGTTCTAGTACATAATTATTTAATTCTGTGTTATTTATTGCACCACCCACTACTATTCCTTAAAGGCAGCATACATACATACGACTGTTTCGATGTCCCTTGGCAAATAAATAAAATTAGGGGGCAGTTGATAAGTTCTTTGTCGATGACGCTCAGTTGCCAAGGAGAACGGTATCGTCGGCTCATGGACCGTCTGTTTGCTCGCAGAGGCACACTCATGCAGATATGGCACCTTCCTAAGTGTCTGCTGGGGAGATTCAGGGTGGCATGATAGTTTCCCATGCCGTTTTTGTGGATATTAGAGGGAACTAAGCCTGGTCATAGGCTACACTTCTAACCAGGCTCAAGCGTGGTAATGGGACGGGACCCTCTCGAAGACGACCACCCTCTCCCCAACCAAGAGTCCCCCTCCAGCGTTGCTGCGACAGTCTTTCGTCTCTGCCAATTCAATACGTTGGAAATTTTGAGTGCTTCAAGAGAGTAAAGTCGAAAATTAGCCGAGGATCAAATGGCAGATGTGAAATTTGGTACCTGCCAGAAGCGAAGAAATGTCAGTTAGTAGAAAAAGCAGAAATGCTGAAATGTTGTTGAAATATTGGTATTGAAATATTCTCAATTTTTCTTATCCTACTTTAATCCTGAAATCCATTAAGTATCTTTGAATAGTGATTAAAGCACATAACACGACAAAAAAAGAGAAAGGTCAGGTGTATTGGTTGAAGTACAGAAGAGCGACGAGAGAAAAAACTGAAAAAAAATCAACATTTTGTTCCTACAATATGACGACGCATGTTCGACATCCCGCTGAGTCACATTTTTGCAAAAGAGTTAGAAACTTGAGGCCACCTCTGAAAGATGAAGAAATCAATTTAACCCATTTTCCAGCGGTTATAAAGTGGATTCTATAAGAACGAAGTACCAAAAATGCTCAGATTCTGTGCACGTTGATTGGTCTGGAGGATCGCAAATGATCGTGCTAAGAAGATGAAAGGAAAAATTTCAGGTGGTTTTTCAGAGAAAAACGTAAAACTGTTTTTTGCAGCCACCTAGTTTTTTTTTAAAGAATTTAGATGGGAAAAAAGAAAAGTGACATCATTCTTTCTTTCCATCAAAAATTTGGAAAGACTGCGAAGTCCTCGAAATCGCATGACATCACATCTGATATGGAAAATCTTGAGCTACGACACATTGGAAGGGGATTTGCTTCGCTCTGAGCTGCTCAAAGTTTTTAGACTTTGTTAAAAAAAGTTGAGAAATTTTTAGTTAATCCTATCTAAATTCAAAAAAAAAATCAGGAGTGCGCAAAATCAGCGGTTTGAATGTTTTGTAGGGGGAACCTTCCTCTAGAAAGTGGTATCAAATTTACTTCTCTTGACCCTCTCATCACGAAGCTATTTGCGATCTTCCAGACCTAACAAGGCACAGAACCTGAGTTTTTTTGCCATTGAATTCTGCTTAATCCACGTTTAAACTGCAGAAACACCACTTATAATTAAATTCTTCATCTTCTAAGAGTAGTTTCTGTTTCTTTTGCAAAAGTTTCTCCCAGCGGGGTGTCGAATTTGCGAGGTCCCACTGTCACATTGTGAACACCTTGTACATCTTCAAAGCAAAATGTAGATGCTTCCATGTGACTGGACTCCGTCTTAAACCAAATATAATATTTCACAATGTATGCAATTATTTAATACTAAATAATATTTGGTCCTGGTTAGCATGTTATCCCCCACCGCACACTCCCATACGACCCCATCCCTTTACGACCCACCAAGGGAGAAATCCTATTACACGCTTGTGCCTCACCCTAACCCTATCCTTCCATGAAGAAACTCCAACAATTTCGTTTACGTCTTCTTCCTATAGTTTAACTGACTTCTTCAGAAAACGATACACCTGTTAATGAACGCTAAATCTGCTCTTTTGCATATAACAATGAGGGTTATGCTTAACTAAACACAAGACCGTGCTCAGTCTCCCCTTGCCCAATAAATGATTTTTCTTCGAACTAGAACAGTCTGATAAGGTATCAGTGACTGTAATTTCCAGATAGTCTTCCATTTTTTTGCAGAAGTTCAGAATAATTCCGAAATTTTGCCTTCGGATTTTGATATTCTGAATAATTACTTCACGAAAGATAAAATAAAAATCAACATCTCACCGTTACCGCTAAACATTTATTAAAGAAGGAAGTCAGTCTAGTATAAGTTGAGGACTTTGATTGAAAATTCGTGTTTAAACATAAATACATAAAACGAAGCGACGTGATATTTCACAAACAGACAGCAAATAAGCGGAAAATATATTATGCTTCGTTTTTATCAGCCACTCCTAAATGGTTTGGAGCACATTTGGGCTCCAGTGCCGAAGAAAATAGATGGATTCCAAAATGGAAAGCACTTTTGGAGATTTTCGATGGATGCAACTTTCAAGAAGAGGAACGAACATTGATTTTAGTTTTTTCTTTTGACCTTTTAAATTCGAATTCTTAAAAGCAGTGAAATCGAAGATTCTCGAACGCTGTGCGTGACGTCATCAGAGGTTCGTTTACACGCAACTGAAAATCCAAGAAGTAAAAAGGAGGAGCTTTGAATCATGGCAAGGGAATCGGAAATTGAGAAAACGAAGAAACAGATTTGAGAGGAGCACTTGATCAAACCACTACACGAGCATCTCCTCTGTTCTATTTTTACGTAAAATCAGACAAATTTCCGCTATTTGTTTTCGCCCACGTTCTTCATTTAGGAGCCAGAGTTATCGCGTGGCAAAGGAAACAATTTAATTGAAAGTATAGTAAAAATAGAATATTAATGCTCACAAATGCTGTTTGTGGGGCGGGTGTAGTGTAGCGGTTAGAGGTTCCGCTTCCTGCACGATCGATCGGAGGTTCGAAACCGCCCTAGTGCAAACCAAGCCTTTCATCCCTTCGGGGTCGATAAATTGGTACCAGACCTGTCTGGGAGGATAAAAACACTGACTTGATCATCGGCTGGCCCCGAAAGTCATTTTATGGGCCAACACGAGTTCCGAAAACCTCAACGATTACGAATTGCAGTAAAACGCGTTGGCGCATACCAGGTGGATTGATACGCCAATGACTTTATCCTTTATCCTTTTTAATGCTGTTTGTAAGGTGTATGGATAAAGTACAAAGTGCTGGCTTAATCATTCCTTTTGGGATGACCTCAGTTCAGATTCGTTTGCGGAAATATTTGTGGTCAGTACAGCGATTTGCCTAAGCCAATCGATATGGCACGTCAATGGAGTCAACCTCTGGTCAAGAGAAGAAGTCAAGACAAGTCTGGTCCTCGATGGACGAAGAAATTGGATATATATATATATATATATAATTTCTTCGTCCAATTAAATATATATATATACGTATGAAAAAACTATAGATTTACTTCTACTCCCAAAATTTTCAAATTTTCAAATTTACCTTCATTCCAAAATTGGAGGTTTCGATTGAAGAAGTAGCGCAAGATAAACTTGTGCCCAAGTGAATGGGCGGCGATAGGACTGTCTTGGATGCCAGCGAAACAGAGAGGCGCGCCGCTTGCAAGCATGAAACGTTAGAGCGTATACCGCATGCAATACAAACATATGAGGTACAGCAATCTTGTCAATTTTGACTAATTCACAAATTTCTTCTTTATATGAAGTTTTTCCAGTGAAATACCGAAAGAAAAACCTCTAAGATGAATTTGCATAGTATTATGTGTTGAGTTACCGCTTAAGTTATACTTTTTTGGATTTTCCAGAATAACTCTGAAAAAGGCTACGAAGTATCCTAATACGTTCGTTTTTAAAGAATCCTTTGGTAATGATCAGTTCTTTTTCGCAGTAGATGTTTGAGAAATTCGAGTCGACAGAGAATGTGCACAAGTACATTACACGACCTTGAAATGATAAGGGATTAGACATGAAGAAAACCCGGAAAATTGACAACGTTATGTTAAGTACATATGTGTTTGATACTCGGGCGTAGTGGAATGGGAAAAGGTCAGCACTACGTCAGAGTGGTCAATGTTTCGAAACCGTCCCGCACCAGTTAAGTCTTTCACCGCTTCGAAGCCGATAAGTTGGTACCCGTTGTGTTCGCGAGTATAAAACACCAGCTCGACACTTCAGCCCTCCCTGCAATTCCTCGTAGATGCCACCACTAGTTCATAAAAACCTCTACGATTCTGAATTGAGGTCGAGCGCATTGGTCGCTTAACGCGTTAATCCTTCCTGAATTACTCTTCTGCATTTTTTCAATGGATAGGAGTAATTGGTAAATGAATTGACAGGGTGATCAATGAATTTCTCCCCACTTATTGTCTCCGAGCACTAACGAATACGCAAAAAAAAGAACGAACTCCGTTGTTTAAAGTTGAAGCGGATTTGTAGTTCTAGTTCTGCTCTTTCTTGTTTTTTTTTTGTAGCGCATCTAAGGGTGTTTTAAAGTAAATAAATGAATTATCGCGACAAGCTAAAGTCATATATTCATTAATATAGTCAATATTTTGAATGTGCGTGAAGAATAAAGTATTGGATCAGCGCAGACAACGAGGAAGCCACCAACAAACGCTGAAACTGCGTACCCGCGCTCATTTGGTGTCTATTGAGACATGTGGGAGAACCAAGCGTAGCGTTGGCTAGATAGTTTCGACATGATAGAGACAGAAAATCCAGAAAAATCTAGAATTCGTGTCCCATCCCAATTAATCAAATAAAGACTTCCTAACCTTTTTTTTCAGAGATGGATGACGAATTACACCTTTTTGTCATAAAATGGTAGCAGTGAACGACACATCAAAACACAATCTGTTTGAAGTTAGTTTGTTAGTATTATGTCTGTACAGTTTTAGCAAAAGAAGCTTTTTCGTCAATTGGAAACTTTCTAGAAATGCAAAAACCAATTGTGTTCTTTGCTTTATCTTGAGAAACGCGCGAAGAATAGTCCCAGTGGCTGTTAAGAAGTGCATCACAGTTCGAATATCACCCAAAAAGTCCCTTCTAGTCCGCCTACATGTTTCCATGATTAGTTTCAAAGAAAAGATCGGTGAAAGCGATCACATCAGGGAAAAAAAAACTTCTTTACAACCGAAAATTTCTTGATCATACTTTCTTAGTTGTCTTCATCTTCGAAATATGCACATATGCTGAAGTAAAACTGTGCACAGAATTTAAAAGGTCTGTGCTACAAAATCGCAAAATTACCGAGATGTCCACGGATTTCTTTGATGAAGTATGGAGCAAAAAATCTGCGCAATGTTTATTTAAAGGCACCACTCCACGAATCTGAGGTGGGGTCGTAGATTGTTAGGGTAGAGGGTGATTCTGTCCATCTCTTCCTGTATCAGTGTAAACGGAAGACCCCGGAACGCTGTTTCTTACGACGTGCAGCGCGCCACCCTTGCGACGCCAGCTTCTCGAATCTTCCCAAGGAGATTTTTTGAACAACTCACTAAATAAATATTTTATTTTATTTCATAGCATTTCGAAAATGCAGTTGAACTCCATGGACAAGCTAAGTTCCGAATTCAGGAAAATGTTCTTTGAATAAGATAAGAAAAAGCTGCTGTTGCATAAACAACTGGATGGATTTTTTTGCAAAGTTAATTGGAAATCAATCCATACCAATGGGACAAGTCATTCAGTCACAGGACGAATCATTATGGCAACAAAAAAAACACAAAAATCAAAAAAAAAAAACAAAATAAACATCCACAGAAGCGTATCATGGGGAAGGAAAAAAACATAAAAATTATGGGTACGTTGGCTCTTTTCTCACTTTCTTTGCTTTGTTTTTACAATCACGTATTATCAGAGGAGAACCCTTGAATTTTTACCATTATTTTAGCGAAAAAGATTACCCAAAAAAAAAGACAAAACCAAGACAATCAGTACTTGATTTCATATTTTTCACACAGAAAATTTACATTTACTAGATGCGTCCTAGAAAGTGCTGCAAAAGAAATAGTAGAGGACAGCAAACTAAGCTCAGTGATGCGAAAATAGTGAATTTCCATCATCACTGACCTCTGCGTACGATCAGATAACGCTATTTCGATTAAAACCACACTTATCCACGAGATTCTTATAGATATTCGCAAGCAGCAGCCAGACTGCCGCTAAGAGCAAGAAGTAATCGGAGGAACGAGTGGGCAGCACGGTACTTTACACCAGTGTAAGGATTCCCTTTTGAACTGGATCAGTATCCAAAGTGAGACATAAATGATAAATTTTCTTACTAATTAGTTGTTAGAGGTATCAGGTTGCAGTCTATCTTCACAATAGCTTCTCCATTAGGATAAAGTCAAAAGTCACTCGCGTCTCAATCCACTTGGGATGCGCCAACGCGTTTTTACTGGAATTCGTAATCGTTGGGGTTTTTGGAACGTGTGTTGGCCTACACAATGACCTGCGGGGGCCAGCGGATGATCAAGTCAGTGTTTTTATCCTCCCAGACAAGCACGGTACCAATTTATCGACCCCGGAGGTATGAAAAGCTTGGTTTGCACTAGGGCGGTTTCGAACCCTCGACTGTATGGCTACGGGTGCGTGCAAAGATAATGATTCCAACACATATGTGTATCTACCATTCCACTTTTTAAAGGATAAAGGATAAAGTTTCTGGCGTTAATCAATCTGCTTGGTATGCGCCCCCACGTTCACTTCAATTCAGAATCGTTTGAGGTTTACGAACGTGTATCTGGTCTGTACAATGACTTGCGGTGGCTAGCCGATGTGTCAAGTCAGTGTTTCTAGCCTCCCACTCAAGTCTGGTACCAATTTATCGACCCCGAAGGGATGAAAGGCTTGGTGAGCACTAGGGCGGATTCGAACCTCCGGTCGATCGTGCAGGAAACGGAACCTCTTACCGACTGTCCTACACACGTCCCAGAACTCGCAAATATTTCCACTAATCAAACCAAAACAACTCGTACTCGTATAAGAACGAAAGCTGCAGTAGCGTAATGGTGAGAGCTTCCCACAATGTCTGCAACTGTCAACGGTTCAACACCTCTCCAATCCAACCACACTCTTCAAACCTTCAGTGATCAATAAATAACTGACTGAAAGAAGAAACAGGCTTTAGATATTGGCAGGTCCGTCATGTCTACGTCGCACATATGACTGTAAGTCCCTATCATTATGGATCGTGACTGCATTTCCCTTTTTTCCGAAGATTAAGGTAAATATAAGCAAAAATGAATGAAATTGTATTGCACTAATTTTGGGTGACAAAGTAAAATCTAGTGTTAGCTGTGATTAATTGAATTTACTTTCCTTTGATTAAATCGACAAATGTCGATTGTAGAGATTTTTGACGTGTAACTCTGCGTGTTTACAACGGTCAATCCTATAGGTAGATACCAAGAATTCGGCAAAGGACGTCAGGATGTATTCTGATTTCATCCCAGAACTGCAGCGTTTTCCAAACGACCTTTCTAACTTTTAGCAGCTATGAAACGTTGAACAATTTACACTAGTTAAAAAGCGCTATTTCAGTAATCCTAGCATATTGTAATGAAAGATGAGCTTGACTTCTACTAAGTGCGACAATCCGACACAAAAGACCAATAGAACTGTCGACTTCCAAAGAGTGTTGTAACCCACATCCAACAGCTGTAGGGGCATTCAAAATAATGACGCTTCCAAATACAGAAGAGATCGTTGCCGAACCGAAGGGCTGAGGTCTCACTAGTGCTGCTTTGATCGATGGTTCAATACAGCCCTAGTGAGAACCAAGCCCTTCACCCCTCCGGGGTTGATAAATTGGTACCAAACTTGTCTGGAAGGATAAAAACACCGACTCGATAGATTGGCTAGCTCCCGCAGATCATGGATAGACAAGACACGTACACCCCAAACGATCCTGAATTGAAGGTAAACGCTGTGGTGTATCACAAGCGGATTTATTTTATAAATTTATATTCTTCGTAGTTTAGGCAGATTTGCGGAAAATCTCTTCTAGTGGCAATGGGACCTAACGAAGCTCACTTCAAAAAGAAATGCATTCATAAAATCGGACAAAGAGAAGAAGAAAAAACTCATAGCAAACATAATAGGCATTGTCCTTAAGAATAATAAATTCAGGATAAGGTTTCTGACGCTTCAATCCGCTTCCGATGCGTTTTGACTGCAATCGTTGAGGTTTTTTGAACACATTTAAAAATGACAGATTTGGATGACGAGAAATTCCATCAATTAATACAACATCAATCAAACAAACTTTGTAGGTCAATGTGATTTGCTGGAAAATCTTGTGATTCCGCAATCATTGATTTTCGAAAAAATTTACATGCGCAAAAAACCCATTTTTATAAGAGGGATACAAAGTCGTTGGGGCTCCTGTAACTGCACTCATCAGTTAGCTTCAACGATATATTGGACATATTCTAATAATCTGACATAATCCTTGTTCAGCAATTTGAATGGATACGTTTCTTCCCGCTAAAGTGTCTGTGTTTTCAGGATAAAAGACCTTTAAACGGTGCTTTAAATGATGAAGAAGCCGTTTCGGCTCACATGATTTTATAGAAATCATATGGGCCGAAACGTCGTTTCCAGAAGTTTTTTTCCAAAATTTTATTTGAAGAAGACAAGTGCAAAAATGTGGTAAACACATAAATAACAAGGAAAGACCGCAGAAAATTGAAGTTTCAAATTAGTCACTAGTGGAAACAAGGCTCTGGCACTTCCTATTACTGCCGGAAGTCCTTTGCAGCCGCAATGGGACTATTCAATCATTTCTATGTTTGGCTGGCTATTTCTATTGATAGTATTCTTGCTGATATTTTCTACTTCGACGCTTATTCAATGCTTTATCAATTTGAGAAAAAAAGCCTTCTTTTCAATTAAGAAAAAGTTTCCAAAAATACATAGAATTAAGACGGAGCAAATATTCATGATTCATATTCAAATATCCACGGTGCACGAAGGAATCTTCGCAACAGTATGAATATAACCGTCGTACTTGAGAAATGTCCATAAAAGAGACGAAGAAAAAGCCACAGAAAGAAACAGCGTGAATGGCTAGCGTCATCAAATGCGGTAAGTCTGGAGAAAAAGCAGCAACATTCTTGGGGCAAGCACATTTCACTAGGGTACGAAAGGACACAATTTGTAAGAGGGATTAATTTTTGTTGGCGAATATATATTATACTATACTCATATACATATATATATATATATATATATATATATATATTGATTTTTTTTACATTGTTTCACGACAGACAATCTTGAAACAGTACTAGAAAACGGAAAGTTTTCCTGCAATGGTGTCTTCTTAAGGACTGACAACATAAGGTAGTTAATATTTCTTAAGGTTAGTCGTACTTATAGTTTCTGTCGGAATCAGAAATGTTTCAGAAAGTCAGAGAGACTTCATGGGAAGGTCACACGGGCATTTCCTGAGGCACTCGAATCCAATTAACCTGGGAGGAGAAACTGCATGAAGTGGCTTTCAATTCATTGAAAGTGTAGATGAGTAAACTTGTACAAATAGGCTCGCACAAAAAAAATGGTCTCATAGAAGGACCAAAACGTTACACGCTGTGAAAGTGTAGCAAAAAAAAATTCTAGAATTCCAAATCTGTTTCATGGAGAGCGTAGTCGAAAGAAAATAAAACTAGGTTTAAAAAAATCGCATCAAATTTCAAATCGTACCCGGGTTGTGGTGATGGGGAACCGTTCAGGAAAGAGAACATATTCGAGACCAGACTACGTGCTGCCGATGGCATCTTGGATAACGATGGCATGGAACACTTTCTGAAAATCAACGAATAATTAGTGGTTATTCGTAGATAAGGAAATAAGTATGCTAGATGATAAGATCATCCGAAGAACGTGGGATGTTCGGAAATGAATGATATTTCTGTGCATAATGTGGGCAAGGGGAATTAAAAACGTCGCCAGAATGCGGAAATTTACAGCCACAGCAATTTACGGCAACAAAACAACGTCAAGGAAGGACACCTTTTCTCTGGAACAACATAATTTCTTCATTACTAGTCGGACATTTCAGTCGGTTTGTTTGCATTATATTATAGTGGCGATTCGGTGAGTTTAGAACTGCGGGAGGTGAAATGAGGTGCAATTTATCGAGCAAATCAGCTGTGATAACCTATGCGCCGCTTTCTGAAAGTTCTTCACGAAGCAAAGCTTGGCCTACTGTTACTAGCCGCCAATAAACATTTCACAATGGTTTCCAGACTTTTCCTTTTGCCCGCAAACAATACGTGAGTAAAAACAAAGAAGAGATAGGTTTTAAATGTTAAAACTGAAAGCTGTTAAAATGTTAACTGTTAAATACCGAGAAGAAAAAATGTCTCAAGAGAGTATTTTCTTGTAAAGGTAAGTTTTAATGGAATTGATAAAAAAATGGTGGAATTGTAGTAAAGAAATAAATTTTTGTTTCGAAAAAATCCTCGGGAAGGGGAAAGAAATAATAGCGAGAAAACGGGAATGATCATATTTTTATTTCCCCTCTCATTTCACAGCATTTCTCACAGCGGCAACGAGCAAAGTCAATGGTCTGTGATCTGCTTAGAGTGATTTCCGTCGAGGTTTCGAACAGCGCAGTACTAATACGCGGGTGTTAGCACGCACAACTTTGCTGGACGATCCTACTTGAAATTTTGGACTATGCCAACTAACCATTGAAAAAATGTAAATTATAACGTCTACTTGTACCTAAATAATACAAAAAACACGCCGCAATAGGTGGTTATATATTATGTACGCGTATTTATAGATAATTCATTGTAACATGAAACACCTTTATTCTCTTTTAGGTGGCTTCCCATGCAATCAAAGTTTTTTTTTCATGCTTCACAAACATTAATGCCCGCATTTCCTTCGAATTAATTAAATTGGCATTCTTTTTCGTTGAGCTAGTTTGAAGGATTATTAATAAAATACGATGCTAAGCGGTTCGGAGTACCATGGCTGCTGTTTCAGTTCATGAAAGTACCATAAAAAAAAGTAGTAAATAACCAACAGTCTTGTTTTCAGATTGCCAAAAATAAACAAAACTTAATTTCTTTCCTCAATCAGTGGGTGTTTGAGTTTTGGTGAGTGTTTCTATTAGCCGGAAAAACAAATGACATTTTTCTTGTGAGCAAATAAGGACTAAAGAAGGTCTGACGTAGCATAATAAGATGCTGAGGAGAGTGAGTTCAACACATTTCGATAGAAGAAATCGCCCAAAACAAAGGATAAGATAGTTAGACGAAATGGTAGGAAATCTTTAGCAGTGAGGTCTGGGATTTACTTCTGGAATGACCAGCTCGCGCAAATCACTGTGGGCTAGAGATTTTGCTTAATGAGATTGTCGTTGAGAGAGCAACCTCACGAGGCAAAGGATTCGATTCTGCGAAATCAATCCAATTTCTCGAAAAAAAGCCAACATTTTTCGTAAATTTCGTATTCAGTGGTGGATGTGTTAAGTTGATGCGTAAGTTTTACGCATGCATCATGTCTGATCACTCGACAACTCTGCCCGAGCGTTGGGTCGAGTGCTAAACGGGGACGATGCTTTAGTTCGATCTCCAGGCCATTTTGTTTTCAAAGTGTATTTACAAAAGAGTGTGCGTAGCGGGAAACGTATCCCCCTATCTGATCTTCAAAGTGTTCAGGCGTTCAAACTTGATATAAAAACTTGCAGAATGTTGAAATACCAGACGGAAGGATGGGAGAAATACGTTTAGAAAATGAAATAGTCTCTAGTTCTGTAAGGATGACATTCTAAAAGGAGTAGAAAAAATTGACGTAGTTTAGAACAAAAATAATTCTCCATTTATGAGAAAAACACCAAACGTTTATTATTGTAACCTTTCTTCTATATAGTACCTACAATTAGTTTTACTAAGCGCTGATGTTTTTGGGTTCCAGGTTTCTAGACAGTGCTTTACTTCAACGCAGCGAGCCACTATCAGGAACACTGTTGAATGCAGAAAGCTGCTAGGCTGCTGTGTGCAACTGTTTCTTCTGTAGTGCTCCGGCGAAAAAAGCAGCTAAGTCTCAGAAGCGAATCATCTGCACGCTTTTGTTCCGTCTAATTGTCTAAGGAAACTAAAGTTCCATTGATGTTCGTTTTTGTTTCTGCGAAAGGAACTAGCACGCAGCGAGTGCAAGTGGAGCGACGGAGCGCGGGAATGGAAGCGGTGGCGGCGGAAGGGCATGGACCAGCGGTGAGGAGGTGAAAGTCCAGCACGACCAACGCCCAGATACCCTCATAATGCATTCATTCGGAAGAAGCTCGAAACGAGGTTCTCACGTCGATTGAGGCCTCTTCATCACACCCAGTATTGAATTACTGTCGAAGGTGGGAACAGAGAATTTCTTTTTTCTCTGAAACATGAGTCGGTGGAACAAAGAACGTTGAGGACATGTTGATGCCTCTAAAACAATGAAGTACAACGGAATAAAGAGCCAAAAGAAGCCTCGAATGGCATCCACAATGCGAGGGCACGTGCACAGCTTCAGAAAACACGAAAATTGCACGACAAGCAAACGCTTTTCATTTTATTTTTCTTCGGACCAATGCTAAGAGAAATAGTGAACAAAGGTACTTTTTGTGCACACTTCAAAGACTTCTGGAACTAAATTCCCATGGTCATTACGTTGCAGAATTCTGTGCAGCAAATACTGGGATTATAAGAAGATTTGACCGCTCTTTGAAAATTTCGCAGAACGTTCAAGCATGTTGTGCGAGTACTTTACTTATATATACGTATAACTGGGAGGGAGAAGATGGGAGAAAGAGGAGAGACTGTTGGATAACAAGAGGGAGTCATCGTCACAAAGAGTGAGCGCTGGAAAAAAGGAATGAATGAGAACAAAAGCAGTGAGGAGCTTCCTCGAACAATTTAAACAAGATTTCCTAATTTTGGTAACGAGAGAATGCCGATTAAAAGAAATGCAAGTGAGCAAAATTTTGCTCTTCCCTTGAAATTCTAACGAATTCACCGGCATCAAGATATGATTTTGCCATCATAACTCAGTAAAGCCGTAGTTTCTCAACTTTGCTATAGAAATATTGGCATCCAGTTGAAAGATCAAAATAAAAGTGAGCAGAACGTCGATAAAGTCCTCTACTGACCTATTTAACGAAGACTTTCTAGTGTTACGACGGAAAAATGTATTTTTGAATAATTGTTGATGCTGCAACTCCTAGTAAGCCAGTTTCGAATACTGGAGCTCAAACCTCACGGTATACTCTGAGCCGAATTCAAGGAAGGTTACCTAATGTAATTAAGCACCTAATAGCTCCACTTGTTTCTATAATTCGAAACCCACGAAAATTAGGTTTCCTTACGGCAAACAAATGTAGTTCACTGCGAAAACACATAAACCAACAAAGGATACAGATAATGTATGTAGCGACTTGAACATGGTGAGCAGTGTTCAGTTCCAATTTTAGAGAATCTGATCTGAATTTAAGCACTATGTAAAGGAGTTTTTTTTTCAGAATTTAGGAAACTCTAGAGCAGATCATTTGGAGCCAAGGTTCGGGAGATTTGCAGTGTTTTTCTTTTCCCAAAGAAAATTAGGATTCATGACTCAATATTCGCGAGTATCAGAAATGGTGAATGCTTTACAGAGGCACTCGACGAGACACTTCACCCTGCAGCAACAGAGTACAGGTGTGTCAAGACTAGATTCCGCTCATCGTACAGGTGTCAAAAGTTGCTTTGTCAGATAAATTGATCAGAAGGCGATCCTAAGAGTCATCACAATAGTCGTCGCAGCGGAGGCATCCTGTGGCACGCCTATTCCGACTGTACTTCTCCCTGCAGGACAGTATACAAGGGATTGTGGAGAAATAATCCCTTGAACTGTCGCCTCGATTTCAGGAACTCATGCAAAAATCAACCGACTGGGATGAAGAAAGAAAAAAATGAAAGAATGAATGAGAAAAGTCTGCCAGCAGTGGATGCCACTCCGAGTTGTGGGTCCTCGCGTGAGCTCCCATTCCATAGTCCCAGTGAAGACCACAACGCGAGGCGACGCAGGGTACCGTGAGCCAATTAGTCCCCTTTGATCGATAACATTTTGTTGGCAATGTATGTATAATGTCTTTCGAGTTTACATATTTTCTGTTTTGATCAGTCAAATATAATAATCATAAGTAAATATAGTAAACTATGTCAAAAAATAGAATAATATGGCATTATAAACAATTGTCTAGATAAAAAACCTAAACCTAAAATACCCTAGAACATTAACCTTAAAAACCTCAAGCTACAAACATATGTATTTAAAAACACGCTAAAATTGAAGCGATACGTTAACAGAAAAGAAGAAGATGTGAGGAGGAGGATCAAAACTGAGACTTTCGAAAAGAACACCTGCGTACGAGACCGCTTCTTGGGTCCAGAAGAACTATGGCTAAGAAGTGGCTTACCGGAGAGTTCCTTCTGGCGCCTCCCAGGACATGACAGTCTCTGGGTCTTTTCGCGTTTTCACGAAATGGGAAAGGGAAATGAGGAAATCGCTAGTCTGTGCTGTTAGGCGCTTCAGAGAAACACTTGTGAATAAACAACTTTAAGTGCATTTTAGAAGCCATCATTCGCTCAAAGGAGCACGCAACTGAATGCAGTTGACCAAAACATTGGGTGATAACATTACGTTAGGCTGCGAAAACAGCGCTAGCTGTTAGACGTCCTTCTATGTGTTGCCTAACTGGCAGCAAGCAGCTATCCATGCCGAATGCGAATACATTATGAGAAAATGAGATAGGTGAAGACACGAAGACCACAAATCTTCTTCCGGCTTTTTCGCGATTTTTGTGTCTAGCTTCATTTATTCCGTTTTCCATCAGCTACGATGCACTACGTCAATTTTGCCAAATAAGTTAGAGTAAATCGAAATGAAAGATGTGTAGTTGAAGGTAATTATAAACTAAATAAAGGATGTGAATGAGTCTTTATCAGAATAAAAAAATTCAAAAAACAAATCGCATTTTCGCGATTCTCTGCTCTGCAGAAGCAGAGACACAGGTAAGACTCCGGATGACTAAAAAAAACCGAAGTAAAAAATAAAACAAAAAATGGAAATATTCTAAATTTAAAATGGATCGCAGTGAAACATTGTTCTGGACTGATTTAGAACATTTTTTTCGATTTTTTTTTCTGAAATTTTAGTTTCGTTTCAAGTGTAGCAGTTATCGACAACGACACTGAACGACATTGAACCAATGACATTTTAGAAGGTAACCTAAAGGCAGCATATCACGATGTGACGTGGTGTGAAACCGCGAAAGCGCAGAGTTCGGTTAGTAGATTGCGGAGGAAAACGTGAATCCACCCATCTTACGCAGAAAACCAACGAGGAAACCGTTTTATTTCCAACCGGTCCACTCTGCAGCGTATTCATTGGTTTTACCTGAATAGGCTGCTGAGGAGACCTCATCGATCTTCGACCACTCGCGCGCGCACGCGGCGCGTGCGCAAGTGTGTTCACGTTGCGACTGAAATCTTCGCAAGAAGACGGCGTCTTCCACGCCGCTTTTTACGACGGTTAGGTAAAGCTAAGAGAAACCACTCTGGGTTCTGTAATCTGCAACTCGAAATCTGCGCTTTCGTTGTGGATTCCGCACCACGTCAAAATCAAGCGGCAACGCTGCCTTTAATTACCTTTAATTTCCTTGAACTATTACCTTTCGCTGCTTTCACACATTCTCCAAAATTTCCTTTTTTCAAACGGGTTTTTGCACCAATTATTTGAAGAGAACAGAACTAGTTTGAGATGCAAAAATTAATCTATCGAATTGTAAGTAACTGAGCAACTCATGAAGATAATAAAGCAATAATGATTATTATATGAAAATTAAAAATTCAGAAGGCAAATATTTTCAAGGTTAACGGTATAGCAAAATCGCTAGCAAATGTCGCGAAACGACTAAGAAAAACTAAAAAGTAGAAAATTAGAAACTCGATTCCAAACTACAAACATCTTCCCAGCGCGAAATGCAGTCAACCATTCGTATATTCCTTTAAGTGCTGTTTTTGATCACTGATTCTTCTGCAACCTTCTTCCAGGGAGGATTTTCGAAATTTTAAATGTATTACATGTAAATAAAGGAGTTGTTTATTTGCAAATGCTGCATGCAAATGCAAATGAAAGTTTAAACGAAGTTTAGTTCAAGAAGTGCTAGAAGGCGCATATAAAATGAGCCCCAGCAGCAGACGATTAGAACTTGCTGTCAGATCCAAGAAGCCGACGAAAATAGAATGTCTGCATGTGATCAGTGAATGTCTCCATCCAGCGTTAACTATTTGTCCTTTCAAAGCTGTCCACCCGTGAACTCTCCGAATGCCGACAGCAACGAGTTTTGAATAGTAAATGTTGCAAAGATGAGTCACACTCAGCATTTGGACAGTTATAGGAAAACCATAGGCTAACTGTAAGCACTTCAAGAAGATTCGCGAGGTTTGGGAAATTTATTGAGTAACAATATGAGAAAAGGAGAGAAAAAACATCTGAACACATGAAATCAACTTTTTTTTTAAGTTTTTGACATAGAAGAATAAGGAATAGCGGATAAAGTGCGGGACGTCCACCATTCTCTTTGGTATAACGCTCACTCGGAATTAAGGATAAAAACTGCTATAAGCTATAATACAGTTGACGTGGTAGAATACCAGGATTAAAACGGAATTCTCTAAAAAAATTAAAATGAAAACTATGAAGACTTTTGTAGTCATCGACACACTCGGGAATTCGATACCTCCTCCAGAAAAAAACCGTAAATAAACGATGTTCAAAAAGAGAGCGCGAAATTCTATTACGGCCAAAGAGAACTATCAATTTTGTGCTTTTCTTCTGTTTTTCAGTTTTTCCTTAATAAAAGTTCATCGTAACGGGTCCAGTTACACTCCAGCGCATGTAAAAATGCCACAGAAGAGGCGATGTGTGCCACCAACCTTTGTATCATCGGTTAAACCTTAAACAAAGTCAATTCTGGCGAAGCAAAATGGAATAAGTTTTATTTCACTGTGATATAACAAATTAAAACGTTAGACATTCTCCTCTACTGTGTTTTATCTTCTTTAGCGATTATGACGGATATATACATCATGGTCATTTCACTACCGTAGCTCTTATGACGTATATATCCACATCATGGAAAAGTGAGCGAAACACCATGGCTAATGCCGTATCCGTCCACCTATGGGTTTGTTATAAGTGCGCATTGGCTCCTGTTCAATCGTAGTAGTGTGGCCCACGCCTTTCTTAACAAAGAAGAAGGGCAAACGTCTATTTTAGGGCATTCGACGAAGAAAAACGACAGAACTTGTACTCTATTGTAGTTGAGAAAAAACAATAGAATTTCTGTGTCAGTGTACTTTACCAAAACAAAAAAAAAACGATGTAACATCTACTTGACAGTGGTTAAACAAAGTAAAACAGTGGATTTTCTTCCTCGCACTGATTAAACCGATTAAAACAGCAGCAGAGCGTACCGGTTTGCCAAATCGCCGATGATGCAGCTACGAATCAGACGCGATTCAGGACATTTTGGTGGCTGATGTGGGGGCATGTAGTGAAGGTCTACAGTACTGCATTGGGTCTGAGAATCGGCACGGTTACCAGACGCCTTCACAACTTTGATTGGATCACAAATACCGAGTTACTTAGACCGGAATCGTGCCTACACGGGGCCACCTTCATTCTCCTTGTCTTCTTCTCGTACATCTTCTTATTGCATGTTCAGCGACCACTTACTATATTTGTTTACGCCTTTCAATACTATGTTTCTCTATATTATTAATGATATCATGATATTATGTTGTAATATATTACTCTATTATTAACACACTAAGATTATTGCTATAGCTGCTTTTTTGTCACATAACTAGACGTAGTAAGTAAATTGGCATAGTAATTAGGTAATAGTAAACAGACAGGTAAATAAATGACACAGCGATAGCAGAATTTCCAAACGCGAGCTCTATATGTGCTTGGATCGACACCGTTGTTTTAAAGAAGCACGCAAATGTCTGCATTTCTTGAACCTCTCATTCGTAGAAAAATAGAATTAAATAGAATAAAATAGAACAAATAAATAGAAGAAATAGGAGAGAGGGAGAGTTAGAATACGATAACATATGTACATGACGACTGCAGCCGATTTTTTTTAATTCTGAAGAAATAAGGACACCAATCCTAACTAGTCAAGAATGAGCAACGAGTAATGAGCAGCTAATTTCAGAATTCGGAGAGCGTAATTCATCAGTAGCCATGCTATCGGAGGTTCCATAAATGTTGAGCATCGGCAATTTAATCAGCTGTCACTGCAGCAACCACTGCAAAAATGGAGATGAAGTGCACGACGGTGATCAATCCTTTGGTTCCATTGATTGATTGATAGGAGCGCTTACGCGGTCCGACTTCAATTCAGGTTCGTGCGGATTTCGGTTCGGTTTGAAGTTTGTAAACGCGCGTGAGCCCTACAATGGCTTGCAAGGTCAGTCAAGTGTTTTTATCCTCCCAGACAAGTCTGGTAACAACTTATCAACTGCGAAGAAATGGAAGGCTTGGTTAGCACTAGACCTGCTTCGAACCATCGGTCGTGCAGTCACAGTCGAACCTCTTACTGTCTGCGCTACACCTTCCCCGGGAAGAAATGTAATGGGGAATCAACAGTTACCAGAAGGGATCCCGTGCATATGCTGACGGACCAACGAGACTATCATTACTCCGTTGCACTAACCCTGCGCACCCTAACATAGGTGGGCAAATGTGCAAGTTAAAAGGTAAGAAGCCCTTTTGCTCCTGCGACATCGGCGGTGGCCGGCGTTCCGTCCCGTCCTTGGATCGAGATGGTGAGGGGTGTCGCAAAACACGCACATCAGCATGTATACAAGCGGAAATATCTCATTAACACAAAGAACGAAGCGCTTTGCGTTAATGACTGCCTTTGCGGGAGGTTATCCATTCGACCTCAGTCCCACGAGGGTAAGGATTTATGTGTCGTGTCTGTGAAGTAAACAAGGCGAGAACTGCCAATGTATGGGTCCAAAATTTTATCTTTCCAGTCACCTGCTTAATCGTCAATGGAGGCATGGAGAGCTTGGTTGAGTATGAAAGGTGCCGAATCACCGACCCATACAGACACTATGGCGAACTCTCACCATTACACCACAGCAGCTTTCGTTACTATACGGGTACGAGCTGAGTCGGTTCATGTAGTCAAAACATATGCGAGTTTCGTATTCATTAGGTCTCCAGACGTGAAGAGGGCGGGATTCCAGAGAAGAGAAGGCTTTGCTGCGAAAGAAAACTGCGACATGCGGGCAATTCAATGTACTTTGTCGCGGAGTGAAAATAACAACAAAATAACAAAATTAAGTTGTTAGTACAAACTCATGTTTGGAAGAGAAATTCAATACATGATTTTATCCGTACGATTTGTTTTTACAAGCTTAATCACGCTTTCATCTGCTAACTTCCAAAAAAAAACAGACTTCCAAAAAAAAACTGGTGAAAGACCAATGATTTGTTAAGCATTACTAAATCATTACCGTTTACAACACAGACAACGAAAGTACAAACACTGAAAGGGTGTCAGCGGTATGATGAGATCACTTCTATTTTATGGAGACTAGCAACATTATGAGGTAAACAAAATGAAACATAGAAACACGCAAAAAGTAGCCGAAAGTGCATAAATTTGAGTAACTGTTTTAAAAGAACATGGAAATTCTGAGATTTTTTCAGTGCTAAACAGCTGTTCCTCTACTGGCCGGTTAGAAAATGGCTTAGTCCAAAGCGATTCGTAAAAAGTAAAATGAGACGCAGAAAGAGAGAGAGGGTTTTTTTTACATTCTGTAGGTAAATACATCCTAGAGTTTCATTTAAAAAAACGACAAACGTGACTGATTTAAAAGTGACGTCGAAATATCTATAAAGCTTATTTAGAATATAGAATTAATAGGTTATTATTGTGAAGAAAGAACTTTCTGAATGGATTTGGAGCTGAACACTGATAAGAGTAAAAAACCTAACATATGACTGAGAAATATTTTGGGGATTTGCGAATTTCCATTATCTTAACTCAAGGAAATAAATTCTCAACAGAATAAGACTTACAAGACACAATGAGGAGATCAAAAATTAGGTAATCTTCTCTTTAAAGGCATCACCCCACGAATCTGAGGTGGTGCAGATTTCAGGTGGAGTATTCGTATACGGGATGGGAGACTACGGAGAGGGAGGTGATTCCGTCTATTTCTTGCTAATTGCCGTAAAAAACGGCCCGGAAGATGCGGCGCCGCACAAGACTGGGGCGCTCCAATCGAACCTCTTGTACAAAATGGTGCGCCAAAACGAATGAAGCCGTATCTTCCGAGCTGTTTTTTACGGCAATCAGGAAGAAATGGACGGAATCACCCCCCTCTTCGTAGTCTCCCATCCTGTATACGAATACTCCACCTGAAATCTGCACCACCTCAGATTCGTGATTACAAATACACTAGCTGTGCAAACCTAAACAGGCGCACGCAAATTCAACTAACCATCGCCTCTCGCAGTATTCTCGTTGCTAAATTTAAGTGAAAAGCGTTCCTACCTCTTGGAAAGCCAAGTGTGGTCACGTTGTGGTGTCTTTCAGTCAAGTGCCATATCAATTTTCAAAAATTATTACTCTTGTGTTTTTTTGGAAACCAGAAAGAGGATTTTTTATGTTCAGCAAAAAAGAGCTTTGCAAGTTTGCAAGAAAACGAAGCTGTGGTGGCTCGAAAACAGGTGATGTCGGGAATTTCGTAAGGTTTTTTCAACCCTCTGATTGATCAAAATGTAGAAATTTTGCAAGAAATTTTCATGTGAATATTCAGAGATGTTTTCACAAATATAAATTTAAAGGCAATAAATTTCTAGAAAACGTGAATGAATAAATTAGATAATAAATGTACAAACATAAAACAGGTTCTAACAAATTTCGAAATTTCACGGTCCCAGAGTATGCGTAACGAAGTCAGGAAAACTACTAAGTAGAGTGGAAAATTTCGTCGATCGCATTTATGCGAATCGATGGAGAAACGACGCAGAGAAAATATATAGAGCACCCTTCGAAACTTCATGCCCACATTGATGCCGGGATCGTTAACAACAATTGTCAACGAATATTTTTGTTCAGAAATATTTACTCAGGCAAGGGTGAACGTGGATCGGAAATTCCAGTGCGGAGAATATTCATACTATCTGGGCGCCATTAAAAAAATTCATGTCGAGCAGAACAGTCGTTCACTTCGTTGCCTACTCGTCCACATTGAAGAGTTCAAGGAGAGAGCAGCAAATAACTTTCATTATCATCAAGTCGAGATAACCGTGGTAACGTTTAACATTCCTTCAAAATGCTGAAGCCTAGGACCAGGAAAGACACAATGGTAGTTGCATACAGATCCAGAAATAGAAGAACCTAACCGACTCGTAGATCTGCACATTCAAGAAAAGGACATTTTGTGACATGAAAGGTGTTGATTTTTTTTTTGTGAAAACAGAAGAGCAAAAATGTCTTTAGCAAAAAATAACACAAGTTTATCCATTGAATGAGAAATGTACTGTATGTAGTAATATACATACTTTACTGATATTCTGAAAAGGGTCTAGAGGAACCTTCACGGCTACAGACGCGCTGTAAAAAATTTTTATGTAATTGGCATGCCCATGTGCGTGTGTGTCTGGAAACGATTTCAAAAAATTCTGAGTTTTTCTCAGCGCCGCTTAACTGTTGATCTGTATTGATTATGAAGAAACAGCTATAATTCATTGAAATATTCATAGAAAAAAGGTTAAGAGAACGTGAACTCTACAAATCTGAAAATATCAGTTCTCTTATTGGATATCCTTCTTCAAGTATGTAAATAAAGGAAAACAGGATGTTATAGCACAATCAGTTATACGGGAGAGATAACTGCCTTCATTAATATCACTTCTAAATAAGAAGAATTTTGTGAAAATGGCATCGTACGCTCCAGAAAGAGAAAGGAAAAGAGGAATGAGGAAATCATCTTTTAACTCAAAGATGATTTTACTTTTCTAGGTTGAAGCGTAATTGGTTTTTCAAAGATACAACACATTGCTTATGCGGCGGAGTAAGAGAAATTGCATCTACATCTCATCCAGAATTTCCATAGGAACTAAAAGAACTTGGCTCATTTATTGAAATAAAGTTCAGTGGAAGTAACTCGACAAAATTATGATTGGAGCTGCAACTATATGATATGCTAACGATATTACAAACACTTAAATATACATAGCAACTTCAGACAGCTATTTTTCTACCAACTTATCTTTGGAACTCTCTCTTATCATCTACTAAAAGCGGCCTAATGTTGGTGCAAAATGAGGAAGTTAGTAGGTGTTCGCGTGACGAACGGGAATCTCTCACGCTTCACTGAGTAGCCACGTCCTCAGTGAGTCAGATAGCATTCATTAATGATACGGAAGAGAACGAAATGAGTTCAAAGAAGCTCGTTGATACATAGGCCGAGAAATTTGCATTTCTTTCGCAAGAAGTAGAAACAGTCTTTGGTTTTGAAGCAAAGATTGCTTTGCACACTTTGTTCACATGTCCAAGCTGGAAATTGTCGCCTGTTCTGAATTCGCACATCCTATTCCTGCACGACCTAGAAGAATGAAGGTGAAGTCACTGGCGTATCAATCCACTTGGGATGCGCCAACGCGTTTTACTGCAATTCAGAATTGTTTGAGGTCTACGAAGGTGTAAGCCTTTACAAGACGAGGCTAAGACTTACGGGGCCAGCCGATGTGTCAAGTCAGTGTTTTTATCTTCCCAGGCAAGTCTGGTATGAATTTATCGACCCCGGAAGGATGAGGGGCTTGGTTGACACTAGGGCAGCGCACGAATTATCGTTGCGTTAAATCAATCTCAGCGTGTTTCCGATGGAAAATCGTCATAGATTCAAACGTAAGTTTTGAGTGTGCATACTATTTTCATTGAGGAAACTCTTTCAATGCAAAGAAGTCAGCTTTAGCCATAGCGTTTTATATTGTTTATTATCTGTTATATTCGGTGGTAAGGAAGCACATATTATTACAATATCATCAGTAAGGTAACACAAAATTATTAGAATGTCAAACGAACAAAGTTCTTGAGAGCTTCAATGCCTGCTTCAACTTCAACTTTACTTTAATTAACTTTAATTTAACTTCCAGAGCATTATTTTCTTTTTATTTAGTTTGATCCGTGTCTTAGCAGTGAAACTACTTCGTGTAGCAAAAACTGCGCAAAGTGGGCTAGCCATCATTACTCTCATAGGGTGAGTTCATCTAACCCTTCAGAAGTGGAGGCGACACCGTTATTGGAAACCATCGGCTGATCGTTATGAACACTTGTTCACTCAGTTGATTGATTTATAGATTTGCGTCTTTTTATTTTATTCATTCCAAATGAGGATAGAACGAGTAGTCACAGATTTTTCGGTAAGGAAAAGGACACGATTTACCAAATGATCGATTTCTACAACCGCATATTCTACATATATGCCAAACGGAGCTAATGTTCTGCTCAGATTTTGGTTGGTTCTTAGCGCTTTATCTCAGCACTTTGTCTTCGCAGCACTAATTAATACGGCTACTTTGAAACGCACACCTTTATGCTACATTCAGTTCAAGCTAGGTGAATAAGTAGTCGAAGTAAGGAGACGCAGCACATAAGAAGCTAGGTAATTCAGTTGTCGTACGAAGGTCGCTTCAAGTGAAAAATATGTGATAAATACTCTTTCTCTCATTACAAGAGAGAAATCTTAGAGAACTTTGGAAAATGAGCAGTAGAACTGGTAGAAGCAGCTATCCGTTGGCCATGCTGCCACTAGAGGTTCGAAGGAGGAGAAAGTACTGCACAAAGAAGCAATTACGGCCGTTTTTGGGTCCATTAGCGCACTCAGAACTCGGAGTTCTGAGCTAGTGAGCGCTTCGTCCAAAGATTGTACTGTGCTAGGAATTTCTACTAGAGTCAACAGCGTTCACTGACCAGTGGAGCATGCGCATTTCAAAGAAGATGCTCGAAAACATGATTTCATTTCCGGGAACGTAATGAGTGCAGCATGAATGCTGTTCATAAAAATAACAAAGCCCTTACAGAATCGAGTTACCAGAAGAGGTTTCTGCCCAAAAGAAAAGGAAAAAAGAAATCAATCCCTCCATGGAAATTGTCTGAGATCTTGCTCAAAAAATTTCCGGCATTTTAGCACCTAGATTTTCTTATTCAAAAAGTCTTCGCAATAAGGAACACGCGTGGAGGAGTAATCTACACACTCTCGAAAACAAATTTGTTTACGAGCCTTGAGAAGAAATTAGTTGAAGGAGGGAATTAGGCTTTAGGACGAACCGCTGCTACATAAAAACACAATCAAAACATGCTAAACTCCACTTCCATCTTCTTTTTATCGACTATCGGTTTTGAAGTCCACATTTCTAATTCCCAAAAGAAAAAGTCGCCTATAAAGATATGCTAAGAATTATTCACGACAGAGACCCCATTTGATACGAATATGGCCCAATTTCTGGGAAAAAATTGGAATTTTTATGCTATAGCTGTACGAATAATTCCCGCAAATTACATCACACAATTCAGTTCGACCCATTAGTTTTTGCATGCAAGAGTATTTCAATGAATTTAAAGTGTCTGCCTAGATAAAAAACAAAAATATGAAGCAGGAAGTAAGGAATACTTTAATAGTGAAGTAGTGGTAATAGTACCAACATCGTGATCAGTTGGAGAGAAAAACGCAAATGTAAATCAGACCATCTCTTGAACATTTAAAACGTATTCTGATTGTTTGTCCAAACAGATGCTTTTTCAAACTAAAAAAAAAATCCACATTGTTTTAAAAGGTAACGGGTTCAGCGTTGCAGTAACGAGGCACACAGTAACTGCAGAAAAAGGGATGATGTAGAAGCAGGGAAGACTGAGAGGTAAAAGCGACTGCGTAAGGCCGATGTTCTCAACTAAAGTTGTTTTGCTCCATTTCCCTGTTGCAGCGCGTTGAATTTCTAATGAAGTCGAGTAGATTTTCTGCTGAAGCGCTATATTATTACTATTACTATTAACAGCTGAATGAGATGATTGCCATTATTGATTTTAAAAGTTCTCGAATAAATAGAAAGAAAATAAGAACAAAAGATGAATAAATAAATATGATACAACAGAAAATAAAACATAGTATAATAAAACACAATAAAAGAAAATATATAAGCATTTTTACGTAGTGTACGAAAATTTGAAAAAGTGAAAAAAAAATTCTTCTGCAACCATCACAATTGTGGAGGTCCGCGAACAGCTAAACATGAGCGTCAATCCACTTGATCTTCTTCCGTCTTTTTTGGACATTCATTCAGTTGAAGTGTGTTTCTACTGCAGCCTCGTGTTAGCCAATGAAAGAGTTGTCAACATTGCTCAACAACACAGTAATTAAGACCTGAATTTGCCTTGAATTCTGCCAGATGGAATTTCTGCAAAGTACATTTGATGCACTTCACAGCCAGAATTCTATTTCTACACTTATTTGATTTGATGGCAATGCTAGGATGAAAAGTGAGCACATGAGAAAGGGGAAAGGTGGGTGATGATGTGACTGCAGAAATGATGTCATTGCGAATAAAAATAAGAAATAAAAATTGAACGACTCAAAACGTGACGGCCATGGACGAGTAAAGATAGACAGACGTGCAGACCTCACAGAAAATCAGTATGCTGAAGCAGTACGAAACGCTCAATATTCGTCGCGTTGTATGAGAGATGAATAAATTTGCTAGTTGTGTTCCCTTGTGTGAACGATAACTTGCGATCATTCCAAGAATTCTTTGTGGAAGCCGACCTCCTAAAAGTTGTATGTGGTTCAGTGTTCGATGCACCATTTAGGGAAAACGTGTAGCGGAGAGTCGTACAACTATAACGATCCATGGCAAAAAGGAGATCACGCTAAAATATGATCAGCTTTCAGCCATCAAGCAATCTAACATATTTAAGACAGCTACTTTAAAAGTGTGGAAATGCAGATATCGGCCAAAAACGTGGAGAAACGCGGAGAACAGCCTAGTCACACAATCTTGTTGATTTGTCAACAATGATTCAATGCTGGATGTGATTCAACGAACATGAGAGCATGCAGGTATATAAGACTAGGAAGAGATGCCCTGAATCAGTGGAAGATAGTAGATGAAAAAAAACGTAATCACGTCCATGCGATGGATTTGCATTCCGAATCACGGCGCCAAAGAACGATCGCTTCCAGCGATCGTTGAGCGGTTTTATCGATTCAGTTTGTAATCATCGCTCTTATGGACCTTTGCACTGCTATTATAAAACAGTTCGACTATTTAACTGAAGTTTAAGTGATTTAGTTTTTTCTGAAGTGAAGCTATTCTTCGACCACTTTACCCTGGGCTGATGGATCGCCGGTGGACATAAACACCAATGAAGGCCAAACGATCACTTCTGATTGTATATAGAATCGAATCGAATCGACGCCAATCCACGACTTTTTCAACTCCTTTTCACAACACACCTCAATTTGGTTTCTATTATAAAATCTATTGAATCAATTGATTCATATGTGAGGTCTACCGATTGGATATAATCAGAACTCTTAAAACCTACCACTAAAATACTTTTCGAAAAAAATTACCTGCGAAGGCAAAGCAAAGCTGAGTCCGAGACAATTGCGCCCCAATTATACACGAATTTTGAATATATTACATATTCTTAAATATATTTTTCGCTAAGTAATATGATAGTTACATATTCGTAATCCGCATACCATTGCGAACATTTCGATTTCTCTCACAGCTGTAATATCATAACTTTAAAGATGTCGAAAAATCGACTGAAGTAAAATGTTTCAACTCCAGGAGCGGTCGACATTAGCCGCTTAAAAATTATTTTCCTATGAAATCTGCAAGAAAACTGCTTGCTGCAGGACGTCCTTGTCTCTCTACTTTCCAGCTCAACAGGATTTCTGGTTTTCTGCAACTAAGGTCACAACTTCAGTGTTTTACACTGCTTATTATGATTTTTGGCAGTTCATAAATCGCTAACAAATTAGATTTGCCATCTGTCCGCACAAAACAATAAAGAGCAGTTTTCGTTCTACGAATTGCTCCAATTTTTCCCATAATGTCTCTCAGCGGCGTCACTTTTTTTAAGGGATTTATAGGAAGTTTCTTCAAATATCGAGGGCATATGTTCTTTCAGGGGAAGGAGATGTGTTGAAAGGTGTCGATTTCAGCTTTGTATCTTTCAAATTTTCATCACAAACTACTTCAGCCTCTAGGAAGGCCATTGTCATCCAGGCACGCCGCTCCACACGAACTTTAGGCCCACATCGAGCTACGTCTGTGTCACTGCATTGATTACTACATTTGAAAAGAATTGAATAACTACAGAGCAATATTCCTAAGAATTGTCTGTTTCATTTCTTTCTTTTTATTTTCTTTATTCTCTTGGTTCTATCTTTATTCTTCACCCTTCGAAATTAAAGTAAAGTCATCATGTTGAAGAAATAATTGTGATCAAACGATTTTTTTTCTAAAATCTCTGAAATGGAGCAAACAAATGGCGTAAAAAAATGAAGAACCACTGAAATACAAATCTGAACACATTTACCAAAACACGGATTCAGAGTTAATTCAACGATCGGGAACTTAGTGAGACAGAGCCTCACTTTCATCATTAAAAACTTCGATTTCAAGGATTTCCAGAGATCTTTAAGACTCTCAAAAAATAAAGCAAACTATCTCGAAGAATTTCGTCCTGTAAAAAGTTATTCTCTCTAGTTATTCTACTCTTTTCAAAGTACTAATCAGTGCAGTAACACTGTGCTGATTACTACATGCTGTAGCTCGATGTGTGTCCTAAGGTGTCTGGTGGGTCGCCGTGCCTAGGTGACAATAACCTTCCATGGAGGATGAAGTAGTTTGTGATGAAAATTTGAATGATACAGAATTTTTTTGAAATCAACACCATTCATCAGACTTCTTCCTTCTGACTGAACATATCCACTTGATATTTAAAGGAATTTCCAGTAAATCGTTCGAGAATGAGTTGTCTCTAGTTTAGTTATTTGTAAAATCACTTGAAAAGTTTCCATCTTTACAGGTTCAAAAGTGACCGCAGCTGAGATATATTATCGAAAAAATAGAAACAGTTAGTAGGACAGATACACTTCCCTATTGTGCTGTGCTGACAGAAAGCAAATATAATTTGTTAACGAGTTACGAACTGCCAAAAATCGCAATAAATAATGTCAAACACCGAAGTTATAACTTTAGCTGCAAAAAAACTAAAACTTCTGTTGAGCTAGAAAGTCGACGGACAAAGTCATCCTACAACAAATAGTTTTCCTGCAGATTTTGTAAAAGAATGATTTCTGAGCTACTAATATCGATCGTTTCTGAAGTTGAAGCATGTTACTTCAGTCAATTTTTCAACATCTTTAAAGTTATGATATTAAAGCTGTGAGAGATATCAAATTGTTCGCAATGGTATGCGGATTGCGAATGTGTAACTATCATACTACTTTTCGAGAAATATTTACATTTCAAAAAACACCCATCCTTGGGGCGCAATTATCTCGGACTCAGCCTCGCTAATTTGTAGGCGCAGGTGATTTTTTCGAGAAGTATTTTAGTGGTAGGTTTCAAGAGTTCTGGTTATATCCAATCGATAGGGCTCGCACAGACGAATCTATTCCTTTATAGATTTTATAATAGGGATCAGATTGAGGTGTGCTATGAGAAAAAGACGAAAAAAACGCGGATTTTGAAAAAAAATCTTTTTCGTCTTCTATCGAAGAATTAGCGATTCTACCGTACAAAAACCGGGAAATTTGACCCAAAGAATAATTTTTACAAATGTTGCATTGGAAAGAGGGATGTGTTGCTTTTATATGTGCATCTTTACTAGTTCTGTACCTATTCTGACCTGTTTGTTCCAACTCTGAGTTTCTTTTTGCAGTTCTCTTCTTGAATGTGCTTGGATATATGAGTTTTCCTTTTTCTCTTCTTTATTCGTTTCTTTCTCGCTTGCTATTTCTACTTTGCGCTCTCTTAAAAATATCGTAAAAGGTTTTGGATTCACTTCAGGAAAACTTTCCAAACAGGGGTAACTCTTTAATGTTTAACACCTTTAAACTTTACCAACTTACAAGAAAGGGAGAGTTTTTTTTTTCCTGACTACGTCTGGAGTAGTTCCAGTTTTGATGTTTCGGTGCTTGAAACAGTATTGCATCCACGAGGTGTCCATTAAAAATTTTCTTTTGCAGTATTTAAGCAGCTATGCCAGCGCTCTGATTACATAGTTAAGGAAATAGGTTTTTTCACGCAAATGTGCTCCACTTACATCGCTAACAATCACGGGATTGTTTTACATGTTTGCTCTACACAAGTAGAAAAGGGTGCAATTAATTTTCGCTTTCCAGCAATTATTCTGGAAATATCTTGTGCACTTCTTATTTGTGAAAATAAACATGGTAATGTATGATGAACAAAGTAAGTAGATGTCTTTTCGATTATTTCAAAATGAGAATCTTTAAAATATTAAATTTTTGTGAAATTCCAGAGTGCCCCCAACTGAATTCCTCAACTGAATTAGATTGTTGTCACAAGACTTCAATCTGCCAGTTCCTATGCATCTCATTCAGCTGTTCATGGAAGGAAGTCTCGACGAAACGCGACTTTGGCGGCTCTACCAAAGAGGTGAGGTTCTGAGCCTGTGCTCTACTCTGTTCCTAGTATGGATATTTACACAAGCAGCTTCTTGCTCCATTCTATAACTACGAGTTCTGCACAGATCTATCTCGAAAACTGAGAAGACTAGCGATAGCAAGGAATAGTAATCGGAGTCGGTAATTCCATCTGATTGCAGACAGAATTAGTGGATTGAGTTACGGCAGTCCTTCCCCGATGGGTCATTGAAGGATAGTAGTTGAAAATTAGGCGAGCAAAGATTTTTTCGTGTTCATAAGAAGACTGCGGAAATATGTAGAGTAGGGTACAGGAATCAAGAAAACCCAGGTGTCAGAAGAATAGAGGGCAATCCTGATGAAGAAACGGGTTCATGATTATGGACCTGCACGCGACTTTTGATCGTCAACGGAAGCTCATTCTGGAGCACTCACATTCCATCCACAATAAACGAGTTAATGAAGCAACTCACATCACATCCAGATCGATGGGAAGCTGGAACGAAGAAGCTTGCGGCGATAAGGGTTCTGCAGCTTCGTGGGCGAGCAGAAGTTTTTCTCCAGAAGCACTTGTAGTATCCACCCCATCATTGGGAAGAGCAGCAGTCTCAGATGAAATTCTCTCGACTGATGATGACGCGGACGGTGTGCTTGATGAAGCCTCTGGCTTCATCTCGACAGAGTTCTCCAATTCGTGTCTCGCAGTAAAAATCCCAAGAAGTTTCAGATGAGGTTCGGAGACTGACATCACAGACCAGTAGTGGAGTACAACTGCAAATCGTTAGAGTAATCAGATGAACGAAAATGAGATTGCGAATAAACCAGAGCGAGAGCAAATATCCGGCGCAGTGGATAGTGTGTTTGCATGCGAATCTCAGGCGAGCTGGGGCGGACTTTCCCTCCTGCCCATATGCGGGAAAAAAAGAATTGAATATCCCATTGAAAGCGTCCACTCTGTCGGAAATGATGAATATTTCACAGTTCTTTTTACGAATGCGTATTTGTTTCCCTAGCGTTTGAAAAACTGAAAATGGAACAATCTGTTGGCCTTCTCTTTTCAAATCGATGACTGCGATAAGAAATAACTTCCTTAAATCCACGACCAAACGAAATTCACACGTGGATGAACAAACAACTTCATTTTTGTGAGCAAAATAAGATAATAAGGTAGAAATAGTAAAATAATAAGATAATAAGGTAGAAATAGTAAAATAATAAGATATTAAAAAATATTTTCAGCACTGATGAAGCTAATATTTTAATTTTCCCTTAACAATTCAGATATCAGTCCAACTTCCATGAACTCATTAAATTTCTCTTCTTTAAAATCTCCCTGATATGCAGGATATTGTTATGAAGACAATTCCACCGACAGAACCACGGTAGAAGGAATGTTAAGCAAAAAACGTAATGCAACGCATGTATGAAATGGCCCTTCTGCAGATGAAACGGAAATAGATACGCGAAGATGAAGCGAGGAGAAGAAAACCGAGATACAGTGTCTAGAAGGGGTTCGCTGAAAACTTGCCGACAAAAGAAGCGAGCTTGGAAGCCACAAAAAGTGAAGCGTGACTAAAGTAAGTTTCAGCACATGTTCAGGAATTAGTTGAGTTGTATTTATACACTATATAAAATAAGTTTTTCTCGGCATCGTGGTGAAATAATACGGGAAAAGACTGCGTGAGGATGAGCGGATTCAAATTCAGATGTATAGAGCGTCTGCGAGCACACGGTCAAAGGGCTGCAGCCACTGCCCCCCCCCCCCACCCGTTCAAAGACGTATGCCTTTTCTCGCAGACGTGAGATGTAACAAGGTGCCTCGTCAGGAGAAAAGGTGCGACACGACCGTCTCTCACGCTTTTTTTCTGGAAAACTAGAATTAAGATAACTGGGAATTATCACACTTGTGATCGTGAGCTATATCCTTGCTATATCTATTTTGAAGAGATCCAAATATCCACAATTTTGTCTGCCAATTTTGCCTTTAAGCGTTCAGAAAGGTTCTAAGATTCAAATCAACTAGGGAAAGAATTAAAGTTCCAACATGAGCCAATCGTCTCAACCATCCAACATCAAAACTTGGCCATTGCCGTTGGTTGGACAACTTCCTGCAAAATTGCTGTTTTCGGGGTGTTGACAGGGTCGGTTAAGAACGGAGGGGGCTTAGGATGTCTTGGCATATACGCCTGTTATTAATTATCTTAGTATCTAGGATAAATTCTCAACCAAAATTGCATTCTTGTGAACAGAGATCTGCTTTAAATGGTAAGTGTAACAGTTGTTAATTTTTTTTGTAATTTCTGCATGAATACGTATTTATTATAATTGGAAATTATATTATAATTGCAATATGATGCTTAGGTCGTTTTCGTTAACGTTCGTTTAACATCACACTATGCTCTGATTAGAAGAAAAGCCAAAATGTTGTTTTCTGATTCCACATGTTTTCGGAATTCTGCTTCTTCCGGGTACATGTAAGACATAGAATTAATGGAGTGGAATGCACAAAAACCTCGTTGTGAAAGTTCCTGTTAACGCTCTTTTTTCTTCCAAAGTGAAATTTGATCTCTTAAAGAGAACATTTCGAAAGTAGAAGAAGGAAACACGCTGATAAAAATGTTGAATAATCGCAAATCTTCGGTATCGCAGACAGGGGATCTTTCGAAAATTTCAACCAAAAAAATGGGGATAAGACGAATTCTTGACTCACGGAGTTCTTCCTGTAAAAAGACACTAATAACTAGAAAATTGTGTAATATTCCTTCTTTTTTTTTGAAGTTAATTTGAGGGAGCACTACAGAAAGAATGTCTTTGTCACGCAATTATCAGAAGGAGCTTAACAAACGCCAAGCAGCAAAGACGCTTTACGCGTATGGATTAGAAGGAACTCAATAGCTATCTACAAAAACCCAAAGTGCAGCCGAGTGCTACACAAACGGGCGCTGTATGGAGCGCGTAACAAAACAAGCCTGTTTGATACTACTACCACCTTTTTTGTAATCCAGTTCAAAACTTTACAGGATTGAAAGTCGAAATACCGTAGCCCTGGTTATTTATATGGCATCAGTATGGGAGATTTTGCAGTCTCTTTCTTTCCGAAAAAGGATTAGATTCCGTAAAAGAGGAACAATTAGGCGATTTGACTGACATCACAAAGAAGTACATATGAAAAGAAAAAGAATTCAATTGAACTAAAATGTTTTTTCTCGCGAACATCACTTGATCGATGGAACAAAATCTAACTCTTACTTTCTTCAGCATTTTTGGTAAACATGAGAAATCATTACTTCATCGGAAACCATTTCTTTTCAAAGTTTGCACAAATTAAAAATTCTGCATATCTTATCTTTGAGATGTGTGAAATGTGATTGACTTGTTCTCTTGTCTGAAAATACGCATATCAATTTTAAATTCTAAAAAGTCGTAGTAAATCATTGAAAGAGGAGGGAAGAAGCTTGCGATGGCTCATCACGATTTGCCTAACGAGATTACACTAAGAAAAAGTAGCAGTTGTAGTTCTACTTGAAAACCCGCAGTAACTGGTCGCTCTTTGAAAGCAAATAACAAGAAGGCGAGTGGAAAAAGTAAATCAATAATTCCCATTTAATTTAAAGGAAAGGTAATAGAAATTGAGAGATATCTATTTCAAAACAGAAATTAAGAGGGATCTAGGTCAAAACTCAAAAAAAATGTCCATTAGGAAAGGATCATAGAGCAAAGTGAACATAATAACGGCCTTATAACAAAAGAAAAAGTAAGACAAATGGGGAATTTCCTGTTCAGCCTCGCTCTGCGTGGATTGCAAACGTTTGTTGCGGATATGCTCCCATTCTACAACCTGAGGATATCTCTGGAAAAGGCCATCTCTGAAAATGCCCATCTAAATGTTTAGAGTGGTTATGGGTCATGGTTTGCTGAGCACTATGTAGCTCGATTGTCCATTTCATACCGGGACCGCAGTTTCGGAGTCCGGGATAAGCTCCGGGATAAGGATAAGCTATTTTCTATAGCAATTCGAGTTCATTTTCCAGTACCCTGAACTCATGCGAAAAATCTCAACCCTGTTCAACTCCTATTTCAGCAGAGTGCGCGTTGGATTAATTTACTTCCTTCTGGAAATATGTCCAGCTCAAACTCGAAGATATTCAAAAACAGGCTCTCCAAATTGAATGTCCTTAGTGTTCTAGGTGTGAGCGAGGGCTAAAGTTCATCGTTCCAGAGAACACCAGCAATTTCCTTCTCTAACAACGACCACAGTAAACCGTGTTTTAGCTCACAGTTCTCATTCCTATTTCATTTCTGTTGTTCCTTTGTCACGCTAGCCAATTAGGATTCCGCCTTAGTATGCTCTTTTTCAAGTTCGTCTCTAAAATTGGTCTTTATTCTTTCCCAGTAGGGATAAGTCGTTCAGGGATAGCAAAGCTAATGAGCCCTTCCGCTTGAACTCTTTTCACCCGTTCGCCCAGGGCCCAGTTGTTTTACTGTAGTATTCCAAGTTTGGGAAAAGGATTTCGGAAGAGTTCTTGATTTGTACAGCAGGAGGGTCAACCTTTCTGTGTATAACTTCGGGAAAAAAATCCTAGTGAGCTCTGCTTTTTCTTGTCTCTGTTTCCTGTTTCATCGCAGACCTACGGGTGTTTTCAAATAAGTAAACAAACAAACAAATTCTACTGATTTCAATCCAGAAATGGTCGATGCAGTTGCGATAACTGGATTTCTCAACAAGCACGCATTCGCACTCATCCACGCAGCGATTGATGCACTATAAATGGATTTGATCCGTTATCTAAAACCTACTCGCCACTCCCAGTAGAACAGAGTGCAGAGATCGAAATGAGGCTAATGCCAGCGTCTCACGAAACTGAAAATGTTCGGATTTCTCCGAGAATAAACAGAGGTATCTCCTCACTTTGCATACATAGCATTAACCACGCTAGGTTTCACTTAGTAACTCCGAAAGAAGCGCGTAAAACAGTCCTGTGCAACTTATTATGCGTGATGGAACGAGGGCAACTAGCAACGCATACGCGATTGAGCGTAATCCCGAACTCCCCGTGTTTTTTTTTTGAGTTATATTAGTGGGATTAGCTGCACATTAGTTGGAGGACGACGGATCTGCTTGCGTTCTTTCGCAAAAAGTTCCATTGTAGGAGCACGCGACTACAACTAAGATTGTTTGCGTTTTTTCACGCCTTTTAATCCTGGATAAAGCGTAAGGGATAAAGTGCACGGCGTTGATTCACATCCCTGGGGAAGCACATACGCGCTCGACTTCAATTCAGAATCTTTTTTTTTTGTTTACAAACGCGAGTCTGGCCTTTACATAAAATGAGGACCAGGGGAGGTACCAAGTCAGGGTTTTTATGCTACCGAACAAGTCTAGCATCGATTGTCGAGCCCGGAAGGAGAAAAGGCCCGGTTGACCACAGGACGGTTTCGATTCATTGATCGATCGCGCGGTCACTGTCAAACCTCTTACCGGTTGCGTTATACCCGCCTTTTTCCGCATTAGTATTAAAAATCTCTGGATTATCAGTTCCCAGTTTTGGATACGTCGTGATCCACAGAATTCCGCAATGTTGTGAGTGGTTAGAGTGCTAACAGGGATGGAAACAAATCACGATTATTACAGTGAAAAATAGGGTCAGAGGAAACGAAGAAATGAAGTGTTCTCAAAGCTGAACGAGTTTGAAACCGAGCGGATTAGGGAGAATCGTCAAATGAAGACGCACATAACTCAATCGAGTGTGTCGGAATTTAATTTGAGCATGGAAGAAGCATTAGGATAAGATGAATCGAAGCAATTCCTCGAGCAATAACGTAGCGACGTGAATATGATGAATGAAGCAGCGGGAAGTTTTTTATGGACTGCCGCCCGCCTTCGTGTTAAAATGTGCACATTTCGCCAGGTGAATATAATCCTGCAGAAGACTCCTTGCAGTAGTGAACCCCTCGGAGGATATCGAGAACCAGTTCGCGTTGTAGAAGTGAATTGTCTTTTGAAAGATGACCGGATGACGATGAGCTCTCCTCCTAAATGTCGGCGGAAACGAAAAAAAGTTGAGTGCTAGATTATAGCTTTTCTGATGCATTTTTGGAGCTGGAACGGCTTCAAGAACCTGAAACCAAATGGAGAATGAAACCATGGAAAAATCACGCGTAAAAGTCCTTTTCTGTCGATCGACGATAAATTTCATTAATATTCAATCCCAGGTAAGTAAAGGAAAAATGTGTATCCGTAGAAGAGTAATATTTGCCGACTTGAGTACTTAATTCTGAAACCTAGTTCACTCCATCATTCTTGTTCTCATTTTCCGTAATTTCGTCCCCATTCCCGTGTTTTTCTTTCATTCATCGTATCCTGGATTTTTTTTTGCAAACAAGGAGAAACGCATTGCTCCCCAATAATTGTGCAATTTAGGAGCAGAGCGTTATTTTCGATCTTTTCCATGCGAACACCACTACACCGCGTTCTTCGTAGTGACTGTACTTTCGTATCTACTCTTTTTTCTTGTTTTGGTAGTTTTCCCCTCTCTCTCATGGGGAAGTAGCTTGAATACCACGTTTCCATATACGCGTTCACATGCTTGCATGTTTAAATGCACACAGCTCGGAGCGCGGAAGGTTAACTCTGATAGGATGTCTGCACGAGACGAAGGCATTTCTTGGTGTTATCAGAGGCCGGACCTCTCGGGAACGTCCAGAATGGAACAGAAGACGAACAGGGCACACAGCTCCCGGAGTCCATTCTGCACTGCGAGGAGGAGAATGTAACCTTCGGAAAAAAAGAAACAAACAATTGGAAAAACAAACAAATGAGGTTTCATATTAAGGCATATTTTAGGGTTACTAGTAAGATTAAAGTGCTGGCTGGAAGTATAACAGCTTGTGCTGAATAAACAAACAGAAATGTGAAATCCACAATAGATTAAGGAGAAGTTATTTTACTTCATGGCACGTAGTATCATACGTCAGTAGAAGTGAATAACACATCTGTTGCTGCACGAACTCAGCTCACATATCATATCTGCACATTTGTTACTCCATTCGCTCTCTACGCCTAAAAATTTCATTGAATTAACCCAGAAATTATTTAGGGTTCCACTCTCAAATTAATCAGGATTAAGTCTATAAGTGGAAGGTTTAGAAACTGTTTTCTTATTTCTTCTCCAAGAATCAGAAAAATGACAAAAAAGTAATCGTGTAAATGTATTTTCCTTGCAGTTTTTCTTTTCCTTTTTTAACCTTAACTATCTAGTTCCTCATTCATTTCATTTTTGAATTTTGGCATGTTGAATATGTGGCTTTTAACTGATTTGCTTGGGCTGTAGCCAAGATTGGTACCGTTCTTCCTCTATCAATTAAGTGGCAAAGTTTCGGCGCTACTGCCTTCGACAGAGCCTGGCTAAAAACCAAATCAATCAATGATTCATCCTCTCAAGCGCGTTATCACCGTACAGAAACCATACAAACGGTGGGTAAACTCATGCAACACATCGGCTAGTGGTTGCCTCATTTGGTGGATTTTATGGGACCTGACCGCCGACCCACCCCGTAGATCAAAACCCGCACAGAGGTTGGAGTTGGTTCGTTTCTGATCACAGTGCACTCATTCCTTCTGTTCATTTTCGGAGTTTTCGTGGTTTTCCAAAATGTGTCTAGTGTTCGGCGCTACGTTAGCTGCTAGTTAATAAAGAAAGATCAACACTACCTTTAGCTACAAGCAAATCGATTAAGAGCTATGCTTGTTCGATTTTCCTTCCAACATTGTCCCTGCTTAAAAAGCGTTGTACGTTCTGTTTCTCAAGGCAACAGCCAGCCAACCTATGCCCAGAGGTCCGTTGATTCCTACTTTCGGAGATTGCCCACGGCGCTTTTAAAGCAGTGAATAGTGCTTAATGCTATTTTTGCTGTGGTTGTCAATCAGTATAATATGTCTCAGTCCCATAGTTTTACCCTCATCTGTATTTGACAACATATCGCTTTTTTACAGAATGTCGGAAGACATGAAAAGCGCCTTTAATTTATGTAAAATGGAAGATTTTCCTATCGAAATTTCCGAATCGTAATAAAATATGCAATTTTTCATGTTTATGAGCAAACAACAGCATTCACGACATTGTTCAAAAGATTCAGACATGCGGGAAATCCAGAGATTATTCACGAATTCTTGTAGCATGTATTTTTGTAGCATGTTTCTGTGTCTTCGTTCAAAAGATTTTCAGATAATTACACCGATAAAATTCAGAAGTTGCAGCTAGAGAAACACTCACGGTGCTTTTCTTCAAATATACTTGGTTATGCCCTCCCTAATCCCCAGCTCCTATTTTATGCGACCGCCTTTCCGAAGAGAATGGAGAATTTTGCTTTGACTCTTTAGTTTACCAGGAGTACTAAGAATACATAAATATTTTCATCAGCTTCTTCACATCAGGTTTGTACCTCTACAGCAGCTGGAGTAGAAATTGCGATACCTTGCTCGACAGTACCCTTTCAGAAGCGAATTCTAGCGATTGAAGGGAGAATAACTGTGGTTCAGTTAGAAAAGTGAGCGCTCCTTATTTTTTTATTTCAGTACTTTTTACCACTTATACTTATAATTGTTTTTAAGTTCAACTTTGCTACATCATTCCAGAACTAGAAGTAGTGCTCTCCCCTAAAATTCGATAACAACGGATCCGCTACGCTCGTTATTACATTCAAGGACCCACCAAGTCGAAGTTTTCGTGCATAAATAACATCTACACTGCGGCTGACCCTATGAAGTGCACGAGGTCTATCCAATCAATGGGAAGAATTTATTTGTTTAGGCAATTGCAGGAAATCCCCACGAAAATCGAGTCCTTCGTCACTCCGTAGGCGAGAAGCTGGTGTCAGACTCGGACTTGAGAGGGCAAGTGAATTGAATTCTTGCAGCGATGGGTCCTACTGCTCATTGCACGGACTACATGTGCTCCTTAATCTCTACAACCCTAAATTGAAGATGAACTTGTTGACGTGTCGCAAAAAGAGTGATCGACGCTGCGCAGACTCGTTTTGTTCTTTAACTGCCTTTTTATTTACTTATTACACCATGATGCATGATGCAAAAGGGCTATCTTGACACATCGCCCGCCCCCGCAACTCGTTATAGAGCCGCATGCGCGTTTTATCCTCCATCCTTTCTAATGTATATATAATGCGACCATCCACCTACAGCGAGGCGGATAGGTTATTTCAACAGGCCCTGATTTATTTCCTGAGGAGCCCCATTTAGATTTTTGGAAGTGAAAACAGATGAAAGGAGAAGGACGAAGAAATGTTGAGGAGATTTTTGTCACTTTGGAACTGTGTAGCAGATGATACAAGATAACAAACCTGACAATCATTGTTCTAAACAAAAAATCTCACCAATTTTGGGAAGTTTCGCTTCAAATAACGTCAGTAGTACGAAAAAATTTAAATCATTCGTCATTATCGGCGTGTCTGTGCCTAATACACACAATAAATTATTTGAAGATCAATGGGAACATCGTCTTTTTATCATAAACAGCAGGTCACAAACATGTGCCAGCTCTGCTGCTCTTTTGACGTGCAGACACAACACACGTTCGTTCAATCATTCGACATTATTTTCTTGTTTACTGGGAAAAAAATTGGCCATTCACATCGTCATTGCTGTCGTCTAAAAATGACACTAACCTGAATACTTGGTATGAATTATATTTTTCAATTACGGACGCAAAGAACACTCAAATTAGAGAAACGATGTTTCCAAAGCATTACGGCGTCAAACCTTTTGACGGAATGCATTCAAATTTATAAAGGAATGAAACAAACGGCGCACATATGTGCATAATTATTTAAAATTAATTTCTAATCATCCTACGGCTTCGAGCAACCCACGCATAGAAAATGATTTCTCCAACTTCTCGAATAACTTCTCAAATCCGCAGCAAACGTATGCATGGCACGGCATTATACCGTCCGGTCAACAAATCGTAATCTTCATGTTATATCCCATTGTCCCTCCGACGGATCTATGTACGAGTTCGCGTGGTGGGACCTAGGATTCGTGACAACATCCCATTTCGGGCTGGAAACTAACAACTACATACGTGCACTACAATGACACTTATAGTATTCTGTGAGCAGATGAAAGCCGTGTCCCCACCTTACAGTAATCGCCTGTGCGATACTGCACCATAGACGAGGCCATTTGGTTGTACTGCACTCAGGTTGGGATATCTTGCAGCTATCGGACAATCGTTAGTGGAGGACACGGTACCTGATTGTGTGGTTCGTGTTTTTTGGCCTGAGATAATGTAAACACCACAGTGCATGGACATCAAGTTGCACTCTTCCCCCTCGGTGTTGACAGCATGCCTGCATTAAGCGCAACGACAAGAAACAAATCAAACGCGGAATCTACCCGGTTTCGGGAAAAAGGACTGACGTGAACCTTCGTGTCGTCGACAGTGCAATTTTAAAGGGAACAATTTACACGATTTGTGCATTAAGCAAAGTAAACAAGTGGGAATACATCTTTGAAAATGGAAAAAAAGACTGATGAAATGAGAAACAAATGGAGAGACCATTTAGAGTGACAGAATTGAAAACGAGAGAGAGCTAAAAGAAAAGTAATGGCCATAAATCAAACTAATACTTTAAATTTATTTTGACGGAAAAAAGAAGCTGCAGGTATGTGAGGAATAAGAAAAGTTTTTTTTTTCAGAATAAAACATGGAACTATATGTTTGTTTGATTAACAGTCGAAGTTAGCGGAAAAATTTTTCGAATCGTTAGAGGTTGGAGTTAGTTAAGTAAAACGGTGCCCATATGAAATGCAATTCTGCAACAATTAAAACAATTAACTCAATAGCGTCAACAATAAACAAATACACATCATCAACAAAACTTTTCTACCACGGATGTTAAGGAAACCAGAGTCAAGTATGTAAAGCTATCCGTTTCGGGTCAATCCACAAATAATGCGATTTTTTAATTCCATAGAGATAAATAGAGTCTGAGGGGAAGAGAATAGAGGACGCTTGCATGAACAAGGTCAAGACAGAAGAAGACTGCACAAAATGGAGAACAAAAAAGCTTAGTTCATCCTAGTTCTGGAAAATAGAAGAAGTATTAAGTATGCTGAAGAATGGGAAGGAGGCTCCCACAGTCCAGGACCTGCGGAGGTTCCGCTTACGACCTGGGGCACAGAGCGCATTAGCGAAACATGGTTGTGCTGTGCTCGAGAACCTGTTGCTGACCCTACACTCAGGTCCTACGACGAAGTTTGGGGAATCACTGAGAGCTTCTTTCCCGTTGCCGAATATTTCAGGTTGCGTCATAAATAAGCTCCGTCTTGTTTTTCATAAATTTCTTTGGGTAGCGCCGAACAGTTGTTGTGAATTATGGAACTTCTCTGTCAACTCTCTCGTAGTTTGACGTGGATTTTGCTCCAATATTGACTTCAGAATGTCGTCATCGACATCTGAAGCGCAACCCACCTGTAGATCGTCTTTCAAAATCACATATCCAGAATAAAATTTGACAAACCAACTTCTAATCAACCGATCGGTTATCACTTCTTCACCATAAACACCTCATATTTTTTGACCCGTGGCCGCAGCACTCTTACCTTGTGTAAATTCCGAAAGCATTACTTGATGTAAGTGATTTTTTGATTCTCCATTTTGAACGTGAGCGAAAAAATTAAACGTAACGTGCACAATTCTGAGCTTCTGTCTAGAAACTATCCGAAATTCAAATTCTGCCTGTGTAGCGACAACAAAAATCCCTTGTTTGGGTAACCCATTGTATGCGTAAACAATAACAATATTTACCATGAACAAAAGGGCAGAAGTTATTTATGACTCAACCTAGTTTTATTATCCATGAGACGATCCAATCCTTTTTTTGGCATCATTTTACATAAAAATGATAGAGAGAAAAGCATCATCGACCCTAGCTTGTGCCCTTATTAAGCAGAAAGAAGGATGCTTATCTCGGTGCAGACCCTTTTCAATTATCTATTTTTGGAGAAGAAGAATAAAAGATTTAATGTTCACATAAAAAAAAAACTAGATACACAAAGAAAACGAGGACCTTCGGAGAACGTTTGCAGGGTCGTGAGAAGAATTCAATTTAATGCCGCGATTTCGTCTCAATAGAAGAAATTAATGCGAGGATTCACAGAATTTCAAATCGAACTACTCACCCGCAGCAAAGCCAAGACGACGACCGAACTCCCTCGGATGAGACATGTGTGGTCATCGCACCAACTTGACAATTCCTAGAATATATCGTACTAAGCCGTGTAGGCATTCCCGATAGAAGTGAGTGAAGGGTAAGATCGTAAAATTGTAAAATGCGTAAACAATAAACAAGAATATTTATATGAATGCCATCGAATTGAATATATGCATAGAGTACCAGAAAACAATTGTGCAATCGTGGTGAACGGTGATTAGCTTACTATACGACGCTATAAATGTAGAGAAGAATCAAGCATGACGAATAGTAGAATCCAGAACAATACTCGAAGCAAAAAGCAATTAGGATATAAGAAGAGAACATAGGAGGATAGGAACTTTAAGAAGCAAAGACTCCAACTTCAACTGGGAGTGAAAAACGAGTTTTTTTTTTCTCAATCAACGTTTCTTTCGTCAAATTTGCATCTTTGTAAAAAGAGTAACTTTTTACATAACTATTTCCTGAAGAAAATTTCCAACCAAAAGCAATGGTTAATTGCAAAGCAAAGACAGGTAGGAGGAAATTCTGCCTATTTGCTCGCATTCGTTTATTTATGTTTTCTCTTTTTTCCATTTATTTCCTACTTTTTCTAGATCAACCTGTCTTATAATATGACAACCTAAAGATGAATTACCTACCAAACTTTTATCATTTCCATCTGTGACACTTGATTCAGAAACAAGAGATGAATTCAAACATTAATTCAACTGATTGGTTCCAAAAACAGTAATTTATTCATGATAATTAATTTAGTTCATTTATTAACAATATTTTTCATTAACATCCAAAAAGGCAGGTCAGAAAACGAACCGCAAGATTCCTTTTAAGATTAAATAAAAACAATGAACTCTTTCTAAGGACAGTTGCTGCTAACTGGTATGGTATGTACTATACAAATGGATCCAAATGTTCGTATGAGTTCACGAAAATGTTAGAAATTTCAAAGCTCAGAAAATCGAACTTCGTTCAATGGGCAGGTTTACTCGTTTATTATCGGGACTGAGTCAGAAATTATTCTGTCACGCGGTTCAAATGAGTCTGATCGAGGTAATCTGTTGTAATTGTGTTAGAATCTTAGCGGTGACTTGTGCTTTCAGCTCAGAGTTCACTCATCTCAGTGGCCTTGAAATATGCACGAATATTTTGATGAAGATCACTTTATATCTATTTACGCAGAGTATATATATATATATATATTATCATGATATATAATAACGAGCTTCGTGTGTGTGTGTGTGTGTGTGTGTGTGTGTGTGTGTGTGTGTGTGTGTGTGTGTGTGTGTGTGTGTGTGTGTGTGTGTGTGTGTGTGTGTGTGTGTGTGTGTGTGTGTGTGTGTGTGTGTGTGTGTGTGTGTGTGTGTGTGTGTGTGTGTGTGTGTGTGTGTGTGTGTGTGTGTGTGTGTGTGTGTGTGTGTGTGTGTGTGTGTGTGTGTGTGTGTGTGTGTGTGTGTGTGTGTGTGTGTGTGTGTGTGTGTGTGTGTGTGTGTGTGTGTGTGTGTGTGTGTGTGTGTGTGTGTGTGTGTGTGTGTGTGTGTGTGTGTGTGTGTGTGTGTGTGTGTGTGTGTGTGTGTGTGTGTGTGTGTGTGTGTGTGTGTGTGTGTGTGTGTGTGTGTGTGTGTGTGTGTGTGTGTGTGTGTGTGTGTGTGTGTGTGTGTGTGTGTGTGTGTGTGTGTGTGTGTGTGTGTGTGTGTGTGTGTGTGTGTCACGAAATTCGAAAATGGGCTGCGACCGGTCCCGCGGCGTCGGATTGGTGCGCAATAACTTAGTGTGCATGACGCAAAGGATAGATCGTTGCAGCCGTTTGATAGCAGTGGTCACAGGACGCTTTGCTTTTCATCTTTATGACTCCTCCGCGTGACCATTTCCTTCTTCGTTCGCCTCACGTTCGTAGCATGCCGTTCTCAGAAAGTGGAAACACGCATGCAAACGGTTGCTTAAATAGTAGCAAGATGTTTATGCGATCTGACGTGGGACGTTATCATTATCAGTATAATGATGTCTTTCACGTCATTTTATGTTAAAACAACAAAACATGATAACTATTGGGGGAAATCAAGGGGAATACCCTTACTTTGAGTAATGCTTTCAAATAGTATCTACATTAATCTCGCATCGAAGGAGTGTTTGCAGCTGATGGTCGAATATTCACCAAATGTAAAATTGACGCGTTTGGAAGAAAAGCTCCGTAATCTTTTGCCTTAATTTATAATATAAAGAAGAGAAGGAAAGCGTTGTTTAAAAAAATCTAATTTTACAGAAAACACTACTACTATTAACTTTCATTGATCAGTGAAGGGGAGCGAAGCTATATATATATATATATATATATATATATATATATATATATATATATATATATATATATATATATATATATATATATATATATATATATATATATATATATATATATATATATATATATGCTGCTATTTCTCTGCTCCAGAAAATGCAGTCTACGTCAAAGAGGTTGTATCACTCGGTAACCGGGAATAAAAATGCAGGAAAAGCTTATTTACCCCACAGCAATAGTACACTTATTGACGTGGATTTTTTCTTCATATTACCATCAAGAGATCGGCAAATAAAAACTATGTAGATGATCAAATAAAACCTAATGAAACTCCCGTGTATCCATCCAGCCATGGAAGTGTTTTCAGAAAAAGATTAACGAAAGAACTGCTCAAGAGAAGGCGATCATTCCTTCTTTGAACAAATATTTGTCCTCATCCTTATGTGTTCGGGTAGAGAGAGGTCTAAGAATTGAGAAAATATCTCCGATCGTAGATGTCGCCCGCTTCTTTCTTACCTAATCAATCCAGAAAGAATGATTTCACGTAGGTAATAAATGCCAGAGTGTTAAAAACCAAAAGACAGTCAGAATGGGAGCAATTGTTAGCGAATCCTAGCACACAAAATCTGGTTTGTTTATTTAAAAAAACTTGCCGGAAGCACCACCTGTCGAAGCAACAACACAAGAGTAACATAAGTAAAAATGCCACAAAACAAACAGTCTCTTAGTATTTCCCCCAAGGCGGTGGTTCTTAGTGTTGGGTCCTGCCACCAAAGCAACAATCCTAGTATTGAAATAGATGCTGTTTTAATTGTCATGGTACGCTTGTGCTGTCGGAACCACGACAATCGAAGCAGCATCGCATTCGGTCGAGGCGATGACTACGGCATAACGACAGAGCATTTTCGTCGCATACAATTCGAGAAGAACTAGAAACTCTCCCAAAGATGGGGATGTTGTAGCAGCTGGAATACTTTTCTAGTAAATGTTAATAAACGATAAACAAATAAATGCCAAATCATGGTAAATAAATGATAGCAACTGCTGTAGCCAGGGGAGGCCCATTCCTCTACAAATATTCACAATGAAGTGTTTCTCGCAGAATTTGTCGACCGTGTTCAACACTATAGAGCATTTCAAACAGGAAATTGCTGTACTCTTCCTTTCTGTGACGAGTGGGACTTAGATGAGTGAAATCCGCACTTTTTTGGGTCAGCGAAGGTAAATCAAAAGTAGAAAGTTTAGAAATAAATTACTGGAAATTCTTATTGATCTTACAAAAGAAAACTCTCGGCTTGAAAAGAGGACTTCTCGCTGTTGGTAAAACAATTTGAAAGACAACGTTTTACGACAATCGTTAGGTGCAGATTTCTCTAGAGATTCTTTTCGACTAAAAGAATACAAATAAGTTGCAAAGGCAGACGAAAGATTGCGAATCGAAACATAAAAATCAACAACAGAAGTGCACCTAACCGAGCTAAAACATTCTAGGATAACAGCATCGATAAAAACTGCTTTCCCAAGTGACATGTTCTGGTCGCCCGCAAGGGGATTTCTCGAATAAGATTTCAGCATTGAGAAAAGCTAAATCAACAAAATGAAAATGTTTGTGCAAAGAGATTTGCCATGAAGTTCGGCGAGCAATGTAATTTTAAAAGACGTCATTAGCCTTTTTTTAATAAAAAAAAGGACAGAGATGTCTTATGGTGTCATATTTCACATGATTGATTCCTTGAGATTTCTAGGACTAAGTTACCTAAGCTTTCCCTAATCGTTTTTTTTTTTTTTTTTGGAAACAAATTTCTTGCTGTGACACACTATATTCAGCGAAACCCCAACGTACGGTTTTGAGCGAAGAACTTTGCTAATACTCCTCAAATGAACAGAATCTAAAGAGAATGAAAAGCCATTGTTTTTCGTAGTCTTCCCTCCTAAGTAATTTTTCAAGACCTTTGAGAATGCACGTGTACGTAGTACTAAAGATCCTAGTAAGAATTCCCGCACCCATATCTCACCTCCTCTCTCCTGGAAACAAATGGAAGTGAAATTAGAAGAAAGACGAATTAGGTGAGAACTTCCACGATTCTGCAAGTTTTATTTCTATGTTAAGAAGATGCTGTTATTACTAGTAGGCCATATCGATTACGAAATGGTGACAAATTACTCGATCTTTTGCTCAAAAATCAAAAATGGTAACAGAATTTAATCTGGCCAGTGTCGTATGGATTCAACAGACTCAGCGCGAACCATTTTCGATCACAGTTGGGCAGAAGCAAGAGGAAATGTGCACAAAGCAGAGAAATTCTCCAGACTGCGGAGGACGCGTCGCGTTTACCCGCTTGCACATATTCAGGACGACAACAATTAGGATTGTGTTGACGAATTTGTAGAATTTGCTAGTATGTAATCCCCGTGTGTAAAAACAAAATTCTGTTACGAACGAAATGTGATGTTATGTATGATTTTTCTTTCTTCAGATACTCAGGACAACATAGAAGCAGTGACAAGAAGGAAATAAAACACCCTTAAAAATACCGACAAAAACACGGGAACTCTAAGCAAAGAAATTAGAAACAATACCATTGCTAATGCAGAATTTTTTTCCGTTTTATTCTGATGAAGTTTCTTTTGTCCAATAATTTTTTCATAACTTTAGAACGCGTCGCTTCTTAGCTCTAAGTCTTCCCTACCCAAGGCTCGTCAGTTTTATCCTGAATCGCAAGAACTCTTAAAAAGCTAAGAATTCTAGAACAAATTCATACCAACAGTTCTTGATCCAGAGTTGAAGCAAAGGATAAGAACAGCAGAAACAAACAAAAACAATACGTAAGTATAACGTTTTTGAAATGTACCACACTAGTGAGAGGGAGAAGTTACGCCTGCAATGAAATTTGATTTCCAAGAATTCGATAGTTACTACGAGGTTTCTGAAAACTAAAGCGTACACGCGCACTTGGCAGACCGGGAAAAAAAGAGAATTCAAACAGAGCTAGTTTTGTACTGATAACAAAACGAGATATAATCACACAAATAAGTGTAAAATTAAGAAAACTCACAAATCACTTAAATGTCCAAGAAAACAAGGGGCACGAAATTCCCAAAAATAAAGGGAAAAGCAGGTAATTAGTCAAGATAAAACTAAAAATTTTCGATCTACTAAATTATTCATTAAATCAAAAAAAAAGCAAATCAAAAAGCAAATCACTGGAAAAGCTACGCTTTCAATATGGAGGGATTCAGGGACAATTTGGATACAATTCTTTTCCGCTTTCGAGTCGAAAGCTAAACTAAGGGTTGCTATAAATTTCCCGCAATTTTCTTTCTTGAAGGGTGGTTTTTTGATTATGGAGACTGTGTCTAATCTGTGGGAGAGAGCGTGCAGATACGGTAGCCAGACACACACCTGATTACCGGCGCTCACTTGAAATAATAGGAACCTTCTGAATAAATCCAAAGAATTGATCCAGAGATTCGAAGATTTAATGTCGCCTGCAACTTCCCATCACATTCTTACAGAAGATCTACAATTTTTCTCCGAAAAAAAAACCGGAAACAAGCAGGCTCGAGCAAACTTTAAGACTGGCCGCAAAACGTCATGAAATTCAACAATTCAAAAAAGTCTACTGTAGACGAATTAGGGAAGAAGACGAAGGAGAGCGATAACTAATCGTATTTAGTAAGAGTAGAGAAGGTTTGGCTGTGACTGCGCGATGGATGCTTCGAAACCACCCTGGTAGCAACCGAGCCTTTCATCCCTCCTCTGGGGTCGGGGAATTTGTGTCGCACTCGTCTGGAAGGATGAGAACACCTAAGTGACACATCGGCTGTGTACAGGACACGCATTCATGATTCATTAACGCCGTAGGAGGTGCAGATCACTTTATCCCTTTACGTGGTGAGATTCATCCAACAGCAGAGCTGCCCTATTATTGAGATATTCACGAAAGTGGTACATTTGCCTTGCGAACTAAAAGTGAACATATGACTAGTCAGTCCGCGAAAACCCACAAGAAAACCTTTTTCTAGAGTACAGAACACCTTTACTTTCAAAGAGATTGCACTTTTTGTGAGACAAATAAAGATAGAACAACAACGTCATGACATACAGAGAATTTTCACGAATGTGGTTTTATCGTAGAGGTAAATGCATTGGGACGGAAGTTGCGCAGAATCGCCCACCACTCATCTTCGTTCGTACGTGCGTACAGCGAACGAATAGGTTCGTGTGCACTTCTGTGAAAGGCGACACGTTCTAGAAAAACTACGCTACGTATTTTACTAATGTGTCGTTATGAAATTGAGACGCGACGTCTATCCAAGTACCTTTGAAAAAAAAAACCAACGAAGTCCAGAAATGTGATAAAATGTTCTCGCAAAACTTTCAACCACTAGAAAGTCTTGCAGAGCCCACTTGCTCAATCAAGTTACAAACACTAACTATCAAAAGTAATGTGAAAACAATTTATCGACGTTGGAAAAAAAAATCGAGAACTGGCGCTGTGCGGTACCGACGGCATCTCTGGCACTATCGGAACTTCTTGCTACAAGGCGACAATAAACATAACATAAGAGGAAAGAGGAAAAAAATAGTGTCTTAAAGAGAGTCCAGGAGCAAGAATTAAGTCCTGTGGATCCGAAAATCCGAGTTCTGCAACCTCATTGTAGGTACTAGTTGGACGTGCAGTGTTTAGTAAAGCGCATAAACGATAAAGTGCACGGCGTTGATCAATCCCCGTGAGGATGCGGCTAGGCGTTCGACTTCAATTCAGAATTGTGCGAGGCTTCGAAACCCGCGCGCAACCTCACGAAGACTTGCGGGGGAGCGCCGCGAAATCAGGGAAGTGCATTTATCGTTCCAGATAAGTCTGGTACCAGTTTAAAGAATCCGGAGAGATGAAGGGTTTGGTTGCATCAGAGCGGTCTCAAATCATGGTGCAGTCACAGCAAAACTTCCTGCCCTACATACGCTCGCAGTTTTTAATACGTTGTCCAATTTTCAGGAAGCGGCAAGAGAAGTCGTAAACTTGTTTTCGATGCGTTCAGCTCACACAAATGGGTATCCAATTTGAGAATTTATCTTCGGAGACATTTTTAGAAGCACCTCCGATCCCTGTCGTGCTCTAATTGCAATGCATTATCGTGTCTTTTGGTTCTTTAAGAATCGATTCTGCTACTATTCAGAGCGCTCAATAACTTTTTAGTTCATATTACGAAGCACAGATTCCCCTAGCCAGATATGCTCACAGTTTGAGTTTTGATGCTCATAAGCCTCAAATTCTGGAGGATCTACAATGTAGGTCGCTACCTTTGATGTACCTCGAAATTCGCTGCTATCACCTAACTCTTCCATTCTTTCGGATCGAAAATAGTTTGATCTTTGTGATAAGAGAATTACTCTGAAAAAACCGGCAAAAAGTTGTAGTTTTGAGTGCAGCAGTAGCGATTATTGACAACTGCAGAGGTTTTGAGTCACGATTGTGAACAACCGTCAGTGGAAGATGTTGTGTTGCGAAGAACGACTGAATAATGCCTAGGATAGCTGGAATAAAAAAAATTGAGTGGCTGGTAGCAGGACACCAAAATAATCCCAATTTTTCAGTTGTCGACATCTCAGCATTGAATAATCTATGAAAATCTCTTTGTGTGATGGTGGAAGTTAGTGTCAGCGAGATTACTGTAGTGAGACCCACTGCTTTGAATCCAGATCAGCGTTGATTGCTTTATCACTTCTTTATTCGACTTTCGCTTTTTTTTCGCTCTTTCATGCTGACAATCACACATTTTCAAGGAAAGAACTTCTCGGTAGCGACGAAGGAGGAGAAAAACTTACCATAAAATATGAACAAAGGGCTGAAAAAAAAGGATTTCACACAGCCACATAGCATCCGGACAAATACATACAGATATAAGGATATATTGAATATGGGAAGGAACATAAGGCGGAAGGACGTTCCAAAAACACCAATATACAATATACTATAAGAACTCCAATTTAACCCTTTCAAGACGGAAAAAAGAACATTCTAAAGAATGCTGTCCACTGCCGTGAACCTGAGGACAATGTTTTACGAAGTCAAACACTGTGTCGCAGGAATATTTAATAAAGAGAAAGGGGAACGACATGAGAAATGAAGAAAAGATGAACAAAAATGAATTATGAAACATGAAATATATATATATATATATATATATATATATATAAGTCTTTCGCAAAGATTTCTTTGTAAAACGCGTCTTTTCGAGGGTGTCGCCGCTTGTCAATTACTCTTCACCAAAGATAATTACGAAGAGACGTGTGAGACATGACATGTGAGTAAAACGAGAACATAAGAAGTGAGCAGAAGGTGAAAAAAAGAAATATGGCGAAACTACTGTACTACACGTGGCTGGTTTTAACATTTTTTCTCTTCTCACCCTTATCTTGTTCCACTCAAACATGAGTTAGCCAGAAAACGATCACCAACCACGCGTTGGCAGAAATGGGTCATATTTCTAGATTAACTGCCGTTTTTCATTGGATGCCAAAACGTAATAAACCAGTGGTTAGAAGGTTTGAGTGGAAATTACTGTTGTAGTAGTAAAAGGGTAGAAGTACGCTCGAAGACAAATGGCACCGGAGGAGTGCACTCTCGTGGGAACGAAGATAACGCTACGCAGCCAGTATTCGTGAGTTTAGAAGATTCCAAGCCGCTTGATTCTCAAGAAGGATAATCTGCCTAGACCGGGGAACAAATAAGTGCATTTTACCTAGAGCCAGTAGAGTTTTATTCAACAAAATAGGAGAAAAAACAAGCAAGCGACCAAAGTCAATAATATCCAAGATACACAAAAACTGTTAAAAATTCATATCGCAAACAAATTAAAATTGCAAAATGTCCTTCTCCTATCAAGACGAAATCAGTTATGGGAAAGATTCCCCCATCCAATAAATTAACAGGCAAAAATATTATTTCCATTTGCAACAGATGCTTAAATAACGAACAAAAAACTATGAAAAATACGAAGTCATTATTAGTATAGCAATTCTCTTGAGCTAATGATAAACAGTAAAATCTTTTTTCTTTTTTTTTTGCACAATTGGTTATGCAGATTAAAGAAAGCGAAGATTGAAGGAAATTTTAAGAATATTACCTTAGCAATGAAATGATTGACAGAAGACAAGACCTTTAAATTTCGAATGTGAGACATTTTTAGATGGAAACAGAAAAACATATGATTTGCTAACTTCTTAAGATATTTTACTAAGAAAACTGCTTTGTAAGAGAATCATCAAGTAGCAGACGGAAGCAAGAAAAAAAAGAGGGGACTTTTTTGACATTTTACTACCTGCCCAGAAAATACAGTGTAGCTCAAGTAATATCACTTAGTTGCCTAAAGGAAGAACGGAGGTATACACAGTGCGATCGGAACGAACTGAGGTTCGTTGTATGTGCACAAGCGGCTGCGGTTGAAGCGGGCAGTGGAACAGGAGGTTGGGATCGAGATGAGAGCACCTCTATCTCCATACGCCGCTGCAATCTGAGAGAATTCAGCTGGGATCCCACCTCAATGGAAAGAAGGTAAAACGAAACAAAAGGAGATTAGAAACAAGTTACAGTCCAGGTTGTACGCGAAGACCATAAAAACTATAAAATACCATAAAACGAAAATATGATGTTATGATCCAATTATTATCAAGAAATAAGTTCTCGTCCAATCTTCCACGAAAATTAAAAAGAGCGCGGTAGTCACAGTAATTGCGCGACATTGTAGTAGGTCTTACTAACCCCACAGTCGAAATAAAATTTGCACTTTCATATATAGCTGAAAAAGAAACAACTAAAGTGGTCTCTTGATAGAATGGAAGTAACTGCGCAAAATTACCTCCTCTTACAGCCATCACACGAGTCGCAACATGACAAAAACAACTCACGATTAATGTGATAGGAAGACCAACCCTGAATAAAGGAATATCTAAGGAAACGGGGCAAAAATTTGATTTCAGCATAATAACACTAACATACTAGGGGATAAAATGTAGAAGATGAAAAAAACATTCAAGGACGAATCAGAATCAAAGTATGCAGTAATAGTTGTGAAAAATAAAGATGGGAAGATGTAGAGATAAAAGCAACAAATTTACTTCAGAAGAACTCAGCTTAACCAAAAGAGAAGTTCGAAGGGAGCAAAACGAAAACAAATATTATCTTCTTGTAGATGTAGCCAGCACTCGTGGCCTCTCATGGCTTGACTAGCCAGTTTACGGCTCCGCAACCGCATGCAGTACACTGTGTATAGTTACTCAGTCTTCGTCACCGCTCTGTACATATGCACTATAATATAAAAAAGAGCAGAGCCTAACCAGCCACTCACTACGGGTCCGGCAAGCACAAATGAGACGGCATATGAACGGACAGATGTATGAGCAGCCTGAATGCGGGAGCGTGTGCTCCATCCCTCCGCACAATCGTAGGACGCCCGCAGACCATTGACGACAGTGCGCTCAATAGCTATACCAGAACCGCAGGGTCGCCAAACCGCGCGCCCGCGCGGCTCTGAACTCTGCGGGCAGAATTAGGGACGTTACCTTCACCTCCCAGCGCCTCCTCCTCCTTTTTTGGGCTGGTGATACTGCTCGAGACGCTTTTGATTGATCGCATCCGCTTCTAATGCCCGCTACGTCCCGATACCTCTTGATTGAAGTTGATGGAATGAATTTCGAAACGGGTGCTCTAAGAAGTAAAAGTGGACTCAGCACAAAGCGCGCACTTGAGAGCGAGCAAGAGCTGTGGGACCTTGTCGCAGCAGTGCCACGCGTACTTTGAATGGAATGTTGGAGGAGATGGGTGGAATGAGAATTCCAGTTTTCCACTGAGATCATACTCAGGAAGAGTGAGCAGCAAAAAGAAAATAGAACTAAGTGAGTAGTGGATGTTTCATTTCTCAACCGAGCAGTGGCATCGTCTAGGATCTGTTGCGTTTATTCAATATGCGATGGAAACCACGGTGCGTTATGTGCAGTTGGCACAGAAGCATTTGAAGAAGATAGCGAAAGTGGTACAAATACTTAGCTAATAAATCGAAGTAGTTGAATTAGTTGAAGCAGCTAAATTGAAGTTAGTAGAGTGATTGACATGAACGTCGTGATCACGCTCAATTCCTCCTAATAATCGAGAAGGCGTGAGATGTCGCGTCTTCAACGATGCAACTTTTTACAAAAGGATGGCAATCCACGAAGCGTCTGCGGTTGCGAAGGTGGGGCAGCTTCGGCAGCTCGGCTGTTAGGCGACCACGAAACTGCTCCCGTTCTGTCGCGTAACAAGTTGTATCGTGGGAAGACGGATGCAACCATGTCTGTTTCTCACGCCCTTTTTCGGAGCAGAACTGAGCATATTCCAGTTCATAATCCTGAACTCCACCTTTCTCCACATCCATACATGGAAAAATATGTGCCACCTTTTATCATCGATAACGTAATGACAATGTTGTAGAAAAACGGAAGCGAAGGTGAAGGATCGCAAAATGAAGAGGACTGAAAAACCACAAACTAAAACGAAAGAAATTGACCGACAAAGAACTCGTTTTTCTTTTATCTCAACTAATCAGGTTCATTCAATGTTTGCAGTTTTCTTGAAAGTCCCCGGTGTCTAGTTAGGAATGTTTTCAAATCAATTAATTTAATTGAGATTGTAGCAAATTCATTGGACAAATCTTGTTTCTTCATCAAGCCAACTTCATAGAGGATATGAGCTCGTCAGTTTCGTGATGTGCAGTATCTAACAATGTTTTCTGAAGGTGAATTTCTTCAACTCAGAGCGCTGAGGACGAGTTTGCAGCAGTACTCTTCTCTCTACTCGTACTTGCCAGAACACCTCAGAACGAAAATATTGTGTGATTGCGTTCCACCTCGCGGTTTCTGTGCACGAGTTCCTCGAGTCCGCGATGCGTCAGAAGCACGTTTTACGCCAACCGCATATGGATTAGATATGTGCTAAAAATCTAGGGATAGAATTGCTGCGTATTTTTTTCACACTGCCTTATCAGCTCCTAATACAATAGAACGAAACTGATGTAGTTCAAGGCATCAGTTGGGGTCCGTGGGTGAAAAACAACTCACTGAGAGAGCTTCAAAAGTTCCATTATCATACACATAATAGCTGGTTGGTTCCTACGTTGTCGAAAACAACTCAGGAGCAATCTTAGTTGGAAGGAGTGTAAGTGTGAGGCGTGTCTTCGCTTCTGTTCCGAAAGAAATGATACCAACTCTTGACAATGTGTAAATTTAGAAACCTTCAAGCCGTTGCGAAGAAACGTACATTCTCCAGCAAAACTTTCTATAGAATTGTTCGGTTAGCCACTAATTTCCGTTCAACTTAGGCATTCTTTAAAATGTTAGGAAATTAGAAAAGTTTTTCCGGCTGCTGGAAATGGTATCGTTGGAAAGAATCAACATATCCACTAAGTTTTGTGGACAAAAGTTAACGAAAATCTATGAAAAAGGGGAGCCCGGGTGATTGAGTGCGAGATACGCATTATGAGGTATTACCTTGATTACCTCATTAAAATTTTTTGATTACTTTATTGAATTCATGTGAATTCAATAAGGTAATCAAAAAATTTCATTGATTTTGAATTTCATGTGGTATTAGGTACCAGCACGAGGTATTAGGTTGAAAAATCTCTCTTCAGAAAGTTCTATACAGCACTTTTCGCAGAAGAATTATGAAGTCTGGAAATTACCAAACTACTAAAACTTCCTGAACCAGTAAGATTAGAGTATACAACATTTTTAAGCATCACTTTGCGTACAATCACTAGGCAATTTCTTCAGCTGTCGTTCCTGCGCACGACTTCAATCGGCGCGGAGATGGGACTAGTCTCAGCGGTGCTTTTCCCACGGTAGCTTTCCTACAGCCGAGCACTACATAATGGCCGGCACTCAGCGCTCGGAGCGCTCGACTCTAAATCGAAATTCCTTTTGCATGTTTTTTGAACTTGCAACTTTTCGCATTTGGATTTGAATTTGACAGATCCGGGACGCGACACTAACAAAAATATGTCGTTGTCGTTAGTCGTTAGTTTTACTTGTTATTTAATTTTAGTAGAGCGTTAGGATAAACATTTCAAATATATGAAATTAGCCCCCAATTATCACTGCTATCACTGCTGCAGTGCTAGTTTGTGGTTTTTTTTTGCTCAAGCTACTTAGTTAATAACGCGGTTTGATTATTACTTTGCTAGTTACTGTAGATTTATCCGCGGAATTTGCTTGCGTGTATTTTTGTAGCACAAATCTTTAATAAATCTATCAACTCTCATCGCCGTGATGCAAATGCACACCAAAAATATGGAAGAAAGTGGTGTGAAAGCGTAAAATAGTAGCTTAGTATGAGAAAAAACGAGAGAATGCACAGTTCACGGAGTGGTCAAGATCTAAACAAATGGTTTTAAAGACAGTGAACCTAAATATGACCTTCCTATTTTTGCGGAAACACGTGCGGGAAACACGTGCGGGAAACATAATCGACGAAGAAAATGATTCAAGTCAACATCCTGTTCCTTCAGAAAAAAGCTAAGGAAAAACTGACTGTTTCAGAGCTCAAAAAAAGCTTAAAGCTTGCGAAGAAATGAAAGAGAGATGCAATTGAAATCCAATTTAATTCCTCCAACTTCTTCTTGATTGAGACAGAGCGTTTCGGTTTTTTTTTGCATTTAACATTTATTTCAATGACTTTTATTAACTGTGGAAGTTAGATGAAACTGTTGGAAAAATGCAGAGATATGCGATTAGTACTGCTTAGTGGAAACTGTTTTGAAGTGTGTAGTCGACAGAAAGGGATTGAGGTTCTCAATCACAACGACTATGTAGTTTGCCAGATAGTTGATGTGATTGAAAATCTTTCCCAAGCTAAACAAAATTTCGAACAAGTATCAAGTTTTTCTCAATAACAAAGTAACAAGCCAATTTTCTAAATCCAAATTTTCCAGGAAGAAAGAATTTGGAATGATAGGGAGAGAATGGATGTTGAAATTGAGTGTGGTTTCAAACAAACAACGAATCTTCTGTATATAAACATTACAAGGCGGAAATGAGAACGGATTTGTCTCCTCACAAATGGATTATGCGATTGACGTTGAAGGGAGGGATATCAAAATCCACAGGATTTGTGACAGAGGATGTCACCACATAAATGAAATTGTGCATCATAGGTTTCCGGAATCTCTCCAGCAAAGACACAGCTCGTTCCAACGTCCGAAATCAGTCAGAAATGAAGGGCGCATGAAAATTAAGAACGACAGCGTCCAAGCGTTTCGATGCGTTTTCTGTTGTGAAAGCTTCTCGCAAGTCATAAAATTTTACCTAATAGTGTCACGAGAATGTGGATCGTTAATGACGCTGATGTAATTACGTTTTCTATTTATTCGTCAGACTAACTACGTACTTGCGATTTATTCTGTTTTTGATTTGTTCTGCGATTAAGCAGGTGATATTTGTGAAATAGAGGGCACTTCTTGAACAAATTTCCAGGAGTACGAGGCGAAAGAGGTTTTGCTGACAAAAATGTGGCGCCAATTTTAAGCGAAGATTACTGGAATAAATAAGCTTCTCACGAATTTCAATGCCAAAAAATATTTGCAAAAACGATATGAGTTCTTTCCAGCAACAATCGACCGTCATTAAATACAAATTAAAGGTTCTCGGAAATTCTTACGAGTAATCCGAATAAACTGACAAAACGTGATCAGTAATAAGGAGCATCATGCCTTAGCGAATAATTTACTTTGAGAGAGCAGATGACAGATTTGTAAATCAATCAGTCAATCAATAGATTGTTGCTTGACCGAGAAAATTCACATCGATTCGTATATCCAGGGAGCAAGTGTAAGTACGAGAGAGTGTACGAGAGAATTCTTCGCACAACATCACGCATCTATAAACTTTCAAACTCATTCACTTGTCCGGATTACATTACTATTATAGAACTAGCGGCAGATAGAAAAATATGGAAGAAGATACAGTTGTAACAAACGCAATAGTCTTTTTGTTTTCGAGATTGCTGAACTAACCTTGGAAAAAGCTCAGTCAGTTAGCGAATTGAAGTATACAAAAAGGATATTAGTGTACTACGAGAATAAGAAGTAAAAGTTTTTTATCCGAGAGATATATAACTTGCAAATAAAATTCAGTAGCTGTATAAAAGAGTGCTAGTAAAATACTGGTTTGCAAAAAGAGAATCCTGCTCGGCATGTTCAATCAGCTCTCCCTAAGGGGCAATGGATTGTGGTCAAAAACAGAAAAAATAAATCAACTCCGTAGGCTAGGTGCATTACAGGAGCAATTCTATATTACATTCTTCGTCCACAACATCTAGTGGATAGGTCTCTAACTAAGGGAGTCAGAAGAACATTTTAATGACCAATACCATCGCCAAGAATGCGACAAGGACCCGTTATGAGACTCTTACTATGGTTCCTGTGATTATATCATCATATCATCAAATTCAGCTTGTAACTGCAGTTATCGAATTTTGCCTGTACATATAGTCCTATGATGGGGTCTTTGGCTTTTTAAGCATAATTCTACTCCTATTTTGACATCCGCTATGAAATTCAAATATACTATTTGGGTAAGCTAATAAATAAGAACTTCTTTAGGCTGTTAATGATTTGCTACTGAGCTTGTAAATCCGAGCGTAATCAAACGAAAGTAATTGGTCGGCTTCATTAACTGCAGTCCTTGCGATTACTTTATCCTTGTCAAATTCCAACAATTTTAAAGGCTGCCAAGGACCCTTCGAACTAGATGCTGTTTTAATGACAAAGATTGGAATCTTTTTTTTTTTAGAACGAATGTGAAATAAAGGTGGGGGAAGGTTTGGTAGTGGTTCGGCAGTCAATGGTTTATCGAATTCGTAAAGTGTACATAATCATCCATTATTGGAGCTGTCGCTGCCATAAATTAAAGGATTTCATAGGAAACAACACGAATTTGCACTTCTTTCGGTCCCTACAAAGCAGCAAACTAAAAGAAGTCTTTTATCAACTGGAGGAATGCACTTTTGATGACTACGCTTTCCAAGAAACCATCGCTTTGACCAAAATAAGAGAGAATTACACTACACTCAATAGATGTGACTGATAGCACTGGAGAAGTAAGAAAATACGGTTTCTTTAGAGAATATACATTTAAGAGAATGTTTGTATGAATTGAGGAGATCTTCATGAAAATACAATGAGAATTAATTATTCGTTCGCTCAATAAAGCAAAAATAAGCCTCAATGAAATACTCCGAGAAAAAGTTCTGGATCCGAAGGACAAAAGGAGTTTGGTATAGGAGTAAAAGAGTAAGAAGTAATTGAAGAGTAACGAAAATACGATATTTTTCAAACAAGATTCTTCGAGCGAAACTAGAAAATCATATGGAATGTATTGCATATAACGACATAAGCGCTATTTCCCTACCAACACATCACTTTTATTGCGTTGATCACCTTGATTTCGGCTGTTCTTCGAACCGGTCGAGCGGGGGCCAGTAACCTTTCCAGTTGTTTTTTATTCCTTTTCATCGCGCGTTAGAGTTGTCCAGTGGTTCCTCTTTTCGCAAAGGAAACGAAGACCATCAAAATTTTCTTCCAAGAACTCTGTAAAAAAAACTGACCATCGGATAGAGGGTCTTCCTGCAGTGCGTTTCATGTCGCGTGGTATGCAGTCGCTCACGGCGCTGGTCCAACGATTGTAGTTAAAGCGCATCACGTGTCCGACCCAAACTTTACTTTCCTTGGTAAATGCGGCAGCGTCTCTGATCTTCGATCGGTGACGTAGAATCCCTTCTTTGACCTGCGTATAGCGAGATACTCCTAGCATCACCCTTTCCCCTGTCCTTTCAATGATGCTCACCGCATTTTGTTCCTGCTTGCTAAGTGCCCAGGTTTCTGAAGAATAGCTCAAAGCAAGAAGGAGTGTTGTATAGAAGAGGTCAGCATGAAGCCGGGCGTTCTTAGTCTTCTTCACTACATCCTCGATGCTCTTATAAGCTTTCCAAGCTGCTCGTTTCCTCCTGCCCAGCTCAGGTCGTTCCTCATGTTTACTTCCCGACCCAGATGAACGTAACTAATTCATTCGAGTTTGTTCGTTCCGCTGAGCGCAAAAGGGGAAATCGCATGAACATCGTTTTTCTCAGACGCTGAAGACCGATGCACTGTGTTTCCACGAATTCGATCAGGACTAACTCTGCTTGGCTGCTGCTAGATGTTATCAGAACGATGTCATCAGAAATATGCAAACGGTGTTGCTGCTGACCAACAACATTCACTCCCATGTTGTCCCACACCAGATTTCGCGTTGCGTTCTTGAGAGTGATCGTGAATACTTTAGGTGAAATTGTGTAACCCAGGCGGACCCTCTCCACGTCAAGGGTGATATTCTTGTAGAATGGAGAAATTCCGGTCAAGAGGTTACACTACAACTCTCGCAGTAGCTTTATGTACTGAATAGATACGCCTTGGTTGTCCAGATCTTCCATGACTGCTTCAGCCTCAACTGAGTCGAAGGCCTTCTTCAAGTCGATGAGGGTGAGACTTCTACTCTCGCGATACTTCTACGAGTGTTGAAATGGTGTGTATGTGTTCAATCGTACTGATCCCTTCTCGAAACCCTGCTTGCATGCATGGCTGTGTTTCATTCAAGGCTTTTTCAATCTTATTAAGGATCACTTTTGTAAAGAGCTTGTAGATGACGGATAGTAAGGACTTTGGGCGATAGTTGCCGATGTCATGTGGATCTCCATTTTTATACAACAACGCGGTCGTGCTGGTCTTCCACTGTTTAGGAACCTTGCAGCCTTGCAAGATTCTTCAGATGATCTGATCTTATTCTGTGGGGACCGGATGCCGTACGATTATTTACCGACATGATAGTATGTCGTACTTTGGATGGGAGAATCTCTGAAATGACATGTACGTCTTCCCTCAGATGGTGACGAGGCAAGAGAAAATGGCTGTCGAAGAGACCTAAGTGAAAGTCGTGGATGATTTTCTCCAATATTTTCTGCAAAGCCTTGAAAGCTCGGACGTGAGTTTGGCGATGTTCCGATCCCGTTTTACTGATCAATTTATCGATGATCAATCAACTACGTGGTCAATTTCATTACAGTGGTACCCACCGGTGACTCGCACGTCCAGCGTAGAGAGGAGGGCTTCTGAAATTGTGAGTTTCCATCGGTGGCCTTAGTCGTCATGATAAACTCGGAAAGCCTCTCTCTCTGTTCATCACATTGAAGGCCCTCGGTCCAGATGTGAAGTTCCTCGGGCGTTTCTCCGGCCAGGTTTAGCGCTAAAAACAGCAACAATCACAGGAAGTTATGGCCTCTTCTGTAGAACTTCTCTAGGTCTACATAGAAAGTCTCCACTTCTTCCTCTTCTTTGTAGCTTGAATGCTGGGGCGTAAGCGGCGAAGATAGTCAAAGCTAGCTCTGGATCACATCTTCTCATCTGCAGAGGCCTGATTCAAAAAAAACTGTTCGAAGGAGTCTATGTTCTTTGCCATACTCGTATTGAGGAAGAAGCCAACTCCATCAACTCCTATACTGTCGCATGTTCATACGAACAGTTCTTGTCCAATTTCATATGCGGCATTGTGAGGGTGGTGTCGCCTCGTCTCGCTCACTTCGATGACGTCATAACTCTGGCTTGCATCATCAGATCTTCGATGGCCGCTTCCGATGCAAGCGTAGATGCGCTATAAGCACAGATCGATATCTTCCTTCCTACTGGCGCTACCGTACCAAGCTTTCCTCTAGAGTGAGGAGTGTCTCTTTCTTATTACATGCGTAATAAGGGAGAAACCCATTTTTTCAATTTTGAAAAATTGGGGAGGTCGCAAGCCTCCGGTCCCACAAGTTTGTGGAAGAACAAAGCGTCCCTCCAACTGGAACTGTGGACAACTGGAGCTTATTTGTTGAAGGTGACTCCAAACCGCCTCTCCTGCAGCTCGTAGTTGCTTGATTGCAGGCTTTTGGCCTGACCGACGTGCGGGATACAAGGATGTCATGAGTCGATCCTGGCACAGCAGAAACAGAAATCCCGTCCCTGAATCAACCCGCGTCTCAGAGCAAGCAAATGGTCACTTTAGTCCCCTATTCGCCACCTGGGGACGCGCCACGTACCCACGCAACAAACCTGATGTGATCTCTCCAGCGAAAAAGATGCGTGAACCATCATGCCAACCTAGAATCTCTGGCAATTACAAACAAAGAGAGAAATAAAGATGAAGAGATAACCGATTACCTCAAAGAACATACAACAAGATATGTGAAAACGAATGTTCGAACAACAGTTCTTTAAAAAAAAAGATGGTATATGGAAAGGAAGCCACTTATTCCAACGCCCTTTCGGTCAGCTATGGATAGTGATAGAGGGACGTTACCACCTACTAATTACAGTATTTGTCACTACCACATACAAAATTCCTTAGAAAACCACTGACTCCAACGAAGGCAAGAACGAGAACAGCAGTGTTCAGTGCGTTTCGTAATCCCTCTGAAGAACATGTAGTGTTGACGTCCTCGCTGCCGGTGCACTCCGATTAATTAATGTACCTAATCTCCATCAGTCGTTTTCATAAAACCGACAGGTGCAACTCAGTTCTTCAATGTCAGATGACAAATGTCACAAGATAAGTGCTTCCAGACGAATCCGAGGAATAATTGTGTTACGTTGACTATCGGCTGAAATTAATTTAAAGAGCTCAGAAGGAGTACTACAAAGCGAACAAAGTAGAGATATATCCTTTATGGACAAGGCTGAATATGATGGGTGGCGCGCTTACTACGGCGCACGCTATTTCTCTGCTTGGTATTAAGAATTTTCCCCTATTCCACATAAGGTTTTGAACTCAATTCCCATTCTATTCTCAGAAAATACCACCTTTAATTAGGTGTAAGATACTGATACAGTGCAGTCGGTAAGGGACCGCACTGAAGGTTCGAAACCGCACTAGTGCAAACCAAGCCGCTCATCCCTATGGGATCGATAGATAGGTGCCAAACTTGTCTGGGAGAATAAAAGGTTGACCTGACCATCTCTTCGCAACGCAAGTCGTTGTATAGGCTTGACACGCGTTCGTACACCTCAAATGATTCCGAATTGCAGTCAAGCGTGTAGAAGCGTCCCCATGGGCACTGATCAACGCCACACACTTTATCCTTTAACCCTCGGTGAGGTCTATTCAGCAAACATCAAGAGAGGTAAGTTATGATGGATAAAATTGTGAAAAAGCACATACATTCCCTGAACTAAATGTGCACATAAACCCTGCACAAAATAGCAGAACCTGCAGAAACTAGCAAAAAAAAAACTCTTATTCGCGAGTAATGGCATCACTAACCAAACAAAAGGATTGCGCTGTGAAGTATAAAGAAAAAGTCATATTACAGTTGTAAAAATAATTATGAATGTTTTTCGAACATGGCAATAAAGGAGAGGCAGCAGGGGTTTAATTAGAGAGGCAAAATCTAAGAATGGTCTTATATACGAAAAGTCTAAGACCACAGGAAGTTCAGGTCTGAGCAGAAAGTTGAAGAATAGTTGAGCGTGTATTAAATAATTTGTTGCTTATCAAAGCACGACATCAAAGCTATAGAGAAGACGCAGGTCTTAGTCTACGCACATGCTGGCAACAAAAGAGAAGTTCGCGGTTTATAAACCAACGAAGAACGTCGCCCTCAAGCCCCAAAGCCTTCGCGCTTGTGTGGATATTCCTTCCGTAAAAAATCCCGTCAAGTGTCAGATTTCAGAGCACTGTGATAGGGTATCTGCACATTCATATTTCAACAGATTACAACAAACCGATCGAAATCTGATCTGATGCGGTTTTTTTCCGAAAGAGAATTTCTTATACGTATATTATTATTTTCTTCAATTCAAGTGCAATTCGAATACTTTAAATAATAATGAATTTAAATACTTTTTTTAACTTATAAGGAATATATAATAATGAGAGAGATTATCTACTTACTTAATGATTTTTGCATGCATCAAGGCGCTCTACATATTAAAAACAGCAAGAACACACGAAAAATAATCATAAAATTAGAAACGTCAGAAAGAAAAAGCGAGACTCACAACGTTCTTCTTAGGAATCAGGCTATTTCTCTTTTTTCTATTCTAAGTTTAAGCTAAACATTTTTGTGTGGGCGGTTAATGCAGATTTTGCTCTGCAAATATCTTCGCGAAGAATAATAAAGAGAAAGGGGAGGAATAACCGTCGAGTGCAAACACGGTACAGTATATTATGTTTGCAATAATGTATCATTACAACTGTAATATGAACTAATGGGTGGATGTAGCCAGGGGGCTTGGCCGCCACTGCTCCGTCCAAATCCACTTTCGGCTAACCAAGCCCTTCATCCCTCCGTGACCGATGAATTGATGGTAGATTTTTCTGGGAGTACAGAAACACTGACTTGACACATCGTCTCCCCTCCGCAGGTCGTTGCAAGTCGTTGACCTCAAAACGATTCTGATATCGAACACGTAGGCGCACCAGAGAGGGAATGGCTGACGCCAGACGCTTCTATCCTTTACTAGATCTTTATGAGCTAATTAAGAGTGCACGTTGCGAAGGTTTCAGCTGATTTATGATTCCTGAATGTTATATTTCCAAACTTAGAAAGTGATTGAAGTACTCGAACCGGGGTAGTATCCACAAAAATTGACGTGGGAACCATAAACCTCACTGCCTTATTCTGTGCTTAGAAGAATGTGGAAATCAAGACATATTGTTTAAAAGTTATAAATAGCCGATTCAGCGAAAAATTCTATGAGGAAATTATTTCGGCCGAGTTTTAATTTTAACACGTCTTTAATATGTAGGACGAATATTTTCGGAACGCTTAACGAAATGAGAAGAAGCATCACGTGTTACGTTCAAGAGAGCAAAAACATGTTTTCCTGAAAGAATTGCTAAATATCTACGTGAATAGCTGAGCACAAAAATATCTCCCACAAGCTCCCATCCCTGCGCCGGCCGCAAAATCACAGTGACTAGCAATTGTAGGCTTTGCTGTAAAAAGGGGTTTCGGATTGATTCTCGACTTTCCTTTTGGAAAACGAGTAAATCGCAGCACTTCGGAATACATAAAAGTAATACGTAACTAAAATTGGAGAGACGGATTCTTGGCGCTTCGGATAGCGGTAAAACAATAAAGGATTGTATGATGTTTGTTCGTAAGCAAAGATAAGGAATGGGTTTTTTTTTTTTGCAATGCTGAGAACTCCAACAGTGAGGAGCGTACAATCATATTCAAGGCTCTTTTCTGCTCTGTGAAGCTTCTTAATCATTACCGCTTGGTTGTTAGCAGTCCTTAGAGAAGAACTTTGTCTTCAGAGCCATTTTGTGTTCACAATAAAAAACGCTCAAATTTGATTTCAGGCAAAGAATCTTTGGATAGTACGATTTGAATAACAAAATTCAGAATTCATATAGAACCCCTTAGCAAAAAAAAAATGTAGCCCAAAATGTTGCGCATTAATAACATTAACACAATATATAATAGAAAGATACTTTGTTATCAGATAATGCGCTATGCTATGCTTATTCTACTTAACTTACTGATTAATTTCTATTTGCACTCCTTTTTTGAAGTAAAAGAAGAAAAACGTTTTCTATTCGAAACATGCTACGCTTCATTTTGGCACAACCTTCTTTCATCTTTACGAAAAACTTTCAACGCCCCTCATTCTAAATCCACTTCTTCGTGTCAAAAATACTTCTCCAAATCAAGGGAGAACGAATTATTCATGAGATGAACTAATAACTTTTTGATAATATAAAGCATAAGCGCAAACAAATCGACATTTCCCTGCGAAGCTAATAAACACGCATAGCAAATGAGTATATGTTGGAAGATGGGATAGCCCCAGTTGACTTCTAGAGGAAAAAAACCTGTCGAGGAAATTATGGTTGGAAAAGTATGGTTGGGAACATGCGTACTTGTTTGCACTGCAGATTACAGTAGAAATGTACATAAATGCTTACTGCCAACATTCATTGCATAAAGTACGATGTAAGCAACCACAGTTCGAATATCTTGTGTTGACATTTCCGAGAAGTGGATTATCTGTCAACAGCAGCTCTGGAATACACTTTCCAAAGAGCAATACGGCTCCAATGTGAGCAACAGTCGTAGTACCATCGTCGCAATCTCAGAGTCCCAGTTTTTGCTAGAAAATTAGCTAAAATAGTTCTAAATCGTGTCAATTCAATAAGCACAAAAGAAAGGTTGATTTTGATGACGTTCTAAACAAACATGCTTTCATTATCAAATGAACATTTTCTAAAATATTTCCTCCAAACAAGAAATAAATCCTTGTCCTTGCAATTATTGATGTATGCTTGAAAATATAGACAACATATGTTCTACACGAGCACCAGAAAAGACAAACATAATTTTTGAAAGAGTTACTCAAACGTAATGAAGAATTTGGAAATCGGAAACTTATGAGTATTTCGTTGATAATACTACGCTTGTTGAGCATTTCCAGGAAAATTAGAAGACAATGGTCATTCTCTACATCCGCAGCACCAATAGGCTGGTAAACTCAAGTACACTCTGAGTGGAGGGCACTTTTTACTTTAAAAAATGAGGTTTGTCGTTAAAAGCACTATCTAATTTCTGTTTTTCTTTAATATGTATGTAAAATTAAGGACAGCGGCATTATTTCTCTGCAAACATTTGGAGCGAATTCACGGTAACTCGAAACATTTTGCTCCATGTCCACGAACCAATTCTCCGGGATATTCTCAAAATCCATAAAAAGGGACGGATAACGTTCTGTTACGTTGATGCACTGATACGAAGGTGAATATTAAAATTATATTAAATGTATTACACTAACAGTGAATGTATTAAAATGATGGTGCAGAAATAAACTTTTTGGATATTTCTAGTAGGAAATTTCTGAAGGATGGCATAGATACCCATTCAGGAATGTATTGGGAGTTTTTAGAATAAATCGTTCCCTATTAATGTAGATTTGTGACCACGCATGAAATGAAAGGTTTAACTGCGTAGGCCTTTCTGACTTAGTCCAACCCATAAAAAACCACAAATGTTGCTTAACTCGAGAAACTTCCTTGAATTCAAACCCCCTTCTCATAGCTCCCACTTATATTTACCTTCTTTTCTGAATACGCTGAGCGGATGTATGAGGAATCGGCAAGAGGTCCCACTGTGACAGCACGATGGTTCAAAACCGCCCCAGTGCCAACCAACCATTCCTCTCTCCGGGGTCGATGAATTGGTAACAAACTTGTATAGAAGGATAAAAGCTCTGACTTGATGCATCGGCTAGCCCCGCCTGTCATTGTAAGGCTGCATGTGCGTTTCTAAACCCCAATCGGTACCGAATTAAAGTGAACGCAGTAGGCGCATCTCAAGCGGATGGATCTAACGCAGACACTTTATACTTTATCCTTCCTGGACCTGGATACACTGCTTTCGCTGGGAGCGCCGGATAACAGCTTTTTTTGTCACAAGAACACATCTCTCGAGAAGACATAGTATATCTGCAAAGGAGCAGTAGCTTCATAGGTTTGCATTTCGTCAAGGAGTTCGTAAAACGGCTATTTCGTTTAAAAAAAGCAAAATTTTCCGCAGTTTTTGTTTTCAAACCACTGACGCCGAGTTATTTAGTGGTACAACTTAATTGGAAATAATGGACAAACTCAATATTATTGCAATAACTGCACCAAAAACGGATTTTATGGCCATGATAAACATTATGGTTTTAATTTTAAAAGAATTGTAATACCACAAACCACACTACAACAACCTTTTTTTATATCATATAATACTTACATACTTACTTATGTAATATTTCCCACATATTTTTATGTTTGTTTTTTACTTTCTACTATTTTACACTTATTTTTATATTTATAACACAAATATATTGCATATATTTTAACAGTGCACAGTTATATTTTAACAGTTAACAGCTTTTCCCAGAGTGTTCATCGAAGTGAGAGCCCACCACCCTCTAAATTTTAAGTGGAGTTGATGTTGGTCCTGTCTTTTATTGCTTCTGTTTGTGATACATTTGCGTGTTTTCAAATAAATAAATATTCAGCAATAAATCTTTCCTTTTCATTTTGAAACAGACTTTCGCCCTCTGTTGCGATCGTCTCAAAAGAGTGAGGGCAACACCAACAGAAATAAAACTGAAATTATTCTTCAGAAAAACCGGTAAATTGACGGATCCTTATAGGGGATAAGGTTGGTGAAACCGTGAAGGCGAGAAAAACATCAAAACGAGTCAGTCACAACAAACGCGTCGATCACATGAGCTCTGCGGTGGGCGTAAACAAATGAACAGAAAAGTAGCTTTTCGGAAACGGATCTTGCAAGTTCCATTACTGCTGAATGGTGGATATAGAAAAAAGAAAAAGAGAAGAAAATGAAAGAAAATCGACATTGAAGACTTTTTGTGGCATCATTGTACCTCCATCTATTTCCTCGGAAAAAAAATCCTCATTTAAGAAGATTTTTGCATCTTGATTAAGAATTTCAGCATTTCTCTGGAAAAGTAGCACTCAATACTTCTCATCGACAAGATATTCTTAATTTTAATGTGCTTTATTCGGTCACACCTTAGTCTCGATACGTCTGCATTCCTTAGTAAACAAACATTCAGTTTTGTTACTTTTGTTACATCTGGAAAAGTAAGAGATTACAACGTTTGCAAAATTCCAGTGTCGATCCCAACGTGTTTTGGTTGGCTGCACCTCAAGTTGGTACTCCAGACATCCTACAGTAATTCGAGGACAGCATTCAATGCCATGCTTCAACTAAATTGGTATCGACGACAAAGCTGCCAGAAATTTATTCAATTCTTCACAAATTCCAAGGGGACCTTAAAAAGCGAAAGTTTTTCAGTTTCAGTGAAGTTCATTTTTTCCTGCGCACAATCGTTAACGCATGGATAGCTTCATAACTAACAGTTTTGGCTGGGATTGTAGAAAACAATGGTTCGAAATGCGACGATCATCTTAAGAGCCGTCTTGTATAAGCAATATTATTACCACTGTATTTTCTGGAAACACAAATTTTTCGGTTAATGATTTATGTGGGAAAAACTGCGACTTCCTTTTAAAATTGTACGAAATCCAGGAGATTAATTAGGATGAAGTTTTAATAATTAAGAAAAAAAGTCACCACGACTTTTATTCTTTCATTCAATGAAAGTATCGATATAACTCAACCATGGGCATGCTGGTGAGCACAATGTGTTAATGTTCAACAAAACAATCTTAAAATAAGCGCTGATGTACACAAGAAACGTATTACATCTCGTTACTTCACTCATCGCTAATCAAAAAAAAAACTTTATGTCAAATCGACGTGCTAAACAGTTACGTTGGAGGGGAGGGACAGTCGCGCTCACTTGAACTAGAGCCTGTACGGAATGCATTGGTCCATCGGAGCCTGAGCACCCCAGTGCGCTTGATCGGTGTGGGTTTCTTATAGCTAGTCCTTCGTATTTTCGCTCTGCTTAGTTCCTGCTTGGATCTGTTTCCAGATCTTGATGTGTTTCTACACAGAGGGATCAATGACAAATTTTTTAAGTACTGTAGAGCAGGCAACAGCGCGGTCATCTAATTCTGTGCTCTATTACACTTTTTTTCCAAAATCCTTTCCATAGCTATGCACATTTCACAGCTCAGTAAATGTTTCTCTGTTCAAAGCAGTGTCAAACGTGGTGACACAAGCCTCTCAGTTACGACCCCCTCCCTCTTCTCCTTCTCCTTCTCCTTCCCCCTCCAACATTGCTGCGACAGTCATCCACAATTCAATATATTGAAAATTTCGTGTGTTTTGAAAACACAAGATAGGAAATTAGCCGAGGGTCGAATGGCAAATGTGAAGTTCTGCAGCAAGCGAAAAAACATCAAGTAGTTAAGAAGCGGATTTGCTGAAATTTTGTTCAAATATTGGCATTGAAATAATTTCGTTTTTATTTACTCTATTTTTATCCTAAAATCAATTGGATATCCTCAAATACTGATTAAAGCACATAACACGACAAAAAGAGAGGAGTCAGATCCATCGGTTGAATTACAGAGGAGCGTCGAAAAATAAAACCGAAAAAAACTAACATCCTATTTCTACAGTATGACGACGAAGCTTCGACACCCCACAAAGTCACATTTTTGCAAAAGGGTAACCAAATAGAAACCACTTCTGAAAGATAAAGAAATCAATTTTACTCAGCTTTCAGCAGTTAAAAAGCGGATTTAGTAAAATTGATTGAGCAAAAAACTCAGATTCTGTGCACGTTGATAGGTCTGGAAGATCGCAAATAACTTCATGCTATGAGTATTAGGAGAAATATTTTAGAGAATTTTACAGTTAAGAAGGTTCGCCCTATAAAGCAGACGTACTGCCGTTTCTTACAACCTCCTCGTTTTTTTTTCTTTGGAATTTAGAAGGGAAAAGATGGGAAAAATGGCATTATTCCGTGTTTTTCCATCAGAAATTTGGAAAAACGGCGAAGTCCTCGAAATCGCATGACATCTGATACAGAAAATCTCGAGCTACAACACATTGGAAGGGGATTTGCTACGCTCTGAGCTACTCATAGTTATTAGACCTCCATCCAAATTATAAAAAAGATTAGGAGTGCGCAAAATCAGTGGTTTGAATGTTTTGTAGGGGGACCTTCCTCTACAAAGTGCCATCGAAGTTACTTCTCTTGATCCTTTCATCACGAAGTTATTCTTCATCTTCTAGAAGTAGTTTCTGTTTCTTCTGCAAAAGTTTCTCTCAGCGGGGTGTCGAATCTGCGAGGTCCCACTGTCGCATTGTCAACACCTTGTACATCTTCAAAACAAAATGTAGATGCCTCCATGTTACTGGACTTCGTCTTAAACCAAATATAGTATTTCACAATGTATGTAATTATTTAATACTAAATAATATTTGGTCTTGGTTAGCATGTTATCCCCCGTTGCCCGCCCCACACACACACCTACGGCCCCATCCCTTCACGACTCTCCGACAGGAAAATCCCATCACACGCTTAACCCTAATCCAAAGCAAGAATGAACGTTCCGAACCATAATTAAAGGATAAATAATAAAGTGTGTGGCCCGAACAACTACACGCGGGGGCTAGTCGATGTATGAAGTAAAGGTTTGACCCTTTCACACAAGTATGGTATCGTATAGTATTCACTCCTGAGGGGTGAAGGTCTTGGTTGGCAGCAGGACTGTCTCGAAGCATCGACCAACCCTGCAGTCACAGCGGAACCTCCTACCAACTGCACCTCACCCGCCCACAACTATAATTACTGCAAGAAATTAGAGTTGTGCGCAGGTGAAACGGATTTTCTCATCATCAGAAATTTCCGCGAATATTGCGTTAGAATATGAATGCTATTTGACCACACACGAAGAAAACACGGCACTCCGTCGCAGAATTACAATTAAGGTAGTAAGAAACATGACAAGAGGCTCGATTAAACAAATATCTCAAAAGCAATCAATCTAATCGACCAATTACTTCAATCCATCGCGAAAGTGGAGCTTGGTCGTTCTCATGCATTCTTGGAACAGATTTCTGTAACTATTTTTGGCCTTTTTAAAAGTATTTTTCAAATTGTTTAATTAGCAGATCTCAGAATTACACGTCGCCACAGTCTTCATACTGACAAAAAGTGGCAAAATCTCATACTGAGATTTTCTTAACAGTGAATAATGGACATGCAGAACTGCTCTTCGTACATGGACAGGAAAAAGTGCCAAGAGTATTTAAATATTTATAGTATATTTAAAGAGTATTTAAAGAGTAATAAGAAGAGTATTTAAAGCATTGATACAGCCATTTTTAAAAGAGAAAACAGCGATGCGCTGTAAAATGGGTTTAACTAACAGAGCAGTTCAGTTCCTCGAAAGAAGAAATGAGTAGTAGGGCTGAGCTGAGAAATGTGGGCTTGCTTAAAATAGCTCTGAGTACTGCCCTCCAATTAGGTTCTGCTTACCTAGAATCGGAGAAAATTAGCACTCCGCCATTGTAATGAATCAGTCAGTAAGTAACGACAACGAATTTGTGATGCGGAAGGAGACTCGAAGAAAGCAGGGCACAGCTATAAATATGGGCACTGGAGGAAAGGACTTGCCCACGCTCAGCTAGACGTGTATATCTGTACGTAGACCTGCTATAAAGCTAGAAGATAGCGAAGTAATAACAGTGTTAGTAGTGAAATATTCCAAAGAATAATAAAGCAGATAAGCAAGTAAACAAACAAATAAATAAACGTTGCTCTTATCTCGATCGCGCCGTAGAGGGATAAAACCAACCCGAAGTCTGGTGCAGTCGTGCAGTTGCGGTTCCTTGGACCTAGATGATGACATTGTGATGAAGAGCTGGAATCCTCGTCAGGTCCACTCATATCTGCAGACCGAGTGGAGTTAGTGAAGATCCCACCACGATCGCAGCGCAAGGTCCACCGCATTGCTTCGAACACAACCGCTTACGACTACAGTAGGCTTCACATCGTTCTCACCCAAGTATTATATGTGTTACAAAGTGTCTTCAAGTGTGGCACAGAATCCATGAGAAGGAAGAATTGAATGGATTTGTTTATCAGAAAAGAAAAATGGCGAGCAATATAATATGGTATATGATCGTGGAACAAGAAAAATGCTGTAGAGCTTTGGGAAAAACAAACACAAAGCCTTCTTTGCAGGGATACTGCACTTTCGCCCAGTGAAAACCGAGAGTCTGTTTGTTCCTGAACAATATCCTGGGAGAAATTGCAAGCCTTCGCTAGAACAAATCCTTCATAGGCCAAAAGAACAGTAGATTTGCAGTTAAGTGATCCAGCAGAAGTATTGATCCATGATCCTGTGTCACTTACTAAAGTAGCCGGCTGCCATTGCAGCTGCTCAGGGACGATTCGAAGAAATAGGCGCGATCCGTTGTGGGAAACGAGCGTTTTAGAGCTGAATTTTTAAATGGAATTAGTTGTGTGGCCAAGCAATCAAAATAGACATGAAAATATTGAAAAATTGGAAAGAAATACTGCTGATATCGAAATAATTCGAAAAAGAAGCGCTATGGAGTTCCCATAGAGATATTTCCTCTGAATTTCCATAACAACTTTTAGTTCTTCTCGCCGTACTACTGTCTGTCTGATATTAGCCACAAAATAGGTCCTAACGAATAAGAAAGTACAATATCCGTCTTTACAAGTTTGTTCTTAGGCCTGACCTGTGCTGTTGTTCGGTGTTCAAAACGATGTAGTCAGCGGGAAACACGAGATAGTAAATGAGAAATGCCGTTTTAAGAGCTAATAAGAATATAAACTAGCTCAAAGCAGCTTAAACACGACCAGTTGTGCCTGAAGTACGATCACTTGCATCGGAGATGAAAACTTATTATTATAGACGTTATATTATAGATGTATAACTATAGACGTCTGTACATTCCAGTAGACCTGAATAATTCACTTTGTTTTCGACAGGTGAACCCGATTGCACGGCGTTATCACTCAGTAAGTAACACTTGAGTTTCACCGAATTTTTGCGTGGTTAAATTCTAAAAAATGTGTTCAAAAAAAAAGCACAAAAACTCTTCAAATTATAGCAGGCAATTTTTAAGTTGGTTCCCTCGCCTGACAGAAAGCAAAAAGCCAAAAGGTACTTTTTGTGAAGATTTCAGTTTAGTGGCAAGAGATGTAGTCTAATTTGACTATTACCTTTGTTGGAGAAGTCGAATGAAATAGTTGAAGGAAATCGCGAACTTCAGCGTCAATGACAAAAATTAATTAGCTAATGAGCATAGGATCACCCAAATTGTAACAAATCTTTAATTATGAGCACGCATTGAGAATACGCGATCGAATCGTAGTGATACGTTTGTTTGTCAGGCTGGTTTCAATCAAAATGCAATCAGCACAAAAGAGCGTTCGAGCTCACGATCAAAGTGTTGGATCACTTCGCTTCTTCCTAGACAATTCTCTTCAGTAGAGGAAGGAGACGGACTCTACCTAGATAAGAAAAAAGTGCTTCAATAGTATGCAAAAAAAAGAAAAGCGTGGAATGGAAGTAAAAATCTGATCACAACATGGAGATGGAAGGGATGTGAATATAATTAGTAGATATCAGGGGACAAATCAAAGGCGAACCTTGATGCATCGAAACGAACTTTTACACAAAGTTGAAACAGCAGAGGTACAAGTTTGCTTGCCAGCTTACGATCCGCGACACAACGAAATCCAATGAACTGGACAGCGTAAAGCAGTTTACCGGGAAATGCCACACAGACACACATTTGCGTTACGAAGTTGTTTCTATGCGAGCCACGGATATTTCTTGGGAGTTCTCTATGAGAACATCCGACTCTCGACGATGACGGTGTCTTAATACAGAACATACTGGCTTTTTTCATTGTCAACTAATTCCATTGTCCAACACTTTGAGAACTGGTTCATTTCGAACCTGAGACGGACTTTTAGTACTACATATCATAGATAGCGATTTCTGTTGAGTAGAGGACTAAATGGTGAGTTTACCGTCGAGTTTTTCGAGTTACAACCTTACAGATCTCTCGACTACCAGACGAATAACAACCTTTTTCGCTTTCCTTTGGTTTGATCGTGAGAAAGAACGGTAAACAGTATTAAAATTGTTTTTTTATCTCAAGCCTACTTCTCCATCACCTCGTTGCTCAACGCAATAGCCATTTTGGCTGTGACCAGAGGGGCCATGCTAAGTTAGGCCATACTGGCACCTGCCCCACGTTTCTGTAATCTAAGTAAATTTTCAAGTCTGTAGGAAACATCCTTTTCCAAATCAGGAGCGCTGCCTCACATGGTTTATATCCTGGTATTCGACGGAAAATTTTTCGTAGCGAAAAGTTCGTCATTGCTTGAGTTCTCGCATAGGTGTATGTGTAAAGTGTGTTCCCGAAAGGTTCATAAAAAGAGTAACCATTCAGCAAGACAGAGGTCAGGAACCGGACTGAGGAGTATGAAAAAATCACAAAATAATTAATATTACATTGTATGTACTCATGTAATCCTGATGGTAGCCATGAATCTTCTGATTTAATCTAGGAATTCAGTTGCAGGAAGATTCCGCAATTTCGCCATATCGGTCTCAACCTTTCTGCACTATGATTTTGACATTCCATTCAAAACCACGCGATTGGAAATGGAGAGCAAATAGTGCAACGTGCAAAAAATAGATTGATATAATGGGGGGTTACATACGTATACGCCGCAGAAAGCTCGACATTAAAAGCTAGGTTTTCCTACGATTTCGTCGGTCTTTTAAGGTTTATTTGAAACAATTCTGCTTAAAAAAAACCAACGACTACTGACTTATGCACTGGCTTTGATTATTTGTTAGTGGTTCCCAACTGTTCTGTTAGTTATTTAATTTTGTGTTTGGAAAAACTCGGTTGTAACGACTAAAAATTTCACCACGCATACTATTCGGCAGAGATCGGAACAGGCATGAGTGTGGACAATACGCAGGATGCGAAACGAATTTTCTGCAGAGTTGTGAAGGATAATTTAATAAAGTTCGCAATGTGGGCGCTGACATTTCTTGCTGCAAAGTTACTTGTGGTCATTCATTGTTTCTCTTGAACGCATGGCTTCTTCACTTCCACGAAGTTGTTGACAGCACAAAGTGTAGCAATAATTATTTGATTTCAGGGACACAAGTCACAGTAAATCACACCTTCACATCCTCACTCCTTAAAAAATAGGAACTCAATGTCATAGTAGGAAGAAAGGTGTGAAGATTACTTTAAATCACTTCAGGACTTCTCACGAGCTATAATTTGTCGTCTCGTCTCACAACTTCCCGAGATTGCACGCTCTTGCAGTAAAATATTTCCAGGGTGATGCCCACCCTACTAGTTCTCAAAGAAAGTTAAAGTGGATGGACACAGCAAACTTCCTAACTGTATAAAATGGTGAACTCTAGATGATGGAAAAGAAGAACTGCAAAAATACAAATTTGCTCTGTAGCAAGTCCAACCAAATGGTTTTTTATTAACAATATTTAAAAAGTGCCTTCTACGTACTAGATACTGACATTAATTAGCAAATATTATAGATATTAGATGTCTATATCATTATTAGGACATTATTGAAAGGTTGTTATGTTCCAGATAGAAGTCAAATCAAGAGCCATCAGGGATTTTTAGAGCTCCACTGAATTTCCAGATTGTGAGAAAATCCGATACCTGAAAGATATTATCTCAATAATGATATATTTTCTTCAGTTTTTCCATTTCACCCGTTACGCCAATGTTGCCATCGCAAATGTTTAAGTTTGGCCCAAAACTTCCACAAACTGGCATGTTCAACAACAAAAAGCTGATCTTCAAACTCGAAAACAATGGAGTTCGTGGCCAGCTGCTCGGCCGGTTGAAATCGTATCTTCAATAACGCCACATGACTGTAAAGGTCCATAGCAGTTATTCCAAGCGTTAAGGATCCCAAACCGGAGTTTCGCAGGGTAGTGTACTTCATCATATTAAGGAAAGTGCACTGTAGGCACTTTGGCCTACTAAGATTTCTTTACCAAACATATGTTTACCACTTCTAGAATACGCCAAGCCAGCCTGGATTACGTTCTCAAAGAAGGATTTCAAAAAGTTGGAAAATGTGCAACAAATTATTACTAGGCTGGTTTACTATAGATGCTTTCCAGATCCAGGTTACCCCGCAACCATTCCTTCTTATGAAATTCGATTTAGCGCTGAATTTAAAGAGTTTTAAAGGCATCACCCCACGAATCTGAGGTGGTGCAGATTTCAGGTGGAGCATTCGTATATGGGATGGGAGACTATGGAGAGGGGGGTGATTCCGTCCGTTTCTCCCTAATTGCCGTAAAAAACGGCCCGGAAGGTGCAGCGCCGCACAAGACTTGCGGGCTCCAGTCGAACTCCCTGTACAAAATAGAGCGCCAAAACGCCTGAAGCCGTATCTTCCGGGCCGTTTTTTACGGCAATTAGGAAGAAATGGAATGAGTCACCCCCCTCTCCACAGTCTCCCATCCCGTATACGAATACTACATCTGAAATCCGTACCACCTCAGATTCGTGGGGTGATGTCTTTAAGCACAGGGAAGTGGTCAACGACTTAGTTTTGCGTTTTCGTATTTTAGAAATGGAAATTAAGCTAAAGGGAGACAGGTATTGGATTTTTCGACCAACAAGCGGAAGAAAAGGAAGCTTCAATTTGCACTACTCTGAACTTAAGCGAAAACTCTCAACCATGTTCAACTCCTTTTTCAGCAGAGTGCGTGCTGGATTAATTTACTTCCTACTGGAAATATGTCCAGCTCAAACTCGAAGATACTCAAAAACAGGCTCTCCAAATTGAATGTCCTTAGTGTTCTAGGTATGAGCGAGGGCTAAAGTTCATCGCTCCAGAGAACACCAGCAATTTCCTTCTCTAACAACGACCACAGTAAGCCGTGTTTTAGCTCACAGTTCTGATTCCTATTTCATTTCTGTTGTTCCTTGGTCACGCTAGCCAATAAGGATTCCACCTTAATATTCTCTTTTTTTACTTCGCCCCTATACTTGGCCCTTGTTCTCTCTTGGTGGTGGTTAGCTCTTCAAAGACAGCAAAGTTGGTGAGGATTTCTCACCTTCCGTAGCAGGAGAAATCCCTTTCAATCACACAATGTGCTATAAAGGGCCAACCTTTCTGTATAAAAAAGGTAAAGTAAAGTCACTAGCGCATCACACCTGGAATGGCACCTGGAATGCGCTAAGACGTTTTACTGTAATCCGTAATTGTTGAGGTTTTGGAACGCGTGTTGGCCTATACAATGACATGCAGGGCCAGCCGATGTGCCAAGTCGGTATTTTGATCCTTCCAGACAAGTCCGGCACCAATTTATCGACCGGGGAGGGACGAAAGCTTTGGTTTGCACTAGGGCGGTTTCGAACCATTGAACGTGTGGCTAAAACGGACCTCTAATCCATTGCGTCCGACTCGTTTCTGTATAAAACTTTGGCCAAATTCTAGTGAGCTCCGCTGTTTCTTGTTACCGTCTCATGGCGCACCTATGGCTGTCTTCAGGTGCTTAGAATGGATGTATTATTCAGCGAAAACTTCTCATTTCAGATGAACGCTCTCGTTTTTACTCCACCTAGTTCTGTTGCAAGCTACTCTCTGCAGTGTTGAGTCATGGTCAAAACCATCGATGTTGAGTCCCTAGAATCGTGAGAACTTCAGATTACACTCGTCTGCAATCGTCAGTTTATCCTTCAAAGAAGAACGACCTCTGACGCCAACAGGATATCGAGTGGCAATCCTACACAGCAGAACGTGGATATTACATCGAGCAAGAACGTTAATTAAAATTTCACGAAAGGCTACATATTTCAATTAAACGCCACGTTGAAAAGATGAACACCGTGAAGAAATAAACAATCTGTGCTAAAACGAATCGACTTTAAATATCGGAGTAGATTTGAGTAGTCATTAAAGAATATCCCTTCTTATTTAAGAAAGATCTGCTTAGAACTGCTTGTCGAGATATTTTGGTTTATTCTGCAGAATAGCTTTAAGAAGGTCGTGGACTGGGACTATGAGGGCAAGTTGTGAAGAAAAGGTGTGAAATCTGCAGGCACTGGAAATCTTTCTAATGCTTTTTCTTTACTTTCTTTGTCATCCAGATATCTAGGGAAGTAGATCTCAAATTCTAGGTATATCTCGAATTTTGTGAGGAAATTCAAAACTTTGGTGGTCGAAATTACAAAAGGGGCTAGCGCATTCACATGCAAAATTTTACACCCATTGGATTTTATAAAACTGTTGAGAACCAAGGGAGACTACTAGGTATCGATTGCAAACCGCAAGAAAACTTAATGAGGAAATCCACCGTTCTTTTTAATAGTTGCCTTGAAAAATTCATTTCGTTTTTCGACACCAAAATTTCAGAAGAAAAATTCTCATTTGCCCCTCTTCTCAAGATGCCAACAAAAATGAATAGGTTATCACATTACTCGTAATTTAATTGAATAAACCTGTTCTTAAGAGGGAGATCACAAAATTGGAAGCAGATGTGTTTCTTCGACTCCACAAATAAAATTTAAATTTGGATGAAGAAAAACTTCTGACTACACATTTGCAGAGGACAGTAAAAAGGAAGAAAACCACCAATTCTGCTGTGGCTAGTGATGCATGGATGCCGAAGATTACTAAACAATTAACCACTGTGGAAATTTTTGGTCAGTCACATAGATTCAATACAACGACACTAAACTAACTCCATGAAAGAAACTTTTTAGAGTAGGCGATTCTTGTAGAGATCATATCATAAAACTAATCATGTTGGGATATGCAGAGCTTGGAGATGTAGTTCACAACAATGAGCGTCACGCTCAACTCCCCCTAGTAGGAGACAGTTGCACTGTGTGATCCCACCTACCAACGATGCAGCTTCCTACGCGATAAGACGCGGGCAACTCCGCCGAGGTCGAACGCCCGTAGCCTAACTCAGACAATCAGCAAAGTCTGCTCAGCGTCATTAACGCGGACGCGTTGCGGATTTCTATTACTCCTAATAAGTTTGGCAAGAACATTTTATTGGTTATTGTAAAAAGTGATTGAATTCAAAAGAATGGGTATAACCAGTGCAATTGAAAACCAATTCAGAAGTAATTTTACTCCGAAGAAACAAACACTCGCAAAAATTGTTCGGAATCTGTTCTCTTCAATAAGGATTTTTGAACATTTTAAAGCAATTATTTGGTGCTGGGGAGACGAGATCACTCAAGACTGTCTCTCGCGTCTTTGTCTGACTTACTAGGGGAACTGAGCGTGATCACGTCGTGCCCGTGAACTACACCCAAACCTCAGTCTTTTCGTAGAGAGATCCCAAAGTCGTCTGCCTCGTTATATGCTGCCTTTCATTAATAGATACTAGTAACGCTTAAACGAGGCGGGTGTGGCGCTGTCAGTAAGAGGTCCGTTGTAGCCAAATGGTCGAGGGTACGAGACCGCTCTAGTGCATACCAAGCCCCTCATCCCTCCGGGGTCCATGACACTTTACCCCTGGCACTTTTAACGCCTGAACAATAGTCTGTGCAACAATCTCCAAGTCCTCTCTTCTTGAAACCTCGGCATTTGGTAGTGTATTTATGTTCTCTTGTTATGCCAACGAGGTTTAGGTGAAACTTTTTTATTGGCCTGACGTTTCGACAAACTCGTCTTTTTCAAAGGCTAGTTTCGACTAGCGGGGTTGGTAAAACACCGCGCTCTTAAAGAGTTTCACCTAAACCTCGTTGGCAAAACAAGAGAACATAAATAGTCTGTGCAATTATGAAAAATAATAATAATGGAGAGGAGAGTTAGAGAGGGAGCAAAAAAATTAACGAGACAAAGAAGAATAAAGGGAATAGCTGATGGATACAGAAGAATAGAATTAGAATGAGGCACCACGGCCACTTCATCGAATCCTGAGAACTAAGAAGGGTCTGTTATCGCTCTGTTCTGGTCCTCATGTAGAAGAAGTCTGTCCGTTTTTGCTAAGAGATTGTTCTCTGTGTGTTTGAAATGGATTTCCATCTAATTTAACATTTCGATGGATTTAATGACGCATCTTTCATAAAGGGTCTGCAAGCATTTCTATTACTGAGAGGGGTTGCTGAAAATTGCTCGAAAGTAGGCAATTAGAAAGACGCAGAAACGAAAATTAAAACAGTCTTCTTAATCGGGGACATCACTCAAAAAGCTGCAAAATAACTGTTAATACTCTGCTGGACGACATTTACTTTTCCTGTCCTAACTAAACAAATTTATCATAATCAATTAGTAGCAGAGAAATCAATAAGGTCCCACTAAAGAAAGTAAGTGTCCTCATAAGGATTACAAGGACAAATTTTATGAGCTCTACATGCAGCGCCCGGAACCCACCAAAAAGGATCGGTTTCGAAGAAAATCTTTCAGTTAAAAAAAAAGGATTTTTGTAAAACTTCTTCCTTCTCATCAAAGCACAATCACTTAGAACTAAAGCTGTTAGCCTTAGCCCAAAATCGAACTATAGTACCAATATCTCGAAATGGGAAATCCATTCATCTTCTTCGAAATATAAAAACAAAGAAAAACGGCAAGGACTCAGTAAGTGAGGAGATCTTTTCTTAAAGAAACGATAAAAGAAACTAAAAATTTGGGAAGAAGATTTGCGTGTTCTTGTGCACAACTTCATTAGGATTTGAGCGAAAATTCGAAAAAGTCCGAAGAAAAACTAGTTTTTGCTTGGACTTCGCGTGTGGTCACCGAGGCGGAAACGTAGCTGTTCCTGCTGTGGTCCACGCAATGCCGCTTTACCTTGAGTGCGTCCCTTTACGTACTACTAATCGACATACTTTTCTAGCACCGAAAAAAACTGCTACATAATTGGTACCTGGATAAGAAATTTTCTAGTGCTTTTGAAACGTGACTTTAATCAAAACCCTCAAATCCGTCACCGATGTATACGATGCTGAGATTCAAGAAAAAATAGGAAAGAAATCAAATAATAACCATCGAAAATTAGGTAGGTTACTGTTTTTAGAGACACTATCATCGGATAAACGCATAATCATTATACCAAATAAACGCTCCACGCAAATAATTTGTAAATGTATGTATATATTGGTATGTGGTATTTAATTGATTTTCTTATAGATTGTGGAATCTAGTATGGGCCAAAAAAATTACGGATACTACCTTTAAAAGGACTTTCATCACTAATAATGGACGGTACTGCATGAAAATATTCCTGTAATCTTATATCTTTTATCTGGTAATTCCTCCAGAATATACTCTGCTTTTTAACTGTTGTTGGAAAAAGCAAAAATGGAAAAGATGAGGAGAAATGTTTAGAAAAAACCAGTTTCCTTGAAACGGACAAAGTGTTTCTTTCAGTATTTCGAACATTGCTTTTAGGACTCCCAAAGACATTCGGAAAAGAATTTCAATGTACTCTTCATGCGGAAGACGCTTAAGCTCTTCCGTTTTCTGGACATCATGAGATCTTAGTCTGGACTTTGTGCAATCGGATACTGCCTTCAAAAATTCAAAAACCTGTGGATAGAAGTTCTGTTTACCCAGCCGAGATGCAAATGCAATGACGTTTGTTCCGGAGGCTAACGCTTGGAGTCCTGTTCACTTCAAAGTTCCAAAACGCAAAGAACAGTTAGGAACTACTGCAGCGCGCCACAATGAAACTATCGCGAATGTGAAGAAATGAAGAAGTAAACTTGTTACAACTGAAAAGGTTTCTACTTTACGAGTAAAATTATCTTCATTCTACAGAAAAAAAGGTGCTAGGAAATTTCCATGAGTACACTAATGGTACCGACCGCAACCCAAAAAAAAAATCAGCTCAGAAAAACTCGAGTAAAAATTCTGGAAGAAAAGATCTCTACTCTTCCATTAGTAATCCTTACACATTACACCTTTATTTGGAAGTTCTTGATACTTCAACGTCAAATTCGATATTGATTTCATATTGATAAAATTTTTCGAGAAGTTCTAAACTCTCACGATAAAACAATCTGAAATAGATGAGCTGATCGCACTATTTTTGAGGAACAACTGTGGAATCTACGTGGAACATTAAACTTCTGAGGGATAAATGCGCAAAAGGTGACAAATTGTTTCTGCTCGGAAAGGTTAGGCTTCTGATATGAAGAAGAAAATCTGATGGAGTACGGAATGTACACAACGTTGTTGAAAAAGAGGAATAACAAAAATGAACATCAACAAGAAATACCTCTTGTTCTGAGGATTTTAATCTTCCTTCCCAGTTCTCCTTCTTTAAAGTGCAGTTTTTCTACGACTTAAAGATAGTTGAACATATTCTGCCACAACTGTAATCGTCATGTAAGATGTACATACATGAAAGCTACCAGGAATGTTTTTTTTTTCTCTTGAGAATGAATGTTCGCCAGGTAGCGAGAAAGAATTGCCCATAGAATGGTTAAGTAACAAATGTATCAAGTATTTTTTGACTGAGGCGACTATACCCATTTTCAAAAGAGACACGAATGAATTTTGTGCGTGTACCAGCGCTGGGCTGAAGTGGAATTCCATGGGGCGGCGGCTGCCAGTGCTCATTAGAGGCAGCGGTTCGGCAGAAGGAACACTCAGAAGGCCATATTGCAAGGTGCACTCCGATGAATCAACCGATGTAAACATCCGCACATTCGTCCTTCTCCACAAACCATTACGGAAATTAATCGGCAAAAAAAGTGGAAAAAAAGACTTAATGGGATATTGGAGAGTTGTGACCGTGAAGTTGACGTGAGGTGACGTCTTAAAAAAAGGAACTTATTTTTCGCTGAGAAACTATTCAGAAATGTTGAAACCTACTTGCTGAGATTCCTCCAGCAGTTAAAGATGATTTCTCTACGAAAAGATAAGGACAGGGCTGTAGCTCGCGAGTGTGAGTGCGCTCAATCCTCTCATTGTCCAGAAAAACAGAGAAACAGTCGAATTTTCCCACGAGGCACTGGACAACGTGTCACGTGCGCGAGCGCAGGCGCACGTGCCGAGTCCGCGAGCGCGCGGACAAGCAAAGGGCTGTTGGTGCTGTCTCTCCTGCCCGCTGGATGTTCCTTTTGTTGAGGAATTCCAACATGGTCAACTTTGTGGTATGCTGGCTTTGAAATACTTCACGTAGAATATGAACATGCGTGGACAGTAGCTACAGAACTACGATATTTCTAATCCGTACCATTTTTAACCGCGCCATCTAGAAAGATCTCAGTCGTATTTTATCAATACTGTTCATTCGATCACAGATTTTACGCGGAATCTGCGTGACATTAATAGGGAAATTAGAAAGCTCCAAATGAAACTTCTGAACTTCATCCTCATCTGTGTAGTTTAGTCTTATATACAGCTTCGATGGGAATTTTCGTCGCCGAAAATTCTTCGACATTTTCGAAAACATCATTCCCATCTAACTCAAAGAAACAAGGTATTTCTTACGTATAACAGCACATTATTCCATTAATTATATACCCTTAAAAGCATTTCCAGTGGTGGAAAAAAGAAGAGAAAAAAATTATGGGTGAAGGATCGTGATAACCGCTACACCAGAATCACTGACAAACAGTAAATGCTACATCTCCTTTCCTCGTGAGATGACCAGCTTCTAACATTCGCAGCCGAAGCACCGATCAATCCTTGAGGAGTGTGCATGACGAAATAATCTACTTATGAAGGAAGCATTCTCGAAAAAGAAGGAAAACAAATGACGTAACAGAAAAAGATGCAAACTAAAATCGTTTTAAGGAGTTCAGTGAGTTATTACTGTGAAATGTGAATAAAAATAGAAATAGAAATGTGAACGCAGAAGGGAAAGGCATCACAGGAAGCAGAAATCTAGTGCGCCTAGAAAATCTAGTGAAATCTAGTGCGTCTATCTAGGACCATCGGTCGTTAGACGCGCAAATTCGACAACGACGTTGCTGCGACTCGGGCACACCAGCACCCCTGAGGGACTCGATGATCTTTGACCCGCGACAGCACACTAGCCGTTTTCGAACCATTAGCTATGCATGCAGAGTCCTATAGTGTCAAAAATCAGTATAATAAAATCCTGCAGATACAATCCTGAAGAAGATAAAAATTTCTATGGACGCTGAAAAACTTAAACTAAACCCAATGATTGTTTCGAATCATTTGACCCCCGAAACTATCGCGTAATTTTTTAAGTTTTTTTATGGAAAAGTATGCTAACCAGTCACAGCAATTACTCCTACTATAACTCCTATGATTCTGCTTACGTCGTGGACAACATCCTATGTATATCAATGGAAAATTCACCAGAATTTCTAAGGATGTCGCAGACTCGTTAGTTGATTGCTATGGTCCAAGCAATGCACTCAAAAAATTCCTCATTTTTCATCCCTCTGAGAATGTGGAGATCGCCTTCAGGATTAGCTAAGAGTAGTTCGCATCTTTCCACTGGAGAGTGTTCAGTAGCAGTTGAATCGAAGAAAATGATAGTTCGGTGCTCTAGAATGAAAAATCGTCTTCGAGGACATTGTTGAGTATCATGATTAGATCAAACATGTAACATTAGGGGACGACTTTTTTCTACGAGGTATTGATTGCCCATGTTTTTTTCCCCTTGAGAGAAGTTGAACATTTGTACAAAGGAGGAGGAATGACCGCTGAAGAATCTCTGCCCTCTTCTTCCAGTAGCCACGAATATATATCTCCCTTAGTAAAGTAGTTGAGACGGATATTTTAAATGAAGACGAGCATAGGCTCCGTTTCTGAGCTGTCACGCACCGTAGCAATGCAAGGATTACCGCCGAATGAGCATCCTAGAAACCTCGCGCAAAATCAGAGGGTTAGGCCCTCGAAGCCGAGCATTCAAAAAATATAGGAGGATATTACCACTTTCTCCTTTCTACAAATTACATGACCAGACCAACAACGGCCATTTGTCGTTCAATAATAATAATAATAATAATAATAATAATAATAATAATAATAATAATAATAATAATAATAATAATAATAATAATAATAGTTATGAATTTTGATGCAACTTGGAAAGCGAGATAATGGTTGCATTTATTTATTTAGGCTGGGAATTCTTTTTCCTTCACCATAATACTTGTATGACGAATTCCGTTATTGTAGGAATGGGAGCATGCAGTTCAAATTCATTCCATGCAAAACGTGCAAACAATCGTGAATAATTTAAATTTATTAGGCAGCTAAGCATTGCCAACATAGACGTACCCAGAATAAAAAAAAATCCAGTCCATGAATACACTTCACACCAGAAATTTCTGGACGGAGTTTAGTGCTCTACAGTTTTCCACTGTGCTATCCTTGGGCTACTGTGAATTCTTCGAGAACTACGAGCAGGCAGCAACCAAAAGGACCACTGTGTGCAGTGCCAGGGGTGCATCAGCTTCCAATCGACATTAAGATATTTCACTATTTGGCAAATGTATCTTAGTGAGATTGTGCAGATGCACCATATATCACAAAATCTTCGACTCTATCATTATCGTAGCGGATTTCGGTATCAAGGATCCGTCTCTCGCTCGCTACAATAGCCATCGATGGTGATGTATCACTTTCGATGGCTATTTTAGTTATCGCCCCGACAGTGCGAGTAGTTCTCGCCGGAAGCGGGCACTGACAACACTCCTCACTACAATTGCCGATGAATGGAACAGTAATCAATCAGGCGATGTCGCCAACGAGCTTCTGAGAGCTCTTTTTCTGGATTGAGTAGTTTCCCGCTATTATTTGTCTCTGAACGAATAGGAGCGTTTCATAATCGACTATGATTAGGCGGCAAACTCCTTTTCCAATGACATCAGCGACATCCTGCCATACCAGAAACCCAAAGGAGTTTTTTAGAGGTGAGATATGAAAAATGGAATGATTAAAATATGCGAGGAGGCGTATTCTCTAGCTGTGGAAACTATGGGGAGTTCAATTATAATCAGTTCTCACTTCGGCTTGCAAATGAGGGAGAGAACTTGACGAAACTGACTAGTACTTACGTTCGTACAACTACTTAAAGCTTAGTTGAGCCAAGGTATGAGTTGATGAAGACAGAAATCAACTGACGGACTGGGCACGTCACCTCTTGCGCGTATCTCGCCTTCTATTTGCCAACTGACCAAATTTCTCAGATTGCCTGAGGTGATTGTTCGTGACAATGACAAGCCGTAGGATGTAGATCAAAGTTTACGAGCGCGCTGTTGATTCGGGAACTAGCGTTTGCCGCAGGATCCGCGTTATGCTAAATGGCAAAGAGGTTGATTAGGTTCGTTGATCGAACCGCTAAATAAAGTAATCTGCTCCAAACTTGAGTCTGCTAGGCAGTCTTATTCTATCTTTTTTTCCATCTTTTTTTTTGTAAAGTGCAGAAGGGCTCTTGAATAGCATTGTCTGACGTGTTCAGCTTTTGACGAATGTACATCTCAAGTTTGGATACTGGTGTCAAGATAAGAAGGAAAGTTTCTGTTTTAGCCAGTCTTATCGATACTGTCTCTTATCGCTGTACTATTTTCTCCAAGAAAAACAACACCGAAATTTGTTGTTCGGATGAGTAGTGTCTTGCACACTGTTGGGTTGTTTTTTCGATTCTTTTTACAAAAACAAAACGTAGAGATCATAAGGAGAATGCAGGGTGTAGTGTATCATGATATCCGGCTCTCTAGCTAAGAGTTCCCTTGAAATTCATTTTGTAAACCTCGTGTAGCATGAGCTGAACTTTGCGGCATTATTTTGTCATAATTAAAGTAATATCCGATATATCAGAAATTAGTGTTGAGATGTATCAAATCCATAGCACGCACAGGCATCGCCAAAATTCTGACCGCTTTGGGTTTCATATTTGAAAAAAAAGCTCAAATCCCGGAGAGGCTTCTATTAAAACCTTAGGTGTGCACTTTTTCTTCGGGCTATAATCCTTTAAAAAAAGGCAGATTTATCGAAGTATGTGGTTAAAGTAATCCAGTGGGGGAAAAAAATCTTCTTTCTTTTCTTCTAAATGAGAACACATTCGAGGGTTCTTACTACTGCAGAAACAGATTTCTAATGAAATTTCACCAAAGGAATTTATATATGTTCGGTTTTAATTAGAGTCCCGAGGTTTATTCACTAAATTCTTCCTATCCTTCAGTCTCCGAAGTAAATCTGGTGACAGAGAAAATCTCCTACAATCGTCTTAGGACGAAACTGGTTCTAAGCGCATTTGAGATGCAATAAAGAATTTGTTTTTTTTTATATCATGGGGTCCTATGATGTGCTGCATATCTAATTTCAAGGTATGTCTAACTCTTTTTAGCTTTACTTGACCTGGTTATAAGTTTAGAGTTGCGGTAAGGTTGGTAACGTCACCTTCACACAAATGCAAATTTACGAACTTAAGGTCGTGTTGCATGATCAACACTGATCCGGAGAGTTGTGGAGTTTTCTTTAGCCTTTTTGCGCTGCAGGCCGCTTTACAGCGCCGTCTTCGCAAGTTCACCAGGTGTGGATTTTTAAACATGGCAAGTGTCAAAACGTTTCAAAGTTAGCGCACATTTGCTCATTTGAAAACGATTCGATAAGTCGGTTCAAGCGAACGGGACGTTCGCTGTCTATTCCTTTCCAGACAGCAATGTATGTGCCGATATGAGATACAGCAAGGTAATGGCAAGGCAAGCAAGGCAGTGCGAATCGAAATGGAGAGGAATTGAAATGAGGAGCCACATTCAGAGATTACCACCAACATCTTCATAACAATGGACAAAAAACCGAAACTGAAGATTCAACCGATGAGCGGCTATTCTGCTATTGCTCTAGCAGCTAACACCTGTTCAGGCTTGATGCTCGTGTGATTCCGGTGTTCCAATGGTTCCAAAATATTTGGAACCGATCTACTGTCGATGAGTTACGCTTGCGTGAGTATTCGCTTTCCCCGTTCGCATCTTTGAGTATCAGCTCATCCTTAAATAAAATGGAAGAAGAACATAAACGGTCGTCCACATATACGCTTATGAGTGCTAGTTGGTACAATCAGTCCCCGTTTCTCTAGATGTTCTTACGCCTAAGCCAGCTAGATTTGCTTATCCCATAGAAAACGCCTAACTGCTAAGGAATCTTTGCAACTGTTCGTTGATGCAGAAGATGTTAACCTTGAAAGCGGCGATATAAGAACCACAAAGAAGGATGTGGGACTGCGTGAAGGCCGATTCTTCCACTTCAGCGGAATCGTTGGCGAAGATTAAGTTTTAGACGTAAGATAAGTATTCTCCCAGAGTTTATCCTAATTACATGATCAAAAATGAAGTTCATAACTCGCACTGCGACCATAATGGACAGCTATAGAAGGAGGCTGATAAAACTTCTACACATCACCAGAGCTGTTGACGAAATCAAAAAGAAGACATCGCCTGCCTCTTCAGCCAGGATCTCTCTTTATTTACACTGAGAAATACTCGAAGCCTACCCTCATTTCCACTTCACGACTTTGCTCAAATAGGCGTACTAGTTAACAACAGTTAACAACAAATCCTCAAAAAGGGGAGCCGCTGCGTAGAAAAGGCGATCGTCATAGAAAAGGAGCATAAAAGGAGAACTACAATGGCCAAGGGATTTTCGTGGAAAGCATTCGCTGATGTATTAGCGCTTTAAAATGGCTGCATTTAGTTAAAGAACAGTTCGTGTACCTCTCAGAATAGTAGCAATTACTTGTCTCACTCACAATCTATTTATGTCCCTGCGAAACCCTCTGGATGAGAATGTCAAGTTTCGCATTAAAAGATAACTGTAAATGTTAAGGGGCGCGTCCTCGTCCTCAAGTGTGCAATTTCCTCTGCAAAGTACATGAATTATGTCGTCTTTATAAGTAAACAGCTACATTTCTATAGAAATTGTAAAGAAAGCTGTTCCATTTCTCTTTTTCCAACTCACTTCCACGTTCTCTTAGATGTTCTCTCAAGCAAGAATAATTCACTCTCCTTAAAGGCATCATCCCACGAATCTGGGGTGGTGCGGGTTTCTGGTGGGTTATGCCTATATGGGGTAAATTATGGGGAAAAGGATGATTCCGTCCATTTCTTCCTAACTGCCGTAAAAAAATGGTCTGGAATTTGCGGCGCGTGCACAAGGCTGGCGCGCTCCAATCGAACTCCGTTGTAGAAAATAGCGCCCCGGAACGTTAGAAGTCGCATCTTCCGGGCCATTTTTTACGGCAGTTAGGAAGAAATGGACGGAATCACCCTCCTCCCCATAATCTACGTGATGCCTTTAACCCAAACTGTCTCGCTTTCCTGCGTTACATTTCTGCGCTCTTTCTCGTGAAAGTGCTCTCTTCCTGCATAGGAAAAATACCATATTTTCGTAAATGGCATTCGTAAGACTACTTAAAGTGTCTGAAGATGTGAAAGTTCTGGAACAGTCTCCTGCATGCATGAGTATGTAGTCCATAGCTGTATTTGCCACGATTTCCAATGGAAAGGGAAGAGCGCTATAAAAGAAAAATAAACCGACGCTATAAATGGTACCATTTCAAAAAGAGTTACTTGAATATTTATTCTAAAATGAGCATTTGCATCCAATGACTAATGTTTTCAAAGAAAATCGGAAAATTTGAGATAACCTTCACTACAGTAACTCGTACCGTCTATCTGTTTTGCCTGCGAGCAACCTTTTTATTTTTGAGGGTTCGACAACACCATCTTCAACTAATGAAACTAGAAGATATGACCAAACTTCCTCTGAGGACTAATTACTAGCACCACAATGATTTTAATGGTGATTTTGACGGTAAAAATGCGAAGACTTGCAGGCAACGGCAAAAATATGGCAGATAGTACAAGTTAGAGGACCAGGGTGACTGATTGATCACGTCATGCCATAGTTTCCAGCTCGTGTTTTGCGCGTGCGGGTAATTACATGCATAAAGAACTGCAAATGACAGAGATGGAGATGCGTGGTTGTATATCAATTCGACCGCAGCAGAATGCAGCTCAGAAAGAGGTGATTCTCGGAGCAGTCGCGTAAACGCCTGAGCTCGAAGCGGAGCGGTGGAATTAGCGGTTGCGATCAAACTGGGACCCTCATTAACTCTACTTACTTGTGCGATCCGATTGGAGGTAACGTTGGTCACACCTCGGTCGCAACACTTCGCTGCTCCCTCAACTGCACAACCCTTCAGCTCACAACCCTTCAGCCGACTATATCAACAGCTTGTACAAAATGCGACCACATCTTTGAAGAGTTTGGTTGGAAGTTAAGAGGATGCCTTTTCAAAGTTTTTTTTTTCGAAAATTTTTTTAGTTCCCCTAATTTCATTTCTCTAATCTCGTGTCATTTTTGCAATATCGCTGCACTTTACTATAACAGCTTTTTTTAATGCAGTCGAAGAAAAATACCAGACGCCAGTCTTTCTTTTTTTTCCTTGAAAGTTATATTACGAGAACTCGTACGATATTTGTATATTTGTCCACGTTTTTCGGCACTGTGACAAAAACTGTGAAAGACAGTTCTTGATATGAGCTTTGTCTTGTTATGTCACATATTATATAATAGAACAATACCATATTTCAAGCATGTCCGAAAAAGTGTTCTTTTTCCTAGACAACTCCGAGTCCGCTAACGAATCCGCCACAAATTTTGTAACTGCATGTATCGCTAATGGATAGCACTACTTTGATGTACCTTCCAACTAATCAGGAACTTCCAAGCAAAAAGCGACATCCACTACTACTGAAACGCATAAAATAAAGAAAGAACGTCATACACCGCTTCAGATTATGGGAAATATTCACTCTGATCTACTCTCACTCTTTCCTCATTTCCTTCCTTTGAGCGGGTAACTCTGTCACCCGGAAAAACTAACATGTCCGCCATGGTGGTGCTGAGCCTTTGACGACAAGTGACCCGTAACCTTCTCGCTAATGAGCTCGAGGTCACTAATGGCATGACAGCCTCGGCCATTATGGCGGCTTCCTTTGAGGTCTCGCATCTCACTTTTTTTTCTTTCCAAACAAAACCCGAAGCATTAGGAACATTCAAAATCCTCGACGAGTTCAATTTCAGTTCACAACACCAAAACCATTCTGAAAAGTGAATCTTATTTGTAGTACTGCTCTTAAGTTCCGTATCGACAGAGCCGTAAATATTGGGGATTCAAATAAGTTTTGAGGGAAATGCAAAGGTGGCGTAACTAGCACTAATTGCATCGGACTATTTTGTAACTACATTCATTTTGCTGAAGTGTAAACAATCTACTTTTTTGTACTCCAACTATGTCAACCTTTGTTCCAACAAAACAAAATTTGCGTAAAGCGCCGCTTTTTTGTCTCAATTTAATTTAATGAAAGTGCAGCTGACGGACATCGATGGTTGTGTGAAGAATACAGGGAACATGTTCGATCAACAAAAACAAATGTGTAGTGATTTTGGGGTTTTAAAAGTGACGATTTAGACACCAGCGACAGAAAAACCCGAAGGGAGGTCTGTAAAGTTTGAATACGCAGAAGTGGAGCCTTTATTAGAACAGGATTCATGCCAAAATCAAGAGAAGCTTGTTAAAACCTGGGAAGTGACTAAGCAAGTGATTTCAAGCGTTCTCAGGCCATGGGTATGGTGCAAAACAAGAAAGTTGGGTTCCGTATGAACTCAAGCCAAGAGACGTAGAACGCCTTTTTCACGAGCGAACAACTGCGCCGAAGGCGAAGTCGGAAACGTTTTTTGCATCGAATCATGACGGGGACGAAAAATGGATCCACGCCGACAACCCAAAGCGCAGAACATCGCGAAGTCAGCACGGCCATTCATCAACTTCAACAGCACATCAACACAAAGTGATCTTACAGCACCATAACGCTCGGGCACACATTGCAAAAATCGTCAAGGATACTTTGGGGAGCTTCGATAAGATGTCCTATCCCACTCGCTCTATTCAGTAAGCGCTGCTGCTTCCGACTACCACTTGTTCCGACTGATGACCAATAGCCCGGCCGACTTCACACGAGATGCACTTCACTTACGAAAAACAAAAAATTGGGTCGACTTTTCGGGTACGCTCAAAAGACAAGGACTTTTTAAACTCGGAATCCGTATGCCGCCTGAAAGATGAAGAAAAGTCGTAGCTAACTATAGAAAATACCTTGAATAAAATAAATTTAGAATACATTATAGCAGTTTCCGGGAATAAGGCTTCAAAGTTACAAAAAGTACCTCAAAACTTATTTGCACCCCCAATATATGTACGACATAAGATTTGCTACACCGATGATCAAAAACATACGTACTTGCAAGCAAACTGAGCACAGATTAATCTTCCCTTTTTTCAGAAAAAACTGTCCTCGAAGAATGCGTACAGTATCTGGTCGTCAAAGTAAAGCGTATACAATACAAATGATGCGGAAGTATACTGTACATACGGATGAGCTGAGGTACATTTATATTCTCTTATCTAGAAACAGTAAAATAACCTCCTCATTTAGAATGTTCTTCACGAATATGCAACCTTAAAGGCATCACCCCATGAATCTGAGATGGTGCAGATTTCAGGTGGAATATTCTTATAAGGGATAGTAGATTATCGAGAGACGAGTGATTCCGTCCATTTCTTCCTAATTGCCGTAAAAAACGGCCCGCGAGATATGGCTTCAGGCGTTTTGGCGCACTATTTTCTACAGGGAAATCGACTGGAGCGCGCCAGCCTTGTGCGGCACCGCATCTTTCGGGCCGTTTTTTACGGCAATTAGGAAGAAATGGACGGAATCACCCTCCTCTCCATAATCTACTATCCCTTATAAGAATACTCCACCTGAAATCTGCGCCACCTCAGATTCGTGGGGTGATGCCTTTAAGATGAGTTCAGAATTTTAACAATCTGCAAATCTAAAAACTGAGAACCGAAAGATGCAGAAAAATCATGAGGATCTAACTTCGTAGGCGTACATATCTGTAAATCTATCAAACAACTGTGTACATCTTCATCTACTGAATCTAACGAAGGAAAGAAACCTAAACCCAAGAAAGCATTGCATGTTTAGGCAGACTAGCACAAGATCAGGTGAATTATTAGACTATTACTAAACCAATCTGATTTCCCGGCTAACGCCGGACTTCGGAGTTCTTGTGGTTCTCGCTTCATTTGCCTTCTCTTTTCTCAATAAAAATCAGAAGTATTAGGAATTTCTGCAAATTTTTGCTACAGAATTGAATTTTTTGTTTCCTCGCAACTTTTTTTTCGTTTTTTTTTTCCCAAGAAGTTTGGGCATTGGTGAAATACTCAGTGGTTTTCAGTACTTCACTTGAAGAATATCCAAAATAGATTTTATACTTATATTCTTACGGCACCGCTCGAATTTAAAAACATTATTTGAGGTATTAGAAGTATTAGATAATGTCCTCCTTTTCTCCAGCAATTAACATAAAATGATTTGTAGCCTTAAATGAGGTGAACGTCATAACTATAATAACTACGTCATCTCGCGTCATTTGTTAGCTACTATTTAAAAGGCTTTTTCTAATTTCTGAACGAAGGATGTTACCAGTCTGAACCAAACATGCAGAGAATAGACATGCCGAGGAATAGAGTAGGGGTGAAACGCTGAAACGCAACACATGTCAGCTATGAAACGTTGCGGTTATGAAACGACTCATTCTCAATAATTGCGCTAATTCCAATTTTTGAGCCGTCGCACCAAATGTGCACCCTTTCTGGCGTTTGCACTCCAATTCTACGTCGTTGGACCCGTCTCACCCCATTCTATCACTTTCTGACATACCAATTTGGCGCCTTTGGATCCGTCTCTCTGCTCTCTGATATTTCGTTCCACACAAATGCATACACACACGTGACAGACTAAGCCCGTTATTTTATAACATGATATTGGTTCCTTCTATACCTAACTTCTAAGATATAACTGTATAACTTCTAAGATTTTCTTGACTCCGTCCCCAACAGTTAACATGGAATGATGTAATAGTGCTACATAACGTGAAGGTCACCATCATACCGATAAAGATAAGGATCTTACGATATATATATATATATATATAAAATTATAACTAATTATATATATATAATTTCCGGAGAAAACATCTGGCAGACATGATGAGGGTAACATATAGAGAAGTGGACATGCGAAGGAGTAGATATCGATGATCCCCATGCAGGCAACCGTCTCACTCCATTTTACTGACATCCAGCGTTGGCGCACTATGGACCCGTCTTACCCCTTCTACTTTCTGGTATGCCTAACAGAGGATTTCGGGCGCGTACCACCAAATCCTACTGGTTTCTGGCGCCAATGCACAAACCCGAACCCTAGAATGTTGAACGATGGACTGAAACTCGTCTCACACATCTTACTGCTTTCCAGGGCTCATAATGGTACGTTGCAGTTGTGGGACTCCTCATCATTCCGCCTTTCAGCGCTGACGCACTTCAACATCCGAATACCCTTCACTACCCTCTGACGCCAACACCCTCATTTGACGTCTTGGGACCCATTCTACCCTGACCTCACTTTTTCGGAGCAAAAACATGTACAGCATCTTATCTTAAACGCGGCAAAAAAAAAAGAAGTAGAAGCGTAAGTTTGTTGAATCTTTAGTCTAGGGTGTTCTTTTTCACAACAACATGAGTAAGACCGGAGCACTGGAAAATTTGCAATTTTTTTTTTACAGAAAAGAAAGTACTGAACAAAGAAGCGAAGATAATCCACGTAGAAAAAATCACCAACGAAGCAAAAAGGTGTTTTGTACAAATGCTAAAAAAAGATGAAAACACTGGAACACGAGGAAGGGAAAGATCTAATATAATGCGAACACTAAACGTATAACAAAATTTCATACTTTTTTTGTGCTTGAAGGCATCACTCCACGAATCTGAGGTGATACGGATTTCAGGTGGAGTATTCGCATACGGATGGGGGACTATGGAGAGGGGGGTGATTCCGTCCATTTCTTCCTAATTGCGGTAAAAAACAGCCCGGAAGATGCGGCGCCGCACGAGGCTGGCGCGCTCCAGTCGACTCCTAGCAGAAAAAAGCGCGCCAGAACGCCTGAAGCTGTATCTTCCGGGCCGTTTTTTTACGGCAATTAGGAAGAAATGGACGGAATCACCCCCCTCTCCATAGTCTCTCATCCCGTAAACGAATACTCCACCTGAAATTCGTACCACCTCAGATTCGTGGAGTGATGCCTTTAACTTAAACTTTTAAAAGTCATGACATTTTTTCTCTGCAACAAAGTTTAGAAACGTAACTGTCATTTTTAAATTGCATGTTAAATCAGTTAAAATTCGAAATTTTGGAATCGTAAGTCGCAATTACTTAATTTCTGATATTTGCAAGAAAAAGGTATTCTATATTTGAGAAACGTCAGAAGAAAAAATATTTCGGATGAGAATAGTAATATTTTCGTGCTTCAACATCTTGTTTTAACGTGTGTCTACGACCGTCTGCGAATGGTTCTCCAGTGAAAAGCGTTTGATTCACACTTCATAGTTAACTTAATTCATTCAAAAGCCTTGTGTTTTTCAGATCATTTGACGGCGGTAGTTATAATTGAATTATTTGAGTTGTTAGCGAATATAGAATTATCGAACGACGAACCTTTTAAACAATGATTTGCTGTACTTGGAAATCAAAGAAAGAGTTCTGTTCATTTAGCAGATTTTTCGGCCCACAATTTTTCAAGACTACTTGCAGTAAGTTCCGAAACGTTCAACTGAATGTTTACTGGTTTTGTTTCCAGGTCAATAAGTCCCAAAAAGGAGCGGTCTAGTTTTGTAGAGGCTAAGAATGAATACTTCATACTAAAGTAACAAGCATTTACCACAATCGTCTGAACTTGTATTAATCACTGTCCAACAATCTTTTCAGTAGCGTCATGTGTATCCTCAAGAAATTGTAACGGAATCAGCGATAACAGATGTGATCTTCCTCGATAGCCCTCAAAATGTTATTTACTATTTTCTTCGCTTTTTTAAATTTACTCTAGTCTTAACATTAATTTTGCTTCATGAATTTCCAAATATAATTTTTCGCCAGGAGTACTCTATTTTCGTCAGAGACAGTCGATAACAATTTCTGTTGATGTATTATCAAGTTGAATTTGAAATTAAAATTGAGGATTTGACAGTTTTTGGATCAGCTGACTAGTTTTTGTAGGTGATCGATAGAGATGCGGGTTTATTTAACGACAATCACAAACTCTAGCAACTCCAGCATCATTTTTCGTTTCAATAACTTGGAGTTCTTTCTTAAAGGATAACCGGTCCCTTTCTTCCAGTTCTGTTGGATGTCCGATGTCCATTTTTTCTAAGTAGACCTGATGGAATTTCTCTTTCATCTTGATAATAAACCCTTTTTATTATAGTTCATTATCGCCGATTATTTCCATAGTTCTTTTTTTTAACGTGAACCGTTTATAGGCGTAATAATAACGTAATGGGAGCAAATATTCCTTTCTAAAATCAGCACGACATCTCAGCACAATATATCTCATTCACAGGTATATGAAGTTTGTAATCTCTATGCCGTCGAATAATCCAAGTCTGATCATAAGTGGAATTAGATAAGAGCTCTTGATAACCGTTGTGCGTTATCTCAAAGAAACAACGAGTTCCCAGATTCACTGAACATTGAATTAGTTTTTTATTCCTTTCAAGAATATAGACATGTACAATGAATAAATAGGAAATGTTGTGACTTCTGTGAGGAAAGTTTTACAAAGAGGATTATCTATCACACTTGGAGCAGGGGTACTCATCAGAATGTATAGCGAAACACATACAATTGACAAATGTCACCCTATGGGGCGCGGCAGGACTGAGAAAATACGAAAGGGTTGCGTGAGAGCCTTTTGAGGCAATCGTTGATGAGGAAAATCATATGTGTTGATTGAAAGTGAGTAATGGGGCGGTGATCAATGGAGGCACAACGGGACGACCAACAACAGTTATCCCTGTCCTACACAACCGATACATACAAAAACAACAATAATTCGATTACATAACAACGTGAAACGGTCTTCCTTCTAGAATAATAACTTATTCGAGGAGAAAAATGCATAGTGAGCATAAATAGCGAAAGCAAATCAAATAGCAGTGTGGAAGCTTGATAAAACATGTCAACGACCCGCAATTAATGAATAAAACAAGACTTTCTTCATCTGATCCTAGTTGTAGAACTCAAGAATGAAAGAAACGAATGAACACTATTAGATTTTGATATATATTTGGGGAATACTTTTCACCGAGATATCGCTTGGCTACAGATCATACGGAGGAATGAAATAAAGGTTGATTTATGTGCAACTCACGAAGTGAAACGCGGTTCCCAGTTGCCCTGCAAACATTTACATCATCACTCATCCCAAAATGACAAAAAAAAAACATTCCAGAAACGAAGCAGTCTTCAAGAACTTACGTTCTGCTGCCGTTCTGTATCTGGTAGTGACCCAAGCGATTCAAGAGTTACAACAGAAACCGTATCTTTTTCATCCTCGTAGATCCTAATTTCATCAAATGGAGCAGCATTTTGATCTGATTCGAGATCATGCAACTGTGACCGTAACCTATCGTCTGCAATAAAAATTATTATTTTTTAATTTTTTTATTCCATAATATGGATAAGGTCAACACTGAAAAAAAAGAACTCACCAATCGGTGGCCGGGTGTAGACAGGTGCAGGAGGCCCCAGAGACAGACCGTTGCCGTCGATAGGCATGACTGGTTTCCGAAGATTCGCAATGGAATATTGATCGTTATCTGCTTCACCTCCACCTTCAATGGCATACGGTCGAAGGTTGTCGCGATTGAGATCCTCTGGTCGAACAGATTCAAATGGAGTGGTTTGTCGACGAGCATACACCAGCATAAGCATTACAAGCACTAAAAAGCTGATTTTAGGTCATTTAACTTAAGATAACCGAGTGGGATTAAAATCTTTCTGATTAAAATCTCAGGTAAACCAACGTACTGATGAGGAGAACAAGTGAAACTAGGATCAGGATAATGGCAGGGTTACTGATTCCAAGTTTGGCAACAGCTAACGTTTCACCGCACCCGACAAGCTGCAATCACGACAATTTTGATGTTTTCCAATGACACATTGTCATAAATACACTGATCATTTCAATTTACTACGAATCTGGAGATCGAAATAGAGTTAACGAATACAAAAACTACCTGTCCATCGTCACCCAACATTGCGTTGGCTCCGTCAGGACATGTACAGAAGGCTCCTTTCCAGAAATCCATGCAAACCATAGTACCACTACAGTAGCCAATGGGTAACTGTGCGCAAGTGATAAGCAAGCTACATCCTAGAAGAAAAAAAACTTCAAGGTCTTATACAAAACAATGCTTGAAGAAAGCAATCAATCAGTAGTGAACAAAAGAACAAAATAAAAAATAAATCTACAGAGCATGTAATGTTGTTCATAACCCGATTAAACTGAAACTCATAAAGTAGAAAACATACCATCGGAGACTCCTTCCGACTTCGTAATGGAAACGATGCTCTCATCGTCCGGATCAATAGCCTGGTTTGATGGTCGCCGCAAAGGCAGGTTCTGGTTAGACCAACGATACGTTCCAACACATCCCTTCAGAAAAAGGTATGTGTAAAAACGTTACAAAGAAACCCTTCAGCCTACTAATGGAACAAGTAAGACAGCAAACCACGAAAAAGACAGTACCTGGAACCCTCTTCCTCCACTGTGTGTACCGAGGAACAACTCGCTGACCTGCAGTGCGAACGACTGTGAGTTGGCTGTTGGATCTAGCACCTGCGACGAGTAGTAGGAGTTGTCGATAGATAGCGACGCTCTGGAAAGAGGAGAGGACAGTCACTATCGATGTTTGTCTTGACATCTTGAAAGTTAGTCGAACAAAGAATAAACGTTGATCAACACATTAAATCGAAAGAAGTTTTAGGGGGGTAAGAAAATAAATGACATATTGGAAATCTTCACAGTCCGCCTAATGGGTATATTTCTCCTGAGAGAAAGAAGGCCTAAACAGTCTCAGTTCTACACCCACTATACAACCAATTTCGCTAGCCACCCAAAATTACAAATAATTACCTAGTTGGATTCCTCGTAAAGTGCATCCAGTAGGAGGAGTTCTCTTTAAGAGAGAGTTCGCTGATCTTCAGCTGTGTCAGAGAGTTCCGAACTCCACCCAAATCAAATTTCGCCATTGGGGTCAGCCCGTCGGAAGTCATTTCGGCCGAAGTAGAAACATAATTCTGAGGAGGCAAAAACTTATTAGAAGCAAATCACAAAAGAACCGTTTTGGTGAGTGCACTACAAACGCACCTGAGATTTGTCCGCTCCGTAAGTCAATTCAGCTGCACCAGTAACTCTTCCGGGAATAAAAAGCAATTCAATGTCGTTAGTTTGTTCTGGGAAAGCAATTTTCGGCGAATAGTCGATGAAACCACCCGACTGCATCTGAATCCATTCGATTTTCTTTTCGCAACGAGGTCCTCCCCATCCTGGATCGCAAATGCATTTTGGAATCATTGGTGTGCTCCCCTGGAAAAAAAAAACATTCCAGCCTAAACAATGCGGGGAAATGTGCGCCGTACCTGTACGTCTGCGTAGCAATCCCCATGAACACAATGAGTGAGACTATCGATAGCATTACTGTCACAAGCACCACCCCATAGCTTGCATCCAGCTGCAGAATTCTTCTCAAAGGATGGAGTAGCGAGATCATATTGATCGTCATTCACTCGTAAGTTGCGAATACATCCGTTCAAGCCAGAGTGTGGAATAGCTGATGGGTACGCCTGTCCAGCAGTAAGCGGAGCGAGACCACCAATTTGCACAGGAGCAACGATGTTCAATCGCTCATCATCATCAGGAGTGTAGACAGACTTTCGACAGGAAGTGTCATCAGAACCAGCTCCAAGAAAGCGACATTGGTCCACCACAAGCTCAATAAACTGAAAACAGTAAAATAGCGAAGTAATCCTGCAACCATAACAAGAATTCTCAATAGATGTCATGATTTCTTCACTACTTTTTAGGTATTAATAGTGAACATCAACAAGTACTGAAAACCGTTGCAAGATAAAATTTCATTTCTAGTTCATTTATTTTAAAGTCGACGTCAACTTAATATACGATACGATTATATAATGCTTAGGTAAATGAGCATGACGCCAACCACAAAGCAACAACTAACCTTTCCAATTTGTGTCACCGCTAGCTCATGCCATGTTCCATCATTTAGAGGAGTAGAAGGGACTTCAAGGCTAACCGGTGCTATACCATTCATGGACATCTGAACCGCAACTCAATCATTTCCACGGATTTGAATTTTTTCAGAAGAACAATGAGAACGGAAAGGAACAAAAACACACCTCCATAGCAAGACGTCCACCTCTGAGTTGAATTATAATATAGTCTCGGTAATCGATTTGTTGCTCACTGTTTTTCGTGTCCATTGGCCCATTGTAGAAGAGCACAGCATCTGGTTGCCTAAAAAATGTGTTCTCAAATTAAACATCAGGGAAGAAAATTCAAGGAAAGAGAATAATTGAGATCATGTTCTCTGGGAATTGATAATGTAGAAGTAAAGGGGAACAATAAGAAACAGAAAAGAAAGATTACTTGAAATAGATTTTAAGAACATTCTTCTGCTCTAGAAAAGATAAACACGCTGAGAAAACTCGTGATTAAATTCATTTCCTCCAATGAAACTTTGGAAAGGATTATGCATAGAGAGCTTGAACATATACAAGTAGAAAATGAATTATGGACCGTAACCAAGCAATGTCGCATTCAAGGTTCGCTTTTAACCGTTCGAAAAAAGAAGATATTCCTCGCAAATCACTTACAAAGTCATAAACTGCATACTAATGTTGAGACTAGTACAAGCTGGCATTGGTTTGTACCACGCGTAACCGTCTCCAGAGAACGACCTCGTCGTTCCTTGACATCTTGGGCCTTTCAGCAGATCATTGCGACATTCGCAGCTGAAGAATTAGATAACTCGCAAACGCTAGCAAGCAGAACTAAAAACGGAGAAATGGTGAGCTTACAAGAATCCGGGGTGTGTATTGTGACAGACGCCTTCATTGTGGCACAATCCGGACTGGCATGCCGCAGGAGGCCGCCACACAGGACAAGTGCATTCGTCCTTGGATTGCGCATTCACGCCGACCAATACGGTGCTGTTTGCAGATACAACAACTCCATTCTGCAGAAGAAACCGAAGATGATTAAACTTTAGAATTGCCATCAAAATCTTCTTTTTCTAAAGGAAAAAATTGCTTACGAAGTCTGCGGTGCTGACAGTTTGACATCCGGAATCACATACAGTGAATTTGCACATATCTATGCCGACACCAACAATCGTAGCACTCATTTTGTTTTGAAGATCAAATCGATTGGCTGAGATCAATCCGTTCAACTGAGTGGAATCTCTGTAATAAAAATACTACAATTATAACATCAGCAGAATATTGAACTAGGCTTGTATTAGATGTTATTGGACTGGTTTGCCCAACTAACAGTAAAATGTAGGACAATGCTCTGAGTGACGTAGAGAAAAAAGTCCAATAGGTCACTTCAGATAATATGTCCCATGATAAAGTACATATCCCACGATAATAACATACACATTACTTGAATTCCCCTTTTATATCAAGGATAATGAAACATTCGAAAATCTCTAAAACACACTTGTAGGGAGACCCATGAGCAGAAAATCGGATGTTCAGCACAGGTACGGTCCGCGTTTGCAGCGTTGCATAATCCAACTGAACAAAAAGCGATAGAACTATTCAGGACACAAAGTTACGAAATGGGTCCAAGAGTGAAAAAAAAGAACCTGGACAGAAAACACGTCAAGCACCACATTTCCACCCATATACTTGATCATTTCTTGTGTGAATGTATTCATCATACTCTTTCCATTAGCATCAGGCCGAATAAAGTCTTCGGGAGATTGTAAATTCGAGTCCTCAGCTAAAAGCAGTTGCATCGATCCCTGGAAAAGCAATTCTCAGATGGTCACTTTAAAAAATATCCGTACAAAACTAATTTACTTGATTGACAAACGCCACTTCAGGCACGAGAAGCACATTTACGGTCACATAACCAACAGCGTTCTCATTTCGCCGGTTGTCATGCACATTTGACGACATGTGATATGTACCAGGTGGCATGTTCGCGTCCATTGTAATCTATATGAATACACTAGATTACGTAAGGAGAGGATGCGTTTCCACTGTCGAACTCTCAAAAACAAACAGAATTTACTGACCTCTCCTCTGGGTGAAAGCTCAAAACCGGGTAAGGAATCCCTCCACGTGAAAGTCTTATCTCCAAGATCCCAGTCGTCCAAGTCTTCCACGTAAACTCTTCCAATTTGGGTCTTTTTCAATTTTCCGAGATAAGAATTAACAGTGATTGTCATCTTGCCATCGTGCATAGGATTGTCATTCTGCAATGTCATCTTTACACATATAACATTATATATGCTGTAATAAAGGAAGAAAACTTTGTGTTTAGCAAAATCAAAAGCGAAAGCAACTCAGCTCTGACGAGTAATCAATTTTGGGAAATAATGAAACAATACAATGAGCATACATGCGATAGTTGGAGCCGGTGCTCCGACCCCATCCACTTTCAGGTGGTTGGCAAAAGGAGCCCATTCACTTTTGGTTGGTTGGCGAAGGGCTTGAGCTGCACCTCACGAGCTAGACCCCTTTCACCTAAGCCCACGAGAATAATTTCTGTATCCTTCCTATTTCCAACGCCGTCTTCACCAACTCGCAACTTATCGCGGTAGTTTGAGCTTAGTCCGACATGGTTCCCACCAAACGATGAAAGTTACCTTTTAGTTATGAGCTTGACACTAACGGATTTTGACAAGCACCCATTGCTGTGGATATTGGTGATGCTAGTCACAAGTATAAAATGAAATAAGATTAGAACACATTTCGATGTTAAATGCGCAAAAAAATGGCGCAGATCCCCATTTTCTCCTCCTAGTGAAGTGTACACACTATGTAAAGGTCCAGAAAAACTAATGGTACCTTTTCTATACCTATGCCTTATTGCAGAACACCTGGGATATCTCACTTTTAAATACCAATAAGCAATTGGCAAGCAAGTAATCATACTTTTTTTTTAAATTACATCACCAATGGTTCCGAAAAAAGGCTAAAAAGGAGGTTTTTCCTCAGAAATTATGTAAAACTTATAGTCACTTTACATAGACGTTCTTTCTATGTTTCAGAGGCTCACTTTTATAAGAGAATATTTCAGTTTTTTCGAATATTAGTTGTCGTACAATCGTAAAATTCGAAGATACCAACAGGGCTGGTCGGTAACAAATTCAGTGCAGAAAAGCACCTGCAGATACTCCTCAAGAAAACATCCTCTACTACATATTTTATAAATAACTAATGATCTGAAATATGTTCTCATTTCTGCTCCTCCTAACAACTTCACCATAATGACAAGGCAGGAGGCACCCTGTCGATCTTAATTAGGCGCATAACATTAACCCCACTCCGGCCATGAATGGGTCGAGCGGATGTAACTCGCTAAGAATGACCCGGTCGCCTCTCTGCAAACATTATTCGCTAATAAATGGGGCGGGTTGTTGAGAGCAGCGCGAAGCCTTGCAAACAAACGCATTTCTGCACATCTCGTAGCAATCCGCTTGACATTTTCACATCATGAAGATCAAATCTCTACGACAGTCGATTCACGAGTTTATTCAGTCGCGCAGCTTGCTCACTCTCAGCAGGGGTTCCTTCTCAGTTACCTCGCAAACACAATGGGGTTTTTTTTCGAACCGGCGTCCCTTCTTCACAGTCGGGCGACTCGCTTCAAAGCGACCGCAGCGCGACGCAACAATCGTTACGGATTAGTAGGCCAATTTTTGCGGATTTGTGGTGGAATTCCGAAAGGCTGGTCGCGGCCGCCAAAAGGTGGGAGGGTGAGATTAGGAGCGACCGGCTTATGTTCGACCATAGGCAGCTGAAGCATTCATGTATCGCATCATTAGGCAACAAACAATGAGCATTTGAGTCATCGAGGACCGTACAATGATATGCCAATAGGCGAAACTGTGTAAAAGAGGAGCACTATTCACTATTCAGCACTCAGAAAGATATTCGCAGACCTACATTGGGCCTCAGAAGAAGCAGCCATTCCCTAGGCGAAAACTAGCAGATCTAATATTGCTTAACTTTCAAAATCGGAGGAGTGAACCTCTACTGAAGAGATGGATGGAGAAAAATCGTCAAGAAAATGAAAAAATCTCACATCCAAGAAGCTCCAAACTTTTAGGAATTTAACTTGGTGAATGCTCAGAAATGTTTTGTCTTTTTGCAACAACCACTGTATATCACTTTATTTACGCATACCTCGTCTCCAATGATGACGTGAACGGATGCGTGATTAGTTCGATCCGCGCGGTCCGTTAGAATTAGAGGAATTTCGAGAATTTTGCCCGGATTAGCAGCCTCTCGATCGAACACTACCAATGGTCTGATTGTCATCGATCCATTCCCACCATCTCCATCTGAAAGGAGGTGTAAATTACACGGAGTGCAAGAGTATGGAAATGACAAGAATGAGATGTACATACGGGCATCAAATGTGACGCTCAAGAATTCTCCATATTTCCATTTGCTCTGGTCGAGTTGCATGTTAAATGGTGGTCCGTATTCACTGAAAAACGGAAACTGAGGAGTACAAAAGAATGAAACTTGAAGATAACCAATAGAAATGTGTTCTGTGAATTACAAATAAGAAATGAATATAATTCGTAGAAGCAAGATACGCTTACGGTGAGTCCTTGTCAGTGCAGCGAATCTCACATGTGCCTTGTTGATTGACAGGTGTATTTTCGGGAAATACACAATACTTGGGAACTGTGTAAGGTTCGGGGCCATTATCATTGACATCGCGTAAGTAAACAGCTACTAACTGAGTTCCAACATTGCCGGCTGAAACATTCGTGTCTATGAATGTAACCTTTTACTAACAACAGGAACTTATGCTCACATGACATATAGATTGACAACTAATCTATTTCATCATGTACGTATGTTAAAAAAGGAACGAGTTGTCGATATCTGTCCACAACTTACCGGCGTCGAACGCCTCGATGATCAGCTTATAGCTACTGATGTCTTCTCGATCCAAACGCTGTGCTACTCGGAGCGTTCCATCCTGATCAATTGTGAACTGCCGCTTCGGATCAGACTGGCGATTAATTCGGAACCTGAATCGGAGAAGTAGAATAATATCTTTCCGGCTGATGACAGTTATCCAATACAAATTGCTGTTATGCTAATTTGTTCCAAACCAAGGAAGAAATACGCAGCTGTCAAAGCCAAGAGTTATGCAACAGAACCAGCATTTCTGCTCGGTGCTAATCTACGCACCAGATGTCGACAGACTACATCCATAAACAAATTCTAATTCGTTTGACATTCATAACCAGTGGTCTCTCGCTAAAAACGTTCAGCGTCAGAATAGTGAAGATTGAAGTAGGCTATGTAGAAAAGCTAGAGTTGTTTCTACTGATTACATTCACCAAGCTGACTTTGAAAGAGATCGGGGAAGTAGGTTTTTAATAGAAAACGAGATGTCAGATTAACCCAATCTCAAAAAGCCGTCAAATGAGTGTGCGTCATATATTTTATACAATTAAACTCTTTCCTTATCAAGAGTTCACTTTGGCATCTGCTTCCCTATCTCATTCCAGTGACTCTATGTCAGAGAGACAAGATATGTACAATCATATGCACATAAACGAAAACGGCGAGCAGCCCAATACTTCTGCTCGTATAACAAGTTCCACAACGCAAATAACATACGGTACTAGCAATATCTCCAGCCAAACTGTTTTGTCGTGTACAAATACTGGGAAATTAAGAAAACCAGTTTTATCTGGTATATATTATAAATACATATATAGATAATGCAGCTTTTAAACAGTTCCTGAAGTAAAAAGACACCGTACATAGTAAAATTAATATAGCACTTACAAAATTTGTTTTTATTCGGTTTAAAATAGTCGCGAGTGTATTCTATAACCAAATTCTACTGTTCTCCGTCTCTAGAGGAATACAGATTTGTCTTCACATGATTCCAGAAGTCGAAAATTTTTACCTAGCTCCAGCTTAGCAGCTATTTTTGTAAGGAATCGATCTTGCTCATTTTAATTGCTAATGCGGTTATCAGTCTCCTTGTCTTTCTCGATTACTTTTCCAAGCAATTTAAGATCCTGTATGGAGTGGGTAATTTATTCGGAATTGATCGACGTTGACCTTGTTCAGCACAGATAAAAGCCACATACCGACCCGTACAGTGTCCACTCAAGGCCACTTGAACATAAGAGCAGGCTTTAACAGTTCGCGACCATAAGGCTTATTGCGGTGTCCATGGAAGCAGGCTAACTACCCTCTTCGCGCCTCTCGGGAAGTACTCAAACCTCGTTTAGCCACCTCCTCGGCAATGCCTCACGGATGTTATTTATTCGATGCATTCTCACGGCCGATACTCTCCCCCTCTGGAGAGCTAGTCAAAAGAGTTTCCGAGGCCCAACATTAGCACTAGCCTATTGAAATGGAACCAATATATAACCAAATCTCCTTCATGAAGACGGCAGCCTACGACTGCGTAATATAGCGAAATTCTGGTCTCAGAGATGAAAATGATCGAGATACGGACGCGACCTCACGTAAAGTGACAGGTAGCAATTACCCTCACAGAGATGCCAATTACGACGAGTATTTCCACATATGGTGCTCATGTTTCCCATGCCACAAATAGTACTGTAGTATATTCGAATTCACCATTGATGTAATGACCACGCAGTGACCAAACAAAAGCGACGAAGGAGCACTTCAGGTGACGTGCGATTGCGTTTCTCAACCCAAATAAAGCACCTGTACTCATTTCACTTCCCTTTTAGTCTTTAAAGCGAACGTAAAAATCCACAAGTTACGTTCTCAAGGAATTCTGAACTACTCGCGCATAGCGATGATTATCGTCGGTTGATGTGGGCAACCAAGTGGTTGGAACAGGACGTCCCAGACGAGTCTCTCCCTTTGTTCCCACACTAACCTGCCTTGACCAGTAATTAGAGTCTCCTTAACCTCCTCGCAATAACTTCTCAACGAACCGCGCAGGTTTTCGCGAGTTGCACTAAACAAATGATCGGCCGGCACCAACACAACACCGAAATCGAGGAGATGAGCAGCACCCGCCAACTATCAGATCATCCTAGACATCTGCGTACTCTTGCGTAAACCCTCACTGGGTAAACCGCCGAAAAAGACAAACGAATAGATCAGACAGGAAAAAATATTGTAGGAGTTTCCGAGAATTCTTCCACCAAATCAGAAGTGGAGGGAAGTTCTTAGTGAAAATGGAAGCTTCATACAGTCTAAGCAAACAGAGCAGTTCCCCTAAGATATCCATGAATCGACACAGCTTTTTCGTTCCTGAGAAACAAAAGAAAGCCTTTGATGCTGATCAAGAATGATGCTTAGAAATTTTCTCACTTGCTAAAAAACTGCTTCTCTGCCTCGTTTCAACAAAATTGCCCAACAAATGAGCAATTTTCCTGAAAGGGATATTTTATAAAACGATTTCCTATCTTCTAAAGTGGATCAATGTAGACACGTAAGGATCCGAGATGTTCGGTAGGAGAGAAGGCTCACGATAGGAATTCCGAAGCCTCGAGTGAATGCCAAAACAAACATAAAGGGCCGTCAAAAATGACAGCAAATAAAGCCGATATCGTTTTCTTTACAATTTTCTCGCCTATATGAACACATTCCATTACGCTGTTCCTCGAGTCGAACACGAGTGAAGGAAAGATCCGATGGGAGATGCGACACAGCGATTGAGGTCAAACTCAGCGGGACGCTACGCGTTAAGCGACAGACCCCTTTCCAGGAAAATGAAAGCAAAAACGTCGCGTTCGTTGGATGTTCGGCTGTAAAAAGACCAAACTTATCAGTGCAAAGCTCGTTAACGTCACAGTACTACTAATTAGTACACGTTCAGATACTATAAACACATATAAACTAATAAAGAAGCAAGGGAAATTATCCATAGCTACATCATACACAGTCATTTCAAACATAATTATCACTGAGCCTGCGGACAAACACTAAATGAGAACACCATCATGGAAAGATTTCCCTTTGGCGTAAAACGACAAGTAACATCAGTGGGATGTGAAAAAGCCATTAGCATCAGTGGTGTTTGTTTATTAGCCAGGACTGAGGGTAATTTTTGCACCGTCACATGGATGAAAACAACAGAGCAGTAGGCCCAGTACTCTGTGAGCCTTCTCGTACTCTTTCTGGAAGCAAACTACGAGGCCTCAGAGGAACAACGGCTCCGACAATGATTCAGACACACCAAACAAATACTCGTTCACCGATCGATCCCTGACTCTCTGACTCATCACCAGCGTATCTTATCGTCGTTGTGAGAGACGCTATCGACGACGCTGACTAACGCAGCCCCACACGACTACTATCTTTACAGGAAGTCAGCCTACGCTCTTCTGAAGTAAAAGAAAAGCGTAGCCTCCGATAGTAATCGATGATGTGCCAGCGGCAAAAAAAAGCGGCCCGCTAAGCTTCAATAAGAATGCAATCAGGCGGAGTTACGAATGACATTTGGCACCTCACTCACGAAAATCGGTTCAGAACTCACTCCGAAGTTTAGGAAAACGGAAATAAATATCGAAAAACGAAGCCCTGGACAAGTGGCGAATATCGAAGACGTTGACCCAAACAATAAGGAATAAAATGAAGGAACGTACACAGAAAAAATTGATAAGCGATTTTAAAGCGTGCATCGTCAATGTGTACCACTCAGTTGAAAAGTGCAGGATGTAATTCGAAGGTTGCCCGGATTATCCAAACTTAGCCTCAGTTTACGAATAAGTGTCGGTCCACGACAACAAACAAAAGTAAAGCTAAAATTCCCAAAATATCTGGAATTGTTAGTCTCAAATTTGAGCGGCATAATGAGATAAGAAATGAACCAATATTATTATTATATTACTACCATGTTAATAAGACAAACCTGTAGTAGAAGATGAAAAGATTGCAAACAAAATAAAACAAAGAGGATGAAGTGGAGTAAAAAAAACATAAAATCAACCCAGCAGGAAAAAATGGCATGAACAGACGAATATTATACAAACGCAGCTTTTCTCATCCCACTTGATGTCTTAATTAGCGGCCACTTGGCTGCTCAAGTGTACAAGACATGGAGCACTTATACCACATGGCGTAAAGGGGTGAAAACAAAAAAAAATTGATGAACCAACAGAAACGAGAAAGAACTTACGTGTAATTGAATGTAGGGAGCGTGGGGTCATGCGCTTTGAAAGTATCAAGCACAGTGCCGATAGGAGTATCTTCACTGATGTTCTTCATAACGAATACTTGAATTGCGCGTTCTTGGGGAGAAACATAAGAAGAAAATCGCGATTTTGCTAGTGAATTGTCCAGCCCGAATGGTAGTGATAGGTCGCTAATCGCCGTAGCATGAGGAATAGCCGCTAGGGCTAGGATGGCCAGTGTTAGCCAGACCCGGGGAACTCTCTTACCTTGCACGATCATTGGCATCGCGATCGGTGACGTTGTATTTCGCGACGATCGTGTGTCGAGGCACATCCTCGAAGATTCGAACTTCCGTAGGACCGATGATTTCTGGCGAGTGATCGTTCTCGTCGACGAGTTGCACGACGATGTTGCTTGTAGCGTCATGAAGTCCGTCGCTGACGCGGACTCGAAGGCGGAATCCTTCGCGTTGTGCAGGATCCTCGTAGTCGAGAGGCTAACAAAACGTAAATGAGAGCCGGAAGAACGATCGAAGAGAGTTCCAAACGGGTCTGGCTTGTGGATCGAGGTGATTCTTTTGGAATCGAAAGACATGCACAGCAGTGAATAAAGATGAGCCCGGCAGTGAATGGGCAAAACGGCCGAAGGCCGATATGGAGGTGAGCGCCTGAAACACACGACATGCAGACGAACGAACGGACTCGGAAACGATAAGCGCAAGTCTTCTACGCAAAGCAAAATGGTAACAGAGGAGACTCAGAAGTAACTACAGCTACGCAAAAATTGCAACTAATTCTACTTGACAAAAGCTGAATTGATCAATGCAAATTTATGCGAAAGGAATGAGAACGGAATTGGTGGATGTCTTTGATAATAATAGTAGAAATACGAAACAATCCTTTCCGAACGGTCCACCAGAAACGCTTGAATTATGCAGCAGTTATAAATTCTCCACTTCTTTACTGTGGTTTTGAGAAAAAATTCCACTGCAAGGTCCAACGAACAAATGACAAAGAAAACACAGAAAGGAAGAAAAATATAACAAAAGTTACGAGTTCCTCATCATGTGTTCGTCGGAATCAAAATTCCTGAACTGCTAAAACAAAAAGGAAGACAACAAGAAGTGGAGTAATGGGACCGAAATATCTTCTTACTTCACAAAAGCTTTTCCCATCACCTGGCGTTTCAGTGAAGTTTTTAGAGCCAGATGACACTAGTTATAATTGAAACGATCTAAGAACCAAACACGTATCTTTTCAGAAATGTAAATAAGAAATAAGTGAGAGAAATCGTGAAATGGATTCGTTGAAGGCGGATGCAGACACTAGAAACCGAACCGATTGTTTGGAGTGTATACCGAAGAATGTTTTGACGCAAAAGGAAAGTGCAAAGCATCGGAAACTTTTACGTGGGTACGATTCTAAAATAACACGAATATGACTGTAAACGCTAGAAAAAATACTTTACGAGATTATAGACAGACTGTTCTGAAAATGAATGAATGAACAAAGATGTTCAGCTGGAAAAGGACCAAGATTGAGTCACAGGAGGGCGGTAGGGTGTGACCTCCACGACAGGTCGCTAAATGAGTTCCACAAAGGTCAAAAACATAACATTCAGGCAGTATTACGAGCGAAACGGAGGCCGAATATAGCCAGGGAGGAGAGCATCGAGGAGGAGGTGGAGGTGTGCGACGCACGCAGGCGGTGGGGGCGCGCGCAAACGCGGCCGCAATGGCGGGGAGCGCAGACCAAAAACGGCGAGTGAACGTCCACCGCCACGACGGGCGCGCGAGACGCAGCACGGATGGACCGCCCCGCGGTTGGCTAAGGTGTGCCAACACGGGCCACCCGCAAAGGTCACTCGGGGGAGGGGTGCACTGACCGTGAGGGTCCGCAACTTGTGTGTGTCGAGGAGCTCACGCTCTCCTTCTTCGTCTACTCGAGGAGCGAACAAGACAGCGGCCTGGATACCTTGTTTTGTTGGTTACCGATGCTGCGCGCGAATGTTTTCAGGCGACTCGAAAATGAAATTCGAACTCACAACAACACTAGCAGGCAGTAAGATGCTATACAGATGGGCGCAGCGAGGATTGCGTCCCCGCTCGTAAACGCTGCAAAAAAGTTGCACCAACATTTGGAGCCTATGTTTCAAGTGAGAGAGATCCAGCAGCCGGCCAGCTGCCCAACGAACGTCTGCACTTTGCGGATTTCAGGATGGGAGGTCTATGGTTTGACGAGTAATGTGGAACTTTACTGGAAATACTTGGAAATTTACAAAAATACGCACAGGGAACGAACACAGTCTAGAAACCTACAGGATATTCTTGGAGATTTCCTAGGAGGGTAGGCGTTTGCTACAGAATGAGAGTCTTGGAAAGAGAACAGAAGAACTGCTAAGCTAAAACTGCAGAGAAAATGATGCACAACACGCGAACAGTGCTGACAAGATTGCTAGGAGACGAAACAACGCTAGCGCTACACTTAATAAGACTCTATGCCCCGCAAGAAAACAACCATCTACGGGTAGCAGAGATGAAAACGATAATTTCTAGCCGAGCAACGTTGGCGTAAAATAGCCACATTCATCTTTTTGAATAGCAAAATTCGAAATCATAGGATAAAAAAGTTGCATGGCCGTAGCTTATGTGACTCGCTCGGCGGAAAAAAGAACTTGTCCCGGACGTATGCGCCAGAAAGCGGCAGGCCATCCAGGCTAACATCGCCGGGGTTGCATCCCGGTTGAGTCAAATTGACCAGAAACTCGCTGGCAACACAACTTCGAAGTGTTTTCGACGGTATTTCATAGTTCGCTCGATGTCCATGGACGGATGATGACATGGTTGAAAAAGGCGATAGAGCACTGCACCGAATTCAATAGCGGCGTGCTAGTCAAGTAAACGCGCACTGCTATTGACACTAGCCCGCCTACAGCTGTTTTTCTGCGCCCCTTGCCGACTCGTCTGCGGAACCTCAGTTCGGCGCCTGTGACCAGTTGACAATTATTTTCTACAATTAAGATATTAGCGTCAAAAAAGACATTGTTGCACTTGAATGCATGCGACGATCTACAGCAGGAACTAGGTGAAATTTGCTTTTTTCGTAAAAAAAAAACGACTGAACAGAACATTTGAATCCGATTTACGTAGATGATTGGAGAAATTGTGCAACGAAAAAGAGCAAAATAATGAAAACGTTACTTTTGCAAAGTTCCAACTATTTTAGGTACATGTTCCGAATATGGCAATGAGTCACCCTGAATTCCGAGAACTCCTTATAAAATTTAATATTAAAGCTACTTAATAAAAACAGTGGAACGTTATTCAAAAGAGAACGGTCTTCTAAAGTTTGAAACGTATGAAGGTAGTATTCGCGTAAATTCCTTAAGTTGACGCGAGACCACGAAACGCATTCTATTCTGAGAACAAATTGATCGGGATTTCCGAACTGACCATGTTTGACGGTGCAACAATTTACAAGTGGTATGAAAGCACCTAAACGGGAACCCATCACTCGTTCGGGCGTCAGGAGTTGCTTTGTCGAGTGAACCGATCAATCCGGTGGTCATAAACATTTCATTTCCGAATTTGCAGGAATCGCTTCGCACTTTTCCTCTGATATTTGGAAAATAGGTCTTGGATCCAGTTAACTACGGCGAAGAAATCAACCTCAAAAATTTGATGTCAAAAATTTTCCTCATCCCTACCATTTAATTTGTACTTTTTTTTTTGATAACATCATTCTAAAACACTTTTGCATTCAGTTTAAGTCAACAGAAAATCAAGACCGGTCATTTTTGAGAGAAGTTTTATTTGACAAGGGAACAACCTTCACATCTTTTTGGCTAAATCCCGAACGGGTCTTGGTCAAGGCAATAAGGAACCTTTGCACAACTTCAATAGCACTTAGCGCAATGTTAAACACTTGCGATGTGCGAATAACAATTGTCGTACGTGGAATTATTGACTCAGAACCTTAACCAAGGGGGATCGACTGGTTTCAGAAGAATTATATCGACTTGGAGTGCTCCACATAGCTTCGCTCGCAGTAGGTCCCGGCTGTTTTGACCTTATTTCGAGAGGTATGGTAGAAATTTTTAGATACAGTACATCAACTTCCTTGTTGACACTTTGGGAAGAGTCGTCATTCTCGGCAAGGGGTGTTCGGGAGGAAGTTGAGGTTGTCTGAAGCATCAAGGCAGCTCTCTCTGCGTGAACGGCCGCTTCTCAGTAAGTGACGACTTTAAAATAGCGAAGGACTCATGTAAAACCACTTCCACTTCAAAACGTACCACCTTGTCAGACCTATTCCACTAACGCTTTACCCTGATTCAGGAGCTCACTCGGTAGTTTTGGTTTCGAACTTTAACAGCGAAAATAATTGAGCACAGGAGTTTTTCATTATTTGTAGGTGCAAATATCTAGTTCTATTCCAAAAATTAAATACTTTAATGGAGGAATCTAAAAACAACAGGTACTAGGAGCAGAAAAAAAGGCTACAAATGGGCGTATGCATTTTCCTTACCCCAAGACTTAAGTTGCAATGAAATCGAGCAACCTACTGATGATGGAAGGATGTGTAATTCAATCGTCTTATTGATTAATACACAATCCCGGTTTATGAGCCGATTACAAATAAATGATTGTTAGTTCAGCTATTTGTCAGTGGTCTGAACTTCCAAAAAGCAGAAGAATTGGCAGATCAAAGTAAGGAAAAATACGAAGAGCTGAAATTACGTAGCAAAAATCCAAAAAAGGAAAATTACCTCAACACATGCAAACAAAAGCGAAAACAAGGAAGAAAATCCGAAACTAATGCTGATAGCATATTTGATTCCTGGAATAATTGTCACCTAATGTGAGACAACCACGGTGCTCACTGTATCCAGGGTTGGATTCTGGATGAAAACACATCTGCAAACTGGCTTTGTGATCCAGGACTCTGTTAGATGTGAGCAGGAATATTTGAGGCTCACGAAGGAAAAAGTCGAACATTTTGTGCGTTGTCAATTGTGTGATGTGAATAGTGCAACCACTTCAATACCTAGTCCCTCCCTCCAAGTCCAGGAATAGCATTGCCTTAGCGTTACAAATGGTGGCGCAATTATGGACGGAGTGCAGTGAGGAACTCCGAGACTAGTTGCGCGCCTATAGGAATCGCATGATGCAGAAAATCGTAGCAAGACGTAGCCGTTGTCATTACGTTAAGTATGCTTACTATACGGATGAAAAGTAATAAATGGAACTAGAGGAACGCAGGGCACAATTAGCGACAGGAAGTAATTATGGATGCCGTTTTCAATGCGCCAAAGCGCTATGAGCACTCGGAAACATTGGAAGAAGGAGCAAGGAATGCAAAATTAGTATTCTAGAAGAAGTGTCAGCTTTTGGAGGACCACACCGCAAGTACGGAAAGCCGGGCTGACTGGCCAGCCGGCTGGCTGACGAAGATTTACCGAGTACAGGAAGAAGGTGTGGGCGGTGCGTGCACACAGGTGTGATGATTCGTTCCCGTTCCGGATGAGTCAGCTAGGATGTATCGTCGATGTATATAAATGAAATTACGCATGAAAGTGGCCAAAAGCGGCTGAATCTCCAGGACACAAAGAGTCAACGTCGTCACACAAGAAGGTTGTATATGTGAGCGCACTTGCTTCGCCCCCGAGGGACCGAATAAACAATGAAAGATTGTTTCTGAGTGAGGCAATCGCTGCAATGCGGCCACAAGTGGCATCCCGATAAATCCCCGGGGGAGTAAAATGATGGCCATCCGACTCAGGGACTTAACTCCTTCGGATGCACACAGAATCATACAAAGTTCGGCGTTGCGGTGAAGTTTTATGAGCGTTTGAACGTCCAAAAATTAAACATGGTGAAGACCAACTACGTAGAACTATGAAGCTTTCTTTGAGCGGAAGTGAGGAGTACAATGACAGAAAGAGTTGGAAAAGTGAAAGAAAACGTTCGAAAGAGTAGAAGAGTAAGAAATCGACAAAAACGGCCAGAACAATAGGTTCAGCAAAAACACGAACAAAGGAATTGGAGTGCGGTTGAGGAATCAGTCGCTGAGCGAAAAAGCATGCCTCAAACTGTAACCATGAACTTGCATATATGTGTATGCATGTGTGTATTGATTCAAGAGGACTTCTGAACAGGGACCAGACTGATTCGGAATGAGTCACGCAGTTTTTAGATGCATACATATTCTGTGGTGGTTTAAATGCATTATCCCCTTTCTATGTAACGATGACTCAAACAGGCAAACAAGAGTTTTTAACCAGTTGCCCTAATTAGAAGGCCGAGCTGGACTCTTTCTTTCGCAGCGTTTCTTTTAGTCTTCCACCTAATTTTGACGTGCGTTAGCTCGTACCCAAGTTAAGAGGTTACGAAACTAAAATAAAATAATAAATCATTTTTATCAAATGACGATTCTGAAAAGTCCTATTCTATCTTATTATTCTAGACATTTAGACGTACGAAGATTAAGAATGCGGTTTGCTCCGACAGTCTAATGACGCTCTAGCAAGGTATCATGGCCATCTTGGTCACGGGGTGAGTGCGGATGAGATCATAAGGAAAGGGAAGGAACAGATAAATCGAACAAGGGAACTGGACCACGTAACAGGTGCGTACTTGAGTGTAGGATGATTTTATTCCGAATTCTTTTGGTGAAATGAAATGAGTATGGACAAACATCGGAGACCATGGACCATAATAAAATATCAATTGCGAACGAACGTCCTAACCATCCCACGCGAACTCTTCAAAACTTAAATTATTTCCTACTGTTTATATTATTATTTAAATTGCGATTATTTTATATTTGCTATCTTTATGTACAGTTCATCTGAAACATCTGTACTGTTTTTTTTTCTTTTTCCTTAGTATCCTTGGCAAACTTCCAACAAGAGTATTAAATAAAATTTGCTAAATTTGCTGGCTGACGACTAGACTGGCCATTGAAAGAGGACCATTTTATAAATTCTAAACGAAAAATTGGAAATATCTATACAGTTACCTTTTGAAAAATTGTTTATCCAAAAAAAACCTTCAATCTAAGAGCAGCAGTGGTAGTTAAGGGTTTTCCTTCACTTCGAAGTACTAAACGCTCGAGGACAGTCTTCATTTTCGTGGATCGAAAAGCAAACCTCGTTCGCTCAAATGACCTGATATTTGAGAACCTCCTTCATTACGTCGTATCTAATTATTAACCTCATCGATAATATGCTTAGTGCTATGCGCAGGAAGAGTGGGCTATTGCTGTTACAAATGACTTTTACCATAAAAAAAAGTTCTTAATGGTGGAAGTCATTTGTAACAAATTAAATTTCGATGCAAAAAAGTGGGGACATTAAACAACTCTGGAAGAATTGGGCGAAGTGATGGTTGCGCCAGAATACCTAGCGACTAAGCGAAGATTCAAAAGAAAAGCCAAGCATCGGTTCACGGTGTTTAAAGAGGAGGTACCATTTCAAAGAGCTCTTTCTCGGCCATTAACAACTCCTCGAGGAAACCCTAAATCGTTGTGGATGAGTGATGTGCTGCAACCTCTGTCATTGAGCGGGCTAGTGGACAAGTCCGCGTGCGAGCGATACCAGTAGCGATGGGAGTTGATGTTCGGCGACGAAGGTAATGGTCAGTGAAGCTAAGAGCCGACTGGCGTGAAGTGAGGGAAGTGATGTTTCGAGGACCAACAAACAACGCTCGCTTTATGCGACGCACGAGGTGCTGTCACGTAGTCGACGTAGAGATCCGACGTGCTGATAAGCTGGCAGTCCCGGTCCGAACGTAATTCGATACGTCGATAATGCTTATCACATCGATTTGTTTGCACAGGAAATGGCAAACGAGTTTACCTTGAGGATGAACAGATGAGTCATATACGCACGGAGGTAACCGATGTCAAGATCTAATCGGCCGGCTGAGTGAGAAAAAGATACCGTAGCCCGGCTGCTTAGCCTTCGTTTTACTCGAAGAACAGCTATCGAAAATTGCATGACTGTTGGCCCTGAATTCGCCTTGGAGAGAAGAATGGAGGTCAGCTGACGAAGTAACGTTTTCAGTAACCTACATATATGTCACAGCTAACCTGAATTCCCCTCCGACGAATCTCAGAAAAATCTCGTTAACGTTATGAGATGGTCCAGCCTTTACTAGAACTGCAGCAGTTAAAACTGGATTCCAAGTGAAAAAGGGAGGGTTGTTGCGGTGTTGCTCCCGGATCATTCTGCAGGACATTAATGGATATGATCACACAGTTAAACGATATATGACCGCGGCTCCTAACTAGATTTCCAGAGATCGTCGTCTAGTTATGAAAAAACTCGAGTTCGAAAATGATATCAATTTCATTCAATTGGACTACGCTCGTTCGAAAAATAAAACTGAAAGGACTCGAAATATCAAATATTTAATCTAAAATCTGAGATCAATTCTGAAGTGAAGGATTTTTTCTCGACTTTTTTCATCATGTTTCATACTCCTTTTTTCCGATTTCCTCAATTCAAACAGGGTTCCCCAAGTTTCGATTCTCTTATCTACGTCAAATAAGAAACGAATGCGTTACTGCCACATGACCTTACAAAACTGCGAAAAGGCAGAATTGCAGGTGGTCATTCGAGCTTGAAAGGTTTTGGAAATTTGAGTAATAAGAACGAGAACAGCGCGAACTTCCACGTTCATTAGAAAGGAGGCTAATGTGGACCTTTTTGGTTGATTGTACCTTACATCTCAGGATTTCGGGGCTCTTCGGTTGGAGGTGCAGCCTACTTCGTGTATTATCGTGAGTTGGGTAGATACATTCAAGCTACCAAATTTACAGAATCTAAGATGAAGTAGTATTACTACCTATCCAAACTTCTTCCCAACAACACTTAACGACCATGGTAAGAAGAAATTGAATACTCTGTATAGATTGCCGATTATTGTTATTTACTTATTTGCAGAAATGGTGAAAACAACAACGATTGAGAAGGTATCCTATGCGAGTAGTAGCATGTAATGTGTTGAGGAAAAAATCATTCACTCTTGTTGTTTTTCAGATTTTCAGCTGGCACCAAATAATAACACAAAAAATGCTACTGAGGCCCTGTAAAATAGAAAAATCTACTTCTGTCCCCGTACTCCGGCCCATCCTCTCCTCCTTCAAATCGTCACAAATCTCACTTTTTTAGGACATTGAACGAGCAAGAAGTGCATGAAAGATAGAACACGTTGAATTTTTCCAGTTCATTGAAGAAAGATTAAGGAGAAAAAATGAAGGACGATTGTCAGGGCGATTTTTGCTGTGCAGAGATGCGCAAGGTGTGAATCAGTGTGTGTGTGTGCACGACAGCTTCGATTATGAACGGAGATTTAAGGCGATTGGAGCGAACGAGTCTAGACAACCGGCAAGGACACTTTCCATGACCTCAGCAAAAGACCTTTGTGCCGCTTATGTGAGAATGCATGAGTGAATGAACATTCTAAATGTCAGTCTTTGAGTCCACTTGTTGCGCGGTGCACCGAATGAGGTCGTGGTAACGTCACAAAGCGTTCTCACACATACGATACCTTCCAAATGAGGTGTTCGGCGAAGCTTTTCGCCCTTCCACATGACTACATGTGCTGTGTTCAGAAAGAATGGAGGTGTATGTATACGTGATCATTTGAAGTCGTCAAGTCAGAAGAGGCAAGAACTAACCAATTAAAACAGCAACACAAGAACGTATGACTAACATGAGGGCTTACGTAAAGCATGCAACTCTTATAGATTAGGTAATTTTTTGCGTTTCTACCACTGAAATTTTATAATTTTCAAATTTGTGGTCAAGACCCTAGCACTCCAAAATAAAACCTCATTTTTTCTCAGAAAAAACCCTTTCCCAGATGATTCCCCTACAATTCGAAAGATTCCATTGACTTGATTTGAGATTTGACTCAGATCATATAAAAGAGTGCGATGGCCATTTTGATCTATTTTAAAAGTCACTCTTTGCGAACAACTAGCATTCTCACACGGTAAACTCGATATGAATTCTTCGATCAGGGTTTTCAGTTGCAAGAAATGCCAAGTGATCCAGTTTAGTTGGATCCGAGCAAAAAATTTCTTTGAGAAATTGAATAATTTCATTGGAATTTGGTACTGGATAAATGTCCTAAAAGGGCTCAGAACGAGATCGAGGACATTCACTAAAAGGGGGACGTAGAATATTCCTGACGCGTACGGAGTAATTTCCTTATCATAAAAAAAAACTTGCACTTAAGGATTCCGATTACAGTAGAAAAAAGCAAGGAACTTCTCTTTTTGAGTCAAACAGTTGAAGCAAAGATGAATACGGAGCGTGCTGTACTTTAAAAGAAATCTCGAAAATGTGCTGATCTGTGGATAAAGTTACAAAATTGCAATATGAATTTTTTCAAACATTCTATTTCTATATACGGATGCAGGGAAATTGCTTCTGGACGAGTTTCAGTTAGATGTTAGAAAACAAAAATAAATACATATATATATATATATATATATATTGCATGGGAGCCGCTCTTTATAACTCCTGATTCAATCAAAGACTCGTAATGGTAAAAGTGAGTATTTGCGAAACTGGAAGAGAAAAAAATCCTTGCAAATTTATCTTCCGTAATGGGTTGCTGCACTTCTGAGATTCGTACTCGTCCGTTGAGGAAGCGACTTGTTGTATCCGTTGGTGCTGACGAGGTTTTTGCCGGAGGCGCCAGTGAGATTCCGTGGATAAATAGTGGAACTAGAGCTAGCTACGTAAGAAGTTCAAAGCGAAAGTCGATGAGGTCCGTGTTTTTCTATTCTTGTCAAACAACGATAGCGACAGCACTCATCAAATGTTAGCGAATAGGATTCTTGCAGAAAATCCGTGCAATAGCAGTGGATTCTCGGAGGTATCCACAAAACATCAGTCATCTGGGGAAAAAAACGAACTTTCGCAATCTTTTGGAGACAAAGCTCTGCAAAAAAAGGCGAATCATTCGTTGCATTCTACAGGGTCTTTGGTATCCCTCACTTTTTTCTCGAATTTCGTCCTAGTCCTGCTTAGTAAGTAATGAAAATATAAGTGTTTTTCATGAATAAAACTGTAGGATTCTATGTAGGAAAGCTACGTTATACAGCAAAAACAAGAGCGCAAATAAAGAAATACAGTTTTTCCGAGAGTAAAAAAATGCAATAAGGTTTCGAACTAAAGAAGTGCTACAGTCAAATCATGGCTTGGTAAGCTAACGAAATTTTGACAGAAAAAAAAGCAGTCGACGAATCGCCTACAGGGTAGGAGCGCTTTCAAAGACAAAACATTCGCGACGGGTTTCAGAACGCTCCTAGGACTTCCAACAACAGTGACTTCCGAGTACTACGATTATATCGAGCACGGTCAAAATACCACTGCAGCTTACGTGTAGGGAAAAAAGAACTTACTATTCGTAACAGTACAAAAATGCGAGAATATCGGCAACAATGGAAGGAGAAGCGGAAAACCGATGCTTCAAGACACGAGAGCAAAAAAAATGGATGGGAAGGAACGAATGTACTTAAATTTGTGTGCGTAATTTAGACGCTTAGATTACGACTAAGCATTCGTGAGAAGAGCTGCAAACATCGAGTGACGTTATTTGAGAGGACTTCCACCTTCTTCCGAAACAACTTTGAAAAGGATTTCAATCCTCGTAAAGTCGACATTTGTTCCTTAGGGATACTGTAGCTTAGCACAGCCAACACTGTGTGCGTTACAGTGCAAAAACTGCCAATCAATCCGCGTAATTCCTAGCGCAAGTTGCGCAATTCCAACGGATTATTCATCGGGGTTCGTTCGTGTACAATGTACAATAGCAGCCAGCATCTCGTGTTTCAAGTAGCAAAAGAAGCGAACAAGAACCATTGTGTTCCGTCGAAAACCGAACAAGAAGCAGCTCTGTAGTTTTTTTTGGAATGGGAAGGGTGAATACACTCAAAGAAATAATTGTGCAAAAGTAGCAGTCAGCCACAGCCATACGACACCTCATTGTCGAGGTGGATATCCACGTTTGTGTGAGAACTAGCACCATTCGAAAGACACAAAAAACAAGACCGAAGCAACTTTTATTGCCAGCACAAAGGCAGGAAGAAGATCTGACACCTGCTAGGTGCAGCGATTACGGTCCACTCAGAGGGACCAAAGGAGCGACTTTGACCGCCTGAAAGTTGGAGGAAGCAATCTGCTGAAAGCCAGATAACCGTTGAATTCACGACGCGAGCAGTGACATTAAGCAGCTCGGATTCAATCCAGGAACAAAGATCGAAGATAGAACTCATAAGTGATCTATGGGGAAAATGTCCAGCATTTGGTGTTTGGCGGTGGAATTCGTTACGTAGAGGTCGACCCGGAGAAAGCTATCGCTCCGGAAACTCGTAACGTATCAATCAGGTCCGGGAAGCAGTGCAAACAAATGGATCGGCTGTTCACAAGCAGTTGTCCATTGGTATCTGACTGAGCTCGACTCACCCCTCGTTTTTACGACTTAAAAACCGGCCAACGCAGTTCAAGAGACTACGAAATCCTCCAAGAATAGAAAATTCAATGGGGATGGGGAATAAAGTGAGGTGTTCAACACAGATAACAAACACTCAACAACTCATCCAAATAGCACAGCACAGTAGTTTTTGAGGGGTCTCTTGATAGATTTTTATAGACGTTGACAGCACATATCCATTCATAATGGAAATTCGTGCCACAGTAAATTGCACGGCAGCTAGAGATGCTGTCAGGGGATCCGAAGAAACTTGGAAGGTTACCATTTTTGTAACCACAATCGGAAAGTCACCTCGAACAGTAAGATCCGCCATAGTCTCACGATATTCTATGATTTTACCGCTGGAATTTGAACGCTAACTTCCTAAATCTAATATAAGAGAAAACGCATTGAATGTGTGCCACATAAAAATTACTTTCCGAAGGCTCAAGAGATTTTTGAGAGAAGTCGAATCAGCCACATTTCTAATGAAATGTTACATGTTCACATTTCGACGGTAAATGGGAAAGGAGTGGATTTGAAAAAAAAAAACAACAAAAAAGGCACGAAGTGTGGACTAGGGGATCTGAAGGGGAAAAACTCAAAAAACAAGGAGATCAAGAAGGAAATGTATGGCAAAGAAAAGAAAGAGAAAGAGAAAGAGAAAGAAATGCGATCTGACTTGTTCTTCACAATTTTTCTGATCCCTACGGTTAAATATACATTGCCAAGTGACTAACTGTAGCTGCCTTTGAGTACCTAACTGTGGGTAATAGGTGGAGTAATAATAACCATAACAATAATAATTATTATTGTTAATAAATAATAATATTAATAATAGTAATGGTGACAACAAGGAATTAAAGTGGAATGATTCGCTTCATCAACGAAAAGTAGAGCAACCACGACACTACTGCTGTGATATTCGAATTTGCAATTAATCTGCTCCATTGTCTTCCCTTTTTCACTTAAGTAATGTTTTTGCATTCAAAATGTATACTTGTAATGGCACGGACGAGATATACAGACTAAACATTTGCTAAAATTTTTTGTTAATCAAACTTTTCAACTTCTTTCTTATTAATTACTGTTTTTGTTTTCAAAATGCTTACTTGTAATGGCTTCTAAGATCTAACTGAAGAAATTCTGGAAAGTAGTATTTTATTGAAATTGCAAGTACGATGTCAATCGTTGAGAGGAAGAAAGTACAAGAATAATTAGTTTTATTAGAATCTAAGGAAGTTAATGCTGGCGCAATCTCACTAATGCAACTGATGTAGAAGCGATTTGTTACAGGACCCATAAACAATATAACACGATCCAAATGAATAGTTCAATTAGACTGTCAAGGGGAAAAAGCTATTGAAACATCAAGTTCCGACTCTGACTTCTAGCACATGGTAGAAGTCATTTTGATGGGAAAAAAGCTCAATCACGACTAGTTTCAGGAATAGCCGACATAACGAACCTGCGCTATTAAGTTTCATAGTTGATGTAGTAAAGGACAAAAGAAAAGGTCAGAACAGACGTATCATATGTCAGCTTATCGTTACTTTTTATTGCCCACAACATGACTGATTTACTGGGCACAGTGCTTGCTAAAAACAGACAAAGAACAGAGCATTGAGGCCATCACAATGCCAATGGGGTTATCCATGGAACATGAGTACCCGTGGTGATCCAGATTACGAACGAAGGGACTTCGATTAGCTGCGATGTGCCCTCTTCAAGGTGTTAGTGCCGGCAATCTATGACCGGTCTTCAGTCTTTCATCACCACCTCGGCAAGGTATCGAACACAACGGTACGAACGACCTTCCATAAATTTTAATGTCCTAATGTGGTGCCTCGCATGAAACGGATCAATCGTCGCCTCGCATCGCACATTTACATAGCATTAGTATTATTGAGTGGATAAGTAGGAGTGAGACGCAGGCAGAATGGATTAATTGTCATTTGATAGCATTGCTAGTTGCGTGAGGTGGGACACAGGTAACAGAGAGCGAAACTGAGGGGTTTGAGTGAGTGACAAATGAGAGCGACCATCGCAGAAATTCGCAATATCTATCAGCTTTGAATTTTTCGTCGAGATCGTAAAATAACAGAATCCCTAGAAAGTGTCGAAAATGGAAATCCTACAATATTTCCAACACGTAAATCCTAATATTACGGATTCTAGTAACACCTAGGAGAAGGTGCTAAGAAAAAGTACATTTCCAAATATCCAAAGGTTATCCAAAAAAAAAATAAAAAAAGAAGAAGAAGTCATTGTATTTCCCACTTCTCATGTAAAAGTCCAAACTCAAATAACGTCATATAAGAAGAGCTATTTGAAATTCATGTACACGATAAACTTTAAACGGAAAGCTTCAACGAGAAATACCTCAGGTCCAAAGTTTGATTTTCTCCACATAACTGAAAAAAATGGGATTCTGCGAAGGTCAAAGTGACTCCAAAAACGACCAAACACAACCAAAAATTTTATTGGTTAACACTTACTCAGGAAAAGAATTTCGTAACAATAAGATATTTGTTGAAGGCAATGAGAACCAATCTATGATGGATTATCGAGGTTTCCAATAACACTTCTCAGAGTTAGTATGGAGAGGTTAGCGTTTCTGTGGAGAGAGGCATTTAAATTAAAAGGAGAAAATGCGACTGTGTTACGAAAAGTCTCGAAAAATCGCTTGAAGACATAAATCCACAGTGACGCTGCTAACTGTGAATTTCTGTCGATCTCTGGAACCCAACCTTAGGACTTTTCTGTAACTCCAGTAAATTCTCCAGCCTTTTTTCATCAGATGCTCATCATCATCTGATGCTTTGCTTTCTCAAATGACTAAATGTTTGCTCCGAACTCCCAATGTGTCCTGCAGTTCTACAGTAAGCGCAAGTCTGTTTGCTTTTGTTTAAAATCTCATTTGAGCGAGTTTAAGTGGTAACTGGAAAATCGGTTAATGTTGTTGAGCCCTAAAAAATGCGAGCGTATTCACAGAGATAATTCGATTAACCTAGAAAGAAATGAATATCTGAACATTTCTCCAAGGGTCAATTTCGAGGAGAGACAGCCTGTTTTGAAACAAAACAACCCGCTGTCTTACTCGAAACTCGAAGAACCTCGTTGCTGTAAAATACTTGTCAGCCCAACGAATTTGTCATGTGAACTTGGTGAAATAAATCGACTTGATAAGATTTTCTTCGTTTCCTAAAATAGTTCCACCTCAATAGTGGTGCTATCACGTTTGGCCCATTTAATTTCCGCCATCCCAATCAATTCAGGAAAATAAATCAACTTTGCTAGTGCATCTATGGTAAAATTGAGTTTATTCTAAGAAAAACTAAAGCAATACTTCATTCGTTGAGGTGAGCCCGGCTAAAAGTACAAGAGCTCTTCTTCATCACGAATGGTGGACAAAAGAAATTCAAGATTCAAAAGAGGGAGAGCACCGATTAGGAACCAACTGTAGTCCATTTCGGACATTGTTGGCACAGTGGTGTGAAGATACGGTCATTTTTTCGCTGGTATTAAATTTCATTTATTCACTCATTAAATCAACAATGGAGATGTTGGCACTTTTGTTGCACCGTGCAACGGCGATGCGTTTTTTGCGTCAGGTGTCTATTTGCCGTACATTTGCACTCTGGCGTCTCAGCTTACCGGAGGAGAGGGTCCAATGCGTCGCGGCAGCCCTGCGGAACAAAATCGTCGACGTTTGAACCCTTGACTCTCCTTGTCCGCTATTATCATTATATCTCTCATCTGTCTCTCATCTGTATGTCCCATCGATGAGGGAATATACCTGGAGAGTTGACTTTTTGGAAGAGATTTCATTGTTGATATCAATCCCATGTCGGAGGGGTGTCCTGCCGTAGGTTTACCTGCGACTCGATGGTTCGGAAGCGGCCCAGGACCAATCAAGCATTTCATCTCTTCAGTGTTGATGAATTAGTACCAGTCTGGTCCGGTACCAATTCATCGATTGACTTGATACGTCGGCTCGCCCCCGCGAGTCATTATGTGGATTAGACACGCGTTAGAATCCTCAAACGAGTCTGAGTTGATGTTGGCGTGTTGGCGTATCCCAGGGAAATTAATTAACGCCAGGTACTTTATTTACTTTAGTAAATCACTCTCAGAGATTTTACCAATTTTGAGGTGTTCAGTGAGTTTGGTCCACTGGTTACCCGATAAATTACAAGTACAATTACAAATTCAATAGATGACTTTAATGCAATAAAGATTATTGCATTTTCTGTGTTCATCCGTAATTGTGTTCTCAATGATTTAGGGTATCTGGACTGTTTCGGCTTTGTCACGTAACCTATAAAGTCGACCCGATCATGTTCTTGTTCTAGATCTTGTTAGTTACGCATTGAAAAGCCACTTAATTTGAAACTTCTTTTCACTAGTTATTCAGTATATTATCAAACTCGATCTGACTTCGATGAATGACGTTCCATAGTGAATTTAAAATATATTAGCTGTCTCAAGTCCGATTGAGTGAGCGCAACTAATGGCAAACGTTCCTCGTCAATTATTACTCGCACCTATAAATCAAACACCTTCACACTTTTCTGTAGATTTTTTTACTTCTTCAAAATGTAGTGGAGGTGTATGCTGAATGCAAGTGCTTGCTTCTACTCTCATTTTCGTTGCCGCGCTTAATGTTTGAACTCTAGGATAATCTGGAGAAAGACGATGAGAATTAGGGGTTTAGCAATAGTTCGTTGCACCCTCAAAGAAATTGTACTACAGATATGACGCTCTGGAAAAGCAGGGATATCAGTTTTTCACGTTCTTGTATTGACATATCCGATAAATGTACTCTCCTGATAAACGTAGAATTGTTCAAGATCGAAAGCCTGCCAGAAAGATGTGAAGAGAAATAATTGCAAAAAAAAGTCTTCAAAAATAGGTGGGAGGAAGAAAGTGAAGAAACATCGAGAGGACTAGAACAGGATTCTCAAAGGAAAGCTGGAAGCTATCGAAAAAAGATGGGAAGAACTAACGTCGCTGCGACATATGGCTGAAAATGATGAAAGCGAACAAGAATTCGCATGCGATCGCCGATAAATCATTCATTACGAGTTGTGCAGCTATTCGTTGATGCCGGAAACGGGATATAAACTTTCGGAACACGCGCTACTACCTGAGATGAAATGAAACACTACGTTGCTAGAAGTGCGGAATAGAATTGCACCACAAGACCACACATTCTGAGTCGAAAGCTCACACCTTCACCTCTCCCCACAAAAAAAAAATCATGTGTTGAGAGATTTAGGTCACAGTAACAGTTATCGCCGGAATGAGGAACAAAATGAGGCGTTCGGCGTGTAGAGAGCAACGGCATGAATAGAATCCATAGGACATTCGCACTTATATGTAGGAAAGCGTGTCGTGTCGACCTATGCATGAGTACTCAAAATGTAATAAGGTTGCCGAAGCTAGGATTCACATCGATTTACTATTACGAGGCCGTAAGGACGACGACCTTACGCGGCAGGTGGCCAGGTTTCGATTGCAGAAGCGGTTTGCTGCTGCTGCCAGAATCTCACGAACGGTGATAAAAACGTCAAGAAACTGCGAGAGTCAAAATGTGCAAAACCTAAAAGAGATGGGCCACCCATGACTCTCCAAAATCTCACACAGAGAAAGAAAAAATGGTGGAAATATTGGATAAGATTAGGAATCGATAATTCAAGTATTCGGACGGTTCCACGGTTCAAATAGAGAGGGAAATTAGAGGACTTGTCCAAGATTTCCGTTTGTTTTTCAATTTTATTTGCCGTTGCGACTTCCTGATCCACTTTCTTTGTCACTCTAGCTGGTAAAATATAAGTAGGAGCAAAAATGCATATAAAACTGCGCGTATGTAGGTAGAGAGATAAGGGATTTCCTCGAAATCCATGGAAAGGCGAAAAGATTGGCAAGAGCAGGCATCTTCTTATTGTTTAATATTATACATTCTTCTTAAAGCTTCAGACAGAAAACAAGAACGATGGAGAGAAGGAATAAATTCAGAACAATAATGAAAAGTTGTCCAACTTCTGCGGTCACCATACAATCAGTTTTTCTGACGCATCAATTTTATAATTGGGGGTGGGAACTTGAAGATGAAATCCGAAACAATCGCCAGATCGCTTCAAGGCCACCTCAGCAGGATAGGAAACCATTCACGGAGGTATGAGAGGAAACCACTTTTTGCTCGAATATCCGGGAAGTGTACCTGGGTATTCTTCCATCACTTTTTAGTAGCACAGTCCAATGCTCCAAAAGCTATCCTCTTCCATTGAGATCCTGTCCAAGATAGAAAGAACGTAAAAAGAAGCCCAAAGCAGATTCAAGGTGAAAGTGTATCGTTACGTAGTTAAATGCTTTGACAATCTATGGAATAATTTGTTTTCGCTATTCGCACCCATACTTCAAACCATGTCAGACTGTAAATGGGTACGGGAACTAGGTCAGCGCGGAACACAAGTGCTATTATGCTAATTTTAGGTCGGTAATAGTCTTCAAATTAAATTAACCGTTGTGAACACGCGAGGTCAGGTGAAGCATAAATGGAGATGTGGATTTAAGGTGACGGTAGCATCAGATGCACTTTTGAAGATGAGCACGATTCCAACGTTCTTTTTCTCAGGGATTCGAGCATAATTACTGCGTTCTCTCAAACTACCCTTAATGGTTAGGTTCGAGTCGAGAACCTGGCCTATATGAAGGAGGTTACCAAAAAAGGATAATTCCACGTTAATTGGAAAATGGACGTACATCGGATGCGCTGCACCGTCATTTTAGGAGGAAGTAAAAAGCATGAATAAAACTTGCTAAAAGTGGGTCTAGTTGAAGGGATTTCCGATAGGATTCAGAGTAAAGGGAATAGAATTGAGGGAAAAATTTCCATCCAACATAATAGACGTGTAGGGATGATACCACAGCCAACAAGAGAGGATGACACTTTCGTAAAAGCTCTGCTCGCGAAACGTCCCTGTCATTAAAAACCAACAGGGCACCTCCAGAGGGAAACACATATTTTTATAAATTACATATTTTACATACAAAATACTGTATCGACGACGGAAAGTAGCAGTCATTTCCTGAGAGAAGTAGAAAAATCTGATTCGAGATAACAGTCACGAGAGATGCAATCATAAATGTACAGAAGAATGAGGGAAGCGGGGTTGACGCGTCCTAAGCCCGTAATACCTCCGTAGAGCACTTAGTCGGAGGAAATCAGAATTCAGGCGATAATTGGCCTAAGCAGCGTTGATGATGGCACTCGAGCACTCGCTGCATGTCATTAGCTAAGAATATCAAATCAGAGAGGTCAGCATAGCGAGTCTTTCTATTGCAGTGCAGAACAAAACGTCCCAGCTGAAACTCATCCTTGAATCTCAACGAAGCGTCGACTCATTGACAATAGCAAAACAGCATTTCAAGGCAATTCGCACAAGTTCAGTCCAGGATACTGTAAGTCGGAGGTCCAGAAAGAGATATGAGAGGATTACGATGGGGTATTCAAAAGAAACGCTATAATCGACATCGGTGAACGAGACGGATAGTGTGATACGACGGCGAACGTCTTTGCATCCTATGATGAAAACCGGAATCCTTAGTCATTGTGTGATACTCTCGAAATGAAGGAGAGCATATGACGATGGGGTTTAGACAAACCAGGTTCTTCTTGAATATAGAAAAAATCATTACAGTCTCTCAGAGGCAGAAATGACTCAGATAAAGCGGTAACATGCAAGTACGAATAACTGCATGGATTTTTCTGCTCCGTTCATCGTTGCGCCTATCTCTAAACAAGTTTCTGAGCATTACTCGCTTGAGAAGTAACATCTTAAGTCTGGTTTGTGAGCACAAAACCTTTTGTACGGACTGGCACGTACTTACTGTGGCAATGCTCGGCGCAATAACCGACGAAAAACATACACTGTTCCGGAAGAGTTTACGATTCATTGGATTGCATCAGGTGCTCACGAAGAGGCGGGAAATAAAGAGACTTTCAAATTCAAACTAAGCCGAATTTCACTAGTATGGGCATTTCCCACCTAAGCCTGCTATTTTTGTTCCTTTGACCTCTAACCGGGTTGAAAACCCATTGAAGCATGGTTATAGATAGACAGGGACTGAAATTCAGTATTTTTAAGAACATGAGCATTGTATGCCAAAGGAAAATCAGAAATGAATGGATTTTCAACAACTTTACGCTCTGAAAAGCTTAAAAAGCGTAAAGTTACTCGGCGTTAATCGGCCTGGGATCTGGCAGATGCGCCACCGCGTTCGCTTTCCGGGACTGGCGAAAGCTGCACGAGCGGATTGTGTCCACATGCATTAACTTGCGAACAGCATCCCAACCTCCGTAGTGTTTTTATAACCGCCGAGGACAACTCTACTTCTATTGATGCCCCGAATCCGCAGGGATGTATGAGATGCGGAGTTGGCCCACTCAGAGAGCAGACCTGTTGGCCTGGGGAAAATGAAAAGGCTACGTAAAGAGCTGTGTTGACCTTACAGTGACCAGTTACACAAAAACTACTTGGATTGAGGGCAACATTTTTGAAAGCACCTTTGGAATTCATCCAGTTATGCAAGATAAAGTCATACTTAGAAATCATTGGAGTTTTGAATACGTTCAAAGAAGCCAAAAAACTCTTCTTTTGACAGAAACAAAAATAAACATCAGTTGCTTACTTTACAGTGTTATTTTTATGTGCTTCGTTAATATTTGATATCCAAAACAGAAAACGATTATAAGGTCACGATTAAAAAAAATGGATGGAAAACTGACCTTACTTCTGGAAAAAAAGTTTCTTTATTTGATTGATTTTCTGGTCTGGTTTTCCGAACTTTTACACCGCATATTTCTACTTTCAGAAAGAAATAAGCAAAGTTTTGCGGCTCGTTTAAATGAATCGACGTCAATATTGAAAATAGGTAACGGGAAATGGATAACGACATTGAAAAACCGTCCTGTTAGACTTGAAAAAATACATATATTGACGGAGTTTCTTTGTACTTAACGCTCATTTCAATGTTTGAATAGACTCTGCTGAGAAAGTAAAGCGAGGAACTCGGTTTTTTTAGGTTCAACTATAGCTAATCGTATAGCGGCCCCTCTTAGCAGACTTGTTTACTGAAGGATGTTTAGCTCAGAAAAGAAGAGAAAAGAAAAAGTTTGCCTCGAAAAAAATAAGCACCTTTCCTAAGTGATTCATTCTTCCCAAGATAGTGGTAAATGTCAATAACAATGAGAACTGAATATCAGATAGCGTTCTGGAATGTTTGGACTCAAAACCAGAAGTGAGTGGAAACGCTGAAAATCCAGTCGCTGCACGACTGAATAAATGGAGCCAATTCACAAAGACCACAGAATTCATGCAAAGAAAAGACATCACATAAAAGATAGGCATGCATCCTGTAAAGAAACCCTCGATCCACAAGCCTGAACAGCTGGAAACTGCGTTAACAATTGAGTTCCACAAAACAAATAGTCTGGATCTTCCCAGGAAAAAAGAGGGAACTCACCCGTTTCACGCGAAGCACTCCAACATACGAATCACTGGAATCTCTATCTGTTGTCATGTAAAAATATTTGGAGTCGTCGGCCAATGTGTAGGTAAAGAGATTATCTCTTAAAGTAGGGAATTTCCGTTTGGATTCGAAATATTAATGTAAGCTGAGCTGCATACATCGCCTCATCATCCGGATCAGTAGCAGAGACACTGATCACTGCTGAACCGACCGGCATCGTCTCGGCAACGATCGCATCGTACTGCGCTCTCTCGAACGATGGTGTATTGTCATTTTTGTCGAGCACTTTTATCGTCACATTAGCGGCACCTAGAAGTAGATGTAGTTCTGGTATGTTGAAGGCTGCGTTCGCGAAAATCCCCGATGTTTTGTTCTCTCCTCTACTAGGTGGGATCTTCGGTGTCGTCTTCAAAAATGTCAACGGAATTGCGAAAAATACGAGTAATAAATCTAGAAATCAGTAGCCTCAGGAGTACCAGAGGTTTCACTTAGCCATACGAAGCAACTCTTTACATTCGTGAGAGTGATAGAACGAAAGTGCACCTAGCCGACTAGTGGTGAAATTACCCGAAAAATGAACTATGTACTCTTGTACGAGTGATCAAGTTCGCCTAATGCGTTCTCATATAGTGAGTCATAACGGTGTAAAGAGTTGCATCGTTGCATGGTTGTGTGATCTAAGACTTCTGGTTCCTGGAATTGTACGGCTTTTTGGCATTTTCGCTGCTATCCTTTAAATCTATACACTCGTCAAGCACATCTAATGTTCCAGAAAAAGCATGTCTTACCTTCTCGTGGAGGAGTTCCTCGGTCAGTTGCACGAACTTCGATGACAAACTCACGTTCTGAGGGGAGCTCACGATCAAGGGCTCGCTGAACAGAACAAAAGATGGGTGGGTGCTACTTACTGTTTACTACTTGAACACATAAACTAATGTAACTACGGTAAATCCTGAAATGAAAAAGAAACGATGATCCACTGAGAGGTGTGAGATGAGCCGGCAAGAAAGGAATGTTTGATTAAGTGCTGAATTGTAGAAGAACAACAAACGAAAAATGTGGAATTGAAGTGTGCTCTGGAACCTCGAGTTCTATCCAGATTCGCATCCCCTCCTCTACCACTTTGAAACTATGAAAAACTCAATTAACCAAATACCAATAGGGCCTCTCTGAGAAAATGAAAGCTTTCCCGTAGGACTCCTTGCGTTCTCGTTTGTTTACTAGAACATGATAGAAGAAAAATGAATAAGAAAGTTGTAGTAGGGGCTTTCGAACTTAATCTAAAGTTTAAAGTCTTTAAATTTGAAGTTAAATTCTGATTGACTTGACTTGATTTTGACTTTAAATAGGAGGCACACTCTTCAACATCACAGCAATCATTTGCCCTAGACGATCCCTATGCAACTATCCTTATTTCTTATATTAGCCTCGTATCGATTCCGATGGCCGATAATTGATTTTGACGGTACGATCTCTGAGAAAATCGACCCGCTTAGCAAGATAACCAAATTCTTTTGAAGCTTGGAAAAGGGTGGTTTTAATTACTCTGATTTACCAAGTTAACTCATACCATTGCGAATATTTTCCCTGAACTCGGATCGATCCGGAAAATAGGCACACCATCTATCTCCTTGTTGAGAACAATGCTGTACTCGAGTTTCGCATTGTCAGTCGTCGGATCGTCGTAGTCAGTCGCTCGAACATCCATGAAGTAGACTCCATCGCGAGCTGAAGCACAGATCGTTAATTCCTTTGCTGATTTTTAACAAACCCAAAGGTTGGTGAAAAGCTGTACTGTGTGGCTCCCTGTTCTCCTCCACATATCCGTAGAGATCGTCTGCGAATATAGGAGCATTGTCGTTGATGTCTTTCAGGTTAACCTGAACACAATCCTTTTTCTTTCGAAAATTACCTGAGTTACTCAAAAAAGGGCAGTAAAAAATACCTGCACGTCCGCATATCCGATAAGCCCTCTACCATCGTCATCAACTGCTTGGACAATGAAATTCCAAGTAGGAACACCACTTGGTGGATCTCGATCCAAGGCCTATATGCATCTTGTAGTAATTGAATGGAAAGTAGCAAAATGTGCAGTAAACAAACCTTTATAAGTTCGATTTCGCCCGATTCTCGACCAATGCGGAAAAATTCGCCAGCACCTTGACCCTCAAGGAGATAGACGATACGACGGCTCTTCTCATCCTGTAAAGCCAAAAGTAGCACAGTGTCCAGTCACTTCGATCAAGTCAGTGTTTCTAATTCGAATTGTCTAACGCAGAGTTCTATGAATCCACACTTCAAGCATATATTACATCTAGTTGTCTGCAGTTCGAACATTTTTTAGATAAAAACTGCTACCTTGTCTGCATCGGTGGCTCGAACATGGAAGAGCACTTTAGGAATGTCCGGGTCTTCTTCCAAGATAGTAGTAGAGTAGCTGGGCTAAAGCAACAATCGTTCACTCATTTGTTTTTGATTTGCTTGCCCAGTGGCCAGGATTGGTATTGATATTTATTAGCAGCAAACGTTTCGGCGCTTTCGTTCACTCACTCATCTACTCAATCACTGATTCACTGTTCAGACCAGGCTCAATAGCATGGGATACGCTGAAGACAAAAAATATCCACAGTACGTGCATATCTTCGTAGAAAAACTTTATATTTATGTACTTCCTTCTCCTTGCGCAAGTTTTCTCAATTTGTTGCAACATTTTCTGATTTGAGAGGAGAATGAGCGACTCATATCTTCATAAAATAAAATCCTTGTTCAAAATGTAAGTGGAGGATGAAGATTTTCCAGTCTTCCCCAAAGAACTCCTAAGTTAGGAGGTTCAAGCGTGGGTTACTTAGAGATAGTAACGTCAGATGCGTCAAACCGAGGGAGTACAGGGACCTCCAATTGGAGAAGGAGTGCGCATCCTACAGAGAAAGAGGGTGCGTTGCGAAATCCGCGTCGCGCCCACTCGGACGAAAACATTTGATTCCAAACCTGCTACATCTACATAGGTTAATGGACTGGAGAGGAACTTATCCAAGTTAAGAAAAATTTCCACAGAAACTTCTAAAGCGCCGTTGCCTAGTACAATGGGGCAGCAAATATTTCTATATGTTCTGGACAGTACCTGTTCGAATACTGGTGCATTGTCATTTACATCTTCAACGTAGATGAACACATCGGTAGAAGCGTTATGACGTCCGTCAGAGACCAACAGACGTAAATGATATACTGACTCTTGTTCATAGTCTAGGGGCTCCTGAACGGAATTTATGTGATTCTCAATTATTGCAGGAAGCGGGGATAATAACACTACAAACCTTCACAAAAATTGCTCCACTATCGGTGCGAGCTCCAAAGGGAATACGTCCACCTTGAGCAGCAACGACGTCGTAACGTAGGGTGGAGTCTGAATTCAATGAATTCAGAAGCAGTTTCATGGATATCCGCAGAAATGTTGGAACGTACGCTTATCCATGTCGTGCGCTTTTATTGTGATAATATCGTGGCCTGGATCAGCGTTTTCCAGAACTTTCCCGATGTACTTTGTTTCGTCAAAGGAGGGGGCATTATCATTTACGTCACCGATCACAATCTGCACTTTTACATTGTCTGCAAGAAATCTATCTTTTCAAAGGGAAATACTGCTCTCCAAAATGGCTCTTTTATGTAAAGCGTACCCTTGTTAGGTCCCATCGCTCCGGGTAACGCTGATGGTGAATTGTCCCTTGCTTCAACTGTTAAGATGTACATATCTTTCTGTTCGCGATCAAACTTGGCATTCGGCCATATTTCGCCGGTTAATTCGTCAATGCGGAACAGATGCGCTCCGTTCCCGCCCGGTATGTCCAGGATACGGTAGTGCACCTGTATAAAGAAGAGTTAATGAAGAGAAAACTGTCTTTTGGAGAAAGTCTCGCTTGCACCTAAAAACAAAATTTGCGCCAAAAACAAGATTTTCCATCAACCATACGATCAACACAAAGAAAAACCAGCAATTAGTCGTACTTTTTAGTATCTCGAGGTATTTTAACAGGCACAGAAAATATTTCTGTTGAAAAAAGTTGAGCACGAGTTTAGCTGATTTCTGCAGCAACATTTGGATCACTTGCAAGGAAATATTTTGGAAGAGTTCAAACGCACCTCATTTTGAGGTCCATTCGAGTCTAAGTCGACTGCTTTCACTGTTGTAATGGGTTTACGGCCAAATCTTAAGAGAAATACGAAAAATAAGGCAAATATGTCAAAATGCTTCATCGTTTTACTTCTCAAGATATTCTGCAGGTGTTAACTCCTCGTCCACTGTTCCTGTGAATAAATCAACGGTGAACTGTGGAACGACATCATTCACGTCTTGAACCAGCACCACAAAGGACCGAGATGACGAAACGTGCGAATTCACATCCTGTGAAAATCATCAGAACTCTAAAATGTGCAGACAAGAAGGTCAGAATTAAACATACGGTTGCGGTGAGGGTGAGTGTGTAATTTTGGGATTGTTCGTAGTCGAGCGGCTCCATGATCACCACCTCAACCCACTCTCTTCCGTCCTCAACTTTGTTGAATTGACGAAATTTTGCGTCGGGCTTACCAGGTCGACTTACAGCACCGTTGGTCAGTCTGAATAGGAAAAGTCTGACCGTAGCTTTCAAATCCTAGCATCAGCTCGGTCGAGCAAACCCGTCCCAAAGGTACTACGCGGTAGACCGAACACAATGAGTATCCGGCATAGCCGATATTGATATTTCGTCCATTAAACATGAAATTAGCACAATTTTCAACATCTTCGCTGCTGCTGTTTTTCATGTTCCTACTGTTACCTCATCCGGACAATTCCTGTAAAAGTACAGTGTATCCGCTGCTAAAAAGCTACGTTCACCTGACGGAAAATGGATAGTAGGCACGATTTTAATAACAAGGGAAATGTGGATAAAACACTGAACACTGTCTTTTGCTCACATGCTTTTGTATTTGTTATAGATTTGTTCACATTTTTTTATAGTTCGGCTTACGAAGAAAGATTTATGATGTACATGCAAATGAGTGACCTGAAGATGATCACTGAATCCGGCAACTAAAGAAGTGGGAAGTGAAACATAAGTATCTGGCCTCGTTTCACCAATCAATGGTTCACATTTTATAATGCAAGTTTTGCCACAATATGTGGACTACGTACACGTATTGTAGGATATCGCATATCTACATGTAAGTAGAATATCGGCATCGGTTTTTTAAAGAACAATCAAATTAAGTTGCTATTCTTCCAGAGCGAAAAAAATACATGCATTGTTTCGGATACTTCCCAAGATCCAACTTGTAACCTCTACAGATCGGAAGCATGTTGGTGTCAGGATCAAAAATGATCAAGTCAGAGTGTTAAAACAGTAGGCGGCTGCAAGGACACGTTTCAACGTTTTTAGAATTAAACAAAGCAGAACCCGAAAATTTCCCGCACTTGTTTCCACACTGGACCGCTTGGTATTATGTATGGTATTGTGGTGTCGTGGTATTCCGGATAAGGCATATCGGAACAGCATCGACAGTTACAGGCTTTACATACTATACTGGCTTTCAACATAGAATACTTGTTTGACTAATCATTCGCTTGTTTTAATTACATGGTTGTTTAAAGGCATCACCCCACGAATCTGGAGTGGTCCGGATTTCCGGTGGAGTATTTGTATACGGGATAGTAGATTATGGGGAGGAGGGTGATTCCGTTCATTTCTTCCTAATTGCCGTAAAAAAACGGCCCGGAAGATACGGCTTCATACGTTTTGGCGCACCGTTTTATACAAGAGGTTCGATTGGAGCGCGCCAGCCCAGTGCGGTGCCGCATCTTCCGGGCCGTTTTTTACGGAATTCAGGGAGGAATGGACGGAATCACACCCATTTTCACAATCTACTATCCCGTATACGAATACTCCACCTGAAATCCGTACCACCTCAGGTTCGTGGGGTGATGCCTTTAAGCTTGTTGGGAGTGAAAATATTTACAGAACTTTGTTTAATTGGTAGTGCTGACCAATCGATTAGAGCTCAAAACCCACTTGTAAACAATAGAGCTCTTTAAACCGTCCCCAGCCACAGCACGACATCGTAGAAGCACCTTGTTCATCTGAATAGGTACGATCTAACTATTTTTACAGTTTCTTAAAGACTTGTGAACGATTTGAAACCCGATAACAAACCTCTGTGTTCTCCACTACTGTCACCTCCTTCTTACAGTCAGTACTCGATTGCCAACGAGGAGCTGATTGTTGTTTCTCGTGGATTTTGATAGTAACCTAAAAGAAAAAAACGTTTGACAGTTGTGAGCAGCTACCTTTAACTTCCCCAAGGATGTTTTTTTTTACCTGAACAGTCGTCCTTTGCGACTCCGGTATCCCATTGTCATCGGCAACGACATTAAACACGAACTTGTCCTTCTAAAGATTCGAACATGATGAGAATTCGGCAGGAAACAAGTATTAAGACCAAAAAATGTCTCTACCTTTTCAGTTTTAGGTATAACCCTTATAAGTGTTATTTCGCCAGAATGCTGATTGAGGATTCGAAAGAAACTAGAGTCACCTTGGAACTCTTCTCCTGAATTGAATTAATTGAGGTAAACATCATGTGGAAAAATACCCCAGAAAATAATCTTCCTTGTCTATTCTTTGCGAAATAAATATTTTCACTTCATCTGCCATGAAAAAAAATAAAAAAAAAGCCCAACCTGCAGATGGATCTGCCTCAAGATGGTATGTGATGTTTGCATTGTGTGGTGCATCGTTGTCGAATGCGAAGACTGTGAGAATGGACGTTCTAAAATAAGATTTTTCGGAAGACAATTAACAGTCGATAAGCGCAGGGGACTGTTTTGGCGCAGAACCCGAATTTATCTGAGCCTACTATGTAAATTTTTATCTTAAAAAAAACCCAGAGAGGCCTAAAAAAGCATAGGAAAACGAAGTGTTATTTTGCAATTTACATACTTTCCATACTGTGCACATTGTATTGCCCATTGAACTTCACCTTCTTCGGAGAAAAACTCTTAGCCGTGAAATTCTTAGTTTTTGCGAAATGGAAATGGAAATATTTTTCATGGAAATATAGTAAATGAAGTGAAATTCACTACAAAGACTGCTCGTGAAGCGGTAAGAATGAAGTGAAAAAAAAAACGTTGGAAATGTTGCACACTGTAAAGGGTACGTATGAAAAATTGAATTTCCCATGAGAACGATGGCATGTAACGACGAAACTTCCGTCACAAATCGACTGCCACAAAATCGTTGTCCTTGCCTGAGCATGACAAGTTACCGAGACGTTTTCGTCTTTAAAAAAAATAAATGACGTATGTCTGCGCTTATGAAAGCTTGCAGCTGGGCTGTACGTTCTAGTATAGCACCGAAAAATAGTTGGAAAGATTCCGGTAACCACCCGGAAAGAAAACATTACTTCTAATACACATTAGTTCTTGTTTCGTTGTCAAAATTAGTGCTGACAATGAATGGATCATCGTCGAGAGACACATTTTCATCATACGAGAAAAATCATCAAGAGTTATCCCTTTGTTCGAGAAAAAGGAATGCGCCGGAGATGAAGACAAATTCAGTATGTTTTGTTTTTGTTTTTCATTAGAGGAGAACGAAAAAAAAAACCAGAAAAGCTCCACCCACCCAATAGTTTCGCTCCTTGAAATGCTCGTCTCGTAGGAAGCCCGATCGAATTGCGGCGCATTGTCATTCACATCCACAACCTCGATAGAAAACTGACAGAATCCGATCAAAGGCCGATCACCACGATCAGTCGCCTTAACCAGTAATATTAAGCTTTTTTTCCAGAAAGCAAGTCTGAGGACAATGAATGACCTTGACTGTGACGTCTTCTCTGGGACGAGTTTCTCTGTCGAAAATCACATGCGGGGAAGGTGTGAGAACTCCGGTGAGTTTGTCGATGACGAATGGTTTTCTGGATTCGGTTTGTGCGTAATATAAGGAGTAGACGATCTGACCGTTTGACGACGAGTCTTCATCGGTGGCCTCAACCTAAACAACTAAGGTGTACTTCGGAACACTTGTACTCGCAAAAGGCAAATGTCCTTACCTTGATAATAATAGGCGGATCTTTCTTATAGACTCCTTCCTGAATTTTTGCCATCTCTCCGTAACTTGCACACGAACGGAACTCAGGTTTGTTATTGTTGACATCTTCTATTCCTAGAGAAATACAAGGAATAACCACAATTTGTGCTGACAATCAATGTTTGTCTTTCCTTCCAATCCTCATAATTATCTCTAGTCATTAGTTCTCGATTTTTTTACTGGTGTCTCCGCCTTTTTGCTAATATCCTCACCTATAAGGACGGTAGCCATAGCTAAGTGCTGAGTTGACTCCGTAGAGCAGCATGATCCATCGTCACGAGCGATCACTGTGAGGTTATAAGGAGAATCGTTTCGAAGCAGATCAGTGGCGTGGACCCCTGGTCTAAGCTTGATCAGTCCTGAATCACTTAGATGATGGACTAAGTGACAATAATAATTCGGAAAATTAAGATAAAATGGATTCAGTGAAGAACTGACCAGTATCTTTGTCTATGTGGAATAGGTTTGTTTCATACGTTTCTCTGCCTTGTTTGTCAACAAATGCGTATTCGACTTGGTCTCGGTCTGGATCACGAGCCTAAACATGGACTTTGGCTTGAAAAAACCATAGCTCGGAGTGGATCAGTAGACCCTATCCAAAATATTGTTTTTTGCAACACCGATGAAATTGCAAGTTAATACTTACAGAACATTTAGTGTTTATTCGAACTTCATACTTCTCCCCCTTCCCTCCCCCAATTACGGTTTTGGTCCTTTGCAGAATCAAAAAAAGCTCATAATACATAGAGTATTTGGCGCCAATCAAACAAAAAACCTACATTGAAGAAAGAAAATTTATGAAAATTGAATTGTGTCCGCCTCATTTCTTTTCAACAAATGATTTTCTGTTGCTGAACCTTTTTTGCTTGGCGGTACTTGAATACTTTATGCGAAATTACCAAACAAGACTGGGAAGGGTGTCATTTGGCGTACGTGGCTGCTTGAAATAACCACTAAAAATATCTAAACATATTGAACATTCTCTTTCCGCGTTGTTGCTACCGAGGCAGAAACAACTTAGAAGGAGCACTCACAGCTTCAAAACGTGGTACAAATATTGCGTCAATTTTTACACCGCTTTTCATAAAATCTGAATTTCAAATGATTTCGCTGCTTGTTAAGATAAACATTAGTTCAAGATATCTGTTCTCTTCGTCGTAATTTTATATGGAATGGGTTTCAGGAATTGATTACTACTACGAACATATTAAGAGATGACTTGTGTCCCTGGACTGAAATGCGGGAATAGGAGCAAGAAAAGAGGACGAAGCAAATAAGCACTGCGGATAAAACGTGAAACATGGATGGAGGACAAAGGCGTATCAGTCTGGTTCAGATGCCCAACGAGTTTAACGACAACTCGTAATCACTAAAATTTCAGAGCGCGAAACAATGACTTGGGCTAGGTGATGATCAACGCAGTGTTTTCATCCTTCCAGGCAAGTCTCGTACCAATTTATCCCGGAATGCACAAAGGCTTGGTTGGTAGTTTGGTTTCGAACCATCGACCGTGCGGCCACAGCGGACCTCTCAACCGACTGCGCTACACCCGCCCTAATCCAAGACGTTAAAACTTCAAGAACATCAGTTGTTTTGATTTTAACTGAGCGGTCTAATCCAACACTGCAAAGTTAAACGAAATGAAGTCCAGTGCATTTCCACTAGAACAAAAAACAGGAAGAAGAGAACAGAGAAGTCGCAGTACAAACTGAAAAATTCTCTTCTTTTCCGCTAGCTCAAACAATGAACAAATTAAGAGTAGGACTAGAAGATGAAAACAACTCGATTTTTAGCATTGTTTCTCTTAAAAAGTAAGGACTAAAGTAAAATGTAAGATTAACTTCAACAATGTCCTATAAGTGATGCTTACCTGTATTTGAACCACAGGAGTTCCACCTTGAGCATCTTCGGCGATATAAGCGGTGTAGTGGCGGGTTGGGAAGAAAACAGGTGCTTCATCGTTAGTGTTTTCCGTTCGTATATGTACCTGCAGCGGAACAGCAGTGACCTGCAGGTACCGAAAAAGTGCACCGAGGGTGACTGAAACTCACAGTGGCATTCGAACTGAGTGGTGGATTCCCGAAGTCTGTAGCAGTAACGTTAAATCGGTAGATAAAGAAGCGCTCCTTGAACTGGTCCGCGTCCAGTCGATTCTAAACGAGTTAGTGGAGGAGAGATTTATGACTCCCGAATTCCAGAAAAACCGACACTGCTGCTCTCTGCAAGCTACTCACCTTCGCCGATATCTCGCCTTTCTCGTTTATCGTGAAATTATCGTTGTCCACAGAATAGCGGACACGTGCATTCTCACCCGAATCCTTGTCTTCAGTGCGAACTGGAAAATCCAAGATAAAAAATTAAGGATGAGGTGTTCCACGATGACTAGTTCCTTTGCGTTGCGCAAATGCGATCAACGTTAATTTAGAATTGTACAGGCTTGAGGGGTGCGATTACTTCTTGGAGAAGCTAACCGACGTAACACTTCAGCGCACTTATTCTTCGAAACAAATGTAATAACAATTTATCGACCACGGAGGGATGAAAGCAGTAGTTGTCCTTAGTCGGTATCTAATCATGCGCATTTCTAGGGAGGCTACAGATTTAAAATTGCATGAGGTCCTGTGGTGTAGTGGTTATCACGTCTGCTTTACACGCAGAAGGCCGCCGGTTCGATCCCGGCCAGGACCTTCGTCTTTTAGTAGTGAAGGTTTCTTGTTGTAAAAAGAATTTACGCTTCGGGGAAATTATAGAATAGTTAATGGTTTGATATAATTCACTCTTCTAGTTTCCTCTGATATGAGATGCGTGTTCTCCTGGATCTACACAAGCGAATTTTACAAAATGTTCCTCTGATTCTTACGAAAGGAGAAACTTCGTCGAAATTTCAAGAAATTCTAGACCAACTTTTAGATTACGTACGCTGGACCTCACAAAAGTTAAAATTCTACGAATTTCCAGAAATTAGAGGAAAGGAAGAAATTAGAGGACCAAAACGAGCAAGACCAAAGAGCAACACTAGGATAACACGGATAGTATGTGGGAAATCCAGGAATTTTCCGCGTAGTTTAAAGTTGAAGAGCCTACTGCCTGCAATATTTCCAAAATTTCTTTTTACCAAGTTTTGTGCGCAAAAAGGTATCTCAGTTTTGTTGTGCTACTCAACGATGTTTTCAAATGCTCCGACGAGTCAAGGCCGATCGAAAATTCGAAGCACAAAGTAGAGGAAGCAGATTGTTATCTATTAAAATAAACTTCAAGAAATCCTACCTTTCAGAATCGTGTTTCCAATGGGGAAATCCTCTCTAACTTGAGTAGTATAAAGAGGTCGACTGAAAACTGGAGCGTTGTCATTCACATCAGTGATTTGCACATCCACAGGAACGCTTGACTCTTTCCCATCTTCGCTGGCGAAAACTGAAAATACTGCTCTACAATTTTGAAGTTCAAACTATTTTTTGTGCTTCTTTGCTCAAGACGCATTGCACTTCCTTTAGTTCAAATACAAATATCCTTGAAACATATTTACCTAGGACTCAACCTCGCTAATGTGCAGCCACAGTAATTTTTTTCAAAAGCTTCTGAGGGTAGGTTGGAAAGGTTCTGGCTATACTAAGCCGAAAACATTTTTACTTTGACACTTATAACCCAGCACCTCCAGATATTCTAGGTAAGTAAAAAAGTAAAGAACAAAAATATTTCATTAGCGAAAAATGATAATCGGGCTACATTTGGTGACCGTAAGAAAACTGTTTCGATATGATCTCTTTTTTGCTATTTTCACCAGAGGTCACTTTTTTTTGAGATCTTCCAGTCCAGGAAACGTGACGTGATCCACTTCTGGTGAGGCTAGGAGACCAGTTTATTCGGATGGAACAACTTGCCAACTTTTTTGGTACCTCATGAAGTTAAAATGAAGACACCGTAACCACGTCAACACGATAAACCACGATAATGAACCCTAAAATGGTCCTAACTGTTCTCTACCAAATCATCACATAAACAATAGAGCTTTTTCTATGGTACCGGAGGAATGTTTTTGTCGCTACCACCAGAATTTTGAACAAAGGACACTGGAAGTCTAGCAAAAAAGTGAAAGAGGATGAAAGAAAATGGAGAAATATATTTAAGATCAAAAATGTTCATTTAGCTTAGTTTTAAAAAATAGAGGATGTATAGAATATCATATCAGTTATGGGGTGATCCCAATACATGAACATTGATTCATTTTTGTTTCTTCATTGAAAGAATGTGAAGTTAGCCACAGAATAAAGAAGGAAACGCTGTGAAACCGAACTGAACTATCTGGATGATTTTGTGCTTTCATAGCGAAATCAAAGATTCAAGGATTCAAGTAGGTCCTTTCTTTGCTAAATAGTTGGGTCTAATTGTTACAGTCCATATATTACTGGGACATAAATAACTGATTAGTTCACATAAGTGCCATGTTCAGAGATCCACCACACTTCAGGAAAGAATGCATAAAATTCCATCAATCCAATAAAATAGATCAACTAAACAGCATACTGACTGCTCTCCACAAAAGTCATCTACAGTCAATTGCATATGTGTGTGCACCTTTTTTGAACGAAGGTCTGAAGTTGAACGAGCGGAGCGTTTTTTGCGTCCCCGCTTCATGTCAGAATGAATAGCCAGGATACATAGAAACCCAATATTGGATGATTTCTGCTTCAGGTGCTTCTGGTGGAAAAAAAAAACAAAAAAAAATCTCATCTGAAACACTGAGTGGATTACGTGACAAAGTGTGTATGAAAAGTTAGAGACCAGAAAGGGAACTATTTTGTCCCATTTATTTATTTTTTGCAAAGTTTCTCGTTCTCTTAGCCGATTCATTTTATAGAAAGTATGTTACGCCAAAATACAAAATTCTATTTCACATTTTTTAGCACATCTGCCTCTGTTCCACGAAAACGCAGACTTTTAAGGAAAAATGCAATTAAAAAAGCACTCTGCAGAAACAAGAAGTTGGAACAAGCGCTTCTTTGTTGCTAAAAAGAGAAAGGAAAAAGAGAAGAGAGTCACATTTAGTGAATTAGCGACAATATTATGGGCGCTTTGCATCTCATTCTAAGTGTTGTTTAAAAATGACATGAATCCATGGAAAGCATTGCTGGAAATTAGCCGTTGCAGTTGCACCACTCGATAGAATGGGTTCCACTCGCAGGTGTCATTCACCTCAAGCACAAAGCAAAGCACAGTCGCCTGGCCATGTCATAATCCATGCCGATCAGTCAGCTTTCATCCCGAAACCGTCAATTTTGCCAGCGGAACGGTCGGTCCCTGCTTTGTTGTCATGTAACGTTCAGCAGCTGTTACAAAATCGCAAGCGCGCATAAATCAGTGCGGATGATCTGTGGCTAATAACGCTTCACCTCCTTAAGCGGTAACGATATTAGTGTGCAACTGCAAGGATAATCGTCCTAATGAGGACCGGACGTAGCGAACGCTACCCTCGTAACTGACACCTAAAGCTTGTTAACCAGGTGACAGCGATGCGCACATCGCATCTTCGACCGCATCGCCGCCGATCTTGATAAGGTCACCTCGGTGACGATTAATTAAGTGAAGGAAATTAACCGGATGGCTAGCAGAAATTGAATGCAGAGATTGCAGATGAGCAAGCGCTTGAAAAACGAACATAAATAAAGTGAAATTAGCTAAAATGAGAAGACTCGGAGGGATTTTCCACTCGACTCCGACTTCGTCTCCCATCTTCATCAGAATAATCTCGTTAAGTAGCGGAAATTTCGAGTTTATAGTCGTTTTTCAGAGCAATTTCAGAAGGCATCAATCAAGGGTAGCATTCTTTGTCATCGTTGGTGACCATCAACGTTAGTGAAATGAAAAGATGATTCTACTGAATGTCAAGGTATCTGCGAAGGTTTCTGTAAATTCTACCAGTTCTTATTTCTTCTTTAGAATGAAAAAAGGAACACACGGGAAATCACATGCACCATTGTACGATGGTGACGAATGACACATTAAAAATGCTAACGATTAAAGAAAGTGGACACGGATCGCATTTACCCCCTCTAGACGGAAGCACTAACTGACAATATCTCCAGTTGAACACAAGAGAAAAAGGTAAGAGTCGCAAGTTCGCGCCTTCTCCATTGTCTAGATGCGATTTGAACGGATATTGTTGGTTCGATATGTAACTTTGCCAGAAATCTTTTCACATTTAAGTCCACATAGGTCTTTTTTAATTGACTCGAGAAGAAACAATATCCCAGCAATTCAAAAACCTCAGAGAATTGACGGGCATGGATGTAAAATTACTGAAGAGTAACTTAGGAGCCTCAAGGAAGGCTAACCCAAAAGTGGATCGTCTAGGTAGAGGCGAAACTATCCATTTTTCAATATTATCCTCTATCTTATTTATTTTGACTTTTAGAAGACGGGTACAGGAATAAATCACCGATCGAAATTATCACAAAGCAACTAACCAATGAGTTTATAGAGCTTCGGCTGAGATGGATCGTCGAAGTCAAGAAGTCGCCTCAAATGAACGACACCACTTTTTGGATCGATGCCGAACACAGAAGTCTCTTCGCGTTGACCTCCATGGTAACCGTAGAGTGAGTACGTGAGCTCCCCCTTTGACCTACGATCATCTATCGCTCGAAAGCGATGGGCTCGAACGTCGGCCACACTGAAATCACGTGTAATGACAATGGCTCTCATCCTATAAATGTTCTGGATGATCTTTGCAATTCCGGAGCCAAATCTGAATGAAGCAGTTTCCCGAATGCTTTTCATTTGTTCATCCATTTATTGAAAGCATCCAAACAAGCGCCATAAATATAAGAGAGGAAGAGAAGGCAAAATCGGTAACAATTCCGCTTGTATTTCCTTCTTGTTTACCTGTTGTTTTTTGCTGCTGTCGATTTTTTTTTGCTATTCTTAATATATCTTTCTGTGTTGGAATGTCAGTTTACACTAATGAATATAAATTGCCATAAAATGAAGTAAACTTGCGCAAGTATATAAGAAATAAATTCCCTGAGAACCATTAGAAGTTAAAAAATAAATAAAAGTGAAAATGTGCCACACTTTTGATACTTGTCCTTCAAACTGTATAATTTTCCACAAATCGCACACCTATAATCCACTAGACTATCCTCTGCAAGGTAGACACTGTAATGTTGTTGTAGAAATTGTGGTGGACGGTCGCCAGCCAAAATATCCAGTTTCGCAACTTCGGATTCCTTAATCAAGCACAACGACTAGTCCTTGGCGAAAATTCATAGCTGAATCAAGGAAAAATCGTTGTTTCCGTCTAACCTGCTTCGTTTTGTTGTCGCTGGGGGTTTTGTCGATAGCCTGTACTAGAACTCGGTAAGTTTGTCCTTCTTTGTACTGTCTTACAGCTGTTCGTACAACACCGGTACTGGAGTCGACGGTGAACATTCCTGATGCTGAATTAGAGAGTTTTTGTTTGAGAATCTATTTGAAACAATAAATAGTGCACTTTTAACAGAGGGGTAAAAATTCCAGAAGAAAACACAATTTAATTTAATTTTTATGACCCTTCAAAGCCAGTGTTCGAAGATTTCCGAAGTCACTGCGAGGGTGACGACAAAAATAAGTTAGATAAGCAAAAATTGACCAGACCAAGATGAGTCATTTTAGTGTTTTTAAAATATTAGGCAGCCTCACATTTTCAAAATTTGGAGAAATTTCTAATGGCTTTACGGAATTTCCTCGAAGAAGAGAACTTACGTTCAGTGTTGATGAGTCGGTACTCAACGTCGTTGTCGCCGTCACCTCCTTCATCTCGAGCAACAAACTAGAAGAGAAGAAAGCTGATATGCAAAAAATTTCTTTCTCTTGCATTAGATGACTTAATGAAATGTGATATGTTCGGATGAAAAAGTCCCAACGAGGGGTGGAGTTTTTCTGAGCACTGGTTAACCAATACGACTAGAACTGCAAAAATTCAGGAATAAAAAGCATGGACAAAATGAAAACTCTTTTCTGATATGTATTTCAATTCTGTAAATTTTACCAGATCCAATATCACTAATAATTTTTTCAGTTTCCTCTTTAACTTGTAGTTTGTACGGACCATCCTTAAAATCTACATTGATAATATTTGTAAAAAAATTCAATTATAAATTTCAATTAGTGAAGGCAGATAAAATCTACGAAAATCTGTGTAAATGCAATTTCAAAAACAATATTGAAGAAGAAAGTCCATAATTTTGAGAAGAAGAATCCACTAAAAGGGTGCCTTACCTTGTATACGTGGAATCCTACAGGGGTCTCAATCGGAACCACAGCAAGAAAAGGTACCGGACCATTCACAAATGCCGGAGGCTCGTCAACATCCGCCACTTCGATTCGGACGGTTTGAATTCGTGCTGAAAATTATCTTTTGGAAAAATTATATGGTGCCCCTTCGAAGTCGTGGATGTCCTTTTTCCTCGTTAAACAGCAACTCCTGCCGTTCCTTAGTCACTACCAATTAATATGCTCATCAAACGGCGAGGATAACAATAGAAATCTGTGTCGGAACGGACCGCCGTTAGACGTCTAATTAAGCAATTATCGTTGCTTGCAAGAAACACCTGCGACTTAATTGGCTTATAAAAGCCTACCTCGTGCTGGAACAGTTGTCGAAAAATTTCTGCGAGAAAAACTTTATAAATATCTAGGATTTTGATGGAAGGAAAAACAACGGATTCACAACTGTCGAAAGTGTTCTTTTTCCTCTTTTGTATGAAAGCGGGGACTCCTGAAGTTACGGGTAAGGTTTCGGTGTCTTCGTCTTCGTAGGGAATGTGACTCTGACGATGACTGCTGCAGTTATTCCAAGATCCGAAAGGCCAGACTTCTATATTAACTGAAAAAATGAAAGCGAGGAGGAAAGTTTTGGTGATGTTCTTGTTCCAATTTTGATGATTTACGGTTTTAGTCTTCCTCAAAACTAGTCATGGATTCAATGGGTCATCGGATTGACGCTTGCGCAACCCAAATCGACCATTTCTGATTGATTCGGCAGCAAAATCTCATAATGACCTCCTCTATTGAGAGCGGTATTGACTATCGTGGTAAGCCACTCAGAGCTCGTTTAATGAGGAGGTCGAGGCGTCCTGAGTGGTGCTCCGCGAAGCTATCCAGAAAATGAGCTGTGGATTCCTTAGCCTGACCTTTCCATAAACTAGGTCTGTGTGCCTCTACGAATTACTTCAAAAGTGCTAGCGAATTCTAAAACAAACATTGGCAAATGGGGACTGTATCTGAAAGGAAGAATTCTGAGTTGTTCCGCTTCATCCTCTACGAATACGTCTTAATCTGCCCTCATCTTCTCACCCAAGCAGATCCCTTTCGTTACGTATCTACGGCTAACACATCTGGCTGTCTTAACGCTATCCATATGCTCGATTGGAGCCGTGGAACACAGCGACACAGCGTCGCGATCGCGCAATTAAACTCTTGTAATTACAGTATCCCGCTGATTTGACAATGAACTCTTCTTTTGTTCCACGGTCAGGCCACCGTAATAACGACACTTCAGCAAACTCTCCAGCAACAGATGGATTTTTTTGCTTGTATTAACCTTTGTTACCCTTCTGATGCAAGGAAATTCACGAATCCACTCGTCAAAAAGGACTTTTTACTGTGTTTCCCCTCGCTTGCTATGTGTTTCTATCCGGAGAAATGTCACTCACTATAACTGAGTGTTACGCAAGTGGCGACACATTTAGTCATCGTAAATTTGGGGCGTAAGTCGTGGAGTAACGGTCCCTAGAGTATCGGCCTCTTGACCCATTGGCATTCATTATGAGCAGCGGGGTTCGACATCCAGAGCTGCTTCATTGACCCAGTACCCGCCTAGCCCGAGGTAGTCAGTCCCAAGATCATCCGTAAACAAATGAGCTACTCCACGAACGGATTAGGCAATGAAAGAGATCCTTCTCATTCGATTGGGAGAAAATGAGGGATAGCCGGGGGTAATGAGGTCTAAATGAGGTCCATGTACCCGAATGTCGATGGTTGCGCCATGAACATCAGCGTCGGTGAAGATAAAGCTGCAAGCCAAACTTTCGTCACTGAGTGCAGTAATGTGAAGCTCAGATAAACACTTTTAGCAAAAAAGGAATCCACCGTGGCTAAGGAACGTCGCTAGGCCAAAATAACGGCAACGATATTTGTATGAGATATTAGTTACGATATGAAACAGGAAAGCGTGGGCGTGATTTTCCTTTTAAAGTATTGCTCTTTTCCGTGACTTTCAAGATCCTGGAGGCATAATGCTTAAAATTTAAATCCGCATGGTCGAAATTAAAGACGAAGAGAGTGCAGCGCTTGAGCAGTCCAAAAATGTGGACTGTAGTCTATGGTTTCAAATTATCGCATGTGTTTATATCTACAGAGAAAGTATTCCAGGATTCAAATTCGATTACAAGTAGCGTTGCAGGCCATATAATCAACCGGATCGATAGTGATTCGCCGGAGATTTCCTGTTCTTCTACAGGAAAACGGGTAAACGGTCGTGAGCATTTATTGCTCAAATCCTCAAAATTTAAACAGTGGACGGTTCAACGTCAAACTCCTCCAAATTTGAGCCAAATCCAAAAGAGCAAAAAAAGCTGTGATCTTTACGACTATTCATGATCTAGTTTTCTTGAAAAGTTACTCTGAGAACTCAAAGCAGCTGTTCTTAGCCTTGTTTCACGTTGAAAATAAGAGAATCCGTTCCAACGATTTCATGTAAACAAAATTTCGTAATATTACGCAATCCCGAATCGGATAGCGGTTGATCATTTTTTTGCAGTACTAGCAGAAGATGTTCTTCATGAGACTTAGAGTGGTAAACTTCAAATTTTCATCCTTTTAACATCAAAGAAATTGTCAGGTTAGCTCAATTGCCTCAGGCACACCCACTGGTGTGAATCCGCAACCACACAACTACAAAGTGAGTATCTATGTAGTTGTGTGCAGGGTGATACAATCACAGTGCTCCACTGGGAATTATGAAATGAAATTAGTCAACAATTTATTCGCCAGGAAAGTAAAAGTTCGCACCTCAGTGAGAGCAGCTCAGTTTCCAGTTCTGGCCATACGATATAAAAATACAGTATCTTATGTTGATGGAATAATTGTTGAAATTTGAATAATTGATAATTTTGAATTTAATTTTGATAATTTTGAATCTTATTCTCATTATTATTCGGGGCTTAGTATTCGATTTCATAAGAGATGGTGAGGTTGGCGAACTTAAAGTGCACGTCGTTCCTGCACGGCTTGTAGCTGTAACGCCCACACAGTCATCTTGATTAAGAATTCGCTACCTCAGTCCCCGCTTCTCATCCTACCGATGAGGTCATTCAGCGCTGTTCGTCATGTCGATTGGTGTCCATGGCGACCTTTGTTGATTCAAGGTAATTCACTCGTATGCACTGACATAGTCTGTGATATCCGGTGACATGCTCGAGCATATCGAACGGAACACAACATCTTCCTGCCGACAGCAGCGTGTTCGAACTCGATCGTCGTCCGGGGATGTGCACCCCACTCCGGTATTTGGAGTCCTTCATTTGGTTCAAGGATCTTCGGTAACAGTAGCCATCAACATAAGCGATAATCCGTCAATCGACGCAGGTCAAGTGTATCACATCCGGGGCTGAACTGACCGCTGATCAAAACAAACACAACAAATAAGAAAGTCAAATATGACGGATTTTTGGGCTTAGCTGTGAAGGCTGGGCATTTCTTACAGTGTGTAGATTGTCCAAGAAGGTATCAGAAAATAATTCGATGTATTTTGATGTTTTGACATGAGTTCAAAAGAGGAATCTAAATCCAGAGAGCGATTGATCAAAGTATGGAGACCCAAAGACGGTAGTTACACAATAAAGGTAGAACGATTGAATGGAATGGGACAATTACAAACGTTCCTCACTTTATTTACCGTGAAAATAATCATGAGAATAAAAGCGTTATGGCTTTAAGAGAAGATCCCATTCATTCAAGATTCCAATTCGTGCACTGTTTTCACCACACAAATGTATCTTTCGAGTAACGCTCACAAATCTATAGAAATCTCTCAAATCTTCCTGTTAATGTAGTTATGGGCCATTTTTCATTTTTTCCCTGAGTAGGTCATTTTCCCTTGAATATCTATCATTCGAGCACCATTTCTTGTTTGGCAAATTCCTCCCCTTTTTAAGAAGAATAAGATTAGTTTTCCATGATGCTTCCATTCAGACTTCCACGACCCCTCAATGACAGACGATTTGTGGCCTAACATGCAAACACATCTATACCACCTGCTCCAATAATCTCGAAGGAATAGACTGCACCGAGATAAGATTGCGGTGAGGAGCTGAGTAAAGATTTCCAGATTGATCTGCCATAAGAAGTGTACAGTCGTGTCAATAATCGCTGGTTCTTAAAGGTTATCGAATTATTCAAAAAATCTACTTGTTCCTCCTCTACAAATCATACAGGAAAAAGAAGTTCTCTACGAAAAAAAACTGAAATACTTGCAGAGTACTAGCATTCTGGATTAAGACATAGAAATTATATTTATGATTACTCTCTCGGTTTCTCAGTGTGAGTCAAAATGACAACCTCTCCGTTAATGAAACAGTGCCAAAAGGCAGTCTTAGTCTCGGGGTGTCTGATGCTTCTAAACAATGAATAGCGGTGACCCCGTCCCCAGCGGAGAGTCACCCATAAAACAGCGCAAAAATGTGGAGCGGAATGAGGTTGACCTTTTCGCTTTTTACCCCTACGAAAAAACCTGTTTCCCCAGGACAACAACTAGAGGAACGTTCCCAGCTTTAGTTATGATCCTCAGCGTAGCGCTCGATTGCAATCCGTGGGGTATATCCACTCAGTGGCGCAAATCAAATTCTGCTTCGAATCATAGATAGCCCCGATGTATGTCGCCATGTCCGCGTAAATGCGCTGCTGAAGAGGTTGAGAAGTCCAATTTCGCAGCTACGGGTGGGTTGCTAGGTCATCAGTCAAATTACAACGAGCAGCGAATAGAAATGGAACGAGAAGAGTGAGAACTTACGACACTGAGTCCTGGAAGTATCTTGGATGGAAGATTGAGAATTCGATTTTGTTGTTTTTTCTAGTTAACTGATAGGTTCTTCCAGACCTTTCCTAACACCACCCCCGAGACTCACTTTCTAATGGGTCATTCGTGGTGCAGCTGTCGTTTTCCCTTACTATCAGTGATGCATCTAATCCCATTATGCATACGCGTACTCCTACGTACCCTAGGATTGCTCTGCGCCTCCGTACGACACGGGCTATTTTCCAGCGATGCAGCTGATCTCCATATGGTGTTCCTAACGTCTGCGCGAACGGATATTTGTCAAACAAAGACTGCTCGTTTTCGATGAACTTCTCGCTCAGCAACGCACTCTCTTCCTACTCTTCCCTGGTTTCCAATTCTTAAGCCACACACGAATGATACATGCTTGGATACAAAGATCGACGGCGATAACACTTACTCGGTTCATTCTATCGAAAAAGCAAGAAAGCTCTATGAGAAACTGCGTCGGGAAGACTTCGGAGAGAGCTCCTAAACCCTCGCCGGATCTCCGCGCAAAGTCCCAAAATGACCGATGATCTAGACGCAGGGATGATATGAGTGTGTGAAGATGTTTGATGAATTGCGCTTTCATTTGTCGGTAATGAGCCGCCTTCCGTACGCAGCTTTCAGACACAGCACACAGATTAGCATATGCTTCTCCATTCATGTGTCCACCTCATACATTATCAATTATGGAAAGCTAACGACAGCTAGATTGTCTCGTGGATGGCTTGCAGGTGAAATGTCCTTTGAGGCTTGTGAGAGAGTTGCAGCGAGAAGGCTTAATCAGCCATAGTATGCAATTTTTCCTGGATATCAGCTTGAGGAAAGTGCAAAGAATGATCGAAAACTACTGTCTAACTAATCTGCTCCATCTTAAATAAATAATTTCAAGTATGGTTAAGAGGATCAAAGAGAAAGAGAGCTAAAGAAGAGACCGAAGAAGAAATACAACGAGGGGTGAATTTTGCAGAATTTTACAGAACACACAGAAATTAGTGGCATATTCATATATCCTAGACATATAAACCTTGATTTAGTTGATGTCGGAGCAGAAAAAAGGAATCAGAACGAAAATAAAAATGCTGAAATATACAAACAGAAAAATGCGGTGTTATCTTCGTTCAAAAACTCTTTCGCTGATCGCTTTGCAAAACCGCGTGAAAACCTGATCATATGTTCATTAAGGGGGAAAAGAGGTTATAATCTCCTAAAGGAAGCTCAAAAACCATGTATCCTAAGATCTTTAGAGGAAACAAATTTTGTGAGTTTTGTAAGTACCAACCAATAAAAGTGTTTTATCATTTTATAGCCGTAGTTTCACAAAACTAGGTTTGAAAAAGACAAGAAACAACGATGCGGCTCCTGAGAAAGACTTCGCAACATTTTTCCTTCTCCCAAACGTAAGGGATTTGTTTGCTGCACTTTCCCTTCGTGAACTAGTAATATGCGGGCGTACAACCGCAATCGGTCGTCCTCTCATGCACTCAAATGGCTCGACGCCAAAACTGACAGCTCCCGTCACTTATAATGCACTCATGAAACGAGAAACTACCACCCGCATGACATCAATAAAATCCTGGACACTTCTCTCGGAACGGAATCAATAACATAAATCGGGAAAAATGAATTCTTACATTTCTTTTTCCCCTCGATTTCGATCGTTTCGGAGAGTTCGTGGGTCTTCTCGAAATTCAACGACTTTGTTACTTTCACTGTGCCGTCGGGTAGAATGGTGAAGTGCTCCCTGACTATTGGCGCTGCTTGGATCCGCTCGCCATTATGTAGGGGGATTAGCTGAAATTTGAATTGCAAAGCGGTTAAGCTAATTTGAGCCGAGGGAGAAAGAACAACTACGCGATAGGACAAAAAAAGCATGCTAATAAACTTGCGAGTAGTGGGAGAAATTTGGTTACGGGAAACTACGAAAAGTGCATACCTTTCTGAAAAGTTCTTTGGTGTTTTCTCTAACTTTTACTACCACGGCTTCGGAGAGTTCTCTTCTCTGGCGACCTGAACTCTTAACCGATTCCCCTTTTTTCTTCTCGACCAACACTGTCACTGTCGCTATCGATTCCTGAAAATTCCCCTCAAATCAGCATTCACAAACAACCGTACGCTGCAAAAGTCACTGTTTTACGAGTTTTTGATTGGTTCTATTCAAAAAATGTTGAATGATGAACATTCAGGGAAACTTTGGAAGGAAATTCCGCGATACAAAAAAATATGCAACTTCCCGATTGAATTAATAGCGGCGGAATTTCAACGGATCCAATAAATTGCGAACAAAAGCATTCGGAAGCGTGAAATTCAAGTTCTAAGGCACTCTAAGTATATAACGCAGGAAATAAGCTTCAGATTAAATTGATATATTCTTATTCCCTGTGGGGTGGAAAAAAAATGAGGGAATTTACTATTGCTTTTTCAGATTCCTTATTATGTGACTTCTCGATCAGCGTCACCTGTGGCAAGTGCACAGAACAGCTTTTTTTCTTCAAACACAACTATATCATTTTTGAAAAAAATCATTTAATTAAGAATTATTCATCACCTGGCCAATGCGATCCCTTGCCACAACTCTCAGCTCGTACCTTCCAGGAACCACATTTGATGTCGTGTAAATGTCTCCGGAAAAGGGTGCAATCTCAAATGCTGAGTAACTCTGCTGTAGACTGTACTGCACCAATCGTTTTGCGCTCCTAAAATTACTTTATAAAACAAACCTTGAAATAGCTTAGTCGTAGAGGTTCTCTTCCACATGAGCGATCATTTCCTCTAAGTAAATTGTTTTCCCCCGTGCTGGGTGGTATCAAAATTAGCTGCAGTTATCGTCGTCGGCGTAGCTTAATCTCATTGAGTATCGAGAGCGCGAAAACAACATGAAGCCTATTCATTAGTACGAGAGGACATCATCCTCTGGGCAGTGTTCCCGGCTCGGTCAACCCTTCTGTTCGATGATTATGTAAAGAAATGGAGAGTGCTTCTTTCGCTGCGCGTAATTGCTCCCCAAAGAGAAGCAGCGCCAAATGGCAAAAAGAATTTGAATTCCGCCATTGGAGGGAGGAATCCACAAAAAATGGGGTTCGGTCGATGAGAGGCGAATCACAAAGACGAATCACGATGGCTGACATTCGCTGTGAAATGTTAAACGCAAGATATGGACTACATATGGCATTTCTTGTGTTTTCTCTGTATGTAGCTCGAATGTAGCTAAGATTTCAACCCCCTCTACACCCCCATCCAAGATTAGAAACATGCGCAAAGATCGGTTACGGTAATAGTGAGCAAGTACGTTTCAGTCCTCTCAAATAGGTACCGTAACTCATAATACTGTTTCTTGCACTAACAACAGACGCAACGCCAACGCATGTCGTGCGTAGTGCGTTCATTCGTACGGTAGTAAAATAAGTACGTGCTAAACAAAAGGCGGTAGGAAATTGTATGCTAACTTTTTTCAGGATTGGGGTTCGAGAAGAGATCAGAGGGAACAAAATATATTCAAAAATGCTTCAAAGAAAAGACACTTTAACTTCTCTTGGGAAATGGGAAAATCACATTAAAATAATCAGAAGATTAAAAAGGATTAATGAAAGGTGGTGGAAGGGTTTTTTTTTTCAAAAACATACCTTGCATTAACCCTCATAACAATCGAATTAGCACTAAGCTGGCCAATTGTTGTAAAATAATGAGATGCGTCGAACTTCGGTGGCTCCAGAGCAGCCTCTTGCACTAGGATAGTCACTTTGCAATTTCCAATGTCACGTCCAGACTCAGTAAATGCTCCGAGATAAAATTCCATCCTATCCAGCCCTCGGCTTTCTAGCACATCAGACAACTGGATCTGAAATCGTTAAATTTTCCTCTTCTGCCGGCGAAATGAGTCGTGAAAGAGAACGAACCGATGCGAATCCCCGTCCTTTTGTGTCCTCCCCGCTGATTATTGTGATTGGAAAGCCGTCTATTGGGGAGACGGGAGCAAATCGGACCGTCTGTGTTGTCGGCAGATCTTTGATGGTAAGCGGTCGGGAAAACAGCAGCAGCGAACCGTTTTCTGTTTTCTCCGAGATCGTCGTTTTGTAGTGATCCAGATAGAATTTGTAGGGGCTGCGGCGACAAATACAATAAGTGGAGGGGAACAAAATTTCGGAAAATTCTCGAAAGGCTCAGAATTCGAAAGAAAAGTTTGATTAACTCTTAGAAGAAAAGAAAAAGCGGCGTGAATGGAAAATAGAGTGGCACGACAGTTAGGAAATTCCTTTTTGAAATAGCAGGTTCAAAACGTGGTCACACTAGGAAATGTCTGAAACTAAGGAAGTGAAAGGAGATGCTACCCTAGGTCCTCGATTTTTCCATTAAAAAAGACTAGCAGCTTCTATATACAGTTACATACACGCATAATCTTGTTTAGACGAAAGTCATAAAATAAAATACCTGTCAGCAATTTCGATATAGATTGATATCACCCTTTGGTAGATGTCATGAGTGGCCATGACGTACAGAGGGAAGCGAATAACGTTCCCTGGCATAGGGCGAGTTGTGATAACCTGAACAACCGTAACATCTTCTCTAAGAGATACTTTTTCAGAAAATGAAACTGGTAAACAATCGAGTAATTGCAAACAAAAACTTTATTTGTGTCTTCCTAAGACCGATAGAGGGAAATGAAAAACAGATAAAAAAAAAGATGAAGGAAATGACCAAAAAAGTAAGTGGGAAAAAGTGTCCGATAATTGAGAACGTTACCTACTACAATTGGGGTCAAAACTATGCTTACAAAACCGGCACTGGACTTGAATTTCAAAAAAAGGAAAGTTAGCGGCAACCGTTTATTCAAATACGTACCTGACCGAAATCATTGATGGAAAAAAGGCGGAAGTAGGGCGAAGGTAGAATGCTAAGGATTTCATCGTCGCCGGCTAAAAACGAATGTCGAAGATCGGCGACAAGCCATCCGACAGCCGCATCTTTTCTCACTACGAAGGTAGAACGCTGAAAAAATGTAACCAATGTTGTAAGGAGCTAAATTAGTAAAAAAAAAACCGTATTATATCCTGAAAACCACGACATTCGCCCTTTTTCGTGCTTCAGAGTCATTTTTTAGAAGAACCCAATAGTAGCGCATGAAGCACCATTAGTGGCAAAGACCAAAATAAAAATAAAAAGATCTGCCATAAAATTTGAATTAAACCACTTCCTTATTTTAGTTTGCACTAAAAAGGCCTGATTCGTCCTTTTTCTCGTGAATCCGTGTTTTTATGATAAAATCCAGTTCTAGGAGCTTTGCAGTAGTTATCCACGCTTTTTCGAAGCCGTTGCTTGCCAACGTCGCTCTAGGCGTTCAACGAAGCCCCGCTTTATACGATGTTTGTCCGCGGCAACGGAAATTCGTGTGCCCTAAGCGATCGCGGTGTATCATTTACGGATACCGGATGTAGTTCATCTGATGTGCCGTAGCCATTTTCGGCGGTGTAGGCATCTCAAATGGCCGTATTTGATGCGTAAAAACGGCATCGATTCTGCACTCGGCTAATCGGGAACACCCTCTTTAGGAGATGAATAGCCATTTCGCACGCAATGACAGGAGACGAGTGTGGAGATATTAATACGTCACAAACGTTGTCACCCTCTGACAATGCGGACACGGCAACAGATCAAAGGTCGGCAAAGTTTCGTCCGTCAAAAGCAGAGGAGCCCGTGCTACCTTCAGCCTTTCGGGAAGATTCGATGCCGTCTAGCCCTTAGCATCATTGTAATTCAATATTGCATTGCAATATGCGCAATACTGCGTGGACACAGCGTCAAGTATTTTGGCTGCGCTCCACGCGTTCCCTGATGAAGTGCACCCTTATTGCGTTGGCAACACTTCCTAAGAGCTTCTGGGTGCAAACCAACTGGAATAGGAATGGATGTGCCGGGAACACCTAGGAATCGGAAGTAGGATTGCAAAAGGGGACGACGATAGGAAAAATTAATCACTTCAAGGCTGAAAAATTACAGCACACTCCAAGTCGTCTAGATATCCGTAAGTTTTTACGTTCGCCTGCTATAGACATCCTCGAAAATCTGTCCTAACGAAATTCGATGTTTCGTAGAACGCCGAATATTCTGTGTGAAGATAAATTATTAAATTTTCCCTCTGCAGCTGCCTCCATCAGAATCGCACTAGGAAATTCGTACGAATCCAGTGAGAATGTAAGAAGATAAGCCATTTCAATATCGTTAGAATTTTCATTTTAGGCTACAGCTTCCACATTAGATGCAAGCGCTTGCCGAAATCGGAAAAAATCACATAAATCCTATCATCCACTGAAGTCAGTCGCCTAGTTTTCGTATAATAATGCCAGCGTATAAAGTGCATAGAACCAATCCATTTAAAAATGAGAATCTATAAACATATTAAGTTTTTCTTACAATGCAACAATGAAAGTGGGTATATGCATTATTTGAAACTTCCAATGTTTGTCAAAAAAAAAAGAGATGAAAGTGAAATTTTTGGTTTTGTCGACTTCAGGCGTTCAAAAAAGCGAATAGAGAATTTAGGAGGAACAGAAAGTTTTAATCAAAATAATTGCAGACAACTAAGAATCGCACTTCCAGATCCATGCACATCGTTTGTTACAGATTCAAATGTTATAAGAGCTTTTTAATTTTGCCAAAGACCAATATACAGTTGGTTTATCTTTAATAAACGTTTCTCGGGAGAAATTCTAGCAGCTCCAATACTTTTTAAAACCCGATGAAAGTGTTTCCTTCATTTTCTCCTCCTTGTTTTTTGAGGATATTTTTCTTCTGAGAGCTGCTCAGTGAAGGGGAGCATCTATTATGCTACAAATAATCATCACCATTTCCACTTATAGTTCATAAAGTTTCGGTACAGCACTAATAAATTAATGAATCTCGCCAGATGCAGCTCATGCCAATTTGCATCAGTACACGACTGTCATAGAGGCTCATTGTCCTTTGAACATTTCGGCCTCGTAAATAATAGGAATTTCCCTTAATCCAATGGAACAGTTTGCCACAAGGGAAATGGAAAAGTGTAATTTCGAAGAAAAACTGTCCAGTGATAGTTCCGTGTGGTAGGGTTTTTTTAATCGGGATCTGAAGCGGTGGTCCTTTTCCTGTCAGGAACTACTACATCTGATCAGTGTGATCCCGAATATCCTTGACATGCGATGTCATTGATTAACTCGACCTCGTCTTCACGGCTATAATCATACAATGAAGAAAATCACAAACAGCGTGCACGTGGCAATTACAGAAAGTCGTCGCCCGAATTGGCACCCCATAATCGATCGGATTGCCGTGACGCCAATCACCAACGGGGTTCGCGGATCCCGTCTGCTGCGCGCAGTTGCGCGCTGAGTCGGGATGAGATCGGGAGCCGTAAACGCTTCGTAGACAATACGTTAGCTATCGCTTTCGGCCGAAGTAATCACTCTGAGGCATTGTCCGCTGAAGGCGGTGCGCCGCTTTGATCTACGGAGTTCTCACATTCCCTGCATGCGCAACTTGCATGGTGCAAAGTGTGAAAATGGAGGAGAGACGGGCGACGATGACGGGAGCCCGAGAAAACGACGCAAAACAAATCAGAGGCGTAATTAAAGACGAGAAAACTAGTCTAGCACATGAACTATGTAAGATTCGCATGAAAAATTTACAAAAAAAAAAAACGAACATCCACTACCAAATGATTATGCACTTCTATGAAGCGAATGGAGGGCAGATCGAAGAAATAACATGACTTCAGTCTGAAACCATTCAGTTTCTCCGGAATAAAATATTCCTCAAATGTGTGGTTTCGGCTAGCAGTGAGGAGACTCTCAAAGACATTTTATGAGCGCAACAAGTCAATTTTTTAAGGTAACTCCATCTTTCCTCTTCACATCTCAAGCTTACTAACATTGTAATGGTTAAAAAAAGACAAATGTTCTTTTTTCATTTGCATTAACTAAATAGCTAATAGCTATGACATCAAAAAAAAAAAAAAAAAAACAAAGAAGAAATGAAAAAAAAAACATTTTTCGTAGCAAGCCCCACGAAAAAAAAAACATTTAAACTCAGCCACTTCATGCCCGAATAGTGCAAGTGATCCAGTAAATAGCTCTCATTAATAAACAATGCAGAGTTTGGCTTAAAAAAAAAACCAGTGATATTCAGCGAAAGAAGGAGATGACTATAGTTTTTCGGTAGACCAAAAGCAAATATCAGATAATTAGCAGCAATCCCTCTCTTTGTGCAAATAATCCTATTTACATCCTATTCCTACTAGGAACTATTCAATAACTTCAAAGCACACTTTCCTAGCACCTTCACTCATCAACAATAAAGATTTCAGGCTTCAAAGTCCCGCTTGTGCGTAAAAAGCAGTTTATCTCCATGTCGCTATTTGTGCTCCAAATGAAAAAAATCAAGGAAAAAGCAAATAAAAATGAAATTACCTCAGTGAAAACTCCAGAAAATATACAGTGTAGTAATAGTAAACTAGCTAATTCGACTGCCATGTCAGCCTACAGCTTCCGCCAGCTCAAAGCCCCATCGGCCCGGAAGTTCTGGAAAAACAGAGTGATGTGGAGTTCCCGCCGATAAGACGATAATATCCTGCACATGAAGCAATCCTGGTTCTCAGAGGAATACAAGTCCTCGAAAAGCCTTCATGAGATGAGGTGGGTAGAACAATGAGGCTGGCACGAGAAGAAAAATCTGCGGAGAAAGAAAAAAGAAATTAGTGGCGCGTATGCGGACATTAATAGTACAACGGCTGGCTATCAGGAAAAAAATCCAGAACTCTGTCTGTGAAAGGACTCGTTGAGTCATCAAATAATTGGCTACGGGAGCTTGAGTAAGTGTAGTCGGAAAGTGGACTCTAGGCCTTCTCCGTCCGTCCGGCGATCGAATTGCTCAGCTCTGAGCGCTCTAATTGGGTTCTAGTGCGGCACGACGCTCGGTTACAAATCCTCCGTTCTTCAAAACGTCTGTCTGTGTGCACTTAACGTTGTGCTCATCATTCACGGAATTCCCCGAGATAATGTTTGCTCTCAAACAAAATCGTAGTAGCCGTCACCAAACGGCGCATAATGAATCCTCAAATAATCTCGTGTGGAAATACGTGGTAAATAGCTCACACCCAGATTTTTCTAGGATGATTTTATAAAAAGATATATCACTCTACGTTTCCAGATGTACGCAGTTCTATGAACAGTCATGTAAAGAGAAAGAGTTCACCCTTTTGATGGGCATAGTATTTTCTTAGTTCCAGATTTTTTCCTAACCATGAAAAATTGTTTGCAGCTTCAAGAGATCAACTCAAGGCACGTACAACACTTCTTCGCTGCGATTTTTCATCACACCTAAGACATCATAAGGCAATTTGACTTTGCAGTATAATATGCATAGGAAAAATAATGAAAACTGTTTAAAAAAGTGAAAAGTGCAACAAAACTAAAAACAACCCGATATGTAGGTAGAAAATATGTATTCTACTCTTGAACACACAGAAAGTTTTGCGATCAATACACTTAACAAATGTTCCAACCACATAGATCGGCTTCAGAAATTATTATAAAAATAACTCCCTCTATAACTATTGTAACAACTAAGAGCGAAGGAAATTCCCGATTTTCTAGCTGAAATATTCCGCACTAGCACTTATTTCTTAAATAAAAAATGATAAATAACATAGATGTAAAATTTTTGTAGAAAAAAAAGGTTCCAAATAGAATAAGAAGTTGGAAGGGTCTTTTAATGACCACCTGGTGCGCTAATTTAGTGAACCGCAGCATATTTATTGGCAATAAGTTCCACTTCAAAACGTAATAACGTCCACAAGAAAACTATAACTTCACTGAAGTACAGCTGTAATCTTGTTTCGAGAAGCAGCGCCCGAAAACCATGGGACGCCTCGGTTTTATCTTACAAATGACAATTTTCAAGCCGCTTGAATTTAAAAAAAAAACAACGACGAAAGAACGAATTGTACTGGATCAATAGCATCTAAATCAAAGGCAGGTACTTAGCTGGAATGAGAGATGTTGCCACATTCTTTTCCTCGTGGAACTTCTTTTGGAGAACTTCAGCGATTATGTGGAAGTTTCGTATTATTTCCCAGAGAAAAATGCGGTGTGCCGTGCTTGAAAAACCACCCTTGGCTGGTGTTATTAGGCGACATTTGTTCACAGCTCTGCGTTTACACGAAATTTTCGCTCTAAAAAACACTCTTTATCCCGGAAGAAGAAAAGCCCAAAAACTCAGCCGTTACTTTGAATTAAACCAATAAAATTTCTACTCGAGTACATATTCCACGAGGATTCGTCGCTGCCTGTCGCATCTTCTCTTATGACTCGAGTACGAACGAATAATTTATGGTGTCGAATGAATGTTTCACCGAAATAGTGGTGGATCGAAGAGGAGCAAAATGCGCGCAAAAAAAAAGAAGAAAAAACGAGGACAAAAATAGCTGTAAGGAAGACGAATGCAAGCAAATGTTGTTGGAATTGATCTGTGGCTGGACACACGCCCGTACGCGGTAATGAGTTCTTTTCTCACGTCGACAAAATCCTAGTCGAGCTAAAGGGAACGAGGATCAACGATGAAAGTGAGGCGAGGGAAGAGGTTTATATTTCGTTTTCGCAAATGAGAGGCTAGTTCGAGACCTGCTCAAGAAAGAGAAAAGAGATAAGAAATGGGGAAATGATCGGAAGATATTGAAAACTGCAACAAAAACAAATGCAGTGTGTCGCTTAAACAAGAATAGCGGAAGACTTTAATTTTGAATTTAACAAAGACAAGGAGCGAATTTTCGGTTAAAAGGGTTCTTGGATCATTTTGAAGAAGCTTTACAGAATTTAATGGATAAGCACCACTGCTATTAAGAACATTAGACATAGTCCAATCCAGGAACACACCAGAGTTGATTTTGTGTTGCGAAGAGAAACTGGCAAAAGGATTAGCCATTTCAGGAAATAATTGCGCACATAATCGAAAATTGTACGTAGACGGTTTTTTTTTCTTGAACGAACGCCGACGCTGAAGCATAAAACGACACCCACATTTTCTTAACACAAAGAAAATACGTTCCAAACGACGTATTACCATGTTTTTATGAATTCTATGTCTAAACAATGGATAAATACTCGAAACAAGCGAGCGGAGCGTGGAAACCGTTTCGTATGAGCGTCGAAAGCGCTGGAATCGTGAATTGCACAAATGAACTCCTCGAGAAAGGACTGGAGATTTCAATAATATTACGACTTAAGGTTCCACATAAAAGTCTAAGAGGATAAGGATAAAAAAGATTATTAGTATGTACTAAAGTACTGAGTTAAAAGCGATATTCTGAAAATATTCTGCGGAACGAAAGAAAACACCAGGAATGATGACTTCTGCTAGTGATGTCGTATGTGCACGAAGTAAATCCACTCCGGAGAAGACAGCGAGGTCGTGGACACCCGGCTTGTAACCGCAGCGATGCGCTCCAACGCTAATCCTCCTCCTGACCAGTGCCAGGAGGCGTGGCCTCCAGCACTGCTCGCGCGCTCCATTTGTGGAGTCGCGAAGTCGGCCCGAGCCCGGACGCCGCTGTCCGACCCCAGCTGACTGGATATGAAGCAATTTTCGCATTAATTGCTCATGAACATAGGCTTAGCCAATTAAATTTTCCGCTTCCGATCGTTTGATGAGCTTGAGGTCCCAGAAGGAGTTCACGTATTACGTGCCCAATAAACATCAGACGAGCAAAGTTGTGCAAGTCCTGAACTACAGTAAAATTTTCATTGTTTTGATTGCCAAAACAGCATAAGAGCTGGTAAATCTAGCAATCACCAATTTACAATGTTTTCCATTACTGTAGTTGGGCGGTTGGCCGTCGATAGAAATGTGTTCAGAAGGCAAGTACACTCAGCACTTTGAGTAGCACTTACGCAGGGACTGATAGAGAAACGAAGGGCCCATCAGAACCTCTATCTAACACCTTGAAATCTATAACAGGTACCAAGAAAAACCTGCTGGTGTTCTTGGTACTTGTTATAGATTTCAAGGTGTTAGTTAGAGTTGGTTCAATAGAACCAATAAACCTACTCAGACAAGTGCTCAGGAAAAAGTCAAGCAACTCCTGGTCTTTGTTTTAGAGCTGAACGAAATGAGAGATAAATTTCTGTACGAATGAATGGTCCAAAGCTGGCTGGAGGCTGTGGAGGAATTAAAGAGATTCTGTGATCGCTCTCGAACTTCGAATAGTATCGAAACGGCTAAACTCTGATGTTGAGATGTAGGGATCAGTTATTCCAATCCAACAAGATTCAAGACGTAGAAGAATCATTTCCATTCTTTTTTCGTCCTTGGCAAGAAGATGGATGTGTGCAGTTTTTGCAATGAATCCGTAACAGAAGCTTCTTTACTTATGCATAGGAGGAACTTTTCACGCAATCCCCTGTGTTTCAGTCACATTTAGAGTTAACGGGGAGAATAAAGCGAGCAATGTCTGCTTCGGAGAATTTTTTACTCGTTCCTATGCTGTTATACTTTGCAAAATTACACAGAATTTCTAATTTCTAGATACTCAGAGTGCTCTCGAAAAATGGAAAAAATTGAAAAAAAAAGTATTCGATAATTTGAGAAAAAAAATCTTGAGAAATCCTTAGATTCTTTGGAGTGTTCCAGACCATCTCCTCTGAAAAAGCATCGTAACGTTCGTCAATGGAGATTATCTTAACTTTGTATATTTTGGAGGTTATTAGGGCTACGTCTGTTCTTGACGCAGCGGTAACTAATGAATGAGAAGCAGTTCCTAGAGAGAACGGATAGCTTAGACTTTTCTTCGTTTCTTTCCTATTTTCAAAGAGAATTCGATGAACGAGTGCTGGGCAGATTGGCAGCTTCTTTTGGAAATGAGCAATTGTTCCCATCGACACGCTATGTTAAAGAAAAACGGAAATTTCTCAGGAGACAACGGAACTTTTGTCTTCAACCATTCTCTACTGGCTTTTTTGGGATTACCCTAAAAAAGACGCAACAACCTCCAGAAAACGCTTTCAGAATTTTTGAAGAGCAAACTCTTATTGTTTACTTTGTAAAGAATTAATCTTCTGATTATCTATGCCTTTCGCCATCTTCCTCCGTCTAACTTTAAAAAGCGACTCGTTATAGAAACGACTGAGAAATAAAGGGTGCGGTTTGTTTAAACAAAAGGACTTAATTTCTTCCTCAGACAAAAAGTGGTGGAACGTTTGTTATCGTTCTCAATCGACTTTGTGAGCAGCTGATGTGCTCCTATATGAGGATGAGGAACAAACAGAATCCTCAATGGAAGAACAGCATGTAAATTATTAACAGTGTCTTCATGACATCTAATACTTTGTGTCTTTTCTGCACTACTATCTGTCTTCGTTTCAATTACTTCTTTTCGGCTAACCTGCCAATCACAACTTCTCTACCAGAAACAGAAAACAGCATAAGTATTACTAGGGGACGAAAAAGTGCCACCGAAAAAAAAGCCCTTTCTGATGAGTAGTTAAGGCTAAAAAGGAGCAATTCAAGAATCGGCTAATGCTCACTTTTTGTCCACCGCTAGTGACGTTCTATTTAGCTATTAAATGTTCTTGTCGTTCTTAGAAGTAAAAAAAAAGCGGCCGGGAAACGATCGATAAAAGTGCGCCAGTCCTCAAGTTTAGTTGTACTACTTTTCTGAAGTAGTACAAGAAGAATAACCATGGGAAAATGCTGGATATACTAGAACAGTTCCAAAATCAAGAGTTAAGGTAGGGAAAGTCAAATGTTTGTTCAGGACTAGAAGTAGCAACTTCAAAGAGCGGCGATCTTACAAACTGCCTTCTGATTTCTGTCTAGTTTAGCTACTCATTGAAGAAAAGCCCAAGTTCGGAAGCTTCCCAGCGCGCTGTCCTTGAAAATATTTCAGCTGTCATCAAAATTTGAAAGCGAGATGATCAAAATCTGAAAATGGGCGTAAGTATTTCCATCCAAAGTTTTCTAGTTCAGAAAATTCCACTTCTTCGCCCATAATTTGCCCCGGCTCTTCTCGTGGTTGTGCGCTTCAAAGTAGATGAATTTCATCTTTTCCAAATCGGCCTCTACATTCTTTCTTTCTCATGACTAAGAAGGTCCGCGACGCGTCTGCCGCAACGTACTTCCTCCTCATTCCTCAGTGATTTGAGTGCGCATGCTATATGTTTACTACATACCATTCTCAAGCATAACAGTGTAGTTTTTTCGCCGCCTTTGACTTTTCTGCAGATACCCATTCATTTTGAGATGCTGTAATAAATCGAAGAAACTGGTTGTGGGACGTAGCGGTTCGGATCCCCTCTCTTTCAGTTCACTCTGCTAAGAGAGTAGCGTATTTCTGCAAACTCACTGAAAGAGTGTCTTTTTTCAGGAATTGAGGATATACTCAACATTTTACAGAGAGTAATCCGCGGGAATAAGGTGGAACAGAAGCGCGCTCCGCCATAAAGTATAAAATAAACAAAAATAGAAGTGGAAATATCTCTATCATTATGTATGCCGGCTTTATGAGATCCCAATCTTTTATCCCAATACTTTTACGGTATTATCCTTCAATGGAAACAAAAATTCTTCTTGCAGTTCGCAGCAGAATTCGCAAAGCAGTGTGATCTGGGCACGATATTATCAGAAAACTTCGACTTTTAATGTAACTTCACATGAGCGATCACGCAACCGAAGCAAAAGGTGGTGTTGTTCCCAACCACCCAACGCTGACTGCAAAGTTATCATCATAGTGCCGGCCCCGAACGCAGTTAAAGGCATCGCCCCACGAATCTGTGGTAGTACGAATTTCAGGTGGATTATCCGTATACGGGGACGTAGATTATGGGGAGAAGGGTGTTTCCATCCATGTCTTCCTAATTGCCGTAAAAAACGGCCCGGAAGATACGGCTTCGAGCTCTCGGGGGAGTATTTTCTACGACGAGTTCGATTGGAGCGCGCCGCATCTTCCGGACCGTTTTTTATGGCAATTAGGAAGAAAGGGACGGAATCACACCCCTCTCCATAATCTACTACCCCGTATAAGAATACTCCACCTGAAATCCGTACCACCTCAGATTCGTGGAGTGATGCCTTTGAGCGATTGTCTCGCCGAGCACCCTGCCTGTCCGCAGGGTCTGCAAAGCAAGTAACTCGGACTGACCAACTGCGAATTTTTGCCTGGACTATACAGCACATCCGCAGTAGTAGTGAATGGTCGAGCAGCAGCACCGGCTACCATGATTGCATCGTCTTAGAAAAGTATATGAGTTTTTATCAGTATTTTTATTTTTCAGTCGAACGGCTGTGCCGCAGCTGATGAGAGCTACGTCTGCGCAGTCGAAACCTTCTCTGAGGTCACAAGAAGCCAACAAAGAATCTCACGTCTCCGCCGTCGATAAATTGACACCAGAGTTATAAGGAGGATACAGACACTAACCTGATACTCTTCTATCTTCTAGGTCCCGCAAATTACTTTGGGAAAGAGAAGTCTGTGTAAATGACTGGCGGGGGTAGAAGCGATCCCAAACGAAACGAATTGAGTCGTCAGAAGCATTCTAAAGTGAGTGATTGCCGGAAACATTATCCATTACTTCATCATTTTATTGTTCAACGTTGTCAATTGATTTCAGTGGTAGCATTTCATTATAGTCAACCATAACTGCATAAACTTTGCCCAAAATTCAACAGAAAGGACGCAACGCATCGATTGCGACACAACCTCTTACCCCGCTTGATTCTTCTGTTCAGCTGAAAGAGCGTCGCAGCCAGTTGCGCACAGTCTGAGGCGACTGTTGGTGGGACACATCGCATGGGACGGAGTGTTATACTAGCTGTTAACATTCAGAACAATGTTCACCTTTTCATTTTACTTCAACTTGTCTTACGACTTTGCTTTATGTCCAATCTCTGCTCCCAATTCTCTTCTCCATTGCATCCAAATAGATGCCAAAAGAAGGACGCAGCAACAATAATGGGAAGATGAGGCGTGAAATTGAAATTCCGGTCTTCATCACTCGAACAGTGACGCTGAAATTCCAGCTTATTTCCGATGTGTCCTTGCAGCATAACGCAATTTGAAACTCTGAAAAAGCCGTTATGGTAGACTAATTGAATAGGGAGAATGTTGTGAGTTGGATCCTCTTGGAAGTTGGTACTTACTCGTGCATCACGTACCTCTTGTCAGTTTGACTTTTACAGTAGTCTTTATTTCTCTACTTGTTAACTTAATCTCATAATACATTGTAACGAAGAGGTTTTTCCACGAAACCATCCACAAATCCAATAAGCTTTTAAGAACGATGCAATGAGAACTTAGAGGAGGGGCATAACGACATCGCAGATGACTACACATCTGTGAACAGCGAACCTCGTCCAGGTATTACCTCGACATGCCGAAACGAGAAACTCCTCTCAAGAGTTTCTTCGTCACTTCGTGATATTTCGCGACTAAAGGATCGCACACGTGGGCTGCGAAAGTTTGACAGCAGCTCTTATGATCTGTCAAACCCACTTCTCTCCTGGTATGACTCCAGAAGATTTCTTGCTATTTCTTGAAAGCGACCCAACTTCAAGACCTCTGAGAGGAGAGTTCATGCGGAACGCAATGATCCAGCAGGACATTCCCAGGGCTTCTCCTTTACTGTTTGCCACAATAGGATGGAACCGCAGAAAAATGTGTGCATTATCAGGAAGACAACTTTGAAAGAGACTGGAATAGATGTATTTGGGATGAATAAAACGATAAAGTTGTTGGCGTATCAGTGCGGATGCGCTAACGTGTTTAACATCAATTCAGAATCGTTTGAGGTTCATGGGCGATGGATTAGGGGGTCAGCCGATATGTCAACACAATCTCCATGAACGACTTTCAATGAACCTCAACATGATGATAATTCAGTACTTCTCCTTTTAAGTCGACAAAATTGCTATAATCCTTTACTCTTGGCTGACGTTCCGGCGAGTTCATCTTCTTCAGAGCGTAAAAAGGTGACATGGAACGTGATTTATCCGACCAAACGGTCCATCCGCCCCACAAAGAAGACCTCAAGTCTACTGTTAGATCTCATAGCTACAAGTGGAAGTGAAGATCGTACTTTAGGATCCCGAAGAATTAATCACGCTCCATTTCACCCTTTCAGGCTCTGAAGGAGGTGAACTCTGAAACGTTAGCCGAGAATAAAGGATTATAACAATCTCGTGCACGGCTCAACTTACAAAGACAAGTGTTTATCAGAACAGCGTTTTTAGCAACCTAGAAAGTCCAAGTTTGTCGATCCCAAGGATGAAAACCTCGATTGGAACCTCGAAAACTTCGAATCGCCGACCGCACAGTCGCAGTGAAACCTCCTATCAACAGCGCTACATTCGCCTACGATCCCATCATAATGAATAAAGGGAAATGAATAAAACCAAAATCATCCAGAATATTTCCCACGAGAGATCTTGCTCGAGGGTTAGCGAAAGTACTCTGCTGTGATTCAGTCGTAACTGATGTTTCTGCTATTCATCAATGAATCCTAGTAGCCGTAAAATTTCCTGGAGGTTGTCTAAAATTTACGGTGACATTCTCGAGGGAGAGTCGTGCTACCGCACATCCCTACACCAGTACAACATCAATAAAGAGAGTAAGATGATTTCAGCCCTTCGCATCCGTTGTCGCGCACGTGCAACACTGAAGATATATACCTTGAATCCACAGGCCGAAGCGGCGACAAGCTTGTTCACCTCATCTCTGTACTTCCAGAGGAAAAATAAAACTCGTTCGTTTCTGCGGTTCTCTGCACTTCATTTTTACTTTTCTACTTCTTTTTTTTACTTCAGATATTACGGAAAGGAAAGAAAAGACACTGTGTCGTATCTTGAAACAGACAAGAAAAGGGAAAACGACGCGAGACTTGCGAGTTCTGTGGTACTTGCCTTGGGAAGCCTCAAATGCATTGTGGTTGACTGCTTCCAAAAATACCATCCTTTGAGAAATTTCAAGATATAAACATTTTTGGCATTTTATAAACTAAAATTAGCTAGTAATGATGTCCACAAAAAATAGCATTGCAATAACTGTATTTTCTGCGTCATAAAATATATGACTTAGGATTAGGTTGGCATCTGTAACGGAAATGTGCTAGAGTTGCTGGTGTTTGATGTGCCTGACTAGAGACTAGAGTGCAAAGATTTAGACTTTCTTTATTGTCATTGTGTTCTGTGTTGGAACCTGATGGCGAGGTGTCGAAATGTAGAGCGTTCTCGAAGTGAAACGGGAAGGTAGAAAGCATGAAACTGCGTCAACACCATTGCTGGCGACATAAATGAATAACAGCTCTTCTTTCGAAATGAAAAGTGGGTCTCCTGAGGGACATCTCTGTCAGCAGCATTCCGTTGTTTTCCAATTTTGACATCCTTGTTCTGAAAGGACATTCCGTTCCCAGAAGGAAAACCGAAAACGCAGGACCATTAGAGTGCATACCTCGATGCAGTCTGCTTCCAAGCTTAACGTGAATAATGGAGAGCTCTGCTCGTAAGGCTAAAACTAGGCCCGGAAATTATGGCTTCTCCGAAGATGCCCCAAAAAAGTGCATGCGTGCAAGTAACAGATTTAAAAAGTATAGAAACGAGTAGGGAGGAATCTCTCTGAACAGAGGAATAGCGGTTGGTTTCGTCCCCCTTCCTGAATTCATTGAAAAGGCGTTCTATTCCGAACTGAGTCTATTTCCCCACCAAAGTCTACAAAGAGCTGCAGACGTGTGTGCGTGGCGTAAGACGGAAAGAGGCAGCGGTAAGGCGGTGCCCTAAATACGGTTCTCAAGATTTTCCTCTTTCCGCTATCCCTTGGGTAGCGGAAAGATAGCGGATGATGGTGAGGAAAAAGTGAAGAGAACCTACTTTTAAATGTATTTGAATCCACATGAATGGATGGCTTGGATAATTTTGCTGTTTTGCACAAGTGATCGGATGAATGCAGCAACATGTGACTGATACTCATCGAAGATGGCTGAAAATAAGACCTTTTTGTTTCAACCACATGAAAAATACTTGTTGAAATGTTGAAGAATTACCTCTTGCAGTTATATTTCGTGCACAAAATATATTTGTCAGAAAAATCAACTTGAACGTCTTCATACAGATACCCACCAGTAATGGGGAAACTAGAAGAGGGGCCCTCAGTGGCGCCCTTATTTCCCGACGCTCTAACTCTACTTTTTTCTCTTGGTAACTTTAGTTTACATGTCATAGATCCCTAAGACTAGGCCTTAGGGCCCCGATTGATCTAATTATTTCTTTCCAGAAATAAGGGCGCCACTGAGTGGCATCAACCCCCTCCCCACAATTACATTTTACCCCCCTATAATCAGCTTCAGAGACAAAGTAGATGGGTTTGAATGAAGGTGGCGATAATGAGAAATCCTAGAGTTATCTTGCAAAGGTTTTGGTGTTGTAACGTACTGGCGCTTAGTTCGTCCAAACCTGGTAACAAGGACCTCTACTCTGTAGTTATAGCACAAACCAGATACTACACTAGTAGTTAGCACCTCGAATGAAAAATTTTGCTAAAATTCGAACAGACTCTGAAGGATATTGTTGACACATAGGCATTGTAACTGTACAAAATGATGGAGCAAAACATGTGATATATTCGAAAGCAACATGTGGAATAATCACTTTCAGAATTGGAACAGATTTTGATGAAAAAAGAGCTATAACCTACGAATTGCACGGATGCTGTAATTGGGTACCATCTTCATAAGGTCTCAAAGATTGACATTAATGATTGTCGAGTGAATTAGCAACCTTAAGCAAGTGTGGATAAATCTCGAGAAAAAATAGCTCCCACATTCCTAGCGTACATACAGCACCAATTACCGAAACGTGGTCACTAAGCTATTGTACATCCGGAAATCATATTGTCATAAAAATTTTGTATTTTTCTAGGAGGAAAATGCGACTTAAATTGATACAACAATGACTGACGCCCCAAAATCAGTTACGAACCAGACGTGGCCTGTAAGGTCCCAAGTCTCCAAGACTTCTCTTGTCGTGCTCCAGCGCTAAAGCCTTAGCGAAGCGGGTAGTTGAAATTGAGGTACTGAATTTTTGTAATCAAGATTAGCTTTTCTCTCAAGTCTGCTAACTTTTTGAAATTTTTGAAACTTTTTGAAATCCTTTGGCTTTCAGTGGGAGTGTTCGATCTCTTGCGAATCCGCTTCGTAACCCTAATTTGTCTTCATGGATGCGGTGGGTTTCTTTGCCGTTTTCAGTTATTCCTATCTACAACTGGTGTTTTAACCTTTTTGATTTTCTGTTTTGCTACCTCTGATTGCTGTAATTTTCACTCAAATTCAGTCACAGTTTGGAAGAGAAATCTTACTTGCAAACTATGTTTTGGGTGAATTTAAAAAAAAGCATTTGAAGGAAGGATTTTTCTCTCAATTAACCTGAGCTGGGAGGTTTACTTATTAGCTCTCACTACTCTTTCCCGTCTTTTTGTATAGGTGAAAACCGCATGATGTATGCAAGTGGGAGTGTTCGATTTCTTGCGAATCCGCTTCGTAACCCTAATTTGTCTTCATGGATGCAGTGGGTTTCTTGGATGAATTCTCGTCCCTTTTTAAGCCCTAGCGCTCGCCATTCATCCCTCCGGCATACAGATTGGTACCAGACTTGTCTGGGAGGATAAAAACACTGACTTGACACATCGGCTAGCCATCGCAAGTCATTGTATAGGCCAGCTGCACGTTCGTGAACCTCAAACGATTCTGAATTGAAGTGAACGTGGGGGCGCATCTCAAGCGGATTGGTTAACGCCACACACTTTATCGTTTAACTTTTCGCCCGAAGATAGGCCAACTTCCGAATTTTGGGTTTGCAGATTTCATAGATCTGCACTTTTCACCATAGAAACATTACGGGTTTCGGGTTCGTACGTGATCAGTTACCGATTCACCACGTGCACAGAAGTGCATATATGTGCACATACATACATATAAACATATGTATACATATATATACATATATGTATATTTGAATGAAGATATTTAAGTGTCCAACTTCTTCATCAGTAATGCTAACTGATGCGTACCTCGCTGCCTTGAATATCCCGCGTTTCAAATGTGATCGAGGGGATAAAGTGAGTGAATTATTCTCATTTGTGTTAAATCGAGGAGCACAAATTAATTTTCAGGAACAACTTAAAATGCACCTGCTCTGCTCAATGTTGTGTTGTCCTAAACAGATAAGAGACGACGAAACTGTGTCTGCAGAAACTGTCAATGCGAATATGTGGTGGCTGCTATCCTTCGTTTAGTTGTTTGTGGTCAATTTTGTCTAACTACCTTTATATTTTAGTGATGTTTCACGCAATTACCTGAACTTCTATACTGTCGGCAGGGTAGCAACAAATGAGGACAGAGTGGAGATGAATAGAATCAGTAAGAACTTGGTATGATTGCGCTTCTTTCTCCAAATTAGTTAGTTATAAACATAAGTGTATGTAGGTAGTGTGAAATGTCAAATACTGTTAGGATTTCCTCAGTGAGAGTCCCAGAGTTCGTTATAGATCTATATGTACCACTTCAGCTTATAAATCAAAACGTTCCGGCTTTTATTGCAACAAGAACTGACTTGCTCTTCAAAAAAAGTCTTTAAAGCACTACTTCTGAAATTTTCTGATTTTCAATTTTTCAAACTGCTGGGTAGATGTGCTGATTTCTGCATTTCAACTTTTGTACATCGTAACTGTTCTCCATGCTCAGTAAAAGTTACTAGTTCCCACTTACTTACATTTACTGTCATCTACTCTGTCACAAGATGCTATTCGAATTCGAATGTTAAGTGTGGTTGTGGAGGAGAGGAGCACTCAACTGCACTCTTATTTCTGTAAGTGAATAACTAAGTTAGTCGGCCTCCTAAACCTTAGCATTAGTTCTAGATGATCTACGAAATGTAGGCTAAAGAAAAGCAAAGGAAATAACAGCGCGATTTAGTGCCCCCTGCCACCAACTACATTTTCCCGCTATTCAAGGGCCTGAAGGGGACTCCAGCTAGACCTATTTTGTTACCGAAATCAACATTTGACCTCTGCTTTTAATCATATGAACTGCTACGGAGCGCAGCAATGTGTTGTTTATATCAACATCAACATATCAATTAACCAACGTTTTTAAATTATCAATATTAATAAATTATTATGCTTTCACTGCAAACCTATTATACACAGTTGCTTTCCGGTTGTAGATAAGTACCTTATCCTCATTCTCATTTCAGTTGACCTCTTAGGCAATCTCTGAAGAAAACGTTTTTCTTTATTTTTTGGGATACCTAAAATAATCCACCCCAAATCCACCTCAGGCAATGGGTGCAGTTTGGGATTTACTTCTTAACATTAGTTAATATTATAAATTTTAACTACAACGACTCATCTTTGTCAGATGAAGTGTTAAGGACCTGTTTTCAGGAGCGTGTCTTTCAACTTCCTCTTTTTGCCACAGTTGTTGAAATGGATGGCAGAGCCAAATTCAGGCCTATTCCTCCGGAATGCATCAAGCCATTGTACCATAGAATACTCAGAGGTGGTCAGTGCTTGCGTCGTAGGTACGTCTCCTATCAGCCCTCTTTCATCAATACATATGTTGTGTCAGTAGCCGTTTCCAGAGAATGGGAACATGATTCTAAGAAGGAAGCAGAATGTAACACTCCAGAGGCGGTGTACCGAGCAAAAGTTGTCAGTTACTTTCCTCAATGTATTCAGATAAGTAATGTACTCTTAGTATTTAGTCTTTCTCCTTTATTCTTTCAGGCATGCAATTTCCTTCTAGAACTTATAGAAAGGGAAGTGAGATGTCAAAAACGCCGTTTGGTTAGTTTTATCATTTCCGGGTAAACTGGTACCAACTTCATTTTTCTCTTACTTGTATCATACTGTTTCTCTCAACTTTATGCCGATGTGAAATTTGAGCGAAACAACAACAACTAACACTCGTGTGGACGTAGTTTGAGATCAAAAGCTAAGGGAACTTTTTAAAACAATTTACTTCTCATAAAGTGGCTTTCTAGGGATTTCTGTTGCTGTTTTGACATAAAGATCCTCTTCTATCTGACTCTGGATGACTTATTCTTTTTGCTAAGACCATAAAGTAGCGAATGAAAATGAGCAGCTGGAGTGCGTACTTATACTCAAACCTTTCCCATCAAGTAGTACAGTCATGTCTTCTGTCACAGTACTAAATTTAAAAAGTTTAAAATGGATTCTTATGGCTGTATAAGTTAATTTACATTTAGTAGAGTCAAGACGACATGAAGCACTGTGTAGTTACGTAAGAGGCTGCACTCGAAGTGGTGCGGCGAAGGGAAGCGGTTAGAATCCAGCGGGGACCTTTGCTGACACAATTCCCTGCTTCGGCTCGCGATGGTGCGCCTCGATTCCAACCACCATCTCCACACCAGTAACGATTGTTCTAGTCAGTAGCATGGCCCTATGATCTAGACATATCTCATTTTTCTAATCCATTGGTTGGCTCCTGTATTTTTATACTAAGCAAGATTTTGTAGAGAAAGATTATAATACGGTAGATGTGTTTGAAAGAAATCTCGAAGAAATCATACATCATTTACATTAAAATAAATGATTTCGGTGATATCGCACCAATGCTATAGGTGTCTGAAGAGAGAAAACATGTGTTCTTTGCCCTTAGAACGTTAGCTCTCCTCTCGTTCGTAAATCAGCCAACATTTATCAAAGTACTTCTTAGATTTCTTAAAACGTCATTTTACTTTGGAATCTCATTTTTTCTTCACTGACGTTTCTCTAAGGTTGATTGGCAGTCAGTTCAAAGAAGATATCAAGAGATGTTCAACGAGGACAGCGAAGACAAGGAATTGATGGAGTTTTACAAGAGGAAATATGGGTTGGAGTTTAGGTATTCCAGTTTGAACGGCGATGTGAGTGGATTTCTCTTTCTTCAGAGTGTTTTGAGTGAAATACTGCGCACTCCATTTCGTGTTAATTGCTTGAAAGTTCGCTATTCTTTGTTTTAGTCAGCATGATAACATGCTTTAGATGCCATCACACCTAAGGGTATCACCCCACGAATCTGGGGAGGTATGGATTTCCGATGGCCAAAGACTATACGGGATCGTAGATTTCAGAAACAGGTGGAATCTCACTCATTTCTTTCTAATCGCCGTAAAAAAGGCCGGAAGATGCGGCGCATGCATAAGGGTAGCGCGCTCCAATAGAAATTCGAGCATTTCCGGGACGCTGTTTTCTACGACGAGTTCTTCGAATTTCTATGGGAGCGCTCCACCCTTGTGCGCACGCAGCATCTTCCGGACGTTTACAGCGATTAGGAAGAAATGAACGAGTTCCCACCCGTTTCTGCAATCTATGGCCCCGTATAGTCTTTGGCCATCGGAAACCCATACCACCCCAGATTCGCAAAGTGATGCCTTTACAGTTAACCACTTGAAAGGTTCGACGGGAATAGCGATCTCGATAAATGGAATCATCATTGAAATCGGGTTCCCTCTGTACTGAAAACACCACTCCTTCTCATGACATGTTCTAAATACTCTGGCAACAACTTTTTTGGAATAGGCTAATTTGAGCACGCTGTTAGGATTCGTGAATTCGGGTCATGCGTCGATGTTGCGGTTTAAAATGTGGTAAAACAATACACTTCAGAATGTGACACATTTTTCGGCATTTCGTTCAATTCATTCGGGTGAAACGATTAAGAACTTGGCTCATTCTCCCTTCCAGCTTCTTTTCCAATTGGATTTTCGGTATCTGAGGGTGTTATCCATTTACTGGCGTTATTAAAGTTCCTCGTAGTTCTGTTTCTGTGAAAACGTCCTGCATGCAAATGGGTGTGATGATTGTGCCTTAACTTATAGTGTAATTTTTTTGTACGTGGGGGTGTGATTTAACGTTCGTTGTAGATGGTCAAAATTTGGACAAATCGCAGCACGATCACGAAAGCGTTGTCTTTACCCGTATTTCACAAGATATATTGGGAAACAGAAGAGGATACGGGAAAGCTCTGTGTTGGATTCAAAGATGACATAAGTGCGACTTCCTTTGTTTTCTGTTTTGATTTTTATGTATGAGGAATAGCACATTTATAGGATTGTACGATGATGAAGAGTTGGAAAAATCTGCTGATGCAATTCACGCGCGTCATGAAATGAGAAAGGAAAGAACTAGTAGCAAAAGTGAGAGGGGACTACAAAATCGAGAAATGACTAACAAACCAGCAGATGTAATCCCTTTGCGACAACGTAAAGGTTCGAATGTAAGGATTTTTCATTCGTTTACTCATAACACATCTTTGCAATCATTTTACTACAAAAACTATGTACGCCATGACGTAGATGCGATTGTCGGAGCCAGTGCTCTGAGCCCCTTCACTTTTGAGGGTTGGCGAAATGACCCCATTCAGTTTTGGTCGAGAGAATCCTCACCACCTGAGCTACGCCCCATGACACCCTTTCACCTGAGGAGGGTTCGGCTTCTCCCTGTCGCACCTACGCACCATGTGCTAGCTGAATGTTTCCCTTTCTTTTTATTTGCCTCTGACCTTTCGGGCTAGCAAGCAAATAGCTGCTGTTTGAATGAATTCTATTCTTACCGAAGATTCTATTCCAACTTCGTGATTTACTATTTCTTTGTAGACTTTTTGTGCGAATGACACTGGAAACTTTGTTTTGGTGTTCATATCCGATGCAGAGAATTTTTTCAATGAGAACAATTTGTTGTAACATTGTGGCGCTAACGTTAGGTGATAGTTTTCTGTTCATCTATGTGAAGGGTGCGTCACTAAGTACCCGAATTATTTCACTTTTTCCAAATCTAGAATATCTACACACGGGAAGATTTTTTCACTGATATCTTCGTTCACTTCTCCGTTTTGAAGAATTAGTAATAGTCTGTAGAATAGTGATTGCAAGATTTTTTTTCTGAAATATTGACAGTACATTACTAGAAGGATACATTTCATTTTTCATTCGCATTTCTGATACATTTTTTCTGTGTAGTTTTTGTTCGCTTCAGTATAAAGAGCCATCGGCATCATTTTATCTTTACAGGTCCTTCCCGATGTTGTATCTTCTCCTTTTGCCTCGCTTACTCGCCAAGAAATTCCATTCGACTCTAGCGTTGGAAACAAAGAGGTGGGCGTTTCTTCACATACGTTACTCGTCTTACTGCTTCCTTTCCGAATAGACAAACCATTAGAAGTAAATGTTATCGGTAATATGACCACATAGTGTTTCGCTCTATTCCACTGTCAGCCGTGCCCTATGGATACAGATTGCTCTCGCTGATTGAACGATTGGAATTTCATGCTGTGAGCTGCTGGTTGCTAGTTCTTTTGCAGATTACATTTTTCTTCTATGGTTTCCAAAGCTGCTTTCATATGATGATGTCATTTATTTTCGTGCAGATATCGACTAGTGTTCATTCACTTCTATGGTTAATGTCGAAGTGCCTTATGTTGTTGAAGTTAGCGGACAATACCTAAAACAGTAACATCAACCACAAGATTTGCTAACAGTCCTTTTACTTTTTTTCTAAAGAAGTAAAAAGAAGTAATAAATCTGAGGATGCTTCATTCTAGGTATGGGTGTTTTCATCAGATGTTCGTAAGGTTGACTATGCTCATTCTTCCAAAATTTTCGTACTCGGTTTAGATGTTTGCAAATCGATTGCAAAACTAGAATGATTATCCTTGCTTGTTCATTTTGCACTACTCTTTCATTTTCGACTTTTAAATAGGTACAGTGACAGTGCAAAGTGCGAACACCGCAGATATGACCTATTACAGCCAGTTTCGTCAAGAATGAAGTTGATTTTGGACAGCGGGTGGAACATGAACCTCTTGAAAACCTCTTCCGCATTTTCGATCATCAATTAAGATTATCTAATACAGAAAAGGTCGTGCTCGTTTGGTTTTCATCAGCTTGCCCTAATTCTGCTCACGCAAACACTTCCTGGATATTTACTAACTACACCTTTTTCAGACGTTCTTTTTAATGAGTACCAACAGAGTGACGAGAGAATTCGGTCTTTCTTTCCTCTCCTTCAACTGTTTTTTCTTCTGTTTTTTTTTCTTTGTGAAATAGCATTGTTTTAATACATTTGATAGATCTTAGGGCTTTCTTTTTTTCAGCAACAACGAATTTTTGATATGAATGAACCGCAATACATTCCTACTTCTGGAGACATTATAAACCTTTCTGCTTCCGAACCTGAGTCAGAAGAGTCGATGAGTCTGGAAGGGGTGTACACTGACGACGAAGAACACGACAACAGTGTAAGCGTATTCCTATTGCATCATCCTGTTTGTCTTATCTGCCAAATAATCGTCAAGTCAAGGGTCTTTCAATGCATTCTAGATGAATATTTATTTACATATGATTGCTGCGATCTGCTGATTGCTCATCAAAATTGGTTCTGTCCGGTCGTTGGCACCTCGCCTTAGTCTTTGAGTATTTGAGGCCAAAGTCTGCTTGTTTCCTGCTAGTTAAACGATGTACTACATGTGCATCAGTAATTTTGGCGCATATTAATAACTAGAAGCTGATTGAAACTTCCCTGTGAAACTTGGTAGTAATAGTTTCTAGTGCTAGAAGCAGGTGAAAGTTCAAATTTCTGCATGACACTCTTTACTTCGGAATAGAAGAGGGTTTTTGAGTGGATGAAAAATCACGGTTAAGAAATCTTTTCAATGCTATCGGTATCAAGCACGACATCATCTACTTCTTTCTGTGCTTTTATTCAAATGTGTTGCGCTTTTCTTCAAGATGCCGACCAAAATTCCTGAAAAAAATGCGACAACTACTGGTTCTGAGCAAAACAAATATGATGGGTTGAAACGTGAACTTCCCCCGAGGAGATCACCCCTTAGATCCTTCCCTGCGAAGCCATACTACGCTGGCGAGACTCAGGTAAGTGCATAATCAACTTTTCATTACTTTTACTTTAACCTTCACATTCTTATGAATCGTTCAATAGCGTATTTCAATCTGAGCTTCAGCCAGAACATGCGAAGGACTATGTAGAACCCTTTCGTAATCCTTGGGAGATCGGTGAAGATGAGATGCCAACACAGAACAAAAATACAGGAAAACAGCAAAAACACTTACCGTCTGCTACGAGAGGAATAAAAACTCAAGCTGAGTCGATAGAACGTCCTCAGTCGTTGCCACGACATCTGTCGGCTTTTGCTTCCTGTAAAAGCAGAACGAATTCTAGTAAAGTATGTTTTCTAATTGAAAGTGACATACTTCATAGTTCATTTTTGTAGTCGTCACATTTTTTCTTTGAATTTACGATGGAATTTGATGCTAGTATTATGATTTTAAGAGAGATTCCGAGGTCAGAAAAGTGGCCCAGGAACGAAACAGTCCGGCAATTGAGACTGAAATGCAAACGCCGAGGAGAGATTTGTATGAGCGAAGAGGAGATGAACAAAGTCGGCAGGTGGCAAATTTCTTTACTCTAATTGTTCTACTAGGAAAATTCCATGATGGTGGATTGTCATCACCGTGACCACGTCCACTGCTATTTGTTTGTGCAGGTTTTTTTGGAAGATATTTTATCTGCCAGTGATTTCATATACCTTTTTCACTGTTGCTTCAGGAACTCGGCCGTGGAGCACTTAATCAATCGCTATATGAGAGTGCAAGGTTTGTCAAGATATTATGCAAACTTAAGCAGCAATCAAAAACTCATGAGTGCATTTTTCATCTAGTTATATATTTGAAAGTTGTAAATATAGGCATCTCAAGCATTGTGCATTGTTCTTCCGTAGGAAAGTTACAGTTCCGGTAACGCTTGTGATCATCTTTGCCACCTTATCGCTGCTTAGTCCTGTTCGTTTCTGCTGGATTTCCTCACATTCATATCTTTCAATAGGAGTTCGTTCTTGAAAACACGATAATTATTCATTTCCTTCATCTATATCATTGGAGGTTTCCACATGCTGAACTACTATTTTTTAACATAGCTGCTTATGTTTAAATCATATTTGTCTATATAGATCTCGTGTTTTGATGACCAGCTAATGGAAACAACACATAACTTTGCGTGATAGGGGGCATCTGTAGTCGGCGCCGAGTGTGTTCAGTCGGACCAGCGCGATCTGTGTGCCCCATTGCTCGCTCTTCCTCTCTTTCATTTGCGCCTCCTTTCGCTTCTGTATTGCTGTAATCGGAAGCGCACTATACTACTCATCCATTTGAATACATTGGGCCCTGATTATGAGTGTCTGGTGGTGGACCATAGTTTACCGCATATCTTTTGTCAGTTTATGTTAGCACAGAACCCATTTTTGTGAAACACTATTTTTTATACGTTTTCTTTAGCTCTGTCCACGACACCGATAGAAGGAACTTTTCCGCTGCTCCCAATCTGCGGCATTGCGGTGCCGATCCTCGCTGCATTCCAGACGAGTCTGCTACAGTGCAGAATCAGCGTGATGGTTCTTCCTTCACAAAGTCTGTGTTTTCTCGTCCACTCGCAGAAAATTGCGTTCGCTCTCGAAATAGTTCACTTGCGATGAGAAATGCTCAGGCATCACCTACTGTTTCGGTGGATGCTGGAGCTGTGGCGTATTCTCGAAGCAGTTGCGACAACTCTCAACATTCGTTACTTAATAAAAACGTGCTTTCTGGAGTTCAGGATGACTATGGGAAACGTAATGAACTACCACGTCACCCCGAAAAAGATGATTTTAACGAAAGGAAGAGCGGTACTCCGTCTAGCTCTTCCGGTTCTGTCGATATGGGCTATCGTAAGGATCAGAACCCAAATCCTCGTGGAAACTTATTCAGAGCAGTAGATGAAAGTTGTCGCCGTGACGCTGCACCAGAATATAAGGAGAGACTTGACTATTCACATCAATGCCCTGACAAGAACGACGTTAAACGGAACTTCCCACATTCACGTGATGATGAGGAACACAGCTACAACAGGGATATGCGCTCCGAGCGTGCCCAAAGGAGTGAAAGCTTTTGCCGCAACGCCAACATTGGATCGCATCATCCTCAAGGGGTGTAAGTCTATCATAGAATATTTCAATTTTAATAAAAGACTGTCTATTTTATGCCTTTGAGAGTGGATCCGTCGAATTCTCGTAGCGTTAGCCAATCTACAGCACCCTTCGCAAGAGCAGGACGTGATCCTCTAGACAGCTTCCGCGCTGTGTATGAAAATATTTGCTATATTTACATTCGTAATTTCTGTTAACTTTTGTTATTCTGTTAAAGTCTGTTTTCCACATTCACTATACTACTGCAACTTTGAAGGTCTCGTCAAAGCATCCGAAGCTCCACCGTCGGCAGTGGACTTGACCAGGTCTATTTTGTTGATCTTTCGATATTCATCAGTATGATGAATTTAAATACAACGCACTCCTAAGACTCCATATCTGTTCATCCGTACTTTTTGATGACACATTTTTTTTGATTATCAGCTTTCGTCATTATGTAGGGTAAAAACGACATGAAGTACGGCGCAGTTGCGTAAGCGGGTACCGCAAGCGTGCTTCATGCGCGATAGAGGTAGCGGTTTTGATCGAAGTTGGGACCATCGCAAACTACAACGTTGGGAGGTGCTAGCATGGGTCCCCCTCGATCCTAATCGCTACGCTCCACCGCACCGCTTCGAGCGCAACCGCTCACACAGTTGCACCATGCTTCATTTCGTTCTGACCCTACTTTGAGGTAAATGACCTTTTCTCGGTGATTTACAACGATATTTTCGAGAACTTCATTCGGAAGGCAAAATATTTCTCATAAAGCCTTTTCTTTCAGAGCGATTTTGGGTCGGAATTCCCAAAGTTTATTTGTACGCTTAAATTCCCGTAATATTGAAATTTGATTCAACTTGTCTAACTTGCTTCAACCACTAAACAGTGCGTTTCGAAGCGCTTTCTGAGTTTTTTAAAGAGCACAATTTCAATTCCATAGGTGTTGTCTTGATGTAAGCTTCTTGTGAAAATTTGTCATTTACGCTTGTTTACGACTCCCTTTAAAATTCACTCGGTAGGTTTACAAAAGAAAAAAAAGAACTCAAAGTGAAGGCTTGTCATAGTACCGGCGTTGGCTTTTGGTTTGAGAGTCAGAAGAAGAATTTCCTCCTAGTGACGGTTTTTTCTAAATTAAATAATCCTTCTGGCTAAGTCACTTAATAACTTCCTGTTAATTTGCTTTCAACTTCTAGTATAAAAAGTCTGATTCGACTTTCAGCACTCAATCCGTCCCTGATTGGTTAAATTCATCATCTTAGAGCATTAATTTAATTTTGAATTGAATTCGTCTTCACATTCGTATTTTTGATGATCCTCTTTGTGTGAGGAAATTGGATAAAAAATCTACACGCTGTATAATTTCGAAATCGATGAAAATCAAGGTGGACTAGAAACTTGTGCATTATAGTCTAATACCAAACATTTATGATAGTCCTCTGATTTTTGACAGCTTCTTTCCGATTTCCGATTCTTTACCCCTTAAATTTTCCTTCGCAGGGTGAAAACTATTCAAACACAGAGACACAACCTCTCACTGCTGATCAGGAAGCCCGCTTGCGGATAATTCGTGATTTCACTTTCCTGCATCGAAATGTGAAGGATCTGGGATTCCGTTGCGTATGTTCGGTTTTCAGCTAATTTAATGGCAAGTCACAATAAATAACTACAGCTCAGTCACGTTATGTCCATGCTACCACCTGATGACAGTGTTGATTGGGTTCGTCTCATCCGAGAGCGACTTCCGGAAGTTGAGATTGCTCCTTTTAAGGACATGGTATTTTAATTCACTACTGCTGTATCTTATTCACGTTTTTGATTTGCTTTGTTCCATTTCTTGCTTTCAGCAGCTCCTAGTGTGGAGAGGGGGAAGCGGACCAAATCGACATGGAAGCTGAGATTCCAACAGATGAACAGTTATTTGGTGGTTTGGAGGATTGCATTTTACAAATATCTGGTTTTGTTTGCTAAATTTTAACTTCTCAATTGTGGTTGCATCTACGGTGTGTACAAACAGGATTTCGCTCAGTACATAATAAGCGCAGCAATATATGTCCTGCTCTTTTCTGTTATTGATCAGGCCGCTGGTTTCCAAGTATGATTTTTATTACCGTGTATGCAGAGCCAAGATTCACTCCGAGAATGTTCTCGTTATTCCATTTCGAATTCAATTCTATTTTGATAGTAGTTAATTTCATAGTGCATTTGTGCAATAAATATTGTTGCTATAAAACAATCGACGGTCCTGCTAAAATGGAAGCATAAAATGAAATTCACAAGAAGAATTTATGTCCATTTGAATATAATACTCTTTTTTTACTGACGGTCCTTTTTTTACAACCGGAGTCCTGTTGCAGAGGAGTTTTTCCGGAGAAGCACTCTTTGCTCTAGTACACAAGTTCGGTAGCCTCACGAAAGGATAATATTGCTTATGTTTGTTGCTTCTCAAATGTCCTTGATGTGAAGTTGTCGTTGTCGTTTGCAAATAACCTAGCATGGCTACGGCTGGGCGGAGAAGACGAGTGGAAAAATTGGCTACTTTCCAAACTCAGAATCACCATAATATTTTTTTTAAAACTTGGAGAAGATTTTAACATAAACAAGCGGTAACCTACCTCTATAGTTTTTCTTTGCTGTTTTTTATTTCCACATGTCTCCTCTGCGCCATTACCAATGTTTCGCTTAAGAAAGTGGGGAGTTTCCCTCGCAACACCGCGATCGCATAAAAAAGAGAATTAAATAGAAAACGGTTTGCTGCTCTTTTATGCTACCAAACACAAACTGCCATCTTTCAAGTACATCAAGCAAAACAAGTAAGCAGTAAAATTGCGATTTTGTTTTTCTTTTTTCTCTGCTGTCCCTATAGATTACCTTTTTTTGAAAACTGAAAAAATAAATATCGTGCGTAATTAGTAGCCTTAAAAAACACCATTTCGCATCACTTTCTTTTCCTTCATCTAATGTTCATCGATTCTTATGTCCGAGATCTCATTCTTAATTAAAACGGAGTATTCCGGCAAATAACGAAGATGGCTATGTACTAGTCATTCTTGTCCGTCACTCTTTTTTACTTCTTCATCCACTTGAATGCGGTCGATGCATGTTATGTTTATTCTTCTGGATCTTTTATAATGATCTTACATTCGTAGAAGGCACAATACTCGTGAACAACTCATTAAATTACATAAGATATGGGACAATCATGAAAATTGGATGTAGAACGCCACTGAATTAGCTGATCTTTCGCGCTCCCTGAAAGAAATTTCAAATTTTCCCTGAAAGAAATTTCAAATTTCATCAGTAAAAGAAATTTCTCAAAGTTGCCAAGTTTTGTGGAGGCCAGTATCTCTACACTTTAGCGAAAAAAAGTGAGTGTGGCTAACCTGACAGATGTTTTCGTCCAATCACTTGAATGGGTTCGTCTTGCCCTGTTTTTGCAGCTGAAAGATCTCGTTGTAAAGTAGCGCCATAAGAAATCCCGATGGTTGAAACTTACGATGCGGCCAAGAGAAAGAAGAGTAACGCAGACTGAGAATAGATCACGAGCTTCGAAAAGATCTACTGATTGGAAAGTTTCTTCAGTGGGAACGCCGAGCTGAAAACACACTCGATTCGATGAGTTCGCATCACTTCTCCGTCAAACAACTCTCAAAATCCCTGTACATTCACTTATTAACTATTTCTTCCAGTGTTTTGTGTAATTTATTTATCATTCTTCGGCGCTTGCCCTTAAAGTCCTTAGAGCTTAGCCTTGCAACCGCAATTCTTCGCAACTTTAAGAACGCTCGAACACAAATTAGTCAGCTGACGCTCGAGAGGTAATCGAAATTGTTTGCGTTGGCGTTCAGCGGGGTCTAGAAAGATCGACGAGACACCTGTTCATTCCAGAAACTTCTCCACAACATGTCATCAACAGACGAATCATCACGAAGGCGTAGTCGACGACCAAAACAAAACGTTCACCTTTTTAGCAGCCTCGACAAAAGCATTGATGTTTTCCATACACGCAAAGTTTGAGATAGGTTTTTGGATTTTCTTCACGATTCCAGGCTCAATTCCATTTGCTGCTCTGCAAATTGAGTACTATCTTTTCACGTTATTTCTGGTGCTGATTCTTTAAATTTGTATGTGTTTTATTAGAAAGTGACAACTGCGTAGGAGCAGCGCTATTACAATGAGGCGATCAACAGATGTCAGGGATTTTCCCCATCTCGTTGACCCCAGTAAAGCTGGCACACCAAATGCTTGCCAGAGCACGTACGATCTAACTTAAGCTAGAATTACGGTATGAATATGGTTCTTAGATGAGTCGTGGCCAGATCAACTTTCTTTTCATCTAGAAATCCTACAATTTCACAATACAAGTCACGTGAAATGGAGGGCAAAAAAAGACAAACTTTATTAATTCCGGAAATGATAGCGAGATGAAGCAATATCCAGCTTAGTATCTGTTACGGTGACTTCAACTGAGCTTTCGTCTTTCGATTACATTATCCTAAGCCAAAGTTCTTGCTACTTTTACCTAAGTTTCGCACACGCTGAAGTCCCGAAAGAGGCTCAGGTACTAGGAAATTTATCTTATAGGCCTAGCGATTACAGTTTTCTAAACATTTATTCCACTTCAAATATTAGAAAACAGTTCCTAAAGAGATCAGTGACGCTCGCGAAATACGTTGAAAATTATGCATAAGTAGAAACAGCTTATAAATCAGACTGAAAAGTGTTTTCAACTCGGATCCCCTAAGCAACTTTGTGAACAAAAAGCCATATTTTAAATGATGGATAGGCCTAGAGGCATATTATTATGCACTATTCTGAAAAGCAAATGAATAAATCCGGTAATTCCAGGGTTGGAGTCGTTGAAAAGTTATTCCTGTCTTCTATTTTCATCTCCTTTTTTGCTTAATAACAGAAAAGGCTCAAGTAGTGAAGAGTCTAGAATAGTAATACTTTAGAGTTAAGTGTTTTCTTGAAAAATCTGCTCCTATTCGATTCCGTCCTATTATGCAGAAAAGAAAGCGGTCGAAAATTGTAGGAAAAACACGTACTTGCAAAGAAGTGTACCGTCTTTCAGAAGGTTCAAAAAGTTATCTCTATCTCCTGAGGTATTGATGTTTTCCCCGGAAAGCTCCTTTATCCAGAGCAAGAGCAATTTTCCCTCATCGTCGTTGTATTTGGAGTCTTGCTAAAATGAGATGTAGAAATTATAAAAATAAAATGCCACATAATTTTCCCCTGCTCAGAAAAAGTGGTCACCTTCTGTCGAACAGCGAATCCGATTCCTCCGGCTGTGGTACGGCTGGCCATGGTTAGCGGTGAGACTGAGCTTGGCTGCGACTTCAACGAGCTTCTTTTATCCACTCGTTGCTATTGGTCGCCTGCTTCGCCGCCGCGCCCACAGACACTCGTGGTTGGCTCGCAACTCTGTTCACACCCCCGTTCTCCCGCCCTCTACTCCAACAATAGCGCACAACTGACGCCGTGATTCATAAAAGATGACGTAAGAGCAGATGTGATCTAAAATCCACCCTAAATAAACAACTATGTCATGCAATGCTGATGACAGTGATCACCTAAGGATTTGATAACCTCCAACTGGTTTACTGTGTCATTTTCGTGTTTGAGTAACTGCGTCGAATCGCTCGGAACCACTTCAAACTTCAGCAAATAAGCTCGGATAAAGTGCACCTGATACAAAAATATGGATTGTTAGATGTGCCAAATGTTCATTGTAAACGGCGCTCCCTTCGGACTTTGTCAAATGGATAGTAGAGAAAGCAAAAAAACATTTCTATTTTTTTATAATAGTAGTGAGACATTTTAATTACTAATAATAACCTTTTCTACACTGAGATTTGTACAGAAATCTCAGTCCAGAATGGCAAAGCTTTTCTTCTTTATGTCAGTTACTAAAGTGCATTAAACTCTTAGTGACGGTTCCTACCACAGTTTGGGAAGACCTTCTTCTCCTGCATTGAATAAATTATTTCACATTTATCTGCAACCTGTCAAGAGCTTATAAAATATCTCAATTTTGGGTCAAAGTATTGGTAGGTGTATTCTCTTCGTTTTTTTACGACATTTTTTCAAAAAAATCGAATATATTACTCTTCTCATTTACAATGCCATGTAATTTTCCTCCCTCGTACATTTCGTTCTGAAATTACTTGCACATAGTTGGCAAAATTTTTCTTCTGGGACAATCGGTGCCGAATGCTTCCAAGCGGATGACCTCGACGTGCGTGCGCAATGCAAGAATCTTCTTCTGAGTGTTAATCACTTTCTTTCTTGAACTTCGACCAGTATATTTGATTCTCATCATGTAAATTCGCAGCCATGACTTGGAAGAATGGTAACGACAAACCAAACCAGTACTTCGTAAAATCGCACAGCGCTGACTTTTTTTAAAATCGCAGCGAGGATTAGCTAATGGGGAAAGATGGATTCTCGTGGAAAATCTACTCTTCCTTAAATCGAAATGACAAGTTAAAAGAAAGTGGAAAGAAAATAACAAGTAATCTACTAGCTTTTACTGGCGTAACGCTTCGTAGAACTAAAGGAAATTTCCTTGTTACGCACATATGTTCACGTGCGTTCACTGCCGCTTTGATGATGGACGCTGAACATGAACGCTGAGTCGTTAAGAAACTAAATTCTCGTTAAAACACACATAAAATCTAGTAGTTCAATGGTAAAAGAAGAAGAAAAAGAAAAAGATAGAGCGTTACGACTGCTTAACATTAAATGACAACATTAAAAGCTTGAATTTCCAATGTATAGTAGTGTTTATGCTGATTTTTTTTAAATCAGGGTTTCTATAACAAGTAATAACCATCACAAAGATGAATAAGAATGATTCTGCTGCTCAGCGTAGCGAACGTTCTCACTTCTTCGTTAAGATTTGTTCGTGCTTCGCATAAAAATACTACTGGCAGTAAACATAAAAAACAAAGAATATCACTCACATTATGTATGCTACTTTTATAACTGCAGAGTACTGTAGATTATCATCATAACTATGTCTCTGACTCACAGCTTGTTATGGAATTATTATAAGGAGCTGTTTACTCGTGGAATACAACCCTCTACTAGAAAAAGAGATATTTTATTACATTGATAAACCTTGGGAAGTGTGAGATGAATAAAAATTAGAGGTTCTTTTGTAATGTTCCTTTTTAGGAATGGGTTTTAAAGATCATTTGGAAATTTTGTAGACGTATTAAAATGTTTGTGTTCTACTCTAGCTCGCTTTATTTTCGATCGTTTAAACCTACTTTTGATTCCTGCTCCCGTGTATCTCCAATCAGCTTTTGTTCTATCATTTAATGAAGAATTTTGAAGCGTTTTGGTGAGAACAACTTGATTGTAATAATGTAGATACAGTTTTTTTTTTGTTTTAATTTCTGATCAAGCAGTCAGTAATATTTTTTGGTGACATCTATTCATCAAACACAAGCATGGCAGTTACGGAGAATCTCTTTGACCATTTAGTTCCATCTGAGAGTCAAATTTGGATTCAAAACGAGTGCATAACTTAGAAGTTCACGCATGTTTCTTCGGATGGACATCGTTTTTTGCAAAAAACACCCACGTTAGCGCTTTTCGAAGTCCGCTTTCTTTTCCTTTGTTGTTGTTGTCTGGAGTACGCACAGGAGGAAACAGCTGCCTTCTTGTCGGACAGCCACGCACACATTCACCCCCATCGACAGCATACTGCGTTAGAGGAGTGCTTTCGAACCGTTGAGGCTGTTGGGCCGCTGATCATCCTAAACGATGCAAGGCAACTAACAATCTAATAACGTTGACTTTTTCGGTGTCGCAGCTGCTTTGAATTAAGAAAAGTTCTCGTTTATTGACATGCTGATCAGATGTTGAGCTGGGTAACAATTCCTAGAGAAAAAAGTGAAATTGATGTAAACTTTGAAAATTATAGAAAGAGAGAATCCAGATCAAAGCTTCAGTGGTTTCTTGAAGGAGAACTAGGTTGTTTAAATAGCGTAAATAGAACTAATAAAACAATGTTAGAAAAAGTAGATTATTTTTATATTTTACTTCAAAAGCTCGACTGAAGTAGTAGGATGGTAGGATAAGCAAGTTATCGTGATTCCAGGAAGAAATATCAATTTTAGGTGCAAGAACATTCCTGAAGGGGTAGAAGAGGAAAGGAAAACGTTCTTACAACTGATGGCTAAATCTTAGCGACACCGTGTGGAAAGTCATAAAGGCAAAGATGTTCTATGAAATTTCGATTTTAGCCATTCCGAAAACACTATGCGAAACTAAAGCCACCCTACTATGCACATTACTTCTCTCAAGTGAAGGATGATGGATTCACATCCTCCACCATCCATTTCCGAACATGGAATTCGGAATTGACACGCTTGAAATATTATTACGAAAGGAGACTCGGAAGTTGGAATTCGTGTTATACAGGTGTTTCAGCGCATTAATCAACCATAAACATCTTCAAGATCGTAATGTTCATCATCGCTCATTTTTTCAATATTACTTTCAGTGATCAATAATTTGTGGCGGAATCTCAAACACCTACAGACTGACATCTGTTCGCATTTTTTCGAGCAAAAACAATAATTCTTGACATTTACATGTACCTTCGTTTTCCCATTAATCAAATGTGATCTTCTCGTTTACAAATGAAGAAGCTCGGGGGACACTTCCTCCTCAACTAACAATACGTGGAAATTTAAATGTTTGATGACCAGTCAAAGAAAACCTTACTGGGCTGACTATATAGCAGTTACAGTTTTGAATGCGAGATGAAGACGGATTCCATAGGAAATGAAGAAACTCAAACACAATGAAAGAAACGAAGTGGCAGTCAGAAAAAACAGGTTATATCAATGTTCAAATTTAATTCTTGTTCTAGAATAAATCTGTAGAACACAGCAATCAGAGCTATGTGCTCGCTTTTCTCCGCTCCTTGAAAGCGCCGTGGTACCAGATTGCAACTGAATCTCTGCATTAAAAAACCGGGGAAGTATAAGCACGACAAGAAGATGACCAACGCTAGCCTGCAAATTCGAAAGATTGCAAGAAAACTGCTTGTGGACCACTTCGTCTACAGCAGGAAATCAATCCAGACATCCAAAAAGTAAACCCATTTATGGTGTTTTCCATCAACAATATCATCCATATTATAAAATAAATACCATAATGATTCATCACGAATAAAGCTTCGCCCTTGAGCAGAATCAAGTGAGTGATCATCTTGGAATATAAGGTGATTCCTTAAAAACAGCGGTAAAGGTAAGTGATGTCTTCTGCCACAACTTAACAAATCTCTCTCAAAACAGTTCCAGAAACTTTCACATTTCACCAGTCATCAGTGGTGTCTTATATCAGCTAAAAACAAAGAACACAGTCATCTTGTCAGGGCCAGTCCTGACTACGTAAACAAGATGAAAGAAGTTGTTCACAAGAAAACAGAGCGAAAAAGTTGATGTTTGGTTGAAAAAAGCGCGTAGGAGAATGAAGAACTGATTTTCGTCTGCCCACGTCCTCACAAAAAGAGAAAGGGATAAAAGAAATTTGGCATAATGTTCTCCCTTGCGATGAGTCCAGGTAAGTATGTTTTGAAAATGAGTGCTAGTCCTAAAACCGATTGATTTACAGCAATAGTGATCTGGAAGTACTACAGACTACACAAAGTCGCTGCTTGGATGGAATTTTATCGTTAAAAACTCGCACTTTCTATTATAAACCATCCGCATCAAAAAGACATGGGAACTACTGTTGTGGATTTGCATGCAAATGAACTGTGTATTAATATTTTAGGAGCAGAAGAAGTGGGCTGGACATTGGTTGAAGGAAACCTAAGGAAAAAGTTGTGGCCACATGTTTCGACATTTTCTTTTCACTCAGTGCACCTTCCCCTTCAAATACACTTTCTAAAATGACTAGAACTGATTTGCAAACATTTTTCTCAAAAACGGAATAACGTTTCATGTGAGTCTCGTAAATTGACACTTCCCTAGTATTCTTTGGAGCGATCATCGCTTTGAGTCCATGCTACATACCTTTTCATAAGTTCTTAAAAAAAGAGTTTGCTATGTGTGTAAAATGAAGGAATGCCACACTTTTGTCGGTAGGGAGCAAAGGGAATCACAATGCATTTCTCTGCGTCGCAGTGGTTTTAGTTTCATGTCGATTCTTTGCTCAATGATAGTATACGCATTTTCCAAAGCACTTTCAAATAAAACCGCACGCCCAAGCTGGGTAGGGAGTGTTGGCGCGCAAAAAGAAATAAACTACGAATGAAGTCGAGCCGAAAATTGAAATTTAGAAGTAATCGAAGGTATTACACAAATAAGCTTTTCTCTTTTCGTTGTCGTTTTCTCAGACTTTGTGTAAGAACAGATTTACGTTCGAAAACACATTCATCTGGGATGGATTAAGTGCTACAGATGGAAGTAGCAGCAGTGAGAAGAGTGAAATGATGGCATATGGTTGTTGCAAGCTTCCATCGGATCATTTCTTTTTCCTCAGTTTTTTGATATTCGATGTCCCTTGGATGTTACCCGCGTTCCTTTGGCATTCTACACTTCCCCGGAAGAACGGACGGAATAGAGGACCTTCATGAAAGGACAGTGTGAAGAAGCACAACTCATCTTTTCCAAATGTAGAAACCATAGCCTTTTGTTTCGTAATTAAAGTGGCATCGAAAGCAATTATTCGTGTAGCAGACATGACGAGTGACTCAAGCGGTCATACATATTGCGAGACAGCCGTTTACATAATGCTAAAAATAAGAGTGTTAGACCCTTCTCAGGGTTCAAAAATTTGAATTCATCAACAAAAGCTGCACTTGATTTTATTGCATTCGAGGAAACTGAAAAGGGCTCTCGGGGCGATAATGTTCATTAAATAAGTTAGAGGTGTTTTCAGCGAACAATTGTTACTTGATCGCTGATACCATCTCCAACTTAATTACAAACGAATCCAGTTTTACTAAAAAAAGAACTTTCTAGTCGTGCCGCCGATTGACTAGGTAGCCGACACAAAACCGACGACCCATTGATAATACATGTGCTTTCTGGAGTCCATCACGGACATCTTAGGTTTTAAAAAAAAAAAAAAAAAAAAAAAAAAAAAAGGGGGGGAAAAAAAAAAAAAAAGTAAGGTCCTTTAAAGGCGCGAGAAAAATAACATATTTTGGCGGCTTCTCCATTGCTTAGGTAACCCTCTCTAGAGTGCGGGCTCTATAAAAACCAATATTTATATATTATATATATAAAAAAAAAAAAAAAAAAAAAAAAAAAAAAAAAAAAAAAACCAATGACTGGGCTGTAAGGAAGAGTAAAAGTTTACCTGAGCTGTGTAAAGGGTCATACTAGGGAAACAAGCCACTATGTATTCGAGATAAAATTTCTTGGCTTATGAAAAGGTTGTAATTACATATTGACAAGGAAGAACACAGTGATTACAAGACCTGGAGCTTTTTAAGCCTGAATTTGATTGCGTAGTAATATATCTAGTTGCATAGTCAGCTGCCTGTACACTTTGTTCCTGTATATATGAGAACAAATAACGTTTTGAAATAAAGCAAAATAACAACCTTAACGCGCAAACAATAACGCGTACGTTAATTTGCTAATTACTTCTCATGACTACCTTTTCTGGTTCTTTTCTTGACCAGCACACTGTTTAGCTCCCGCACCAAAATGAGCGGTGACGATGTACTTGTGCTTTGACCTACTTTTTGTGAAGATTGCAAGGAACTCTGAATGAGTGATGTCTTCAGCTCACCGTTATAATGCCCATTTGAGGAAACAGCACTGCTGACTTATGGAAGCATCTTTCTCTCATTGATTCCTTCTCTCAGGTTTCAACTCCAGTACAACTATACCCTTATGTCTTCGGCCGTTAGCCACGTATGTAGCAATTGTGCACCATGATTGCCGCGCCGACACCGCCAATCAGTCCGATCGATCGATCGACTAATACACTACCTACAGGAGTACTGCTTATCATCGACCTCGATGATAAATAAGGGGCGTGGTATAAAGTACCATTGGCCGTTATGGTTATTTGGCTTCAATCACTACTTGTACGGTCCAAGAGTGCGGCAGACAACGCTCTGCCCACTCACTCATCGAATCCTATTTGTTGGCACTCACTGTATTCACTTAATAAACATTCCACTGAACCACCGCTTTTGGTCTGTTCAATTAAGGTGATAAAATACCCTAATTCTCAAGTCACCCACTCACACTAATGGTACTCAACCCAAATCTTTTCCGATGGAACTGTCTAGGGGTTTTCGACCCCGCTGTTCACGAATAAAACATTCGTTTCATGGAAGAACTGCTTTAAGTATCAGAAACTAACAAAACAAAATTCGCGAGAAAATTAACTGTCATTAACATTTTATTGTAGTAACAAAAGCTAAATCTACCACGTCCAGACACTACAGTCAAAACACACAAAAATCAAGCACGTACGAGTCGAAACACATTTAAAAAATCGGTGCTGAACAGAGGAAAAAAACGAAGAACGAGCTGCATTTCTTCGCAGTCACCCAGTTGTGCACGCGCAATAATGCTATTTAATATATTTGTAGGAAGAAAGTTTACCAGATCAGCAAAGTTTTTCGACCCCATGAGCATGATTTGCACTTTCGCGAAGAAACGGAGGCACGACTTTTCTGAACGATCAGCTTTCACTGAGTGTATTCTCTCAGAAGATGAGATTCAAAAGGATATGTATAAAAGTCAGCCGACGACCACAGGTGTTTGAAATTGAAAGGAAACCACTACAAAGATTACTGCATTGTCCTAACAAGATAGTTGATCAAGTTCTCCGGGATGGTTGTTCCATGAGCAGAAGACAATGAAGGAAAATAACGCAAAGGAATGGTAGAAACTTACCATGAACCACAAATGCAAGCTGACCATAGCTGTGTAGCTATAACATCCTTGATTTTCAGTACAGATTTACAAAAAAAAACTCATCAAACGCGTCAAAAAATTTCAAAAGACATGATTTTCGGCTCATTCTTAACATTAACGCACTTCTGGAAAAAGAGCCGGTTAGAATTACTGCTGTCATAGGCGGACAACATAGTCTTTTCCTCAAAGTGCGCGTTGTTGTGAAACAAAAAAATGGTTCAGTGAATATTAGATACTAAGATGAGTCCTGGAGACATGATAGAGCGAATAAATAATAGAAAAAGAACGTTCAGTTACATGAACCAACACACAAATCTGAAAATGCAGAACGATCTGCTCCAAGAAGGAGAACAATCATGGATAAGACAGCGTCCAGCAGAGTACGAATTAAAAAGATGAGAAAGAAGTTACACAGTAAAGGAATCTAAGACTGAAAAAAACGTAAAAGTTTAATAGTACAGGAATCGTACCATAACACGAAACAGTTATTGGCCCGTCCAACGCGAATTCCCTTGTACACCCTATTAATTACAACTACATTTTTTGTAATTTAAGTTTGATAGTCTCCACTATAGTCTTCACTGGGTATCAAGGACACCATATCACAAATTGACGATGTTGAGATCTCCCATGAAAAAATCGGATAATAGGCGAGTCTGAGTCTGAGTGCATTCCTGTTCCTGTCTTGCGGAACGAGGTGGGATACGCCCTACTTGATCGGAAATCCCTGCGAGGCAACAAACAACGCCTCTTGTGGTTTGTTGCCTCGCAGCATCTGGGGCTGCTGACGCTCGCTGGCGGATGCGGTGAGAGATCTCAACATCGTCTAACTTCAATTCCAAAATTCACTTCATTTCAATCCTTGTTCTGAAGGAGGTCTAAAAGGCGTTTAAAATACACTTCTTTACCTCAAAGAAAATTTGTGGAGAAGAAAGCTACAGGTATTTTCCTCTACACATTATTTTGGAAAAAGCGAGCGGAAATAATTTTTGCTATGAATTGTTCGTTGCTGAGGTAAAGCTCTGTGACACATATGACCTCAGTTGGTGGTTTTCGAATAGAGTTGTTCGGAATCCACAACATTTAGTTGGGCGAGCTCACATTATCTGCGGTAGATAGCGATTCAAAAAGTTCCTCTCCACCCGTATGCAGGATATTCGCAGTTACTGTTCGTGCAAAACTTTGGTGAGTATAAGGATGGTCGCATGTCAAAGGAGCACCGATGCAGGGCGATCTCAAGCCTTGAGATGTGCATTGCCGCCACACTGTTGATCTGCACCCTATTTTTACTTGTGCTAGTTACTGAGTTTTTATAAGGGCTGGTGTAGCGCACTCAGTAAGAGGTCCCGTTGTCTGCGCGATCGATCTGAGGTTCAAATCCGACCTAATGCTCACTAAGCCTTTCATCACTCTAGGGTCGATAAATTGGTGCCGGACTTGTCTGGGAGGATAAATTACTGACTTGACGCAACGGCTACCCTCCGCAAGTCATTGTATAGGCCAGTAACACGTTCGTAAACCTCAAACGATTCTGAATTGAACTGGACGTTGTCGCTCTTTCGCTGTATAGCTTTCCTTGTGATCTTTCTGGTTTCAGACTCTTTCAACATAAAGGCAACGTTCAGGGAAACTTGTGATTGCGGTCTCTTATTTAGTACCTCTCTGGGTCGGAAGTAGTTTACAACTATGAAAACTCGAAGATTCCCAAGGGAACGCAAGAATTTGAGAAACGAGAGGACACGGCACGATGTCATACATATACGTAGGCGACGTTGATTCATAGAGTCAATTTTCAAAAAAGAAAAAGCTAGCGCGGTGAAGAGCGATTTACTGTGGCACATTTTGCACAGTACTCGAGTGAAAGGAGCTAGTATTGTCGCCCTTCTGTAGCTGGACAACTGGACATGGTGAACATACCTGGGAAAGGAAAAGAACGTACCTAAGTAGGTGTATGTCAATGGTTTTTCTTCTTCAGCGAGCCGAGAAGCGCGTACCGGAAACGCTGTCCACAGACTTTCACCAGCACCAATAAAGCATACCCGCGTACACACTCTGTTGGTGACTAAGTGTGTTTCACGACCAGGCAATCATCATATGGATGTGTGACTGCGTTTTTACTGGCGCTCTTAGAAGTTCGCGGGCCGCCAAAGCTAACCCTGCGACTCGTCGCTTCTCCTCCGAGTCGCAAAGATAGGCAAAAAAGTTGAGAAAGGCTGCAAAACAATAAAGTGATAAAGTGTCCGGCATCAATCGATCCGCTTGGGATGCGCGACAACGTCCAGTTCAATAGAGAATTGTTCGAGGTTTACGAATGTGTTACTGGCCTATACAATGACTTGCGGGGGCTAGCCGTTGCGTCAAGTCAGTGTTTTTATCCTCCCACACAAGTCTGGTACCAATTTATCGACCCCGGAGGGAAGAAAGGTTTAGTGAGCATTAGGTCAGATTCGAACCTCAGATCGATGGCGCAGACAACGGGACCTCTTACCGACTGCGCTGCACCAGCCCCTATAAAAACAATAGTCAAAACAAGCTACGTTAGAACATACTATTCAATTGCGCAAAAATCTTTTATCATGAGGGTGACCCATGACATAGTCGAGGCCCGTGTCTGATATCTACGAGAAGGAGTTCCTTAGGGGAAATTCTCCTAAAAATCACTAACCCATAGTTTTATCCACTATGGATTACACTGCTTTAGAATTTTGCAATAAATCCGATGGTTTTTTTCCTACGATCTTTTTCCAGGGTAGTAATTCAAGAGAGATTGCTGAAAGCCCTTCACTAATTGTTAAACTATTAGTTGACTGTTAACTGCTGTTAACTTTAACTGATTTCAGTGTTCGTTGCAGTAGAAGGTGTAGTTTAGTATTAACGTAGTAGCCACAGCCAGCCTTTAACAGGGCGCAACGATTATGCATATTCGGATCAAAACGGCATGAAGGCTACGGCAATTGCGCAAACAGATGCGCTCGAAACAGTTCGAAATGGTAAAGAAAAGGTTTCCACCTCGAGTACAACCGCTTATACAAGCTCATCAAGCCTCAGGTTGTTTTGACCTTACTATTTCACAGATATCAAGACGCTAGATCAGCTCTCAAGGCGCTCATATGTCGTATCGACTTCATGCCGGACCAGAAATGAGGAAGTCTGACACTGCGGAAAAGGCAAGCAGAAGAAGCGTAACACAAAAATTTACTCCTTAGAAATCCCGATCTGTGAGTACCTTGTGCTGGCATATACAGAATGCTATGCTTATTTGTTTGTATGCTGTTGGTGTAGGTATTCCTTTCATCACGTTTGTTTTATTGGCTGTTCGTAAGTCTGAACTTGAAATGCGCTGGGCAGCTCATGTAATACCGCGCGAGAAATTGCTCTGTACGAAGGGGACGCTTACAAACAGAAGGAGCCTGCCCGTTCGTCTACCGCAGTGCACACGAAGTAGGACAGGGGATGAAGGATATAAGTTCCACTGCGAGTAATTTGACATCTTCTCCAACCTGATACAAAGTTCAGGCATTGGTGCGGTGCGATCGAGGCGGGAGAGCGCCCGATAAAGCTTCCTGAAATCTGGCCGAACCCATGGTAGGCGACCGGTCGTCGACTCAGAGCTTCCTTGTTGTCTCAGCGGGAGTACGCTAGCTCGGATAGGAAGGCGGAGAAGGGGGGGGGGGCTTGTGTGCCAGAACGATTGGTAGAGAAGGAGCTTCCCTCAGTGCAGTATGGCGAAAAGCAGCGCTGCCTCAAACGAGGCCATCGGCCAGCCAGGGGAGCGAAGTTGCGCGTGATTCCCCACTTATGGTTTTAATTCTCTCATTCTGGTTATCTTGTGTTAGTGGAGACAATGAAGAGACAAAGCATTCCACTTTTTGCGGATGTCAGCACCTTATTTTCTTGCTCGTTTTTACAATCCCTAAAAAGGTCAGTAACTCTTACAATGATCAGTACACCTAAACGCCCTAAATAAAGGATAAAAGGTAAGGGATAAAGTTTCTGGCGTTAATCAATCCGCTTGGGATGCGCCCTTAGGTTCACTTCAATTCAGAATCGTTTGAGGTCAACGAACGGCCTCTACAATGACTTGCGGTGGTTAGCTGATGTGTCAAGTCTGTGTTTTTTTTTGTCCTCCCAGACAAGTCTGGGTCCAATTTATCGTCTCCGGAGGGATGAAAGGCTTGTTGAGCACAAGGGCGTATTCGAACCTCCGATAGAGTCGTGCAGGAAGCAGAACCTCTAACAGCTACGCTACACCCGCCCATAAACATCTAACGAAATAAACGCAGTTCAGCCGAGGTAGAGCTCCGACTGAACAATATCTACTTATGACTAATGTTTAATCTAGCTTAGAAAAAGATTAAGTTCTATGCTACATGACGTACTAAAGTGAAAAATTACCACCTAAGAGATGCTTAAATGCTTTTAATGCAACGCTTCACTTAAAAGATTTGGAGAATTCTTTGTTATAGTGCGTAAGGAATTACGTAATTAAATTAAAGTAATTTCTAAATCACTGTTTTACACCGAGTGTTCCGTAAATCCACCTTCTAAACAGAAACTGAATTTTTTCACGGGTGAATGCTATCTGCTGTTTTTTTTCCTATTGTTGCGAGTTCGCGTTGTCGAAACTAACAATTGGTGCATATGAATGAAGAGGCCGGATGTTGTTCACACGCTCAAACGGTGTTCTGTCATGCGCGTAATTCTTTCTGAGTGGTATTGTATCAATCGATTGGATGTGGATGGCGATTTGATAGCAGATGCCATTAAATTGTTCTATGATCCCTCTTCCTTTACTTCTTCTTCTCTTCGTATTCCTTCACTCCACTTTATCTATTTTTTTTCCGCTGACGGAAGTCTTTCAACGAAAAAAAAATTATAGTGGTTTCTGGAATAACTTCTACTGCAAGTAAGCATGCTCCTTAATTGTCTTGCGATAATACTGCTCAAATGTTTTCTCTACTTCGAAATAAATTCGAAGCTGTGCGCGATTTTACTTATTCAACTATTATTTATGCATTCAGCTGCCTACGCGACGTTATGTGTGGAAATCTTTATATCTAAGTCATCTGCTTTTGAATTCTTCCCACCGAAACTTCGAGCACCTTCTCTTTTTTTTACCTCTTCTTGCTTTTCTCTTTCTCCGCTTTACCGCAATTTTCTCATTAATCCCACAGAAAGAGTATTGCCTGGGTAGGCCAATGCGAAACACCACGCTGAATTCGAATGTAGTCACGGGAAATCTCCGACCAACAACCAAAATTTTCTCGTAGTGTCCATAGAACCACTGAATCTCAAAGCTGTCAACTTTGTTTTGGTCTGCAAATTGCACTTGTGAAAAGTTTGAAACCGGAGCATGCGAGAAGGACCCAGAATACCGGAAGATCATACATGGCAACGCCATGGTGCGAAATTTTCTCACCTCCCACATCCAATTCACCTTCGATCCACATGGTTCTTTGCCGGTAAATAGACTACAAAAATGTGCGTGTACAACAAAAGTAAGAGGCAGTCACATGAATTGTAATGTTTTGGCCAGTTTGTAGCACTTTCTCTATTTGCTGACCTTCGCGGACGATGGAGAAGAAGCGTTGAGGTCTCTCGGCTGGCACTGTGTGTGGACTCAGACCGATCGTCGATTTGTGAGCACAAACCGAGGTGGACGCGACGGTTTTTGCCACACAACACCTGTTTTCAGCGGAAGGCATGTGTTTGGTTTTAACTGTCTGACTCATCCGATCGCTGACGTCATGCTCTCTTCACAAATCACCGTATTTTTTCATTGTCCGTCCGCTAAATCCATAAGCACGTTTTCGTGGCTAGTCTTCGCAATTGTTTGTGATTCTGCCTTCTAATGCGGTTATGTATTTTCTTCTACCTCTTGTATGTGTACATTATGTTGGGAAATCCGGAAACAAAATTAATCAGTTATAACGCATACATTTAACACTCATTAGAAACTTTTGAATAAATTCCATTGAGAATTCACTGTTATTTTGCCGATATATGTACAAATTCAACACGTTGACGGAATTGCTTGACCTACTCATGGTGGGTCATGGTGTAAGATGTGTCCTTCTTACAAGTATTCAAGGTATTTCTTCGTAATATCCCCTAAAATAGATTTTCATTCTATGCAAGTGATAAAAGAACATTTATCGTCTATGTTTGTGGAAGAGTTTTGGTTCCACGTGATTTCAAAGAAGAAAGTGTGCATGAAAGTGACATCTTCTATCTTAAACCTTATAACTTTCTGCAATTTGCTTCCTATAGACCAGTCACAAATCCATTGTTATCATTTTGGTGACGGATTTTTCGGATTTTTTTCTTAGATTCAAAATCTTTTGAATTGAATGAAGCGGACTTCACGTTAATAAACCTTTTGGAAGTAGTAATTTTGAAAGAGATGATGAAAGTGGACGGTACGTGTTATGATATTCACTGAATTGTTTCAATTTTTCAATCAGTCTTTGATTTTTGTTCGTTACCGCGTTGAATCGGTGAGTTTCGCGACAATCCCTACAACCCAGAGAGAACTTCCGCTATTTCACTACCGAAAACTCATTCTACGTAGTGTCTTCAATATTTTTTTTTGTTACTATTATTACTGCTATTATTGTAAATGATTTGTGATCATCGTTTATCAAAAGGACCCTGGAAGGAAAAATAAACATTTTTCCATCACATGACTATGTAGCATTTACTCTGTCAAAGATTGCTCTCAATAAATAAACTACAAGGAAATTTGCTTAGGATTTTCAACCTCATACCATGAAAATATCCTTCATAGGATTTTTTAACCGCCCTACTCAGAGAAAGTCGCATTTTCCTAGCATTATTACCGATGCACTGAAATTTGTTTTCCCTTTTTTACGCGTTTTTTTTTTTTAAATTAGTCCCGAAACAGGCTCGTTTTTTTTTGTTCAGAGGTTATAGCGGCGTAAATACGTAACGATTCTAAGCTATCATGGTTACCAAACATTGCTGAGTGTAAACATTACGCAGATTCGTGCTTCCGCTTATTTTCGCGCTCACAACAGGGAACTGTTGCGAACTAAATCCCTATCGAATTTGTCCCGTATCCTTCATAATTTTAGTAATTTCTGATGTGGTTCGAAAGCTTTGATCGAAACGTGTTCTGCGCGTTGACGCCTCTGCTTGAATTTCTGTCAGTTTGCCCAGGATTTTGTCTCTACTGCCAACGTTAACGCTGGTCTGCTTGCTTATGTCTGCTTTTTAGTATTTTAAATGGTTACTCACTGATGGGAGGCTATGAGAGATAACTCATAACGAGGTAACTCTCACGAGGACAACTCACTCTCCAAATTAATCACGAAATGCTGGGGATTTTTCAAGACCTTAGTGACACGGTGAAATCTCTAAATAATAAGAATTCTGGAGTTGGTTTCAGAGCGCTAAATATTTCTGTGTTACTGCTTAATTTTACTACTGTAAGGACGGAACAGTGCCTTCAAAGCTACCGTAACCAGCATAGGTGCCATTCTCCCCTAAAGATATTCTTGCTCTAGCTTCTCATCAGTAAGGCTAATGTTTCTCGTGAAGTACTGTTGGTTCTTCACAACTCTCCAAAAAGTTAACACTATAAAGCTACTGACTCATTTTAAGAAATGGAGTAGACGCACTCACTTCTCTAGAATGCATTTCGATTGTAACTGCACAAAAAACATTCTCCATCCAATTCAGCTCCTGGAAAATGCCGACCTAATTGTTCGTTTGATGTGGCTATTGAAGTTTGCGACAATAGAGCAGAAGCTCGAGCTGATCATCTTTATTTTATGTCCTTGATGAACCTAAATGCGTTTAGAATGGCATGAATAACTAAAACCATAATTTCTGAAGCTGCCGAACTCGCTGCCCTCTCTCGACTACAAATCGCATCACAAGTGCGAAGAGTTAAATGCGTTGACAAACGAGCGAGCGTTGCATTCTTCCCGTAGATCGTAGTATCGAGAGGTCAGCGAGGAGAGATCCTTTTTTTTAGAGAATCTGCTGTCATTTAAGTAAAAAGTACCATGTTGAAGCGAAAAATGTGCTCGGCCGTCTTTCTGTACGTTTTTTTGTTATGTATTGTGTCACATTTATTTAATGGCTACAGGTTTCGGACAATAGATTTGAGTCCTTTCCGAAATTGATCATTATTATCGTCCAGTTATCTTGTGCGTTTTGTAATAAATTTCTTCTTTAGCCACTTCTCTCTCTTCATCACTTATTTTCTTTGCAATATAAAACTCTTGGAATCACCTCTCCTATATATATTCTGACAAAGTTTCATTTCAATGTGAAATTAATTCCATGAACCCCTTCATGCAAACGACACAGTGAGTCTTTTATAAAATATCACAAAACTGATACAACTCCCCCAGTGTTTCAGTGCATAACCATGGAAACGCACTGTCAAACGATGTTGAAACATTTCTAAAAACTGCTTCTTGTCAAGGTTCTCTTTTTTGTCTATGAGCAACTGTCTAGTCATGTCCCTTTGTTCATGCATGAGTCAACTAATTTTCTTAAATTTTCAATCATTTTTTTAAATTTTCTTCAGCAAATGTCACATTGAAACGAGGCGAATTCTCCTTACAGAAAGAAAACGTCAATCTTTGAAACGGTGATTTCTGGCTTCTTCAAATCATTTCTCATCGTTGAAAAATATTTCTTCTTCTTCTTTTTCTTAAACCACCTCGGCTAGCCGTTAGGAGATGCACTTCATCGAAACTGATTCAAAATCAGGGCTTATTCAAATTTTCCGAATGTTTTGCGTGACTCATTTGCTATTTCCTAATTTTTTTTTTGAGAATTAAATGATTGGATGAGCGCCGTGGGTTTTCGACGACTGGTCGAAATTGGCTGTTCATGTTAACATTGAAAAAGTTCGCACGAAGTGTCGATAATCATTTATCGATCTTTGTAAAGGAGCCACTACAAAAAATTGTTCTAGTTACGACGAAACGCAGCGCAAGTGATTTTTAGCCGAGAAACACAACATGCCTCACCTAACGGTTATTTGAGTCTCTACTCCCGGCACTTTTTTAAACCTTCTTCGCTATTTGCAGCACATTGCTCTTCAGAGTACTTCCTACTGCGAAATGAGACAGAATCAATAAACCTTCCTGGAATACTAGTCGTTATGAACACCCTCTTGATAGTACTTCCTTGCAGTGATTAGATTCCGACGCTTCTTTTGGTTGAATCATTTTTGTTTAACCTATCCATAACTTCTCTTTGCCGTTTATCCAGCAGTTAATCGGATAAAAGTGCACTTCGTTCTTCTAATTGCATATCGTTCGGTTTACTTTTCGACGGTTGTTCACATAAAATCTAGGAACATTTAAGGCTGCAGAAGGGTATGCAAGGTAAGCTCGTGGCCTTACTGGGTCTGGCCATATTCGGCATCGCTGTGATTGGAACGTTGACCTGTGAGTTTTCTCTTTTCCCTCAAAACTACGTAGTATATTCCGGCGGCAATGTAAAAGAATGAAATAAAAATGTTCACTCTGCCTTGGAAATTTGAAAGGAATATCTGTTTCAGCAGACATGATCCTCATAGATGATCATTTTATGAGCGAAAGCGTCGTCAAAACAAGTCCCACAGACTCTCTTCGAATACTTCTTGTCGGAGATACAGGAGGTTCGGGAAATGTCTAGATTCATTTTCCATCAAACGAGAAATAAAATTAAGGATTACCTGTCTACCCGTTTTACTCTTACGCTCAGAAGAAGGTCGCAAAGGCTATGGATAATTTGGCAGCCCTGAAGAAAGTGCAGTACGTGATCAACGTCGGCGACAACATTTATTACACCGGTGTTTCGGACGAGCACGACTCACGTTTTCGCGTGAGTTCACCTAACATTTTTCAACTTTAGAATCAATAAACAAGTGTTGTTGTGGATCTCGTAGCCGAATACAAGAAGTAAAACTTCTTTTTTCAAAAATTCCGATGGGAGTGAGTACTGAGTCAAAAACTGTAAGTTCAGATAGTTGAGGAGAGTGGAGAGTTTACGAAAAGACAGAACGAATGCGCGGTGTAGATAAGAACGGAAAGTTAAAATGGTCAACTTATAATGATGGTTGAACTCCTGCTGTGGGTTTCTCAAATACTTCCGCTGGATCATGCGCCAAAATGTAGCAGTGTGTACAACCGTTTGGAATCATAATGCAATCATAAATCCATAAATAAATTCTAAAACCTTGACTCTTTCGAATAATCGTTCCACAAATATAGGTAAAGATATAGTTTTTAATTGATTTTCTTGAGCTGTAAGCAAAGATGGCTTTGTGGTATTCGGCATTTCTACAAAACCCGATCGATTACTTCTCGGATTTCTCTTATCTTTCCTGCAGATGCCTCTGCATAATCTCATCCTCCTGCCCCCTTTATTTCCTGTAGCACACAAGGAGTAACAGGCACTCGACTCGATAATCCCTCTATGTTCTATCGATCAACTAGGTGGCCCCTAGCGTGGAGGAGAAGAAGTCTGCTAGCGGCAGGCACCTTCCCCAAAGCCGAGTGACGGCTCCTCATGAAGGGCCTCCGAGACCGAAGTCGGCAGCAGCAGGCAGGTACCTCCCTCTCTCAACCGCTTAACCCTAGTAAATTAGTTTTGTTTATGTGTACATGAAGTGAATCCGAAGCATTCAGCTAATAACTTTCTGGTTACCCCAGCGCTATTCCCTGAAGTTGTGAGCGGAGCCCGGCTGCCGATGTCCGCTCCTTCTGGAGCATCCCGGAGTACGACACATCTTTTTAAGATTAGTTCACTCTAGAAGCAGCACATCACACAGCCTGACGTAGTGAGCGAAACGGTTTAAAAGTTCAGGGATGGAGATGAGGTTATACAGGGTGGTCCACATAAAGTGTGACGAGTTATGGAAAATCTAAAGATGCGGTGATTCCTTGAGCCAAAGCCCAATCTCAATCTTCTATATCCTCTCATTCTCAATTTTCAATCTTTTGCTGTCTGGTCGATTCTGTAGCAAAGACCCTGCTTTTTGAAGTATAAGTCACTGGATTCGCTGAAAGGAGCCCTGGATGAACATTGCGCATGGGAGCTGATCGCGCGCACCCTCAAAAATTTCCGGAAAAGATTGTAGGCTTGTATTGAAGCTAAAGGCGATCATTTTGTATTTGATGTGTGAGAACTTACGAAGAATTTTTTATCTATGGGATAGAAAAAAAATATTTCTAATTTGGATCAATTAGTGCAAATTTGTGGGTAGTTTTTTGAGTTACACTTCATGTGAATCACCGTGTAGATGCTATGCCATCTCTAGCTTTTCCCACGGATTCCTCACCACGTCAGATTCGTGATATGCTGCCTTTAAACTGATTCATGCGAATGATTCGAATACGAATAATAATAAACTGTCACGATCTGAAATCTGCTACCTGTCTGAAATTCCTGCAACTATTTCCTCTTATCCCGTTTCATTTCAGACTTCCTTCGAGGATATCTACAACACCGACGCCCTAGATGTGCCATGGTATCTGATTGCGGGAAATCACGATCACTTTGGAAACGTCTCAGCTCAAGTCGCTTACTCGAAATACAGCAAGAAATGGTCTGATTTACTTTCTCAGAAATTCCTCAATTCTCTGGTTATCGACTTTCGCAGAAACTTTTGGCGCAGAAGGTCTCTCATAATTCTAAATGGATATCTATTAAGGACATCATACCACGAAATTCACGATGTTAGGACGTTGAGATTTCTCTACGAAAAGGTAGGGTGGGAGCGATGCAGAACAAGAGTATGGGAGCAGGAAAGACGGCATTTGTCCCTAGTAGTCCATCGGTGGTCCACTCAGTGGCAGACTTGGTGTGCACGCCTGCATTCGCAGATGAGGCACGTTACTAGGTGCTTCGTAGCACAATTCGGTCACCAAGTCCGTATCCCACGCCGTTTTTCAGGAAAGATAAGGAAAATTGAGCGCGACCGCCCTCATATTCGTGAGCTACACCCTTAACTCCATCTTTCAGTGGTGAGATCCCAACATAGTCAATTTCGTGATATGTGGTGCCTTCACTGGAAGGCGCACTAAGCTCATGCCGGGAACACCGGCACAAACTTGAATTTTAACGAAGATTTCGCCAATCGCCAAAATGTGGTCAATACCATACAAATTTAGGAATTTCCCCAAACTGTACTACAATCTAACATTTCAACTGAACGGCACTTCTATGGATGTTGTGATGTTAGACACTATCGTGCTTTGCGGGAACACTGCGGACATCGAGAATGGTGGATTCTTCGACATGTTGTGGAATCGGTCACATGATCCTCAGGTAGCAGATCTGCCCAGTATACATGCGACCACTGCTTTCAAAACATAAGTAACATCCTTGTAGGGTCCCAGCGATACTAAGAAGGCAGAGGAACAGTGGCAGTGGATCGAACAGATGCTGAGTTCAAGCAGGTAAAAGGAAGAAATATCCGAACAATTAAACGACCCAGAAGGGATTGGGCGCAATTTGCAGAGCTGACTACCTTTTCGTAGCTGGTCACTATCCAATCCATTCCATAGCGTCACATGGACCTACACAGTGCTTAGTGGACCGACTAGATCCGTTGCTGAGAACCTACAATGTGTCTGCTTACTTCGCTGGACATGACCACACGCTGCAGGTGAATTCGTCCATTCATTGTCTTATGCTATGAAAAGCGCTTGTCAAATGCTTATCTTTTTATCCGAACCTCTCTTGAAGATGCTTTTCTATGCTGTTGAAGGTACTAAAATCAGGCAGCTACAACTCTTTTTTCCCATTGTTGGAGAAAGTCCCTTCCATCCAGTCGTCATTTCTGCCGGAAGCGGCAGTAATTTTTGTGCAGTCATCTTGAGTGGAATATACATGAAAGACAAAATATACGAAGGAGTTCGTTTAGTACTGAACGAGATGCGGAGCGAAGTGATTGGTTTCCAGCCAAATATATCGACCGGAATTGATAGGCTTCGCATCTCAGCTCTAAGGTTTCCTTCTATCGACGACAACAGTACATCCATCGTTTGAAAGCAGCACACCACGAAATTAAAGATGTTGGAACTTCTTCACGAAAAGCATAGCTAGGAATGTAAATCATGAGTACGAGCGCGATTACGCTCAATTCTCTTCCAATTCTCCTGAAGTAGAGGCATCAAAAACGGTCTCGTCAGCTGACCTACGAGGCACCTAACAACATTTCACGTACATGAGTGCAGACTTACGGGCCGCATCTACCAGCAAGCAGCATCAGGGGCCACTTATTGTACGCTCACTCAGACACGTGGCGCGTATGCCTGCAATCACACACGCATCGTGTTGTTATGTGCCTTGTAGGAAACGCTGGTCGACAACTGGCCGTTGTTGAGGGCGTTTTCCAGGTTAATTAGGGAAAATTGGGCGCGATAGCGCCCATATTCGCGATCTACTACCCTAAACCTATTTTTTTTCTCGGAGAAATCCGAACATCGTCAGTATCATGGTTTGCTACCTTGCCGTCAGCATAATAGCTTAAAGCTTTACAACTACTAATTTGACGTATATGTATTTCTAGATTTTCTCCGGAAAAGGTCAAGATGTTACAAAATTGTCTACGATGTCCTTTTCCTTTCGATATGTCAACTCAGCTGTTCAATTCTCCGTAAAATTCAGCAAACATTTCATGCATCCCAGACACGTCCTGGATTGAGACTTGTAGTTGTATTTCGATTTTCCAGCACATCGTCTATCCCAACGACTATGGCCACCTCACCCACTACGTGGTCTCCGGTGCGGCGTCACGTTCTGACCGCTCGAAAAAACATATGGATACTGTTGCAAAGGAGAACCTCAAATTTCAGTACGTTCAGATTTTGTACAGTTTTGTTACAGTTTTGAACTATAACAGTTATTGGTGCGGGTTTTAGCTACCCGACTTCATGGAATCCTTTCTCGCAGTTGGGATTCTCTAATGGTGCTTTTATTTATATGGAAATAACAAAAGACAACACAGTGATGTCGTTCCTGAACGGAAAAGGCCAAGAGAAATATCGCATGAGCCTTGATCCCAGATCAAAATCTACTCATTAGAAACGGTGAGCTCTCTCCTTTGCTCCTTTTCAAGAGAAGGTCAAACTCGAGGTGCTTAGAAGGTTAGAGATTTGCTTTCGCATCAAAAAAAAAGGTCCTGAACCGAACTAACGCCAATAACAATGGATGTGGACCTGAAAAATGCAATTTCAAAATGGAGCATTGGGTTTTTGCATGGTTTTTGTATAATTATTGCATGCATCCACGGATCTCCCTCACTAGAGGGATCACAGCCGGATAGTCGCGAGGCTACATAGCGCGTCCCCGGGTGGGGGATAGGGGGCTAATCGCGGACCAAAAGCGACTTTGTGCTTGCGCAGAGACGCAGCTGGATTCAGGGGATGGACTCCCTGTTTCTGCTGAGCCAGGGCTGACTCATGACATCCTTGTATTCCGCACGTTGGTCCGGCCAAAAGCCTGCAATCAAGTGACTGGGAGGTGCAAGGAGGCGGTCTGGAGTCGCCTCCAACAAATAAGCTCCACATGTCCACTCCGAGAGAACGGAAGTTCTCCCAGAAACTCATGGGACTAAAGGCTTGCAACCTGCCCATGGGTTTTAAAATTCTTACGCGAAACACAGTAGTAGAAAAGAGTCTCCTGATTCCGGAGGAAAGCCTGGTACGGTAGCGCCAGGTAGGACGGGGTTGCAGGAGCCATGTAGGCTACCAAAGCGGAAAAGGACTAGGATAGCGATCTGTACTTATAACGCACGTACGCTTACATCAGAAGCGGCCATCGAAGATCTGATGATGTAAGCCAAGAAGATCAAGTGCGACGTCATCGGACTGACCGAGACGAGACGACGTCACCCTCTCAACGCCGTATATGAAACTGGAGAAGAACTGTTCTTAGGAACATGCGACAGTAGAGGTGTTGTGGAGTTGGCGTCCTCGTCAACACGAGTATGGCAAAGAACATCGACTCTTTCGAACAACTTACGACTCGAATCGGAAGTCTGCGGATGAGAAGATGTGGTGCAACACCAGCTTTGACTATCTTCGTCGCTTACGCTCCAACATCAGAAGAAGTCGGAACTCTCTATATGGACCTGGAGAAGCTCTACCGAGAAGATCATGCCTTTTGGCGATTTCAACGCCAAAGTTGGCCCAAGAAGAATGCCGCAGGAACTTCACATCGGGACCCACGGCCTACAATGGAATGACCAGGGGGAGAGACTCTCTGAGTTCATCATGACAACTAAGACCATCCATGGGAACTCGCAATTCCAGAAGCCCTCCTCTCTACGCTGGACGTGGGAGTCAACCGGTGGAGGGTACCGTAATGAAATAGACCACATCATCGTCAATAAAAGGTTCTGCGTGAAGGACGTCGCTGTTGTACCGAAGTTCTATACGGGATCGGGCCATTGCCTCCTCCGAGGAAGTATTTCCTTCACAAGGAGAGCAGAGAAAGCCGCCAGGTTCACATAGAGAAATCCCAGGACTATCATCAACTGGGATCTCTTCGCTACGCTAGCCGGCTTTTGGGAAGATTCCGCAATGGACAACATCGACGAGGAATATGACCGGCTTGTTAAACACCTTCACGACTGCGCGGAGAAGGCTGAGAGTCTTAAAACCACCAAGAGACGCCTGTCTCTTGAAACTCTTGAGCTGATACGCCAGCGTGGAGCAGCACGAGCCGCAGGGAACCAAGAACTCACGTCCGAGCTCGCAAGGCTTTGCAGAGAGGCCATAAGGGAAGACTTTAAAGAGAGAAGAGCAGAAGTGCTGGCTGAAGCTGCAGAGGCGGGGAAAAACATCCGCTATGCCCGTCGAGACTTCGCCAGTCGCAAGACAAGGATGACTAGAAAATCATCTAAGACTTCTACTCTGATCTCTTCGACAGCCATGTCCACTTGCCTCCTCACCATCTGAGGGAAGACAGACAAGTCATTCCAGAGGTTCTCCCGTCCGAAATGCGACATGCTATCATGTCGGCAAGAAATCGTACGGCACCCGGTCTCGACAGGATAAGACCAGAACACCTGAAGAGCCTTTCGCCAGTACTTGTACATCAACACCCTGGCGAGACTCTTTACACGTTATCTGTCGGAATGCAAGGTTCCTAAACAGTGGAAGACTGGCAAGACCGTGTTGTTGTATAAAAAGGGAGATCCATATGACATCGGCAACTATCGTCCAATTGGCCTACTGTCCGTTATCTACAAGCTCTTTACAAGAGTGATCTCTAATAGGATTGAGAAAGTCTTGGATGAAGGACAGCCATGCGAGTAAGCAGGGTTTCGAAAAGGATTCAGCACGATTGACCACATTCACACTGTTTCGAAACTCATCGAGTTATCACGAGAGTACAAGATGCCACTCTGTCTCACCTTCATCGACTTGAAGAAAGCCTTTGAGTCAGTTGAGACGGAAGCGGTCGTGGAAGCCTTGGACAACCAAGGCGTCCCTACTCAGTACATAAAGATACTTCGAGAGTTGTACAGTAAATTCACGACCGGAATTTCGCCATTCTACAAGAACGTCATCATTGACGTGAAGAGGGGGGTCCGACAGGGTGATACAATTTCACCCAAAATATTCACAGCCACCTTCGAGAACGCAATGCGAAAGTTGAAATGAGACGACATGGGAGTGAAGGTTGATGGTCGGCAGCTACACCATTTGCGCTTTGCTGATGACATCGTACTGATAACATCTAGCACTAGCCAAGCGAGACGAATGCTGACCGAATTCGACGAAACATGTGGATTCACCGGTCTTCAGCTGAATCTACAAAAGATGATGTTCATGCGGAACGGATGGGTCTCGGATGCCCCATTCACGCTCAACGGAACGAACATATCCGAATGCACCAGCTACGTTTATCTGGGTCGGGAACTGAACATGATGAACGACCTGACCCGCGAGCTGGGCAGGAGGAGACGAGCGGCTTGGGGAGCGTACAAGAGCATCGAGGATGTGGTGAATAAGACCAGGAACACCCGGCTCCGTGCTCACCTCTTCAACACCACCGTACTTCCTGCTTTGACCTATGCTTCGGAAACCTGGGCATTTCGCAAGCAGGAAGAAAACGCGGTGAGCGTCATTGAACGCGCAATTGAGAGAGTGATGCTAGGAGTATCCCGTTTCATGCAAGTGAGGGACGGGATTCGAAGTTCTCTCCTACGTCAACGATGTTTAGAGACGCCGTCGCGTTTGCCAAGGAAAGTAAAATAAGGTGGGCCGGACACGTGATGCGCTTTAACGACAACCGTTGGACCAGAGCCGTGAGCGACTGGGTTCCCCGCGATATTAAGCGCACTACAGGAAGACCGCCGACCCGATGGTCAGATTTCTTCACGAAGTTCTTCAAAGAAAAATATGATGCTCTTCGTGTCCCACGCGAAAGAAGGAACCACTGGGCTACTCTGGCACGCGATCAGTACAAATGGAAGAATTACTGGTGCCCGCTCGACCAGTTTGTAGATCAACGGGAGTCAAAGTGATCAAGGTGCTGAAGCTTGAGAGAACCAGACAGTCCGGAATGAAAAGTTTTGCATATGAGGTTTTCCTTAGTCCTCCTATCCGAATATATGGGTTATTTTTTCAAAACGCTGTCCTGTTTTTCTAGAATGGTAAAACTCGCCCGTAAATGGTATGATCTTAAACAAAGTCTAATAACTCGCCGGAAAGCAAATCTTCTTTCAGTATATTGTGGCTGAGGATTTTCTCTATCAGCAGCCACATCACACGATTTAGAGTGCTTGACCATTTTTCTATATTTCCATATTTGTAATGAAAATAGATGGGAAAATGTAATTTTTCCTACCAAAAAAATTGAAAATTTACTCAAAAGAAAGAAAAAACTAAAAGGTTGCAAAAAACACCACTATGATTGTTTGTTGGCGCAAACTTTCTTCCATAGAATGCCGCTCGAAATATTTCTTTTGGTCCTCTTATCACGAAATTATTCGCGATCTTCCAGACCTAACAAGGTGCGCAGAATCTGAGTTTTTTTGGCTATTAAATTCTATTAAATCCCACCTTCACACTGCTGAAAACTACTTACAATCAAATTTTTAATTTTCTAGGAGAAGCTTCAAGTTCCTGTCCCTTTGCAAAAATTTGACTTAGCCGCGTGTTGAACCTGCATCGTCCCATTTGCGGAAGAAAATGTTGATTTTTTCGTTCCTTTTTTTACTCATCGCTCTTGTGCAATTCGACCTATCCATTTGATTATTCTATTTTATTATGCGCTTTAATCAGCATATCAAGTTTGTTCATAGATTTTAAAACAAAAATAGAATAGATTAGAAATGAAACTATTTCAATGCCAATTTTTCAACAACATTTCAGCAAATTTGCTTCTTGTGCTACTTGTTATTTCTTAGCTTTTGTCGGCTACCGAATTTTACCATTTGCCATTCATTCACCGTCTAATTTTCGATTTTGCTTTTTCAAAACAAAATTTCCAACATATTGAACTGACAGTAAGTGTAAAGTGAAGTGAAGTTGAAGTGTGGGCGGGGGGAGGGCATATACGAGAGGGTCGTGTCCCATCAGCCCGCTTGACCCTGCTTATAAGCATTTCTGACGACAGTTATTGCTTCTTTTCGTTGATACCGTAGTATGTAGAGTCCTGAGATCTGCCCATCAGAAGTACCGTAACGGAGCATTCTTCCTAGCTATCGCTTCACAAATGATTTCAACTGTTATGGTCAACCCTTTTTCATGCTCAGTGGCGTTTTTCTGTTTGTTATCTTACGGATACTTTCCAGAATTTGGCGCTGGTGATCCTACTTTTCGGGCTAACAATTTCCCATTTTTCACTCCCTTGTTTAATTTACCCTACCATTCTGAATATAACATTGACTAACACCAGTTGTGACATAAAGAGACAAACAAAATTTTCCAGATCAGTGACGAATTGCTGTGGTGGGATTGGTGGAAAGTTTACGCGCTCTTATGCAAATCACGAACATTTTTATGCAGTTCTTTTGCATAACCAGAAAAAACTCTTAAACCTTTTAGTTTGTTCGGAAACATGTCTTTTATTTTATTAATTCCTTTCATAGGTGTCCAGGGAAAAGGAACCGACTTCTTGAATATAGCGCAGTGGGCCTACGTTAATTTTGTGTGTCTCCACCTTGATGAAACAACATAGGTGAATGAAACGGTGTGCATCGTGGGTGAGTGTCATTGAAACTCACTTTTGTTTCTAAATCACGGTTTATTCGGTTGTTCTTCTCCTCAAACCTCGACTTATCCGACTGTTTTCATTCTTATACGCCGACGATAGTTTTTTTTATCTTTAAAACTTTAACTGATTCGACCATTTGTGTAGAACTCAAACATGTATCACGTGCCTTATTTATTTTTATTCTTTTTGTGTGTATATAAGTACAAGGTATCGGCATCGATTTTCGCTAACATGCTAGCTACTGCTAGCTGCTGACGACAATGTTTGAGTAATTCTTCTGTGATCTCTTGTAATTATACTCCCCCTTATAATTATATCCCTATATAATTATACAGCTTTTTTCCATTTTCTTTCATTACATCGTTGCCTCCTTATAATTTCGTTAGCTTCTTACGGTTCTTTACTATAAATGAATTAACATTCCTTTAAGAACAGTACTTTACATTGTTGAACTGTGATTCATGTATAATAAAAATAGTTTATTATCTGAAAAATTTCCTATACAGATTGCACACTTCGCCATGAGAATTTCTATACAACGGGGAACAATCGTTCCTCAGTGGCGAGATATCTTCGCTTTAACGACGATGTGGACCACGATGGCGGCGATAAGAGAAGCGAACGAGAATCCGGTTGAGGCGGCCACCCAGTACAAGTCGAAGCATCGTCTCTCCAGCGCTGAAACCAAATGTGTTCTACTCTGAAGGAAAGCATTCTGATCGCTCTGATTTCTCACCCAGCGGTTGTGGATCACAGCTACCACCAGTACAGAGCGTCGCTCTGACGGATTGCGTCATCTCGCCCACAATTTGCCTACGTCGTTTGAGGAACGCTCCTTCAGCGTCGTAGAGGATTGAGTTCGATGGGGAGGTGATAAGGTCAGGACAGAATGGAGGCTGGAAAATTGAGGGTCTAAGTGACAGAGATCTTCCTTTCATTCTCTCAGAACAATCTTTTAGAAACTTCATCCAGGAGGTTTTGTGTTTTTCAGCTACATCTGAACCTTTTTTTTCATAATTGACAATAAAACATAGTTGGAGAAAGTCGTCAAACCACGTGTTTTAATAGGTTGGACCAAGTAAAGAGTAATAAATGTTTATGAACGAATTTGAGCGTGGCTTTTTTGCACAAGCTGTAGAAAAAAGTGGTCGGTGAAACATGCTCCTGACATTCGCTTGATTATATGTGTGGAATGGAGGCTGCATGCATTTCTATGAGTGCTTTCTGGACAATTTATTGAGTTCTAGTTGGTACGTGAAGATCCTGCATAACTAGGATTTGTCCGAAAAACCTTGTATCCAACGTAATGGGTGATCATAAACAATTTTGCAGCCTGCTGGATTTCTTCATAAACTTACAGTTGGAATAGAAGCGCAGCTGCTAATGTTCGTCATAGAAGATGGTACGTCTGAACAGATCGCCACATCGCATCTGATTCGAAGGCGGGTATGATCCGGCACCTGAGAAGAAATCAAATTCGAGTAGCATTAGGAGGTATTAGTTCTGTTCTGTGGTCTGCATTTGAATTTTAGTCTTCAAAACATCCAAAACCCAAGAATGAAGAAATCTATTTTAGTCCACAAAAGTTTCTCTTAAATTCATAGCAACGAGTTTATAATAAGACATTAAAATGTTCTTTTAATGAAGTTAAGGTGAAAGGAATGAGCGAAGCAGCGCCAGCTACCTTGAACGCCCATAGATGTGATGATGCAGAATCGTGATAGGTGTCATAGTGAGGATGGGCGAATATACTTGTATCCGTGGAGCAACTAAAATTTTTTAAAGACTTTCGTCTTTTGAGCGCCAGTGAAATCCAAACTCCTAGAAAAACATCAAAAAAAAGATAACTAACCCCAATTCGTCGATCATTTTGTGCTCAGCTTTGCTAATTTCATCTTTCACAATGCAATTCTTCACATGGAATCCATAGGCATCTGAATACCAGGAAGGGATTAAATGCTGTTAGTTAACCGATTTCCATTCTATTTGATTGATTTTGTCTGAGAAATTCCGAGGAGCTCTCCAAGAATCCCAGATGTGTTGTTGCTAAGCTAAACAAAGCATGCCCCCGGGTGAGGAGGGAGTTTGGGCGCAGAACAAGAACTATCTTAGACTTAAACTGAAAAGTAGTCTGATTAGAAGGAAGGTGAATTCAGAACGAGATTTTAGGAATTTACACGCGAAATTACCGGAGAATCCCCCAGTTTTGGACAACTCTGAAAGCTATCCATACCTGATTCAGGAAGCAGTTTCCACTGGACTGCTAGTGGCATGCCAATATCCACTTCGCTCACTTCCGGCCCAAGTTGGTGGTGTTCGTCGACCACAATCTAAAGTGTTACTTAAGCATGAGCGTTGCTTGGATACAGTAGATTTTTCTGGAAAAAACCTTCATCTCCACTTGTGGAAGAGGAGCTTTCTGTTCCAGCTTTGTGGCGACTAGGCGGAGTCTGGAAACGAACATTTAGCTCACTTAAAAGTGACGCAAAAAGACCAAACTCCATGAAAACGAACTCTTCCAGTGCCTCTTCAATCCTTCTGGGAAGAGTCTGCTTATTGTAGAGGATCTTCTGATGAATACACTGTGCCATGAATGACTGAACTGTTGAAGTACCGTCTCCTTGTTGGATCACGACAACCACCTGGTTAAATACTGCTGTGACAGAAAATAGCCTAGCAAACTATCTGAATGCATCTGGACGTGGCGTTCGGGTGACTTCTGGAACGAACCTGCATGTGGTACTGAGCTCGGCTGTCATGTTGATCTCCGGCATTTTTTACACCACATTCAATAAACGGTAAAAATACCTTAGGTGTGACAGCATTAACGATTTCGTGTAGACAGCTGAAAGTGAACGAATGCAATTGAAGAGAAAACTGATGAGATGTACAAGAGCCCGAAATTTTTGTGAAAACAAATTTTCTGAGTTTCTGGCAAAATTCTTCAAGAGTCCCTCAGACTCTGTCATGTTTGCTTTGTGATAGAACGTGCAAAAGTATATACAAAATTTTTTAAAATTTTATATTCAGAATGGGATAGGAATTTTTTGGGATGTATACTGAAGTTGCACAATCGGTCAAGCTCGTGCGACTCCAAACGTTGTGTTGCTTCCGTATCAATTGAAAACGCACGGAGCCCTTGCAGTACTCAGGCAATGGTTCCTCCTTCCCCATCCAAACAAACATTAGGGGTTTTTTGACTCAATTATGCTTTGATAGTGGCTGTTTATTGAAGTATTGGAGGAGTTTCTTTCGTTTTCCACTACTAACTTAATGTTTTCTTCGGAAAACATTTTTAACACTTTCGAGTCTCCCCTTAGTCTCCTTTTGAAGAGATGTACGGACACCGCACTGTGGTCATTCCTTGACATATTCACGTCTCTTTTTAGGTCAGAGATGATTGCCTTTTGAAGCGGTCATTTTCCTCAACAACCATAAACCGGTTTCGTTCGAAGTACTTGAAATGGAGGCAATTGAAGATAAAACTATGTTCTCACCCCGGAATTCGCTTCCTCTCATTAGCAAAAATCTGACCAGTAAAAGGAAACAGCGTGGTAGCGCTGAATTCGATACCTTCCTCTTTGCAAACCACATGCACTTTTCCTTAAAAAACAGGATGAGGCGGATGCCCAGCTATTTTTAATGGAGTTTGAATACCTCTGACTCTATTCATCACTCCAGATTTAGAAGTCGTTGACAGAAGAGCAGAAGTGGTTCCTGAAGGAGTAGAGCCGGATGGAGTTGTCGACGGCGTCTCTGGAGTTGACGTTGGAGTCGTCGTCCCATGAGGTGGTGCCGAAGGGGCACTAGAAACCAAGAAAGTCACTTTTCTGGATAGCAACTAAATGAGGATGACTCACGTGATTTTGAAGTACTGGGTAGTGGTCGATGGTGTTGTGGACTGAGAGGATGAGGTGGTCTGAGACTCTGAAGGCGTACGTGAGAAGCTAGGTGTCGTCTCAAATCCACCCGTGAGTCGAGTAGGTGGGGAAGTGGCAGAAGAAGGCTTAGGTTGCCCAAAGGTTGTTTTTGGAGTAGAAACTTCTACAGAAACTCCAGTAGCTGAAATTCTACATGTTTGTGAATCCTCAGATGAACAAAAAACATTTAGAATCTTGTTTAAAGTTGCTCAGGCAGTGTTTGTTGTAGAGCACTGGTACCTGGGGTTATTGTAGATGATGGTGGAACGGTTTTATATGTTGGAGACCATGGAATGGGATGTGGTAGAGTAGTAGCGCCTCCTTCTTCCGGTTGTAGAGATACTGTGGACAATATAGTAAAAGCTTCTGGAGTGGATTCTGTGGATTTTTCTGTGGTTTCAAAGCGAGACACAGTGAACAGAGTAGTGGATGTCTGAAATTTATAAGGTTGAATTAGAAAAACTGTTTAATACGTTTATAAATGAGCAGTTACGGTATCCGCGTTTTCATAAAAAGGAATGGGAAAGAAGATAAGCGTGGATAAAGTGTGTGTCTGGGGTCAACCAATCCGCTTAAGATGCACCCCCACGTTCACTTCAATTCTGAATCGTTTGAGGTTCACGAACGTGCAACTGGCCTCTACAATGACTTGCGGTGGCCAGCCGATGCGTCAAGTCAGTGTTTTTATTGTCTCAGGTGAGTTTGGCACCCACTAGGTTATCAGACTCTTGGCAGGCGCCAGGCCGGATACGAACCACCGATCCATCGCGCAGACAACGGAGCCTCTTGCTGACTGCGGTACAGCCGGCGCAAAGAAGAAGGATAGAAAAATGTTATTCAAAAACCTTAGGAGATCATCTCCATTTCACAGATCGCGAAAATTACACTGGTTTCGTCGACAGAACAAAAAGAGAAAACAGGAAAAAAGTCTGTGGATATGACGACTATAATTAGTCCTGTTCTTTGCTTCATGTGTAATCTTCGGCATTATAAACGAAAAGAAAGAACATATTAGAAAATATAGGTATCTGAAAATATAAAACGTAAGAAGTGTCATAATTGTGTAGGAATTCTCTAATTACTTTGTTAGAAATTTTTTCTTTCAAAAAATAGCTAGCAAAATAGCCGTGTGCGAATCTTCGGTAGGATTCCTGACAATGTCTTCCTTAGAGTGTTTTTTTTTGTATGTTGACAAATAGAGTAGGTGCGTATTCAGTGACTTACACGAACCCTTCCAGAATGTTTCAACACTTCAGCAGCACTTCTCAATTTCCTATCCACCTTGTCATCATTTAGACTGTTGAAACGGAAGATTTTGGCACCATTATGGGCTATTGCCACCCTTCCGGATGACAAAGGCGTGCAGAAGCTTTCACTTGGTACTACTTTTACTTCTGAGCAAATAACACTCCTTTGTTTAATGCGTACGGGGGTAAATTAACTTTGAATGTCATGTCAAACTTCTCTATCGCTAAAAAGTAAACAAAAGGATCAGAAGTATACTCACCGTAGACGGTGAGATGAATGCTTCAGTCGTCGTGTATTCAGTTGTGGTGGTGGGTGGTGCAATAGTTTTCGCTGTAGGAGAATAACTCGTGAGCTGAAATTCAGTGGGATATTCTGAAAAATCCATCGGGATATTTGGTGAAAGAACGCTAAAACGAAAACTAACAGGTGTTGTCTCCTGCGTATATGATGCCGGCGGAAGCAAAGTGGAAGCAGGAGGAGCGGGAAAGTTTTGTGGAGGCATGAAAACGTGTGGGCCTTTGGGGATCTATAAAAATTCAGAAAGAAAGAGAGAAAGAAGTAGATTGAGATCATTAGGAAATAAATGACCTCAGGTCGGTATGGTTCAAACGTGCTGTGTTCTCCTTTCTGGAAAGGTCCTGGAACTTCCTGAAAATATTTTTCCAGCAAGGACGTATTTCTGCTTCTTCAAGCTGGCGAAAGATTGATTTTAGCCATTGATTTTAGTAACTTCCATTTTCTTACGATATTTGTCGAATTTAATTTTATTACTATCTCTGAGAATGTAAAATCGAGTTGCTGTAAGAGAGGAAATTCTTCGAACTTCATCGTCATATCTGGAAAAAAAAGATTTGTGAGCAGAAGATCTATTGGCTGAGTTTAATTACTATAGAAGTCATAAAACTTTGAAAGTAAAAATTTGATTCCTGAAGAAGGTAGTCGTGCTCGCGCCGAATCGCAGCGGAACGTATCTCACGGCGTCATGTAGATGTGCGTTCTTGAAAAAATTACCTCTCCCTGCATACTAGCATTACTGAATTTCGGATAACTGTGCCCTAAGGATATGTTGTCCTTAACGTAAATGGCTTGAAAACCAGAATGATATCTACATATTGGCAATATACAGGTCATCGCAGACATTAGAGGTGTTGGGAATTTGACTGAAGTGGAACATGTTTCAAGTGCAGGAACGATCGACTTTAGCAACCAAAAAACATTTTTTTCCTGTAAAACCTGGAAGAAAACCATTCGTTGTGAGATGCTCTTGTTCTCGGTTGAGAGGGATTTTCTATTTTTTTGCTGTGAAAACTACGACTCTGGTCTTCTACATTATTTGGTGTGATTTCTGCCGGTTCGTTAATCGTTAACAATGGCGAGCCTTCTGAGGCTCCGTCAATCGCTACGAAAGCCAATTACTCCCTCACTGTCAGATACCTACCGTAGAAAACCGCACTTTTGTGAGCTGGATCTTCAATTTCAGGAATTTGCGCACCAGTTACGAAGAGAAAATTACTGTGTTGAAAAATATTGCTCTGCATGCCTCTGTGCTTACTCTATTGTTTTTAAATGCGCTAACAGAGCAATAGGTCGGTATGTGATCTAAGGAATTTCGAGGGCCTTCAGAATTGGCTGATAATATGTAGCTTTTCATAGAGGTTGACGGAATCTGTGATGAATATAGGAGTTATGCAGAATTTTTTTGAAATGCAATACGTCTCTTTCTTTTGAAAAAAACATATTTACTTGATAATTGAAAAGGTATTCAATAATACGCTAACAATTAGCGCTATGTAAAACAACTTGGAAAGTGTCTATCTTTACAAATTCAAAAAATACGGTAGATGGAACATGACGAGAGGAAAATCGAAGTAGTCTACAGGTCGCGAACTGTTCTATGAAGTACCGTTCCGACTGAACGCACCCCTCATTCGTTACTGATTCACGAACTTTCAAAAATCACACTAAATAATCGACCATAAATTGACAATAATCCATCGACTTGGAGTAGAAGCACGTCACATTTTTGCCAAATTTTCAACTTCGCTAAACCTTAGGAACTGTGTCTCTGAGGTGTACCAAAAGAATAATGGCCTATAAATTGCGAATATGCAAATGTCATTTTAGTTCTGAAGCAACCTATTCATGTCAACGACAGCATATCCTTAGGGTCAATTATCTAGGTCTAGGTCCTGCTTATACGTAGTAAGAAGTAACTTTTTCAAAAATGGTTTTGACGGTAACTTCTAGAAATTCTAATAAATTCAGTCAATAGATCTTCTCCTCACAAATCTGCTGAAATCAAGATGCAACGATAACGATCAAAATGAGACGAGCTATGAAAAATGTCGAGGAAGGCGCGTTTCTTCGTGTGTCAAGGAATTACCGATCTTACCCTATGTTCTCTTGGAAATGGCGGCACAGCACCGAGTAGCAAGTTACCATAGAAAAAAGATGAGGAAAGAAATAGAAGTTCCTATTGGCCTACAAATTTTCAATCTAAACTTTCCAAAAGACTTCAAATAGTGAAAAATTGAAAGTCGTCGTAGCTAAAAGAAAAATCTCCCGGAAACAGTGGGTAGGGTACATCATTAAAAAGGGATGAGAAACTAGTGCAACAGTTTATTACTCTTTTTTTTAGTGTATATTGCAGCAGATGCAAAACCTCTACAAATATTTTGAAGGTTCAAATTTTGAAGCAGAGAAAAGCAAAATAAGGCGAAGATGTTCGATGAAATATGGATATTTCAGGAAGTGGAATGCAAATTGTTTACCGCTCGTGGATAATTGATGCTTCCTGGAACAAAATTTGAATTGTAGTATTCTGTCGATGATGGTGGAGCAGTGAATTCAGAGATTAGTTTCGGATTAGGCGGAATATAACCGAGTCTGGCCGCATCTCCCTGAAAATACCTCTCCTTACGAAAAGACTCATCGCTTCCGTCAGAACTCTCGCTCAGCGGCCAAGCGGTTTGCGGAATTTTTGAATTTGGCATCATTCGAGAGAAAAGTGTCTGCTGCCTTTTACGATGTCTCCAACTTCATTCAGCTAGCCTTATTTTTGAGCTTTTTCAGTGTTCGCGGACTGTAGTACTGTAATTGTACTGTATTTGTTATTTATTAGCTGTTAAAGGCAACACACAATGAAAGTAACGATGTTGGGATCCTACGACGAGTAGGTAAAGATAAAGGTATACGTATATCAGTGTCACCGCACTCAGTTCGCTTTTGTCATCCGGAAAAAGACGAGTGTAACAGCCTTGGATGTAGTGATGCCTCCAAGAATGCAAGTTGCACGGATAATTAAACAGAGGCTTATAGTGATTGAATTGCAGACGCTGGACGTCGACAGAATCCCTCACATTCTATCGCGTGACAAGTTGCATCGTAGGGGGAACCGGTGCAACCAAAGCTGTTTCTCACGCCTTTTCATAAGTAGGTGGAATTCATGGCGGTCACGATTACAATCGTGAAATTTACCCCACCCCTACCTAATCGTGGCGGAATTCCAAAACGGTCAGTTTTGTGAAATGCTGACGTTTACTGACATTTCCAGTACTTAGAAATCAATTTTTAATCTTTTAGGGATATATAATCATTCAAAACGTAAATAATTAGTGAAGTGAAGGTGATATAATAAAACTTCCGTAAAGTGGAAATGGAAAGTAAAAAAGGAATCCCACACTTTTACATCAACCGAAATAAGATATAACTGAAGTGTTTGGTCTTGCAGATTTTTTTTATTTGTTAAATCATTTGTTTATATTTATTTCTTGTTTACTGGTAATCGTCGAAATAGGCGAGAAAAATTTGGTGACCTTTTCTTCTCTGCTGACTCGTCACAAGTGAATCTATCCACCCATGTAGAGAAAAAGAACTACGTATCCTGATTTCGTACATTATCATGCACTTTCAGTTTGTTGATTCTTTATAATTAGTTATATATACGGTCTCAATGAGTTTCTACGGATATTTCGAGGGGGATAGAACACCCAGTTTTTGGAGGTTACCTCCACACCAAAGCCCTACTTGAGGCAACAAGTGCACACCACCTCACAAGTGATCTTTCAAGAAATCACTAACCTTTGCTGCATTCGAGATCAGCAACGTAGGTCCTTTGCTTCCACCTTTGACGGGATTGTAGAGTGAGACCTGGAAAGTGTCGTTGGTGTTTAGCCTGTAACTTTCGCATACAACGCTGCCATACCTTGTCAGAATCAATGCCACACAATGGCCCAGTGCATGTTCTGTTGGGTTTGAGGAAGTTGACGTCGATGTGCTGGGTGAAGTCTTCCGGAAGATGACCTGGCGGTTGGTACGCCTGAATTGAAAACATTGCTTGAATAAACCTGAGGTTTGGTGGAAGTGAAATTATCTCTATATTTTGCCTTTTGTCACACTTTCAAGAATGTTTAGGAAGATCTGAGAAATTGCAAATGAGCGAGAAGGAGCCATTTTCTAACGACAAAAGAAATTTGGAAGTTACCAGAAACTTAGTTTATTAGAGAGTTATTATTGCTAGCGGGGGCTGAAAACCACTAAAATTGAGCTACGCACCTGAGAGGAAACAGGTCTCGGAAAGTAGGTTGACTTCGCATGCTCCAGGTCACTCGGTTTGGATTGAACAGTCGTCGAAATGCCTTCGCCGACGTCTTCGACCACATCCGTGTGGTCATAAACGTCGTCGGGGGTCTCTGGAGTCGTTAAAGAGGAAAACTGCAAATCGGTCGTTCTCTCCGTGTCAAAGTTGTAACCGGTAGTGCGAGCGCTTTGCGGAGGTAGCGGCCCTTCCTCTGGAAAGTACTTAGTGATATCCTCAAAAATCAGAGTAGTCGGCGATTCCGCTGTTGAAGTAGGGGTAGACTGTGTTGCGGTGATTAAGGTACCGGGGATTTCCCCCAGGGCAACAGTGGATAACGTAGTGTATGGATTCTCCTCCATATCAAAGATGGATTTCGTTGGATTAGTAAAGTCCACGACCTCATCAGTTACGGTAACGAATGCTTCCGGAGGCCGTTGAGGAGCAGTACTGGTTGGGTTGTACCAACCGTGTGTTCTGAATGTTTCCGCATGACCGGTCGTTGGGATGGAGTTGGACGGGGTGGTGTACGATTCAGGATTAGCAGCTGGTTGAGTGGGAACAGTGCCTGAAACGTGTTATCTCACTAGTGCAACTAGTTCTCGTCGATTTAGCTATTTTCGTGCCTTAAGTGTTCTGGAACAGCAACTTTGACCTCACAAACATTACAGACTATTCCACATTGAAAATTCCATTGAAAAAGTCCCTTGAACCAAAAACAACGACTACCTCTGTAAACGTCTGGATTCACGGACGGCTTCATGGGCTTCTGTGTAGCCATGGTAGTTGGTGTAGGTCCGTAAGCACCCTGAGGAGGGATCGGGCTAGCTCCTTCCCAGTATGCAGCGATATTTGGAGGAACGAACGTTGCAGGATTTGACGGAACGAACCACTGCTGCCTGCCATTGTTGACTGGTGGAATAAAGCTAGGTTCAGAATGAGGAAGGAAAGGTCCTGAAGGGAATTGTGGGTTCCGTGGTGGTTGTGGTGGAAAAGGATTTCCTGAAATGCGCTGTAAATTCTGTTGTTCTGAACGTTTTGTGGTAATTTTCATACGACGATCCTTTTCCACTATCTGTAGTCCACTTTTTTGAAAGACCACCTTTTTCGGGTAAAATGTAGCTGGGACTGGATGGGAGGGCATTCAATGGCGCCCTTGTTTCTCGAAGTAAATGACTAAATTAGTCGCGTCCTAGGACCTAAGCATTAGTCTTAGAGGGTCTATGACATGTAAGCTAAAGTTACTAAAAGAAAAAGGTAAGATAGAGCGTCCAGGATTAAGGGCGCTACTGAGTGCCTGACGTCCCTGTACTCCCGCTTCTATCCCTGACTCTGTCCCTAAGAGCACTGCCAGGATCTGCATCATTCAATATTAGCTGAAGCTGATTTCTGAATGACTTTTATGAGCGATAACATCTTGAAATTTCTTTTGCGATTATCTACAAGAGACGACGAAACGAAACTCAAGAGATCCTCGTTCTTGGAGCAGAAACTCGCAATCCCCGTTAAAAGTACTTCAATAGGAGAGTGTGTCGTGGAAAAGATGATCTGAGCATCTGTAGAATCCAGCCATATGGGAAAATGCTGGCAGACGGTGCAGAAATAGGGAAAAAAGACCCAGACAGAAATAATTCGTAGAAATAGGGTCCAAAAAACAGAGCCACACTTTCCGAATAATCACATTTGCCCAGATAAAATTCCTACATAAAATAAAAATATGATTTGAAAGCAAAGTTTAATTCTCAGTAAAAGGAAGATGCTGTGCTAAGCCTATGTTTCAACTTTGCACATCAGAAACGTTTCATTGTAGCTCCCGTAGCGAGCTAATGTGAAATTTTCCTCGAGAATTTTCTTCGCTAACTGCGAAATTCCAATTTCAATTTCTCAGACACAGACAGGAGCCCACAGCATACCTTGGACAGGAGGTCGAAAGTTCTGGAAAAACTGCTGTTGTTGTTGGAAGGGTGGTCGAAACGGAGTGAACTGTGGTCCGAATGTAGGATTGAAACTTGGCACTTGAGGCTTAGGCGGTCGATAATCAGGGATCTTAAAGTCCTCTGGACGAGTATAGTACGGCGGCCGTTTCTGCAATCCGTAGCCGTATCTGAAAGTTTGGATGGATGAAGGTTTGACCTGAGGAATTGGTGCTCTGTTTTCACACATCTGCAGATGTTGAACATCTCAACAGATGTTAAAGAGGACATAAAAATAGCTATTTGAGAGTGAAAATGAAATCTGAAACAGGCTATTTCGAAATTCCACACTATTTGTTTCATTTCTCTACGTTTACAGTTTCCTACGATCTCCTTCTGAAAGCAGGCACCAAGTTATCGGAGCATGTTTTATCACGCTCCTTGACAGTTCGAAGTAAATAAATGGTGATCTAATGGTATTGGATTCGGTGCATATGACTAATGTAGCAGTCCGTATCTATTCCATTTTTTCTGAAAAAAAAGTGGGCTTGCTGGATATGGAGTCATAAAGTTACCAGAAAATGGCAAAAGACCAACGAGCCAAATGGAATTTTTTGCTTCCTTTCGTAAAGCACACATCGTAGCTCTTTTGATCTTCATGACAATCGATTTTGGGTGGATACTCTTTCAAAAGGGAAAGGATGGTAGATTATAAGTAGCAGAGGCTTCTTACCCTTCCTGAGGAGCCGAGTTCGATGCCCTTTGAGTACGAGCTGTCGCGTTCTTTCTCACATTCGTTACCGGAGTACGCCAGACTGGCTTCACAGCAACTAGTAACGGTACAGTAGACAAAATCAATAAAATCGATATGGCAGAGAACGGTTTTATGGACGGTTGAAGCATCGGGGAGAATGTGAGCTGACCCCGCCTCCGCAAGAATAGGAGGATGTCAGGGGTGAACAACTAGATGGATGGACAAGATTACGGAACGCCGTTTAGCGGATCAGACATGGAAATTCGCTACGATTTGAAGAGTGAGCGGGGAACATTAGTGTCGTGATGATGAGAACCCCTACGACGGTTCTCCAATAGATCCATGAGGTTTGCTTCCGAGCAATCAAAAGTTGCCTAAGAGACCTAGGACTTCGCATTTCTGGATGCGACTACTTGTTGCAAAATGGGGCTGAAGAAGGAAATGTTCGTAGAAATTGTAACCGTCAAGGCAATGTTTGAGACTGAGATGAGAAATTTTTGAAGTGATAAAAGACATTCTAGATCCCACAAATTGTTAAGTTACACTTGTGAACAGAAATGTTTTCCTTGAGTGTTTTTTCTTCCGAAATTCATAGTAGGTGAAATGCAAATGAACAAATGATGGTGATAGGAGAAAAGTGCATGTTTTTTTGAATACCCAAACTGTCTCTATTCTCGTATGCAACATCTGGAATTTAGACAGGACGTTTGAGTAGTGCAGGAGTTTTCGGAAATCGTCAAGCCTCCTGTTCTTTATCACCTCAACTTTTGTACATCTCGAAAATCTGCAGGCATCGATAAAAGTTCAAAAAAAATGGTGAACCAGAAAAGAGCACTCATGGACAGTAGCAGAACTCGTTCTTCAAGAACTAGCATGAGTCTGTGAGAATGTGACCAGCAGTAATTTGGTGCTTCTGCAATTTTCTTTAAATCTTTTAGATTTAATTTCATTTTTAGATTTCAAGTCTTTTATGGTCTTTTTCGCCGCCTTCAATCAAAGCACTCAACATCTCGTCTACTTACGAAGGAATGAGGAAAGAACTCTGTTTTACTCCTCAGAAGCGCTCATTAATACATTCACAAAATGGGAAAAATGGCACGAAATCACTTATTTTTACCCCTTACGTAATCACGTTCCAGAATCACAGAATCTAGCAAAAGCAAGTTGCAGTCAAGGATCAGTTGTTTTGGTTGTGATGATTCTGAAACATTTATCTGCCTTTTTGAGAATTGACGGATCACTGGAAATTGTCAATCACACTGAGTTCGCTCTTCTCACTTTTTCTCATTAATGAGTATTACTTGTATTATGTTAGTAATGTTAACTTTAATTAATAATGCCGTTAATTAATAATAAAAACAGGAAAATAATGATTTATTGGTTAAGAATCCAAGTTCTCGGGTCTCATCCACTCGGCTCTCTAAAAAAAGGAAATAGGACGGAATTATATGATTTTTCTAAAGGAATTAAAGAAGTAGTGACTTATCTATGATTAATTTAGAAGGAAATACTTGAAAATGGGAAACATTTTGTTCGATTGACCTTTGGAAAAAACCCTCGAAAAGAAACTGTGACATTAGGCTCCTCTACAACTTATTCATCCATTATATAAAGTTTTATAGAGTCTCTAAATAATAACTAAATATAATAATAATAAATATTACATATATTATTATTATTATATATATAATAATAATAATAACATAATAATATAATAATAATAATAATAATAATAATAATAGTAATAATAATAATAATAATAATAATAAAAATAATAATAATAATAATAATAATAATAATAATAATAATAATAATAATAATAAAAATAATAATAATAATAATAATAATAATAATAATAATAATAATAATAATAATAATAATGTCTAAATATCTAATAACTGCATTAGAACAGTAACATTTTTCATCCGAAAAAAAATTAGGAATCCATTGTTTTCTTTATAAGACTGACGAAACTCATTTCCTGCACTCAAAATAAGAATGGTGAATTCTTAGAATATCCCTTAGTGTCTTGAACCGAGCTTAATTTTTTGTCGACTTTCTACTGAACCAGGTCAACGAGCTTCGTGAAAGTCGGATCAGATATTGCCTAGACATACCAAGCATTTCAAAATGAAGATGAATATCTTCCCGACGGCGCAAACCTCAAGGATCCAGCGTTTCTTCCCGGCCTTTGCAAGAATAAACTGGTTGCTGTGCGAATTTCACTGGAAATTTTCACTTGAATTTGTGCGAACATGCTGCTCACTTCTCCTTGAACGTCTCCAGAGCTACACGTACGAATGCAGCAAAACTTTTTGAATGTTTTATAAATACATCTCCTGAAATCAATATCAATATGGAATCTGTCCGGACATTAGAAAGACAAATGTAATTGAAGATGCTGGAAAACAAATGGCAAGAGCGTAGATAAATGAAAAACGAAACCATCGGAAAGATGCACCCGCAAAATGTGCTGCTCACTTCTTCTTGAGGGTCTCCGCAGCTATTTCCTCGTCGAGGAGCGTTCGGTGAGCTTTCGCCTTCGGCTGATTCCCACACATTTGCCGCTCACAATGGTGTGAATGAGGATGACTTAAATTTCACATCAGAGTCCATTTACGGCAGTCATGTCGATCTCCATTCAGTCCTCCCCTTCTGGCATATTTAGCATTTTAGTGTGAATTTATTGCTGGAGAAGTAGTCATTTCTTGCATATGTACTAGGCTGGCTGCTTATTTTTTTTACGTACCTATATCCATTACAATTTCATAGTTTCTTGACCACATAATGATGATCTTCCGTGTATTCAGAATGTGTGTTTGTCACAATGTTCTTCCTTTCTAGTAGGGTTAGGATTTCGTGAGAGCGGAAACCGAGGAGGGCTGAGACTCGCAGAACAACTCAGCAGCGGATTTGAAGTTTCAGTTAAAGAACTGAACAACACTTTTGGCTCAAAAAGTGCTTTAAGGCCCGGAACAAGTGATTGTCTGAAGAGGCGGGGTCTTGGGAGTAGGGTGGATGGAATTAACTATGCAACTATAAAGGGTATGTGCCTAATAGCAAACCTAATAATTTGAAATGTGAAAGATTTTACAGATTTTCTTAACGGACTTTACTCCATATGAAGGTAAGATTGAAAGAGTCACTTATGACCAAACGGCATGCTAAGATTTCTTTAAGAACAGAAGAACTTTGTAGTTTTATGATAATAGAAGTTAATAAAATTTGGTTTAGAACTTAATTTAAAAAAATATGTGATCCCCTTCGAAGACGACAGGGATTATGTGTTATTCCTATCATACTACTGTATTCATTTGTCATTAGTATTTGTTAAGACGGTGCCTCTCCCTATGTTAATACAGTTATTTCGTGGCCAGAGGTGTTTATCGGCTACTTATTCAGTTAACAGCGATAAAAATTCTCCATCGCATGCTTCTCAGGTGCAGCACTTTCCCAGGAAGTAGTGGAGCTAGGTGTCGAAAACAAAATGAGCTAAGAACCCTTGGGTTTTTAATTTGTGAACACTTTCGTTCAGAAAAAGTAGGAGACTTATGCGAATTTTTAGATGCAACCGCCGAAAACTCACGAATTCCTCGCAAAAGGGAGGATACAGGCTTTTTTGAATATCTGCTCTTTCAGGAAGCGCTCCGTTCGCATTGACATACATTCCCAACGTCGTCTTTTCTTCCTCTTTCGTCCTCTTTACTTTGGTTGGCTCAGTTTTATCAGAGTACTATATTGTACTATATTACAACATCGCTAGTACTACCTGTAGTATTACTAGTACTATATTGCTGGTGCATTTCGTTAAATTTTGCATTACAAATTATGGCATTGTGTTTATAAACTATTGCTATTACTAGTACTATTTTTATTTATTTTATATTGTAGATTTATAGCGCGGACTAATATAAGTTCGCGTTCGCTCTGAAATTCTTGTTTGTAAATAACAGTTGATGTTTTTCTGAACCAATCTTCAAATAGTAAATATTCGTTCAATACAAACTTATCGTTAGCCTGATTACTTAACGTTTAAATTCTGTCTTCAATCTTTTGCGCTGTCATTAAGAACCAGGATCCAAAAATTCAATTTAGTTTTTCGAAACTTCCTGTCGTGTAAACGAGGAAAGTGAAATTACTGTTACGTCTTCGTAAATGGTTCATAAACGAAACCAAAAGCTTAGGCTTTCCTTATCCGTACTTCCATAGAATCACATAGAGTTTATGCACGAACTCTACTTATTTACTAAACTACTACCTTACTTACTCTTCATGAACTAGCACTGATCATTTCCAGTACATGTACCGTTCATCAAAAGAAGGTACGGAAATGTTAGCGATTTCATCTCAGTACAGTAAAGTGGGTTGAATTTTTCCTGGAAACTATAGAGTCCGAGGGGACAGCACGCTCTTATGCTTCAATATCTGATGAATAGCTTTCCAGATGCCGAAGGCTATAATTTGTCATACCGGGATCTATTGAGCACTCAAATAACCAATGCTACGCTGAAGAAGCTTACGAACACCTTGTTGTTCTCTGAAATACGATCTAGTTAGCCGGTATATGGCACCTTCCCTGCTTGCTAGCTTATTTCAGTCTCATCATTTTAGCTTTTCCTCCAACTGCTTCATTTTCCCCCAAAAACTCGAATTATAATTAGCAATTAGCGAAGAAAGAGGACAGTCCAAATTCTTTTGAGAGGTAGCATTTAAATCCACTTTTCGGTTTCTGGCTTGTATTGTGACCTTTTTTGAATGATAAAATGAGCGAAAACGAATTTTGGAAAATGGAGAGAATGAAAAGATGCAAAGGAAAGTTATCCGTCCGAACGACACGGGAAAATAACCCTTAACGGAAAAGCTCTTGCAACGTAGTTCACTTCTTTTTTGCTCTATTGTATTTTAAGTAAAAGCAAAAATCCTGAATGGCTGTCTATTAAAGGCACCACGAAATTGACAATGTTGGAATTTATTGACGAACAAAAAAGGGTTAGGGAGTATGTAGATTATGAGTATGACCGCGATCACGCTCAACTCCTCCTTACTGTTCTGAGAAAAGGCGCGGGAAATCCAAAGATTTCTTGTCGATCGAATTTTCCTGCGAGGCACCTGACATCCCAATATCGCCGGTTTTTTAGAATGTAGCCTCGAACTCTACTCAATCATCCGAGAACAGCCGCATAGTACGGACTGAAATAGTAAATAAATAGACTGAAATAGGAGGAGATTTCCGGAGTTTACTGTACATGTCCATCGTGTAAATTAAATAATTCCGTTTCACTTTACGATGATAATGGTTTTGGTTTCAGAAGAAACCAACGAGGAGAAGGTCCAGAGAGGTCGGATAGAAGGGTTTTTTTCCTCTTTCAGTGTGAATCTCTTTCAGTTCGAGGAATTACGATTTCAGCCCTCAGCACAGTGAGAAGTGTTGCGAGGAGAGCCCCTACGCTTCGATGACAATGTTTTTTGAGAGTGCTTACATTCAAGATATCCTAATGTAGCTAATTTCCGTCGAGTTTCCTTGGATGTTCAGGTGTGCCGCACGCTCGCTTTACCTCTTTCGAGGTAATTTCAGATATAGAACACAGATATAACGCTAGCACATTGTAACATTTCAACCTGAACAAAGTTTTCGTTAAGCAAATTTATGAACGAATTCAAATTCATTTATTCATTAAAGTTGGCCCCCAGGTCAACCTCCAAAAGAACATTTTTTATGGCCCTAAATAGGGCAGTTAGGAAAGTTTTAGCCTTCAAAAAGCGTGTTAGGTTTCAGTGTTCAAAAGTATTCCGATGCCGGTTAAAGGCATCACCTCACGAATCTGAGGTGGTGCAGTTTTCAGGTGGAGTATTCGTATACGGGATGGGAGACTACGGAGAGGGAGGAGATTCCGTCCACTGCTTGCTAATTGCCGTAAAAAACGGCCTGGAAGATGCGGCGCCGCACAAGACTGGCGCGCTCCAATCGAACCTCTTGTACAAAATGGTGCGCCAAAACGAATGAAGCCGTATCTTCCGGGCCGTTTTTTACGGCAATTAGGAAGAAATGGACGGAATCACCCCCTCTCCATAGTCTCCCATCCCGTATACGAATACTCCACCTGAAATCTGCACCACCTCAGATTCGTGGGGTGATGCCTTTAAGTACGCTATCGACGGATGGGACATTCCGTCGATAGCGTACTTAACCGGCATCGGAATATTCCGATTCCCGAAACCAGGGAAACCGATTTCAGTTCAATGTCTCATCCGTCGATATGCCAGGAATCATTTTCGAACAGTTTCAAAAATAGTTTTGTGTCAACTCGTGGCTCCATTTCGACCAATGTCGAAATATGCTTGAGCTCTTTTTTTCATGAAAACTGTGCTCAGATTTGAGTTTTAGGACACGATGAGGTTGCGTAATTCGAACTCTTGCGGCCCTCCCATTCGAGTATGGTCAGATTACCCACGAGAAGCACTTTTGGCTGATTTCGATTTCTTTGTAGAAGACCGTTCACTGATTTCTATAATTTATGTGCTGAGCGGATGCCGTGCGTTCTCAACGTGTAAAATAACCCAGCAGCGGGGTGCGGACGGCTCGTAAGATGGGAAAAAACGATTTAAAAAGATGGATAAATCGGACTTGATCTCTCCAACTGTTGAACTTTCACACCATGTGATTAAATACTACCGCTATAGTTGTTTTATGGAGTTTTATAATTAACATAATTCTTTTAAAATTATTTGCCTATGTTAAGGTTGCTTCTTTTTACTGAGGGAATATTTCGCTGTCTCTTCCTTTTCTCACTTTCTTTCCTACTCCTCATCCATTCTTTCTTCCTTTCTCTCTCTCTCTCTCTTGCTCGTTTCTTGACTTTCTTGTACACTTTTTCCTGCAAAATTTTCTTTTCAGGGAACGGGACTATTTCCATCAGGACATGTACAACCAAATAGACTTTTACATCTCTCCACTCAAGGTAATACTTTTATCTTTTCTTATTCAATTTATTTTTTGCAGACTCTGTTTTTCTGTCTTAGTGTAAAAAGTGCAAGCAATGGTTGCATAACTCGTTGCTTTCCCTAATCCTATTTTGACAGCTGCTTTTAGCGCTATGCGGTTGTTATTGTGCTTCTTTCATCTCATTAGGAGACCAAGACAACATCGCTTCTGCAAAACTCCCCCAAACACTGCAAACACCACGGGCTTTCTCGAATTAGACGTTTTTGAAGAGGTGGACTGCTTCGGAATATCGTCGCTCACACTCAAAATTAGTTTAATCACGGTTGTGCTGTACGCCAATGTCTCAGAGAACGGAATTCGAAGAAAAGCTGACAGAGGTCTTCGAGAGACAATTCTTGCCTTTGCTGGTACTCTTAACCTCTTTGTCAACAATAAGCAAAGCGTAGGGGTCCCGAGTGAAATGGTGGGAATCCGCAACGGGTCTACGATTGTGAAGATGCGAAACATTCTGCTGCTTAATTGAGTTGTATTGGTTTGAGTGCGTTGCACGAGTGCGTAATAAGTTGCATCGTCGGGGATGCGGGATCACACAAAGCTGCTTTACCTTTATTCCTATGTGGAAAGATGCCAACATCGTTGAGTCGATGATGTTTTCTATCTCTGAAGTTCATTGTGCTTTTATGACACAGCTTCAAGGATACCGATCAATTTATTTCTGTCGTACAACTCAGAAAATAAACCAGGTTCTTATTCTGAAGACATACTTTGAAGCCACTGCTCGTAGCCAAAATAAAAAGAAATGTTGCACTTCCCCACTGTTCAGCTGTTTCTTCTTACAAAAACCGTAGGACTGAGCTTAGGAGCAGAAGATAGAAGTTTCGGAGAGGCCGAAGCCACCTAGATAAGTTCGGAAGTGACAGAACGTTCGTCTTCAACTGCCACCATAACAACGCGAAACTCCTGAACATCTTTCTGGAGCCTCCGTTTATAAAAGTCGTAAGAAAAGAAGCTTTCTTTCCTCTACATTCAGAAAATGTTCTTGAAAATATCACTGTCGGAGGAAACAAACAGTGAATGAACAGCATTGGAGTTTCCTGAAGAACTCGGTTTGACAACGAAGCGACGACTTACATATGAGATCGCTTAAAGAAGAGGCTTCAACACCTAAAAGTATCAGTCCACTTTTTTAAAACCGTAACTTCTTTTTCTGAAAAGAAAAAAAAAACGAGGTTCTGCTCAAACAGCTAACTTTGATGTACAAACGAGAATAATGCATGTCATTCTCTTCTTTGACGCCTACGCTTTCTTTCGAAGCCTTCATCAACTCATGTTTATTAGTATAACGAAGCCAATTCTCATCTCGTACCCTTGTCGCGTAGATTTGTCAGGTCACTGTCATGCGGACCGAAATATGTAGAGTCCCCCTCCTAGAGCTTCTCATTGCTCTTGGAGATGAATTCACGTTGGTGGTTAAAGTTACTTCTTTCTTTTAAAAAATTCGCATCCTAACAAAGAGATCCCAAGAGAATGTTTTGTGAATTAGATTACTTGCATTTTTTCTTTCTAGTCTTTTTCTGAAGCCTAACTCCACGAAAATTGAGTTACTAGACATGTTTTTTGTGGGACCTCCCCGTCGATACTTCGCTCATCCTTGCCACTGTGACTTCTATGCATTCGTTAAGCGGAGTTATCCACTAAGACCAACCAGCTGAATGTTTCTCGAACCAAGCAAGATTTCCGATGCTGGTTCAACGGTGAGCTCCTTCCCAATTATTAGTTGTTCAATTTCAAATAGAAGTTCTTACTATTTAATGAAGTGAATTGTGCGAAAAATTATAAAATTGTGCAGTAGACTCTGATTCCATGAAGAACATCGTTAAACCTGTCCTCTTCTGCTTTTTTAAAACTAAATTTCCCTTCTTTACTTTCTTATACTCACACAATTAACTTCATGCGGCAGTAGTAACTGACTTCTTTACTGACCCGATTATTCTGAAAGCATCCTGAATCTTCTCACGAAATTGTATATCAAAGCAGAACTTCTTTTTTTCTTTGGGAGTAGATTCTCGCTCTAGGAATCATTTCTGATTTGGTTAATGATGAAAACGTATCTGAGAGAACATTTGTCATTGCTTTTCTCCATATTTTTCTCGGATTTATTCGATGGAATCAGTCAGAATGTGAATAAGGATCCAGCAAAAGGCAAAAAAGACTGACTGATTGCGGAACCAGATAAAAGGAACTTTATCTCCAAAGCTTTAAAAAGGCTGAATACTGCAATATCGAGTGATTGAACGATTTTCTTTCTAAAAATAAGTCTAGATGGTAAGACGAAAACTTGATCAAGGCACTGAAAAGATCTTTGTAAAATTTTGTAAGAACAACTCGAGGGATGAGTTTCGAATACACACGTCAGTTTGATCGTTCAACTCGCCCCTTACCCTCACGAAATGATCAGTTCCTGGGTCTTGCTTGTTCACATGCAGTCGCAACCGTTTATCTGCAATTCTTTTTTTCTCTCACTCCACTTTATGATAAATCTACCCCAACACCCTCCAGCGTGAAAAAAATGTGCCATTCATTAGCAGTCAAGGAAATTCGAATGTGTTTATCCAATAAAGTTTTTTTTTCAAGCGTTTTTGTCATTCACGCTCTCTTGTTTGAACCCCTTATTAGCAAAGAGAGGAATTTGTCGGCTATTTAGGAGGTGGTCTGAGAATTTTTAAATCCCTGCAACATTTCGTACTGTTTGAAAAGATACAGGATTCAGTTGGTTTTCAGGGGAGAAATACATTTCATGTGTTTGGTACACAATACGTGATCGATAAGAGTCTTGGGTCTTATTTTTCTGAAAACTAAATGGGAACGAATATGTGCATTATAAATATCTTAGATGGGGATGCACAGCACATATGCGTACATAGCTTCGTTTAATTCGATACTTTTTTCCTTTGGGTTTCCAGCTTTACTGGGGATGTTATTTAGTGTTCTTAGTTTTCCAGAGCTTTTTTAGAGTACTGAAACCCAGCTTTGCTTTTTGGCCGCAGCAGTTTCACTCTTACGGAACTTACAATGCCACTGCATTTTCTCCCGAACGAAAAACACGTTAACTCCTTTGAAAACCTTCCACCTTGAACCTTTAGTAACAAAAACACCGTAGTTCTCCAAGAAATGCCTGGGTCTTACATACAATGATACGAAATTATGCACCCTCCATAAGAAAGCTTTTGTCATATAGAAATGCAGACATACGACCATATTTTACACTGATCCTGGATTTTCGAACGATAATGAACAATAAAGAGTGTAGCGCACTGCATGTTCACGGACAAGTAAAGGAATTTCTTTCAGAAATCGAATTTCTTTACTGATGATCTTGATTTGTGCATAACAAGTGCTGTTTCTAATGTGAAAATAGAAAGTACGTCGCCTTAGCCATTCTCCTTCCTTCTTAACTGCAATTATCCCGTATAAAACTTGCATGAAGCTCCCTAACAAGTGAAAACGCTACTTGTTTTGGAAGTTAGTGTTGTATTTTGTCTTCGGTATTTTTTTTAACGTGGGATTTAATGGAAGCTTCCAACTGGATAAGAGATCCGCAGAGATTTCCTATCAGTTGAAGGCTGCCCACAAATTTTAATCCCACGGAACACTGTTTTCCATCAGCGGACATCCATCACAAACTCGATATACTCATATATCCGGAGCGCTTTCGTTTTCCATTTTCGAACACTGAGGAACTCCTTAACCCCTTAACCTTAGCCAGGAATAAGGATAGTAAGAACTTCAAAAAACAACGTGTAACGAATCTTCGTTCTGCAGAGGTCTATTAGTCAAACATGGCAAGCACCATAAAATGGTGCTAAAGTTGCTGCACTCCACTTCTCCAAGCGTGTGGAACTAGAGCATGAGATGGATGCAAACAGAAAAAGCGGAAGACAGCACCAAACCCAATTATGGGTTGGCGAGGATGTGCTCAACTTGGTCGAGATTTCCTCTAAAGTGAAGTGATTTCGTGCATCTTCCAGTTTAATCTACAGTGAAATGTCCAGAAGAACGCTTCCAGTGCTTCACACAAGCAGAAGTCACTAAAATCTAAATGTTTTTTTAGGATATTTTCAGATTCTATCAACTTCGTCAGCTTATTCGTTCCCCTCGAAATATTCCACGGCAACTACATACTAGTGTACGTCGTGCTTCACGAGAGCTCTTCAAAAGGTTTTCTTGGGGAACACGCTTGGAATTCTTCCAATATGTCAATTTCTAATTGTACTTGTTTTCTATTCTTACTGGTAGTCATTACAAATGAAACCGACGTGTGGCTTGCAAACTTCTCTGCATTTCATAGAGAAACAACACGCTTGTGTGAGGGACAGCTAAAATTTGATATTTCTCTTTTGCTACCTTCTGCACATTGGTATTTCTTCCTTATTTTCGCAAGCAAACAACACTTCCTGCACTTTATATAAAATGCAGAAGTGCAGAGGATCTGTTGCTACCTAGTGTTTAAAGTTCAGTGGACTTTATCTTAGCCATCGCCCACTTTTTCGAATCTATATGTTTCATCTGATGTAGCTCTTGATCCTAACATGTGCTCACACTGTTCCTGCGGATCGTTCCAGCAACAGAGCTGTGAACAGGACTGCTGTCCAAAAATTCGATGAATATCCATGATTTCATCTTCAGATCTGCTTTGGGCGCATTACTACACTGAACGTTATTAATTTATTGTGGTGATCCGTGCGGAAAGTCAACTAAACTTTAGTTGCCCTGAAACTTTCGAGAAATTTTAATCTATTTAGTGCGGACTGAGGACCTATATTAATGCATCTCAAAGCAGTGAATCCTGGATCTCATCTGCCTAATGCATCTTCGGTAAAGAGAGGCCTTCTTGGCTGGGGAAAAACACCACGACGAGGAGTCCATAAATCATCCCACCTAATGAGTATAAGGACCAAACATTTGCGTCATCGCGTCGCAAGAAACTCCATTTGTTTATTCATATGTTTATTTGCGTATTATTTATGCCTTCAAAGTGTTCCACAGGATAAAAACAACCAAAACAAAAATGCGTGTTACGGCAAACCCCGGGACCACCATAAAGAAGGGGTTACACAGATAATCCGCCACGCCCCCTGACTGGGAGGTATAAGAAACATGTAGCGGGAAAAAATGTAAATAATTAATCTTTATTTTGCTCGCGTTTTGTTCTCTTGTAGGATCAATTTCCAATGTTTGAGCACAATTTTCCTCTCAAATGCAAAATAATGTAATCAAAATCCAATTAATCCTGATTTCCTCTCAGTAACCAGCCTATAAGTAGCTACATCCACCTATCATAGAACAGTTTTAGGCACATACAGGTTCTTTTCTCTCTTTTTTCTCTTTCACTTCCTTTTCTTAATAAATATTTCCTGTTTATTATTAATTCATAGAACTAGGTACAGTTGTGATATGATTTTGGGATTCAGTGAGGTAATGAAACGCTTCGATGACTCGTATCACTTCCACTATAGCGTTACCGCACGCTGTTTGAAAAGACGCTCATTACTGGTCCATCAAAGCGCATAAGTTCGCCGAGGCGTAAATTTTCATACGCAAATTCTCATTGCTACTGCTTTAATAACATTCCCATTCCGCATTTATTGCAATTTTTGCCTTTTTTTCCTTTGAAAATATATTTCCTTAGCAGCATTTCTTCTCAGTAGTTTTGAAGTAGAATCGGTAAGGCATTGAAAGCAAGAGGAAGATCCTGGTGTTTGACACTTTGCTGTGTTATTCGCCGAAATTAACAATCCTTTTCTTTTCAAATAAGTCCCCTTAACAAAAATAGCAGTCCTGAAATGTTGTTATCCCGAAAGGAAAACGTGAAATGTAAAAAAATCTGTGATGAACGAGATCGTGCAAGTGCTTGCAATTCCATCAAGATTCCCCTCAAATATCGAAACGTCATTCACAACTAAGAAGCAGGCGGAATGCCGCCAGAAATGCATAGGCGCAAGCGCTGCCGTCGCCGGATGGTTATGGGATGCGACATCTGCATCAACAACTGTCCGGGAATTAGTTTAACTTGGCGATATTGATCCTAGTGATGTAGGGCGGGTCAAGATGATGGGCGGAGCCAGCTGAGGTGGCTGGGTAGATCCAGGAAACCGGAGGTGGCGGATCTACGGGGATGGCCGATGCTGATCTGCTTGAAGGCGCTGATGAGGTGCGTTTATAGTGCGGATCTTTTCATGTCATTGTCCTTCTTTCTTTCTTGTAACCTTCGTAGTGTCATTTTTATTTTCTCCCGAGAAAGTGAATTCTATTCAAACTTTGCTAGATTCCCAAAGAAAATTCTTAGAAAACAACAAATTTCATACTGCAGCTGGTTCCTGGTACCGCAACCCACATCATTCATCCGATCAATCTAATTCTATCACAAGTTGCTGTTGCCTCGATGTAACAAAAATCTCCGTGTGGCAACCACGTGGGATTTGTGAAAATAACATCATCTTACTTAAGGAAAATATCCGGTGTGAATGAAAGAATGTTTTGCAGTTCCGAGTCCGAACGATTTTTGAACACTTTGACTCAGCATCGCTTACTGAAGTTATTCAGTGGAAGAGCTTCTGTTTACGAATTTTTCGTGCTAAAATTAACAAGACAACAAAACTTAATAAGTAATGCATAATACAATTGTTCCACACTTTCCTAGAGAGTAATTAATTTCACAGGCGGACAGTTACGTGAGGGATATCGACCACACAGTTGAGACTCCACTTTCCGACGCTTTTTCTAACTTTATAGACCACATCTATTTATTTTTGCTATCTCAGCACCGATCGGCCTCATGGAATCCTTCATCAGGTCTTGAAAGGAGATTACAAATGGCTAGAAAGAATAATGCACCCAGGACCATCACTGGCGCAATCACGCTGACGTTTGTTTGCGGCGAGTGGGCGGGATATGAACCCTATAAGTTAGACGTGATCCGAGCAATTATTCCTGAAAATAACGCAACGATACGTTTCATGAATCATGAGTTCAGGTATGGAGTATTGCATACCAGACTCCATTTAGCTGCTAATGAAATATTCATGGTGAATTTCATGAATTCCACCTCCGCAGGACGGTCATATATTCGAAATGATCCTTTGATTTCTAGTCCAGAAATATCTTCGATTCATCTGTTCGTCCGTCAGCCGTTACGTGTTTTCTCCATGATCACATCCAAGATGCCTCGGTTTTCGTCCGAAGATAATCCTTTCCTGTTGTTTGGATTACGTATCCCTCTCAGAGCTGAAACAAGCCAAATCTTCTGGATATAGCTTGAGAAGTCGGATCCAAGATACTGAAAACATTCCTAAGAAATAGTTTCCTGAATGATGAGGTATGAAATTTATTGCAACACGTTTGATGGCTACTTGTTTCCGCAGTTTTGTTCGCTGCCTGCTCGAAGAAAAAAATGTGTCTTCGATCGGAATTCGACTGTTCACCGTGTTGGTTCCTCAATGAGTACTGCAGTCGCACTTTTAGTGCCCGACTGCCGCAGAAATAGAGGGAAATCCAACAGCAGCACCCAGCATCTGGGAAATTTTTCCAGGAATTACTTAAATGTTGGTGGAAGTGCAGTTCGTTTTGGATTCATATTTCTACTCGCCAGCTTCTTCTTTTATCCAGTACATTTAAGTAATTCCTGGAAAAGTTCGCAGCTTTTTGATAAATATTGTTGGATTCCATGTTATTCCACTGAATCCTAGCATCTCTAAGACTTTATTTGTTCCCTTGCTGCTTCCAGACACTTTCCATCTATACATGTGTCAAGTCACAATCTTAATAAAATAATTATATAAAATTATATAAAGTGGTTATAAATCATATAAAGGATACGTAGAAATGTGGAGTTGTATGTGGAAAAATGCTGGTGAATGATATTGGAGGAGAGTTTTCGTTTTTCTGTACTCTTTTCGAACGAAATCACTTCATCGCTTCATTTAAGAATCATGTATAGTTGTTTATCGCTTATGTTAACACTCCAGTCCACTATACGATTCCTACAAAATATTCAGAAATGCCTCTCATTTGAAGTATTCATGAATGACGAGAGCGAACTGAGACTGAAACAAAACTGTAACGCAAATGTGGATCGAAGACTGTTTGGAATTCGTTTTTCTTTCTTTTTCAGCTTTTCCTTTTTGTCTTTTTCAGCTCTGAGGTCACTCCATTTTTCGAGTTTCCTTCGCGTTTACGTGCTCATCGAAATGAATCGGAATATAATTGTCAAAATTTAACAGAGAAGACTCTTCCTTCTTTCTCGTATCCTCCTTACCTCTAAACTCTCACCACTTTCCTAGGTTGGATAGGAATTCTGACTCATTAGTCGTCTAGAAAGCAAAGTTTCCTTAGCTCTATTGGAGAACTTGCGTTTAATATTCAGTGTGTACTAAAAAGTCATTCTAAATAAAGTCGCACTTCTTTTAAATCATGCTACACTTTCAGATATTCTTAAATTCCTTCATGAATATCTCGAAGATTTTTCCACTTTTCTTATTTCTTTATTTGATTTTTTTATTTCTTTATTTTATTTCGTCAACTATTTGCGTGAGATTCAATGTAACGAGAAAATATTTGAGTGTTTTGATAAATTCTCAGTTTTTTCTGGAAGATTTTTTGATTCTCTACTCATTCTCAGACTCCTTTCATGAACGTTGCTCTGAAGCTTTTTTCGCATCCCTGGGATGTCCTCTGAAGAAATTTCAGTTACCAAATGCTCATTAGTTCCTTTTTTAAATGAGCACTAAAATTGCAACAGAGTAGAAATGGTTATGATAATTTGGCGTAAACATTTTCTTTCTGTCGTTTTCTTTCGCTTCGTTTCCATTACAAATCTGTCTTCCTTAGTTACGCGAGTTTTAGCTGAGCTCGTCCCATGTATTTCCTTCCACTCTCGGACATCGTCCGATATTTCTGTGTACAGTAGATTGCTGGCTTGGATTCCTTTCTTTTCCATGATAAATTACTCTCAACCTTTTTGCTTCACACACGGCTTCCGCGCGTAGTAACCCGTTCCAAGCATCTCCGAGCAACCTGTCATGTGGCGACTTCTTTCAAATCCTTCGTGCTTTGTGTAAGTTTTCACGTCAAGCCTCGTGGATTTTTCCCAACTACTAAACCGGACAGTTGTTTCACTCATCTGCTACTCCAGTGTTTACACAAAAAAAGCAATTGTGTTGATTGTGTTGTGGGACGGCGACGGTCGAACTCGCTTGAGAGATGCCATCAAGTGTGTGTGTCACAGTGACCATTCAGTCGAACGAAACAACGTTGTAACTCTGCATGATCATCGCATAAACATCTGCGCCCATTTTTACCGCGTTGCTTGGTTTTCTGCGTGAACGTTCGCTTAGCTTCACATTATGAGCAATAAATCGTAAGTAATGATCCTCTCCACAAAGAACTTAAATCCATCTTCTTTTGTTTCTCGCTGAGCGCTTCATATCTGCCAGATTTCTGGATCGCTACTCTGAATTAATCATTTTGTTCTTCCCGAAATCATCTCTAACGTCATGTCTTCATCGAGTATTCCCCTGAAATTGGTGAGCTTAGCTGGACCTCAATTCGATGGTATTCCATGTATTTTCATCTAAAAAACCACCTGATCTTACATCCTTCCTGGATTTGTTGTCTTTCAAGTGGTTATTTCGTGACCACAACGACTGTAATGCGGTGACGTTATCAGAAAGAAAGGGAGCGGTGCACCTTCATCTCCCATAATTCTTGACTAAAGCAGCGTGTTAGGCGCTGTTTGTTGTCTATGGACTGGATTTTTACCTCGCCGCTCTCATGACTTTTCAGCCAGAACTGACAGAGACCTCCGTTAGAACTTCTGCATAGTACAGTGATTCTTCCTGGTGAAATCCCAAGCAAATTTGAACATAAAGAAAAAATTCCATTTCATGGACATTTTTTTGTGCTACTCTTCTGATCTATTGCTTCGATCCGACCACATTGATGCATATGTAGCTCCCCTCTCGGTAATAAAGACGTCCAACTGTTCATACACGCTGTGATTAGTGTTAAAAAGAAAGAAAAACAACCAGTAACAAACTTCAGACGACCTTTTTTGATTGCTCTAGTGCAAATCTTCTTTTTTTGATGACTTACACAAATGAATACTGTATATCTATTTTTCAAAGTGTGCAGTATGGTCATTCCATACGCATTGTCCGCTGAACAGTATTCATAAACTGATGACAACGGTGGATGATTCAATAGAAAAGAAACATTTTCAAAAGTTTTGATCGCTTTCAAACTTAGTCATAAGACATCTTTCGGACAAAGGCGTTGTGAACTGTGTTGTTACTGAATTGTGTTGTTTTCTGAGCCGTATTGCGCCTTCAAAACAACGCTACAAACGTCCTCCCTAATTGTTTCTGACCTGTTCGTATAGCGGAATATCTGATGAATATTTCAATTTATGATCGGAACCTAGGTGAATGTAAGTGCATACGGATCGCTATGGTTTATAGGATTTGTTTGTCTTCTCTGCTACTTTTCCAATTCAGCACCTGCCAACATTTTGAGTTTTTTCCTTAGAAAAAAAAAACAATATTTTAACCGTATAAGACCCAGCTCCAGTATAAAAAGTAATTCAGTCTTTTCAACCTTATAACTTCCTCGACTTTTGTTGGACCAAGGCAAATGTGTTTTTAAAACATAGCACATATGTTTTAAAGGCTTTGCAACTTTTCTAAAAAAAAACAAAAGCAACAATTGCTCTCACGAGGCTCTATGCACTGGGATGCTTTTTTTCTCGAGAATCGGCCTGTTTTCGTGGGAAGAGTCTGGCAAAACTACATTTACGAATATATGGTGTCTGCAGAACAGCTCATTGAATTTGCTTACAAGAGTGCACATTTTTGAGAGCAAAAAAATGCTCGAAATGCGCTGCTTACTGCTCAACTATGTATTTAGTTCTTAGTTCGTAGGCAAGTAATACTTAGGTTTAATCATATGTGATTCGCTAGACAACTATTTTCCTGGAAATTAAAAGTTTTAAAATATTTTGCCAGCATATTATATGCAGATGTTGCGAAAAATCACAAATATAGAAGGATAATATGGCCCCCATCTTGATCTGGATTAATCAACATGAATTGCCGCTGCAACAAACGGTTTAGTTCAGCATATCTTTATCGTAAAATATTCATCTTTCATTCATTTCATGTGTAGTCTTTGGCTCCGATTCACAACAGCAAGAACAGCAATGCCCTGTGGCTGTAATAACATGCAGTAGTGAAGGGGAAACTGAGACTGAAACCAGTGCTCAGATTAACGGGTCAACGACCTGTGCAGTCCTTATCCAGAATAAGGATTGCACAGGGTTGGGGGTTTGAATGGAGATACGACAAGTTTTCGCAAAAGCTCATCAATGAAAAGAAAGCGAAAATTTCTAGACTTGGTTTCAGATCAAACTGTCAACGAGGTTCTCAATCAATTGATTTTATAGGTATTTCTGGACGGCAGCTAAACACTAACTTCTTTTAAAGGCATTATGATAAGGCTGAAAAATCACTAGGGCATCGAAGGATCCCGTTTTGGCACCGGATTTCTTCATGAGGAAGTTGACTTGTTCGAAAATTCAATGTACGTATATGCTACCGGTTGGTTCTAAGTTGAAAACTTCGCCAGTTGAAAATTTTGGAATTTTCGACATTCTGTTCTCTTCAGCGGCGGACAGTAAACAGTGACGTGTAAGATATATAAGTGTTGTAGTGAAAACGCGAAATCCCTGGAAAGAGTTGTTTTGTTGGGTGAACAGTCTGGCGCTCCTTTTTTTTGATTTCTGGCTTTGTAGGAAATGTTTCGCACTTTCGCTGTGATACTTGCGATACTTACTTTAGTAACTACAGCTAAATTTACTTGTTAATGAGAAGTGAAAGAGTTCAGGCTCGAAAATTTCCCCAAATTTTGTCATTATTGACGAAATTAGATAATGAAGACACCTCCAAAGTTCGAAGCACCCATTCAAGACCATTTTTAAATTAACTTTTGTGGTTCCAGCCCATTCTTTCAAAAAAGAACTATCTATCTGAGGTTTTTTTCTCTTCCATTCAGCAGGAGTAGCAAAGTCGGAGATTCTGCTGTGACTGCACAGTCGACGGGTCGAGACCGCCCTAGTGCCATCCAGGCCTTTCATACCTCCGGGATCGACAAATTGGCGCTACACCTATCTGGGAGGATAGAACCACTGAGATCGGCTCACCTCCGCAAGTCATTGTAAGGCTGCACACGTGATGTGTTTATAAACCTCAAACGATTCTGAATTCAAGTCAGATGTGTAGCCGAATCCACATAGGAATCGATCAACACAGTGCACTTTGTAGTTTTATCCTTTATTCAGCTGAACACATCGTTATGGACTGAATTGGTATGGATTACGGTTGAAATGCATCCATCAGTGCTGTCACCTTCAAACACAGCCATCATCCATGAAGAGCCTTGACCGTAGTTGTATTGTGAAACGAAGGTGGCTTTTTAACTCACCGCTTTTTTGGTTTTCCTTGTTCTGAACTGCCGAAGCGACTTCATTTCATTTTTAAAAAGAAGTTGTTTTTCAGGAGAATTTTTAGTACTTCATTAGAAAACGCTTCCCTGTAGAGTCCATATAGACTACTTCGCTCGTTTCATCGTCTCATGTTCTGCTTCGAACACTTCTTGCACTCCACCGACCACTGCCTTTGCTTCGATTTTCATTATGCGTCTATTATTCATTTCTGTTATATAATGCTCTTCTTCTTTTCGTTCACTCTGATGCCAAATCATCATTGTTCTTCTGAAATCTAACAAAAGAACAATAAAAATGCAGCCAAATAGGTAAAAAATTAAATTCAAGAAGCGAATCTTAAGCTATCAGAACTCTTTTCGTTTCATCAAGCATTTGATCAGTTCGAAAAACACATTCAACTTTTCCAAATATAACTTAGTTACTTATGGCTGAATCTTAAACGGGGACACTCTTTGTTCTTCTCATTTGTTCTTCCCTTTTACATGAACACTTTCTTTTCTCTTCTGTTCTTTTTGGCGCGCCGTTGGGCGTAGTAAAATCAATCAGTAAATAGATTTATAAACATACCCTCTCCAAGGAAGCATCAGTCAACCAGTTATCTTCGCCGATAGCTGTTTTTTCTGGGTCGAGACACTTACCGACGGAACTCAGTGAGGCGAAAGAACAAAATCACTACTTAACGAAGTAGTGAACAGTGCAACGAACGCTTCCTTTTCATACCGAGTGGATTTTTGTAAGGCTCAGCGACCACTAGTCCTCGATGTGGAGTATCATCAAAGACGCCGAATATTGGCGAACCCGAGTGAACGTAGTGGTTGAATGTCTCTAGCTGTCCCTTATCGTCGCTGACTGTTTGTGCGCTGCCTTCACAGAGCTCAATCAATGGATTTTTTTTAAACCGCGTTTTTGGAAAACAGGACAATACAAGCGGGAAAAGTTTGTAATTTGTAATTCGAAAGCAACTGTTTTTGGGAAGCCTCCATTCAATTCGGCTTAAAAATCGTTAGTACATTGTGTAGGCTAGTGGCAAGTGTCTCGGGTAATCCTGAGTAGCACGCTTTAATCTCAGTTAAAGGCAGCATACCACGAATCTGGCGTAGTGAGGGAAACCGCGGGGAAAGCTAGAGATGAGATCGTAGATAGCGGGACCCCGATTGTATTCGCTCATCTCTTCCTAATCGTTGTGGAAAACAGCCTGAAAACGCTTTATTTCCTACGAGGTAACGCGAGGGCGCTCTTCCATGTACGCGTTCTGGCCACCTCAGCAGACTATTCATTGGCTTCACTTGAATAGGTTGGTGAGCACACATCACTGATCTTCGACCGCTCGCACTGGGATGCGACGCCTGCACAAGAGTGTCGAGAATGTTGTGTGTGTGTGCAACTGAAATCTTCGAAAAAAAAAGTGGTCTTCGTCTTCCACACCTTTTTTACGACGATTAAACAGAGATGAGCCGAGCTCCCGCTCCCGGATCCCGCAATCTAAAACCCCATCTCCCGCGGATTCCCCCTCACACCTCACCCCCCTCCCCTCGTGGTATGCTACCTTTGAAGTTGTAAGTGATTTCTTTCAAGAAGATCCAAAATTCAAGCAATTCAGCATCTTTTTTTAAGTAATTTGTCTGTGGAAATTCATAGAACTACAGAGATCGACATCTACAGCTTCCACAACCACATGAGGTAATTTGAGTTTTGGAGCTTCACTGACTCCATACTCGAGGAAAAAAAGATCAGTCTCAGTTCATTTCGCTGTCATTTAAAGTAACAGTGATCGAAATACTGCTTTTCTTGAACTATTTGTGAGTCGGATTATTTAATTGGAAATATCATATACTATCGAAACCATTACATTGTGTAAAATGTTGCTGATGATCAAACGAAAGAAAACAAGGTCAGGTGCTAAAGAACTATGAAGGACTGTGCAAATGAAATGTCAGCAATGGTGGGATGTAATATTCTGATGAGCTCCTATTATGCCGAAGTTTAAGTGTTCGTCGCAACATTGAGCGACATTTGAATGATGCTTTTGAATTTGTTTTGAATACATTTTCTTCTGCACTTCTTTCTTCTTCTTGCCGACTGATCATGTTCTGTTGTTCTATCGTTTAAGTTACGCTTTTTTCCACATCTTGTCTTTAAATTTTATCTGACTATTAAGGATCTTATAACTTCTTTTATATTTGGTGTTATTTTGGAAGGTTTTTATAGGCGGAGAAAAAAAATTAGGCTCAATTCTTATTTTTTTATTTTAGTGCGGTCTTTTGTCCACTAATTTAGTGGCTTTAGATGCAGTGAATAAATATGGAATTAATTAGTTCCTGAACCGAAGTTGGATTTGAAAATTCAGAGAGTCCGGATAAGCGTTGGTGAAAAAAAAAACTAGTGGCGTCCCATTTCCAATGGCTATTTTTGAAATGAGGATTTGGACAGATTTTCCGGCATCCGTCGGCCTTTGAAAAAACCTATTTCTGGCAAAAACTGTGTACCTCACCACTGCAGTCAATTCATTAGCAAACACTCCTAACCTCATTTTGCCAACAGGTGCTCACCTTCTACTCGCGAAGCCCTTTCTAGCGAATCGACGGAAATTTACAGCATCACTTTTTGGCATTGATTTTAATTGTACTCACGAATTTTAGCGCGAACAACATTTTTCACGTCAAAAGCAGCGTATCACGAAATTGACGTAGGATGGAAACTTAAATATAGGGTTCGATGGATTACGAATACGAGGGTGGTCCCTCTCAATCTCTCTTAGGCTTCCCTAAACCACGTGGGAGACACCGTTCTTCGTGAAGATAACAGTTGCAACGCTCCGTGAGGAGAAACGGGACCACGCCCATATCCACACTCCAGACACTACGTTCTCCATTAGGCTTCCACTCTACGTGTTGCTACTATGTTGTCTCTAAGAAAACTACAACAAACAACTTTATTTAAATAATTCAGAGGTCTTTGAGAAGCGTATATTTAGTCCACCACATTTCCTAAGCCACTTTCAACGAATAAATTTTTTTCTTAATAAATTAGGTAATAATTAATAAGGAACCACAGAAAGTTCTGTTTTTACTCCAAACAAGTGTAATTTCACTGAGAAATTACCTTCGGTTCGGCCACAGTACCCGTTTCAAACGTAAAAGCGAAGTTAGGAAACACTCTTTTCAACTTCGGAGAATGTGCAATTGGGCGAAATTTATCCCGAATAAATTTTTAATTTATTTTATTCCGCTTACGGAAACATCATTTTCTAATCATTTCTACATGTGAGAGCTAGTCTAGTTACGAGGAGATCTTCAGCGAATGAGGGTAAAACGATATTAGTGAGGACCACGAGGATAAATAAGGTATTAAAAAAACCGGAAACAGGATCATTTGTGCAGCCTTTCATGAGGATTATTTCGAAAATAGAGGGATTTCTTTGCGAACAAAGTGTTTTCATCCATTTTTCAATAAACTCGTTCGATCAACATATTTTTATAGCGACATTAAGGAACAAAAGTTCAGATAAAATAATTTGATAGCGATAATCAGGCACGTCACTTTAAACTTTCTTTTGCAATGGAAGTAAATAAACTACGAACAAAACTAATAGATAAGATAAAGCAAGATGAGGAAATAAATTTGGATTTTCTTGTTAAAATAAGATGTTTATGCGTAAAGAAGTTTCGCAAGAACTGATACAGTGTGTTTCACTAATTTCTGGAAGGTACTAGAAATAACTGTGAGACAAAAAATGTTCTTTCTTCTTTAATCTTAAGTTCTGATTTCGCTAGCACCAGCAAGAAGTCCATGTACGCAGAGGGAACACGCTTTACTCCTAGAGATATGCTAACAAGATCTAATATTTCTAGATTTTTCTAGTACTCACCAGTAATGGATACTCACTCTCGATTTTATCGCTAATTTGTGATCCTTTATTTGAATTCTTCGCTGAAAAGAAAAGTCTATTCAACGTAAAAAGGGCGACGCAGAAAAGTATCCTGAATTTGTCAATAAGAATCAAACCTTCTAAACTTTCCTGCCAATGGTCCCCATTCACCACAAAGAGATGTTTTTTTTTTGAGAATACATCTGGATCTACACTCACACCTCTTCCATTCCTTCCTCTTCTGTGAAAATCACAATGTCTCCAGTTGACCTGACCCATTTTACTCCCGAAAACTAGCACCGTACTCCTTCCTTCTGTTCCCAATCTGTGAATTTTGCCTTGGTGGGAAGAAATTTCACTCGGATGTTTGAATGGGATTAGTGAAGATCATTAGGACTCTACTAACCCAAACATCATCTTTAGAGATTTGTCCGATTCTATGCACTTCTGCGTTATGACGGAAAATGTCAGTGGGATTTACATATATATATATATATATGTATATATATATATATATATTGCTAGATTCTAAAAATCAAACTTAACAATTCGTAGAGAAACGGCACTCTAACATAAGAATCAACTAAAATTTAATTGTACTACCCTTTAATTGCTTCATATTGTGTAGAAAAATACTGGAACCACGCATCTTGAAAACCACTCAGATTCGGGCAATTAGTCACTTTTGTTAAATCCAGTATGCTACTGAAAATGAAGAAGTTACTTCATCAAATTTCTTTTTCTTTCGAATCTAATTGATAGCTCTACAAAAAAAGGACTCTTCAAAGGAAGTGAAGTGACAATAGCATCTTTTCCTCTAATAAATTTTAAGGCTGAAGGATACTGTTAAGAAAGGCGGAGAGTAATGCGGTTTTCTGATCGAAAAGCAATATTATTTTTGCTGTCGTCCAGCACACCGTCAAAACCCATAACCTGAAGGGTCAACTGCCTGAAAGGAGCATGGAATCTTTGGCAACAATCATTCGTTTCGTCACGCTGAACTGCCGAACACTATCGAGTGAACTCCAACAAGCCGCTCTATCCAGACTTCTGCGATATCTCTGTGTGCCTTTTGCTGCACTGCAGGAAACACGCATGAGGGATCGGCCCGTCATCAGCATCGAAAATTACACCATATACTGCGGCGATGCTGATGAGAACAAAGTAGGTGTCTGCGCGATAGCTGTGAGGAACGATTACAAGAACCTGGTGGAGGAATTTGGCTCAATGTCGACTAGATGCGCCTTTCTACGACTGCTGGATCGCAGAGGACGTAAACTCTGGATGAACTCAATGTGTTGATGTCTAAAATACCAAGCCAGCAGGTGGTCATTGTCGGAATCGACGCAAATGCGAAGATGGGACTCGAACAGCAATCCGATGTGCTAGGAAAATGGTACTATGCAGCGGAGCGCACGTCGGACAACGGTGACCGTCTGGTCGACTTGTGCGAACTGACGGGCCTCATCATCGCTTCCACGTTTAAGAGGAATCATCGACGCCATCGGCTCACGTGGCAGGGGTCAACCCTTTTAACGCCTGAAGAGCAGCGCAGGCGGAAGATGAGGACTCTTAAACTTCAGCTCGACTACGTTCTGGCGAGTAACATTCCTCAGTCAGATATCCGAAAATCTGGAGCTGTTTGGGACGTCGCGTTCGACTTTGACCACCGTCCAGTTCTTCTCAGCTTCAAGATACGGTTCCACAAGAGAAACCGAGGAGTTCCTCTTCAACCGAAAATCGACATGGCAGGTCTGAAAGACGATGAATCCAGAAGAAAAGTCCGCCAACGTGTGTCTATTCATGTTGGAGTACGGACCAGGAAGAAGCTTAGCGATGCGGATTCCTTCACAAAGTGCATCCCGGACGCTGCAAGGGAAACGCTCCCGGTTTTATTGCCACGGAAGAAGTTTGCCTTTGCATCTGCGGAAACAAAATCCAATTCATTAATTACAATTCTGTATGTGTCGCACGCAGCGCTGGTGACTTCAACCAGGAAAAGCGTTTTAGAAGGAAGCTGCGTCGTCAACTGCAACAAGACCTCGATAACGAGTGGTCGTCAAGAGCGATGGAGTTTGAGAAGGCGTGGGAGGAGAGGAACCCGCGGAAAGCCTACGCCCTACTAAAACAGTATAGCGGCAAAATGAAAAGATGTTCCCATGTCCTCAACACTGCTAATGGGGTAGCTGTCGGTGAAGCAACCCTTCCAATTTGGAAGGAACACTTCAAGACCTTGCTGAACCGGCTAGCACCGTCAGCTCCTGAACTTGAACACGTTCATAGACCGAAGTATGCGGTTAACGAGGGGCCACCGACCGAGTCGGAGGTCATGGTCTGTATTCAGAAAATGAAGAATGGAAAATCTGGTGGACGACGGGATTAGCGCAGAAATGCTAAAATATCTTCCTTCGTCTGGGATTCGTGAGATGACAAAAATCATCCGTTTAATATGGATAGACGAAAGGATACCTGATTCGTGGAGACGCGCTATCATAATTCCCCTCCACAAGAAGTTATCCGTCACGGACCCAAGGAATTATCGAGGAATCTCTTTGCTGCGTGTTATGTACAAGGTACTGGAGCGCATTATCCTGGACCGACTCATTAAACATCGCGAAGAAACAACGCGCGACGAGCAAGCTGGCTTTCGTCCCGGCGTCTACGATTGACCAGGTGTTCATGGTCAGGAGAGTGATCGAGATCTGGCAGCGGTATTCGAAGCCAATGCAACTAGCGTTTCTGGACTTTGAAGCCTCGTTCGACTCTCCTCACCGAGGCCGTCTTCTCAACGCGCTGAGCGCCGATGGAGTACCAGAAAAGTTCGTTCGCTTGCTTGATGACATGAATCAACGAACAACTGCTGCAGTTCGAACACCAGCCGGATGTACAACACCGTTTGAAGTGGTAACTGGAGTAAGACAAGGGGCAGTGGCAGGACCTTTCCTGTTCAATTTCGCAATCGACGACATTAAGCGAAGAACAGTCTGCCAGTGTCCTGCCGACATTGTCTTAGCACCATCAGGGTGCCCCTTGACTGACCTCGAGTACGCCGACGATGTTGTTATATTCGCGGAAAGCAGTACGGAACTTCAACATGTTGTCAACCTTGTATCGAAGATGGCTGCAGCCTACGGACTACGCCTACGCCCTGACAAATGCAAGCAGATGTGGATCTCTTCGAGACATCGAACGGGAATCAGGGTGGACGGACAACCGATAGAACTCGTCGATGAGTTCTGTTACCTGGGCTGTATGCTGTAGAACAACGGCAGCTACGAGAGAGATGTTCGGCAAAGATGCGCTAAGGCCACTTCTGCATTTAACTCCTTAACGAAATGTCTGTGGTCGATCCCCATCACCAACGAAGTCAAGCTGCGAGTCTACCTATCCGCAATTCGCCCCATCATGATGTACGGATCGGAGACTTGGGCAGCACCATCAACGGTTATGGAGAGGCTTGACTGCACGGAACGAAAGTTGCTTAGACGGCTACTTGGCTACTTTTGGCCTAGGGTATGCCACAATGAAGATCTTAACGCAGAAATTGATGTGGTTTACCGGCTGATGACACGTGGAAGATATCAACATCTCGCACCGCCACCGAAAGTGGCTAAAGTAAATCGTCTTCACTTTTTTTGGTCATATATTAAGGAGACCGGCAGATCGCCTTGTCCAACGAGTTCTGAAGAGTTCGTCGGGTTCGAGCTGGAAGAAGCCACCTAGCCGAAAACGGAAGTTCTGGACTGAGATGGTAAAAGAGGACCTGAGGACACTCGGCGTGGATAGGCAGTTCAGGCGAGACGTAAGGTTTTGCAAAACATGGAATAGCGACGAATGGATTGATTCTGTGCAAGCTCTCGCAGAAGATCGAGAAGGTTGACCAGAGCTGTGTTCAAGGACGACACACCTCGGCGAAGATGCGGGTAATCGCGTCAGGCGATGACATCAGCCCGCCGATTAAGTCAGATAAGTAAGTCATACACTTAATTCTCAGTTACTATAATAGCCAACCTTTTCATCAATGACTGTCTACTACTTGATAGACAAATCTTCAGTCTTGGATTCGTGGAATGGAGATGAAGAAAATTTGAACCTGACATCTACAACAAAAGGCGTTTTCCGACAGCATGTTGCGTACAAAGACTCAACGCTTTATTTATTTTGCAACTTTTGTAGGTAGCAGAGTTCGACTGCAGTATTTATTACCGTGTATCGTAGAATTCCTCATGGTGAAACTACTACGAATCCCACAAAAATGTTTTTCGCGGATAACTCTCCAAGTTTTGCAGAATCAGGTAAACTTTTCCTGTAACTAACATCTGCTCTACCTTTGAAAAAGAAATTATTGGCCGGAAAACAAGGTTTCGTTAACCTTCGAACCTTTTGAATTTTCTTGTTAATGGGCTTAATCCTATAAAATATATTAAGGGGGGTTTCTGCTGAGCCAGGACTGACTTATGACATCCTTGTATCCCGGTCCGGCCAAAAGCCTGCAATCAAGTGACTGGAAGGTGCAAGGGAGGCGGTTTGAAGTCGCCTCCAACAAATAAGCTCCACATGTCCATTCCGGGAGAACGCAACGTTCTCCCAAAAACTCTTGGGACTAGAGGCTTGCAACGTGCCATAGGTTTTAAAATTTTTTTGCATGTCACGGTAATAGAAAAGAGTCCCCTGATTCCGGAGGAAAGCCTGGTACGGTAGCGCCAGGTAGGACGGGGTTGCAGAAGTCATGTAGGCTACCGAAACGGAAAAGGACTAGGATGGCGATCTGTACTTATAACGCACCTACGCTTGCATCAGAAGCGACCATCGAAGATCTGATGATGCAAGCCAAGAAGATCAAGTACGACGTCATCGGACTGACCGAGACGAGACGACGTCACCCTCTCAACGCCGTATATGAAACTGGACAAGAACTCTTCTTAGGAACATGCGACAGTAGAGGTGTTGGTGGAGTTGGCGTCCTCGTCAACACAGGTATGGCAAAGAACATCGACTCTTTCGAACAACTTACGTCCCGAATCGGAAGTCTGCGGATGAGAAGATGTGGTGCAACACCAGCTTTGACTATCTTCGTCGCTTACGCTCCAACATCAAGCTACGAAGAAGAAGAAGTCGAAGCTTTCTATATTTACCTGGAGAAGTTCTACCGAGAAGATCATGCCTTCTACGAAGTCATAATTGGCGATTTCAACGCCAAAGTTGGCCCACGAAGAACGCCTGAAGAACTTCACATCGGGACCCACGGACTACAATGGAATGAACAAGGGGAGAGACTCTCCGAGTTCACCATGACGACTAAGACCATCCATGGGAACTGGAAATTGCAGAAGCCCTCCTCTCTACTCTGGACGTGCGAGTCACCCGGTGGAGGGTACCGTAATGAAATAGACCACATCATCGTCAATAAAAGGTTCTGCCTGACGGACGTCGCTGTTGTACCAAAGTTCTATACGGGATCGGACCATCGCCTCCTCCGAGGAAGTATTTCCTTCACAAGGAGAGAAGAGAAAGCCACCAAGTTCAGAGAACGAAATCGCAGAACTATCATTAACTGGGATCTCTTCGTTACGCTAGCCAGCTTTTGGAAGATTCCGCAGTGGACAACATGGACGAGGAATATGACCAGCTTGTTGAACACCTTCACAACTGCGCGAAGAAGGCTGAGAGTCTTAAAACCACCAAGAGACGCCTGTCTCTTGAAACTCTTGAGCTGATACGCCAGCGTGGAGCAACACGAGCCGCAGGGAACCAAGAACTCACGTTCGAGCTCACAAGGCTTTGCAGAGAGGCGATAAAGGGAGACCTTAAAGACAGAAGAGCAGAAGTGCTGGCTGAAGCTGCAGAGGCGGGGAAAAGCATCCGCTATGCCCGTCGAGACTTCGCCAGTCGCAAGACGAGGATGACTGCTCTCCGGAACCCAAAGGGAACAGCCATTGCATCGAGAAGGGGGATGGAGAAAATAATCTACGACTTCTACTCTGATCTCTTCGACAGCCATGTCCACTTGCCTCCTCACCATCTGAGGGAAGACAGACATGTCATTCCAGAGGTTCTCCCGTCCGAAGTACGACATGCTATCATGTCATATCGTGATAAGAAATCGTACGGCATCCGGGCACGACAGAATAAGACCAGAACACCTGAAGAACCTTCCGCCAGTACTCATCAACACCCTAGCGAGGCTCTTTACACGTTACCTGTCGGAGTGCAAGGTTCCTAAACAGTGGAAGACCAGCAGGACCGTGTCGTTGATGCAAGTTGACTTTCTCGAGAGGAGCTCTTTTTCAGGACCAGGTAGATTTTTAGTGATTGACATCTGCACGTTGATCCCGTAAAATCCCGTAGAACTTGAAAAACATTCTTCAATGGTAAAGCTTTGATTTTGTAGATGTTCACAACGAATAATTTTCAATGTTTCTGCATAAGGTGGCCTGATAAGAATTTTCACGACTAGCGAGAACTTTTAGATAAAATCTTAATTATGGAGTAATAATGTTTTATCTACGTTGTATGATTCAGAATATCAATTTAAACAGAATAGGACTTGACGTTGTCATGGACACATGAAAAAAGAACAGAAAAGACCAAACAGTTGACTAGAACCAATTCAACATCGATTTAAAGTCAACCACACGAATTTCAACATGAAGAATTTCGTTTATGGATTAAAAATTGACTTTTTAAATATCTACCCACAGAACAGTGTCCTTCTTCTTTTTGAGCTGTACTCCTCGTGACATCCGTTCTGTCGAGCAGAGTAAGCACTGGGCCGCCTCTGCTGATCGATGCAATGATAATCGATAGGCAGATGTTGGATATAAATTTCTCTGAGTTCATTTTTTTTTTGATAGATAGTTTTCGTTAGATAGTTTAACTTTCTTTCCTTTTTCATGTAATTGTACACAATAGAAGTTACTTAAAAACACTCATATTCACTAAATCTTTTTTCCTAATACTGTCGCCATTGCCCTATTGATCATTGTCCAATCGATCGAACACCTATCGAGTTCGGTCACATTCGACGCGTGTGACTGATGGACGGCGTGTAAATGTATTCCTACATTCAAGTATTTTCTCTTTTCAACATGATGAAAGCTTCTAAACTTCTCTGAAAATGTGTCTTGTGGGCACTCTGCACTGTTATCCTTTGCCACCTGACGCCCTGCATTTCTTTCACACCTTTGCTAATGAATGTATTTCCTTGCCTTTTGGATCCAGAATAGGAACCAGTCAGAATTTCGAGAACAACCATACCGTTAATCTGCATCAGTCGATAAAACATATATTCCTGATGCTATATGCGGAATTTGAAGATTCCTTTATTTAACGCCGAACAGAGATAACACTGTCAGCTGTTGTGACCGCTTGATCCTCCATATGTGCAACAACCGCAGTTTCTTCCTTGAGCATCGCACGTCAGCCACTGACAGCGATGCATTTTCTGTCCGGTTGAATTCCTACAATGATAGCAGTGAAACATTATGATAGAGCTTTTGAGTTGGTGAGTTCCGTGTTGCAACCTCTAAAATATTGTCTAACATTCTTCTCGTATCCATTCGTTTGAAGAATCTTGAGAATTTTTCATGTGATTTTTCTCTACTCCATTTTCATTGCTGATTTTTACATCTTTTCAAGCGGTGTCAAGAAATTGAATCAAGGTATTCCTTATTCGTTATGTTGTTACAACTCCTCTACAAACATTCCGGAAATCCGGAAATGATCCGTCCACAAAAAGCGGTCCGCTGCCCACGTACTGAATTTTTTCGAAGCGCTGAAAAGGTAAGCTATATCGATTTCCTAGCCGTATAAATAAGTAACATCCCCGTTTTCGAAGGCAAACTCAACAACAACGAAGAGATACGTGGAGCGATATAGTGTGCATAGAATCTCATTACCTCATACATATCACAGAATTTCTCGACTCAAGTGTCCACAAATTCTTGGCTCGGTTGAGTAGGAACAAAATCCTTACCTCTTTTTCTTCCAAAATGTCTTCAGACGAGTACGAGAGGGCTGAATTTAAATGCTTTTCATTCAGATAGGTTGATAAAACTCTCCTCATTTCGGGAATCCACCTTCATCTCTATTTTACCTTTGTAAAAAATATTCACTCATGATTTGAGTCATTTTCTAGAGTTTCCAGAGACTATCCAAAATTGCAGCAGTATGACATTTTATTAGTTTTCGTTGTTTTCTCGTTAATTTTATCTCTGCACATGCTGTTTGCCACTGCTCCATTCGCTTATCAGGACAACGTTCATGTATGTAAAAAATGTCAGATAAGATCTTTATTTGCGACGAAAGAGAACTAGCTGCAATCGTGGTTTCGAAGAGTAAACAGGGCTATATTTGCTCATAATCCCTTGAGATTCAGGAACACTTTATGAAAATGAGCAACATCGAGAGTGCATCGGTAGCAAAAATAAGTCTCTGAGCTCCCCTTTGCTGCTTCCTTGATACAGTTCTAAAATAACATATACATATATACTGGTACTGTTGAAAAAAATGACGACGTCTCTGGTGCATCAACCCGATTTGGATGCTCCAACGCGTCCGAATCCTATCCAGAATCGCTTGCGGTCTTTGAGCGAATCAGTATCGTATACATTGACATGTGGGGTCCAGCCGATATGTCAAGTCAGTATTTTTATCTTCTCAGACGAGTTTGGTACCAATTCATCGACTCCGGAGGGATGGAAGGCTCGGTCCGCACTGGGACGGTTTCGAACCGTCGTTCACGTGGTCGCAGCCGAGACTCTTCTCGACTACGCCACGCTCCTTGGTCCTGAAATACTACTACTTAAGTGAATAACCCAGACTACGAAGCGAGAAAAGGGGCTTCTAATGTGAAAAGAATCATTACACACATCAGTTTCTTCCCTGCTTGATATCTGAAAGATTTACTGAGACTCTCATTAAGAAATATTTCCACCTATGCTGTACTGTTTTACTGTCCTGCATGCCCTTCCGTTCTGCTGTGAAATACTGCACTTCATTTGATTCACATGTACATTGTTTCATTTCACCTTAGTTCCGGCTGAAAATGGCTGATATTCTATCTTGTTAAATATTTTTGAACTGTTCAACTGTTTATTTACTCCCAAACAATTAATTATTCTGAAGCAAACAAACACACATAAAAACAATGGTTCTTTCTTCCTTCGTTTCTTTCCCTAATTCTTTCTTTCTTCCTCTTTCTCTCTTCTCGTTAAGAGACCAGGTACTTTAGCCATTTTTAGAATTATGGTGTGATGATCATAGTCTTCTTCGTTGCATGGCTGCTCATTTCTATGCAAGATGGACCGAAGAGCGGTGCAATTCTATTATTCTAGTTCTACTGTATGCAGAAGGTTAGGACGTTTCTTCCCTGGTGAAAAGATCATCCTTTCTTCAAAAGTTGTTCTAGCTTTGTTGCACAGCCCCTGGATCATCTATTTCCCAAACACTTCCCATCAAGACCGAATAACTTTTCCTGCGTCAGCAATTCCACCAACATCATTTTCTTTTTATGAATGACGTACAATGTTTTGATTCCTGTCAAAGGCGAAGTTTTTCCCCAACTTTGAACTTCCGTAGCGTTCATTGCTTCTCCATGCACTTATGTTATTGAATCGAACAAACGCAAGAATGGGAACTTTCCGAGAGAATACAGGGTGCGTCATTGGAATCCGGACAAGGAAAAACATTTTTTGCAACAAGTTGTCCATTTATTCCGGTATGAAAAAAAAATACCAAAACAGACGACTTTATGTCTCATTTGAAAGGATCCATGCTGCTGAGAATTTCATTCTACATGGCCGCGCTGCGCCTCTGCCACCTGCTCCATCCTGGTCCTGAAACGCGATCACGTAACTGTTCTATTCATGGCCGCGAGCTGTTCCTCCATTAGCGTCAACTAGCGCTTATCCATGTATTCAAAGATAACTGGAACTTCAAGATTTCGCCCGTTTTCATCCTGTTCACGGGAATTTTACTTCTTCTCCACATGGCCACATTCGAAATCTCTTTGGAGCTTAATGTTGGACACTGTTCAAGCGTGTCACACCATTATTCTCTATGTGAACTGAGAACCCCATCCTCGCATCCCTGTTTATGTCGCATGGAAAGGAATGTCCGTTGCTGTTGTTTCACCTCCTCCACTTCCTCTTCTTCTTTTTCTTCATGAACAGAGGAGGGTGGGATAGTGGAGCGACTCCGATGCAAAGACCTCATAAACTTATATCCATTCCTCTGAAGCCCGAAACGTAAGGTAATCCTCATAAATCAGGATTGGCGTCAAGAATACCTGTTAGCTTGATGAGGACGAAGTTACACATAGTGGCATCCGGTCAGAAAACTGTTTTTATTGCGGATATTGTATTTCTTGACATTGCGCTTATTCCTCGTCTATCTAAAGATAGCATGTGATTGCATAATTCTATACATTTTTGGCTTGTTGCTAATATTTGACCTAATTTTTTTAGTATTGAACTCAATCCGCTATCATGAACCTGGTCCCTAGGAAGAGAAATGCAGAAAGGAAAAGAAAAGTGTCGTTAACTTTAGCAATTATCACTGCAAATCACCCTCCTCACATTCATTTCCTCAGCAAATTTTGCTGACTTAACTATGTAACTCGGTCGGCGGGGATCCATCGCATCTGCGTCTGATAACTAACTGCTAACGTCTTATCAAAAACTACCAAAGTTTTTGTTTATTCGAGCTGCGCTGTCCCCGATAAGCTTATTTCCAAAGTTGTTGCTAGGAGTAACAGTTGTTGCACTGCTAAAAGCAGTGAAACCACCAAACTATTATGGCTCTCTTCCAGTCGGAGGCGGCTCGTAAAGCAGCTTGGCAAGACTATGTGTCTTTAGAGGTGAGTTGTCAATGCTACCTCCATTCCAAAGGTTTAGTCGCAGATCCGATTTCTATGGTGTTCTTTTTTTTGAATTCTGCTCTTCACAGTTCCATATACAGTTTCGCAAACAACCGTGAATTCTATCAACTGAAAAAAATTCTATCTCCATATAACAGCACCCTATTCTTTGTACTCGTCAATACTAGTCCTGTGTCGCAAATTACTCACTTTCTCTTATTTTTCTAGTAACTCTTTCACGCAAATTTCCCACTTTCTTCATTTTCCACTGCTTCCCCAGATAAGCTTTCGCGGATGACGTTGATCACTTCTCAGACAACGTCGAAACTTCTCTTAGTTCTTTGCTATTCTCTGCGTCTTTCTTTAATTTTTACAGTTCTGCACTTATTCGGCTGTACAACGCCACCATCTAGCAAAAAAGGATGTGACCCTGGAAAATTTGGAAGACAGTACTATGCCACCGTTTCATATTGTAACTGATTAAAAGTATCTTACAGCGTTATTAAGAAAAAGGACTTCTAAGTAGTGGATTTTTTTAATGGAAAGGAACAAAGAAACCACAAGTCGAAGAGGCAAAAGAATCATAAGAATTAGGAATTCGATATTGCCATGATCCTACAGAAAGGGTCCCTTTTCTTTGTCCCGTCAAGTGTTAAATTTATTTACTTTGTACACTGTAAGATTGCTTACTGCAGATTTACTGCAGAGAAAAGTGCTAACCTTAGTCGAACTAGCTCACATTCTATCAGGAAGACAACAAGCTGGCCACGAATGAGTTGACATGATCGCCTAAATATTCATTCCTAGATCGTAGAAAACATCAGTAAATATTGGTCTTTTGCGAAATGCTACAGGCGATTTACAATAAATTATATATCTAGGCAGTGGGATGAACCATACTGAGGTTTTACAGAAGAATGCTGTGCACCTTTTCGAAAAATTCTACGTCTTCATTGCTATGTAATCCCTCCTGTATGTACGTACGTTGCAATGTGGCAGTGCAGTTCGAGTTCAATTCAGAATCGCTAGACGTTGCCTACCGCCTACACAACGATTTGTAGGGTCCAAGATGCATAAGGTCAGCGTTCTTAACCCCCGGATGACCTGGTCCGGGCATCGACCCTGAAGGGATGAAAGATTTGAGTGGCTCTAAGGCGGCATGGAACCATCGACGGTACATTCGTATCCTTTTACGTTTTGCCGGCTGCGTTACATCTACACCAGTCGGATACTACGAAAGCAAAGAATGAACACGCCAATATTTCAATCTCCGCATTCTTAGAGTTTGAATCCCTACTTGATAGGATGGCGAGGTCTGATATAGCCAAGTTCGGAAAATTATCTTGGTCGATTTTTTGAACTCGTTGCAATTTGGTAATGTCCATTTAAGGAATGAACTCCAGACAGTAGAAGTACGTTGAAGATGTGACAGCACACGAAAACAGTACGTCTCTACTGAAAGATCAGCACCGTTACTACTTATAACCCTCGAGATTATGAAGGGAGGAGGCTTCTCAGCTATCGTCTAGGAATGGGTAGAAAACAGTATCATCTAGTCAACGTGCACGCTATATCTTTTGACAGCATTGTCACAGTGGCATCAGCATACCGGATGCTTGGCTTTCCAGTTAGAAGGATTTCAGCGATTTAAAAAAGTCTGACCCTTCGAACCACTGGATCATCCTTTTCACTAAAGACAAACGGCAACCTGGCCTTGCTCAGTCCTCTCATAACAGTGGCGAATTTTGGCATCACCGGCAGAAGTGTTGGTATCGAGCTACGCATGCGTTTTCAAGTAGGTGAGTGGTTCAGCCGACCAGGCAAAGTGGGAAGAGAGAATAGTTCTCTCTTTTAGAAACAGCACTGCACATTTTACAAAAATTCCCGTGCCTGTTGATTACAGAGATGACGTGACAACCAGACAACCAGACAACAGCTGCCTTGAAATTTCGCTGCTCTCCGTTTTGTTTGGCAAATTGACATTATTAACTCCATTAAAATCTTAACAGAGATCAGAAGTGCAAGGCCAATAGATTTCCCGTTCAAGCAGTGCGGTCAAGGAGTGAGTCGAGAAGTATTCGAGATATCACACGCGATACCGTACCGTTTCGATGAATGATTAACTCTTTTTGTTTATGAATCATAGATTCAGCCTTTTACGATCCTTCCTACTACGTATTCGGGCGGAAGAGGCATACTTATGAGAAAAAAGTTCGACACTAATTTTTAAAAGAAAAAAGTTCCCAGCTATACTTGCCCCTACTTCTAAAGAACAGTTGGCGATTCGTTTTAGAACTTTTGTAAAAGCGTTGTTTGCCATCAAAAGTGTCAAGGTCATTCCTCAAGTTGAACAAATTTAGTATTTACGACGGAGAACTTGTTTCCCTAATTTCTTTGTATCCAAAAAGAGTGAAACTGTTCAAAAAATAGTATAATTAAGTATGGTTCTTCATAGAAAAAATGAAAATTTTGTTAACTCTGCGTTTAATTCCGTTTCTCTTTTTCTTTCCTTCAATCAATGGTATCAACGGTAAATCTGTATACAGATCGGAGCTTCACTATATGGTGCGCGCTTTGCATAATCACAACATAACAAAACTGGCTCTTTGTTGTTAGTGTTTACCGAAGCTCAGTACATAAACCAACCCATGGTTGCTTGAATGTGCCTGAAATTCCCGTTTTCGTTCATTGTGGAATCCGTTCCTCTTTCCAGTATTTTAATCCAGAACCACATTGCTTGGTTCCGCTATTCCGTTTCTGTTTGACCCACTCTCTGTTCCAGTACTGCATCTATTCTTTCTGACATTATAGATTATAATTTCCCAATATGATGTTCTTGGATGGGTTGTCGCTTACATTTAAAAACACTCTCTGGCGAAGTAATTCACATTGGGTCTCCACAGTTAAATCTTAGAAGGTCAATTGCAATCCTGAGTTGGTATGCACGGAGGTTTCGGAAAAAGAAAAGAAAGCTGATGGGTTCCTGGAAACTTTCTGGATGTCGTATGCGCAATCTCTCCCTCAGCGATGATAAAATAGCATTCATTCTATGTTACCGGAAGTAGCAGTCAGGCTAGCTACCGGGAGTTGGGCTCTTGGAAATTTTTCGTGCCGAAATGCTTTCTTGTGCAACGCTAGCGAAGTTTTCTCAGAGGCGGAACTTCCTTACAAGCTGCCTTAACTTATAGTTATCTTGAATATATGTTATCCTGAGTTTTTGCCACCGGAAATTGCAAGATGCCAATAATGGCACCGTCGTACATACATAGGCTGTAGGATACTCCGTTTACCAGATTATTCAAAGGCAACATGATCATAACGGTTACGAGCAACTCACACATAACCAATAGACATCAAAAATGATATTCTACCGCCAACTACAGGCAAAGTATTGCAGCAGTGCGGAACGAGGTTGGATCAGTGTCAGAAGAACTACAGAATTGTTTGAAATGTAACACTTCAGACATTAAAAATGGACTTACCCTAACCAGTCTGAAAGAAATCTCATTAATTTGATTTTCAAACGTATAAAAACAGCTTTCCGCCGAACCGTAGTTGGTGACGAATAGATTCAGTGGAATGGTCGCGGCGGACTGTCAGAACTAACCCTCCTTCTCAGCTCGGCGCACACTCATCGTTTCCTCTTCCCGTTAACAATCGAAGTAGCATTCGGTTCCTCGCCGGTGATATCTGTGCAAATTGGAAAAGCGATCTCTTCATGCTTGCCTTAAGATGTGGTTCCGCAAGTAGTCTCAGGTGCCAGCAAGGACGAGAGTAGATGAAAGTGCAGGTGTTTCAAGAGGACCTTCATGCATGCCGTAGGAAGCTTCTCATGGTCCGGTTTTTCCACAAGATTCATCCGGGATGCAAAGTTTTTTCTGCAACCTATCGAAGCACCCCATTAGCAACTACGTGCTAGGTTTTTATTTGTGTGCACATTCCCCAGCGCATGATGCATTAATGGGCGCTACTTCCCGCCTCTGTCTTCGTTGATTGTACTCACTGTTTAGAAGACAGTTGCCTGTCTCATTTCCTTCACGCAAATCAAGTACGACAAATTCAGAGAAAACCTCCAGAGTTCCTTTCGTAGGTCTCTTTCATTACCATAGACTAAACTCTCCTGAGAGAAAATCCCACTTTCTTTTCGAGAACTCTTCAAGTGTCGAAGAGCTGTTTTTTGTAGGAATTGGGCAACGGAGGACCACAAGAGAGAGACTGGAGGGGGATCGCGACCGCTCTACTCGTCATTATGTTCATCTGTTCACTGATTGCCTTAGCCGTCTACCTATTCACACCAAGTAAGTTGATATTTTTTTGTAACCTTGTAAAACTCGACCATCGTTCCACTGCACGTGCACCACAAAAGAAATAGTCATCATGTATTCATAGGAATTTGCTGAATTTATAGACATTCCTTTAGTTTTTTTTTTCGTTTCACGCGTTGCCCACATATAACGAGTCGTTGAGAGCAGGTCTTATTCCTCGTTGCTATCCATCCTTCTATCCCTCCAGAGTGTATTCAGATCTGCTGTTCTTATTCTTGCGTCTTTTTATTCTTTTTCTAACACGTCGTCACCTAAGATGTAATTAGTGCATAGAACCCACGTATCAGCATTCTTTCACAGTAAGAATACTGTGAACACCTAGCCATATATTTGTCTCATTTTCCAGAAGATGTTCTAGACTGTTAGTCTGGGAAAGTGGGAAAAATATTTGAAGAAAAGGATGACTTGAATGAGCCGACAGCGATGTTTACAAAGTTCGCTCACTAATACGTCGTAACATCGCATTGCTACATTAATTCTGTACACAGAACTTCTTAACTTCATCCGCCTCCGCATCCGGCGCTTCACTTACTTTCTAAAGCATAGAAGGTAGTCTCTTTGCTTGTGTTATAGCTTTGTACCACAATTTCATTCTTTACTGTTTCATTTCGTAATTCTTTGCCTTTCTAGCAGAACATCTTCCAGGACACTCATGTAAAATGCTCATTGTAAATTGTAATAAGTTCTAAAAAAAAACGTGGTCTAGGTGTGGCTAATGCTAAAGCAACGATATGGCTGTTTTTAGGGCAACCCTTCTTCTCTAAAAAACTGCCTAAAATATTTTCCCTGGTCCTTTGACGAAGTTAATCGCGATCCCCAGGAAATAATAATATCCAAAGAAACAGAGCTTTTTTGGTCATTAAACTGCATTAAATCCACTTTTAAACTGCTGAAAACTACGAATAATTAAATTCTTCATTTTTTAAGAGTGGGTTCAACTTTCTACGTGTTTTGGTGTTTTGCAAAAATTGGACTCAGGGGGTGCCGAACCTGAGACGTCCCATTCTTACATTCTCAACTCGTTGTACATTTTCAAAACAAAATGTTGGGGCTTCCATGCTGTCCTACTTTAGAAAGTAAATAAATATAACATTATTTGTTGTTTTGTGTTGTTGTCATCTGTTGTTTATTGTATTGTTTATTTTATCATGTAATCATCTAATTCTAATATTTTTGTCGTGGTAATCATTTCATCATGCACTCACTACCGCCCACTGCACACTCCCATACGACCTCCGTCCCTTGCAACCCCTGCCTCTACCACCCCCATGGGAAAATCCCATCACATGTTTGACCCTGGTTTGCAATGTTATTTTGTTTATTATCTGAACTATTTCTGCTTCGATAGCATCGATAATGGTATCTCGTGTCTCTGTTAAAGTCAGAATATCCTTCCAATTTTTAATTTAACATGTTACGGCACCCTTTCAATTTTCATGAAATATAAAAGCTACAAATTTATCGTAAACCTGCTCGTAACTATATCGCATGATGGGAACAGAATGTGCTCACCGTGCGAGATTTTAGCGGAGGTGAGGGGTTTTTCGTTTCTATTTCTAACCTATTCTGAGTGACGATCTCAAAGAACGCGGTGGTTCACCAACCACCGCTAGTCGCTCAGTTTGTTTCCCTTTTGGAATTGTTGAGCAGTACACTTAGAACGTTTTCGAGGCTTGGCGAGGAGAGAGGAGGAGTTCGGTGGGATATGCTTAGCATCATAGACCTCCAACCATTTTCAGAACTTTGATAAAGACGAAGTTCTTGAAACGTCAGACCAATAATAAAATTTCACCAGAACTTCGTTGGCATAACAAGAAAACATAGATCAATTCAGAGCAATTATTTGAGCAAAAGGCCCCCTAGTAAGTTTTCTCCAAAAAGATTTGGAAGATATATATAAACTAAGAATAGAACAGTTAGTTTTCCAGCACATCTACATTCAACGAATTTTAAATTCTATTTCAGTGGCGGCGGCTGTGGATAGCTCACGAGTCCCGATCAACCTCACGACTATGGGACTGCTCCGATCGCCGATCTCTGATGTGCATTTCGTCGGTGATGCAATCGTGTACGAAAATATCAACCAGGGATATATGCGATTGCCACTGGACACAATGAAGCCTGAACCGCTACTCGACAGATCCTCTCTGGTAACTCCCTAAATTAGACTCTTTTTTTATGCCCAATTCTTTTGAAGTTCGATTATTCTAGTTTATTTACGTACTGACGACAATGCGAGTGTTGACGCTTTTTGAACGTAGTTACAGCGTAGGTTTTCGCCTTCTCATAACGAGAGTAGTTAATTTCGTTGTCACAAATCCTTCTTCTCCCAGATTCACTCGGATATCATTGAGTATCATTGAAACGAATTAAAGCATAAAAGGGTTAAAGTCAGTGGCTTTAACCAGTCCTCTTTGGACGCTTTCGACTTCCGTTCGGAATCGTTTGAAGTGCATGAACGTGTGCCTGTCTTTTACAGTTATTTGCGCGGGTACTCGTTGTATTTCATCCTTCCACAGAGGTCTGGTATCGATTCGTCCATTTCTGATTTGATGAAACTTTGGTTGCCATTGGGCGGTTTTCGAACCAGTGCTGTCGCAGCCAAACCTCTTATCAACTACACTATACCTTCTTTCTAATCGATCTTACTTTTAAAAAATTGGAAGAACTGTGTCATATGTGTTTGACAATTGTGTTCTCATTTTACAGAATGATTGACCATTTATCACATTGCTCTTGGTAGCTAAAAAAACGTGACCATATCTGGTCACACTGTCGTTATTTTGTTAAGAAGTACAACTACAAACTTAAAAACTCTACGAATCAATGAAGGATTTTCTTCCAGTCAAAATGGGCACATGAGATGTTTAAAAAAGTGATTGATTTCTTACCTATTGATGTTACGCAACGACGATTTGGTAAGCCATAATCTACAACATTAACTTAAATCGCTAATGAACCTAAGTATTCAATTGAATTTAACAAAAGAAACGCCTTATGTAAGAATGGCGAGATGTCGTCTCATCATCCAACCTCCTTCAGATTTGAAAGTTTCGAATGAAATAAAAGCTGTTTATTTTTCGAAAGAGATACGAACTAAGACCTACCTGGCGTGCATCCGAAATGCTTCAGTGTGATGTGTGTCCTCGTATTTTGCTTTCCCGTACTTGCTACTGTCATGCTTCCTCTACCTGAATTTTCAGAAATAATACACGCACCAACGCAGCTGGGCATAGATTCAGTAGCTAGCAGCTGACATGATATTATGTAGGATCTTTATCTTTCTGAGTATGGCAGTGATGACCATTGTTTGTCAAACCGAACTGAGACAAAGAGAAGAAAAAGGGAATCTTAGTAATATTGATCACCTTGATCACCTTGGCTCCCGTTGATCTTCGAACTGGTCGAGCGGGCGCCAGTAATTCTTCCATTTGTCCCGATCGCGTGCCAGAGTAGCCCAGTGGTCCCTCCTTTCGCGTGGGACACGAAGAGCATCATATTTTTCTTTGAAGGACTTCGTGAAGAAATCTGACCATCGGGTCGGCGGTCTTCCTGTAGTGCACTTAATATCGCGGGGAACCCAGTCGCTCACGGCTCTGGTCCAACGGTTGTCGTTGAAGCGCATCACGTGTCCGGCCCAACTTATTTTACTTTCCTTTTCAAACGCGGCGGCGTCTCTAATCTTCGATCGTTGACGTAGGAGAGAACTTCGAATCCCGTCCCTCACTTGCATGAAACGGGATACTCCTAGCATCACTCTCTCAATTGCGCGTTCAATGACGCTCACCGCGTTTTCTTCCTGCTTGCGAAATGCCCAGGTTTCCGAAGCATAGGTCAAAGCAGGAAGTACGGTGGTGTTGAAGAGGTGAGCACGGAGCCGGGTGTTCCTGGTCTTCTTCACTACATCCTCGATGTAGTGAAGAAGACCTCCAAGCCGCTCGTCTCCTCCTGCCCAGCTCGGGGGTCAGGTCGTTCATCATGTTCAGTTCCCGACCCAGATAAACTTAGCTGGTGCATTCGGATATGTTAGTTCCGTTGAGCGTGAATGGGGCATCCGAGACCCATCCGTTCCGCATGAACATCATCTTTTGTAGATTCAGCTGAAGACCGATGAATCCACATGTTTCGTCGAATTCGGTCAGAATTCGTCTCGCTTGGCTGGTGCTAGGTGTTATCAGTACGATGTCATCAGCAAAGCGCAAATGGTGTAGCTGCCGACCATCAACCTTCACTCCCATGTCGTCTCATTTCAACTTTCGCATTGCGTTCTCGAGGGTGGCTGTGAATATTTTGGGTGAAATTGTATCACCCTGTCGGACCCCCCTCTTCACGTCAATGATGACGTTCTTGTAGAATGGCGAAATTCCGGTCGTGAATTTACTGTACAACTCTCGAAGTACCTTTATGTACTGAGTAGGGACGCCTTGGTTGTCCAAGGCTTCCACGACCGCTTCCGTCTCAACTGAGTCAAAGGCTTTCTTCAAGGCGATGAAGGTGAGACAGAGCGGCATCTTGTACTCTCGTGATACCTCGATGAGTTTCGAAACAGTGTGAATGTGGTCAATCGTGCTGAATCCTTTTCGAAACCCTGCTTGCTCGCATTGCTGTCCTTCATCCAAGACTGTTTCAATCCTATTAAGGATTACTCTTGTAAAGAGTTTGTAGATGACGGACAGTAGGCAGATTGGACGATAGTTGCCGATGTCATGTGGATCTTCCTTTTTATACAACAACACGGTCTTTCTCGTCTTCCACTGTTTAGGAACATTGCATTCCGACAGATAACGTGTAAAGAGCCTCACCAGGGTGTTGATGAGTACTGGCGGAAGGCTCTTTAGGTGTTCTGGTCTTATTCTGTCGGGGCCGGGTGCCGTACGATTTCCTACCGACATGATAGCATGTCGTATTTCAGAGGGAAAACCTCTGGAATGACTTGTCCATCTTCCCTCAGATGGTGAGGAGGCAAGTGGACATGGCTGTCGAAGAGATCAGAGTAGAAGTCGTAGATTATTTTCTCCATCCCCCTTCTCGATGCAATGGCTGTTCCCTTTGGGTTCCGGAGAGCAATCATCCTCGTCTTGCGACTGGCGATGTCTCGACGGGCATAGCGGATGCTTTTCCCCGCCTCTGCAGCTTCAGCCAGCACTTCTGCTCTTCTCTCTTTAAGGTCTTCCTTTATCGCTTCTCTGCAAAGCCTTGCGAGCTCGGACGTGAGTTCTTGGTTCCCTGCGGCTCATGCTGCTCCACGCTGGCGTATCAGCTCAAGAGTTTCAAGAGACAGGCGTCTCTTGGTGGTTTTAAGACTCTCAGCCTTCTCCGCGCAGTCGTGAAGGTGTTCAACAAGCCGGTCATATTCCTCGTCGATGTTGTTCATTGCGGAATCTTCCCAAAAGCGAAGAGATCCCAGTTGATGATAGTCCTGGGATTTCTCTATGTGAACTTGGCGGCTTTCTCTGCTCTCCTTGTGAAGGAAATACTTCCTCGGAGGAGGCGATGGTCCGATCCCGTATAGAACTTTGGTACAACAGCGACGTCCGTCAGGCAGAACCTTTTATTGACGATGATGTGGTCTATTTCATTACGGTACCTTCCACCGGGTGACTCCCACGTCCAGCGTAGAGAGGAGGGCTTCTGCAATTTCCAGTTCCCATGGATGGTCTTAGTCGTCATGATGAACTCTGAAAGCCTCTCTCCCTGCTCATCCCACTTAAGGTCATGTGTTCCGGTGTGAAATTCTCCAGGCGTTCTTCTGGGGCCAACTTTGGCGTCGAAATCGCCAATTATGACCTTGTAGAAGGCATGATCTTCTCGGTAGAACTTCTCCAGGTCCATATAGAAAGCTTCGACTTCTTCTTCTTCGTAGCTTGATGTTGGAGCGTAAGCGACGAAGATAGTCAAAGCTGGTGTTGCACCACATCTTCTCATCCGCAGACTTCCGATTCGGGACGTAAGTTGTTCGAAATAGTCGATGTTCTTTGCCATACTCGTGTTGACGGGGACGCCAACTCCACCAACACCTCTACTGCCGAATGTTCCTAAGAACAGTTCTTCTCCAGTTTCATATACGGCGTTGAGAGGGTGACGTCGTCTCGTCTCGGTCAGTCCGATGACGCCGTACTTGATCTTCTTGGCTTGCATCATCAGATCTTCGATGGCCGCTTCTGATGCAAGCGTAGGTGCGTTATAAGTACAGATCGCCATCCTAGTCCTTTTCCGTTTGGGTAGCCTACATGACTCCTGCAACCCCGTCCTACCTGGCCCTACCGTACCAGGCTTTCCTCCGGAATCAGGAGACTCTTTTCTATTACTGTGTTTTGCGTAAAAATTTTAAAACCCATGGGCAGGTTGCAAGCCTCTAGTCCCATGAGTTTCTGGGAGAACTTCCGTTCTCCCGGAGTGGACATGTGGAGCTTATTTGTTGGAGGCGACTCCAAACCGCCTCCCTTGCACCTCCCAGTCACTTGATTGCAGGCTTTTGGCCGGACCGACGTGGGTACAAGGATGTCATGAGTCAGCCCTCCTCAGCAAAAACAAGGCGTCCATCCTCTGAATCCACCTGCGTCTCTGGGCAAGCACAAGGTCGCTTTTGGTTCGCGATTAGCTCCCTATCCGCCACCCGGGGACGCGCCACGTAGCCTCGCGACTAACCGGCTATGATCCCTCTAGTGAGGGAGATTCGTGGTTAGTCGCGAGGGTTAGTAATATTACTATTACATATTCGTCCGGAAGGACCGTGACTATTCACAACCGACGTTGCCTCGCCTATGCGTAACACACAATTACTTGAACATATGGCCTTTTGCTGAACGTGCCGGCCCCAGCATATTTTCCGCTCATTTCGTCATTTCGTTCCCTCGCCACTGTAGTCCAAGATACTCTCAAGTTTTCTCAGTAACGCTGACGAGTTCCTTCAGCTATACAGCTGAGCTTTTAGTTGGTCCATCAGAGTTGCGAACACATCACCCCATCTAGTTGACAGCCTCACTCGAGAGCGTTTAGCACTTCTTAAGATCCACTCAAGTGTTCCTTTATTCCATCTATCGTCGATTCTTCTCACATGTGACCGGCCCATCTGTCTTTTGCTTACGATATATATTCCGCTGGGTCGCGAACACGAAACATTGCTCTTAAGTCGGATTGCAAAGCCCGGTTGTGTGCGCCGGTCAAACTTCAGAAGACATCTCTCAAGGAATCAGTGGGTAGTGAGTAGTTTCCTAGATGTGGCAGCGGCGTCTCCCACGTCTCCGCTGCTTAACAGAGCGCTAGAAGAACCGTCGAGTCAAACAGATGGGCACGGAGCCCCTGGTACTTTAATTGGTGTTTCCGTGACGGGTGCGAATGCCTCCCACGCTGCTCACATCTTTCTATTCAGTGCTTCCTTCAAGTTGTTTTTCAAATTCATACTACGTCCAAGATATACGCATAATGAATATTCCACAATCTGGGAGCATTAATGTTGTACTCCTCCGTCCTTGCAGCAGACGTTCTTCATGAATTGTGCTTTTTTTCGGTTTATTCGCAATCCGCCTCTGGACACCGTCTCTGGACACTGTTCTCGCGTTGTAAGTGCGAATTCTGAGGCAGTCTCCGTGACAAGTAGTGCGTGTCGCCTTGATCCTAAACCAAAAACGTCTTGAGCAATTTGAGATTTGATCGTGTACTACTTTTTGAGCAGAAACAAGGTTGTTAGTGATTTTTATTCTGGCTAAGGTTTCGGCGTCGTCGCCTTCTTCAGAGCCTGGAAAAATCAAAGATTTGATCGTTTCTCACCGGTCGCATCCCGTCCGACATCTGAGACAGTACTTTTGTTTTCAGGCAGGCCGATGCCCAACCAATACGGATCGGAGGACTACACTGCGACATTTTGGTAAGACGGCAGTGAAGCTTAGAAGTCGTTCACTCTTAGCTAGGCTTTCGACTCCGATAAGTGGAAAAGTGTAGAACTCCTTGACAGCTTCCGAGACCCTGTCATAAGACGTACTTCCGCTGTGCATCGCAACTGGACAAAAAGCCCCACCTCCACACCACTATGAAGTGCTAAACCGTTGTGAAGAAATACAACACATGGTCGACATCAAAAATGTTCAACCGGATACGCGCGATCTGTTCACTGCAACCTACGCTCTTTCTCACGCTTAACGTCCTTCACGCTCCTTTTCGTTCTAGCCAACCTTAAACAAAGGCGTTTCGGGTGTTTTGGTTGGAAACCTGCATGGACGACTATGTTTGCCAAAAAAAGCTGAAGTTATGATGTCATGTGTGAAAGTGATTTCATTTCGAAGCTGCACAATGTTTCTCTGGAAAATAGCTGTTATTTGACATTGAATCACTGTTTGAACAATCCTTTTTCAACACTGGTCTGTCAATGCATCATTTATTGGTTTTTTTTTTCAGTTGATGTACACTCGTGAAGAACCCTCTCACGATTTGCGATATTTTGCTTTGTTTAAGCCGACTTCTGACCAAGTACGTTCCTTTTTACTGTCTGTTTATCGCCATTCTTTGGCAAAGGAGAAAAAGGCTGAGGACTTCTTTCTGTTGCAGGTCTCCGCAAAATTTAATGCCACATACGCTATCTCAATCCTCAACAGAGAGACTTTGTAAGTTCTCGACAAACAAGAATATGAACTATGCCAGAACCTTATATGTGAACAAAAAAAGGCGATATCCTCTCTCCCACTTGGAAAGCTTACAGTGTGATACACTTCTTTTCTATTCTATGTTAATGAAACAAAAAGCTAAAATTATGAATGGGTGCCTATTAAAGGTAGCATACCAGAACATTGACGACGTTAGGATCTTTCCACGAAAGGAAAAGATTAAGGCTGTGGGTAACTATTATGAAGACAATCACGCTCACTTTTCTCCAATTAAAGGACAAACGAATAAAGCGTCTGGCGTCAATCAATCCGCTTCAGATGCGCCACCGTGCTCGCTTCAGTTGAGAATCGTTTGAGGTTTCGAAGGTGTGACTGGCCTATAAGATGACTTGCTTTGACATCAGTTCTTCGACCCGGTAGAGATAAAAGGCTTGGTTTCCACTGGGGCGGATTCTAACCTCTGATCCATCGTGCAGACAGTGGAACCTCTTACCGACTGCGTTATAGCCGCCCTTATTTCCCCTCATTTTCCGGGGAAAAAAACGTGGAAAATTTGGAAATCTTTTCTTGTGGACCCTAGGAGGCACCTAACAACATGTTACGAATGCAAGCGTGGGCATAGCCACCGCGCCTGCCAGGGAGCAGGAAGGAAAGCGTCAGCAGCCCTTTCATTGTCGCTCGCTGTCAAATGCGGCGAGTATGTCTGTGCTCTTATATGTGACAAGCTTTAAGCTATAGTATTGTCAGAACGACATGAAGCACGTACGCAGTTACGTACGCGGCTTCTCTCGAGGTGGAGCATAGCTGCTAGGAGCGTGGTGAAACCCTTGCTGGCACCACTCACTGACACAGGAGCGACAGTCCCACCTCGGTTCCTACTGCCGCCTCGAGCGCGTACGCAAATGCACCGCAACTACACTTGTAATTCATGTCGTTTCGATCCGACTATAAGTTAGGTGAGTTAGTAGAACTAGAAATATTGTCATTGTAATTATGAAAGGAATTGAAACATCTAAAAACGAGACATAAAAACTATCTAAGCCTACAGACTAAAATGAAGTGGAAATTTTTATCTAGTAGCGAAAGTGGTTAGCTTCACTTTTTTGTTTCCGGCTTGAATATTAGATACTCTTAGATAATTAGACCACCCTCTTCATGCTAACAGGTAAACTAAAATGTTGTCAACACCTCTTCTTCAGGTCTATATCAGCTTGAATCCAGAAGAGGGAACGCAGTGTTATGTTGGATGTTAGATGTCTGGAGACATGCGTCCATAACTCTTCTTTACTTCTAGACTGACCTACAAAGTGGGCATTGCAAAAACAGAGGACGAAGCACAACGGATCTTCATCTGGAATCCCGTTAGTGATGATTACGTGGGTTTTTTTTTCTCGAGCGTTTCCAGCTTGCTCCCTCAGCACCTAAAATTTCGGCCTAACTTCAGATTTTCTGGCAAGATGGTCATCTCTACTACTCAGATTCTGCCGATTCGGATACATCAGTTCGAATCAGCAACGGAGGACCGAACTGGGAACATGGGATTTTCGACTGGGTCTATGAGGAGGAAATTTTTGGGCGCGGCTCGCAAGTAAGTCATTCATAGAAATGGGTGTTTTATATACAACTTTAAAGGTTTTTTATCATGATATTGACTGGTATTTCGCATTTGATTTTCTGGTGTGCTCTAGGACTTGAAAAAAGTTTGACAGTATCATAAAGAATTGTCTCTTCTCGTGCATTTACTCAATGTTCTGCTCTCTCCGCTTCTGACACATAATTTTTTTTCCGAGGAGAGTACTCACTGGTGACATAAATTTCGTGCGAACCATCTAGAGCCGGGAGTGAATGTGTTTTGTGGAAGCAGTTTGGATTTTACTATAAATACCACTGCTAATAGAAGGAGTTTCCAGGCAGTTTGGTGGTCTGAGAGAGGAGAGAAATTGGCTTTCCTCAGTCGGGAGAAAACGAAGGAGAAGTCGGTGATGATGATTAGGTTAGTGTTACCCTCAAAACTGCTGATGCTGATGTTTCTCTAGAAATCCGAAATTTGCAGCTATTCGCACGAAGAACCCTATCCGAATGTGGTGGAACTACAGTATCCTAAAACTCACGAGAAGCGTCTCCCAACCTACGCTATTAACGTATGGGACAAGAAGACCCGCGAACTGAAGCACATGGATGTGCAACTAAGGGACAGCACGTAGGCAAGAGGATCTCCAGAATGTATACTTGCAATATGTCCCTGTTGTTCAGAGCATTCCACTATCTTTATGGAGTGAAATGGGTAGTGATGCGAGACGAAGAACTACTTGTGGCTACTTGGGCAAATAGACTCCAAACACATATCTCCGTAACCATTTGTAGTTACACATCGGGAATTTGTAAACTGGTAAGGAATTTGTTGGGAAAAATGGAAAAATTCTAGTATCCTCATGTACAGTAAGGTAGCTGTTGCAGATATTCGAGTACAAATATCCTAGCAAAACATGGGCGGAACCGACTGACTTCTCGTCTATTTTAAGCAGTGACGATGCTATTTATATGCTTTTGCCACGAACCAGAGCGGATGGAAACAGCTACCAGCACATCGCTAAGGTGACCATTCAGGTAAGGTGGCTCAGCTCGGGCTATAAGACTGCCTCTCCCACTGCCCTGATTACAGGGGGATGCTGCGAAAGGAGCGAAGGGCGTGAAATGGGCTAAGTCATCATTCCTTTCATTGGGCGACTTTGATGTCGTGGAGTTGGAAGCTTACGATAGAGATAATGACATAATGCAAGTAATTTCCATGCTACATCTGGATTTTCTTAAAGTTTTGATTTTGAATGTATATTTCACCTTTACTCATTTATTGTTCTTACTTCATTGGTCAGTGAGATGAGTGCATTGAAAGAGAATGTTACAACATACCGGCTTTCCTAACAATCCGCTGCTCGCATGCTGCAAATTTGAAAAGGGGAAGAAGAAAAACCATAAGGACGTTACAACTGTTGAAAATCTTAACTTTCTTGTTTTTACCAAACTTCTTACAACTCACGATTGCATCTCCGAATCCTCTCACTTCCTCATTTCTATGGGAAACATATAGTTAAAGGCATCACTCCACGAATCTGAGGTGGTACGGATTTCAGGTGGAGTATTCGTATACGGGATTGTAGATTATGGAGAGAAGGGTGATTCCGTCCATTTCTTCCTAATTGCCGTAAAAAACGGCCCGGAAGATACAGCTTCAGGCGTTCTGGCGCACTATTTTCTACAGTGAGTTCGACTGGAGCGCGCCAGCCTTGTGCAGATTCGTGGGGTGATGCCTTTGAAGCGTTTTGCTTTTGTGGATTTACCTAGCGAGATTGTAAAACAAAAAACTGCGGAATTTTCAACAAATATCTGTTATGATGGAGTTTCCCGCTGTGTGATCCCCTGATCAGCAAACTTATCTTCAGAGACCATCACCAATTTTCTGAGAGCATATTTCCGGTTCTACTTGTTTAACTTCCATTTGCTATAACCTACTGTTACATTCTGAATTCCTTTCTTCTTTTCATCATTTTTCAAGCCTTCAGATATTTTGGACAGTTTTTATTTGAATTTGTCGAACCTAAAGTTATTTTTTGAAGTTCGATACAAATACAAACTTTAAGATATTTCGTCGCCTCAGCGCCTTCACCGACTAACCGTCATCTGTACTCTACGAAGGGGTCACCGGTAATTTTGTGCTTCCTATGGAATTCTTACGTACATATTGAATTTAAGACAACAACGGATGCGTGGGAATGTGTATCCTGCAAGTTTTCCAACTGTACTTACCAAGTCAACCATTTGACATCAGACTTTAAACGAATCCTCACATTCTGCAAGGCAAGTGGATGCTTCCTGACAGTGGATTCCCGGTTGCACCCGTACAATGAAAATCGTGCCTACTCATGGATAGTTCGAGCATTAGCCTGCTCAGAATAATTTGCATTTTTCACATCATATAGTGAAGGTCCTAGCGCCAAAAGCACGTTAAAAATCATTTGGGAAATGGTTTTGATACACACCACACTTAGTTTAGGGAAAAGAAACTGTTTGGAAAGGCATATGGCATGATTTCTCTAAAATGACAGCAAAGAATTTCCGTAGCACTTTTTTATCAGGAAAATTGCTGGGCTTCAGGAAGTTGTTAGGTTGAAATCGCTTCATATTTATCTGTCCAGTGTGGCATTTCTGTTCCGTATAGTGTCCACAATTGCTGTTTAGAACGTACAAAATTTCTGTATACACGTTCAAAAGTAAAATGTAAAAAGCTGACTCCTCGAGGAGCACTTCCAGCGTTCTTACAAGTATTTGAGCAATAGTTCGTACGTCATATTTCTATTTTATGTTGTTCAACTTGGCCACTTCGATTCGCAAGGATACGCAAGGATAATAAATATTGTTACAGGGGCCTGCTCATCCGCACTACTACCTTGGCGACATTATCGAAGGAAAAACTGAGAACTGTAAGATTTCCAATCTCCCATGAACAGCAGAAGTTGTCGTTCTTGTGTTTCTTTTCAGTGATCGAAATCCTAAGAGACGAAGAGTACGAGAGAAGACTGGCTACCACATTACTACCACTGGTTATAAGTGAGACAGCTCCGCTGGCGCAAGGATACGGTGCGTTGAACTTGTAGAAAAATAGGTTTTTAAAAATAGGTTAGGTTTGGAAAGCATTTTTACTGTCGTTCAAAGACACTTAAAACATCGTTTTACAAGCTAGTCATTGTTCTACATCTGGGTTATCATTAGAAAATCCAGTGTCTTCTCTCCAGCGAGCATGACAAGCTCCTCAAAGCTTTTGTTTTCTTGCGGTCGTCATTTTTTTTGTCGAAAAGGTCCAATGGCGAAGCATAGTTTCGGTAAAGTCCCCTATCATCAGTTACTCCATACCATTATTTGTGATACTAAGGCTTCGCAGAGGTTTTAGTTTTTATTACCTCACATAGACAATTAGGTTTGTCCTCACTGAGCATGTTATTCCCCCATAAAGGGACTGCGCCATCTATGTCTGAGCTTCAATGTATATCCCGGTGTTTCGAAAAGACTAGGGATTTCCTAGGTCGGAGCCGCGGAGAACTTTGCTGTGTGCACCGGTCAAAATTCAGAAGGCATCTCCAAATCGCTCTATGAGTAGAATTTAAGTTCTTCGATGCTCTTAAATATATTGTCATTGTCGTAGACGAACTCAGAACTCAGCGGCAGGAAAAACCGAAGCAGGGTATGTACTGGAGAGGCGAGTGAATTTTCTCCGTACCTGCTATGGTGTGTCTAGCTTTCGCTCCATAACCTATATGGATCAGGCAATCACAACATGCTTTGCCAGTATTTACGTCCTCCTCCATCGGCTTCACTTTGTATTAGATATGCATGATTATACTTTTTTGTGATCATAGTCAAAGGAATATTCCAAATCTGACTTTGAAAAAATTATGCAAAATTATAATGGGACTCAAATAGGACTCCTTCGAACTGATCCCTTTGAAAAAGCGTTTTTGTAGAAGATGAATACTATGAAGTTACCGAAAGAGGATCTTTCTAGGAGTCAATAGAGCTATGAGGATTTCAATCGTGCAGAGTTACACGAAAGAGGTCCTCCGAAATTTGATCCCAACGAATTGGAACCCTAGAGACCAGAAAAAAAGGACTACGATAAAAAAGAACAGCGTTTCCATACCGCACAATTATGCAGAAAAAATGAAAACCTAAAACAAAAAGAAAATCCCAGAAATCCTGTCTTGAACAATGAAGTCGGATCAGCGTCCTCCTTCACCGAGCACTAACGCATCCCGAGCACACAATAAGTTCATCACGGACTGTGTCGTTCTAATGATAGCATTGATACAGGTTAAAGACGAATTCACATTGGGACTGCATGTTTGCAGTATACTAGTAAAAAAACCTTTTTGAGATCTAGAATGGACTATCCAGAACTTCATAGCAGCACAACTGAAAATCTAATTTTTCTGATAATTGAGAACACTTCAGCATTTCCTTTTCAGAAGCCCGTGTGAAAATCCTACTTCCACCTGATCAACCAAGTCGATCTAGTTCTAGGTCGTTACCAGTACTGCTAAAGGTGTAAGTCTCATACTTCACCTTTCCTCGTCCAAACTTCAATAAGGAACCTTAAGCAATACTTTATCTCCTGAATCTTAACTTTGTTGTGAGCAGGTGTTATGACGGAACGATTTAGTGCTTAACTGAAATGACTTGACAAAGTTTTTTTCCTAAGCTGTACCATCAGTGGAGGGTAGACTCTTTACTTTTGGTCGTTGTGAAACTGTAGCTGATTGAATGTCACTTCAAACGATAAGAATACAATAGATACTTACTACTTCCATCTATAATATCAATTTCTTAATTTCCTAATCTACAGTTACGCTGGACCTGGTCCTCAAATGGCTAGCGATGAATTTACGCTAGGATTCGAAGAGTTCCTAGTCACCTCGCGAAATTTTGCTGTTGTAACGGTGAGTGTGCAGGGCGGAAAAGCGGTTGGAAGCAATAAGTTTGTGCTCTTCAGATAGATGGTCGCGGATCAAATGGACGTGGATGGAAATATCGAGGCGCCATCTACGGCGCACTAGGCACCGTGGAGATCGAGGATCAAATTGAAGGCGTTCGGTAATTTCCTACTCTGTTGTGACCCGTTCTCATTTGGTAACCATTGTTCTTAAGGCAGGTGATGAAAAAGTATCCATTCCTTGATGCTCACCGTCTTTCGGTATTTGGTTGGTCTTATGGAGGATTTGCAGCTGCGTTGATGTCCGAAAAAGCGCCTGAATTGTTCTTCAAGTGTGTCATTTCCGTCGCTCCGGTGGCTAACTTCTTATATTACGGTAAGGTTATGACTAGCCTAGCACAAACTTGAGAAAATTCTACGGAACACCCGCATTTTCACACACCATTCCAGACACAACGTACTCCGAAAGGTACATGGGAAGTGCTGACAAGTCCGCCTACGACGCTAGCGATATTACTAAAAATGTCTCTAATTTTAAGAAGACTCGCTTGTTACTCGTTCATGGATTGTACGATGGTTAGTTATTTGCAGTTGTGAGCCTTGAGATGCTCATTAGCTAACGGCCGAAATCGACATTTTCTTCTGGAAGAAAAGAGTTTTAGGATTATTCTATGCATCTAAAAATTTCCGCTCCACTCCCTTATATTTGTTTCAGTACTTGCAAAAGCTGCTCCGTTCTTGCTGGCATCTGTAGTTTTTTTTTCCGTCATTTTCCCTTTCTTGTGTTCCAACTCCTTATTTCCAGACAACGTCCACTTCCAACACAGTGCACTATTGATGGAAGCTTTGCAACGAAAAGATATCGACTTTGATGTTATGGTGAGTTCAGTATGCACTTTCGAAAAATCAACGCTCTTATAGATTAGCTGTAAGGGCAATTCTCCGTGAATTCATATCTGGATTTTCTGATATGGATGGTTTCCCTAACATTTTTTTGGACCATACATCACCAATCTAATCGATCATTGATCTCGACGCCTTGTTCACCCTTTTCTCGAGAAATGTGATCGTTTTTCTAGATAAATCGAAAATGACTATCTGAGCATCCTAACCTATGATTGGTGTTAAACGTGAACAACCCCTGAAACCTCTGTAACTCTTCAATTGCCAGTCATAGTTAGTATTAATTATGTGTTAGTTAGGTGTCCTATTGAATGGCATCATTGGAAGAATTACTGTAGGGACCTACCTAAGTTAGAAGCCTTCCTGCTCCTCTTTTCCTTCTACTGTCAGTGCAACGCCAAAAACAGCATTTCTCGAAGTTTTCAGGTCTATCCAAATCAAGACCATGCAATAGGACGGCGGAACCACTTGTACCACAAAATGACGTCATTTCTTGACCAATGCGCCAAACGCTGATGGCGAAATAACATTCCATTTATAAGTAACCTCTCATAATTTACGGGTGTAACATTCATGTTTCCGAAGTATCTAGTCCATAAATCATGTGTTAATAATAACTGATAGGTATTCGATTATAAGTTGTCTGTTGAGGAAGAAATAAAGAGATTTATAATCATTTTGGTCGTATAGAAACTTGGAAGTAACACTAGGCAGTGAAATTTCAGTGCACTACCCATCTACAGTTCAGCAACGGTGTTGAAAACGACTTTGTAGGTATTATATGTACACCGAGTTTCGGAGAATGCCTCTGATCACCCTCAGATGCACACATGTGCAAATTTTTAAATCATATTTTTATCGATTAATTGCAAAATACCAAACATTTTCTTAAAAATAATCACTCTTTTCCTAATTGCATTCTTTAAAGCAACACCCTTCAAAGTAATACAGAAGGAGGAAACAGGATAATATGTTTCAGCTTAGAGAAACGTGAAGAGAACGGGAATCTTCTCTCCTGGCCAGCGTTTCCAAATGCAGGTTTATTACAAACCATAATCCACTTGGAAATGATGGGTCTGACTCATTTTTCTTTAATGGACCTGCAATCAAATTTTATCCAAAATTTTAGAGAATTTCATTTGTTGTTACTGACTGCAGTATATTGCACTATTTATTTGCCAACGATCGGCAAAGGTCCGACATCAGAGTTGTTGCCGTGCTCGCTTCACTCGCCTTCACTGCTCAATAAAAACACAAGCGTGGTCCACTTTAAGTAAATTTTTGCTACAGATTGGATGTTTGTTTTTTGCCGCACTGCTCACCTTCGTGCAAGAAGGTCCAAAGAAAATGAAAATCTTCCCTTTCTCAGTGATTTTAGTCATATGATTTTTCTTCTATGCTTGGAAGTTTAAACGATCATCTAGCCCCCAAAAATTGGTCTAACTCTGTTGATGAAACTACGGGTCATCTATTTTACAGATCTTTACCGACATTTGCATTGCATTGCATCTGAAAGTTTGCTTCGCGTCAGCGATTATTTTGAAGTAATCCTTGTATAACTAACATCGGACAATGTTCTGACCCTTGTCGATCGTAGTTTTTTTTTTCTTTCTTAACTTCAAACTCACACACAGACATTCATCCTTCATTACTGACTTTCTCCATGTTGCTGCGTCGATTAGAAGCGGAAGTAGGAACTTTTCAGAACAAAACATGAAAATTCTGTTCACTTCCGCGTGTTTTTATTCTCTTTCGGATCCGTTACGGAGTGACGTTCAAGTGACTTACTCCATCGGTCTAAAGGTGAAGTGTGATTACAAGTGTCGCTTTTCTGTGCACTTCGCCTCTGACAGGGTAGAAAAATTGTCCACTACTTTTCTTTATCATCTCTTTTTCTTTCTTCTCTTCCGTCTTCTTCACCTCACTCCAAGGATCTCCTTTTCGTCGCCTTTCTCTCATCTCTCCTTTTTAAAGGCATCACCTCACGAATCTGAGGTGGTGCAGATTTCAGGTGGAGTATTCGTATACGGGATGGGAGACTACGGAGAGGGAGGTGATTCCGTCCATTTCTTCCTAATTGCCATAAAAAACGGCCCGGAAGAAGCGGCGCCGCACAAGACTGGCGCGCTCCAATCGAACCTCTTGTACAAAATAGTGCGCCAAAACGAATGAAGCCGTATCTTCCGAGCCGTTTTTTACGACAATTAGGAAGAAATGAATCACCCCCCTCTCCGTAGTCTCCCATCCCGTATACGAATACTCCACCTGAAATCTGCACCACCTCAGATTCGTGGGGTGATGCCTTTAACAGAGAGAGGTTTGAAATCAAAGTGCTTCGAAAATATTACTCATAGGATAGATTTTGGATGATATATTTTACCAGTCTGAACATCCGGCTAAAGCCGGACTTCAGACTATCTGTGGTGTTCGCTTCGCTCCCCTTCACTGATCAATGAAACCTAATAGTAGTGTATTATTCTCTGAAATCAGATAGATGTTTATCTAACAACGCTTTTTTCCTCTTTTTTATTATAAATAAAGGCGAAAGATTTCATAGTTTTCTTTCTAAGCGCGTCAGTTCTACACTTGGAGAATATTCAATTTTCAGCTCCAAACACTCCTCCGATGCCAGCGTAATGTAGACACAATTTGAAAGTATTGCTCGAAGTATGGGTTTTCCTCTTGTTTTTCTCTAACAGTTATAACAGAATGACGTTTTCACATGAATTGACGTGGACGACGTCATCGTACTGATAAAGGTAAGGTTCCACTACAGATCATGTAAACTGTTGGCTGCCGTTTAAGGAGCCGTTTGCACGCGTTTCCACTTTCGGAGGAAGGCATGTTACCAACCTGAGGCAAACGTGCAAGGAAACAGATGCACGGAAGAGTCACAGAGGTGAAAAGCAACGCGCGCAGTGGCCACGGATATGAAACGGATGCAATGCCCATTTACCTTTCGCACCATGCACCGATCCGATGCCGGTGGACCCGTCGCACCGCTTTTTTGGAATTTCGTTTCTCACACTCACACACACAGAGACATACACAGACATGACAGACTAATCCCGTTAATATATAGCATGATTTTCCAACCACAGAATCACCTAGCGAACACGGGGTTAACAAGGTTGAAAAGAACCAGAAAAATGCAGTCAAAAAGTAAGAAATAAGGAAAACTTTCATCATCTCCAGGCTATCCAACACAAAATCTCCTTTCCTCCATTCCTACTGTTCTTCCGCAAATCTTCTTAATACTGCCAGCTATGGTCTCTGGTTCTACGATTGCCGCCGCTGCTTTCTTGCCGCCGTCTTCTTGTGAAAGATGACAAAATCAACTGGAGCATGTTTGTCCGACCTGACTTGGGATTCTCCGATAATCTACTTTCAAAAGATATCACTGCAACCAAAAACAGTAGAACCAAGGACGAGTATTGTTCATTATCAATCGGGACCTTCTCGAATGGTAGCCTTTCCAGACTATGTGATACTGGAGGTAATTTCCTGCTAATACATTATTCCAGGTGCAAATTCTTTTGATTGCTGTCACACATGAACACACCCTGAAATTTGCGCCGGCACAAATTGAAATGATGAGGATACAAACAAAGATCCCTTTTTCCCTCTAATATCACTTTTGTCCTTCGAACTGCGACACATTTGCTGCTGCAATTTCAACGGTGACTCCGTTCTGCCTCCTAATACTTTGATGTAGAAGCACATCGACTTCTACTGCTCTCATTTCGGATTAACCCTCGATTCTTATACTGTTTTCTTTCTCTGTTCGCCTCATTTTCTTTCCACAGTATCACACCATCGTTTTCACAGTATTACACGATGATTCCATCGGAGTGTTGTTAGATTGTTGGTTGTGCAAACGCACACTAGCAGAAGGAGTCACTCGTCGTCGGTCTCAGGATCGTCTAAGGCTTCCTTTTCTGTAGGCATAAGTCAGTAGGGGTGACGTTCTTAGCTGGTAATCTTTAACGTTCCTGAAAAGCTCCCTAAACGATCCCTAAACGCTACCTGATTGCCCCACATGACATCTCTTCCTCGGGAAAATATTTGTAGGCTACCTAAAGGTGGACGGGTATCGATTTGTCTTCCGAACTCGCAGCAACAGGAGTTTCTTGTGCTGCGCGCGTGAAGTTCTATCGATGGCAGAAAGTTGGTGCCACCCTACTGCTCTTAATGTTGTCAGACGTTGTTACGAAGTTAGACAACCTGAAATATTTTTGCCAGTAACGGTCAAGCAACGACTTCATGAATCTTACTTAGTCACTTAACTCAACAGGTGGTCTTCATGTTTTTGATGTGATAGTCCCTATATTTGATAACCGCATTTGTGAACTAGCGCTCCATCAACCACCACTGCGACTTGAAATGCTTTCTTGAGTGATGAGATTGGAGACATTACTGAAGACTGCTAGGTCTAGAACCTTTACCGCTCCGGTCTCTATATCTAATATCAGTGAATTACAAAAAAAATCATTTTCAGTAGTGGAACGACAATTTCAGATCTATCCTAATGGAGACCATAACATAGCAAAACGGTGGAAAAATTAGCACTTGCACAAATGAGGTCATTCCTAAGCCAATGTTCGTCAATGACGAAATAACATTCTACTTACAACTAAACTTGTATAAATTAGGGTATTGATATTTCCGAAATATATAGTCCACAACTTACGTGTCACTTGTATCTGATAAGTGCTCCATGCTTTCCTGTTTGTTGAGGAAGAAGTAAAGAGATTTAAGTCGTTTTTATTATGGAGTTACTTCAGAATAGAGTTAGGCAAGAGAGATTACAGTACAAAGCGCAATAAATTCACTAGAGCAAACAAAATAGCAGGAAGAAGTCGTGTACCCAAAAAAACAGCCTTTTCAGTATCCTTAAAACTGTAGTGCAGCAATTTTTGTCCTGCTTTACAATAAAGACTGTTCCCTCCAAGCAGCTTCACCATCTTTCCAAAGAATAAATTTAAACAATTCGAAAAAATAAAAGTTGTTTCCTTACAGACGCAAACTCGCGAACCAGGCAATGAAAATGTTGCGTGAAATTGACTAATGATGTTCTTTCAGCTAATTGTTCTGATTGCACTTGCCTTGAAAAGATGGAAGTGTCTCCTCCGCAGCGAAAGTGACTTGGAGGTACATAGGGCGCATAGGTGAAGGAAATTTGAGACAAGCAGGTGATAAGAGGTGCTATGATAGTTGGGTGGGGCCACTCTGCCGCGCTAGGATCGACCTGTGCTCGCGTGGACGCGTTGTGCTTCTGTGGCGCGCAAAATGACCATACAACAGGAAATCGTTCTTTAGAGATAAATTATTTTCCCGTTTGAAAAGCAAAAAATTTGAGATGCGATAGTTCATCAGTCGACATATCATGACTGGAAATGAATAGCTGAGTCAGTCGGGGCTAAAACCTGAGCATCAGTCTTAGGGGATCCACGACATGTAGGCCAAAGCTACTAAGGAAGAGAGAAGACAGTATTGGAACTCATACGGCTTCAACTCCACCAAAGCTTCCTAACAAGTTTGTCAGAAGTGAATAGCTAGGTCATGTTACTCATCATATCCAAAGAAAAAAAGCAGAAATAGATCCCTTAGCAGTCCACGACCACCAAACATGCATAAACAACTTCTATTCATATATTTTCGATTTGTAGTCGCAGGCTGGTGGACCGTTGGATTAACCTTCATGAAGGCTGTCCCCATCTGAAGTGAAATCGCGAACAGTCAGCAAGTTAGCAGTAGCCATTATCGGAATGAAACGGTTAAACGACGTGAACGGTCTAACGGTTTCTGCGCTCGATCGACAACAGTTTCTGTGCTCCATGGACGATAGCGCGGACCAAGTACTGGCCAAACCCAGCGTGGCAGAGTGGCCCCACCCAACTACCATAGCACCAATAATTATCCTAAAGTGACTAGTACGTGGACCAGTCATGAAAACTAAGAATTAAAACAATTTATCTCTATTTTGATTTCACACCTCTGAGGAAAGTTCTCCTACAAGATGTTTCCTTTCCAAGCGTACCAAAAAGATAGCCTCATTCCAAATGTCAAGTGTTATTCGATAATAGGTTTTTCGCATAGTTTCGGAGCCCTGTCTTTTCTTTTGAGTATCGTTTGAACTTTTATCCTGTTTTGTCCTTTAGCAAGTGGGAGAAAAGTGGGTTGTCGACCATACAAAAGACAAAGTCATGGCTTCAAGTTTTAGGTGCTGAGCAGTGAATGGCGGGGATGCAAAAAATTGGGTGAGAGTCCAGAGGTGCGTTGTGCTTCACAGACGGTAGCGGTGTCAGTAAAGTTGACATTCTACTTCTAAAAGAATGATAGCAAACGATCAGTTAAGATTTCTGACAGTCGGTAGAATTCACGTTCGTAGTGGTAAAGGTCTCTCGTAGTCGTAGTGGTAAGGATCTCTTTGAATGTGATAAGAAGGTTCTTCAGGTGAACGCAGATCTAACGGTTCAATACCAACTACTTTCGAAAGGTAATGTTAGATTAAATACCATTCAAATGGAATCTCGTTTATCCCAGTAGTGAGGCCATCTGTCTATTCACGAGACTCGGTTTTGACGCTATCAAACATCTAAAGAACTATTCCCCTCCAGAAGCCCCCATCACCACTACGACAAGGCTCTTCGCGCGTTAGGTCTGTTATGTTTTCCAAATTTTTTGGATATAACTTAGAGAGAATTTGTTATGGTCGATGAGGTGTGTTGCTACCAATTTCCTTCTACTTTACTACATTTCCAATGAATGGCGCACTTTACGGTAAGTAAATAAGTATAGTAAGTAAGTATGTAAGTAAGTAAGTAAATAGGTGTACCACTATGAACGACTTCAAAAGTTTCATTGTCACGACTTTCTTAAATGATGACGTACTTGGTACACCGTTCATCGCTTAGTACGAATTTGTGTGGTACCTGCTTCATCGCTCGAAAACTTGGAACTACAAATGGTTCTGATGATTACAACTGATTTCAACTTAACATTGCAAGAAAGTAATTTGGCAGGTACAGTAGGAACGGTACTTGTTCGACAGAAAAGGAAGAAGATTCGGATCTCGTCTCAATTTGATCTGTAATACAAAAACTATGCATCTACTAAAATACTTTTTGAAAGAATTACGTTCGGCTACACAATAGCAAAGGTGAGGCCGAGATAATTGCGCTCCAAGGATAAGTGATTTTTGACGTGAATATATCCTTCGACAAGTAAAATGATAACTAAATGTTCGTAATCCGCATACTATTAAATGAGTTTCAACTCCAAGAACGATTGGCATTAGTTGGAATCCATTTTCTATAAAATTCTGCAAGAAAACTATTTGTTGTAGGAGCACCTTATCTCTTGGTTTTCCAGCTCAATAGGATTTTCTGTTTTTCTACAAGAACAAAGTCTCTTCTCTATGAATCAACTCCAAACCTAATATTCGAGTTTTGAAATCTCGCCCTTCAGTTTCTTTGCAACTTAGAATGGCTTTTTCAGAGTAACCAACCTTGCGCATTTTGCCAGTTTTCTTAAAGAACAACGAAAACTTCGAAACTAGTAAGAAAAAGAAAACTTAGGAAAAGGAAATCTTTTCACTCTGAAGTGAGAACATGCTTTTGGTACGCGCTTGGAAAGGACTTACAATAGGTTTGCAATTCTTCGCCAGAAGAAAAAAAAAACGCGGACATGCGTTTTTTTTTCGTTTTTTCTTCATGACTCGTCTCAATTTCATCTCTAATATAAAATCTATGCATCAATAAATGTTTGTGCTTTATCAGTTGGATATAATTAGAACTCTTAAAACGAACCACCAAAAGTAAAACAATCGAAAAAAATTACGTGCGGGTACACTTTAGCAAGGGTGAGTCCGAGACAATGGGGCATCAAAGATATGTGATTTTTGACGTGAATATATTCTTCGAAAAGTTAAATAATAGTTACGTATTCGTAATACGCATACTATTGCGAACAGTTTCATATCTCTCACAGCTTTAAGTCCATGACTCTGAAGATTTCCTAAATTTGACTAAAGTGGCATGTCTCAACTCCAGGAACGACCGAAATTACCAGCGTAAAAATTTTATCTCAGAAAATCTGTAAGAAAGCTATTTGTTGTAGGATGCCCTTGTCTCTCAACAGCATCTTCTGTTTTTTGCAGCTAAAGTTACAATTTCGGTATTTTGCATTCCTTGCTCTGATTATTGGCAGTTCGTAAATCGCTAACAAATTAGGTTTGCCATCTGTCTGCATAATACAATAGAAAGCAGTCTTTATCCTATGATTTGTTCCCATTTTTTCCGTCTCAGCTGCGTTGAGTTTTGAACCTGCAAAGATATAAAACTTTTCATGTGCTTTTACAGAATGCTTATTTTCTGCGATTTATTGGAAGCTTCTTCAAATATCAAGTGGATATGCTTTTCAGGAGGAAGATATCTATTGAATGTTGTTGATTCCAAAGAATCCTGTATCATTCAAATTTTCATCACAAAATCCTTCAGCCTCTATAGAAGGCTATAGTCATCCAGGGACGCCGACCCATCAGATACCTTAGGACACACATCGAGCTACAGCTGTGTTTCCGCATTGATTACTACATTTGAAAAGAATAGAATAACTACAGAGAAGAATGTTACATGCAGAGCGATGTTCTTCAGAATTGTCTTTTTCATTCCTTTTTATTCACTTTATTTTTTCTACTTGCATTCTTCGCTCTTCGAAGTTGAAGTCATCAAGTCAAAGAAATAATCATACTTAAACGAATCTTTCTACGATGTCTGGAACGGAGCAAACAAGTGACGTAGAAAAATGAAGAACCACCGAGGTACAAATTTGTATAGAACTACCAAAATGTGGATTCAGAATTAAGTCAAGAATCGGCAAGTTAGCAAGGCAGAGCCCCACTTTAACTATCAGAATCTTCATTTTCAAGGGTTTCAAGGATTTTTAAGACTCCTCAAGAATAAAACAGATTATATTGAAGGATTTCGTTTCGTAAAAAAATTATTAACATTCGTCTCTGGGTTGGCGTACCTGGATGACAATAACCTTCCAAAGAGGCTCTTGATACTTGAAGAAATTTTCGACAAATCACGGAAAAATGAACCTTTTGTAAAATCATGCGAAAAGTTTTCATCTTTACATGTTCAAAAGTGACCGCAGCTGAGAGACGTTATGGGAAAAATTGGAACAATTCATAGGATAAAAACTGTTCTTTATTGTTTTATGCCGACAGGAGACAAACCTAATTTGTTAGCGATTTACGAACTGCCAAAAATCACCTGAAACTTAATACAATATTTCGTAACGTATATAATCGTTTGATATAATTTAATGTTACATTTTGTAATGAATACAATGCCTTTCCAAAAGGTTAACCATTCGGAAAGTTCTCATTTAATAATGGTCTGGAAATTCGTTTTGTGAGTTGCACTACATTTTGTACTTTTAATAAGAAGAAGGCGATGGGTTGATCTGGAGTAGAACTTAGTCATAACAGCGACTTCCATCAAGCAAAACCTTTTACCAATTTCTATTCCGTTCTGGTATACACCACTGGAAAACCTCACACACAGCGTAAAGAAAAAGGCTTTCGGAACTGCTAGTTTCCATGTATAGTTTTTTTGTTGTGATGATGAAATCTCGAATAGCCTCTTCCTCGCTCGTTACATTGTGCTACGCAGATCCCGAAGTGAATTTCTCCAGACGTTTTCTAGAGGGAGTTTTAGCGTAGGAATCACCAGCAGATCTTGTCGCAGGTGTGGCTCTTTCTGCAGAACTTCTTTACGTGTATATGGGGAGCTCCAAGGTCGTCTTCTTCTTAGATTGATGGTGCCGACGAAGATTGTCCAAACTAGCTTTATCCCTTCCTCCTTTTGGGTTTCTATTATTTTAAAAAAAAAAAAACTTCTCCACCCCCTTTTTTTTTTTCCAAAAATTTTTCATTGTTTATAAACGATGTTGAATGTCCCATTTTTGTGCAAACCAACGATGACTCGATCATCTTGACTTGCCTGATCAGATCTTCATTTTCGCTTTCGAAGCAAGTGTGTGTGGATTTTATATACAGATTGTCGTCTTAATCTCTCTGGTTCTGGCAGCCCAGATGACTCTGCAACCCAATTTTTTATGGTTTCTGGTGCCTTCGCATCAAACACTCTTTCAGTGTAAAGAGACCTGCTAACTTCTGGTCCCATACAGTTAGCATCCTTCCCATTGATTTCAAACTAATCGCTGTACACAACGATAAGGAAGTTTTCTGACTCCGAAGGAGTGCCTGGCAAGACGGCACCAGAAATGACGGGTTACAGGTTTCACCTAGGTTGCCAGAACAAAAAGAAACGGACTGAGACGAAGACCTACTCGTAAAAGGCACGTACTCCTGCATAATAAGCGAACTGAAAATCTGACGTCAAGAGAAAAAGCAAAGTTTGCTCGAAATCGGTCTATACGCCGAGATTCGTATACGGAACATGCACAAGTTCACACAGCTATTCTACTGCCACATACATTTCGTGTTTGCCTTGACGAAAGTAAAACGGTGAAAATAATGCAGCATCCCCATGTGTAAATTATTCAAAGCCTACTTGTAAGTATAGATAAAAGAAACAACTTCAAAATGTCGTAAAGTCAGGCGCAGGTCGTGTGAGTGCAACACACGCAACAACATACTTCACGGGTAGCCGTTTCCGTTGCTGCTGTGGTTTACTGCCGGTACGAGTTTTTTTTACAAGTGTTCTTGGGTTCTCGCAACGTTTTGAATAACATTAAGATATTATGGTCATAATCTTGTGTGTTGGAACTAGTAGTCGCTATCGTCTCCTATCGAGGGTTGTGCAGGAGCTCCGATTGAATCACTATTCCTTTCAGATTAGTGTGATGGTATTTTCATGTGCAAAAAATAAACCACATCACTTGTCCTATGGAATTCTGGATATGGACGGACGTCGATTCGAGATCAACGGGTTTTTAGACATATTATTGGTTTAGTATGATCTCAGTATGAGCTCTCTTTTCCTATTACAGCTTTTCTATTTCATTGATCTTCTAATTGAGTACTTCTAACCACGTGAATTCATCAAGCCTCTTCAGTTCGCTTCTTCGAATTGTTTTTCTTAACACGTGCTTTTGGAGTCCAGTGTTTTTTGAAGATTGGAGCGATCTAGTGTATATACGAATGTTTAGTGTTACTACCAACTGGTAACATTCACTAAACACCACTGGAATTATGGTGAAAAGGCACTTTGGTGTCGTTTCTAGCATATGTTGTTGTGAGCACGCCGCTATTCAGCAAAATTTTCTTCATTTGCGTTAATAACATCTATGCAGTTGCCCTGAACAATTTTCTCCTAATCGTGGATTACACTAAGCAATCAAGCATCTTGTTCAGGAACAATTCGGCTACATTTGGTGAAAACCCCAGCAATGATTCTATCACAGATTCATCAGGCATTCGTGAAAGGTGAACATTATATTATCGAGAACTGCTGTGTTCATAAGAAATGAAAGCAACATCTTGGAAAGAGTGACTCCTCGTTTTGATACAAGTGGTTCACTTATCACCGAGAGAGATGAGCATAGGATTGTGTATTTGATCTAATTCTGCTTATAATCTCTCTCAAACCTTGCTTCTGATGACAGAGTTCTACCAGCTACTCACAGCTTTCTCAGTAGTTTAGTGAAGAATTCGTCTCTCCTGACTTACAGAGCGTGTGTTTTTTTATCTCTTTATGTTGCCAGAAGCCTTCGAAAGATTAGTAATTTTGGTCGCACCCTGTGGTATGAACGAAGCTTTCGCGTATTGGGCCATCTCATAACGCTGCCTTTTTAATTGCTTAAAGCCAGCATAGCTCGAATTTGAAGTTTTTCACGTGGAAGGAACCCACGTGAAAAGCTGGAGTAGGGGTTGTTGCTGGATCCGGGGTTGTTTCGCTCGTCTCTCCCTAATCTTCGCAAAAATGGGGTGAGGACTGCTTTAGTTCCTACGGGGTTCGTTAGCTCTTCTTCTAACGTTCCGGTACCTCAGCAACATATTTATAGATTTCACTTGAATAGGCTGGTAAGAAGACTGATCTTCGACCGATTGCACCTGGATGAGATGTCCTCGGTGTCTTCCGTGACGTTTTTTTCACGATGATCAGGACGAAATGAGCGAAATTACCCTGGATCCTGCCATCCACATGCCATCACTAGTTTTTCTCTCATACTCCCCCACCACTTCAGATTCGTGCTGTGCTGCCTCTCAACTGGTCTAAGTGGGAGCAGGTAGTGTGCTTGCAATATCCTGAACTTGCTCTAGACGCGGCTAGTGAGTTTGACTTGTTTTTAGTCTTCTTAGGAGTTTTGAAGAGTCTAGATCGATATCAAGACTTCTTTTCGCAAAATAATAATGGGATTTATTAAGAAACATCACACATACTTTGCTTTATGATGTCAGCAATGAGCAACACAACGGAAATTGGTAGAAACATAAATACGCTGTAGAAAGCAGACAATAAACATAAACCAACATCGACGATGGTTACAAGAATTACGAGACGGAAACTGCAGCCTAGAAGACAGGAGGGTTTGGTGAAGAGGTCATTGAGAAACTACCAGAAAGATGGAAGATTAGGGAAGGTGAAAAAGAGTACATCCAGATTAAGAGAAATGGTTTAGCTTAGTTTTGAAAATTAAAGAAAATGTAGAATATTCAGTTGTTTATTTGATGACCTAGTAAGTTGATGAGAAAGATCTAGATATAAGTGTGGTCTATTGTTGTATTTGGGGGTGGGTGTAGCGTAGCGGTTAGAGGTTCCGCTTCCTGCACGATCGATCGGAGGTTCGAATCCGCCCTAGTGCTCACCAAGCCTTTCACCCCTCCGGGGTGGATAAATTGGTACCAGACTTGTCTCGGAGGATAAAAACACTGATTTGACACATCGGCTAGCCACCGCAAGTCATCGTATAGGCCAGTTACACGTTCGTGAACCTCAAACGATTCTGAATTGAAGTGAACGTGGGGGCGCACCCCAAATGGATTTATTAACGTCAGAAACTTTATTGTTGTATTACATCCCATCAAAATGCATACCTAGTACGAGTCTTCTTTCCAATATCGGCTTGATGATGTTGGATATCACAGTAGCTTTTTCTTCTGCTTTTGTAGTTGCAGCTGTGCTGTGTCTGGTGCTTTTGACATTTTGCAGGATACCAGTTTCACTCAATCTTACCACTGACCCTCACTTTTTTCAGAATTTTCGAAGGTAACACCTCTGGGATTAGTGACTGAGCGAGAGACCGAGACTGCTGCAAATCCTACCTCACGCCTCAAAGCGGCGCAGCGGTGGCCCTGGCCGTCGGGCAGCTATGGTGGCGAGACTTCGTCTCGGCAGGTTCAACCATGCCACAAAGGTGTCCGGCTAGTAGCCCGGTCCTTGGGCCAAGGCTACAGGCTAGCTAAGTGAGGAGGTAGTACGACGATTCCGGTGCCAGGCTGCTAGCTTGCTAGTGCGACAAGCCGACCGAGGACAACACCCCCGTCGCGTCATACTGCTAATGTCTACTATGTGTTCTTCAGAAGCTAGGGCGTACCCCAGAAGCGACGCGCATTGTCCTCGCCCGGGCAATGTGGCAAATATGCGAGGGCTACCGGCTAGAGGACGAAGCCGGCCAAAGGAGTGTCCCCCCCCCCCCCCACAACCTCCAGGGCTCGGGGCCACTCATCATTGGGGGGCGCTTACTGGAAGAAGTCGTGAACTGGCAGACAGTCTCAGAAAACGCCGTGTTGACATATGTTGTGTACAGGAGACTCGCTGGAAAGACTCCAAGGCAAGGGAATTAGGCGATGGCTACAAGCTGATCTACCACGGCACATCAAATCGCAACGGCGTTGGTATCATATTGAACGAGTCGTTTAGAAATAGCGTCACAGCGGTGGATCGACTATCGGATCGCTTGATGGCTGTAAAAGTAGATACAGGAGAAGTGGAATTGCGAGTCGTCTCTGCTTATGCGCCACAGATGGGCTGTAGTGAAGAAGAGAAGGCGTGCTTTTGGGAAGATCTGGAGCAGTACGTCCAATCCCTGGAAAGCGAAGAAGTACTTTTAATCGGAGGAGACTTCAACGGACATGTCGGTTCCCGGAAAGACGGATTCGAGAGTTGTCATGGTGGATACGGCTATGGAGCTCGTAACGACGACGGGTTGCGAATCCTGGAGTATGCTGTTGCAAGTGACCTGATCATTGCTAACACGCAGTATCGGAAAAGAAAATCGCATTTGATCACGTACACCAGCGGCGGTCGTGAAACACAAATAGATTTCTGGATGTTACGCCGACGAGATCGCCGACTTCTGCAGGATTCAAAAGTCATCCCTACAGATCATGTCGCTGCCCAACACCATCTGCTCGTTATGGACTTGAAAATCTCCCGTCCAAGGAAGAGACATCCAAGGACTGAAACACAGCGCATCAAATGGTGGAATCTGAAGGATCGAAAGGAGGTATTTTTCGCGTCCGTGGCTCCATCTACACTTCCCCACCCTACTCGTAGTGTGGAGGAAATGTGGTTGTCTACTTCCAGCGTTATACGCTTGACCGCGGAAAACACTCTGGGAAAGACGACTCTAGGTAAGCCAAAGGTACAAAAGGCTACGTGGTTTTGGAACGAGGAAGTTCAGGCGGCAATTCGTGAGAAGAAGTCCAAGTATAAGCTCTGGTGGAGCACGCGTCAGCCTGAAGATCGGGGTGCTTACCTAGCGGCGAAGAGGGAGGCTAAGAAGGCAGTCTCTAAGGCGAAGTCGGACCGCTACAAGGCTGTGTACGACATGCTTGATACCAGAGAAGGCGAGCGGGCAGTGTATCGTTTAGTCAGAGCACGTCATCGCTCAACGTTGGATATGGAGCGCACCAAGATCGTTAAGGGAGCTGATGGAGCCGTTCTGCGCCGCTCTGGTCAGATCCTGGAGAGGTGGCGAGAGTACTACAATCACTTGTGTAACGAAGAGTTCTGTCATCCTCCCATCCCAACCGTTCCCAGCGTCGAGGGTCCTGTTCTACCAATTACTGCCGTCGAAGTCAGTGCTGCCCTCGCAAAAATGAAGTCGAACAAGGCAACCGGTCCTGATGACATACCTGTTGATATCTGGAAGCTGCTAGGAGATCGAGGGTCCATGTGGCTCGCAACTCTATTTAACAAGATCGTTGCAGAAGGACGGACTCCAGACGTTTGGCAAACTTCCGTGACCGTGCCTGTCTGGAAAGGGAAAGGAGACATTGCTGACTGCACCTCGTACAGGCCTATACGACTGCTCTGCCATACGATGAAGATTTTTGAGCGTGTCCTGGAAGCTCGTCTGAGGAAAATTGTTAGCGTTTCACTCAACCAGTGCGGTTTTGTGAAGGACTGCAGCACTATAGATGCTATCCATGCTGTCCGAATCCTCCTGGAGAAACATCGAGAGAAGAACCGCAGTGTGCATCTTGCTTTTCTCGATCTCGAGAAAGCTTTCGACCGTGTCCCACATGAGCTGTTATGGATGTCCATGAGGTCGCATAGAGTACCAGAAGAATATGTGAGGTGGACGAAGCTGCTTTATGCGAAGCCTACCAGCGTTGTACGATGTGCTGTTGGAACAAGCAGGCCATTCCCTGTACGAGTAGGGGTTCATCAGGGTTCATCCCTCTCACCTCTGCTGTTCATACTGTGCATGGACACGATAACGAAGGAAATCCAGAAGCAGCATCCGTGGACTCTACTCTTTGCCGACGATGTCATGCTCGCGTCGGAGTCTCGAGATGATCTTCAGAAACAAGTGCAGTCTTGGAAGGATCAGCTGCAGCAATATGGATTGCGCCTCAACACATCAAAAACTGAGTACATGGAGTGCGGACCAAGGATAGAGGATGGTTCAATTCGTGTTGATGGCACCGAATTAAACAAGGTGAACTGCTTCAAGTACCTTGGCTCCAAAGTGACTTCCACAGGCGACATTGATCAAGAAGGTCGAGCACGTGTTAATGCTGCATGGATGAAATGGAAAATGGCAACAGGGGTACTGTGCGACAAGAAAGTCCCTGTTCGACTGAAGTCGAAGATCTACAGGACGGTTGTGCGTCCTGTTGCCCTTTACGGATGCGAGTGCTGGCCGACAACGAAAGCCTTGGAAAGAGTGCTGCACGCTATGGAGATGCGGATGTTGAGGTGGACGATAGGTGTGACGCTAAAAGAGAAAGTATCCAACGACACTGTGCGCTCCATCTTCGGTGTCGTCCCGATAACTGAGAAGATGAAGGAGGCGCGACTGAGATGGTTTGGTCACGTCTTGCGGCGGGAGGAAGATTCTGTTGCCAAAACCGCTCTGAAGCTCGACGTTTCAGGAGTGAGGCCGCGTGGGAGGCCAAAGATTCGCTGGTTAGACCGTGTGAAGCTGGATATGATAGATGCACGTTTGTGTACGGCTGATGCAATGGATAGAACCAAATGGAAGACAAGAAGCAGAAAAGCGGACCCTGCAACAACGCGGGACAAACGCTAGGAAGAAGAAGAAGAAGACTCCCCCACCACTTCAGATTCGTGCTGTGCTGCCTCTCAACTGGTCTAAGTGGGAGCAGGTAGTGTGCTTGCAATATCCTGAACTTGCTCTAGACGCGGCTAGTGAGTTTGACTTGTTTTTAGTCTTCTTAGGAGTTTTGAAGAGTCTAGATCGATATCAAGACTTCTTTTCGCAAAATAATAATGGGATTTATTAAGAAACATCACACATACTTTGCTTTATGATGTCAGCAATGAGCAACACAACGGAAATTGGTAGAAACATAAATACGCTGTAGAAAGCAGACAATAAACATAAACCAACATCGACGATGGTTACAAGAATTACGAGACGGAAACTGCAGCCTAGAAGACAGGAGGGTTTGGTGAAGAGGTCATTGAGAAACTACCAGAAAGATGGAAGATTAGGGAAGGTGAAAAAGAGTACATCCAGATTAAGAGAAATGGTTTAGCTTAGTTTTGAAAATTAAAGAAAATGTAGAATATTCAGTTGTTTATTTGATGACCTAGTAAGTTGATGAGAAAGATCTAGATATAAGTGTGGTCTATTGTTGTATTTGGGGGGTGGGTGTAGCGTAGCGGTTAGAGGTTCCGCTTCCTGCACGATCGATCGGAGGTTCGAATCCGCCCTAGTGCTCACCAAGCCTTTCACCCCTCCGGGGTGGATAAATTGGTACCAGACTTGTCTCGGAGGATAAAAACACTGATTTGACACATCGGCTAGCCACCGCAAGTCATCGTATAGGCCAGTTACACGTTCGTGAACCTCAAACGATTCTGAATTGAAGTGAACGTGGGGGCGCACCCCAAATGGATTTATTAACGTCAGAAACTTTATTGTTGTATTACATCCCATCAAAATGCATACCTAGTACGAGTCTTCTTTCCAATATCGGCTTGATGATGTTGGATATCACAGTAGCTTTTTCTTCTGCTTTTGTAGTTGCAGCTGTGCTGTGTCTGGTGCTTTTGACATTTTGCAGGATACCAGCTTCACTCAATCTTACCACTGACCCTCACTTTTTTTCAGAATTTTCGAAGGTAACACCTCTGGGATTAGTGACTGAGCGAGAGACCGTTCGTTGAGTTTTCGGTCTGGAACCTCATCAGTTCTCTGTGCAGGGAAATATTTCAGGTGTATAGTCCGGTTAAGGGGACGTGAAACCTGGTCTACTTGCTTCCTGAAGGAGCTGAGATTGGGTTAGGATCCCTATTCGTCTCTACAGTCCTACAGCAGCTGATTGTCCCGCTTCAGTCACAGCAGCAGCTAGGTCCACTGCTCCCCCAGACGCCTGGCCCAGAGTTATGCCTGACTCCATGTTGTTTTGATCTGACTATAATACTTGACTTCCCGATTCTACGGGACTTAAAATGGTTGAAGTTGATTTGACTATAGTACTAAACTTAACGATTCTACGGGGTTTGAACTGAAATCTGAGAGGTAGAGGGTAGTGTGAGTCAAAGTCGGCCTCTGGAAGTGCGGCAAAATCTCTTTGCCTCAGCAACATTTTTTCTTTTATGTCTAAAAATCCTATTTTCATGTTTACTTTTGTGCATGTAGGTTTTAAATGAGTTCACATTTCAGAGCTCATGGGATTTCGGAAGCATGGAGGCGCACATTGGCTAATCGTGATAATCACAGCATTTTCAAAGGCGAGAGACGTCCAAGCCTTTCCGTTAAAAAACTCAAGCATGAAATAGGTGTCATATTAAACGCCGAGGTGACGTCATCCTTCCTTCTTGCCAAAGAAAAAATAAAGAAAACAATAAGTATTTATTTTCAAGTAGTATTTAGGTGTCGTCCGCAAGTGATAAAAATGTTTATGAGTTGGTACAGAATATGCTATTCCTACTCTACGAAGCTGAACTGCACAAGAAAATGCTCAATCTTGACTGCAAGTAAGGCGATGGGTTCAATTTGTTTATTTTAATCTGTATATCTGTACATCGAACAACACCTGTAAACGGACTTGCTCTGACCCGTAAACGGGGATCTTCGTATCTCACAAATAGAATTTAAACTAAAGGCGAGTAAGTATTGGATTGTTGTACCAACTAGCGGGAGAACAGGTAGCTTTAATTGGCATCATTCTAAATTCGGACGGAATTTCTTCTCTACTTGATTTCAATTCTTCTGCAGAGGTGTAGATCGGATTAATCTACTTCCTGCTGAAGTTAAGTCCTTCAACATCATATCATTCGTGGAGGGATCCCAACATCGTCAAGTCCGTGCTACGCTGCACTTTAGTGTGAAATTACATTCGGACCTGGACATATGCATTGACAGGGAAAGCAATGGCCATTTGAGAAAGAATTAGAGATAAAGGAGTTTGCGAGCAACCGTCAGATGAGCACTGTCATCACGTCCAAATACTTGCTCTGTAACAATGATTCTGTATACCTAAAATTAACTTCTAGTTAGGGTTTTTGAGATTTCTAGTGGTATGCGCGATTTCCTTCATAGTTTTTGCGCCGCACAGGAAAAGACATCGTAAAGTCCTGTATATTCATATTATTATGTAGTATTGAACATATGAATTTGACGCATTCTAAAATCACATAGTGACACGGAAAGTTATTTAATAGCATTTTCGTTCTTTACAAGTAATGTTCATTTCAATTCACTGTCCTTTCACACGTGCGAATGAGTACACATATTGTTCGAAAATTTAAATGAATACAAGCACCAAACTCTATGTCATCCTATGTGAGCAATCGTCTGATTACAGAGAACTGCCAACATCAGATTTTTCCTCTTGTAGGTTATAGGCTCCACACGAAGTGATGGTCACGTAAAAAAAAGGTGGTCGGACGAAACTGCGTGTTGTTCGAGAAGTGCTAATGCTTGACTATGATCTTACGTCATTTGTAGATTAGCTCTCTTTCATTTGCATAAAATGAGCTAAGCGTTTGTTGCAGGCGGTTAAAGGATGTGTTTGAACGCGACGTTACTATTATACGCGAAATACATGCCAAACAAAACATTCCTGTTGCGATCACGAACTCAATTCTGGATACGCGTCTCCCGTCATTCAAAATGCCGAGCTCAGGAAACACAAGTGCTCTTCCACCATTATCGAAGGAAAATCTGAATAATAATAGTAAAAATAATAATAGGTGAGTTATTAATGTAGGATAAAGGGATCCTCTACTCGTTTCGTTATCAAATAGGTCTTCTCTTGACCTTTTTTCCGTATACTCGCTTTCCTACATCAAGTAAGGAAGCAAGAATTCCTTTTTTGAGTATGTTGGCACTGATATACCTGCACTTTTTCACATTACATTATTCCTCAGCCGCTTTCGCTTAATTCATATTACTGCTGCTTTCAACTTCATATTTTACAAACCGCATTTGTCCACTTCCGTAGGATGATTTGAAGTTCTTGAGCATTAGCTTATCCTTTGAAAAATACGCATGAGCTTTATCCTTGGGGAAATGAAATTTAGGAAAATCAATATTCAAAAAAAACGAGTTTTTTTGCATTTATTATTAAGATTGAATTCGTTTACCCAAAAGATAAAGAAGATACCTACATAATTTTTTATGCAGAATTTCTGCTGAACATTCTTGGTCGTGTTCGGATGTTGCTACACCGTCGACTTCTCCTAATAATGTGATTGCACCTCCTCCAGCTCCTGCCCTACCACCAATTCCGAGCATCAGTTTGCCGGATGTCACGAAGCCTCCTCCTCCTATCGCAAAGGCGAGTTTTTGTGTACTCGTTATTTTTACAAGAAAAAAAAAAGCTGAAAATAACAATTGTTGTGAGATCTTGAAGCTGAAGTATGGCATTGAACAACGTTGTTCACAAAACAAATCAAACAATAAAATATCTTCCTAATTGCCGTAAAAAACGGCCCAGAAGATACGGCTTCGAGCGTTCCGGTGTGCTATTTTCCATAACGAGTTCGATTGGAGTGCGCCAACCTTGTGCACTCGCCGCACCTTCCGGACCATTTTTTACGGCAATTAGGAAGAAATGGACGGAATCACTCCCCTCTCCATACTCTACTACCCCGTATAAGAATACTCCACTTGAAATCCGTACCACCTCAGATTCGTGGGGTGATGCCTTTAAGCAAACCTACATAGTCTGATCAGCTACTGCCATGCGGATTGTTGTAGATCTGCGATAAATTCTTATTCCGCATTTGATGCTGCGGTTTGAAATTACGTCTTCAGGTTTGTCCTTGGTGCTTACTAGTAATTTGTGTAGTGACTTAGTGACTTACTTGGCTTAGACTTAAGTTCGCATAAAATCTACCCATCCGTCGCTATGTCATAAGCGGCAGAACTTTACGTCTCGACTGAACTGCCTGTGTACGCCAAATGTCCTCAAATCTTCTTTCACCACCCCTGTCCAGAACTTTTTTCTATGATCAGGAGATCAGATTAGGGTCCAGAAGCATCCTCAGGACAAAATCGACAGGATGATCAGGACGGTCTCCTCATAACGTGACCAATGAAGCGAAAACGGCTGTCCATGTCTGCTTCAGAAGACCAGGTAAGATGTAGATGTTTTCCTCGTGTCTTCCGTCGATGCACCATTTCCACTTCTGTGTATAGTTCCTCGTTATGGCACACCATCGGCTAAAAATAGCTTCAGTCGCCTAAACAGCTTTCTCTCCATGCAATCAAGCTTCTCCATCACTGTCGATGGCGTTGCCCATCTTTCCGATCCGTACATCATGATAAGGCGAATTGCAGATAGCTAGACTCGCAGCTTGACTTCGTTTGCGAGGGGGTCGACCAGCACACTCGGTCAGTTGATTGAATGCCGAATTAGCTTTGGCGCGTCTCAGGGCGGAGTTTTAGTCTGTAAGCTGCAGCTAATTTCGATGCAACGTTAATAACATGTTGTAACTTCGCGCTGTTAGAAGCGAATATTACTACATCGTCGGCGTAATCGAGATCCACCAAAGGACGTGTATTCGGTGCTAAAATGACACCGGCGGAACACTGCTCAATTATGTCATCGACGGCAAGGTTGAACAAAAACATGTAGTACAGTACGGTAAACACCAGCATGTAGTACATGCTGGTGTTCGAACCGCAGCAGTTCTTCTATTCATTTATTCTCGTTTATTAGGCGTACGAAAATTTGAGAAGACGTCCTCGGTGATAGGAGTCGAAAGCGGCTTCGAAGTCCGAAAAAGCTAGTTGCAGAGGCTCCGATTACCGCTGCTACACTTCAGTATCTCTCCTCCCACTAAACACGTGATCAATCGCCGATCGATCAGGCGGAAGTCGGCTTGCGTGTCACGGGTGGTTTCTTTGCTATGTCGGATCAGTCAGCAGTTTCCGTAGGTGCCTGAGGACTTACGATCCAGTGTTTACGTCCTCTGCGATCTCACAGTCGTACAAAGGCGCGTCTAGACGACGTTGAGCCAAATTCCTCTACCAGGTTGTTGTAATTGTTCCTCACAGCTATGGCGCAGCCACCTACTTTGTTCTCATCAGCATCACCGCAGTATATAGTGTAATTTTCGATGCTGATGACGGGCCGATCTCTCATGCGTGTTTCCTGCAGTGCAGCAAAAGGCACACAGAGATATCGCAGAAGCCTAGACAGGGCAGCTTGTTGGAGTTCACTCGCTAGTGTTCGGCAGTTCAGCGTGACGAAACGAATGGTTGTTGCCAAAGATTCCATGTTCCCTCCAGGTGGTTGATCTTTCAGGGTATAGGCTGTATCATGGTGTTGGACGACAGCACCTTTTTGCTATGCATTGGAAGCTTTTGCTATATAACAATTTATAGCTAAGCTCGTACGCTCCCATGGTGTACACTCAAGGCGTACTCACTCACTCACTCACTCAAGAAATCCCGTTTAGTAAAAGCAGAGCCACCACGCGCAGGTAACAATCAGATTAGTATACGCGGCCCCGTTTAGGTAGTAATTTAAAATGTTGAGGTCTCACTGTTGCAACTCTGTTAGAACTTGATAATTCTCCGAACCTTGAATAAAGTCGATATTTCTGCCCAAATTCGTAAGAGGGTTGCTGCAAGGAAGATAAACACAAGCAACTCTAAAATGAAAGCCAGTGTTTATAATCAATCAAATAGTTTTGTCAAGTGATATCTTCCTGAGGATGACAGAGGTCTAAAATTACTTTTTGACAGACATCTGCAGTTCGGACTTTCCACAGTTGCACCTTTTGCCCAATGTAACCCTTCTAAATCAAAGAACATGTCTAATTGGGGTTGTGGTAGTGTGTACGTCTCGTCACAATGCGTTCAGTACTGGTTGTTGTTGTGAATTTTTTATGCATCTTCAATCCATTTCAAAAATCAACTCTCGAAAATCTCTGATCCCCACTTCCTTCCATCAACCATGGCGGTGAGCTTATCTTGTTACCCAGAGCGTTGCGATGTGGGAGTGTCCCATTGCTACAGTGACTGGTAGCAAATCCCTCAGTATAGGAGATCAGAGGCACATGTGAGAGCGTTTCCAGCACTCAGGTACAACGAGCTTTACTGTTGAACGTGAGCAGTAAATGGTTGTTAGGTGAACGACTTCCGGTGCCCTACATGTCTTTGTTTTCTCTGCAGTGTTTCGGCGCAGCGATGTTCTTATCAGAGTGATGTCTGCGCCGAATAACAAAAAATAACCAAATAATTTTGATCTATCGCGTCCGTATAGATCAAATCAAGAAGAAATAGATTGAGGAAAGACTATAATATTATGCGACCAAACCTTCGAACGTTCGCCTCTTCCACAGTTCATTTACGCTTAATCCGACATACAGAAAAAGTCATTATATTATTAAAATTATTAGTGTATTTGTTTCTGATTTGACAGACGTCGAGATTTGATTATATTATTGTGTAAAGTTGCTTTCTTTCGTGATGCTTGGTCGTTACTCAAAAATTCGAAAGAAATTGCTTGAAACGAAGGTTTTCTCAGCGATTAGTCTTCTGTCTATCCGTTCCATTGACCAGTTTGAAGAAAATGGTGAAAATTTGAAAAAAAATAGGACAATGGGTGCAGAAAAAAACAGAAAAACGAGCATTGGATGACTCTCATCACTGCTCATCATACGTCAGTAACGTTCCTCATATAGTACGTGTGCACTGACCCGTGCTGCTTCCCATTTTTCGGAACTGGTGTAGTTTTTGCACGAAAGTCTTCTGTGAAGTTTTCGTTTCTCTTTTTATTTGAAAAAAGTAACAGAAAATCCTTACAGATTGCGAGTGCTCCGAATTCGTCGTTATTATCGAGTCGTCCAATCTCAGGCTCTGATTCTCATGCATTTCCTACTGGCGTGCATCTACCTGCTTGTGCCACAATTCCTCCTTGGTCTCCAACAAAACCTCCGCCTGCTCCATTATGGAATCCAGCATTATCTATCGGTCAATTTTCCTATAAGCCAAGTGTGGCTTTTCAATAGTAGGTTTTGATTTTTCTCTTCTTTCTACAAAACGAGAACTACACAAGCAGAAAGCAAGAACGTTCTTTTTTATGTTCTTTGTTCAATGTTGTTGGTAAGCTTGAGTTAATCATAACCAAGCAGAAGATATTCTTTGTGACAGTAAGCATATTTCATGGCATGTCAGCAAAGATACGGTGTCGTTAAAATTTGAACTGTGAAGGAGATAGGATCTAAATGGAGCTCGGTTTTGAAAGTGGAATATCATGTCATTTTCAAGCAGATAACCTGACATTCTGACTTGCATTCTTGGGCGCTTTGATTGAGATTCCAAAAAAGGAAAAATCCAGTTTTTCTAATGTTCACCTATGGACATTCTACAGCAGAACTTGCGTTACTCTAATTTTGGACCTGGCTTTATTTTTTTTCTGTCCACGCTACGACTTCCCGGAATACCTTGTCGCATCCTTGTGTATCCACCGCACTCGAGTTTGAAAAACCCACCCTTCCAAGCATTCCTTCAAAACAGCGTGTTCAGCGTTTGCTCCTGAGATGCCCTGAGAGGAAATAGGTGAATGAAAGGAAAGCAAGTGTATTATTACGACTTGCGACTATAAGGAAGTATGTGTAAAAAGTTTCAACTTCTCGAAAACACTGAAAGGCAAACAGAAAAAAAAGAACAAGGAGAACAAAGAAGTGTTTTGAGAAAGGGGGAAGTGTTGTTCTAGAGGTATATAATATTTCTTTAAATTGTTCGATCTACTAAGTTGTAACATAAACTTGTCAATCTTTGGAATCTAAAAATTCCTATTGGAAATTACAGCAACTATTATAGAATAGCGGGTTTATCAGTTATGTATTACATGTTTTTTACGACTTCCTCCTCTCAACCAAATTGTTGGTGCCGTTTCGCTGAACTCCAAACTGTGGGTCATATTGCCATTTTTGAGAAAACAGTTATGAACAGAAGATTCACCTGTGACGCCCTTAGACGCTGATGTCTTAAGCCAATCCTATGTGCGTGATGTGGAAAATGCTGATTTTTGCCTCCGGGAATCATAATTTTAGGGTAGGTGACGGCAGTATTATTGCCTGATCCTGTTGCTCGTGTCTTCGTGTCCTTGAGATCATGCTCTGCGGAAACCTCGAGCTCAAACAGCGAGAGCTCAAACAGAATCCATTCATTCGTTAATGTTCGAGTGACTCAAGTACCACAGGTCGACAATGTCCGGCAGTTCAGCGTAATGAAAAGGGAGCAGTTGTCAAGGATTCCCCGCTACCTCCAGAAAGTTGATCTATTTGGGCTGGCGTTTGGAAGTGCGGTGGACAACAGCAATATCTCTGTAACTTCCACCATATAACTGTGCAAGTTATATAGCACGTACGTTCTCAGAACGTACACTCAAATCGTCGTAGAAAAGCGACTTAGAAGGTGCCGTTTAGAAGATGCCGCACAAGACTGGCGCGCTCCAGTCGAACTCCTTGTAGAAAATAGCGAAAATAGTTAAAAAATTATTATTAAAAAAACTAAAAAAATTAAAATTAATTAGTTAAAAAAAAATTATAAAAATTAAATTAAGTTACGCCCGAAGCCGTATCTTCCGGGCCGTTTTTTACGGCAATTAGGAAGAAATGGACGGAATCACCCCTCTCCTTAATCTACTATCCCGTATACGAATACTCCAACTGAAATCCGTACCACCTCAGATTCGTGGAGTGATGCCTTTAAGTTACGTTATGTTATGCATTGCTAGGTTATTCAAGAAAATGGTTACGGCAGCTGTATAGAGCTGAAAAACTTCGGAATGCACACACCTTTTCAAATAATAGGCGAAATGTTTCTGGCGAAAGCAGAAATAAAAACTCTTTTCCTTAATTTTACATCCTAATAGTAATTTTTGATCGAGCACCAGTCACCTTCCAGCGCCTCATTAAGAGCCAAGCAAATAGTTTCACTAGGCTTTCCAGTAAGATGGTGTTGTCTTCATTTTGAGTCCGACTCATTGCCATTGACCCCACGAGATCACTCAAACGAATTTGTCTACGGTGCATCAACTTTGAGCACACCCAAATATCTAGTCCTTTTTTGGTGCCCCCACTTAACACACTTATTTTTCACATTGTCATTTTTTGTTGTTTTTTTTTTTGAGGGACTTCATGAAAAAAATTTGACTCTTGACCTACTATTCCTGCAAACGAAGCACTCGGATTTCTGAAGTGTCTTTCAAAGCGGCAAAGGTTTAACTGCTAAGTGATAGAGTAGTGTGAGTAGAGTCAAGAGTTCGTGATATTTTGGCTATATCCTTAGTGCTTTTCTATGCTTCTCTATCTTTTTACATTTCAAGGGACCCCAAATGGCCCTAGGATTTACAATGGATGTCGTTTGATTACACCGGATGCTTGTCCAACCTACTTTCTGAAATAGTCTCAAAAATATAAGACAGTCTTTAGTTCTTTTTTGCTTACTTTTTTACGAATAGTATCACTTACTTTTGGTTGAATTCTATATAATTTGATTATTTAAATTTAATTATATAGTTAATTTTATCGTTTGTGTCGCTAGTAAGATTACTCTAAGATTGAATTTCTAATTGGCCGGATTGAATTTCTCCTCCATCTTTTTTTTGCGGCATCATGAATGATTAGCGCCCTTCGAATCATAGCAGTGTCTACGAAAAACCTTAACCGTGCAGAATGAGATAAAGAAAGAAGAGTTCCATTCTTTACGAATTTGAGTTTTTGACAAAGTTGCCTACAAATGAGACTACCAAGCTGATGAAGAAGGGTTTTTCTATGATTAGGATTAAGAATAATGCTGGTCGTGCACAATCACAGGAAAAGAAGGGCAAAAATCCAATCCTTGCAAGCTAACATCTTAGAAGCGTCCTAGCGGAGAGCCAAACAATAGAACTAGAAAAGGATTTTACTGAGTACTCGTGTTCATGCGGAAGAAAAAAACGTAAAGCAGCAGAAAACTTTTTAAAGAAGAGATTTAAAAAAAGAGTTGCAAGACGCTTACCAACAACATCGTGTTATCGATTATTTGCCTGTTAATTGTAGGGGAGGGTCACAGTACTCATCTCTACATTACACGTAACCTGTCACGTGGACATAGTTCGTTCGATCCCAATTGTACAAATGCTTACAAATGTGCATACGAATATACTTTTTTAATATCCGTGAATAGGGAGTCATCTGTTTATAATGAACATCGTCGTGTTCAGGCCCAACTATGTATCATTCTTTGCACATGTTCAGCATTCTTCACCCCATGCTGATGGTTTCTGTGATAAGAGTACCGTCACCCCGCAATGAAGACGACATAGCTACCAGTTATCAGCAATCATATCCATGCTATTCCATTACAATTTTTGTACTGCTTTGAGAGCTATGACGTGTTGAATGTGAAGTAGGATCACTTTCTGCTACCCGTCTCACTCGTCGATGATGGCGTTGAGCTTTGGCTATGTTGCTTGAGCTCTAGATCAGGATTCCTACCAACCTCCATTAACGGCTAGGGTTTTGATGATCTCATTTTAGTGTATAATTTTGATTGTATATTCATCTAAATGTTTTGAAGCTTCTACTTGTTTGCAAGGCTGACCTTCATCTAATTTCCTTTCAATCCTGTTTATAGCCACTCGATCTTGTAGGTGACAGACAAATTAATTTCCCGTTGGTTCGGAACCTAGTATTCCGATAAACATTCAGTTCGTTTACGGAAATGGATACGTTATCTTTCGTATGTGCACACCTTTTTCTCAAGTACAAGTCTAGTTAAAGGCAGCGTTTCACATAAATGACGACGTTGGAGTATCTGCGGGCAAATGTAGAGTTCAGGGTGTATAGTAGGGTCAAAACGACAGGAAGCAACGGTGGCGTTGCATAAGTGGCTGCCTTCGAAGTGGTGCGGTGGAGCATAGCGGTTAGGATCGAGTGAGGACCCCTGCTATCACAGTTCTTTGCTGCAGTTAGCGATGGTTCTACCTCGATTCCAACCGATATCTCCACGGCGTCCTTCCGAACGCAACTGTACCGCGCATCATGTGGTTTTCACTTTCACAGATTATGAGTAGGGGCATGGCCCCGCTGAAATCTGGATTTTTCCGATCGTCTTGAAAAACGGCATGGAAAACTTTTTTCCTACAAGGTATGTTAGAACCCTTTCGTGCTCTTTCTCATCACTCTATTCATTGCTTTTATGGTGGCTGAGGAGACTTCATCGATTTACGACCGCTCGCTCTGGATGCGGCACGTGCATGAAGAGTGACGTGCTGTAAGGTACCTTGTAGGAAAAATTCGAGTTCAAGGGCTGTTTTTCAGTACGATTAGGGACATTTGGGTGTGGTCTCGTCCGCATTCGTAATCTGCAACTGCAAGTTTATCTTTTCCTAAGGAGATTCCACCACCGTCAATTTTGAGATATGTTGCCTTTAACTCTCTGGCGACTAACCTGCATGTGTCTAAAAGATAAAGGATAAAGTCTCTGGCGTTAGTCAATCCGTTTAGGATGCGCCTCCACGTTCACTTCAATTTAGAATTGTCTGAGGTTTACGAACGTGTAACTGGCCTATACAATGACTTGTGGTGGCTAGCCGATGTGTAAACTCAGTGTTTCTATCCTCCCAGACAAGTCTGGTACTAATTTATCGACCTCAGAGGGATGAAAGGATTGGTGAGCACTAGGGCGGATTTGAACCTCGGATCGATCGTGCAGGAAGCGATCGGAGGTTCGAATGTGTACATGTGGAAAATAAAGGGTACCACCCTCATACTCGAAATCTGCTCCCTGAATTCTTTATTTGCCTACAGAGACTTTAGCATAGTCAGTTTCGCGGTAAGCCGACTTTAACCCGAGAGAAGTACTTCGACCATCCGCACAAGGTTGACCAGCAACTCAGCAGGAGCGAGGAAATAGTATTGCGACTACTCTTTGCTATGTAAAATGTGGAAATTAGCGTTAGGTTAGTGATTGGGAGCAACATAGAGAAAAACATTTTTTTTAGTGATCACTGCTTTTCGACAGCGTGTCCTCAGAGGTGAAGTGTTTTTATTTGTGTATTTATACGCGAAAGACAACTCAATGCTCATGTGCCGCTCCATCAAACTCTGTTTCACTTTTGATTGCCTTCGATCTGGAGAAATTGTACCGACCATTTACTGTGCTCGGCAGTTCTAAGAACAGACTAGTTGTTGATTTTCTTGAGCTGTAGCCAAGATTGGTATTGATTTTCTTTAATAAACAACAATAATAAACAGCTAACGTTTCGGCGTTATCTGTTGAATCTTGGCGTTGAAACTACGTTTCAACATGCCAAGATTCAAAGACAGTCGAACATGGGCAAGACTAATTTTTTTTTTTTTTTGGAAAATATTAAGTACGTGTCAGTTCCAGTTTTGCTTCGTGCTGTGGCTGCTAAGTGCTATTTAGCCGCCATATGTGAGTGTTATTACAAATTTCGCTATTTATTCATTGATGATCCATTTGATCCGTTAGTAGATCTACTTTTCTAGATTCACGTCAAATACGGCGCAACCTGCTTGTTTTATGTCTCACAAAAATTTTGACAACCTCGTGTGGTTCTTTTTATTTTGGCCTGTAATTGTCCTTATCACTTCAGAACGATAACCGAATTATAAGATTTTAGAACTTTGAAAGTGTTGGGATTTTCGAACCCCTTTTTGAGCGACCTATTTTTGTTTTTCTATGGTAATAATTCAGATCAATCTTAGGTAAAGTAAGATCAGAAATGGAAAGAAAAAGGTGATCTCGTCATCTTAAGGTGTTGACCACAAAGCATTAATTCTGACAACCTTCCTCTTTTTGAGACTTCCAAAGTTTTTTTCTTGTTGTTAAAAAAAAGAAGTTAAAAGAAGTGTTAAAAAAAAGTCTTTTTTTCGGCCTTTAAGGCTTCCATGCGATAATGGTAGTGTTTTGCTGCCTAATTTCCTTTGATCTTTCAACTATTTGCTCGGATAACACGGCTAGATTTGAAAACCAGTTGGATCCTTTTCGGATCGGTGCGAGTTCGAGAGCAGTAGTTTGAAGCAAGGTTTTGCTACTCCATGTTAGGAATTGGTCATTGTTTGTTCACTCAGTTGCTTTCTGAGTCGTATTTATTTCTTAGTTAGTTAGAAAATGTTAACTTTTTTAAAAGTAACTGTGTTGAACATGCGTTGCTTTTCAGCAGTGGCCCATATGGACCTCCTATCAACCCCACGCAGGTGATTCCGGAGTGCGCGAAAGGTTATGATAGATCACAAGTATGTGGTAAGTCGTAGTTATTTTTCGTCGTGTTTGTCCTAGACTCTATTCATTCCGCTCCTTCCGTATTATTTCGAACAAAGTCAAAAAGTTCTTGAAACAAAGAGTCCACCTTTTCGGATGTCTGACCATGCCTTTCAGAAAGATCGCTGCGTTAAAGTAGCTCCATTCGTTCTCGATTCTCGAAATTAACCGGTGTGAGAGTCGCGATTCTTATGATCACGCTTCGTAAGATTGTTTATTGCTTGATCCTTGTAGCAGCATCTTCTCGCTGTATGAAAATGAATCGAATTAAAAGCACCACCCCACGAATCTGGAGTGGTACGGATTTCCGGTGGAGTATTCCTACACTTAATCGTAGATTACTGAGAGAAGAGTGATTCCGTCCATTTCTTCCTAATTGCCGTAGAAAACGGCCCGGAAGAAGAGAAGACGCTTCGAGCGTTCCGGCGCACTATTTTCCACAAGGAGTTGGATTGGAGCGCGCCAGCCTTGTGCACGCGCGCATCATCTGGGTCATTTTTACTGCAGTTAGGAAGAAATGGACGGAATCACACCACTCTTCATAATCTACTATCCCAGGTACAAATACTTCACCTGAAATCCGCACCACCTCAGATTCGTGGTATGCTCCCTTTAAATCGAATTTTGTGTGTGCGCTCCATTGCCCAGCTGAGTAGCATAGGCTGTTGGCCATCATGGAAAAATCCTTTGTTGAATGTCATGGGCTCATCTAAAAGATTCAAAATGAACTGCTGATGTTTAGCAAGACATTTGCTACCAACAAACAAAACAAGTTGCTTCGTGAGAACCAACCAATAAACCCATAAAGATCAACGGCGACTCAAGTTATTTATTCTGTGCATTTTATTCTGTATGTTTTCCGCTTGTATCAGCAAACAGAAGCATCAAATAAGGTGATACCTAGTTTCCTTTCGGTAGAATATTTCAAGAAGATTAATATTGACTAGTCCCTAATTTTCACTGGGATTCTTGATTATGTAATAGAACAAAATAGTGCTAGGTTAGTGCTAATGGAAAAAGTGTTACTTGAACTTTAAAGTAGTGCCTATCCTTTCGGTTCCGAGGGGTAAGGTAAAACGATTAAGAGCTTTGGAAACATCCTGGTCAACGTTACGAAAAAAGATATCAATGCTTTGTACTCTCACATATCACAAAACGAAAAGAGGTAGAAAATTGGGTTCCGTGGCAAGAAATATCTGCTCACAATATATGTGTTCTAGTGATCTCTCAAATACAAGTTTAGGAACCTCAGCAAGTGCAACATAAACAGATAACAGACTTAGTCTGTAGTTGCAAGATGTCTTCTTTTCAATTTCAAGTATTAAACATCATTATCATAAAATGTACTTCCCTACCTAATTTCTTTCTTCGAAAATACTAGAAGAGAATAAATTTCTAGGTGAAGACACGTTCAAAACCATCACATTTGGAGATCTTACGATGAAGTTGGCTTTCACAAAGCTGTGAGCTAAAAACAGACTTAAAGTTATCAATAGGTGTTGTAGACAAAGATGTTCTTGCTAACATTGAATAAAGTTGGATTACAAACCGTAGCCATAAAGGTGTACAAACGCAGAGTGCTTTTGAAAGACCACGAAATAAATAGTTTGCAGTAAACTGCCAACTTTCATGTGTGGTAAATATATAGAATTCGTAGTTAATCCGTAAATCTAAATTACAGTGTTAATGTTACGTTTTTGAGAATGAAAGGAATTCATCGAACTTGATTGGTAGGTCTGTGCACAGTATAGCGACATAAGATTTAACTGCTCACAACCAGTCATTTCTTCTTTCAAAGTGTGAACTCGCTTAGAATTAGTGGTGTTAGTTGTATGCAGTAAATACATATTTTTGTCACATGCGCTTACCCCGCTTCGATAGCTGACCACAAGTGTTTTACAGTTTTTTTTTTGTCTGACTCTGCTAGAAAAATATTCAAGTTCAGTGCATTGATTCATTAGTTTCTTGTTCATTTAATAGTTTTCTTGTTTCTTCTAGTTTATTTCTAGTAATGCTTGAAAGGCAACGAGTATGTGGTAGAATGTTCAAACAGGATCCCTTCGAGGTTTATACAAGACTCGATAAGCGTGTAAGAATTATCCTACATCCGAAATGTGTCAACATCACTTTTTCTTTGAACACCGTCCGAGCTCAAGAGAGACCAGGAGGATCGACGGAGACGTCCGATGATATAGTGGTGCGATACTGCTTCTGGTAGTTCTCAGCAGGAAAGCAAAAGGGTCTCCCATGCGTCAAATGTGTGTTGACTTCTGGAAACTCCTTTTGGGATCATGCAAACGGTCAGGACCAACTACTACACGAGCAGCTCCAAAAACTGGCTCACATTGTACGCATAAATCGGCCAATTCACCCCGAACTTCTGTTTTTGCACGAACACAGCTTGAGTCCGTACTCGCCAGTTCCTAGAGAGCATTGGCTGGTCAACACTGCTCAGCATACCTCAGTACAGCAGCAGATCTCGCACCCGACTATCACTTGTAACATATTCGTATGTATTAGGTTGAGGAATAAGTCGTAAGCACTTTTTTAAGTGAAAATCTGCACAAAAATGTTTCCAAAATGTTATCATGTTATCGAGAATTCTATTGTGTCAATTTACTGATTCTAGTTTTTCAATTAAATCATTAGAGTAGATTGTGGGGAAGAGCGTGATTCCGTTCATCTTTCCCTGTATCAGTGTAAACGGACGACTCAATAACGGTGTTTCTTACGACGTCCTCTATTGGAACGCGCCACCCTGCCCCCACCCCCAACAGAAGACGTTATAAGAAGCAGCATTCCGGGGTCCTCCGTTTACACTGATACAGAGAGAGATGAACGGAATCACCCTCTTCTTCACAATCTTCAACCCCGTATAGGTATAACAAGCCTGACACCCGTACCACCCCAAATTCGTGGGGTGATGCCTTTAAAGTTGTTTAGAATGAAAAAATGAAGCACATAACGATTGTCGCGGGCTCAGGGAAAATTTCTTTTTTCAATCATTTTTCCTGAAGTCAATGAGAAAGCTACTAGTTGGCCAACAATATACTCTCCATTTTTGTTCTTTTTCTTCATAAGAAAAATCAAAATAGGATCATCTGGTAGGTTGAGAAATTCCCAATTGAATATTTATATGTGCATTGTTCACTTTGAGAAAAAAAAGCGCCCGACGTATTAAAACGAGAAAAGCAGGTAGTCTATTTTATGTATGCATAGAAGATGTAGAAACTCATCGCCACGTTTGACCCGTCGATTCGTTTGCGTTCCTCGTGAACAGTGTGGCATGCCTGTCACGATGTCTCGTTGATTTCACCTAGGTTAAAGGCATCACCCCACGAATCTGAAGTGGTGCAGATTTCAGGTGGAGGTGATTCCGTCCATTTCTTCCTAATTGCCGTAAAAAACGGCCCGGAAGATGCGGCGCGGCACAATGCTGGCACGCTCCAGTCGAACTCTCTGTAGAAAATAGTACGCCTGAAGCCGTATCTTCCTGGCCGTTTTTTACGGCAATTAGGAAGAAATGGACGGAAGCACCCCCTCTCCATAGTCTCCCATCCCGTATACGAATACTCCACCTGAAATCAGTACCTCAGATTCGTGGAGTGATGCCTTTACGCAAGCTTCATTAGCTAGGATTAATGTATGATGTAATATAAGGAGAGCTATTTTAGAATTGTTATGACTTAGTATGGAGGAATTTAATCAAAAGCAACATACAATAAAAATTGACCTAAATAAATAAATTAACTGTGCTGGGATCTCAACAATCAGATAACGTTACGGATGTAGTTCACGACTGTGAGCGTCATTATGCATAACGCCGTACCCATCCCGTTATGACGAATTTCCACATCTTCAATTCAGAGGAAGGCATGAGAAACAACGTTAGTTGCACCCGTCTCCCCCCCCCCCCCCCCCCAATGCGACTGTTACGCCATAGAACTTCCGTCGTCATCCAGCGTCCGCAATCCAACTAATATAGCTCAAGCAGAAGCTGATCTTCCTACGCAATCGCACACACGTTCTGAGTAGTCATCGTTCTACTACCTAAGTTGCATCGCTGGGAACACGGATGCAACTAAAGCTGTTCACACACCTATCTGATGGAATTAAGAGTGATCACACCCATATTCATGAACTGCACCGATACTCCAATGTTTTCGCTTAGAGATCCCATCATCATCAATTTTTTTTAAATGCTTTAATTCTGATCAGGAAATAAAGAGAATATTTAACCTGTTGCTACCAGCTTTGTACAATCTAAGCGATTGCACTGCATCTGCAGCGGATGTTTCTTAAAAATGTGTTTCAGAAAATTGGATGGTGTGGAACCACCACTTGTTCAATAGCTTCTTATGGACCATTTTTCGTGGGCGGTGCTTCCATTTCCTTTGGATCGACCTGATGTTGACAATAGTTTTGTCTTACTTAATTTAAGATAGGTGCGGACGCCTTTTTCGCATTCCTGCAGCCGTTCGACTGGTGGTGTGATAATAACAAGATCGTCGCCTTATCTGTTGTCAATAGAAACTGCCTCACGCTAAGACAATAGAAGAGTAGCTTCACGTGCGTTCTGCCTGCTAGTTTTCAACGACTGTTGTAAACTATTTTAGGAGGCACAGCAAAGCCGAGTTCAAAACACGCGCATTCTGTACACCTACCAAATTTTACATTAATATAAAAAGCTCATCTTCTCATATTTGAAAATGAATTACAAAGCAGAGAACTCGGAGATGCGGCATGCTAACTTCATTTAGGATAATGTTGTGTGTTAGTTGGTTAACTGCGTAGAAAGTAGTTAGGAGCGCTACGGCTTCTCATAAATCCGAAAGCTCGGTTGATAGCGAACTATGACAACTGAAGGCGAGTTCGAAGCTGTTGGAGCGGAAATTAACCTCTCAAACTTGTCCACGTGCGTTCGATTGTCTGCATATAAGCTTTGTAAACAAAAATCATAGCGTTCTGCTCAAAAACTAACCATTGTGCCAGTCTAAGCGTTCACCAATTTATTCCTAATTTGGTCATATCTATCCACTTCTCGGCCGTTCATGTGATTTCCATGTTTTCGTCTTCAAAATGGCACAAAAAAGTGTGAGGAGTATCAGATGTCAGTGCTGCTGAATATGACACAGATGCATTACTTTCACCGCCGCACCTGTTATCAATTTCTTAAGTGATTGCGTGTAAGTTTTGTGGATGCAGAGAAACACATATTTTATTTCGCTCCGTTATACTTTCCCATTATACTATTATACTATATTAACTTAGATTGTATGGTGTTCCTGAAAGTACTGTTCTGCTTCTCAAGCTCTTCGGCATATTTCTTGCGCGCAACAAGAGTCTGAAAAACCTGTCTAGATAGTCTGAAAAACTCCATTTTAACATCTGAAAGTCAGGCGCAAACAATGAGCTTAATTGTAAGGAACCAGTTTGTTTAATTTCTAATTCCAGGCTATCAAGAAGACACTCTTTCCGATCGAAAGTCCTGCTGAAACTATCTGTAGTGAGTTTCCCTTCTTCTTTTTCTGCTATCGCAAACATGCTGCCTTGGCGAATCTAACCGCGCAAGATCCGGCCAAAACAAACTATGTCGTTTGTATGTAGTGATAGAAACAACTGATAGCGAAACGAGAGCGAGAGAGCTCAGAAATTCCGGAATAAAATCCTTCATCTCCCTAAACACTTGACAATTTCACACTCTCCAGCATTTGCATGATTGTATTGCACTGTCATGTCAATAAACGCAGTAGACAACAACCATAGTCATTAGCCACACCGCTTTCAGAGGAAGTTCCATATCGATGACGTTGTCCCCTGCAACGGCACGTAATCATTGTAGGATGGCTTAGCAGTATTTGTATTCGTATTATGGTTGTCTTACTCCTCAGTACGCAAAGAGACCATATTTTATTTCTATTTCTAATATAGATCACGTAGATCGTAAAATTGATCAGACCTTCTCTCTAAGGAAAAATTATGGACCAAGTTTTTTTCCTTTCAAATGCAGGTTGCATAAGTGAAAAATGCTGCTTTCTTTGACTCTTGTAGCTGCACTTGCATTTCGAGGATGAGTATTCGACTCACTGAGTCGACATCGCATGGGTTTTTCATTCTTTTAGTGCTCAGATTTGTTTTGTTTACGCTGCAAATTTTTGTTCACAAACAAACTGCATAAAGTGACTGGACAATGAATTCTAATTTGATTACTTTTTGTAGCTTTCTCTGCACATGAAACATTTGAGTGATTCCTCAAGTTTTAAATTACAGTTGCTATCTTTTGTGTTATCGGTACTCTTCATATCTATTATAGAACATCTAATGTGCCCTCTGCATAAGCTGCATTTGTATTTTCGTAAGTTACCACTGCTTTGCAGTCATCAATATTCTTAGCAGTTACTCCGTAAGCTTGTGTTTGCAACGCCAACATCAGCCATGACGTAAAGATTTTTTAAAACAATTCCAGACGATAATAGGACTTCATCTTCCGTCTCCGTTTCTCTTAAAGCTGTGTTCTGACAGGATTCTTCTAAGTTTCATTGTATACATTAGAAAAGCACCTTCAACTGTATATTTAGAGCCGTAACAAAACGAGACTTCTAGTTACATTTATTTTTGAAATTTGTTACTTAGAACGAAGAGTGCCACGTTTCAAAACCCTATCAGAAAAGCACCTTCAACTGTATATTTAGAGCGAAAACGAGGGTGCGTGTCGTTACGCATCGTTAATCATACGCTGCATCACCGGCTAGGATATAATCCACTCAATTTAGTAATTGTACCAGAAGCAAGAGAAATCCTCACTTGAAATATGAAATAATGATGTATCTAATAGCTTCAAATTACGTGCATAAAAATTTTCGTTAGAACGGAACATTCCAGGTTTGAAAAGTAACGGTAATAAGAATTATCGTTATCCTGTAACTCTCAAGCTTTTTTGTAGCCTAATTTATTTCTGGACAGAGGAACCTTGATCCCTGTATCTCTGACTTCTTGGAACTTACAGGAAGAAAAAGAGTTCAAATTTCGTAAGATTTCTAGACTTTCTGAAGGTGATATAAAGACAAACTCACTCCTTTTCTTTATTAGAACACCATTCAAAATCCCATGTACTTCTATCTAGCATTATTATTCTTTGACTTATTCGGTAATTTCGACAGCTCATACCACTCTTCTTTGCATATTTTCTTGTAACTCCGCAGTTTTCTGCGTCTCTGTGGCTAGAAGAACATCTAAGACGGTTGTCCGCGTCTTCATGAACGACTGGAGCGTGGCCTCTTCGAGGTATGCTCGCGTATCCGCCGGCATATCCACTGGGTACGTTATGTCTCGGAGGCATTCGCGGAGAATCCGCGGGGACCCTCTTTACCATTCCCCCCAAAACGAGACTTCTAGTTACATAAGTCAAGACGACTCATTATTGGAGGGTGAATTCATTTCCTGGTTCAATACTCGATCTCAAACTGAATCTACGTAAGGCTAACTTAATTACCAGTTTGCAGGGAATGAGTCCCACTCATGCTTTACCTGCTACCAACCTCGCATCTACTTAAAGGCATCGCACCACGAATCTGAGGTGGTACGGATTTCAGGTGGAGTATTCCAGTATTATACGGGATCGCAGATTATGAAGAGGGGTGTGATTCCGTTCATTTCTTCCTAATTGCTGCAAAAACCACCCGGAAGATGCGTCGCGTGCGCAAAGCTGGCGCGCTCCAATCGAACTCCTTGAAGAAAATAGTGCGCCGGAACGCTCGAAGCCGTTTCTTCCGGACCGTTTTTACGGCAATTAGGAAGAAGTGAACAAATCACCCTTCTCTCAATAATCTACGATCCTGTATACGAATACTCCACCAGAAATCCATTCCACCTCAGATTCGTGGGGTGATGCCTTTAAGCATGCAAAACACGATTGGTATGAATTTTGGAAGGTATCAGTCGTAGTAATTTTCTATCTCTAGTGCGTACAGAATCAGATGATGGCGTCGTTCATTGAATTTAGTGTTCACATCAGCAGTGTTATCACCGATTAATAGCCCGCTGATAGCTGCTGAGGACACGATAAAACAAAGAAGCCAAGTATTTTAGCACCAACTTTGTTGCGTCCGAGACGTTTGGTGTTGCCGATGTCACTGAACCACTTTTTCTCGAATATTAATGAATCTGCTGTGTTATTTCTATACGCTCCAGCAATCCTTTCTAGAAAATCTCTTTTAAATGGCTACGATCCATTCAAAGCTTAGGTATATAGTTCTGTTAGTTACCACAACTCGTTGTGCACTCCACTTTTAACAATTCATCAAAAAAGCACTCTTAAAATGTATCTGCCTAGTAAAGTGTATAAATTTGAAGCACGCACAGAATAAAGCATTGAACCATATTTTTTTCTTAGTTTGCTCAGTAACTTCGTTAAACTATTATTTTTATCGTTTTTATCGTTTCCTGTTTTGTCTATAATTACCAGTTGCCTTGTTAACGCATGTATTAATTAATTTAAGATTCACGATTGCGCAATAAAACGTAGTGAACGTAGATTGGAACAGAATCCGCCGTGGTGAAATTTTTAGTGGTACTTCGAAATCTCGGTTGCAGACTCCATTAATTTGTCCACTGTGCATGTTAGTATCGCTCATGTTTGTTGATAATTCTGAATAGATCATATGAGCGTTCCCTTAACCTTATTTGGTCAACAATATTTTTTCTCAGCTACATTTCATACGCTTTATTCTTCTTTCTCAATCTCGCCCGAATATCGTTATACTGCATTTCTTCTACATCATACGATTCCCAAAGTTCCTCGTCAAATCGAGTGTTGTTCCTTTGTCCATTTTTGCTGTTCAATAAAGTTTGTTTTTGAGGTTTTATTTTGTGTGATCCCGGCTGTCTTCCGGTCGCATTCTTAGCTATACTTGCACCGATTCTATGGGACGTGGAGGAGCAGTACGTAGTCGAAAACTTCACACGGGTTCAACGGATAGTGAGCCACTTGCTGCAAGAATGCGCCATCCAAATAAGGTTGGCAACTTCTACGACACAAATATTTAGAGGCACTGTTGTTAGAGGTGTGGTGTTCACTGTGCAGTTTTTGATACCATAGCTCTGTATCGGATGAAAGCATGCTGTGCTGTTAAAACCACTAAAGCATCTTGCGGTGCTTCTGAATGTTGCGCTCATGACAAATTCATCAATGTTGACATCTTAGAAACAACGCAAGGTCATGGACGAGCTGCTGCTGAATTCCAATCTCAGGTTAGTGTTATGTCGGGACGGTTCAAGCAGTGGAATCGAATGAATCTCTTCCCGAATGCATTGCAGACGTGTTGATGACGTCAGCAACGGTCTCATTCGAGCTCCCCAACCAATATTGCGAGAAAAGCCAACTACACCTTTCATCGTTTTGCCAGAGGAAGCTCGATTCACACCACTAATAAAGAAAAGTAGATATGCTCTTGACATAGGTGCTTTTTTTGAGATCTCATTCAAGTAGTTTCCCTCTCATACGGTGCACTTTTAAGGAGGAACGTTGGTCAAACTTGTGTATTCTACGGTATGTGAACGTGCGGATGTGAGTTATTCTTAATTTCCGGCTACTTTCTATAAAAGTAGATATGTCCTTCAAAGTTCTCTCCTGAAATATCTTTATAAATATGAAAAGATCAGTACAGGATTCCCTCTTCGACAGGTGACACTTTACAAAGTTAGTTGCTCGCTGATTTGCCTACCTTTAAAACATTTCTGGCAGTCACGAAGTAGTCATTGCGTAACATTCTATTAAATATTGTTTAGCAGTGTTATAAGTACTTTCTTTTACATCGAAACAACAATAACTGGTTGCGGCCATATTGAGTAAATTGGTGGATGTTGACACTACTTTTGCTTATACTAACCTAGCTAGAGAGCGGGAATTCAAATAGCTGTGTTTGATCGCGTAGGCCTAGTGGCATTCAAGTGGGCTTTTGTTGCAAATTAGTCACGAATTTTATCTGTTGCCATCAGCAACAAGATTTCCGAAGTACAGCTCTTTTTTTTCGATTATACGAAAACTACTATCACCACGGTTAGGTTGTATTTGAGCGCAAATTTTTCCCAGCAACGAGTTTTACGTGGGAGGTTTCTGCTAAAATTTCCAACGTACAGCTACATATTTAGTGACTTCTTGATGAAAGGAGATGTTAGTTGATCGAGGAGCGAGAAAATACTGTTTCAGAAGTCCGACTGCAATGAGCCTGAGGTGCTGCTAAACTTTAAGAAGTTCACGACAATTGAATGTTGTTTACAATTTATTGGAAATGTGAGTTCTATTACTTTTCCCATCATACAAAAAAAAATTTGATAGCTTTTTCCTTTTTTTCATTAAGAATCAGTCGTTGCTGCACTTAATGTAATCGCTGAAATTTCAATAATATTTGTTCCTTTGGTTGTCTTGGCTTACAGATAACTGGGTATTGCAATGGCGATTCCTTCAAAATGTTTTCTTGTGGGTCAACAATATGATATGGGCAGTAAATTTCGAAATTGATACTAACTACATACATAGCATGTTCATTAGAGATTTTAGAATTGGCATGATCGCGTTGCCGACGATGTTTTACACTGTACTGGTGGAGGCTCCTTCAAATACGCAGAGATGATGCATAATTTGTTAGGAGTGCGGTAAGTGCCGGTAAGGCGAGTCGCCTAAAGTACATAAATTCGACCTCCTTACCAACATTATTTGCTTACCATTTGTGTTAGAAAAAGGGAAAAAAGTGAACGTATTCGTATAGCTCATCAGGTTTCGTGTAGGGTTCAACGTACAGATGAGATGAAGTCGCTGATCTATGGCTGTGATTTTCTTTTGAGAAACAACGAAGACGAGTCGTTCACATATCATCATGAAGCGATCGGGATTGAAAGGCAAGTGTTAGAAGGCAGCTTATCGTTCTTTCAAATTCTTAAACTGCAGAAAATGAAACTCCGCTTCCAGATATCAGTACAAGCCAATTGCAGCAGACTCCATTTACCCTTTCCTACTAGTGAACATAGGCACTGGTATATCAGTCTTGAAGGTAGGGTTTCTTCACTGAACTTTGATACAGTTTTTTTTTTTTAAATCTGAACGTTTTTCCTTCTGCTCAAGATTGCAGAAGATGTAATTTGTGACTACTATATACTTGTAAAAAAACTGTCTACCAGGTCGGTCGTCCCATCACGGCTATTGTGATTCTGTTGCTTTCAAGAATTGATACTTTGAACAGGTGAGAGGCTGGAGGCACAATAGCCGTGGTATGGTATGATGTAGAAACGATTCAAGTGCCAGTGGAAATCACAAGCTTTCAAGAAAACATGCTAGACAAAACTAATGTACGCTCAGGTTGATTCGCCGTCACAATTTCAACGAGTTGGTGGTAGCTCCATGGGAGGCGGTGCATTCATTGGACTTGGAAACCTCTTAACTTCAGCACAAAGTGAGAAATATTGCTCAGACATAGGCACAAATAATATTCTCATGTATACTTGTTTTTCTGTTATATCAACGAGGCTTTGCTGAGATTTTGTTATTGGTCTAATGCTTCGATAAGCTCGTCATTCTTAAAGGCCTGAAAATGCTTCGAGGTCCTTGATGGTCTACATGTCGTATCCAACTCAGAACGACATGAAGCACGTTGCAGTCATGTAAGCGGCTGGACTTGAGACGGCGCGATAGAGGTAGCGGTTGGAATCGAAGTGAGACCATCGCGAACTACAGCGGTGCAGCAAGAAATAGTGTCAGCAAGGACCCCTCAGATTCTAACTACTGCGCTGCGGTTCGAGCGCAGCCGCTTATGCGCTGCATCGTGCTTCATGTCGTTTTGATCTTATATATGTGTGTAGCACACACGTATTGTTTCAGATTTTGATGAACTTCTGTTGATGGCGGAGAAGGGAGATCATCGAAAGTGCGACACACTAGTTAGTATTTTACCTCTTTTCGCATCCCATTATCAATGAATTTTTTTTTCACAATTTCCTCCTTGGCAGATTTTGTTTTCTGTGTTGGAAAAGAAAATGCTATTTAGGTGTGTGATATATATGGTGGTTCGTACGATAACTTGAACCTGCCTGCTGATCTGATCGCCGGTTCATTCGGCAAATGTAGCAGGATGGGGAAGCGGGGCGCCGCTGCTCGCGGAGATCACGAACAAGCTTCGGAGCAAGACATTGCCAAATCCCTTTTGTTAATGATCAGCAACAATATTGGACAGGTAGATCTCATACTTGCACTTTTTCACACTCAATCGCTTACTGTGCAATGTTTAGATGGCAATGTTGTACGGTATGAGGTTTTCCATGAAACGTATATACTTTGGAGGATTTTTCATTCGGAAACATCCTATCACGATGCGAACGTTGTCATATGCAATCAACTATTGGAGCAAAGTTAGTTTTATGTAATTTGGGAAGAAAAGCTTGTCTATATGATTCATTCCTGTAGATTGTTAATCAAAGTTGTTTTTCTTTTTTTTTTTCGAAAACCACCGAGGATTATTTTCAGGGTAATATGGAAGCGTTATTTATGAAGCACGAAGGCTACCTCGGAGCAGTAGGTGCCTTCCTCGATACTGGAAATGCATGATGTTGTGTTGAAAAACATGTAGTGATGTACGATATCATTGTACGATATCATTGACGTATATGTCTTCACATCAGCCTCAATAGCAATTCGCAAACGACATACTATGTATGGTATATCAGGTCATTATGTTCTTCCATGTTTTTACATTCCTCCTGATACTACTAGCTCCTGAACATCGTTCTATATTTGGAAGAAGAAACACCCTTGTTTGTTTGCAACGTATTCAATGGTATAATTAGTCAATCGGCTAGTTATAATGATCATCGTTATATTCAAACGTTGGTAAACCTAACCAGGCTACTTACATGTACGGTCACCGCCCAACGTATTCAATCAGGTCAGCTCTGTCAGTGCATACTGTTCTTGTGTTAGACACGTGCACTTCCCGATCTGCCTCAGTCGAAGGCACATCGACCTATCGTGCTAGCACACGTTCGACGGCGATTATAACATGGTTTCGTAGATTGAATGTCACTTTTTAATCCATCACTCAGTTCTACTGCTCCAGGAACGTTTTATATAAGTAGCAGTAATGTTTGTATTATTTTGATGAATTAGAGAAGTTTTAACCAGCGGTTATTAGATGGTACTATTTTTCCCTTATGTGGATGCCTGAAACTAATAGTAACATAGTTAAAAGTGCCAACCATGTTTTGACATATGTTTCAAATACATTGATTAGCTTCGTGACGATTTATGTGCTAATACACCGAAACTTCTTAATATCTATGAAAAGTATACACGAAGAGGAGGTGATGGATGAACAGTCAACAGTTCTCCGTAAGGATCAAGTTGAATAGCAGCATCTTCTTCAGAGATGTGTACAAGACGACCACCAAAACCGTTTTAACGTATGTTTCCAACAATAGCAACGGTGACAGTTCAACTGTCGAAACTTAAAGTCGATTTCTTCTCAAGATATTGAATATTGTCATTCTAGTCCGAAAATGGTAGATATTGACAGCTTAAAAGACATGTTTTTAAGTCATGGTCATCTTAAAGGCTTTGACAATGTTGGGGTCTCTCTGAGACAATGGAGAACTCAAGTTATAGACTACGAGGCTTAGCCGTGCGCAATTTCCCCTCATCGTCCTGAAAAACGGGGTAAACTTCTACGATGCCTTAGAGTGCGCAACCATCGTGCACGCGCCACGTCCGCGAACCCTTTTCCCCGTTTTTTTGCTTTTTCTAAACCCCCGTTTCTCTCGACGAATTAGGAGGAATTGAGCATTGTCACGCTCATGCTCGTAATCTACAAACAAACAACTCGAACTCTACATTTTCTCACAGAGGCCGCAACATCTTCCTTTTCGTGATATGCTGCTTTATGCAGGACTGTTGATTTTTATGCTTGTACTAACATAAGGCAGTAATCGATCCCTCCGTTCGAGAGCTCCCTCATACGCTTACAGAAACGCGAATTCTTCAGACTTGGGTACTTAAACCAACGTATACCCTGAGTTGTTTTATGTTTTTTTGCTGTGATCTTAACCATGTATAGCAGCTACTGAACTTAGAGATCGAGCCAAGGAATCTGAACGTAAGTATCTCAAACTCTGATGTTTAAACTTGACAACCTCGCTCCACGTGGCGAGGCGACCGTTGTAAGACCAAGACTTCAAACTTGGGTACTGAGCAAGTACTGTACTGAGCTATCTAGTAATTTTTGGGCAGCCTTAAGATCTCCTATCCACGTAGTAGTAAGAGTTGAGCCTGTGGCTCAACATTGTAAGATTATTAATGTATTCAACCATAAAGTTCTAAGAAATCGAAGAACCCTCCACATTTTCTGAACCTTTTCGAATTGTATTGTTTTATGGCTGTTTATGAGATGCTTCACAAGCATTACTTGCTTCTTTTTTTTTCTTTCTTCTTCCTTCTTCAACGTAATTAACCGTACACGTCAGCCTGGTAATGTAAGTGTATCGTACAATTTTTGTCCCGATCAAATTACTTTGAAAAGGCAGAAATGAATAGAAGGTTCAAATGCATGTGTGAGAATGCAAATCTTATTTCAAATCGTAGAGTTCGTTTTTCGACTCATTCTCGGTGGCGAAATACAATCAGTATCGCTGTTGGGCAATCGCAGCTCGTACAGTTAGCAGCATTTAGAAAGTTCGGATTAGAACTTCAAATGTAAATGAAACACAACAAGATAAACACCAAAACAAATTTAAGCAATAAAATAAATACTGAAGTGGAAGCATACTTTGTTCATGTAGGTGTTTGTCGATCATCTTCATTGCTATCAAAATTTACCAGAACTGCACTATTCATAATACACGTCAGCTTTAAAACCGGAAGCTATGTTTAAAGGTTTGCTTTGAGTGAGTACGCTGTTCTTTTTTGTGTTGTTTCTTGGATCAGAAGACAACCTTCGTGCAGAAATGTCACACGGAAAATGCTCAGCTTCAGCTACACTCTCGAAAACCCTCACAAGATTTCAAGTAACTAGAACCGAATACCTGAATATGTGATCGCATAGTTACAGATACTTATTCTTGAAGAACGGTATGTCGCTAGGAAAGGAAATGAATTTCTCAGCGGAGAGCAACAGAAACTCGTCTTTACGGTCCTAAACTCTCATTAGTTGAAATATTTATTAGCCAAATAAAATGTCATAGCACTGATGCAACATCGTGGTAACAGAACGGAAGGTGGAAGATGGGGCAACACATTATGTACAAGATACAGAGGCTCGAGAAGGTTTCAATTCTACACGCTTGGCGTAACTTCCTAAAGAATGCAATCAAGGGAAATAAAGTAAGCAGTAATCAATCAAGGGAAATAAGCTCAGCGCATCCACCGTTGACATCTTGTGTCCACATGAACGTCACGACAAGCAATAGAGCAATAGGGGGTACCACATCTCATACAAGAGTATTTAGCAACATCACCGCAAGGAGCACAAAACTTTCTTCCTCTGACTTTAGGGGCTGGAGCTGTTGCCTTGAAAAAAGCCCTATAAAGCCTTTTGTCCTTGCGATACTTTTGGTTCGCTTCGTCCAACGCGGAGATAAAATTCCGGAAACGTCGTGCACGGAATTTGCGCTTTTTCTTAGGAGGATTTGCACCTGGAGTTGCGGAACTAGGGCGTTTACGACTACCTTTCTTCTTCGGTCCACCAATCATTTCATCCTCGAAATTGGGAAGATCTTTTCGCCACACAATGTTTGCATGAGGATCTTCATGAGCATTGTCTTGTTCAAGAGAAGCAAGTTTCTTATTCGTGAGAGAGGATCGTTCGGCTCCATCCAGCACTCGAGCAGCTTCCTTGGCTGCGAATCGCGCCGAATGACGTAGCTTTGTGGTACGCACAGCAGGTCGGCGAAACATTAACTGAAATCCAGACAATGAGGCTATGTTGTCCTCAGTCCATTCATAAAAAATCACGTGAACATACAATAGAATAATTTTGCAAAACGAAGGAAAAGAAGCGTAACCTAAAGGCATCATCCCACGAATCTGACGTGGTATATATGGGGGCAGAGATTGCAAAAACGGGTGGGATCTCGCTCATCTGCCCCTGCATCACCGTAAGCAGACGGCTTCGGAATACGGTTTCTCACGACATGCTCTATTGCAACGCGCACCCTTTCGCCCCGCCCCTGTCTGCAGTTCGTCGGTTGAAATGAATTGCTTATCGGGGCGTCCGAATGGATTTCCGACGAATTGCAGGTGGGCGCTTGCATTCGAAGCCGTCTGCTTATAGTGATGCAGGCATAGATCCCACCCGTTTTTGCAATCTACGCCCCGTATAGTTTCTGGCCGTCGGAAATCCACACCACGTCAGGTTCGTGGAGTGATGCCTCTAACGTGCCATTTGGCTTTAATAAAATTTTGTTAGCATGTACAACATGTACTAAATTTCGTAGATAATAACGAGAATTTGGCTAAGCGCAATAACAACCATTCCCAATTTTGAAGATAGAATGTTTGGAAAGAGTTGATAGGGCTAGCAGCTCGTTTTCGCAGTACTATTCTGTAACATTGCCCATAACTAATCAGAAAATTTGTCGCAAACTCTTATCATATCGATAATTGATAAATACAAAGATCCCCATGGGCAAAAGGTAGTTGAGAGCACCCAACACTGCCCTAGTCAAATTGCGATCTGTACTTTAGAGGGCAAAAATCGCCCCTGGAGCACAGAAAACGTCCTCAATTGTCAAGTGGCTTTGCCATTTGAGAATGTGACAGTTCTGAAAGTGAAGAACTGAATAAGATGAGGTGATGAAACTTTGCCTTATTTTCCCAGTATCCATGAAATAAACGCTAAAAGACACTATGAGAAAGAAGGAAGATAGAGCTGGAACTGCTAATGTTTAAAATTTACTAAACTCTCCAAACAGGCTTACTGGCAGTGAATAGCTAAGTCATATCATGTCTTACTTTCAACGAAGAACCAAATTAGCATGAGACATAGATAATAAGTTCTACAATGAGTTTACCACATTCGTGATCTGCATATGTCAAATCCCTAGGCGGCAAGCCTTTACAGTAAAGGGAGGCGTCTGGTTTGGTTACTTTTTTTACATACGCTTGAACAGTTGACGTATTCGCCATGAGTGTCTACAACAGTGTTCATATCTAAGATGGTTACAATTCCCCTGGGACTAAAAGCTAAAAAGAGCAGCTCAGGCTCCCAGAACAACACAACAGCAGATTTGAAGTCAATAAAAGAATTGTTAAGGTTTTGCTTCAGGGAATGCTTTAGGCCTCGGAACAAGTGGCAGTCTGATGGGGCGAAGTTTGGAGAACAGCGTAAGGCCGAGGATTGTTTCCCAACCGAAGTCTTCAGTTGAGGCGAGTGGCCGAAGCGACAAGCGACCGTGCGTTGTCGTGGAAGAGGTGGACAGTAGCACGTCTCGGACTCTTTTCCCGGAATGCAGCGGCCATCTCACGGAGCCGCCACATGAACGCTTAGGGGTGAACCGTGCGGATGTAAGATGGGAGCTCCCGATAGTGCATCCCTCTTGAGTCCTATGAACTGCAGAAGATAACCTTCTTTTGGTGCTGATTGGGTTGTGACTCGCGGTCATGCTGACCAGATGTAGATGGTAGCGGGGGAACTGGCCACCTCGCCCAACGCCTCGTTGATCTTGGCGGCCTCCTGACGTGTCAAATGGTGTTGCTTCCACCCGTACTCGGAGATGATGCTGATCCATTTGCATTAAAAAGGTGGCACAACAAAGACGCTGCACACTTATATATCTTTGGCTAGGATGTTTCTATGTTTGTGGCATCACTCCACGAATCTGAGGCTTCTAGTACAACATAGACCCCGCCTGAGACTTCACACGAAAAAACTCCAGAAAAAACCACAAACTTTGTCTCCGTGTCACAACTCTTGCTGCACAAATCAGTCAGTAGCACAGTGACATGCTCCCGACTGACCCATTAACGGTTAGAAAACGCGCCAAATTGTAGATCACCTCGCACCCGATTTGTACTGTAGATGAAATCTTATGATTGGATTCTAGGTCACCGTGAGCAATTTTTACGCTGATGGTTACGGATTCCTACCATGAGACCATCGTGTTCAACTCTAAACGTCAACTTTCAAAATAATGAAATCTTTAGTTTTTCGACTTCCAAATTCTACATTATGAGATCTGTGAATGTAAACTCTCCAAATACAGATGGGTAACATGCCAGCCAATGTCAATCATCTCCTCTGGAGAAAAACTACCGAACCGAAAATATGGAGAACGGGTGTTCCACACCTTCACAGCCCTCCTTAACGAAGTGCAGGCCAACTGCGATGTGCTGTCGCCAAAAGTTCTGTATTCGCCCCTCTAGAGCACTGTCCCACTCTACCCAGCCCCCTGCGACATTAGACGTTGCGACAAGGTGACAAGAGCACAAGGAACAGAGAAAACGGAACAGAGAAATGGAAACAGTTGACTATCTTCCCACCATTGCAAGTTCTTACTTTTCCGATTCGAAATTAAACAAGCTGTCTAAAAACCATCTATACTCTTTGACTGCAGATAAACAATCAGGTGAGTCCTGGTTAACGCCACAGATTTTTTGAGGATAACTGAGAAACAAGCACTATGTAAAGATCCAGGATGGAGTATTCATATCCAGGAGAATGAATCTCATTCATTCTCCTGTATATGAATACTCCATTTGAAATCTCAGATTCGTGGAGTGATGCCTTTAATCTAGAAACTCGTAATAATTTCCATGCTTTAAAGAATCTCTATATACTTGAACTATCTAATACTACTCTACATATATTGCTTTGAAGAATCGCCGTATACTTGTTGGTAGTATACGGCGTAAGCGGTCTAAAGTCATTTGGTAACATGCTTGAAGCCGCCACTTCTCAGAAATCAGTGATAGTACGTCTAACAGCGTTTTGGGAATTTTCTATGGGAAACATATAGTTAAAGGCATCACTCCACGAATCTGAGGTGGTACGGATTTCAGGTGGAGTACTCGTATACGGGATGGGAGACTATGGAGAGAGGGGTGATTCCGTCCATTTCTTCCTAATTGCCGCGAAAAACGGTCCGGAAGATACGGCTTCGGGCGTTCTGGCGCACTATTTTCTACGAGTCCGACTGGAGCGCGCCAGCCTTGTGCACGCGCCGCATCATCCCGGTCGTTTTTTACGGCAATTAGGAAGAAATAGACGGAATCACCCTCTCTCCATAATCTACTATCCCGTATACGAATACTCCACCTGAAATCCGTACCACCTCAGATTCGTGGAGTGATGCCTTTAACAACGATCAATTCTCACTAATCATAAACATTCTATCGTTTCTTCCCTTATCTGAATATGTAAATCATCGATACATACCACAATACTAAAGCGCAATAAGCTACTACAATAACGTAAGCGACACTTCTGTGTTTCACCCTTTGCGCACAACCTGCTCGTGGTGGCTATACTGCTTAAAAAAGCTACGCCACTGTTACGTCCCTTTAAACTACAGCTTTTATTATACGGTGAAGAGAACAACACTACTATTTATCTCCTGTAAGCGTCAATCTAAAATTTCGTCATCAATCGTACGACGAACATGACGTTTTCGGAGGTTAGGCACTTTCCTATTCCAACCTTCGAGATAACTACTCAGTGAAGATAGTCTTGAAAGCGAAACTTTTGCTAGTGCTGTCTCCAGAGCAATGTAATGATTGTTCTAGAAGGAAGATTTGTAATTTATAGTTTCCAAATGAGGGACTTCGTATGAAGACGTTACTTATACTTTTCGTATTCTTCAAAACAATAATCCATACGGATCTCCATAACTTTAGTGCTCAGCAAACGAAGCAAAAGCAAGTTGCTGCCCTGAAGGTACAAAACATTGTAACTGACGAAAATGTAGAATAATCCGAGATCATGTGAAGACGCAATGATGACTTCACTATACCAGCTATAAATTCCACTAGATATAAAACTGAACAACAGGTTGGTCAAAAACCTCATAGTAGCAATGGAGATAGGATTCACAAGCAATGAAACTTCATTTGTGTTCTAAACAAAGGGTAATTCTCTACACTATCTAAATAACTAGACAGATTCTGGGTCAGCATCAATGGCTTTGAACCAGTGACCACATTCGCACCTCTTCGGCATTCCCTTGCGAATCACCATGAAGTTAACGTGTCCAGAATCGGGTTCACCTATAAGGAAGAATATTGCGGTAGAGAATAACAGTCCAATGAAGTTGCATATCAATTACCAATTTTTTCAACATGATCAGTTCGGCCAGCATAGATTGAAAGAGCTCTCTCAGCCAACCTTAAAGGCATCACTCCAAGAATCTGGGGGGGGGGGGGGGGGCTTGTTTTAGGTAGGTTATGTTTATACGGTGTCGTAGATTGTGGGGAAAGGATGATTTTTTTCATCTCTCCTTTCTTTTTCTTCAACAAACGGACAACCCCTCTATTGCAGCGCCCAAGCTTGCGCCCCCCCCCCCTCTACAACCCCTTGTAGGGATAACCCACCTGAAACCCGTACCACCACAGATTCGTGGGGTGATGCCTTTAGTCGGGTTCAAATGCAAGGAAGAATAACATGCTAATGTACTTGTGCTTCTGTTTTATTGCCCTTTAGCAGTGAGTATAGGAGAATAATAAAATGTAGCATTTCTGGAAGGTATCAAAACGACACGAATCACTAGTGTAGTTGCGGTGCATTTCCGTACGCGTTCGAGACGGCGAGGTGGAACCAGCAGTTGGAACCGAGAAGGGACCGTCGCAAACTGCAGCAGTGGGTGGTGCCAGCAAGGGTTTCACCCCGCTCCTAGCATCCGCGCTTCACCGAAGCGCCTTGAGAGAAACCGCGTAAGCAATTGCGTACGTGCTTCATGTTGTTTTAAACCTACTATGGACTGCCATAAGTTGGTTCAATGACTTACGTATAATTTATAGCGGCGAATAGAAAGTTCACTGAACCAAAAAGATAAACTTTCACGCAGTGAACAGTTTCTATGCCTCTTTCAGTTAATTCTTTTTGCAGTTACTTTCACTCTGACAAAAGTAGCCGGACCTTAAAAAGTCCATTGATGGACATCTCAATATGTGATCCAACTCTCTAAGGTAGCTGAACGTGGACCAAAGAGTTAGCTGAACAAAATTTCATTTATTTTTGCGTAGTTTCGTAGCTCCTCTGCAATTACTGTCTACCTGAGAAAAGCAGCTGGACCCTACAGAGTCCAGTGGTGTATGAATATCTTTGGACTAATCAATGACAAAACAAAACGGACCAGTTGGAAAAGGATCGCTATTCAAAATAAATGTTCTCGAAAATGTTTGCTCTCAAAACGTTAACGACTAATCGGTACCGTTACGTAAAACACGACTCGATTAAGCATGGGAACAACTGTCGCATGCTTGGTAGAACAGGTAAGCTCTATTCGTTGCTCGAGAAGTTTGTGAACTATGGCTGGAGTAAACTGGCTTATCGAACAGTTAGTCATAGGTCCTTCAAATTAGAAATAGGGAAGCTCACATTTTAAAAATTTCAAGAAACCATTTCCTAATTAACTACCGAGTTACAATGCTCCTTTGAATCGTTCAAAATTATACAAATTTGCGGCTATCATCTTTTTCAACCTATGCAAAATTTTGAAGCGCTGAGAACAATTTAGCGCTGACTAGCCTTTCAATGGATCCTCTTAGCTTCTCACGAGTGTACATTTTTTGAGAGCAGTGGCTTTCACTGACAGAAGCAAATCATTCAAACGAACCATGTGGTGATAGAAACTTCTCTAAAAAATGTTTGAATAGTCAAACTTTCCAAATTGCAATCAAAAGTGTTACACTTCTTAAGCAAACGCTTTCTTGCGAAAATCGCAAATTAAAATTATCAGTTGTTAAATAATAATAATTCACAACAAATTCTCTTACACATGCATCCAATGATTCTGTCAGGAAAGTGAGAAGGAACCAGGTTGGGTCTCTCTTTGGTAGATGCTTCGGCGCGATAATACACCTTCGGTTCATACCGCTGAAATAAGTACAACTACTATTAAAATATTCATAGAAGGTTCAAGAAGTAAAAAGCGTGGAGAAAGTGGCACCTTTTCCTTACAAGTCATAGATCCTCTAAGACTAGGTCTTAGGACCCCGATTTATGTAGTTATTTACTTCGAGATATAAGGGTGCCTCTAAGTGGACTCTCCCGACTACATTTTACCCAAAACCGTCCTTATGATGACTAAGAAGAGATATGAGGAGAGGATATCACGGGTAGAGCAGGAATAAACACACAATGTCAAAGAAGTGCAACAAATTTGGTCCATTTACGTATCATAATGATATGAAATAACTGTTCCGAACAGATTTTTCCAAAAACTTTTAATACATGTCTCATAAAAAAATTCATGTAGTTCTTACGGTTACTTTGTGGTTAACAGTTCGCGATATGAACAACAAATACTGTCGTCTATACATCAATCCAAGGTTTCGAACACAGTAGCACCTTGACTTGTACAACTTCACGTTGTATGAACTTTTGCAAATTTTTAACTTCCAAAAATTGTGTCGATAGCTAGAACGACACCATGTTAGCGTCGTTTCTCAAAATATTTTGGTGTTGTTAGCATTTCTTTTTTTTTGAGACAACTATCTACGGTGGTGTGACTTCTTGAATCACTATTGTTGTTTAATCTCCAACCACGTACCCCTACCCTCATAATATTCCACCACTACTCATAATATTACTTTAAGTCCCACCGTTTAAAGGCATCACTCCACGAATCTGAGGAGGTGCGGATTTCAGGTGTAGGTGTAGGTGTAATAGTAGATTATGGAGAGGAATGCTATTCCGTCCATTTCTTCCTAATTGCCGTAAAAAACGGCCCGGAAGATACGGCTTCATTCGTTCTGGCGCACTATTTTCTACAAGGAGTTCGACTGGAGCACGCCAGCCTTGTGCGGCGCCGCATCTTCCGGGCCGTTTTTACGGCAATTAGGAAGAAATGAACGGAATCACCCCCCTCTCCATAGTCTACCATCCCGTATACGAATACTCCACCTGAAATCTGCACCACCTCAGATTCGTTGGGTGATGCCTTTAAGTCAGTCCCCACGAATCTGAGGTGATACGAATAATGCCTATACAGAGTCCTAGATTGTCGGGAAGAGGGTGATTCCGTTCATCTCTCCATTTATCAGTGTAAACGGTCGAAAACCTATTCGGACGAATCCAGGCTAGGGGAGAGGGAGGAGGGGGGACGAAAAACCTGCGCATTGCAACAGAAGCCGTCGTAAGAAACAGAGTGGTCCGTTTACCTTGATACAGGGAGAGATGAACGGAATCACCCTCTTCCCGATAATCTACGTCCCCGTATAGGCATTACCCGGCTGAAACCCTCACCATTCCAGATTCATGAGGTGATGCCTTTAGCCCCGCCGATCTTATGGAGGATTTTTCATGTTTACTGCAAGATCTGAATATCAGTTGATCTCGGATTTTCCATTCCAGTAACGGCTACTCTGACATGACTCAGTAGTCGAATACTTGAGTTGGAACGCCTTTATAGTTTTGGAATGCATGACTCTGTGCTTTGAGTAAGCACTTGGTATAAGGAGGAAACATAAAAATAATCCCACGAAAAAATCCAGCTCCTCATTTCTTCACTCAAGTTTAAAACAAAGAACTGGTTTTCAACTGGTTACTCCAACAACGTTGAAAACAGGGTGCTAAGGTAGTTGGGAGGGGTAACTCAGCAGCGCTCCCCTTTTGCACTGTGAGCAAAAAAGACGTACATAGACCAGAAAGATAGTTCTTAAGTAATAAAATAGCGATAGTTCATCAGTCGACAGGTTACTGAAAATGAATAGCTGAGTCAGTCAGACCCCTAAAACCCAACCGTTAGTCTTCGAGGACCCATTACATTTTGGGTAAAGCTAATAAGAAAAAAGGAAAGCAGAGCCGGAAATATTACTGCTGTAACTTAACCTATCCTTCCAAACAGAAGTGAAGCGAAAAACTAAGTCAAATCATGTAAAACTTTCAAAGGAAAAAGGATTAAAAAAAATGAATTAAATAGCAATCCTTATGATCACCAAGCATGCATGCAACGACTTTTATTAATTGTATTTCACAAGTTGGTGGCCGCGCGCATCTTCGCGGTTTCTGCTCGCCTGCTTCGTGACATTACTGCGATTTCCACGGTTGGGAGAAGGCCGCTCCTTCCACAGCAACCCACGGTCAGCAAGTAGTCACTTATTATTCAGGGTGATATCACGAAAATCCAAGAAGTTAGCAGTAGCAGGCACTATGCAAATGGAAGACTTAACGAAGACTAATGGCCAACAACGAAATAAACTACTATCCTTGTGCTCTATGGACGTTTTTTTTTTGCCTGAGTGGCTCACCACGCAAGACTGAAACTAATAGATATTGTTGCTTAAATGATCTGAGCCAACAGTCTTATCTTTTACGGGATACCTTTTCTATTCATGTCGAAAGCTGCTTACACTATCCAGTAACTCAAGTTCAAGCCACAAAAAGAGGCTCGCAAAGAAAAAAAAACAAGACTGCCTGTTCATACAATGGTAAGAGGATCAAACATATGTACTTACGTCATCTCCAGCAAGACGAGCCAAAAGCATCTTCTTCTCGCGACCTGTAGCATGTTCAAGTGGATCTGGATAATAACCGTAGTCTTCAGGAGAAGCTTCTGATGCTAGACTACGGCGTCCAGCAGTGGTACCAGGAATTAGGGCACGCTTTGTAAGCGTCGATAGGATAGTTTTAGCTGTAAGTTGGGACATGTCTGAAACCAAAACCATTACGAGAAATACCACAAGACAACAAGAAAACAAGCGATCGAAGGAAGATCCTAGTGAATCGATCCTTGCATCTGGAACCGTGTCTAACAAAGAAGCTTGTGGTAAAATGTAGTTGGGTCTCTATTTCTAGAAGTAAATAACTGAATAAGTCGGTGCCCTAAGACTCAAGCATTAGTCTTAGAGGATCTATGATGTAAGCTAATGTTACTACGAGGAAAAAGTAAGATAAAACGTACAGAAATAAGCGCGCCGTTTAGTTCCCCCACCTCCAACTACACTTTCGCCGGAGCTTAAGATTGTCTCCAACAACAAAGCTTGTAACATTCAACAAAAACATAACAACATTCAGCAAAAATAAGATAAAAATAAAAAGCGAAGGCTATTGACTGAAAAAGACAAGTAACAGGAAAGAAATGTGATCATCTGCGGAAACGTCCAGTAAATGAAACAGTACCTTGCAGAGTAAACCACACAAAGACAATAATGAACTTCGGACGAAATAAAATAACTTGTAACGAGGGAGAACAGTGAATCGATACCGCTCAAATGTTGAATCGTACCAAGTGTACCTTTTGCAGGACGATCGCTGTAAGACCACAGTTGCCGACAACTCGTACGGAACGACTGGGCGTTGCCGGTGAGTTCCGTGAGGGGTGATGGAATGCACACCCGCTCTTAACGATAGTTCTTCAGGCAACGTGGTTGTATCGCTTCGAGTTGGGCCAGCAATCCTGCTGCTGGGGCGCACACTGTTCTTGTAGATGACTCGGAAGGTGTGTGTATATGTATATATGTGTGTATATGCGTATATATATGTAAGTGCGTATGTATGTATATGCATGTATATATGTATTTATAAGTATGAATCACGAGTGTAGTTGCGGAGCATTTCCGTACGCGTTCGAGACGGCGAGGTGGAACCAGCAGTTGGAACCGAGAATGGACCGTCGCAAACTGCAGCAATGGGTGGTGCCAGCAAGGGTTTCACCCCGCTCCTAGCATCCGCGCTTCACCGAAGCGCCTTGAGAGAAACCGCGTAAGCAATTGCGTACGTGCTTCATGTTGTTTTAAACCTACTATGGACTGCCATAAGTTGGTTCAATGACTTACGTATAATTTATAGCGGCGAATAGAAAGTTCACTGAACCAAAAAGATAAACTTTCACGCAGTGAACAGTTTCTATGCCTCTTTCAGTTAATTCTTTTTGCAGTTACTTTCACTCTGACAAAAGTAGCCGGACCTTAAAAAGTCCATTGATGGACATCTCAATATGTGATCCAACTCTCTAAGGTAGCTGAACGTGGACCAAAGAGTTAGCTGAACAAAATTTCATTGGCACGGTGGAGGTAGCAGTTAGGACTGAGGTGGGACTGTCTCAAACTGCAGGGATAATTATAGGTAAACAATTGCGTACATGATTCATGTTGTTTTGACCCTATTATATGTATAGTAGGATCAAAACGACATGAAGCAAGTACACAATTGCGTACGCGGGTTCTCTCAAATCGCTTCGGTGGAGCGCAGCTGCTAGGAGCTGGGTGAAACCCTTGCTGGCACCACCCATTGCTGCAGTTTGCGACGGTCCCTTCTCGGTTCCAACTGCTGCTTCCACCGCGCTATTTCGAGCTCGTACGCAAATGCACCGCAACTACACTCGTGATTCGTGTCGCTTTGACCTGACTATAGGTGTACGTATATGTGTATGTGTATGTATATAAGTGTATTAATATGTATTATATGTATATGTATATGCATATGCATGTATGTAGAGGTCTAACGAGGTCGAACGCTGAAAACCTGTGAAGCATCCTTTGGCTGAGTTGCTAGACACTGCCAATCCTCGCAGGGCCACACACAATAGTGGTAGAAGCCGAACGTGGTCGCTACCTCTCTAGTGGTATCATACTGGTCCGTATTTCCATACTTCCGTTACATTGCACTTTCAGGTTCCACTAGATCCAGTTAGCAGATTGTATTGGAGGGAACAACGCATTCTGCCACAATTGAGTTGGTTTTCCAACCTAGATTTCTTCTCCGTGGATTAATTTAATCGCTTATCCCGTGACGTTGCTGTTTTAGATTTTTCATATTTTCATTAAGAAAAACAAGATGCTCATAGGGTTTTATTTAAAATGAAGATGTTCTATGTGTTGTTTATTTGTACAGAGTATATTTGCTTATGCCGTGACTTCTACTCGAGATACTGCCCGCACTTTGCTTCCGCATCGAATTGCAGTCATTATACGCTGCTGGAAAGAAAAATGGATAAAATTCTGAGGAATAAGCAAAATCAAATCAAATGTGACAGAAAACCAACATGTGGGGTGGGTCTCAGAATACCTTGTCGTTTGTTGAGCTTCTCTGCTAGCTCTGGGTACGCCTTCGCCACGGAGACAATCTGACTAACTCAAGCCGTTAATGACCAACAGAGTAAAAATAAGGTGACAACTCTGGACCAACGGATGTAATCGCAGTGGAGAGTTACACATGTTAATACGCAGTGGGCTTCAGACAGTCCAGACTGTGACCTCCTCTTTTCCGCGGCATTTTTTTTCGAATGAATTACCATGTTTTTGTTGGAACGAAAGTTGCAACGTTTCTACATTTCGGACTTATAAGCACGTGAAATGCGGGAAAAATGATGGTGGAGGCTGCCCCAACAAGTTATGACGTACCATCTATGCGTGTTGGACTCAGCATTTCGTGCTTTTATAGTGGGCTGAAAACAAGCTTAAGTTCTATTCAGATGCGCAAACGTTGCGGAATCATTTTGGAATCCTTGCTTGTTGTAATCGGACCGCAAAAATGGGTAATGATCCCCTTCGATAGCACACCTCAGCTATCCTTGCCACACCACTTGAAGCGCACACGTTAACTGCAGCTTCCATGCCGTCTACCAGCTCGTTTCGATCTGATTACAACACTTTTTACTTTTATGAACATTCATGTAACAAAGCAATCCGTGCCTAGAAACACTTCACTATGAAATCATAAAGGAAGTCCACAAATTATTTTAAAATGTCTCAAGTGCGACTTTCAATAGACCTCGGCGTGATGACGATACCGCCGAGGTCTATTGAAAGTCGACGCGCCAATATCTGTTCTTAATTATCACGATATTGGCGCGCGAACCTACTATTCCCGCTTAGACTCTGGAAGCATTTTGGATCCATTCCAAGACTTCGAATATGAATAGCAAAGAGGATTTCTCTATATTACGTGAGAACCCGCTCTCTGTTTAATTGCTTTTGAATACGGTAATCGCTAATATTTTGAATACACTAAGGTAAACCTTACACATTCATTTCCGTAACATCTGCCAGTAATAAAAGATTGTAACAACCGGCTCGAATCAAGAACACATACTGTATCTTAAAAAGTTCGGAAGTTTCTTAGAACAACGTTTTTAAAAAATGTGGTCAGTTCATGTTTAACAAAAAGACCTTAGCTGTCAATTTTCTGACCACCTGCGCATCACAAATAGTAATTTACTGTGTCACATCGATTATATCGATGACAGGAAAGCTCTATAAAGAGAGGGGTAAGTTGGGTTCCATGGCGATGGATTGGCGCGTCGGTCCAAGATAGCGATAAGATAGGGTGGAGCGGGTCCTGCGGCGTTGGACTAAGGCGCCGACGACAGAAAGGCATAAAATGGGGTGACATGGTGTGGAATTTGTCGTGTGCAGTAGTATCGCACAATAACTTAAAGGCATCACCCCACGAATCTGAGGTGGTGCAGATTTCGGGTGGAGTATTCGTATACAGGATGGGAGACTACGGAGAGCGGGGTGATTCCGTCAATTTCTTCCTAATTGCCGTAAAAAACGGCCCGGAAGATACGGCTTCATTCGTTTTGGCGCACCATTTTGTACATGAGGTTCGATTGGAGCGCGCCAGTCTTGTGCGGCGCCGCATCTTCCGGGCCGTTTTTTTACGGCAATTAGCAAGAAATGGACGGAATCACCCCCCTCTCCGTAGTCTCCCATCCCGTATACGAATACTCCACCTGAAATCTGCACCACCTCAGATTCGTGGGGTGATGCCTTTAAACACACACACAATAATAATAAACAATAGCATGTTTGCTTCCGGTTAGTAACATGCCTTCTTCAGAAACTGAAAACACCTATGCAAATGGCTGCTTTAAAAGTAGCCTACAGTTTATATGATTTGACACCGGAAAGCTATAAAATGAGATCCAGAACGTTATTTTTGTCAGTACGATGATACTGCTTACGTTATTTCACATTAAAACATCATTCTGTGCAACTGTTAGGGGAAAATAGGAGGAAGACCCATACTTCGTGTAATGCTTTCAAAATGTGTCGATATTCTATCGGAGTCGGAGTGTTTGAAGCTGAAGTTTGAATATTCTCCAAATGTAAAACTGACACGTTTAGAATGAAAACTATGAAGTCTTTCGCCTTTATTCATAATAGAAAGAGGAAGAAAGCGTTTTTACGAAAACACAAATCTAATTTCATAGAAGATTACTATTAATTTTTATTGATCACTGAAGGGAGCGAAGCGAACACCACAGAAAGTCTGAACGCCCGGCTTTAGACGAATCAGTTGCCGAGCCGGACGTCCAGTCTTTCTGTGGTGTTGCTTCGGCCGGCTTTAGCCGGACGTTCAGGATGGTTACATCGATGATTGCCTGAAACAGACGACTACTATAAGATATTATGGACTATAAGATATCCATAATGGCCGCTCTCGAATACCTTCATGCAAGGCAGATTTTTGTTGCATTCAGTGAACTCTACGTGGTAAATTTGCAGCGAGAACGCAAAAAAGATGATTGAATCAGTAGTTACCAGTGGTTTCAGCAGTGTGCTGGGATAGCTTTTAGGGTCGGAGAATAGATGAGTGACCATTTCTGCCAGTTCATAGTAGCTCTGCATATCTTTATCGAAAGTACCGCTGTCATGAGGGTTGGATACACGAGCTAGATCTGAGGTCACACGCGTTTTTTTCTTTCTTTTTGAGAAGATTATCTTAATTCTATTACCATTTGATGTGTCCACTATTGTAACTCTAGCGCTGAAGAACTAAACGTCCATGTTAATCTTATCTACCCAATCTTATAAAGACCAACAATTGAGGAGCCCTTAAGGAGAGGAATACCCACCATGGAACCTTCAGTGAAGTCTCTCAGATATTGATTTGCATGAATACCGGCAACGTAAGCCAAGCAAACCATGTGTAGTGTTGGCATGGCGCAATCGTGCGAGCATATAAACCATAAGAGCACAGCTTCTAAGTTTTCGTGATCCTGAAGAACCATGAATTACACTGTATTATTAAAAGTACATAGTCACCGCCGAAGGTGCTCATTCCGCCAATGCGACAAGTCTGTGACAAAGGCACTGGAGGCACACAATGGCACAGTTTCATTGCGTTGATAGGCTCACCAAAGCGTTTGGGACCGGACTATAAACCACTTCGAGCTACCAAGCGCTCCACAGTTATGAAGACCACTACCTCTTCTCATCGACGGTATAAGTTGGGACTTTCTATTTTCTACGAAAGAATTAGTAACTAACGGGATTACATATTATACACCGTGGTTCGAGAAAATGATTCTAAGGGAAGTTGCTTGAGTGATACATTCTTAAAGAATAGTTTTCTGAGTAGTTTAGAATCCCAGAAATATCATTTTTTGACCTGTTGCCCGAAAAGTCAAAGTAGACGATAGAACCCTTATTTTAGATGAGAGGAGAAGTTCAGCCATTTCAAGTTTTTGAATTCGCAGCTACCTTCTTCCAGGTTATCAAGGTGAAACAAATACAGACCGGTCACTCATAACTGGATCCAGAACGAGTTTTTCTTTTATTTTAACTGGTAGTCTCGCCAATAAAACCGCTCAAACTCTTTCAATTGCAAGTGCTCGCTGTGGCAAGAAGCACGGAAAGCGGACGAGCACACTTTCGCGCTACCCGGCCCTCCTCACTTGCGCCGTGGTCATTCGGATAAACGCAGAAAAAGCGAGTTCTGGCACTGTGCGACAATGCATAGTGCTTGGCACTGTGAGGAGGGTTGAGGTATACAACAAAGATTACGAGAGAGCAAGAGACAAACAACATATCTGGCAAGGTGCAAGCGGCCAACTGCTATGTGCTAACGCAAGCACTAAACTGGCAGCGGAATAGCATGTTTTTTTTAAATGCTGTTTTGTAGGGCTTCATTTTGGTTTTTTTTTTGGAGTAAGAAAGCAGATATCGATTCCTTCGGCAGGCACCCCTCAAACTCCTGCGTAAAATTTTCGTTTCTTAAAGAAACGCGCATTCATATTTCCTCGACCTAGTAATTTTCTTCTAGAGGTAATTTAGGCTGGTTTTAGAACTTACAGGGTGTCGATTATCCTCGTCTCTGTTACTTTTCAGGGGAAATGTAACTATGTAAAAAATGACCTCAAGTTTGCAACCCCACCAGAATCAAGAGAAATCCTCACGTTAAGTTTGAAGAAAATGACCGCCCCATTGCTTCAAATTATGTATCTGAAATTTCTCAATGAAGAGTGGGAATATTCCTGCAAGATTTTTGGCAGATAATTCCCATGGTAGTGTCTGAATATAGGTCAATAGGTCGTAAACTATATTCCGGCATATATTAGGATTTCTGTGATTACTGATTATTATAAGAATCATTTTTAACGAGCTAGCGATGCGGCGTATGGTGGTCAGCTATTTCGGCAACTACAATTTAAACTTAAGGCATACCCACAATCTGAAGGCAGATTTCAGGTGGAGTATTCTGTATTAAGGGATAGTGATTATGAGGGGGTGATTCCGTCCTTTTTGCTAATTGCCGTAAAAACGGCCGATGGCCGCTCCAATCGAACCTCTTGTCAAATGGTGCGCCAAAACGATGAAGCCGTATCTTCCGGGCTTTTTTTCTTCGGAAGAAATGGATCGGAAGCATTGTCGAAAGTATACATTTTCCTCGCCAAGAAAGGATCAGAAGCATTGTCGAAAGTATACAGGAGTTTTTCACTCTTCATACTCGTCGCTCTCGAGATCATGAACATCGCCTCAGCGTCAGGAACATTACCACTGTGTGATCTTCCTCTCTAGTACGCTCCTCGGGCAAACAATTACAAAGGGAGGAAAACAAAGAAAGAAATACGAGGTCTTCATGAAATAACTGTAATTCATGCGCTGAAAAGAGAGAATGGAACGTCACATAAAATCAAACAGAATAATACCTGGATTGCCGCCTTGATTGACTCTTCCTCCAGAGCGTTTCGCAGCTTAGGAAAATTCAAAGACCTTAATCTAGAAGGAGAAGCATCGAAAGATCTTTTGAAAAAAGTTAGCTTCCAGCTAACTGGGAGATTGTCTAGCCCCCTCACCTCCGAGCTGTTTCGATGACGTCATTCACAAGAGATGAGTATATACTTTCTGGAGGGGTCATAGTTCCAGTCAGAGTGAAGTGTAAAGCCTGACTAGTTGTAGTTTTGAGAGATCAAGAAGGGGTTAAAGGCTGCTATCACGAAATTGAAATTGATTTTGGGATCTTCTCAAAAACAGATATAGGTAGAGGTATAGTTCACAAAGGTATGAGCGTGATGACGTTCAATACCCCCTAAAAATCCGGAAAAGACGTGTGGAACGGTCTTCCGTGGTCACTTTTCCACAACCACGCAACTTGTTACGAGTTCCAGAACGATGACAATCTACGACGCATCACGACGACGTCCAACTGGGCAGCGTCTAAGTTATTCCACCTGGAATGCGGACGTATGGTGATGATGAGACATGTCCGCGTTCTATCGCGCAACAAGTTGCATCGTTGGGATGGCGGGATCACAGCAAGCTATAGTATTGTCAGAACGACATGAAGCACGTACGCAATTGCGTACGCGGCTTCTCTCGAAGCTCTTCGATGGAGCGTGACCTTGCTGGTACAAGCCATCGCTGCAGTTTGTGACGGTCTCACCTCGGTTATAACTGCCGCCTCCAACGCGCCATTTCGAGCGCGTACGCAAACGCGACCGCACTCGTGACTGATGGCGTTTTGATCTATTATTTCTGTTACTATTTCTCAGACGCCTTTGTTGGGATATAAATAGAGGTAGGCCCCGTTCGTACTCATAAACTGCACCCTACCTTATTTATTGGTGAACAGATCCTAAAATCGTCAGTTCCGTGGTACGCTGCCTTTGTCCTGAAGGCCGTAAAACATTACAGACCATTTCAACCGCTTGCTTGTTTACGTCACCAAAGTTAGCGTCAGCGTGATCAGCGCCCTCTAAATAGTCGCGAAAATATTCGGAAGCCAGGAACAGTCCCTCCTTCGCTACGAGGATGTCACCATCTCGGCAGCGAATTGTGAAATCATGACGAGACCTGCAGAGGATCAAAAAATCGGTTTTTACAAATTAGTGTCCGGAACCGCAGAAGATTCCAAGCATTAATTTGTCGGGATTGTGACAGCAAGAACAGCGGAAGCTTGCAGTCGAACGAAATGAACTAGTAAACGAAGCAGGAAAATCGGCTATTGAAGAAAAAATAATGCAGTTTCCTAAACAACGAAAGTGACGCTGTTCGGATCTCTCCAGCAAAAGATAGAGCTACTGATGTAGACTGCGAGCATGAGCGTATCCACGCCCGATGCTCGCTAGTCGTGCTAAAAAAACGGAGTTCGAAGCAGTCGTCCTGTTGAATTTTCCTGCGAGGTACCTTACAACATGCCACCCTCGTATAGCGTGAGACAGATGGGTAGAATGCTGAGAGTATCAGCGCGTTTACAGAGGTGGCGTTATAACCTGCGTCGCAGGAAATTTCACACAGGTAGGACGTTTCCCACGCCGTTCTTGAGGTCTGTTCGGAGCATTGAAGGTGAACACACAAGCTCGTATTCGTAATCTACACCCCGAACACTATCTTCTGTTGGGTATATCCCAACATCGTCAATTTCGTTGTATGCTGCCTTTTCTGGAATTGTTCTTTTTGAGGGTTTTTACACCTACGAGACAACGCTTCGAATTTTTTTCTACACTTGCATGGTGTTTATCCAACCATAGTCAAAACACCTCTCGGTTAACATCCTGAACCGAAAATCTGGCACTTTAGGCGGTCGAGGAGCAAGATTTTCGATTTTGTCCACATCGAACGAAGCGGTAGGAAGGCTCAGGATAGAAGTAATCTCGCACCGATTTCCTGTAATCAAACAATTTGAAACGAAGCAAAGGAGTAGGTTTTTATTTTTACCAAAAAACTCGTTTCCTTTGAGCATCTTCTGAATCGCTACTCCTGTATCAGAGTTTTGCGGCAGGAAAAAGCCGCGATTGCCATGGGGATCGTCTATTAATGGGCAGACATGGGGACCGGCTTTGAGAAGCACTGCAAACTGTTTTATTCCACTGACGATATCCGAGGAATTGAGGTGACGTGCCTTTGTTAGTTAGGGGCTCTATAACACGCACATCGAAGCTGCATGTGGAGGCTGGCGGTAGACGAGTATTGAAGGATCGGATCGTTGGTTCCACGGATAGCTGTAATTTTGTTTTATTGATTTAAGAGATTATCTTGCAGCTAAAAATTTCTTAAAGTTCTCGTTCACCAACCAATTTTGGAATTAAAACAAAGCATGTGTATTCAACATTGTTTTGCGCAGGGTTTCTAGTGTGGTGCGAGCGAAAGATTGGATTTTGCAATTGATTCGGTCGCTTCCTGGGTTGACAAGTTGATGTTCCTTAGATCCCAGTGCTTATACGTGAATAAGACCTCACAGATCTTTTGCTGATTACAGACGTCTCATCCCGAAAGGCAATTTGTAAACAGCATTGACACAGTGGACCGAAATGATTTTCTTCGAGGTTTTGCATTTGATTCTGCTGGAAGGTGCCGTGTGATTCTACATAGACGTTAATAATTTGTAGAACCTCGAGAAGGAAGACGTCGGAGATGACATATCCATATTTCCCTTATTGTGATAAAAACAGGGCTTCCGAAGAGATCTGAGTAACAATCGCGGTCAAACTTCTCCATCGCTCTTTTCGATGCTATCGTTGTTTAATTTGTGGTTCGGAGGGACGAAAGCAAATACTTGTATTGTGATTAATAAACTATTGAGTTGCCAAGATGTGCATCCACACATTAGTAGTTTCAGTCAGCACTCTTCTTCTTTTTTTTCTTTTTTCGCTGCTCTACAAAGCTTCGCGTAGCGGGCATGAGTATGTTGCTGCTTGCGGCTCGCCTACCTATCAGCTGGAGAGTTTCCGAAATTGGTTGCCACTTAGTGAGTATAATGATGTTCGGTGGGCCGATTATATTCATACTAGTAGTTGTTCATTACACGTTACATTCACCGAAGCCGAATGTAACATAGAACGAAGATGTGTAGTAGGTAGTAGATCCTCTCAGCCTTCGCTTCCTTCCACGAAAAGTAGAATCTCCCTCGAAGAAGGGAGTGGTCCGATTCCGTGAAGAATTTCGATGCACCAGCAGCACAGACAAAACATATCAGTGACGATGATGTGGTTGATTCAAATGATCAGTCACCACTGATACCGTTCAGTGGTAATTGATTGTGTGCTCATCGGGTGACTCCCACTTTCAGCGTAGAGACGAAGGTTTTAGTGATCGTGGATTTTCATGGATTCTCATGGATGCTCGTAGTAGTTCAAACAGACTCAGAAGTCTTCCCCCTTCCTATTTCCTTCTCTCGCACCTTTTTCGATCGAAATGGTATGCAGGATAACATACATATTCAGGCACAGCAGAAAGAGAAAGTAGAGGTTATTCTTTTATCTTGTGCCCCGTCATAAATTGGTGGCGATTTTTCAGGTGGGGGAGATTCATGGGAAGTCAGGAATGGTCAGTAAAAAATATAACATTTAGAACAGGATCTTTAATCTTCCAAGATAAGATCCCACTTTCTCTTCTAATCTTGTTTTCAAACTCTTCTGATTTTATAAAGGGGTGAAATCTCGAGAGAATTAGGTTTTTCTCCCTAGTTTAAAAAATGGGAAAATCTTCCCAATGTGAAAAAATGGAAAGGTTTTTTCTTCGGGCTGGTGCGCTGCTGTGTTTAAGAAATCTTAGAATTGTTGTTTTCGTTCGCGTAGTGGTATTTCCTGTGAAATTAGATTTGTGTTTTTCTAACAACCTTTTTTCGACCCAATTAGAAAGCATTAGTCGAAAAATTACCGCAGATTGATGATTTAACGTAAAACAACAACATTATCAAACAACATTATCGTAGTGAACAACATTATCGTAGTGATAAAGATGACGTTCCACTTCAGATCACGAAAATTGTTGGCTACTATTTAAGCAGCCGTTTGTTCCCACATTCTGAAGAAGGCATGTTACCCACCTGAGGCAAAGAAATAGACACGCGGAGGAGTCTTAGAGGTGAAAAACAACAAGGGCAGTGGCCAACGCCAAACGGTTTACCGTAGGCGACATGCACACGAAGTTATTGCGTGACACTACTGCACGGTGGGATCCGCTGCACACCATTTTATAGCGATTTGGCGTCGGCGCACCAATTCGTCTCTGTCTCTCTCCATTCTGGAATCTCGCTTCACACACAGACACACTCAGACACATACACACATACACATACAGGCACACCCACATACGCGCACGCACATGCACACGCGCACAAACAACTACACACATGTATATACATACACGCATACACACACATACTCACACGTATGCACATACACACGTACACATATATATATACATATACACACACTTGCATGCATCCACACATACACATATACACAGCTACACACACGTGACAGAATAAGCCGGTTATTATACAATATGAAATTGCGTTCGGTTCACAAGCGTCTGCAGAGCTGTGACGTTTTCATTTGTCACAATCTTCACAGACGAGTACATCAGAGTAGATAGAATGCTCTGCCGTCTTTCTAACACGCATTCCGGCAAATTTTCTCGTATTTCGTACGGAACAGCACCTTTTTGAGAACCAGAACCTCAATGTTCACTATGTATTTGAGAGCAGATCTGAAGGAACAGGGTCGTTCTCCTCGTACAAATTTCCCTCGTCTTTTCGTATGCGCCTTGCAACGAGAGTGAGCCTCTTTTACTGGTCCACACAGCTCACAACCCTTTTAACCACGGGGCTCCCCATTGCTGAACAATTTTGGTTCGTCAAAGCGTGTTTCAGTTTGTTGCACTTCCTCTCACATTCTTAGGTGCGTACAGACGGTGCATTCCTTGAAGAAGTGGAAGACGCAAAGCTGGAAGGTGGCCAAAAGACGTCCCAACAGCAAGAAACACTTGTCGTTTAACGGAAGGATAAACGAGGTCTTATTGTGCGGTCTCTCGACGACTCCTTAAAGGCATCACTCCACGAATTTGAGGTGGTACGGATTTCAGGTGGGGTATTGACTATGGAGACTATGGAGTGGGGGGGTGATTCCGTCCATTTCTTCCTAATTGCCGAAAAAAAAACGGCCCGGAAGATACGACTTCAGGCGTTCTGGCGCACTATTTTCTACAAGGATATCGACTGGAGCGCGCCAGCCTTACGCGGCGCCACATCTTCCGGGCCGTTTTTACGGCAATTAACAAGAAATGACAGAATCACCCCCCTCTCCAAAGTCTCCCATCCCGTATACGAATACTCCACCTGAAATCTGCACCACCTCAGATTCGTGGGGTGATGCCTTTAAGTCAAGGCAACAAACCTGAGGAGATGAAGGCTTGCAACGAGCTGATGGGATTTGCCGATCAAAGATACCTCTTGATGTCTACGTTTCTCAGTGCGTATTTCAATTATCTTACACTGTTTGTAGTAAATCAAATGATGATGACCACCGTTTGTACTAGTCTTTCTTGAAGGTAGTTCGTCTACGGAGTAATAAAATCCTTAAGAAGTTCGAAATAGAGAAAAACACGGGATCGGGAGGCCATGATCCACATGGAACCCACGCAGTCCCCCAAGCTTGCGTGGAACTCCGACAGCTAGAATTCCCAGCGGATCTCTTTTGCTCCTAGCATAAACGGTTGAGCGCTCTACTGCAGAAATTATTCAGCGAGTGATGATACTTTGGAACCAGTTGAACTGGTTTGCGCACAATGAAGCATCTTTTGCTGATGTCCATGTTTCAGGAGAAGTTTTTTTGTTCGCTTCACTGACCACATTTTGTAAGTGTGGCATCTGCAAAAGTTCCAAATAGGTGGTCTGATAGTAATTTCTGAGAGGATTACAAAGACTCTCTTGATTATTTTCTATGGAAAAGTCCAAATTAAGGCCTACTTATCTCCCAAAGACGGTTAAAAGAAACCAGAGGGTAACAAACTATTCTAATCCGTACTTCTTTGCCTCTTTCTGGTCCCATAAAGATGGAGCATGTAAAGTATAGGGTGCAGAATCCTGTCGTTATCAAAGCTTAGATTCATATAAAGTTATCTGCCTGGAGGGCAGATCTGGAAAATGCGAGCGAAGTAGCCTTGCATCACGTCGTATTCCCAACGGCGCAGCTCATAACGCAACAGAACGCGACAAATCAGTCGCGTTCTGTTGCGTTATGAGTTACATCTGCAATCTAACTTGTGTAACTGAATCTCACCCAAGGTAAGTCACAAATTAGTATTTTTATCCACTCGCATAATCCCATATCCTCATAATCCTAGTGTAGCAAATTATCCAAGTTCTACTATAGTCGTGTGAAAACAACCTGCGTTCGCGCAGGTGACTTTGCTCGGAGCTAGCGGTTGTGATGGAGGAGACACCATCTTCACCTGGACAGCAGCGTCGAATGGTGCAGCAAGGATTCCCTCTCGACCCTAAGCGCTACTTTCTGCAGCTCCCCTTCGAGAATAGTCGCTTACGCAACTGCGCCGGAGATCAGGTCGGTTCAACCTTTCCTTACCCGCAGTGCCTCGCTGGGGTGACGAGATCACATTCTTCATGCCTTTTCCAGATGACCGGATAATTCTGCGTCATCACGCTCATGCTTGTGAACTAAATCTCTCCGCTGTCTACTCGTGCAGAAACGCCAATAATTTCACTGTCACACATCAGAATGGGCATTCGTATGATCAAAGCCATAGCGTTTTCATTGCTAGTCCAGTCAGCCAGATGTGCGAGGATCACTTAATTTGTTTTGCAGATCTTGAGATGGAACTCTGCTTTACAAACTGATATAGTCGGTTCGAGCAAGAAGTTTTTGCAACTGCAAAAACTCTTCGTTCGAAGTTACGCAGCGGAGCTAGTGGTTGTGAACGGGGGGGAGGGGGGAGGGGGGGGACTTTATTGTACTATCCAATATGACGGCAGCGAGCGAGTGTTCCCTTCTGAATTGCAGCTTTTAGCTTTGCTGCATCACTTTGAGCGCGGCCGCTTGTGCAACTGCACCACACTTCAGACGGTTTCGATCCGACTATGCGTCACTGCGAAGACAGTCGTGTGAGCGTATGGTATGGTCAAAACGACATGAAGTACGGTGCAGTTGCGTGCGCGGCTGCGCTTGAATCCACGTGGTGGAGAAAGGGGTTGGAATCAATCGCGAACTGCAACCTCCCATCTCACGGAAAAAAATGCTGCATCAACTAGGGTGAAAATCTTGTTTTTAACTGGGACAGTTTTGTTTCTGCGGCAGATATTCGCACAAGATGCTTTCTCCTCCAAATTTTCAGTAATCAGTTAGTGTGAGCGAAACAAACACCACAAAAGTCTCAATTCGGATTTTAGACGGGCTTTTAGACTCGCTATATACTAGCAACTGTCATCGCCTACTTCTCATGATTCGTTTGGGATTTGCGGAATGATCTTCGGCCGAACTATAGAAAGCGTGTTCATCTGGCCTCTTTTCAAAAGTGCAAATTACAATCTCTCTCAAAAATTAAAGAACAATTGCAATCCTTCTGAGTGTCCGTTTAAAAAGATGTTATTTCCTATTTAGTATTGTCATTTTTAATTAGGATCACTGTGACTCTACGATCTATACAGAGGCACTGCTCTCTTGTCCTACAAGTTCACTTTAGGTTGTAACGTTTGTCCATTTTCGAGATTACCACAGAGCCCTTCGGTATATCGGCTTTTTTTTTGGCAGCAGTGTGGAAATGTGAAAATGCGTAGTAGCTCCACCCACTTCAATTCCTCTGTTCTCAAGTCCTCGGAATCCAAAGCTGTCGCCGCGATCTATTCGTATGCACCTCAAAATTGCCTCTGAACAGCAGTACGGTAATGATAACCATCCGAAACAAACCATTCATAAATACGGGGTCCGTAGATTGTTGAAAAATTGTCCGAATCCCTCATGGAAAATGTTGACATCACTTCGAACCGCCAGAAATGAACGAACTCCAGTTTCTCTTCTGTTTGTGCCATGACCACTCACTGAGACGGCTGCTATCAAATACAATCCTACCACACAAACAATGGCTATCACCAACGAGAACCGACCAGGAGATAGAAGGTGTTCGCTACGGCATGAACAATGCTATCGACTGTTCATAACCAGCAGAACGACTGGACTCCAGTACGCAAGTCGCTGTTCTTAAAGGCAGCACAACGCGAAGTGTTCGGTTATCTCCACCAAAAGGCAATGTCAGGGGTGTAGATTGTGAGTATGGACGTGTTCACATTCAATTCCCCTTAAAGGCATCACCTCACGAATCTGGAGTGTTACGGATTTCCGGTGGAGTATTCGTATATGGGGTCTTAGATTATGGGGAGGAGGGTGATTCCGTTCATTTATTCCTAACTGCCATAGAAAACGGGCCGGAAGATACGGCTTCGACAGTTCCGGCGCACTATTTTCTACAAAGAGTTCGATTGGAGCGCGCCACCCCTGCGCAGCGCCACATCTTCCGGGCCGTTTTCTAACGACAATTAGGAAGAAACCCCTCTCCATAATCTACTGAGGTGGTATGCTGCCTTTACTCGGCCGGAAAAGTTGCCTGGAAGGAAAGTTTGAGTTCAAACTTCCCTTCGAGGCACTTTATAAAGTCACCTTCGTCCATGTGCCGATTCCCTTAGCACCTATACATTGGTTCAATTTGGCTAGAACACTGGGGAAACCTAAATAGTTACCGTCCCTTCGCTCCCAGATATGCCATTTGTACAAGGGTGGCACCTCGCCGTTTGTTAGGGTAATCAGAGGGAGTTGAGAGTCAACACTAGTGCTCCACACCCCTAACCCTACTTTTTCGGGGAAAAACATGCGAACGTCGTCAATTTCGTGGTATGTTGCCTTTAACGTAAACTTTACATTGCAGTGCATCAAAATATGTTGTCGTGGAACGTCAAAAACAACGTTGACGCGGTAACAACATAACGAGTTGTATGGAAGGGAAACTGAGGAGCCGTCCTCTCCGAGACCACATCCATGCCGTACAGCTAAGGCAGGAGAGAGACACTTCTTTCCCCTCTTTTTTCAGCTTCTCGAAACAATTTTGCAAGTACAGTTGAAAGACGTTTACCCACAGTGTTTGCACTTCTTTCTCGTTGTTGTGCATCATTGTGAACTCTCGTTGCCTCTTCTCATATGTTTTGCTTTCTTTTTAAATGCTTCTCACTCTTTTGTTGTTAAACTAGTCAGAAGCAGTTTAAAGCACATATTGATACTGTTGAGAAATCATTTCCGTTGGTTATACAGCCCATTCGTCGGTGCGCACCACACAGAGTCATCCATCTTAGCACAAACTGTCGATTTCAAGTGTTCAAGTTCGTGCATTCCGCTGCACACATTGGATGGCACATATCAAATGGCAAGAATGTTTCTAAAATACCAGAGAGCGTAATAATATCATGATCATGACGTATAATCACGGGCTTATTCTGTCACGTGTGTGTTTTTGTTTGTCTGTGTGTCACGACATTCGAAAAAGGGGGTGCGACGGGTCCAGTCGGCATCGGATTGGTGCGCCGGGGTCAGATAGCTATGAAATGGGTTGCGACGGGTCCCGCGGCGTCGGATTGGTGCGCTGGGGTCAGATAGCTATAATATGGGGTGCGACGGGTCCAGCGGAGCTGGATTGGTGCGCCGGCGCCAGATAACTGTAATATGGTCTGCGACGGTCCAGCGGCTTCGAATTCCTGTGCCGTGGTCTAGAAGTATTGCGTAGTAAATTCGTGTGGATGTCGCAAAGGGTAAATGGGACCTTGCGAACGTTCAATAGTCGTATCCACTTTCTGCGCTCTATTTCACCTCTACGACTCCTCCGTTCTTCGGAAAGTGGAAAAGCGAATGCTAACTGCTGCTTATATAGTAGTCAACTGTTTACATGATTTGATGTTGAAATTTATTTATTTATTTATTTATTCACATACACTAAGGTGCACCAGCAAAGAAAGATAAAAAATGGAACAAATGTGAAACATCATTCTGTGATTAGTGGTGGGGAAAACTAGACTGAAACCTATACTTTGAGTAATGATTCCAAGTCGTGACTAGATTACACTGGTATCCAAGGAGTGCTTAGAGGTGAAGTTTGAATGTTCTCCAAATGTAGAACTGACGCGTTTACAAAGATAACTATGAAATCTTCAGCCTAAATCTCTTTTCAGAAAAAGAAGAAAACGTTGTTAGAAAAACACAATTCTAATTTCACAGAAAATGTCACTATTATTAACTTATTTTCATTAATCAGTGATGGCGAGCGGAGCGAACACCACAGAAAGTCTGAAGTCCGGCTTTAGCCGGACGCTCAGACTGGTATATAATAATAAGTGGGAAGTAATGGCCAGTCATAGTTTAAAGCCTCATGCCAGCAAAATTGCGATGTTGGGATCTCTTCACAAAAAGGTAATGCTAGAGGTGTAGATTACGAACATGAACATGACCACGTTACGATACGTTCATGTTCCCTTTATCGTCTTAGGTCTTTGTGCGTTTTTCCGCACTTTAGAACGCCCCACCCTGTGCACGCGCCGCTTTCCTCAGCAGTTTATCTTTTGTCTTTACTTGAATTCACCGTTGGTCTCAGTGATCATCGTTCGCTCGATCGCGGAATAGGTGCGCGTAAAAGTGGCGCGGTGTAAGGTGCTCCTAGGAAAAAAAAACATACAAGAAGGCTGATTCCGCATCGTTTATTAGGGGGAATTAAGTGTCGTAAAGATCGTATTCATAATCCACATCCTCAACCTCAACTTCTCCCGGAGAGATCCCTACATCTCTATTTTCGTGGTATGGAGTCTTTAACGGATTTGCTCAGATTCGCAACCAACAGTTTCGAAGCTGCGTGTCTAAATCAGGTGTGGATCTTATCTTTTCTGCACTAAATTTTCTTCCTCCTTCTAGAGCAGAACTATCATTAAGAGAAACTAAACAAGATCTTTGTAGACTTGCACGTCTGATACGAGTACGTGTGTTTCTAACGTAATGTGTACGTGTAGGTGGTTCATTTTGACATTAGTGCGAGCACGCCTTCTTCTAAAAAGGAGTGAAGTTCCATCTTACGGTCTCTCGATACGAATAACTGAACGAATCATTGAATCAGACAGGAGATTACAGAGACAAATTAGAGGAATCTGCTAGTTAAGGCTACCTTCCGCTCTACCTGCGCTGTTTTGGTTAAAGGCATCGCCCTGCGAGTCTGTGGTGGTGCGGGTTTCAGGTGGGTTATGCCTATACGGAGTCGTAGATTATGGAGGGGTGATTCCGTTCATTTCATCGTAATTGCCGTAAAAAACTGCCTTGAAGATACGGCTTCGAGCGTTCCGGAGAGAACGGAGAGAGCTACTTTCTACAACGAGTTCGATTGGAGCGCGCCAGCCTTGTGCACGCGCCGCGTCTTCCCGAGCGTTTTTTACGGCAATTAGGAAGAAAAGGACGGAATCACTCTACTCTCCATAATTTACGACCCCGTATAGGAACTCTCCACCTGAAATCCGTACACCTAAGATTAGTGAGGTGATGGCTTTAAGAATTGAATGAGAGAATTGCAGAGGGTAAGGTGTGCTTCTACTAAGAAACTTCTATCTTCTTTACATTCATTCTCTCTTTTCTAAATTGTTAGGACCGCAATTTCCACGACCTACACACCTTCTTCTGTCTGTTTCTGTCGTGTAGGTTCTCCACCGCTACGTGTGCGCACATAAATTTCCGCACGTAGGAGTACCGTGCAGTTGCACCTTATCACCAGCGATCGAGTCGCGACACTGATCTACATTGTAGAAATCGCCCACATTCACAGACTCGTCCATTTTGAACATGAACTACTAGCTGATTTGATTATTGAAGTCAAAACAAAGCAAGCCTGAATTACCCTCTCATGCAGTACTCAATCTCAATATGAGTTGAAAAGCTGACCGTTGAAGAAATTTCGCAAATACAGGCAACTGATCTGTAATTTGTTGTCATCATTCTCATTCGTTTCAGTTACGACTGTCATAGCGAATGATTCGCTTAGCAAGTCTTCTGCGATGTAATTTTTACGCCCTTCGCGAGCACAGTGAATGGGAGTGAGCAAATTACAGTCTATCACTGTTATAGTTGGCTCAGAACGACATGAAGCTCATTGCCTTTGCGCAGGGGGCTGCATTGGAAGTGGTGCGGTGGGACGTAACGGTTGCGATCGAGGTGGTGTCACCGCGAACTGCAGCAGTGAGTGGTGCTAGCAAAGGTCTGACGTGGATCGTTATCGCTACTTCCCACCGCACCACTTCGACTGCAGCCGCTTACACAAAAGCACCGAGTTTCACGAGATTTTGACTCGACAAGGACAGGTCGCATCCGTTCCTCATAAAAGGATCGATGTATGCAAATAAGGGAGGTCTTTTCAGAAGAAAAATCTCGAGAACAAAATTTATTCTTCTCAAGATCGAATGTTGTTGGTTTCATTCTGGAATCAGCAACATTTCATCCTGAGCGAAATAAAGCCGCTCATGAAGTCATACATTGAAAAGTGCAAAATGTGCGTGGTGTAATCGGATGTAAAGGCTTGAAGCCTAGTGGCAGTTCATTAAGTGGCACGAAGCGACGTGGTATAACCGACGATTACGATATAGGTGGGACCGTTGCCCGCTCTGCGTCTGAGTGAGTGAGTTAGCGGTGATCCCATCCTATTGTGATCGCTGGCTCCGCCGTTTCGCTTCGAGCGTAGCCGCTTGCACAATTGCATCATATTTCAGGTCGTTTTGAGCCGACTACCTCCGAGTGCAGTCGTGAACTACCGGCATTTCTTGACTCGTTGTTGTACGTCAAGCATATGTTTGGAGGAGGGATTTAGAAATGGTTGTCAAACTTTTATCATAGATGCCCCTCATGTAGCCAGAGCTTGGCACACCAGCGTTAGCCTGAAACAAGATCGCAGACGAGTTATGATAGCCACGAGTATGTGTGTGTGGCAGGCAGTGTTGGATTGCGCACAGCGTCGTCGAACGTTGTGATCGCAGTGAAAACCCCTTCAGTGACGTGCTTTCTAATACAAAAATGCTCAGAAGCAGCGCCTGCTCTAATGTATTCTATAAAATGGTCGTACAATGCAAAGGTACAAGCCAAGTAGCCGCTTGCTATGTGCATTGACTGGTCCTTGTCAGACCTTCATATGTAGCTCGTTCGTTGCTGTTCAATCCACGAAGTTCCACAAAGACAACTGAAAGTCTTAACTGGATGCTGCTTCCAATGAAAGTTTTGTATGAAATGAAAATTCAAAGAGTAAAGAAGCTAGAATTAAATAGATCTCCTTTTCGCGTCTGCCCTTAGACGTAGGGTAAGGTTAGGAACCGCAGTGTTAAGAAGAGGGATAAGAAAAATCATTCCCGAGGCTTTTCATTAAGGAAACGTGAATATGAATAAAAGTAACGAAGAGCTAGAACTGAAGAAGATGACACAGGTTGCTGTGTCATCTTCAGTTCTGGTTTGCACCGTATCTCCCAACCGTTGGTGCTTTCGGAAGATTCATCTGCTCCTTTCAGGTCTCGATCAAATTACTTACATCCAAGTCTAGCGCAAGTAAAAATAGCCTAATATTTTTTCAACCATCAAAATGGTTGGTTTTTTTGTAAGAGATAAGCTATGAGTTGATCTAAGGCCAAACCCGAATAACTGAGAGATTCTTTCAAGAACAACGAGTTCTCCATATGTTTTGTGATTTCGATGGCAACTTTTAACTTCTAATATGCCAAAATAATTCCCTGAAATGATAACTTTCGATGATTTCTCGGCAAACAAAATGGGCACCTTCATTCAGTAATATTGGTATTGTTCGCAAGTAATTGCAGTCGTCAGATACGCAAAATCTCCTTCAAATGTCAAAATTCCTAGGAATTCATTTGGTCTATTGAACATTTGTATTGTTTACTTTCACCGAATTCTTCAGGATTTTTGTGCAGATCTTTATTGAAGAAGTTTCTCTTAAAAATGCGGTTACTCATCGACAAAGTCTATATTTTACTAGGCAGAAACTTATCTTAAAAACACCAGTTCACACAGTTCATAAAGTTCTTCTGTGGAAAGTTCCTTTCAAGTACGGTCGACAATCCTTCTTCAGCTTCATATACTTTATTTTATTTTCGATTTTCCGCGTCCTCACTGAATGCATCGTAGAAGCTGGCGTATGTGGAACTCAAAAACAAAAATATGAAAGTGGTCGTTGTTGACTAAATTACAATTTCTGAATCCTATTTTTTTTTCTATTTTCGCGTTTGGCTTGATGTACAGATCAGTTTGAAGGGAGGTGTGGGGGATTGTACTGTAAAAATACGCATGAAAATGTCCTCAATGCAGTCAGCTCAAAATGACCTGATTTACGGTGCAAAATCACGTAAGTGTATCCAGAATATTTGAAAGCGGATTGTCGACGCATCACTGCAGAAGAACTGTCAGATAGCAGGCTTGTACCGTTAGACTCACTGCCTACAGCCGGTTGTGGTCCTTATTTATTATTTATAGGTTACGTAATGGGTTAGGGGACTCTTTCCAACTGTTGCAAAAAGTCGTTCCCTTTTACAACTGCTGGAAGAAGTCTCCTGGCAAGATCCGCCCCGCACGTTGAAAAGAAGCTGCCCGGCCACTATTGCTGAGTCTTGGTTGAGTAATTTAAGTGAAGCATAAGATAAATGTAGTGGCCATTAGGGCTGCGTTAAATTGTGAATAGCAATTGCTGAGTTACTCCAGAAATGGAAATCATTTTCCTGCGTTTGTCAGCGAGTGATCGGCTCTAATCACAAAAGTCCTACTGTGTTAAAGTAAGCAGAGATGACAGCAGCCTCACTTCTTGGTCGAACAGAGAACTCACGTTGTGAGGTGCGTATGTACAGTCGGTCTGAAAGGTAGGGTGCTGGGAACGCTTCGACATCGAATGGAAACAGCCGCAGTTTTCAATGATACTCGACTAGGAACAATTTCTCGACTCAAATGAGTATTCATTGTTATACGCTATACGACGTATACCGGATAAGTATATACTAGGTGGCCCATAAGTCTCTTTCTACACATGTCAGCATTTATGCATTTCCCTTATATACTCATTCTATATATTTTTATTCGTATCTATTCATGTACTTCTGAACACAAGAAGTTTTAGTGTATGCATAATTCAGAATGACTAAAAGAAATGTGACCAGAAGATGGGTGTGAAACAAAACAACGCCATCAGTGCTAAGGTAGCCATGGTCATCCTTTCTACGCGTGTTTTTTTCTTATATCCCTAGGCACATTTTCATGGAATGATTTATTGAAGAAATAGTGTAGACGAAATGTGGAGTCATCTGGTCAATTTCATCTCATTCAAGAAATTTGAAATTGATGCCAAGACATTCAATTCGAATCCACAAAACAAAAGAAAAATGACATCAGTAAGCAGGTTATCGGCATTCCTCAGTATTCAAGAGCTCAGAAACTCGTGAAAGGAATACCTTCACCTGTTTTTGAAGAATTCAAAATGTAAAAAAAAAGATTTTAGCAGCTTCAAAGGACAGATTATTCACGTGATTCGATTCAAACCACGACCACTGTCGGAACCTCTAAAGTAACATCGAGCTCGCTTCGAAAGGGAGCTTATGCTAATGCCGTTGACCTTTTGTAATTCGAAGCAATGAACATGAATAGACATAAAAATACAAACATAACAACGAAAGCTGAACATTTGCTGGCAAAGAGAAGGTGAAGACTGACGATTCGCACAAATCGAATCCAGTGCCTCAACATTCCATACGGCAACGTTTTACTCTTGTTTTCGTTTCATTTCTATTCCGCGCTTCATCTGCGTGAGAAGGTGGGTGCTGGAACCACTTTCGTCCTCATGTGGAGAATGAAAATGTCAAACATTCGACCTAGTTCTCTTTCGCTTTACTCATGCTTTCTCCACATTTTAAAACTCTGAGACTCTCGTGTTCGTTTGCATGAAGATCGAGCACTTGCTCATAGTCCATTCAGTTTCTTCTTTCAGAACGCTCAAGCCAAATTCTAACCTCATACAAGATGCGTTTCATGTTTTCCTGCTCATACTTCTAGCCGATCGCTATGAATTACTCAACTTGACTCAAAACTCTCGAACAAATGGCACACCTTTGTAAGCGTACCCATAATTCTTTTCAAATTGAGAAATAAATTAGCTCAATAAGTCATCAACCTCTTTAGCTGAGGTTGGACAGACGAGTTATAGAAACGCAATAGAATCAATGCATTTTTGATATGTATATGTGTGCAACAACAAGTATGTAAAAGAACAGTAGCGGTTGGTCAGTAGAATGACAAGCGTGCTGCTAAGGACCAGAATCAGAAACCACCGACACTCAATCTTTGTTCTATCTGGTTCCGAAGTGATCCTATTCATTTTCTTTTCAGTCCCAACTTCATGGAATACGTAAGACTGATTACTTTTTACAAGGAATAAACAAGAAGATCACATCCTGGAAAAACGAGGTCTGGGTTTTCATACTTTGAAAATCTCAAATAAATTTATAATTATATTTGATATTATATTATTACTTTAATTGTATTTAATTTATAAATAAATTCCACAAGTCTTAATAATATTGCGATATATTTGTAGAGTGACATGCGGAGAGAGTTCGAGAACTTCAGCGCATCACCTGTCACCCGTTGCTCATGGATTTGCTAGTGCCTGTTCCAGTGGTACTTCCATCTGTCCCGATCGCGAACAAAGGTTGCCCGGTAGGTCCTCTGATCGCAAAGGACTCAATAAGCATCGATTTCTTTTTGAATAACTTTATGTACGTATGATAATGTGTGAGGAGAAGAAGTGGCAAATCTCACTCGTAAGGCACTTGGCCAGTTCAACCCTCAACTAAGCCTCTCGATAGACTTTGTTTTTGTCTGTCTACAAAATGTATTATTGATTGACTGATTTCCTGGAAAAATTGCCCAACTTTGCAGGGGCCAGAGATACTTTGCTCTGGTGAATGGAAAACGAGCTACCAGTAAGCGATAATCTCATCCGTTGCTCCCTATTTTTCGACTTCTTCCTCGCGAAAGTGGATCAAACACTGTTGAAACTACAGTGTAAAGTTCGGTTATTTGCCCAAAATCCACAAACTCTACCGGTTAACCGGATTTGAGAGTCAATGTTTGTAAGGATTTCGGAAGAGGATTTGTCAGAGATTAAAGTTTCCTTGAAATCTATCTTCCAGCTAACCCTGAAAGCTCTGAAGTTGCTGATTTTTGGGAAAGACATATAGAAAAATATCCCTGTTGGGGCTTCTTCAAGATTAAGAGAATACTACGAATATAATAGGACCTAACAGCAAGAAATCTGGAGCAAGCGGTATAAATAAAGATAGAAACTAATGAAGTAGATAGCGTAAGATCTTCTGAAGTCCCTTACCTGCGAACGTTTTTCATACCACTTAATCCTTACCTTAGAAGAAACAATTGAGTCAATACAACTAATTCACGGGGAATTCGTTCGTGATTTTTCGAAATTCCATCTGTGATAAACGTAAATAAAGATAAAAAAGGACAGTAGAACACAGAAATAAGGAGAAAAAGACCAACTTTCAATCCATCTAAGAACGTGGTGAAGACAGGAAATTATTTATGGACACATGTCAATAAAAACTCAAAAGAATGAGATGAGCAATCAAGTTTTGCCAAACTTGTCAACCAGTATAATGAAAGATTAGAAAATAGTTGCAAGAACACGTTCGCTCAACTTTCAAAAAATTGTTAAACTTTCGGAAAATCGGTGTTTATTCTTCGAGTGGGAAGAACTTTTGCTCTTACAAAAGTTTTAGTTAAAAGAACATTGAAGGCAGTATCACTAAAATGACGATGTTGGGATCTATGTGGGCAAATATAGAACTCGGGAAGTAGATTAGGAGTGTGAACGTCGCCCTGCTCAATTCCCCCTTAATCATTCTGAAAAGTGGCGAAAAATTAAGAGATCCGTTCACATTTTCAGAAATGGTTAAAATCAGGGTGTAAAAAAATGGATTTTTGAAATTCTCGCTTTCCACAGGCGAATGATGCGAAAGCGGAGATTAGTTTCCTTGCAACGGAACTTGAGGATTTTTCAATGAGCGATGTTGACTTTACGTAGCATGAGATTGTTATTTTCGCAACGATTACTATTTGTTTTGTGAGAGATTGAAGCATTCCAGACGTGAAAATGAAGGGAAGTGAGAATTCTCCACAGTCGACTTAGGTTCGCTGAGAAAACTTGCTGATAGAAATGAGGGTTCTACTCCTCATGCATTAAGACAATTATTCTCATCCCAGCAGTTTCCTCTGCAAGAGCAAGGACGAGAAGCTTTTCGTATAGCTCTTGGTAAAAGTGACGTAAAGTGTTTGGAAATGAAACAAGTGACAGTAGAATTCCTAAGAAATTTTTAAATTCGAAATATATCAGAAAACATCGAAGCTTATCATCTTTAAAAAGAGCCCTTGTACGCAAAGAAAAGTGAGTTTTGTCTTATTGGTGGATAACGAGTAGTGAAGATAAATCCATAGGTACAACTTTATATCAGAGGCTGAACGATACATTGTATTTTGCAAAGAAGGGTATTTTCTCGGAAGATTTGCATGTTCAAGGTTGTTGAAGGGAGTAATCGTGAAGGAGGTCGGCATGACTCGACGCAGAACATCGGCTTCATCGACGTCCTCCGAAATGGTCTCTAAACCCCCATCTCTCTAAAGGTTCGCACTTGAAAATAAAGTAAACCACGAATATAGCGTCTTTGCTGCACTTGGCATGAACTTTTTTATGCTATTGTAAAGTGTTCATTGAAGTTTCCTGCTTAGGTCTAATAACGGAGATAAAGTCACAATTTCTGCGAAGAAATATTCAGAAATACTACAAATATCGTATTTAATTTTGTTTTTTAAATGATTATTACTATTTGTTTTAGTTCCTTTTTTGTCCTAATTTACTTAAAGGTCACACACACACATAGTAAATGATTTTGGGTCTGTTCAGGAAAGGATATGGTTCGTGGTGTCAATCACGAGATTAGATGAGCGCGGTGATGAGCTGAAGTTCCCCTAATCATCTTGAAAAAACAGCATAGAAAAAGCGTTTCTGTACGAATTTTCCTACGGGGCACCTTATAACGCTCCACCCATGTTTGGAGAGGAGCGGCATGTCGCATTCGAACTGACTTGAGCACGGTATTTTTGCCGTCATTAAAAGAGGAAACTGAGTGAAAATATTGCTTGATGTTGAGTGTTTGCAAAAATATTTATTTAGAAATATTTATAGTAATCTGGAAGTCATTTCCAAAAAAAGGAGGTAAAATTGATAAAATCGTGCAGATTGGTGGGACTTTTCATGATCGACTCATAATCGCCGTGCGCAAATTTCCAGAGAAACTCATTTTTGCCAGTGTAGCGATATTGTTGGTGCCGCTGATTAGCAATAATATAATGCAAACATTAAACAATGAGCAGAACTAGTGAGCATAAAACCTCGTAGTGTCTTGCATTGGTTGTTACATAATCGCTTGTTTTTCAAAAAAGGATTTGCGAGAAAATATCTCCGCTCTGAACCGACACTGCATTCTTAAAATGGAAAGACACCAACCAAGTGACGTCGAAAATATCAAAGAAAAACCCTTTTTGATGTGCGATTTTTCGATTTCTTATCAGTGTCGTAGTTTGGACGAGACTGTTGCTATTGGAACAGAAAAAGTCTGTTCCACATAACTCCACGGGAGTAGCGTCCATATGTCTCTGTTGTCAATAGGTCGAGGTCAATTTCTAGTGGACTTTTGGATGTTGCACCACTGAGAAATGACTATGGAATGGTTGCTAATTGCGCAGGCGTAAGGCAACTTACGGTCCGATTAACATCCATCTAGGACAGCTTTGTAAGCGAGTACTTGAGGCTGAAGAACGTTTTGTTCGTTCAACTGCGTCATTTCTGGATCTCTGCAAAATGAATACAGTCTCTGAGGGAAGCGAAGCAAAATGGATGCATCACTGACTCTTGTGTTGTGTTGTTCACATTGTTGCCAATGTTTTCACGATTCGCTTCTTCTCATGAGGTGTTTTTCAGAGTGGGTGTGGTCTATTAAGGACCGAGTAAAATACCGGCATGAAATCGTCCCGACCAGTGCACTAACAACGAAATCTCGACCAGCGATTCCCGACCTGCATGACGTCCTGTTGAACTACGTCTGTCCTTTTACTACTCTTCGGATCATATGTGTCGTAATCTGCCGAACGAGCTCTGAAACTGAAACACTTCATTATAAGACGGCAGAGCATGGCGCTGAACTCTTGAAAATATGGTTTTCTTCCCCAATCTTTCAAGAACCAGTTTTCATGATGGTTGCTGTAGAAGTTAAGTCGGCCGAAGAAGAAATTGGATAGGTGACAAAAGGTGTGCACTTCAATAGTGTTAGTTCTACTATCGGTAAGATCTATCGAACAATTTTTGAACAGAGTGAAATGTTCGCGGTGGATCGGTGCTAGTAGCGCACAATCAATCAATATATACTACTTGTTTTACTACTCCGACGTAAGACAACATGCAGTTCTTCAACAAGATCAGTATTGGAAAGGATTGATTGGATGAGGTGGCTTTATTTCTACGAACTAGTAATCAACTGTGTACAATTGGTAATTCAGTAAGTAGTGTGAGAGAAATGCCTTGATATTTTCTTGCGATTAAAGTGCAGACTTGAGTCACAGAATGGTAGATGTATTTTGCTTTCTCTGTCAGTTTTAGTGCAGAAAACATCAATTTTGGAGAAAGAAAGGCCTGAATCCCTCGTACAAATTCCAATACAGAAAACACTAGATTCTCAAGAAAAAAGAGTGAAGAGTGCAGATTTCAGTGACGAGATTTGGCTCGAGACAACTTCATCCCTACTAGTGAATGAAAACAACACAGTAATATTCGGTCCTGAAACTAGGTTCTAGTTTTGCATGGTAGTTCTTGGTGGATAAACGAAAACACGTGAGCCTTCCGGACAGATTAATTCGATAGCGGCTAACCTCAAAAACCTGTCAGATTCCGCGCCCTGTTGTACTCGGACAGAATCGCTCTCCGTCTGTTCCCCCTCTCAATGCTGTACGAACGAAACCCGCATCGGAAGTACGCGTTGTCAACGGCAGCGAAGGCTGTCAACATGACTGCATTCCACCACCACCTTGGCCGTCGTAGCTGTCGCGCCCCGCCCAGCTCGCCCGCCCGCCGTAGCCGCCTCCCCCAACAACTCATTTGTTTCACATCTGCCCCGAAACAGTCATGATCCTACCCGTCCTGCTCTCAATGTTTCCTGCCGCTGCTGTTGTGCTGGCACAGGAGGACAGCACTGCGCAACCGGTCTGCTCAGTCAATCAACTGTTCAACGGCCAAATTTGCACATGCGCGCCCGGGTGAGTTTTTCCGCCGCATTTTGTAACTGTCCTGTCGTTTTTCTTGTGTTAAGTGATTAGATCTGCCCATTACAAGTCTTTATAAGTACAAATAAGTGCAGTAACGTGCTGTGTCTTTTGGCGCTCAGAGGAGATCGCTCAACAAAGTCGTCGCTTCTTTTTCTTCGTTTTTTTGTACCCTGCACGTTCTTCCACTCTCCACTTATAAATGCATGAATCCTCTTAGGAAACGTTTTGTACGTATTTTTCCGCGGCCAAGGCCATTATCTCTTAGCCGAGAGGTCGACCTCGGTCGAACTGTCGACAACAATGCTTGAACGGGTGCCCGCTAACTGCTAGAATGTCATAAGCAGTGCTGGGTTTTCGAAGAGTGGCTACTGACTTGGAAAGCATGCCAAAAAGTGTCGTTCGGTAGCAAACAGTCACCTTGAATGGCCTTGACTTTAAATGGTGTAGCGACCTGACTGTGAGTTGTTTACGGGAGCATTTGAATTTTAAACTTCAATCCATAGAATGCATGAGTAAAGAAGCAGTTTTACGAATTATTCAAACTTCAACCTCCAGCACCTTAGGATGCATGACGGTTGGATATTGTACGGGATGGGAGCTACGGGAAGGAGGTGATTCCGTCCATTTCTTGCTAATTGCCAAAAAAAAGGGACGGAAAAAAACGGCGCGCTACAAGACTGGCGCGCTCCAATACCTTTGAAAAATGGTGAAAGTTTTCAAAATGGTCGGCATTTAGAAGAAATCCAACCATCTACACTTCCAGCACTTTAATTCATCTAAAAGATGAAATATTTGCTGATCACTAAAACGAAGCTGACTCTGCGTCAATAAACTATTTAGTGGTGAAGATTTTGCGCATGCTGCGTAAGCCATGAGCGTAGTCATACAGTACCTTAAGGAAGTCTTTGCTCTCGAAACCATATAAATTTTTTCTTGTTGGGAGATGACGTACATCCCTCTAAAAACAAAATTTTCATGCTGTCGGGAAGAGTGGACGATAGAACAAGGCAAATAGGTTTGTAGTAAAGAGTTTTTTTTAGAACGCGGGAATTTTTCAAAGTCTCAGTTACGAAATCTTTGAAGAAATTGTGTTATTAGGATCTTCCTCTTGTTAGTATGGCTATGATAGTTGATTGAAGGAGGGCACAAGATCTGATCTGCTCTGGACTTCGTTACAGCTCAGTTCCTGCCCGCGCCAAAGTTGGGGGAACGAGCGATTCAGTAATTAATTTATTTATTCGCAAACACCAATGGTACAAAAAAGGGGAACCATATTTTCTTCGAGTCCAAGCAGAAAGAGGAAATTCCGGACTAAATTGGAAATTAAAATTGTAAATTTTGAATTGGAAAAATTAAAATCGCATCAAAATCGCGTTTGGTTACTGAATTTCTTGAATAATAAAGAACTTCGTCATTTCTGATCAGAAACATTCGATGCTAGAATTTTCTCTCTCAAAAACCTTCACGGAAATGCTTTCACACAAATGTCAATGACAAAAGAGTACGAGGCGAATAAATGCGCAGCATTTGACTGATTGTTGCATTGATTCATGCGTACCAGTCACCTCGAAGACTATGAATTGTCGGGCGCTAAAGGCTGTTATCAAGTTGTTTTGGTACCGGATGGAAAGAGAAATTGTTTGAGCTGAAAACTAACTCCAAGGCCAGTGACTTGCCGTGCAAGCACCGTGATGAGGTTTCTTTCGTCTGACTCTGTTCCTTTTGTAATATTCTGAATTTTCTAAAACTTATTTGGGGATTGGGATGTTGAAAAAGTCAGAAGTAGGTATGCTCGGAAAACATCATAAGAAAGAATTGTAGCTGTGAACCGCCCAACTGCAAGGTATCGAGTTGTTCGAAGTTGTAGTCGACAGCGAATGCGTTCAACCGGGTGGGCGCGACGCGTCTGGCGCAATTCACACACACTCTCTTTCTATGCTTGACGTAAGCTTCTTCTCTTCTAAGCTTTTTCTCAGCTGAACATGTAGAGCACTCATGCACTAAAAGACATCCAGAGGCGAAAATTTCGCAAATGGATCTGTTTCAATTTGATCGTCTCCTATTTATCGTTTGATTCCTTTTTTACCCTGAAGAACTCGATCAGCTCTCTCTGCCACCACTGAACAAATGTCTTCAAACACTGTTCACAGAACCGGATTGCTTTTGTTCGTTTCAAATATTCCCAGGGTCAGCTGATATTTTCTTAAGCAACACGTTCTATTTTTTGCTGAACATGTGTGTGTGTATGAAGACAACAAAGCAGCGCAACTACCGTGGTTCATTACCGTATTTTGGCCGCTAATGAATTACTCCGAAATGATCACTGATCAAGATTCAAGAAGAACTACAGCCATCAATCCTGCGCACTGATTCATCCATCTAATTTCTTCCCTTTATTTTCGAGGTTTTGATCCTTTTGATCATCTCCAACGGAATAGACTTGACAAAGTATGATTCATTGAAACCCATTAAGTTCTTCTTGGGAAACCTTTACATTCACTGGAACCTCAAGACGTGTCACCAGTTCTTCAAATTCGCTCACTGATCGCGGGCGTCCTCAGACGATGAATATGTCTGGAAGCACCTTTGGTGATCCTGTATCTTGCAGGAACGATTCAGTGCTAGAACGCTGGCTGTAGTTCCCAGTCGTCCCACGATTAGCGTTCTCATTCATTCGCTCACCAACTGGTTATCACTTATTTTCGTCTCGCAGCCGCAACACTTTCCAGATGAAACAGCGCACGAGCGACGGAATCGTAAACGAGCAACAAATAATCGTTTCTGTCAACCTATGTGAAGGTGTTCACAACGTTACTAAAAAATTCAATATTTGCTTTGTTTAAAGTAAACGGTAACAGTTCACGAGGAGAAAATTGATCGAGCGATGGGTAATTTCAAGAGAGAATGTGTGACACACCAACAAGCATCGCCGTAGACAAAGAAATGTGAAAAAAACATCTCTAACACTGCGCAATGAGTGGAGGTTCAACTTGGAGGAAAATCCAGAAATGAATAAGAGGGAAGAATATCACAATTTGCTCCCCTTCATGAAAGTCTTTCAAGATTTTTTTGATAGAAACAGGAACATTGAAAAATGTTGGCAGTGGTAGAAATAGTAGTGAAAAACAGAATGAGAGTTTTTGTTTTTCAAATATTCACAGGCCGAGTTAAATGCCCTGTTGATCGCTGAGGTAATCGAAAAAAGATGCCGAAATCTAAACGGGAAGTGAATTTTGCTCTCCCTGCGACAATAACTCATACCTGCACGACAATAACCCGATCTTTTCAAAAGAACTTTGTTCGCTTCAGCAAACATGACACTGTTTCTGTTGTTATTCTCGCTCTCTCTTCCTTTCTCTTCTAGGACAACTGACACTCATAGAATTTGAATAGTTTCCGTTATCCTCAATTCTTCTTAGAGGTCGAACAGCGCTTTGAGAATTAACTACTTCAAGTACAAGGAAATCCTTGGGCAAGCTGAGCTGCGTTTTCTTCTCTTTCAACTGTAATGACTGTGTATAAGAGGCGAAGTGAAGTTTAACATCTAAAAAACATAAAACATAAAGAAATACCACTAAAATGTCTAGAATAAGAAATTAAAGTAACTGCAATGAAATATTAATTTTAAAAAGTTTCGAAAGCTCCCCACTTCTGGCTCAGTATCAGATTTCCTGTCAGACGCCATGATTGGATATCACCACTGTAAACCCAATATTTTTACTAAATAAATGCAAGAAAATATGAAAGAAAATAATGATTTTAAGGTGTAGAAAACTCCTCGTTCTCGAATGTCTTCGAAGGTTTTCAGATTGGCGAAGGCTTAAATAATATCTTTTTAGCCGCGTTAAGAGAAATCTGGCGGCTAGTTAAGGGTGCATGCTGTAGAATGACGAGAAATTGAGGAACTGTTTCCGTTTTTCACAGTTTTGTTTTTCACAGTTTTCAATTCTATTTCCCAAATCCGTAGGTTGCCTACAGTTTCAGGATCGTTCTTGCATTTCTCAGCGATTAACATTTATTCAATTTATTTTAACATATTAACAACATCAAAGTTGCTAAAGGAATCGCGAACTATGTTTGCACTCATGAAGCAACCATAATATCCCGAATCAGACATTTTGACTTGAAATGGCCCTTCGTTTGCGTATGCGAACATTCTCACTATTTCTTTGAAAGCATGCTTTACAGCTTCAATGTCCCTACTATCCGCTACGGTAGAATGGTTTATAATCCAAAAAACAACAACTTTTCGTATTTCTATCCATTTTGTTTTCATCGAATGACATGGAACGAGTGCACCGGGGTTTTAACATGTGTTTTTGATTTCTTGACATTGTCGGTCTGGGAAGGGAGGTAAAAAACAGCAGACGAGTTGTTAAGCGCGATTTGTTGCGGTTCAAGTAGGTCCCTTGTTCGTTCCGCAAATAGTGCGCAACCTTGACTGTGGATTTGATTGCGCAACCGGTCGCCGGATAGCTTAATCGTTGCAGCATGAGAGGGATCACGTGCGTCGTGAACACTCGTCGCAGTTCGAAACACAAAGGTGAGGGCAATCCAGCCGCGCAACTGAAGTAATCCATTCAGTTATCAGTAGACATAGAACCTGTCATTCGCGCTAGCGTTGCTTCGTGTGGTTTTTGTAGGCGTGCGATGGCGCCAGTGTGACGGCAGAACACAGGGGAAAAAAGGCAGGGGCAAGGTGAAGGCCATGCCACCACTGAAGACGAGACGCGCCAGAAAATGCTGGATATACTGCGAAGAATCGGAGGCCGGGAAAGATCCATCTGCGTAGTTCAGTGGCAGTTTGAAATCTGCTCGTAACTGCCTAGAATTTTGGTTATTTTTACTAAAGAACACTGTACAGCTGGGTTATCCATGGTTATTTGCCGCTGGCCAAACAGATCTAGAAGCACTCGTTTTCAGGAGTCACGTCCATACCTTTCTATAGAATTAGAATACCTGAAACAACTTAAGACCTCTACCACTTAGTGGAATATGGTTACCAAGATCTATGTTTCATAATCATAATAGGTAAAAGAAACTGACTTTTGTTTCGTTTTTCTGTTCGCAATTTCGTGTGAGATAACTTCTGAGGAATGGAGACTTGCCAAGAAATAATTCTATGTCCTAAGCCACTAGTGGAAAGACTTGTTTACCAGCTGCTTTCCGAAAATCCTCCAAGGCACTACCTCCACGAAGAATCGCTTTGAGTTGGAAATTGATCCCGTAGAATTTCGGAAACCGAGGAAACGAATGGATTGCAAGAAATGTCTCTTGCAGTAGAATACTGATTGTCCGCTATTTGTCCATCGTGTGTGAGCGTCCATCGCGCATATTAGCCACCAAACCCATTCGACTAACGTATCTTAATCGAAACAGTGACAGTTTAATCATTACCAGTTCCTCTCTATTGTGAGTGTACACAAATTACCTTTTTATTTCAGATATTTTTCGTCAGCTAACGATGAATCAAAGACCAGATGCGAGGACGAGTGCGAAGAGGTGAAGTCTTTTTACAGTGAAATTACCCGAAATTAATTAGAATTGCCTTTTCTTAATTTGTACACTTAGCTTTGTTCTCCACCCTTCCAGAACACGTTTTTACGTTACTGTCATTCACTAATTCTCTATTAAGGTCTACTTTTCATTCTTCACCTATGGAAAGTGTGTGGGCGACATCTTCGGTAAGCTCCCCAAGGATCAGCAGCCGGCGTGCAACCTTCGTTGCGGAGTGAGTGGAGGCTTTCAGTCAGGTTGAATAGTGGCCAGTATTGCTTACATCTACTTCTAGGTCCGACCGCGTCTCTGGACATCAATCGGCATTTTCTGTGTGTTTGCCGCGGCTCTGGCCACACTGCTCTTCACGATCCCGATGTGTATCGCCACCTGTGCTAGCTGTCTTCACGCCAAGAAAGTAAGCCCATCCCTGCGTGTGTGCAGGCTTCGACACCTGTCATTGACTGCTCTTTTTGCTTGGCCCAATACGGGGTGCTATCTACTGAATCGCCTGCAATTTGACCACTTTTTCGATGATATCGCTGAACGAGGCGGGCGTGGCTCCGATATCGATGCATCCATCCATTGCGACCTTTGCAGCGAAGTGATAGTTCATTTTTCCAACCCGAGGTCATCAGCATCGGTTTTGACGTAGAAAGGCGTTGATTTATTGAATATCCACCACAGAGCGAGTGTGCTAATTTAACATTTCGAGATCCAGTGCAGAAAAGAAATGAGCTGCCGAGCATCCCAGTTTTCGGGAAACAATGCGCGGCCTTTTTGGAAGAGAGATAACGGTCGAGATGGCCGTGAGATAGATATCTGTACACAGCGTTCGAGGGTGCGGCGCCCCTCGCACGAATGTGCACCCTAAATTAATACAAGGAGATCGGCGTAGGGATATCTTACAGGATCGCTTGAGGACTGAATTAAACAGGCCAGATGCGGCATCTCAATGTTCTAAAATTCCCATTGCCGACAAAAAGTAAACTTTGGGCAGTATGGTTTCAATCTCAGAAATCTCTTTCGTTTATTTCATAAGATCCCTAAGATTTAGCCGAATCGGGAGTAACTAAAGAGTAACTGGTGATTTCCTGAACGGAAAAGCAATGGAGCAGATTTTCTGGCAGGGCGTCGTTCACAACTGAAATTAGTTCGGGGATTGTGTTGTTGGCTGTGAAAGTTTTGACTTATCTTTTATATCAATCAGTCCTGCTACAGGTAAACTGGCTTATATTATTTTTGGCGCCATCTAGCTTGATCTGAGTGCACAAATCCATATACTGATATATCCTTGAAAACTCCAACATAACAGTAACTAACTTCCTTTCCTCTGTTTGACCAATATCTCCAAAGTTATGGAATTATTGAACTTTCAAAATAGCGTACTTGCAAAGTTTTCTTCTAGTATCATGGTGGACTGCGTTGTGATGTAACCATTGGATTTCTTTGCAGAAAAGTGAAATTTCTCGTCTTGAATAACCTTTTTTGCATGTACGTACTGTAATTCAAAGAATGCGATGAACAGAATTTATTATTTTCGCCTGTCTTGATGCCAATAACTGTAACTTTATCAATGTTGAACACTGATTTTGTTTTAGACTTTCCAAACTTTTTTCAAACTCGGCTGCAGAATTTAAAATCAAAGTTCAAAAAACAAAATAATTTAACCTTCAATTTCCATGCGTTCAGGTGGTTCTGTGTTTGTTCATCGAGAAAACGGATTGGAAAAAACTTTTCACCTGTGGGGGATGGTCTACAAAATTTACAGCTGTTTTTTCGCGGCATTCACAAAGTGTCGTGTTTCTCAAAAAATTTATTTTACACTACATCAATAACTACGAGGTGAATACTTGGCGAACTGTCTTTCTATTTCCATTGTAATGCGTGTTTCAAACCAGCTTTCTAGTTTTTACCTACCTATGTTGGCGAAAGATGACGTGATAACTCACAAGCACTAGCAATTCCTCAGCAATTTTTCTCTTTTTTTTAAATCAGAGCTACGTAATGAAGTTGCAGCCATCAATAATTTGATGGGTTGTGTTCGAACTCATATCCAGGCGCGCACGACTACATCGACACACCGACGCCTGGCCACATGCTGAGGATCCCCTTAGTTACGTGATTCTCAATTATTCGCATTCTTCGAGTTAGTCGTCCGAATTGGGTCGTGAAGGAGGTGCGGATGTCATGCGGGCCGGATTCCATCATCTCAAATACATTCCTATCCTATCACATATCATTTGCTCCGGCGCCACCATATCTATCGCGACGGCAACAGTTAATGATGGCTGAAAGGACATTCATATTTAGGTCAGACCCTCTCACAGAAACGTCGTCATCGCGACCACAAGAGACGATGCTTCAACAGCCTTTGCTCAGCACATAAACAGTGTTAGGAGGGCTGTGCTATTGACTGAAAGAGAATTTGTTGATAGCGAAAGCGCCACAGTCTCGGCACAACAACCAGTTTTGAGCCACACAACTAGCGGAATTTCTCGTCACGGTTATCACAACAGGTCATGAACGTTGCTGACACTCATAGATTACTATAGCGCAAATAATAGCAACCGGATAAAAGGGAAACAGTGAGAACAGCTGAAAAATTGGAGCTCAGACAAATAGTGCTTTTGGTGACTTTAGAATTATTGAACGCAATCACAGTGGAAGAGACCTCCACAGAAATTTTCTGTGGAGTTTAATTCAGCTTCGTATCGAATTCGTGGACTGCCGATGGTGAACTCGGTGTTGAATGTGTTCTGAAAGACCAATTCCAGTAGTGAATTTTCCATCCGAAACAGAACAATTAACATAAAACGACGAGTAAACAATGATCGCGCTTTGTATGATGGCCATTTCTTGGATCGCAGCGTTCGCAGGTACCTTCATTCCAGCGACAGGAAAACAATCCCTGTGAAACTAGTTAATCTTGAGTCCTTAATGTCTGCGCTCATCAACTTCTCTGATCATCATCTCACATCTTAAAATTAATATCGTAAAATTTGCGAAGAAATTATTTCTGAGCATATTTCGAGAAAATAGAACTATGACTATCTGTACACTGTAAGAAGTGTTGAGTATCTAACTGTGCTCGAAAATTTAGAAACTAAATTATAATACTTCTGTTATATCGAACAGTAATTGGTCGGCGATTTCAACTAAATTTCAAATAAATAAAGTTTCAATATGTTTCGTACCAGATGATCTGTGGAGGTTTAAGAACATTTGTGGACTTAATCTGCATTTACCGTATCTCCGTAAAAGGAATGCGTTTATGAATTTAGTAGAATCCCATCCAGAACGTGTGGATGTTTATCTCTTAGTTATGTTGAACTCTACGACAGTTTCCTTTATATTTCGAAAGGAAGTAATTGGATTTGTTATCTGCGGTAACATTTAGCAGCTTTTTCCATCCAGACTCTCAAATGTATGAATTTCAGGCGAACAAGAACGCAAAGCGGGTAATTATGGAGCAACAGGCGCAACCTAGTAAGGATCAACAAGTGGCAACGATGGGGTACAATCCGTACGCGTACTGGCCGTACTACGGACGGGCCTAAAACAACGTCAACGTCAACGGCCAGAGTTCTTCCATGGCGTCGTTGTCAGCTGTCGCCAGCGCGACAGTCAGCGCTGTGTACCATCGTTCAGACTCCGAGCATCTCACTTAGCGCATTGGCTTCGCACTGCTGAGGCTTCTCCTCCTCGCCGTTTTCGTTTGTACTCCGGGTACGCGCGCATTTGCTCCTTCACGCTTGCCAAACACGATTGTTGTCGTCTTACAGTTCACTTGTACACTTATGTCCTTCTTCTTAGTGTCTCGTTTCGTATCATTGACAATCACTGCCCAATCTCAGGCCAGATATATTCTAGATCGTGACTTTTAATGAAAATTCTAAAACATAACCCTCGTTTTGAATGACGACCTCAAGTGGCGCACGGTACAAAACAATCTCGTTGCGCTCTACTTTTCAGTTGCGGATAATGCAATTAATGTCGCAGTTCGGTTGTCGCCATTGAAAACACGACCGTAACACAACAGCGCGAACAACATCGCCGCGACACCGTTCTGACACTCAAATCGAACCACCGTAATCAAGAAGTTGCGTCAGCCTATTAATCAATCGATGTCACAGTTCGAAAAGAAATTACGAATATGATCCAGAATGAAGTCTTACTCTGTGTATCTGCAGTAAAATGAATTCGGTCTCCGTCTGGTCCCCTGCGACTTTCTGCTGTATACCTCAGGTACTCGAATGCACCGAGAGGAGAGAGGATATCCAGGAAGAATTCGCGCCAGTCAAATGAGAAAAACAACTGATCCACTGATTGGAAAACCGACAAAAAAGAGACAGTACAAAGTGCTCAAACGTGCATCGTTGTTGAATAATCAAAATTTTGCAAAGGCGGTTGGGGAATAGATAGACAGATGGGTTTTAAATGTACATTTAAATGAAAACGACAAAGAATTGAAGTTATAGACGGACCTTGTGACAATAGTAAGTGCATAAATGGTGGGCTCAGAAAGGATTTTTCTCCGATTATTCGCTGATAGCTCTCACTCACTTAATCCATGTACATATGAGTTGAAAACGTAATTAAATAGATGTCAGACAAGAAAATATCTTTACGCCGCTTTAAGTAGTGTCTTCAAATTTCTTGACAAGATGGACTCAAGCGGCTCCACTTCCTGGATGGAATTCCTTCCCAAGTGCGTTTTCACTGAAACTACTGGTTAACGCCGGATCTGGGACCAATACTATGAACCTAAACCCGGATCTACCTCCAACGAACCTACTGGACTTCCCAACCAAGTCAACCGATGTGTTTGTTTTGTGGATTCTTTGCACAAGTTCATAGAGAATTTTAGGTATTTCAAACAATAAAAAATAAGTTAGGTGAATAGAAATGATAAGATAATAAAATAAAGAAAAAAAAATACAGTTGGGATCATAAGTTAGGAAAGTTCATCCAAGCGAAAAACGCATGGAGCAAGTCGGTTATTCTTAATTTTTTTTATCTTAAGTATACTATAAAACTGCCAGGTTATACAATTTAGAATTCCTTTCTGAGGCGGATTTCAAAATCTCTTGCATATAAATTCCGGAACCGTTGAGCACAGTTGGACACCCGGTTCCCACTCCGAATCCAAGAAGACATCGACGGAGGTGCAGATAAAGCGCCGGTGTAACGACAGAGCCCAACTTGAAATAAATCAAACGATTACTCCAGAAGTCGCGGTTGCGTATACGAGTCTGATTGCTACTTGTTCGCGGAGGGTTTGCCTGTATTAAATGCAATCAGAAATTCCAGTTTACTCTCTGCGCACGCACGAGCTGTATACCTTGCACAGTTATATGGCGGACGTTACGCAGATAATGCGAAAAGGTGATGTTGTCCGGCTAAAGTCTGCTAAAGTGCTGCTGTGCAGTGCACTGCTAAAGTCCAACCCAAATAGGTCAAATACCTAGACGGAGCATGGAATCTTCGGTAACAGCTCTTCATTTCTTCGCCCTGAACTGCTGGCTGTTGTTGACCTGAGGGACATGGGTCACTCATTGTCGATAGGCAGTTCACGCGAGACGCCAAGTCTTGCAGGCTCTGAATAGTGGCGGATGGATGGATTCAGTGCGAGCTGATGCTGTAGATCGAGAAAGTTGCATAGAGCTGTACTCAAAGACGACTCGCCTCGGCGAAGGTGTGGGCGAGCGCGTCAGGCGGTAGTACCTACGCTCCAATTAAGTGAAGTAAAAATGACATGCCAGAAGTCCAGTCGTTGACAGCGGTTCCAAAAGAGATTGAGAAGAACTTTTATCTTGACCAACCCATAAACACTATGACAAAAATTCTATCAACAACTGGCAACACGAAAATTTCTTCATGTTGTAAACCCCAACCAAAAGACTTTGCCTTTCTAAGCTTTCTCAAAAAAGCGCTCGTAAGTACAGTGAAGCGAATTTTTCGCTTGTAACGTTTGGAATAACAGTGAGAATCGGCAGTCCTTCCTTCTTCAATTCAAGATAATTTTTTTTCTAAATTTTCTATATTAATCGCCGAAAATTCCTATATTAACATTGAAAATTCAAATGTGAAGATCAAAGGCAACATGATTTGGATGATAAACTTCGATTTTTCCCATCACTTGAAAATCTTTCCTTCGGAATTCTTGTTTAATGATTTTTAATGACCGCAGCGCAGCTTCTTGTTGGACTTTGCTGCTGCATTTCTGTGCAAAGCAAGGCCAGTTTCCACGAGATTTATTTATTTTTACAATTTATTTATTTGTTTATCCATTTATTTATATTTATCGCATTGTCGGCAAAAAGCGTCACTTCGATTGCAGCTGCAAATAGAACAAATCTTACCAGATGGTCTTTCTTTCTGAGTTAAAACATGAGATTGCTAAGAATTTACTCACGAATAATGTTCCTGATGATGAAATCCAGTGATACCCATCTAAAGGTTCTTATCTGTCCAACAAGGTTCTAGCTTTTTTACTGACAGTTAGGTATGAAAAGGTGTGATCTGCGGCCGAAAGGACTTGTTAGGTGGCTGCTAGCTAGCCGTAGCTAAGGGAGCTACAAAATAGACTATGGTGGGATCCCTATGCAAAAAGACAGGGATATTGTTATATTTTTCGGGTATGGGTGTGGACGCTCTTGACTCTCTTGAAAAATAGCGCATTCGAGTTTTCATACGTACGTCAACCTCCTATTAGCAGCGCTTATAACGCGCCACGTCTGCGCGAGAAGGAAATCCATCAACCCCTATCAGCAGGCTGATCAAGCAAAACTAATGAATAGGCTGATGAAGGGGTGTACGCATGGGGATATATGAAGACGCTTTTACAAAAATAACGGCAAATGTAAAAAGCATGAAGAAAAAATGTTCAGTGTTTTCAGTGTGTTCGACTTCAACTCAGGTTCGCGTGAATGCTCATGCAGCCTTAAGATGGATTGCCGGAGTCAGCCGCGACTCTGGCATCACCTCATCGACTCCCGAAGGATGAACTTTGGTTGGCTCTAAGACGGCACGGTCAACCTCCTATTAGCAGCGCTGCACCCACCCAATGGACAACTTTCAATGTTCTTTTCTTTCCTTTTTGTCAAATCATGTCTGATTGGAAGTAGATTCACATGTCCCTGGCAAATTAGGTGGAAGTTAGCGGTGTCTGTGACTTGATGTAAGATGTTTGTCTACACCAGCCGTAAGGAGAACCTGACGACTAACGCCATTCTGACTTTGCAGGAGTTTAAAGAAAGAGTAGGGATCTTAGATGATTATTTCGAAAAATTGTGAAGGTAGGAAGCGGCGTAGATGTACAGTCAAATTCTAAACGATTTCTCAAAGAAAATTATGCAACGAATTACCTCTTGAGCAAGATTCCGGCCTGAGGCCATGCGTGCGCTGTGTCTAAGCGAGCGACCGAGCAGCTAAGGAGGAAGGGGCACCTCACACTCAGTACGAAACACTACAAACGTTGAAGAACGAAGAAGAAACTGAACTGCGGAAGACGACATATCCACATCTATAATTGCATACGTACAATAGTGAATAAAACAAGTAAATACAACAAACAACAGCGACAACATAAACGTAGACATTTCCAGTTTTATCTATTTGCACTACATGTCACTTTTTTAGTTCCTTTAACTGCTAGAGACTTTCTGGAATTTTTTGAGGGAATGAACACGGAACGTAGATTAGTGTCAACGACGTTGAGCCGGTATTTAATTTGCTCTCCTGATCGACCTGCATTTTTGTGGAATCTCAAGAGCAAACATTTCCAGCGTGCCACAGCACTCGCATTTTGCTGAATTCTGAATTCTACATGAGCTATTCCAAAGAAATGGTCTTTACAAAATCATTCACACATAAGAGAAGAAGATGAGGAGACGAAAGCATCGCCCAGGGAAGTTTTACATGCGCTTTTTTTCAGAAGGATGTATGTAGCGTTTAAAGTTCGCAGATATCACAGCGGAAAGAGGACTTACATACAAAACTAGAAATCAGAGGCATCAGTTCATTCAACACCTTGCACCAAAAGGATTTGATAGAAGGATCTTCGTAAGGTGGGATTCACTGTTCGACATAACCTGCCCTGACCTGAAGAGATCTCGTAGAATTTAAAAAGAGAAGATTGGCAAACTTTCTGCTCTGTGGCCGATGGACCACCAGGACGAGAGAATCGGAACTGCTGGGAGGGGCTCCAAGAATAAGAACTTCCAATCCAGCAGAGCAGATATATTTTCTTTTCAAGCTTTCAATGTCTCTGATTTCTGTGCTCCGGCTGTCAGACCGCAGTGATTCGAGTAAGCGGGGATAGACGACATGGGTAACTCTGACTCTCTCGTCTACCTCTAACACCACGGTGTTTCCAACATTTTCTCTTCTTCATCTGTTCTTGTACAACCGATGTCAGGATCGATCAGTGGAACGTGAAAGGTGAAAAGTGCGAACCGAAGGAATCTGGCGTCCGAGTCTTTAGAAACAATAGCAAATGACATTCGTGCAGATTTCAAAACCACAAACCTTTTTCAGCTTCCGTGCGGTTTTTCAGCTCTTAACAGCACACGCCATTTTGCTTCCACAAAGGACAATAAGTTTGATGTTTAACTCTCCTTTGTAGCACTGGCAATTACTTCCATCTCAAGTGTATATATGACTGGACCCCAAGAATTTAAAACTTATCCAAGAACGGTTTTAAACTTACCAATTCAATGTGAGAAGGAATAAGACATGTGCTGCAAACTAATCTGTTTGCTATCGCACATTTTTGAAGAGAACACTTAGTTCACTTTTGGCTTTAGGCTGTCGGGAAATGTTAGAGGTGAGATGTATGAAAGCAACCCTATTTACCCCAAAAGTTTTGTCTGCAAACTTCTCTATAGTGCTTCGCGTTCACATAAATCTTGCAGATCATAGCCGGGAGCATTTCTCAACCCAGCAAGGAGGCAGTAAATTATATCTGAGTAAAAGGAGAGTGAATGTGCTTGAATCGCAGTAGCATCATCTTGCTATTTGGAGTGATGCTATCGAGCAGCACCACTTCTAGGATGCAATAACCCGATCCGCACATTTTTTCGTTGTTGCCTTTGACCTTAAAACACCTAGAAATAGGTTTCTAAGATGTTCATTTTGTGAAGCACACAAGACGTCTTCGAAAAAAAAAACAGCAGTGATTTCCGGTTGCGTCCACCCGAGACGAAGATGCATTTTAACTGCTGCATTTCATCAAAGTGACGTAGTCAGGAAACCTGTGGAAAAGTATGGAATTGGGAGGGTAGAATACGAGTATTAGCGTGACCCAGTCCATCTTCTCCAACCTTCTCTTGAAACCGGGTGGAAAGTACGTTCGCTCCTAACAGGCTTCGCATTTCACTTGAATAAGTTGCTGAAAAGACCTCGTTCTTCTTCGACAGTTCGAACGTGGATCCATTTTACCTCGCGGGAACGTACACCGTTCCCAATGCCATTGTTTAGTACTATAATCGCAACCTGAATGGGACTTCGTTCACATTCGTAATCTACACCTCAAACTCTATATCTCTATGCTAGGTTTCCCGACTGCGTCAGTTTCGTGGTAGGTTGCCTTCAACAAACTTTTCTCGGCTTCCCAAAGATTCCCAACGGAACGCTTTTCAGATTTCAAAGCGCGACGCAGGACTAAAATGATTGTTAGAGTCTTTTAGAGTGCACCAAATTTGAGTGGCAGGGATGAACGTTCACCTTACATACTTAACTAATTACACATATGTAAAGTTCACTAAGCCTCGAGCTTCTCACCATCTCCAAAGGTGAAGTCAACTCGTACTTAAAAAGACATGATATCTTCAACGAATCTTATCCAATGTTTTGAAAACCATTTTATGTGAAATGATTTTACTCTAATTCAGTTCATGCCATAAAAAGGATAGAAGTTTCTGGCGTTAATCAATCCGCTCGGGATGCGCCCCCACGTTCACTTCAATTGAGAATCGTGTAAGGTTTACGAACGTGCAACTGGCCTATGCAATGACTTGCGGTGGGTAGCCGATGAGTCAAGTCAGTGTTTTTATCCTCACAGACAAGTCTGGTACCAATTTATCGACCCCGGAGGGATGAAAGGCTTGGTGAGCACTAGGGCGGATTCGAACCTCCGATCGATCGTGCGGGGAGCCATATCTTGGCAAAATCCACAAAAATGCACTATCGACACGATTGTTCCCCCTAGCCATCAGTAGTTCACGGAATAATGAGTAATGGTCATAGTAACATTTTGCTAATGAATTTAAATTAGAAACATCCGGCATCGTTCTATCTCAACTGGTCTCATTACTGAACACCTAGTTCTACTGCGTTTAGTTTAGTCTCGAATTTCCCCCACAACTTCAGGACTACGAAGTCAGAAGGAATACATTTTTAACAAGAAAAAAGTTTGCGCCCTAAATTACAAGACCTAATATTTCTAGTAAAACAAGGGTTGTGTGTAGATTATGCCTGATTTTTTGATTGCTTATTTTCCTTTGGGTGCTTCAATCTAACGCAATTTTCGTGTGATTTCGAGCCAAAGGGAACCTGCCTCCGCGCGTTTTCTATCCAGCATACACAAAGATGGGCCTCGGTGCGGGTTTCGATGGAGGACTGAAGAGGGAGGCAGTGCACAAATGTCTTCGTAAGGCTAGTTGGTGGGAAGGTAGAAGAGCAATAGGGTTATTAGTGCAGGATATCGACTAATTTACCAATTTCTCCAAGATCCAGTTATTTGCCACTGTTAAACCAGTGTCTTTTCGTAAAAACAGTTAAATCATTTCGCATATGATGCATAACATTCAGTACGACTACGCCAAGTCTTCATTTTGAAAGTGTGCCAATCGACTTAAGAATGATACTAAGAATCGTTTTATTGCCCAAGGTGTAGGTCGGTCTATCTTCATAAGTTAGAAATAAATCATCATTCAGCCTTACTTCCTTCAATTACACAGCACGTATATGCTCCACGTTATCAGGAAAACAGAGTGAAATTTCTCTGATTTTTCGCTGATTTTCACTCAATTACAACAAAATGTCCATGCCTGAGGCGGCGCGCAATGTTAAAAGCTAAGAGTCGCAAACAGTGGCTTCCCTCCGAAAGGTGTTTCCCAAGGAATTCGGCAAATACTGTAGCATGTCGACAGACCGATTTCTATTTAGCAACAAAACTGAGGGGATCGGTGTAGCTTCATTGAACCATTCCACAATCTGCTCCTCAGAATTTTCCAGCGTTGCTCTGTAACGACATTTTCACTCTATATAAAACGGAGAGAGAGTATGGCAAAAGGGAAGAAATGTCGGAACGCTAAAGCTGTGCCGGTATTAAGAACAAGAATACTAGATTTCATTTTGATACGACTAAACCGCCACATTATGTTCCATTCCGAAGAATAAGATCGCAGCTCATTCTTCTCATCCTCCTGGCCAAAGATATGGTGTAAGAATAATCAGGGAACGCCAATGCTAATTGCTCGTTCCTTTCAGATTTGGTGGTCCGAGCTTGAAAGATAAATCAGCAAAAAGAAGATTCTTCGAGCAATCTCAGCACACATATTTGTCTTGAAATTAAAAGACTACCCAGCAAATGTCGAGCATGGAGTTATTGACGCAAGTCCCAAATATTGGGTTGTTCGGAAAGTAATTGGGATCTTTAAGCGTTTCAAAAAAATTTTCATAATGAAAAAACATTAGTGAATGGTTTTCCATCTTGTTCGATTATCTTTTACCATCTTTCTGGTAATTTCATAAGTCCTCTCTCTTAGAACATCTGCTCTTTTCGGAAAAAAAAATGGGCTACATAAGATTTGACATCCTCATCTTCGGTAAAGGTTTTCCCAGTCAAGAAGTTCTGCAACGACTCAAGTAAGTGACAGTCGGATGGCGCAAGATCAGAGCTATATGGTGGATGCAACATTGAATTCCAAGCAAGCTCCAATAGCTTTGCCGAGCCCCCGAAGGTGTATGTGGTCTAGCATTGTCTTGGTGGAACACTACTCCTTTGCGACTCGCGAATTCTGGCCGGGTTTTTTGAACTGCTTCGTCTAATTTAATCAGCTGTCAACAATAAAGGTCCGAATTGACATTCTGGTTCCTTGGGAGCACCTCAAAATATGTCACACCTTTGTAGTCCCAAAAAACTGATAGCATGACCTTTTGATGGAGACCAGCTTTGGACATTCTCTTGGCGGGTTCAACCGGTTTTGACCATGATCGTTTACGAGTAACATTATTGTAAACAATCCGTTTTTCACCACAACGTTACTACTCGCTTCAAAAAGGGGTGTTTTCATTTCGTTTGAAGTGCAAATCGGAGACACTAACTCGCTGTGTTAAGTGAATTCAGTAGCAAGCAACTGCTCCAATGGAAGCGTTAAGTGAATTCATGTTCCTTCACTTTATGTAGCATCCAAACATCTAGCTTTTTTACTACCCTAGGTTTTTTTATATGAACTGTTCCAATGGGAATGTTGGTTTCTCAGCAAGTTCTCGTACGGTTTTTATATGACGATCAGCTTCGATCAACCCCATCAAATCATCATGATCAACGATCAGAACATTACTCATCTTGAAAAATTACCAGACCGGAATTTCGTGAGCCAATTTTCACATGTGCTCTGTGATAAGGCATTAACTTTTGGCAGCTCTTTTGGCACTACAGAAGTGAAAAAGTAAAATGTGCCGAAAAACCTCCTTTTGACACTGTTCAAACCGATCCTGAAAATACAAATGGAACTCGAATTTGCACAATTTTTTTAAGAAATACAACTACATACTTGTGATATATATGTATCAAATAGAAATAAAAAACAATGGTAAAACTCTTTCGAAACAAGCTTTTAAAAAATTTGTTTCCGAAAATCCCATTTATTTATTTTTTTTTATATTTTGAATGCCATGTTCCCACTTAACATTATTCGAAGATGTGATGAATAAAAATTTATGAAGACAAATTTCAGACAAATTTTCAACAACATACAAGAGAACAACATAATAAAAATGGGAACCCAAATTCAGGGACCCATCGAATTCAACAAGACTTCATTCATACTTCATACGAAGTGATAAATTGTTAACAAGAAGCTTTGCATCTTAAGAGAACTTTCGCGGCATCAACACATCTCTTACGCAACAAAATTTCGGGCTCATATGAATATTTTCTCCCTGTGTACATAAGTAAAACAGTCCTTGATTTCAGCAAAAACCCTTCTTAGTTCTGCTTCTCAGCGAAAAACACTAACAGAAAAACGGAAATTTTTCTCTTCTTTTTTGAGGAAGAGGAAGCCCAGAGGAAGATTTTCTTTTCGTGATCTTGACACTTTTACTTTCATAAAACAATAAAACATAACAATTAGGGTCAACAGAATAGCATAGAGAACAAACAGATCAACATAGATAAAAGACGTAGGATGGAGTAGCAACACAACCGCACAGCATCTTTGAATAAGAAAAAACTAACACTTTCGAACGGAAAACTCAAGAAAAAGCCGAAAAGCGAATAGCGCTCGTTCACACTCCGTCTCAGCTGCGTTAAGCGATGTTTGTGCTCGCCGATATCGTTCTAAAGTTACCCGATCCGCAGAGGATAGATACATTTCCTCTACTTCGACTATCTAAACCAACACAACGAACATACTCGACTCACGATGACGTTGAGTAACTTGTTAACCTGTTGCTTCTTCGTTTCTTCGTCAAGACCTTCGTCTGCATTTATCGTTTCCATGATCGACTCCATCTTCACTTGTCGATCAGTCAACTGCCGGTGCTCTTTTACTTCAAAAGACCTTCGAAGGATTATGTTCCTCAGCATCTAGAAAGAGGAATGCTTCTGTAAACAAATTAGAGAAGGAGCAAGAACATCATACTATATTTTTACAACGCTGTCACTTCCTTTAGTACCGGAAAAGGTGCGGATAACCCATATAGTCCATAGTGGAGTGGATTTCCTTATATAGAACGTAAAAGTCGCGAGAGCGATTAAAGGAGGAGGGTGTAGTGCAATCGATTAGAGGTTACGCTGGTTGCACAAAAATTGTGTCTCAATCAAATGTGTCCTCGTTCACAAGAAGAAGAAGGAATAGAAAGCTATAAAATTATTGTAGCAAGTTAGAATGAATAAACACTGTTGTGGTTCTCTAAAGAATTAGGCTGTTTTCAATCTTTACAAATAACTTTTTAAGAGGAAATCCGTCTGCTTCAATAGTCTTATCTGGATTTCACACATTGGGTAGAATAGAATGCAATTCGATGGATTTATATGTGAAAACTTTGGGAATGAGTGCAATTCGTATTCTTACTTTCATCTTTGCGAGTGTCAGACAATTTGCAACGACGTTTTTCCATATATGGTTCGCAGTACTTAAATTGAGCAAGGGTCTACATGTGTTGAGAATATTATGCAGCGTTAAAAACGATGATCTCTCCTAACGCCATAAGTTATCCTCTTACTTCTCATCCGAGGGTTGGGTGTAGTGTAGCGGTTAGAGGTTCCGTTGCGTGCACGATCGATCGGAGGTTCGAATCCATCCTAGTGGTCACCAAGCATTTCATCCCTGCAGGGTCGATAAATTGGTACCAGACTTGTCTGGGAGGACAAAAACATAAACTTGACACATCGGCTAGCCCTCGAAGTCATTACATAGGCCAGTTACACGTTCGTAAACCTCGAACGATTCTGAATTGAAGTGAACGTTGGGGCGCATCCCAGGCGGATTGATTAACGCCAGATAGTTTATCGACTTCGTCCTTTAGGACGTAAAAAATCGCAAACATAGCAGAATTTGCAAAACGGAGCCGAGACTGGCGACGTTATGCTCAAAATCCAAGCTCTTTATTTGAATCAAATGCTTTCTTTTTGCCTGTATATGAATAAGATGGGCTTCCACATAATCTAGGGACATGGTGTAGTCTGCACATCCCTCATAAGAGTGTTGATACGCAAAACGATTACAATGACTTTCGCCTAGTTGCACGTAAAAAACCTTTCTTCAAGCGTTCCGCTTAATAACGCACGCCTCTTTGACTTCGCTGCAAAAAGATTCATTGTACAATAAGCAAATATTTAACATACCTTGCATGTGTACTCTACCAACCCTCGCACCATCTGAGGCAAATCGACGTAATAGAGAACGAATGTTCTTGAAGGAGCGAAGTCGTTAGTGCGACCGATTGGCTGCAACTGGTACTTCTTAAGAGTTACGCTGACGTCGCTATCAGTTAAAAAAAGCTTGCCTTAGTACTTATGTATCCTTCTTCAAGCATCGCATACAAAAGTTCCCTAGTTTCCTTGCTGTTCATCATCGTCAACTTCTCAATTTGGTCTTCTTCAAGATGTCCCCTTCGCTGAAGTAGGCGAAAAATCCTGAATGAATGTCCTGCTTTTAAAGATGAAAGCAGAAGTCCTCAAAAGGGACCGATTTGTAGACGAAATTTCATTGAGTTGGTGCATAATTATCCACGGCTTTTCAGCGGGCATTTTTAACACCAAATCTGCGTTTTGCTTTTTATTTATTTATTTGACACGAACATTCTTCACCGTCTTGTTCGTAAATGTACGAGTCGAAAATTATATTCACACTCGTCATAGTATGGTCTACCACTTTGGAAACGGATGGAAGGCGTCACAGTCATTTCGCGATCTCAACTTTTCGACGTGGAAACAAAAAGTGAAAAACAATGTCAGGAATGGGTTTCCTGCTTCAAAACTGGCGACTAGCTAGCTTGGAGGATAAGCCAAAAAGAGGACGACCATTGGATTTTGACGATCAGGGACTACCTGCATTCGTAGATGAAGATGAGAGCATAACAACCCAAATGTTGGCCAGAACCTTCAATGCGATTCAACATCAACAGCATCAACAGCACCCCTACAAACACTGGGGGAGCCTTCTTGCTTCGGTGATTCAAAAGTATCCGTTATCCACTTCTTACCGAGATTACTCCAGAACGATATTCAGCAAGTGCCATGGGGCTTAATATTTCGAAGAACTTTCTACATCGGCTAACAATACAGAGCACTACAGAAAGAAAGTACAACAGCTTTTCCCAAAACAAGTGTTCTACAATTGTTCTACAGGACAAGAATTATTCAAGGATCGTAACTTCGTTAATTTTCATTGCCACCTTTAATAATTTGCTCATATTCCCATCTTCTTTATTCTTCACTATGGCTGTTAACAAGTGTTCCGCTTCGATCGCAACTAAAGTGAGTGATAAGGCGACCACTCACGCCAATCTGTAATTTGAAAAGAATGTGAAGAATGGATAAGCAACTGCGCGTCATTTCTGTACTCTGCACTGTTCTCATTGCCATAGTGAAACGCTCGTGTCGTACTTGCACAGCTGTGTTAGCGCCCGTCAATTTAAGTGGAACTCAAAGCAGATCTGTGAAAGGATAGTCTTTTTAACGTATGAATGGGTCTCCATGATGATGTAGTAATTCTGCAGATCTATTGAACTTAATGCTTCGCAAACGCGCTATCCGAACTGTAACGAAATCTGATCAGTACCATAGCAGTTTTTCCGGCATATTACTGGAGCAGATTAGAACAGGCAAAAACTTGAGAAGTATTTCTGTCTTAAGCATTGCTCGTAATAGCAGAGATTGCAGTATAGCGAATATCGCTCTTATAGTATACTAAATGTAAACTGTAGTCAAGAAGTGGCTCATACCGAACTGCACGCGACTCAAGCTGCTCTCGAATCATCGATTCAATGTGGAACTGGCAGATCTGTTCGATAGCGCGCTCAAAATCTGGAAGAACAAAACAACCTAAATTACTAACAATGATAACATAACGAATGCTATTTGGATTTTTAATGAGAAATTTCTTAACCAACTTCTATATTTCAATTCAACTCCACTGCAAGAAGAAAATCGAAATTTGGTTAGGCTGTTAAGGCGAAAGAAAGAAATGTTCCAGTAAGAACAAACGACAGCTGTAAATTAGAACAGACAAAAACACTTAGTCTAAATGTGGGCCGAAACATTTTGACTTGATTTGAAACGAGCTCTTGATGTTCATAGAACAAAAAATCTCATTTCTATACAATTCCGACTTTCTGTCTTACCGATGACAAATAATCCACCACCACTGTCTCCAGATTTTCGGACTACTCCGCGTGACTCATCCACCAAAGTTCGTAATGCCTTCTCAATGTCTGCCCTTTCAAGTTCGAGTTCATTCTCTTTCACGCATCGCATCACATCGAAAAGCTAAACAGTGGGAGTCTCAGCGACACATCCCAGGAAAAAAATCTGAATCAAAGTTAGCGAACCTTAATTTGTGAATATAAAAGTCAATAGTAGTATTTATGCAAGGAAGAGGAAACTTACTGTTAAGAGGAATGATTACGTTATACAATGAGAATAATAATGGGAACAACTGAAGTACCTCCTAAACTCACATGTAACAGACAGGATTCCTTTAAAAAAGTGAGCTAACTTCAACAAAACCTGCGTTTTTTTCGTATATTCAAATCGTAAGTAAAGAATGGATTAAGATGCTCATAGCTTTGGGTGAAACCCCAGTTAGACAAAACTACTACCAGAATGTAGTAACCCATAGAACGCTAAACGAAAGGGGATTTAGTAAAAAGAAGACACGATATACTTTGACATGTGGTTAGGAAATGTAAATTACCGAGATCGGTGCAGTATTAATAGTTGCCACTGGAGATGCTCGAACTTCATTCGTTTTCAGCAATGAACGAACAGTTTGAGATAATAACCGTGATGTTCGTTCTAAGGAGGAACACTGGAACAGCTTGATGTCAACAGCATTGCCACTTCACTACACACAGGCACGAAATTGACAACCTTTGGCACGAGCAATTCTAGAGTCATTTCATCACGTATATAGCGGTCGAATCGCGGCCAGTTGATTCGCCAGTAGATACCTTCATCGCCGTCGGGGAGTGAAGCTTTACGTTTTCTCGACTCTTCCACACTATCTTTGAAATTTGACCGGCATTTATTGAATTAATTGGGATCGATGGTTTGAACTTACTGCACGAGCTTTGAAGTATAACATCCGGCATAATGAAAGGATCGCACGAATAGTCGAACTGCGGACAACCCTTAAGCGATGAAACAACTGGAGGACATCTCGCGATGAATTGAGCTTCCGCTAATCGACAAAACTTTTCCTTAACCTTAAAAAATGATATTCTGTAATGACTGCAATTCGTTGGTCATCCTCTACTTATCTAGTTTCTCAATTCAAGGGAAAAATTTGTAATCGGAACCGTTCAACTGTGCAAACGTTTCCGCCGGAATACAAGCAGCTTTCTTTTTGACACATAATTCCTCTTCATTATACCCCCTCTCATCTCAAGATAAATTCCACACGTGAAAGAATACGGTAGTCAAGTTGAACGCATTCAGCACCGACATATGTAAATCAAATTCAGTTTACGACTGACATCTGCCAACGGTTGTTCAAGACGTAAGGCGACTTTGCGAATGGTGTCTGAACAGGTAAGACTGCCGTAACTGAATAACTCTTCGCATATCGCCTCAGCTAGCCCGCCATACAATGTTTTCACAATCAAACAGCACCTGAAGACAAATAAATACGCATGAATAATAAACTGATGTGAGTTTATATCTATTAATTGTGAAATAAGCAATAATTTGTGATTTAGTGCTCCTCCGATTAGAAAAGGAATCTTCAGAAGAATCTGTTGTTAGCATAGTAGGGTGAAAATGACATGAAGGGGAGATCCTAGCCGATACTATTCCCTCCTGCTGATCGCGATGGTCCCACCTCCACCGCTGCTTCGAGCGCAGCCGCTTGCGCAACTGCATCGCACCTCATGTCGTTTTAACTATACCATAAGTGAAGAACAGAAGTAATGTAAGACAAGCAGTACAGAAGGATTAAAGTGTGGAAATGGAAAGAAAAGACAAAAAGCTGACCTTGGGGCCTTTGAGAACGCTAATATAGCATCGCGATCGATTGTATAGTTTATTCGCATTGCTGAGTCGATCTTAAAACTCACAATCGAGTGTTGATTGAGGATAGCCAAAGATTTTCGAACCTACAAAGAACGGCAACAGTTACACTTAATCAGAAATAGGAATTGATTCTAAAAAAAGAAAAGAATTACCGCATTAAATTTTACTTGTCCTTTGAGACGTAAAATTATCGCAGGAAGAGGACTTGACTCTCTTAAGAGAACTGAAGCGACAAGACTAACTGTTTTTCCGAAATACTCCTCAAGTAGCACTTCACATAGCTCAGACTCAAAGTGACCGGCCATGTTGGCAACAGGTCTTGTCTAGAGCCAAAATGTCAGAAGCCGAATCAGTCCTCCAGAAAACTGAAAGATTCTTGTAGAAGTAAAATATTCGGATCATTGGAGCCCATTGCGAGTTCCGCTGCACCAGATTAAGAACACAGCCTTTCGTCAGAGTAGATGGTCGGGCATGCCTTATTTCTATCTTTCCTGTCAACAAAAGTACATGGTGCTCAAACCTTCGAATAAAGTTGCATTCATGAAAGCAATAGTTCATAGCACCTTTATTACCAACACAAAATTTAATTCCAAAAAAACTCCAGTGGATTCGACGGATCACGGCGATGAGTACCAAGGCAAACAAGTGCACGTAAAAATGATGTATCACAGAGTACCTCTCATATGCAACCTACTTGCGGTGATCTATCTATCCGACTGTATATAAGAAAAACAAAACAATAGGCAACAGTAATAACTATTCAAATCAACGAAGTTGAGTGCAAGCAATGATCTTCGCAAAAACTCATCTGCACGGCGAGGTGGATTATTGTCTTCTCTTTATGGTTTTGTGCTAAAAAGAAAGGAAATGGGGAGGATCATATCTGCGCAAAGAAATTACCTTAGACTTCGCCTTCAACTTATGTTCTTTTCTTCTATCCAATCGGGGTTTCTTGCCTTTAGGTCCCAAAGTTCGATGAGTTTTCCTACAAGTGAAATCCGAATGGAACTTAAAAAGCAAAAAGGATGCGGAAGAGTAAGCACACCTTTTTTTGTTGTTGGAAAGAGCCTCTCCGGACTCGTCACGCATCATATAATTGCCGAAGTTGAAAAGGTCGTTAATGACATTACCGCGATTCATTAGCCTTTCTCGTTTCTTCTCGGCTTTACCCATACGTAAACGGACGAAATGGTCTTCCTCAAACCTGGAGAAAAGAATAAGCTAGCTTAAACTTGAATGAAGTGCTCCCGTTCACAATAATCATTTAATATTGCTGTTTTTACCGCTAAGACCACCTAGAACACCACTGAATCTGCATAGGTTTCGTTAGTAAGAGGAATATAACCTTCAACTCCCCTGTTGTTTCAATATGTAGTAGTTAGTAAGGTCAAGAGCTGGAAAAAGAACGAACAAAACCTTGATTGGTCAAATTAAATATGATTAACTGACACTTATAGGCAAGATGTCTACAGTGCTAGTCTAGCTGAGAGAGAGGGGGAGGGAAGGGAGCAGTGGGCAGGGCCTTAACCCAAACTAAAGTGTTAAAGATTAGTCAGTGAGGCTAAAACTACAAAAGATAGAACTAAACTATGATTTGGGTCTAAAGACCTGACCGTGGGACATGGTCCCTCCCACGTTTGTTGCAGTAATTCTTGACCGTCGGATACATAAATTTGCGCAGATTCACAGTCACCATTCAGTGTGTTGTGTTGACCGCGCGAGTTACGTTTTCGGTGGAGGAAACATCGACTCTCAGTCGATAAGACGAGAATCGATGGGTTAATGGACAACAAAAAGTGATAGTCGATGACAATGGAAAAGGATTTTGCAACAACTAATAATGCAGAACAACATCTACAAGAAAACGAAAAAACTATCTTTAAAAAGACACAAAGGAGAAAAGCTTCTAAAAACTTGTTGCCTTATGGATTATCTTTCCATCGATCGATGGAGAGCTGTCAGTGTTCTCACTCTTCGAGAACGCGAAGCGTTTCTCAGACACAATTGAGATTTATGAGGAATCCAGTTCCACAAAAAAAAACTGAACCACAAAAACTACTAGTGTCCGAGATGCAGAATTTTTCTACAACATCTTTTTCGAGCCCAAATAATCTGATATTTATGAAAATGAAGAATATTGCCATGAATAGACTATGGAACGAAGAAAACCAACCAGCAGAGAAAACGACAGTTTTAAACAGCAGCGATTATTGGCTTTAACAGTTTGATTTCAAAAATCCACTGTATACGCTTTTCACTTGCTGCCTAATGACACTCTGTCCAGCGGCAATTGTAGTATTGTAACAAACGAAATGTTGGCCGAAATCAAGTCCTTGAAATCACATTACTAGACAAGCATAAAAGTTGATCTGATTCCTTCTGCAGTTTCCTCACATACGGTTGACAGAGTGAAACTGTGAAGTGAAATCAGGAAAATATATATTTACTAGTAGAGCTGACATAAAAATGGTGATAGAAATAGAACCTCTCGCGTTCCTTATCGGCTTCATACTTCCGTAGACTCTTTTCCTGAAAACAATTGAAATGCAGATTTCGAGAAATTAATTTCATTTTGAAAAAGCAAAATATGCCTACTCGATATTCTTCTGGAGCATCGCTGTACTGCTGTCGAAGCTCTTGAACAAGGCTGCTCTGGAGAGCCCGACGTTTCGCTCTTTCCAAATTTTTTGCTTGTTTCTCGTTCTCTTCTTCTGCGAAAAATACCACAATAAACAGCTCCACCATGGAAGCACAGAATAAGAAAGCGCACCTTCGTATCTCACTGCCATCATTTTTGGTGGGACATACTTCTTAGTTTTCAATTCCTCCTCCTCTTTGCCGTCCCCATCTTCTTCCGATTCAGAGTCATCTTCAAACTGAATGGGACATAGCTTATTTCACACATTTGAAAGTTTCAGAGCTGCTTCCTCGTTTCTTCTTTCAATGGAGTCCAACAGAGATGAAAAATGACCAGTGAATAGAAACATTCGTAGCACGTAGACACAACTACATAACAAATCTAGTAGCGAAATAAATGCATGGATTAGCATACAGACTTATGTAAGAAAGTTCGCACCTCCATTTGATCAGGGTGCGCCCGCAGCGGTGTCTTTATTTTGCCATCATGGATACCCTAAAAAAGCACTCCAGAGTCCACCTAAGGAATCTAATTGATTCCCTCAAAGAAAGTCACAGACCTGCGTTAGTTTATCAATCTGCGATCTCATTTTCTGCTCTATTGGCATTAACCTTTCCAAAATCTGCAATTTATGTTACGTAAACGAGGTTTTGAGTAAAATTTCAATTCGTGAACTTGATCGGTCATACGTTTACTATGTGAAGAAAAACAAGCTTACTGTTCTGTGTTTGGAAGCCCGAAATACAGCAGGATGCTCCCTTATGGATTTTCCACAACTCATTTGGCTCATGAGTAACGACAACTCTGCCAAGTAACTAATCATCTCACGATTTTTCACATCCAGCAAACTAATTCCCTGCAAATATATTGAATTATTGATAAAGAAATAAATAATGAATTATATTAAAGAGGACCAATAGTAGAGATGCTAAGTCATTACTACGGACAATTTGAAGACTTATTTGTTGACAGGAAATGAGCAACTTTTAAAATAAGGGTCTACAAAAGACCCGTATTTCAAAAGGTTGACAAACTAAGACGAATGAATTCAAAGAATAAGGGTGCAATGGTCTCTAACGAAAGAAAAACCAGAGCTAACTACGAACTACGAATCCATAAAAAGTGTAAAGACCCCACGTAGATCAAATGTTTTCGTGTCCTGGAACCCCGGCTTGCTTCTGTCTATGTTTTCTATTAATATCCTCACGAGATTTCCTGATGGAACATTTATTACCTTGATGCTTCGGCTTTTCAAGATCAAAGATAAACCGGTGCAAAAAGAAATATAGTACGGTCAAAACGACATTAAGCTCAGTGCGGCGGAGCGCAGCAATTAGAATCGAGGGAGGACCGTTACTAGCATCGTACTTCGCTGAAGTTCCCGATGGTGTCACCTCGGTTGCATGGTTTTTTTTTCCATCGTGCCGGTTCGAGCGCAACAATACCCTGCTTCATTTCGTTTTAACCCTAGTATGTAAGCCAGTCTAAACGACATGAGCTCAGTGTAGTTGCGTAAGCAGATACGCTTAAAGCGGCACGGTGAAGAAAGTGGAAAAGGTGAGATCATTGCGAAATGCAACGAAGTATGCCGCTAGCAAGGATCCTCCCTCAATCTTAATCGCTACGCTTCACAAAGCCGCTTGCGCAACTGTAGCGTTTCATGTCGTTTTGACCCTACTGTAGGCAAGCGGCTGCGCTCAAAGCGGTGTGGTGGACTTTCTTTTTAATACGACTATAACAATAACACACACAATTACATATGTGATTTCTGTTATCGCTACCTTGAACGAATGTCAAAACACTGACGAAGAATAGTGTGGCACTAGGGAATAAACGTGAAATTGTTCTCGTCAAGAACTATTTGTGCCTCAGAAGACGGCGAAAAAGCCGAAGCGTCAGGTCAATAAAAGGTCCTCCTGATCACCTAGGCACTCATGCTTGCGATAGACAGAGCCGTTTCTCCAATCCCCTCACTTTTGAACGCTTTGCGCAAGAATCCTCATCACTTGAACAACATCCCATGAGCCAAACATCCATCCTTGAGGAGGGTCCGGCTCATCCCTAGCGCACCTATTGGCACTCTAACAGAAAGTATGTGATTCTAAAGTGTAAAAGATACAAAATCTTTACATGTAAAATGCGTGAAGATTTCAAGAGTTCGGAACACGAAATCTGCAGCACTAAAGGACCATTCCGTCATTGAACTCCCGAACTACCACAGATGACTGGTAAGAAGAAGTAGGGACGTAGCAAGTCCGAAAGCCCAAGTTGCGCTGATTCCCCCACGTTGCACCGCCTGCAGTTTTGAACTACTTCGAACTCTTCCCAACTTTTTCATTACTGATGCAGCAGAGTAAGCACAAAATATTCTGAAATAAAGGAACCACCTCCAATTCTTTCCCAATGCTCTTAAGAGATGTGAGGAACTTCTCAACGTTTTCAACTGCTTCGCTGGATGCATTTGCACAATCGCGAACAACTCTCGCGAATTTGGCTGCATTACCATCGGTAGCCATGCACCCTGTAAATGTTTCAAATTTGCGAGATACTTGAAATTACTGTTAAGATATTAGGTGAAGCTTACAGAGAGAACAGAAATTACAAGCATTAAACTTTACTGTACTTATTTATCTGTAAATACTATATAAAATCATTATTAACAATACACAAGGAAATGTACAATAAAATCACAGAGTAAGTGGAATAATACCCGTATATGTGGATGAACAAAGTTAACACTTCAAGGACCATTAACGATAGAATACGGTCCTTAGGTGGATTGCATGAATTTAGGCGTATTGGACAGAACATAATCACATACAATATCCTATCTATGTGCTATTATATGAAAAAAGGAGGAAAGACTACCATGAACAAAAAAAACGAACTAATGCAAAAAACCGCCATTGAGTACAATACGACCCAGAGGTAATAGGTCAGAGATCAAAAATAACGCACTGGTGCTAATCCGACAAAAAATTTCAAAAAATGTGCGTTTATGACGTTCTTTCGAAAAAAAAAACATTCTAGGAAAGAGACTATTGCCATTTTCATTGAGGGTTTGACGTCGAAGGTGCGTCACCAGATTTTCTGTTGCCATTCGCGTAGGCGACAAACATTTCTTTCAAAAAAGACAATTCTTTTTGCAAGGATTCAACCTGTAAATCGAAAAGCTGGGAAACTATGCCAAAGGGGTCAACAAGAAGAAGAACCTGTCGCTCGAGTTTTTCATTCTCCTCTCGTAGTTCTTCAACCTTTCTTGCAGTCTCTGACTCTTCTTGTCTCTTTTTTTCACGAGTCCTGAATATCTCCAAAGTATATGATGAATTAACCACAAATACAGCAAAGAAAAAGAAAAGAAGAAACAGAATGTAAGATATCATTTCATACTCTACATACCTATTTACAGCTTCGTTGTTCCGCCGCCTTTTCTCTACATACGCTTCATCTCTCTCCATACAAGAACTTTGCGTGATATTTCTCTTACGACCGGTCATTGCAAAGACAGCCAATAGCACCTAAAAGCTCAGCAGGTTAGGGACTGAAAAGGACAAATCAGATACCAAAAAGTAAAAAGTTTGGAAGATATGTGGTCGAGTCGGAAATTCTGAGATTTGGTTACAGACCACTAACTAAATATCAGACAAGCAGAATGATGAATTGGCGCGGTTCCTGTTGTAGATGCCCAAGCAATTCGGCAATAGCAACCGCAGTTCAGCTTGATTTCGCAAATGCAGCATATGTCTTAACTTTGGAGATCGACCACAGTGCGTTCTACTGATGAGTACTGCTTGAATATTCCCAACTAGCAAGACAAAGACAAAAACCAGGAGAAAACCAACTTGAAGTAAAATACATTCTAAGATACAGAAATACAGAAAGTAAAGATCAAAAGGGATGGATCGTTTCTCCATCCCAGACTATGGATTTCAAAGGATTGGGGCGGCATTGTTAGCGACGCAGCTAACTGACAGTGATAAAAAATCTCGGTTCTAGCTCGGTTGTGAGTCTATCACCAATAATAATGACAATAGTAACAACAATAGCAATTCTCTCGGCTCAGCCGTAAAAATACCACCAATGCACTAGTACTACGGAAGCGTCACGGCTGCTTGCGTTGGAGCGTGAAATTTCGTGAGATCTGGTTCTGATTTGATACAAAGCTATGGGTGGCGCTGCTTTTAGAGTTTTGGAGGTCCAGTGGCCAGGAACAGCAAGATAATGAGCGATTTCTGTTGAATTTTTCCAAATATAAATAGAGATTAAGAGGGAAGAATTTGAAATTGAGCGATTAGCATGTGTTATCCGAGTGTCTAGTACGGTAGCTATAGACTAGGCATATCACATTTTTATGGTTAAAGGCATCACTCCACGGATCTGAGCTGGTACGGATTTCAGGTGGAGTATTCGTATTTGGGATGGGAGACTATGGAGAGGGGGGTGATTCCGTCCATTTCTTCCTAATTGCCGTAAAAAACGGGCCCGAAGATACGGCTTCAGGCGTACTGGCGCACTTTTTTCCACAGGGAGTTCGACTGGAGCGCGCCAGCCTCGTGCGGCGCCGCATCTTCCGGGCCGTTTTTTACGGCAATTAGGAAGAAATGGACGGAATCACCACCCTCTCCATAGTCTCCCATTCCGTATACGAATACTCCACCTGAAATCTGCACCACCTCAGATTCGTGGGGTGATTCCTTTAAGTCGACTGAGCATCATTAGGATTTGAATTTCATAAAAAGTTAGTGCAAACGCTTCCCTCGTTCCGGACCCCGTCTTTTGATTACAATTTCTCTTGGTACATTAGTATCTGATATAACAAATCCACAATATACGTTACTAAAAGCTCCAGAAGAGAATAAATGTAAGTGTCATAGTTTTAGGGACACCTCGCGATCGTCCTCTATTCGTAACGCCAGGACGTCGGCGGAGTTGGTGTATCCCATACGAGAGGAGGGGGGCAACCAAACAGTTTGAGCGGTGGTATGAAAAAGAAAGAGCGATTTCTTTCATCCTGCGATGGGAGATAGAAGAGAAACGTTTTCTCTGTTTTTGATTGCACGCAGCAAGCAATACCAAATAAGCTTCTGTGCTAAATTTCTGATCTGCTAAACCTTCCATTTTTAATGATTCATCCTACATCTACGAGTCCTCCCATTAATGGTTCAACACTAAAGGATAACGGTAGTGTTTTTGGAGTCAATCCACTTATTATGATTACTATGAATGTGTTTATTATGATTTATGATGCGTCGACGCATTCACTTCACCTCCGAATCGTTAGAGATTTACGAACGCGGAACTAGCCTATACAATGATTTGAGGGCCGATCTATCAATCCAGAGTTTTTATCCTCCCATAAAAGTCTGATTTGTGAATGCGCTTCGCTCTCTTCCTTTCTTTTTTTTTCTCTCTCTCTTCCCCTCTTCTGTTTGATAAGGACTTCTTTTTTGCTACTTGTCCAAGTCATAGAGGCATTGCACTCATCCAGGTCCGACTATAAAACATGAGTGGGGCAGAAATCTGCTTAAACAGGTCTCTGGTGAACTTCAAAGTTATTTCAGTAAATCTAAGAGAGAAGCTAACAAAGATGATTTGAACAAGAAACCGTTGAAAATAGGAGCAAGCTCTCAGATATCGCTGAAGAAGTGAACGAAATTATGCCGTGCCAGCACCAATCGCAGAACCAACGCAAGTCAACTCAACAGAACTGCATGCCTAGTTGAAACAATTCCTCTCTTGTTTCCAATTCTTCACTCAAGAAAAGCGAACAGGTTCCTTTCTGGTCTCCTTTGGTATAAGATCGTTTACTTAAAATATTCAGATGTTCGTTTCACGCTCAGCAAAAATTGTGCTTCTTCTTTCCTTGCTAACAGGAAACATCTAAGCATGCTGGAAATGCAAGGCGAGATTTCCCCTGTATTTAGAGCGCATCCTCGCCTCTTTCAAAAAAGAGTGGTGTCCATGAAGGGCTCTCCATAGAGAAAACAACAGTGTTCATCTGTTTTGTTTACTCGCGGCGCTGAATTTTTAAAGAACGAATTTTTTTAAAGTACGACTACAAGGAATTTCGTAAATGTTTTGTATATAAGTAGCGGTTCCATCAGGATGAAATTAATGGACAAGAGTCCGGCAGTGTGGATGGTGTAAATAAGATTTGTTTAAATCCTTGGTCCTGAAAAGTTGGAGAAAACCGCGGCTTGGAAGTCAAAAACTTCATTAGTTTTGAGTTTGAGGTTTCGACAGCTCTGGAAGTGCGATTCACTCAATTCAGTTTTTCTCGTTACGAGTTTTTAACCAGCGCCGATTCTTTCCGTAGACGGAGTTCAAGGCGCACTGTCGCTGTGAAACGAAGACAGCGAAGACCCACTTGCTGAAGTGAGAGTGGCATAATTTTTCTCTAAAAGTTTATTTTCTTGAAGGGCTGGGGAATTGGTCCTCTTTTACTAGGTTGAGAGAAACCTTTTGAGAGTAGAATATGAACAGGTCAGAACTTCAAACATTAGTATTACTACATGTAGTTTAGTCTGGTCAAAACGACCTGATGTTTGATGCAGGAGACAAGTGTCGAGGCCGGACTGTCACTGCGCCATTCATTGGAAGATGGCTTCAAGCTGTTTTTTTTCAAAATTAGTACTGTGGTTAAAGTTAGGAGAAAGCACGCGTTTTATATCACTTTTGCAGAGAAGCTGTGAGAATATCCTACAGTCAGTTCAAAACGACGTGCTTAGTGCGTAGCAGCTCGAAGCGACGCGAAGGAGCTGGCGGTTCGATGGTATCGCAGCCACGAGTGACGCAGTTATGGTCTCCGCACGATCCTTGTCGCTGCATTGCACACCAACTAAATTACCTCATTATGTCCGCGGCCGATTTACGGAAGCCGGGCTAATCGCTGAGCATAGATTATTTCTTACAAGTTCATCTTCGCGGATCGCCACTGACGCTCGCCAGCATCGTTTTTGTTTGTCGCGACAATTCTATCTGTCACTGCCATTCCGATGTTACCACTCAGTTCACTCTTCAAATTTCAACTTCAACTTCTCGTCGTTAAGAATATATGCCATTCATCAGTGGTAAAAGCGAAGATATTTGAAATGAGGTGGTTTTCGAACTCCCTAATTCCCCGTGTTAAGGACCGGCCTCACACAACGAGTGGCATTGCGCACGAAAAAAATTGTGTTCACTTTGTAAGTTCAAACGTGAGAACAACTCTATAATCAAAAAAAGGCAACAAAATCCGCGAAAAAATCTCTCGTATCAAAAACCTCACGCTTCTTGCCGAGACCAGGATGTCTTATACACCTAAAAGCACTATGCGGGGGAATTAAGGTATTTTGCTCTATGTGTTAATTATAAACGACTGGTTCATACAACACCGCTACTAACTTGTGTCCCAAAATCCGTCGCAAACCGTCGGAATTCTTGGAAGTGGTCAAAATTAAATTTTGAAAGTACCATTCGAAAGTAAATGAGCTGCTGATTTCAAATATACTTCGAGAATTTACTTTTGACAAATGCGTGGCCTGAAAACGGTCAAAGTTTCCTGAAGCCCCGTTTATTACTTTCACACCTCCGCAATCCTGCCATTGGCGTATCCCGCAGATACATCTCCATGAAAGGAAGGGGGTGTTCATAGGATTTCCGCTTATTTCTCGAAATTGGACGAAATGTTTATTACATCCGTAATCAGGAGGTTATTTACAGCATTTTGGTACCCCATATCATATGTTGGTTCGAAATTTCCATTCTCTTCAGAAATTCACGAAAGTGTTCCATCGAAGATTAATAAAAAGCCATACTTTCCAAGCTGTGAAAAATCTCCTCGAAAAGTTTTCAGCAAACAACTTGTACTTGACAATAGTTCATATTGTAAGCTTCTAGCTTTGAAAATGTCTAGTTTTTCCACTGTCAAACTTACAACATTACTCTATTTCGTTATTTGGTCCAATTTTTGAGCAGCTGTCAACAGCTTAGAATTAACGCTTAAGTCTCGCGATTCAGTACTTGCTTAGAACTCTCCTTCCTTTACGAAAAGTGAATTAGGCGCTAACATTGGATGAGAGCTAGTCATGGTTTTCGAGTGACCAAATTGGGGAAATTTTCGTATTTTCGTATTTGAGGCGCTGAAAAAATTCATAGAGGCTGCAAAAATTTCTGTTTTCACAAAACAGAAATTTTTGCAGCCTCTATGAATTTTTTCAGCGCCTCAAATACCCAGTTCTTCTCACAAAAAGACGCTCTTTCGAATGATGTTGAAATCAATTTTATTTTGAAACTTCAAAATTTCAACACTGACTCCGCCCTCTTATAGAGCAGGCGATATTCTATAGCTGGAATGGTTATCGCGGCCCAGGCACGGTCTACCAGGCATCTCACACCTTCGATTGGTGACTCCTCTGGCGATTCGGCATCACAGAGAAACAATAATGTTTGAACATAAATTAACGGTCTATAAGACTCCTGCTGTATACTTTTGCAGAGTAATGGAGATGCACCACTGTGAAATTGCACTTTTTTGCATCAACAGTATGAACTTCCGAATTCTTCTGTGTTTTACTGCATGCCCTTGGACCGACACCTTTTCCCATGTCTTTCTCAAGTGACCTTGTCGTTTAAGGCAATCTTTTTCCGCGGCGCTAACAGTTGCTTATACCGCTTCTCCTCTGATCTTCCGATCCCTTATCTTTCGAATCAATACAATATCTAATCTTTATACGTCTTACATGTGCTTTTCGTAGTTATTTGCAAACAACGCTTTGTCAACAACGAAATTCATTACGACATAGCTATATGTACAGACGATACAGGTCGACAAAGACTTCATCCTTACGTTGCAGTGTCCGCTTTCATTTCCAGGCACTTTTCGGTCATCTCGTTTTCAGGATCACCTGGAGTAGAAGACGAATAATCTATCATTGTTCACTTCAATTTCATTGATAGGAGTTGTAGAGAATTTATTGGATTAGGCGGGTTAGGAAGGGGGATAATGGAGAAGAAAAACCGCTCTTGCTCCAAAATCTAATCCGATGGAATGATGAATGATACAGAGTTTAGTGTGCAAAAAACATTAAAGGCACCACATCACGAAATTGACGTCGGACGGAAACGCAAGGAAAAGAGTAGAGTTCGGGTTTTAGACTATGCAGAGGAGCGTGGCTCCGCTTATCTTCCCTTAATCGTCGTAAATTTCGGTGTGGAAGACGGCGTTCTTCCCTACGAACTCTATTGCAACATGCCACCTTTGTGCACGCCACTCGCGTCCAGGAGCGTTTGGTTGAAGATCGATGAGGTCTCCTCACCACCCTACCCAAGTAAAGCAGATGAGTGAGCTGCTGAGGAGACCGGAGGTTTTTCTTCCTCCATCACGTACAAGACAAACGCTTACCGTTTGAGAGAAGTTTCACAAGAAATCTTAATGCTGTTTGGATAAGCAGCTAACTCTCTCCTCCTCTTGTAATCCAAATTTTGTCTCACAGAGCATGTTGGGTACTTCTTTCAAAAATGACCAAAACTCCGAATTCTTTATTTGATTTGTTAGAAAATGCAAAAGAAAAAGTGCGAAAAGTGGAAATTTCGGAAGAACGGTGGCAGACGATAACGACGAACAAATACGCAAAACTCGTATCAACGAGTGCATTTTGAGTCGGATTGAAAACTGCAGGTGCAAGCAGGGGAAATGCAGAAAACTATGTTGTTTACAGTGCCGTGATGGATGTAGTTTATTCTTGCAGAGGAGAGCGGTTCCCTCCTACCATCGGAATAATCTTTTTCTTATTTCTACTAATATGGTAAATGCGTAGAGAACTAAAGAGCACTGACCATTGATTACACGTAAAATTCGTTTCCTCCTTTTGGCATTTCTTGATTCGCAACAACTTTTGAGACCTCATATGTGGAGGAGTTTCTTCGACACACTATGTAAAAACACAACACCATGATCGTCGCAGCGCACACCACCGCTCCGATACAAACGAGCAATGGCCATTTCACCATGGCTGAGTGGATGCGCGGAAGTGTTCGCCGATCCTCAAATCCAGGACAACGCGATCTGCAAGACAGAAACACGAAGATTCGGTTGAACTCGAAGTTGTGAAACGGAATAACGATGCAATAACATTTCATAGTCTTTAAATACAATTATTCCAGATTTCCTTGTTCATTCTTTCTTTTTAAAGGCAGGATATCACTAAATTTTCAATTTACAGATCTCTCGTGGACGGTATAGACGGCTTTCTCAGCAACATATTATTCGTTGGTTTTACTTGAATAGGCTGCTGAGGAGACCTCACTGATTGCCGACCGCTCGCTGGTGAATACGAAGCGTGTACAAAAGCGGTGCGTTCCAATGCATCTCGAAGGAACTAAGGCTGTTTCCCACGCTGTTGTTCAGGACGATTAGGGGTAGTTGAGCGTATTGCCACGCTCATCCTAGTAGCGTATAGTCGGGTCAAAACGACATGAAGCACGGACAATTGCGAGAGCGGCTGCGCTCGAAGCGGTGCGCTGGAGACAGCGGTTGAAATCGAGGTGGGACCTCGATTTTAACGCAGAAATGGGTGGCAGTAGCGGGGATCCTTACACGATCCCAGCCGCTGCGCTCCACCCCGCCGCTTCGAGCGCAGCTGCTTTCGCAGTTGTCCGTGCTTCATTTCGTTTTGACCCAACTATAAACCCCAGACTCTGCATTGCCCAAGAGATCCAAAAATCAAAAACTTTATGATACGGTACCTAAAAGCTGAAATCAAGAAAAAAGACTGAATAACTGGAACTCATAGAAGAAAGAGGAAAACGGACGAAGAGGCAAGGCAGAATGAAGCCAAACGTTTGCAAAACACATACAAAGAAGAGGAACTACAAAGTCCTCAAACAGGTTGAGTTTTTTCACGCATCTATGAGAAAAACGATCCGAATCTTCCATTGAAAAATGACTGACGAATTAAAAGAATATCCCTAAATAACTGAGCCCAAGAAAATTCAGTGACGAAACTCTTGATATCCTCTGAGAAAGATCCGAATAGTTTGAATGCTGATCTATTCATTCTTCAGAAACTGATACGCATAGTTACTGAGATATGAAAGAACACAATGAAACACAAACCGCAAGGGAAAAGGTTTCAAGACACCTAGAACGATTACATTACTTTTCCCTTTTCCCCGGTAGTGTCAAAGTTTGATGGGATCAGTGATTCCTCCAACACATGTACATAGAACTGTATCCGACTGCTGACACAACATAGAACAAGTGGTAGAAGGACTATTGCAGTTATTCACAAGACTTCGAAATTTTACAGAACTCACAAAAAAGTGCCAGTCGTACGATTAGAGAGACGATCCTTTCAACCCTACAGACAGTTTCCATCTTGGTAATTCTGGCTTTCAACGCCAGCATTGCCTTGCGATCCCGTACCCAGAGATTTGAGAACATTTCAACTATATTCCGCATTATATGCTGGTCACATATGTCAGGTCAGCGTATAAAAAAAGTTTCCTCGTTTTTACGTATTGACAGACAAGTAGGTTTTGTGAAATCGAACATACATAAGCAGGTGTGAGGAAGGCCGTGTATAAAATAACTACGATATACACTTGCTTATCTCCAAGAGTATGAAGAAATGCGAACTTTCTCTTAGCAAAAAAAAAAGAAGAAAAAACGCTTACAACGTAGAAATCAACCTATAAGATGCAATGGCTCTGTTTGCAGTATGATGATACAGTGGACTATGAATGGATGGATCTGCAGAAGTGCTGTTTTATGGCGTCATCCCATAATTGATGCGCTTTTTTACTTGTATGCATTAAAATCTGAGAAGAACGAATAGAAGTCCTATTCAATTTCTTCTAGACGCAAGAAGGAAATTAACTTCATCCTCAGTATTACAGGAACTTTTGAAGAACAAAGTTTGATTCAAAGAATTATTTTACCAATTAAAGATGAAAGGATACAAGAAGAATTTCCAGCGCGCTTTGGTTTATTTGTTCGACGAAGATAGCAGCGATGATGCATATTGAGATCGGACAATAAACATAAGCCAATGTCAACAATGGCTCGAAAAATCCAGATCCGAAGACTACAGCCTAGAAGTCGGCACGGCACGGGAAGAGTGTTTGTCATCTCGGACAAGTAAACTTCGGAAGAAGCCTTTGAAAGCCTCCCAGGAAGATGAAGGGGAAATGTATTGTGAAAAATGGAGGAGAGTATATTTTAGATTAGAAGAAAATCATATAATAATTACACCATGTTCTTCACCTTAATGTTGGTTTCAATGCAGCATCAATTTCTCTGTAGTCATGAATAAGGTGAACGCACCAAGAGGACGGCGTATACAGATTCAAATATGTACTCACAAAAACCGAACGGAATTCGCTCCAAGTGCGTTTTGGCGCATTTTCTGAAGGTAGTCCTGTCTTATTTTCGCAACGGCCGTTGCCAAAGCGTTAATGGTTCTAGCAGTTCGATAAATTTATCACTGGAAGTCACTAGGAGCTTGAAATTCATCATTTAAAAAAAGTTGCGCTGTTCTGCGTACTGACAACTGAAGATTTAAACAGTCAAGCGTTTAGCCCACAGAAAACTGAGTAAGACGCAAAATCTGTGCATCTGTGTGTTGTTATTCACAGCTTACGATTAGGATATACTCCGACTTCGTAATCAAGACGCCTCGTAATCAACGGGGACCGGTATAGAGGGTCCCGGCGGATTCTTCGCGAATGCCCCGGACGTGTCCAGTGGATATGTCTGAGGACACGATGAGGTCACGTTCCAGTCCTTCATGGAGACGCAGACAACCGTCTTAGATGTTCTTCTGCCCATAGAGACGCAAAGAACTAAGCAGTTATAAGGAAATATGTAGAGAAGAGTGTTAAAGAACAATATACTTAAAAGTGCATGCCATTTTGTGTGGTGTTCTGATAAGAGAAAGTGAGTGAGTTCTGCCTAGATATTTCCTTCAGGAAGTCTAGAAATCCTATCAAGTGAACTATTTTTTCCAAGAGGTCAGAGACGCAGAAGGTCCCTCTGTCCGGAAATAGATTAGGCTATAAAAAAGTTTGGAACCTACAGGATAACGATAATCATCATCCCTGTTACTTTTGAAAGTAGTGAAAAAGAAAGGAGTATTCCGCTTTAGCGAAAATTTTCATATGCATAGTTTGAAGCTATTAGATACATCCTTCTCTCATATTTCACGTGAGGATTGCTCCTGATTCTGGTGCAGTTTCAAGTTCATCTCACATAGCAAAATTCCAGTGGATGTGTCTGATTCTCCAAGACAATTCAGTAGTTCGTGAATTATATCCTAGCCGGTGATGCAGCGTATGACTAGCGGTGACCGGAGTCAGCTATTTAGGTGGCAAGAAAGGTGGATCTCTTTAGGACATGCACCATCGCCATCCGCCCGGATCCTCTTTACACGCACCCTAAACATGCTTTTTTTGCAAAATGTCAGTGATAGCCTTGCGACTGGCCACTCCTTCATTACACATGGTATGAAAGAACAGTTGGTGTTGTTGTGTTGGTTTTTTCAATAAACTTCAATCTAAGTATAACTTGAGCTCTTTTCTTTTCTGGAGCTATTCAAGCAATTCGAATGTGCCCGCATGCACCCCGTGGCGCTCATAAAAGATGAGCCATTGCATTACGAAGTCTTGAAAGAATAGGAAAGTCAAGAAGTACAGTAATATGTCCGAAATTTTATGCAAAACGCATGCCACGATTCCTGTCCTACACCCGGAGAGGATATGTGAGTGCTTTCGATTTATGAAATTGAAAACATTTGAAAAAGGGAGCTGAATAGGCCTAAACAGGTAAACTTGCATGAAGAATGCGGTTTTCCCAGCAATGCGGTTTGACTGTTGCTATCTGCTCAACGGTTGCTAACAAAAGGTGAGTGAGCTTGACTTTTTCGGAGACTTGTAGTTTCTTTCTTTTTTTTCTCGGAAATATAATTTAGAAGTCAAAAATCAATATTTTAAGTAGTCGCAACATTGGATTATGTTTTCTCATGTAACAAAAAACTAAATACTGCTCGCACTCTGCTAGCGTGCAAGAATTTCCTCCTTTTTTAAATTGAGTTAAACATTTGTTAGTGAAGTATAGGAAGCTCGTTAACATAACATCATTCACTTTTCTCCTTTTAATGACTTTTCCAACGACCTTCACAAGTGCTTGCAGTGGAAGTGGCCTGAACTGAACGACTAAGTTTGCTTATGAAAGAATAACACGAACGACTACTATACTGCTTTGTCATTTTTGTCATAATGGATACCATCAACAATTACGTCGTTTTTTTCCCGAAGCTAGAACGCTAGATCACCTGGATACACAAGGTATTGTTGCCATGTAAGCCTGCCCACTCCTGTACGAGCTATCTTACAAAACTGTACATACATGCTGTATTACAGTATGCAGTAAAGTGAACTGATTTGCAAGTGCATACTGCATTCTTCACATAGTTCACAATTCCATCATTGGTACTCGCTCGAAGAACTTGTAACGAGTGCATGTAAGTTGGCAAAACTAGCAAATTTGCATGTATTCACTGGGAAAATCTTATTTTGACAGCAAATGCACCAATATCTCTCATTAGACAAAATGAGAAAGCCAGAGCGGATGAAGTAAGCAAGTGAACAGGTGAATTTACAACACAATTTATCCCACCGGACTAAATCCGGATTCAGTGATGAGTACGAAAAACAACGTCACCACATGGTATCGAACAAAACCATCTCGATAATGATGTCACTTATGAGCGAGGTGGCGAAGTGCGTGAGAATAAGGGAATAGGCTTCACATTCGGCACGCAGAGTTATCGTAGAGAAAATAGAACGTAGATGCGACGGCAACTAAGAGAATCGAAAAAAGTGGACAGCGGATTGTTCAACGTCTAAAATAGCTTCCCGCGGAGAATCTGCAAAGTCGCCGATGTCAGAGTTCTTCCTGTGTGGCTCGCTTCACACAAAACCTTACGAAATGCGCTCGGCGTTTTTGAACACTTCTTATTCAGGCAAAGGTTGGTCCAATTTGCGGAGGAGTGTGGCGGTCACAGCGGAATCCATGGGCTTACCCGCAATAGGGCATTTCCTGAGAAACTAAAGAGGCGAAAATCCATAGTCCTTCGGAATTACGAATAGTTCGTAAGATTAAAGTTATTACGACTGCAGGCAAGAAGAAGGAATGAGTGGAAATTGGAGAAAACAGGCGGAAATTGTACGATTTAGAAACGCAATAGCTGGGAGTAGTAAATGGAGCATCAAAACGGCGAGCCGCCCACTTCTTGTCGATATACACGCCATTTCGAAGAGTTATAGGAGTACCAGGCCCAGCTGTCCTTTTGACGTTTACATGGAGATCTGTCAGATCTGAGAAAAACAGGTATTGTCATCCAACAGAATCCGAACCGAACCCGGTCGTAGGGAACAAACAGCGCTACCATGAAGAACAGAACGACGTCGACTGTGAGGCAGCGAAAGGGCCTCCACTTGAAAAAAGCCTTATAACACGTTGTGTTTGTACGAAATACACCAAGAACCTCCCTCCACTTCTTGTTGTCGCCTCAAAATGCACCGCCATGTGCACGTTAACATACATAAATAACGTTCAATGCATCCACATGCAAAAACGTTGTGGTACGTTTAATACTAATTCGATGCCGATGAGTCAGACAACGCCGACATGCACACGGACGAGTCAATTAGCTGCCCAGCGACGAACGCAGAACGCTGCCAGGAAAGCGGAGGAAGTTATTCGTTGTTTTTGACAACCATAGAGATCTTTCTGAAATAATTTCTCAGTTCACCAATAGATAGGGTACAGAGAGCGGAAGGAAGTCTCGAACAGGTTATCCTAAATCGCCTGCATTGTTTTCAGCAACAGTCAATGCCTCAAATGAGAGAAAAAAAACCTATTATGAGGCCGTAAATGAGCAGAGAAACGAGCAATAATTACCAGAAGTTTCATGTCGAATCGAATAATCATTCGGGTTTTTTTTTCGCAATTTACATCAGGACTCGATGCTTAGAATACGAAACCACTGCGCAAGCAGCTGAAGCAAATAATCATTGGAGGTCGCGTTCGGCAGGAGAAGGAATTGTTTCAGCGGAGTTTTCGATCAAAATAGATGAATGTACATAGATAATGGAATATGAAGCGCAAACACTTCTTCCTGGCTGGAAAAGAAAAATAAAACAGTATGGAGAGGTCGGTTCTGCTTGATGGAACATAGTGTAGTTGTTTTTATGTGACTGTCGCTGTATTGCACCCTCTGTATTCGTTGAATAAGTCTGTTTGGAACATTGTAAGAATTAGAAAAAATATGGTGGTGAGAAATATGGTGAGCATATGTCCACGAAGTCTTCCGCTTTGCCATTGATTTAGAAAAAAAGTTATTAGGGAAAAATTGCATGAATCGCAGGTTCGTCATCGTATTAGTGGAGTTCACAGCGAGCATGACGACAGAGAAGTTCGCGTAAGAACTCAGAGGATCTTTTTATACTTTTTGATGTATAGGAGACTTTCTCTAACGAATGGAAAAATATCTTCCTCAAAATCAAAAAGTTGTAACAAATTAGTCAAAGAGAGTGGATGGAGAACAAAGTTTGACTTGCACCGCACGATCAAGGGCTCAGGTAATGTTTACGGCGAATCTAAGCCATTCGGGAGTGAGAGACAAGTTCGAAATGCGCACATTCTGAGCCCTTGAGCATGTTCCTAATGTGTTCTGAGTTCACCAAGGTTGCGCGAAAGGAGGCAGGTCTAGTACCATCAATGAGAATCTGAAGAGTTGCAATAACAGTAAGCTGACATTCTATTTCTCCACATGATTTTCATTAAAATTCCATAGCAGCAAATCTTCCACAGTCTCTTCTTCTAAACAGAGATTTATTAAGGACCCCAAAAAAACTTTGACGATAAATTAAAGATCGAAGTGAAGAAACTAAGCTATCACTGGCAAAAGTTTCGCATTAGAAAGAGTCGAATTGATATCCACTTTGGGGATGGCCTCGGATCAATAGCGCCGCAAAGAGTTATGATTTCAGAGCGAAAACATCCGGAGGATCGCATCAATGCCTAAATAAACGTGCGTCAGCACATAGTTGTTATGCCGCCGGCCGGAATAGCCTCCAGGGAATAATAGCGCGCGTGAACATAGTAGGGGAGCGATGACGAGACGAACGGGCACACAACCTCAGAAATTATCTGCATAAAAAACGAATGCGGCTCGCTACAAGGTTATCTGATTCTGGAACTCACTCGAGATCCGAGAACCGAGAGCCGAGCGAACGCCGGTACGTTACGAGCGTAACAAACCGAATCGCAGGAAATATTTTCGGAATGTGCAGAAGTTATAACTCGAAAACTGTGCCATGAAATATGTGAGAGCGGAAAGGGGAGGCAAGTTGGGACTTTCTCACCTTTAAGACGTCTGAATTCTTATTATGCAGGATCAAAATTCCATAGCAAAGTCACACCCTAATCAAATCCACTCTTGCACTCTTTTCTTGGAAAAGTAGGTTTCAGAAGCAAAAAAAAACACACATGAGAAAGCAAAAAACTGTGAATTTTCCTATACTCACTTGTTCTGCATAAAGACCCTGTGGATGAAACGAGAATTCATTCAATTCTTTTAAGCAATTTAAAAAAAAGAAAAGATTCATCAGTTCCACAGCTCGCTTTCGTACACATAATTTGATAGCATCCTACTAACTAACATCGATTTCTAAATTCGCTGAGCCTGGATTTTATCTGTAAAATCTGGAACAAATAATTCTGCAAAGCAGTGAGATGAGAAAATAAACCAATGTTAGAGCAACTACACGGATCGCATAGTAACAGTTACCACTCCCTCTTTCCGAAAATTTTCGCAGTTCTCGAGAATACGTACGTAACGCACATTTATTTTGGTGTGAGCGAAAACTATGTATTATATATAAATCTTCATATACTACACACAACACATTAATACTTTGACTGAACTGTTCAGGGAGAAAAATTAGAGAAGCAAGGCCGCTTCTCATTTTTCCGTTGTTGTTTTTTTTTCATTAAACTTCGGTAAGAAAATTTTTTTGGCAATCACAGTTTTGGTTTGTTTTTTGTTCTGTTTTTTTTTGCAACCTTAAGGCACAAATTAACCGCTTGTGATGGGTGATGATCGCTTTAGGAACGATCCATAAGAAGACAAAAACAATGCAGAGCCTTCGGGGATTTTATTTCACAGAACTAAAACTGCTATTGTTAGCAGAGATTCACCTTTCAGAACTATTCGTAGTAGTATTGTGCTTATTGTGCTGATCCATCTGTTTGCTTGCGGATACTCTCAGTTTTTCAAGACTTGTCCCATAAAATAAAAAACTCCTACGGTAGCCAGCATTTTTAATATAGGCAAAACTGTATTATTGATTGGAATATTTTTGTTGTTGTTGAATAAAGGTGTGTGCTGAAGTGCGCCTAACGTTAGGCAATTCTTGGGATGCGCCAACGCGTCCACTCCAATTCAGAATCGTTCGAAGTTTACGATGCCTAGCCTGCACAATGACTTCAACGCATCCTCCCAGTCTGTCACCAATTTATCGACTCTGGAGGGATGAAAAACTTGGTTGGCACTAGTGCGGTTTCGAACCATTTTGTTGAAAAAAAAGAATAAAAATATCAAAAGAGCAGGTACGAAACTTATGAGGTAGTCTAATACAATGTAGCCAAGAATAGAATGTCGAATCGAAAGGTGTCATGAAAAGATCCCCCAGAATGTGGAAAAACTAGGAAAAATTCTCTTTTCACAGTGTGCTAATTTAAAATTATATCTATGTCCTATTGATACAAGTATTCAATTTAGAACGTATCAGATAAGTAGCTGGCTCCTATACGCGAGTGAATCATTTCTGGAGAAAAGGTTGGAAAAGTACGAAAGAAGGACTGCATAGAGGTAGTGAAATCAGAGACTTAGAAGTGGCTGCGCGGTGTTGAAAGACTACAGTCGTTGGATATCGCATCATCGATCGATGAATATTCCAACATTTTTGTCGATCCTTTTCTTTTATTGCATGGCAGCCGCTCATCCCTATCACTGATCACTGCAGTTCAAGTGGAGCTAGGGAGGGGGGGGAAGGGGCTTGTCGGAAGAGGAGAGGAATAAAGAGAGTAAGGAGAAAAAGACATGGGAACAGTCTATGTTGAATGGACACATATTAAGGGATGCAAAATGTTAAAGATAAATAGATATAATAGATATATATATTTTGGTCTAGGACTACTTCGGGGAAATACTAAGCAAGTGAAGGACATCCAGATTAGGACAAATGCGACGGGTCAAGAGTACGAAGGCAAGAAAAAGACTGTAAAATATTTCTCTGAACTATGCCTTGCGACATTGCTTCAAAAAGAGTTGTTTAAAAAAAATTCACCAAGAAAATGGGAAATATTGAGTACGAGAGAAGGAATCAAAATGAGTATCCGCTATCCACAGTCAGCCGTCAATTTTAGGACAAATAATCAAATACCGAAGTAAATGTAGTGCATTTTAAATAATATAATAGAAGTTGTGAAGGTAATAAAGTGGAAAAGAAAAAGCAAAATTTCCAAAAGCAAAAGGCTAAATAAAGATCTTGGTCTTCCTAAGAATTTAATTTGCTGTCATGACCATCAAATAAAAGCATTGCACATTTATGCATTAATATTTTCTCATCCGACAGTGGCGAAATCCTTATTATCAGTTAAAAAAGCATTTTCAGTTTTGCTGTTACTGAGTGAAAAAAAGACATCTACAGACGGAATCGGTGATAAAACTAGTACAAAATAGCCTCCACGAGTTTTTGAGTGACGACGCTCATAGTCAATCTCATGCGATAAAGCTGCCGCAGTTTGAGGAGATAGATTTCTTCTTTTACGCAATAAATTCATTTCCTACAAGGTTTGGTAAGGAAGATTCCAAAATTTTCCTCAAATTTTCGAATTTTTTTCAACTAGCTTTTGAGACCAAAACACCTACAGAGACCAAAACATGTAGTTAAGGGTTTCCCTCAATGTTCTTTCAAAATACGGCATCAAATTTTTTAAACACGCTACCGTAGTCTCGAGAAAAGGTGCGAAATTTCAGATTTTCGGCTACGCGTCGAAGTCTGTATGACTTCGAAGAAAGTCCAGTAACTCAGCTCGTTGTTTACAAAAACCAATTTTCATTTTCGCTATCAGAACTTTCATTTTCTTCAAAATGGTTCCATTCTCTCTCGCTGGTTGAGAAAAACTGAGGAATTCGCAGAAATTCTCAACTTTTACCCAACTAGCTTTCAAAAAAAAACATAGGATCCCTGAAAAAGATATTAAAACTGTTTTATAGCGCAAGTCTCCTTTTGCAAAAAGCCTCTTCCGTTTCTTCCTCAATCCGTTGTTAATGTTTACTTAAACTCAACAAAATTCGATCTGTCTAGCAGTAATTTCCAATCAAGGCTTGGGCTAATCGCTAGAATGACATCTAAATAACACCTGTATGCAGTGAACAATGCTCTTAAAACAATTTCAGAAAAAAATACTAGTAAAGTGCCCTTATCAGTATTTTTTCGTAGTTTTGCAAAAATCAAAATTCCGTCTGGACCCTGCCGTCTCAGACGTCGTACGGTGTGTGCGACCGGTGAGAGGCATAAGAAAGGTGACCGAGAGGACCTTCGGAACTACCGATATGCTTGCTGAGCATGTTACCCAAAGTATTCACCAAGGTCATCCTCACGTGCATATCTAGGACGCTGGATGAAGCCCAGCCTCAAGAACAAGCTGGATTCGATCAGGGGTTCAGCTGCTTAGACCACATCCAGACCATGTCGAGAGTCATAGAGGTTTGCCGAGGGCACCGCCTGCTCCTTGTTCTAACCGTCGACTATGAGAAAGCCTTCGACAGCGTAGAAACGAATACAATACTGTCAGCGCTGGTCGATCAAGGTGTGGACGCTTCGTATGTGAGGAAATTAACCAATTGTTACGATCGACGCACCACGAAGATACAGCTTTTCCACCGCTCCCTCACCATACCCATTGGAAAGGGGATACGACAAGGCGATACTATATCGTCGAGCTGTTCACTGCTGCATTGCAATGGATAATGAAATCATTTTCCTGGGAGGAAAGGGGCATACGTGTTGATGGAAATTTTCTCTCGAACATTCGTTTCGCGGACGACATCGTTCTCTTTTCGAGCAGTACCAATGAAGCAGAAACGATGCTCAACGAATTGAACGAAGCAGGGAAGAGAATAGGACTACGAATAAACAGAAAGAAGACACAGTTCATGAAGAACGCCTACTGCGAGGACGGAGGAGTACAACTTGAAGGCTCCCAAATCGTGGAAACTCCGTCATACGTATACCTCGGACGTTCTATGAACATGGAAAACGACTTGAATGAAGAACTGAACAGAAGAATGAGAGCAGCATGAGCAGCATTCGCAGCCATCAGGAAAGCCAACGGACCAACTGACGGACCAAGATCTTCGTGCCCATCTGTTCGGCATTTCTTCCAGCGCTATGGAGACGTGGGCAGACACCGCTGCCACGTCTAGGAAGGTACTTACTACCCATAGAGCCCTTCAGAAGACTTCATACGACTTAAGAGGAATGTCCCGTCTTCGTGACCCAGCGGAATAAATATCGAAAGCAAAACATAGATGAGCTGGTCACATCATGAGAAGAAGATAGATGAACTAAAAGAACGCTAGAGTGGATCCCAAGAGATGCTAAACGCCCTTGAGGGAGACCGCCAACGAGATGAGGTGACGTGTCCGCTACACGGATGAACCAGCTGGGAGCTCAGCTGGATACGGCTCAAGGACCCCGTCAACGTCACTCATGAAACTTGAGAACATTTTGGATGACAATGGCGAGGGAACGAAACGAGTGGAAGAGATGCTGGGGTCCGCACGTCCAGTGAAGACGGGCCATCTAGGTATCCAAATAATTAAGTAAATCGGGGATCGAACTATCGACTGTCTGCAATCACTGTCAATGAGTTAAGTTGTGTGTAGGAAGTAGGACTTAGTGAGAAAATCCTTTTAGAACTGCTTCGGTATTAGTTGTTGCTTGTGCTCCGGTATAAGTTGTTTTTTCGACTTTGCAAAAATGAAGAAATTCTAGCGGGAATCAAACCCTTAAAAGTTCCTTTTCATTTTCGACGAGCAAATTGTGTGCAAATAGTAGGAAAATAGCTTCAAAATGTTTCCTCTGTCATTCTCAACTGTTTTCTTTTTTCATTTCGCAAAAATAACTACTCCAGCAGGAATTGTACTTGCGACCGTTTGATATCACTGTCAAGAAAAAAATTGTCGTCGAATACACATTGAGGGCTTCTTCACCTTTTCAACTTAAATGTGCACATATGTGCTGGCACACTTCTTATCCTTTCAGTGAGCTATCAGTGACGTTTATATTATATTACATATTTTTGTTTTACTTGCAGCACGTTACAGTAGAATCGCTAATTCTTCGACAGAAGACGAAAAAGTTATTTTGTTCTTTTCAAATGTAGTAATCAATGCGGTAACACAGCAGTGGCTCGATGTGTGTCCTAAGGTATCTGGTGGGTCGGCGTGCCTGGATGACAATAGCCTTCCATAGAGACTCAAGTAACTTGTGATAGAAATTTGAAAGAAACATAATTTTTTGAAATCGACACCATTCAATAGATCTCTTTCTCCTGAAAAAAACATATCCACTTGATGTTTGAAGAAACTTCCAATAAACCGCAAAAAATAAATTTTCTGTAAAAACACATGAAAAGTTCTATATCTTTGCAGATTCAAAATTGACCGAAGCTGAAACATATCAAAGAAGAAATTGGAAAAATTCATAAGACTAAAAGTGTTTTCTTCTGTGTTGCGCTGACAGATGGCTAGCCTAGTTTGTTAGCGATTTATGAACTGTCAAAAATCAAAGTGAAAAGATGCAAAAGACCGAAGTTGTAAATTTAGCTGCAAAAAACAGAAAATCCCGTTAAGCCGGAAAACCACGAGATAAGGTTCTCCTACAACAAATAGTTTTCTTGCATATTTTGCAAGAAAACAATTTTTAAGCTGGTAATGTCGGCCGCTCCTGGGGTTCAAACATGTCACTTTGGTCAAATTTACAAAATTTTCAGAGTCACGGACTTGTAGCTGTGAGAAATATCAAATTGTTCGCAATATTACGTAGATTACGAATATTTAACAATCATTTCACTTTTCGAAAAATATGTTCACTTCAAAGATCATATATCCTTGGGGCGCAATTATCTCGGACTCAGCCTTGTTAATATGTATCCGCAGGTAACTTTTTCGGAAACTGTTTCCAAAAAGACGCGAATCCGCGTCCTTTTCGTCTTCTGTCGAAGAATTAGCGATACTACTGTATATAAATGTCCATTATTCATCGATATTTACTATATCATATTATTTCGATTTATGTATTTATTAAGCGTCCAAATTGTTTCTTTAATTTTATTATTATTATTATTATTATTATTATTATTATTATTATTATTATTATTATTATTATTATTATTATTATTATTATTATTATTATTATTATTATTATTATTATTATTATTATTATTATTATTATTATTATTATTATTATTATTATTATTATTATTATTATTATTATTATTATTATTATTATTATTATTATTATTATTATTATTATTATTATTATTATTATTATTATTATTATTATTATTATTATTATTATTATTATTTTATTATTATTATTATTATTATTATTATTATTATTATTATTATTATTATTATTATTATTATTATTATTATTATTATTATTATTATTATTATTATTATTATTATTATTATTATTATTATTATTATTATTATTATTATTATTATTATTATTATTATTATTATTATTATTATTATTATTATTATTATTATTATTATTATTATTATTATTATTATTATTATTATTATTATTATTATTATTATTATTATTATTATTATTATTATTATTATTATTATTATTATTATTATTATTATTATTATTATTATTATTATTATTATTATTATTATTATTATTATTATTATTATTATTATTATTATTATTTTTCATTGCTGTATGAGCACTGTGGGAGCGGGTGTGGTGCAGTCGGGCAGAGGTCCGTTGTTCGATCGATGGCTCGAAACCGCACTAGTGCAAACCAAGCCTCTCATCCCCCAGGGTCGATAAATTGGTACCAGGCCTGTCTGGGAGGACAAAAACACTGATTTGGTTATCGGCTGTCCCCCACAAGTCATTGTATAGGCCAATATGCGCTCCAAAATCTCAACAATTACGAATTGCCGCAAAACGCGCTAGCGCATCCCAAGTAGACTGATACGCCTTGACTTTACTTTACTTTACTTTCATGTGACCGCCATAATAGAAAGAATTAAATGAGGGGGCCGTTTTCTGGAGGGTCTTCTATAGGTGGTGGTAATCTTAGGGTTTTTTTCCCAACTACACGCCTGACCCTGATTTCACCACGTCCGCGCTAAAGTGGCACACATATACGCTTCGCAGAAGGAACAAGCATGTGGTCATATAGGGTGGTATTATTTTGTGTGAAAAAAAACATAGTTTTCAAATGAGATCCGCCAGGAATCAAAATTTTTACTTCATCTCTAGAACCTTTGATTCTGAAGTTAAAATATACTTTATAAACAAACATCTACTTCCGCTGATTTGGTGCCGTTTCGGTTACGGGTTTTGAAAAATTTCATGCTAGTCCTTTGAGACCCTCATACCAAATTCGTCCAGACCTACCTAACCTATCGAACAAGTGAGGTGAGAGACTTTGAGTTTGTGATCGTGATTAAAGTCTTCCATGGAAATCGAAAACGCTCTTCCTTCGACGTTGGAATCATACTGTAAAGGGTAACCAAAAGGAAATCATCCGGAACTCTCCAGCGCGCAGATGATCACTAGAGAGTTCAGAACTTTTAATCAACGATCGAAGGCTAATCATGCTGCAAAATGTGCCGAGAGAAAGCAAATTAAATGTGCATTCGTGATCCATACGAGCGTTTTCACCTTTTCTAGAAATTCTTTCAAGGAAGATATGATGTTCTCCGTGCTCATCAAACATGCAGAAGTCACTGAGCACCTGAACGCAAAGGGAAAGCAAGGGAGCGTCAATAGCCCGCTCAAGTAAATCGAGAACCATTGAAAGGACACGTGATACAGATGAAGTTCAACGTACACCTTGCTCTTTAAAGGCAGCATACGACGAATTTGACGTAATAGAATCACGGGAAAGGTAGAGACGGAGTTATAGATTGGAGGATCCAAAGTGGTCCTGCTCATCTCTCCTTAATCGTCATTTACAAAAACAGCATGGAAAACGACGTTTTCCCCCACGACTTTGGTCGCAACGCGCCGCGCCCGAAGGGAGTGAGCGATCGAGGGTTGATGAGGTATTCTCACCATCCTACAAAAGTGAAACCAAAAGCGGCTCACACGCCGTTTTCTTAGGGAGAGATGAGCGGAACCACCACGGATCCAGCAATCTACAATTTCATCTTTATCTTTTCTCGCGAATTCTCTCACCTCTTCATTTTCGTGATTTAATTGTCCGTAGAAAAAGAAATGAATTGGAGGTGCAAGCATCGTTATGTGGTCACAATCTAATCAGTGTTTTCCCTTTCTACGTAGCTCAGCACGTGAGAATGTGAATTAATGACTTCCGAGCCGTGTTGTGGATGTAATACGACTTTCAAACCCATTTTCAGTAATTTCTCTCACATAATGCTATCGTGAATCGAATCCTGTGAGAGAAGCTACGGGGGGGGGGTTGAATGATTGAAGAATAAAATGCCTGATTAATCAATTCGCTTGGGATGCTCCAGCACGTTAGACTTCAATTCAATAAATGACTTGTGGGAACCAGCCGATTATCAAATCAATGTTTTTATCCTTTCAGACAAGTGGCACTAATTTATTGACAATAGAGGAATGGAAGTTTTCTTGACCTGGAGCGATTTCGAATTTTTTTTTCATTTTATCTAACAGTAGTGTTTGGACGAATCCGTTCAATGAGTGAGAAATAAGGGACTTTTAATTGTTGACGATGAATTTACACCTATAAATGTGGGAAGCCTAATAATCCCCAACGCACATTTCGTCTCTAATCTTCTGATGCAGTAACTACATCAGAATTCCGTAACAGTTGCTTCAACGAGATGAAGCGATTTCATGCTTCATCGTTGTTAAAGGAAACGAAGTGCACTGAGGTCTTTTTTCTTCAGAATCCAAATTTCTGCACAGCTTGCACATAGAACGTCTCATAAAAAGTGGAATAAACTGTAATATGATATAAAGATTTCTAAAGCCAATGAAGGACAATGAAAACGGTATTTCGCGGTAGACCAAATGCCGGGAAGAAAAAAGATAGAGAAGTGGAAATTCTACAGTTAACCGAAATATGACTGTAGAAAACAAAGACATGTAGAACGGGTGATTTGCAAATCACATTGGATTTCGGGGAAGAATCTTACATAGAGATGTTCACCTTAAAACCTAAAAATGGCAGAGTAGCGCAGCATCCAAACCACTGTATTCGGAGGAAATACAAACAACATGAGAAGGAATTTAATTGAAGAACAAGTTTCTGCACCATCGTGAAATTGGATCGCACGTGTGCTCCGTACAGACAAAGAGCAACGTCTTAATCGGTCTGAAAGTTCAATTCCAGAAGGATTTCTTCACCGGCTCCCTTTCTTCCTTACCGGTGGAGTGCTTCCCAGTTCACAATTTCATATTTACAAAAGAATTTTAGAAAGCGCAAAGGATTTCGGTGAACAGTTAGCCCGTGCCCCACTAATGCAGCAATGTGGCGCTGAACATAGACTACAGAATTGCTGCTAGAGAGTCAGAGCTTTTCTATACCCTATTCGAACAGATCCAGACAGTGGTTCAGTGGAATTATTTATTATACGGTAGACAGAGAAAGGTGCAGATGAAAGTGGACGATTCAATGAGTGTCCGGAGCTTTGTCTCCGGCACTTGACAGAAGCGGTTATGCCACCAAAATAACAGTAACAACGAAGCACATTTTACACCACACCTCCTTACGATCATCTGGGTCGATGATAGAGTTGCGCAATAGGAACTTATTAGGGAGACACTCTTCGTAATTTCGGTGACGTTTCATTTTAGAAGACTTCACTTATCAAAATAACTTCAAAGGAGGAAGAACATCTAAATTCCAGTGTTGCAGAAGCAGAAAAAAGCGCCCACTAGGGTACAATATTCAACGACCAAATGAAGTGTGAAGATTACCGGTTGGTGTTCAGTTATTAGTCCTCAGATCTTGCTCTTCTGAATTCACGTTGATACTTTTCAAACGCGATTCAAGTAGTTTTCACATCAAGTTATTAATTATTCTCCATAAGAAACACAAGCAACACTGAGACGTACAGTCGGGTCGAAAGTGGCGCTCGACAGTGACTGGGTGGGACCCTCTATTGAGCAACTAGAGTCCATAGATGAATAAAGTCCTATCTCGACTGCAGTCGCTCAATTCATCTTCACATTGGCGAGAAAATCGTATAAGAATTAATTGCTGTGCCATTAATCCGTACCCAAAATACAACTTCGCTCTATCCCATCGGCGCATAACCGATGATCTTGAATATTTTTCTTAAGATTCGGTACAATTTTTGGTCATTCCCCTACTTACTTGCTCCATGCCCTGCATTTCGTTGTTGACTTTTTATTCTGGAAAGGCCAACTGCCCGAAAGAAGTCACAGCTTTTCGCCATTATAGCCGGTCCACCTGCTTTAGATGAACGGCTTCTTATCAGCTCTCTTCTAATTCTAACTGCAAGCTGTCACCTCGCATATCATCATCTACGCTCAATCAATCTAATCGTTGATCGAACCGTTGAACATCCAGTTCTCCATCCATCTATTGAATTGTACTGTTGAATGGGCAGTGATCAAAAGTTAAAGTGAAGGAAGGTGAAGATTAGTTGCTCCGGTTGGCAATGAAGTGGGTGTGCTCGGGTCAAAACGACACGAAGCTCGGTGCAGTTGCGTAAGCGGCCGTCTTCGAAATGGCGTTGTAGAGCTAGCGGTTAGGATCGAAGTAGAACTGCTACGGCGAGTGGTGCTACAAGGGTACCTGTCGATCCTAACCGCCACGTCCCACCGCACCGCTTCGCGCAACCGCTTACGCAAATGCACCATGTTCCAGGTCGCCTCGATTCGAATATTATTTGTTTAATTACACTGAAACCATGTTGAGGCCTTGCTACTCGCGTAACTCTCTTTCATATTATGTTATCGGTCAATCCTCAGAAATCTTCGTTTAAAGGGCTTCATAAAGAAAATACACTGTACGGCACCAAATCATTTCTTTATTATTTCCCAATTCCGAATTACTTGTCCTTTACTATACACATATCATATATATGCATACCAATTCTCCTACTTTATAAATCACGATATGATGAAGAAGAATGTTCGTGCCCAAACTAGGAAACGGCGTGTCCGTTACGACGAAAAAAAAAACGCTATAACAAATCCACATTTACCTTCTTCAATTTTCAACTAGGCACCTCCTTATTTTGGGGAATACGGGCCAGTGAGCTATAAACTTCAAAAAAGTTTGTAAATAAACATCATTCGTACTGGTTCTAACGGGATGAACCCTCCAAAAAAAGTCGTATTTACTCTACGTCACCTCCAACGTCCAGTTCATCGGCGTTCCGCTGTCAACACAGATTCTTGTCTACTCCAAAATTGTCCAGCGATACTTAAAGGCATCACCCCACGAATCTGAGGTGGTGCAGATTTCAGGTGGAGTATTCGTATACGGGATGGGAGACTACGGAGAGGGTGGTGATTCCGTTCATTTTTTCCTAATTGCCGTAAAAAACGGCTCGGAAGATATGGCTTCATTCGTTTTGGAGCACTATTTTGTACAAGAGGCTCGATTGGAGCGCGCCAGTCTTGTGCGGCGCCGCATCTTCCGGGCCGTTTTTTACGACAATTAGGAAGAAATGGACGGAATCACCTCCCTCTCCGTAGTCTCCCATCCCGTATACGAATACTCCACCTGAAATCTGCACCACCTCAGATTCGTGGGGTGATGCCTTTAATTCGAATGAAATTTTCATCATACTAGGAACCCGAAGCAACCCGAAAATACTCCAAAGCCTGAATTGATTTATCATCTCACGATTACTCTTTAACAGGATGTGTTAAAAGAGGAGTAACTGTAGAAGCAACTCCGTGTACGGTTTTCTGTAGCTTTCAAGTCTGCAGCTCATCGTGCACACATTTATGGCAGCAATTACAGCAGGGACATGAAGCAACGGTGGAATTGCGTACGCGTCTTCTCTCGAGGCGGTGCGGTCGAGCGTAGCGGTTAGGAGCGTATTGAAACACTTGTTGACACCACCCATCGCTGCAGTTTGCGATGGTCCCACCTCAGTTACAACTGTTTCCTCCACCGCGCCGTTTCGCGCGCGTACGCAAATACACTGTGCCTCATGTCGTTCTGACCCTACCATATAAATCTGACTCAGTCCTGCTTCATGCTTCAGCTGTGATGTTTAAAAACACAGTTTTCATAAAGTGGATAAAGTGTAAAGTTTTAACACAAGGATGAATTAAAGATTACTTAACCTACTACATAATTGCGGACAAACACAGGAGTGTAACCGTAGGACGGTAAAGAAGCTCCATTAGATATTTCCGCGAATGCGTTCGAGACCGGAGACGCCAATAAGCCTCGACGAAGCCACGCTTCAATCCATTCCCTCGTTCATGGAGACGCAACCAACCATCCTAGATGCTCTCTTACCCGCAGAAGGAGGTACGCGATCACAAGAAAATATGAAAAAAAAGAGTATGGTAGAGTCAAAATGAGATGAAACACGGTGCATTTGCGTAAGCGGTTACGCTCAAAGCGGTGCGTGGGAGCGCAGCGGTCAGGATCGAGTGAGGACCCCTGCTATCACCGTTCATTGCTGCGGTTCGCGATGGTCCCTTCTCGATTCCAACCGCGCCGCTTCGAGCGCAACCGTTTACGCAAGTGCACCGTGTTTTATGTCGTCTTGACCCGACTACGCACGCTGAAAGTCATCGAGACTACTGAGTCAAACAGAACAATGAAAGGAATAATCTAAAATCACTAGCCCTAGTACGTGCAGTAGGCACGCACTATGGATAGAAATAGAGCATACAGGCATGTACTATGGAGCATACACACAAGATTTGAAAAAAAAAAACTTAAGATACTGTTAAGAAATCTGTTAAACGTAAATTAAGTAAAGTGACGCTGAGCAAGACGAGCATAGATACTGAACAAATTTTGTATTACGTAATTTTTAATAGAAACTGGTGGGAAAGGTATTACTAGGCTACCTCGTTTCGGATCACCCATCTTCGTATGTTATATGAATGAGGCGATTTGCACTAATTGTGCAAATTCTGTACTTTCCTATCGGCTTTCACCCTGTTTCTTAATCAAGCATTCCCTGAGCAGCGGATATGCTTTCTCTCCAGCTTTCGTAACAGGTAATACTCGGACAAAATAGGAGATCGTTCCCTGCTTGAGGGAAGAACATATACGGGCTCATATCGTGGAGCAAAAGCAAAGTTGAACCGAAGTGCCAGAGAGCTCAGCTGATTGACGAAGGTCCCTTCGGACTTCATACGCTACCGCATCCGTGCTATGGCACCATTGGCGGCCTCGTTTCGATGCAACTCCAAATTGTTTTCAAATGTTGAGCGCGTGTAGGTCGCAACTTCACCAAAAGCTTTCACCCAATTCGATGTTTGAACAAAGTGTCAATAAATGTATTCGTACGTATGATCTGTGAAAATTCTACTTGTAAGGTCTTTGAGACGTGTTTAATCTTCGTGTTCATTTAGTACGAGTAATACTTTAAGATGTCCACAAAGAAGCAAAGTTCGCTGTTTTCGTTCTTCACGCCGAAGTCTGGAGGAACGCAATCAGCCTCGGCGAAATCCTATTCAGTTAAAGAATCTGTGAAGAAGGAAGTAATTGTTAATGAGGACATTGAAGAGGGTAACATTATTCGCTGTTTCATGTGCATGTTTTCTACCCCATGTGTATGTAAAGGTTATGTATGTGGCATATTGTTTTTGTTTTTTCTTGAATATTGTTTTTGAGTTGCGAATTGCTTGACGCAACATGCATAACGGTATAGTTCATTTCCCAATGAAGGGTTTATCGTTTAAGTAGGAGTATGTAGAAGATCGCTCAAAATTCTTTTTTTTTTATTCTCCAGTACGCTTTATCTTTTTCCCTTTCGTTTTATTTTTCATGTTTCCTGACGCTCAGGTGGGAAAACGAGAATTGTCGTCAGAAAAAGAGGACTCGCGCTCCTTTCCCTATATAAGGTCATTCCACCAAAAGAGAAAGAATACCCAGAGGAACATTTCGTCGAGAGGACCCCACAATTACTCAATTCACAATTCGAAAAACATTTCTCACTGTCTTCATCAGCAAACAGAAATTATCATCGCTTGCTTGAATCACAATTTTTCCAAAGAATAAAAAGTATAATACCATTTTTGAGCTATGCAATTCATAACAAGCTATCTTCGTTTGGTTTGAGACACTGATATGGGGACCTTTGTTCGCATTTTTATTCTGTAATCCAAAATAATGTGGTATTGTATAATTCCTTCAATCGTTGACAATAAGGGAAACATGTTTTCAAATCTGAAATTTTCTCTACTTCGTCTTGTGAAATACTTTCCCATTTTGCTGGTAGAATTTCAATGTCTCTCTTCCAAAGCTCACTTCTCTAGAACGGAAAGCTTTAGTGTTGTTGAAAAAAAAAAGAAACAAATTGTTCGTGGGATGAATCAATTCATCTTTTGTTTTGGGAATTGGAAAGTAGGGACTTAGAAGTTTGGTGATCTAGTAGTTTTCAGTAAGGCATTCACTCCTGATAGGACAAGAATAAGCTACATGATTTGGAAAGAAAACAAACCATCAGCCTATACCTCCTTTGCTTCACTTTTCCGTTACGTGGCTGTCTTTCATTTCCCGAGTTTGGAAATTTGTTTGCATGCTTATTCTGATGACGTTGTTCGACAGCGGCCCCATCCGCAAAAGCTTTTCGCCATAGGAACAGCGTCAAAACCTTATCAACGTTAGAGTTCACAATACTTTACTGACCATCAGAAATGATATTATTTCTGGTTGTGCGAGAAACGACTTTACCAAGAGACATAGACTGCCTAATGTAACGGTTTGACTGTGGGATGAGGGATGACATGATCATGAGTTATAGTTATCGAGACAATAACTATCGGGAAAACGTAGTTGAGGGGATGGGCACTCACTGGCGCCCTTATTTATGGGGGCTCTATCTTACTTTTTTCTTGTAATTTTAAGTCTACATGTCATAGATCCTCTAAGACGAATGATTAGGTCTTAGGGCCCCGACTGGTTTACTTATTTACTTCCAGAAATAAGCAGCGCCACTGAGTTTCTCCCTTCGCTACCCCATCTACATTTCACCCAACATCTTGCATTTTACAAGCACCTGCTGATTTTTACGTTAATTATTTTAGACTCTCGAAGGTTGAAACGGGTGAACAACGAGGATGACTACTCTCCAATTGCTCGTGGTAAAGTAACTGTCAAGAGGAGAAGGGTAATCGTTTCTTCTGACGAAGAAGACAATGTGGATGAAAATCTTTTAGCGGTTCGAACACCACCTTCGACATTACAAGTATGCTTCGATTTATCTTCTTCTATGGCCGTCATTGTATCTGATCCACTTTTTCACTATGATTATCTCATTTTTGTTCCTACATAGATTACTACATCAACTCCGGTTTCTCTGGCTCCTAACATATCTACACCGAAGACTGCGCGCGGATATCGACCCCTGAAAGAGTGTTCTACTCCGATGTCAACAATGCAAGCTGAATCCTTCATTGACTCTTTCCGCGTTTGCGAGGAGGATATGGTATCTGCTTTAGTTTTGGCTGTCGTTCGTAACTGTTCTTTTGCTTCTTTTTCTCCTAGTTCAGTTTCCTTTGCATTTCTTTAGCCTGTCTTGCAACATGTTGTAGCGCTGAAAGTGACACTTCATAACTTTCTTCTAGGATATTTCTGCGGCATCCGTTGACACACTAGATAGAACGATATATCAGGTTGATCCTGCCAGTCGTAGATTAAAAGATGATCAGTTACCCATGACGAGTGATGAGAAATTCATGCACGAAACGCTGCCCTTTTTGAAGGTAAGCATTACTCTTCACTGAAAAAAAAGAATTGTTCCTAGTTTGAAACGTTCCAAAAGAGACAACGAAACGAAATTGTAATGATTGGTTCATTCAAATGCTCATGGCTGAACTGCGATAAAAGCTTTATCCATCTTTCGATCCTTAGTCAAGATTTTGCCATGTATGAGGTGTTTGAAATATGAGTCCTGCAGGCTGATTCTTGTTCGGCTAGAAGAGAACAGTTGAAATCCCATAGTGTATGTGAGAGTTATTTTTCTTCGCTGCATTAGCTTCTTCGTAGGGGAAATTCATTCAAAATTTGCTAGGCTGGGATAGTAAGGTTATTGACCACATATTGAGGGCGAATTTCACATCTATGTTTTGTTTTGTTCTGAAATTTCTTGGGTCCACTGCTGGTACATTTTCACGTTTCTACGTTGTCCATGTACTGGCCTGCATGAATATTTCTCCCATCTCCCCATAAGCGCTTTTAACTCTTTGTAAAAATCATGCTAAATGCACTAAATTTGCATTCTAAATAAAAAAAAATATATTGGCCAAAAAGAAGGCCACTAGGGAAATCGGTCAGGTCAATATCTGATCTAGAGATGAGACCATAACCATATCAAAGCTCGCCTGTAAGGTATATGAAAAGCTTGGAGTCAGCTACCCAAATGACGTTTCTGCAGAGAAAGTCTGCAGGAACAAGTGCTAGAAGTGGGCTAGAGAACCTCGTTTAGTTAATGAAGCAATTGAAAACAGCAGCAGCAATGGATAGTGGTAGTTGAGAGCCTGAGGGGCCGACGTGCTGTGTTTTTGGTCGCTGTCGTTGTGACATCGCTTTTTGCATGTCTTCTTTTTAAGTATTTCGTTCTGTGTTTTATATGTTGGCTTCAGGATCCGACCTGTGGGCGACGTCTCGGTACATGCAACATGGTGAAAGTGTGATCCAATCAACAATATTCAGAGACTGGGAGCGAGACTTTTAGGTGATCCTTTCCACCTCGCAAAGTGGAACCATCGAGATAAAAAATAAGATTGGCAAATACGATAGAAGAGGGAGACATTTTGGAATGATGACGAACACTATCTGGAGAATGAAATGAGGGGGCAAGCGCAGGAGAGAATTTTTTGTGTCATTTTCTGAAGTCTAAGTGATAGTGAAGAGAGGGTCAGTTATTTTCGAACTCTATGTGGTAAAAGTGAGATATGCTTTATAAATATTCATTTTATAAATATCACAAATGTTACCAGAGTAGCTGGTGTATGGTCAGGTCGAAACGATGTGAAGCACGCTGCAGTTGCGTAAGCAGCCGCGTTCGAGCCGGCGCAATGGAGATAGCAGATGAAATTGGAAAAATCGTCGCGAACTGCAGCGATGAATGATGCTAGCAAAGGCCCCTCTCAACACTCCATCGCGTGGCTTCGATCCTAGCCGCATATGCAGCTGCATCGAGCTTTACTTAGATGTGAAACGAACATGTACCGGACAAACATACTTTTGTTCCCGTATATTAAATCCATCAACATATGTGTGATGATTTTTATCATTTTTCTCTTTTATATCGAATTTCCCGCTTTTCTAAGTGGAAAGGATCACCTAACAGTCTCAATCTCCGAATATTTTTGATTGAACCAGATCTTCATTAAGTTGCATGTATCGAGACATTGTTCACAGTTGTTAAGACATAACACAGAAGGGAACACAAAACAAGAAGAAATGCAGAAAGCTGGCATCACGGTAACAAACGAATCGAGCAAGGGAAACAACCCAGTCTAGCTTTCTTACGTGTACTGGGTATTCATTCCAAGCACACTAGTGGATAGTGTGCTGGGCCGAATACCTCACTATCAACAGCAGCGCCTGCGCTTTACATGTACCCTGCACATATGTTTTGACATGGTTGTTGTATCACTTCCGGATCACGTGCTGAGCTGACAAAGATCCCTGGTCGGAGCTTTTATCAAGTGTGATGTGAGCACACTGGATTTGATTTGTGGTTTGGCAGCACGTCTATGTAGATATTTTGTTAACTAACCGGAGGCTTTTGCATGCAACGAATTTAATTGCATGACTTATAGTCGGGTTAAAACGATATGAAGCACGGACAGTTGCATAAGCGGCTGCGCTCAAAGCGGCGCGGTAGAGCGTATCGGTTGGAATTGAGGTGGGACATCGGGAACTGCAGAGATGAATGGCGATAGCAAGGATCCTTACACGATCCCAACTGCTACGCTCCACCGCACCGCCTCGAGCACAGCTGATTACTCAACTGTCCTTGCTTCATGTCGCTTTGACCCGATTTTTTTCTTCGTTCTTTCTTTCTGGAAAAGTAGCTTGTTAAGCGGTTTCTTCCTTTCCGAGGAAAACAGTGCTAGCACCGTACTGTCTGTAGTGTAATCTCGCATTCAGAAAAAAAAAACATTTTTTTATATCCACATAATACCTAGAATTTTGTAGCTTCCTTCTTCTCGTATTGTTAAAGTGCTCTTCATTATGACTTGAGAAGCGTTGAATTACCTCTTCTACGATTTGGGCGCTTGTGTTTTTGAACGCCTGTTGTGTGCATCCCTAAATTACATGGAGCGGTAGCAGTTCTTCCTGAAAGCAGGAAGTTATCAGCAACAGCTGCTGTCCACATGAAGAAGTTGTTAACTTAATACTACATTGAAGCCAGATAAAATTCGTGACGCGCAAGGTCATCGTCCGAACGAAGACGACTACGATCCAACAACGCTGTTTGTTCCAGCCGATTTCCTGAAAGGGCAAACTCCTGGTATGTGTTCATATTGTTTTTTTTTTTGAGTGTTTAATCACTCTTTCCTTATTATTTCCGGTCATAAACAGTGGTGGACAATCAAAAGCAAGAATTTCGACACAGTCTTGTTGTTCAAAGTTGGGAAGTTTTATGAACTGTACCATATGGACGCTGTGATTGCTGTGGAATGTCTTGGCCTTACCTTCATGAGGGTTCGGTTCCTTTCTGCTTAGTCTTATATAATCGTTTGTCTGTTTTGAGCCTAGGCAAATGTTAACGCTTCAATAATAATTTTAGTGAGCCAATATTTAATTATGAATTAATGTTTTATCTGTCCTGCATAGTAACAGAGCAATAACATTACGTAGGAGTTCTGCAATTCTATGAGCTCATTATGATGTGTAAAATGGAGTATGGCAACAGCTGCACATGTAAATTTTTAGTTGGCACTCATTTTCTCTTCTACATTCCTACTGCTGTATGTATAGGTCAATAGATGTGTTCGAGTTCAGGCGCTGTTTGCAATTGCTGGTTCCGGGATGCGTTGAAACGTTCCCTGCAAATTAGCAGGTTGTCTTACCGACAGCGACTCCGTTAGCAGTGTGAGAATTTTTGAACACCTCTTCATCTTGCCACTATACTGTTTTAATGGAGCATAAGCTTCTGATTTTTGTCCATCTATTCTCTTTCAAACTCCACTCTCTGCCCCTTTCGTTCTTCTTACCGTCAGCTGACGATGGCTGCCTTCTGCTGATTGAAGTCACTATTATCACAAGGGACACATTCAGAAGTGTACGATCTTGTCTCCGGAAATTGAGAAGTTTCGCTTGCCCTGCTCTTGAAGCGTTAAAAAGAGTTGGGCCTTTTCACGTAGACTGATGGCGTCGCAGATTCTTCTTGAACAATGAAGCAACGGTGAGATCATCTGCTTGCAAAGGTCTATCAGACGATGGCCAGTGTCTGACGTTTGCTGAGCTAATATCATTTCGAAACACGTCGAATTCTTGTTAGAGTTCCATCTGTGTTTTTCGATCGATTCTGATAATGACCGCATGTTCGCCATCCATATTGGACATCAGCGTATTCAGTTCACTCTGGTGAGGTTGAACGAAATTCCTTCTCTACGTTGTAGTTGTTCCTCACTGCTATTGCACAGCCTCCTACCTTCTCCTCATCAGCATCATTGCAGTAGGTGGTGTAGTTAATGTTACTGATGGCGGAGCGATCAGTATCGAAACAAGATCAGTATCTCTTACGCGAGTTTTCTGCAATGCAGAAAGCAGTGCATGCAAATATCGCAGCATTTTGGACATAGTGGCTTGTTGAAGTTCATTCGACAGCAGGATGTGGAAAAACGTGTCGGACAAGAGCATCTTCATAAATAGGATAGTCTTGGGAGCATACGGGCTTTTTTATTTTTATTCAAGTTGTATAGCTAGAACGTTCCGAAGGCATCTACCCAGATTCGTAATTACGTTTAGTGAAGTCAAGGCTCACATGCAGATAAAAATCAGGCTTGTATGCGCTTCCTTTGTATATATGTGTATATATACATACATATGTACTTTTCTGTATATACATATATATTCCTATTCATATTTATTATTATTATTATTATTATTATTATTATATATATATATACTCACGTACACATGTATAAATTACCAAATAAATAAAAATAAATACAAATACATACCATTGATGAGACTATGAAGTGAAGGATTCGCAACACCTCGGGGACCTTATGCGACTGACATATCTTTTCGGTGCAAAGATTTGCGCCAAGTCAAGCGCACATCACACCCGCTGAAACAATTGTAAGGCCTACACACATGTGCATATATATATATTAATATATTAGTATATAAGTATATATTAACATGCTTGAACCCATCACTTTAACAAAAAGTTTTTCTAGGGTTCATTTGCCCATGCAGGCTTCCCGGAGCCAGCTTACGGCAAGTTCGCTGACCAGTTGGTGTCCCGCGGATATAAAGTTGCTCGAATAGAACAGACGGAAACTCCGCAACAACTGGAAGAACGAAATCGTACGGCAAATGGAGGGAAGGAGAAGGTAGTGCGAAGGTTAGTCATTCCGTACTAACCAAATCTTTAAAGGCATCACTCCACGAATCTGAGGTCGTACGGATTTCAGGTGGAGTATTCTTATAAGGGATAGTGGAGTATGGAGAGGAGGGTGATTACGCCCATTTCTTCCTAATTGCCGTAAAGAAAAGCGGCCCGGAAGATGCGGCGCCGCACAATGCTGGCGCGCTCCAGTCGAACTCCCTGTAGAAAATAGTGCGCCAGAACGGCCGAAGCCGTATCTTCCGGGCCGTTTTTTTTACGGTAATTAGGAAGAAATGGACGGAATCACCCCCTCTCCATAATCTACTATCCCTTATAAGAATACTCCACCTGAAATCTGCACCACCTCAGATTCGTGGGGTGATACCTTTAACTAGTCTGAGCGATTCGTTGGAGACCGCATTTTGAGCAGCATGAATAATCCGTGCCTTTTTTTTTAATAATGCGTTAGTAGAGAAGGAGTTGTGGATAAGGCTCCAAATATTAAGATTGTTAGCAAAATATACTACTAAGCTTTCTGCTAGAAGAACAAGAAGGTATAAAACTAGTTGAGTAACTAATAAGCAGAAACATGAACATTTACTGTGATTTTTCTACATATACCGGTTAACTGCAAACTGTTGGAGGTTTGATTATGAGAAAATACCTTGCTTTTGTGTTGCTATCTTTGATATTTCAAGTCAACCAACTGGAACCTGTCCTGGAATTGAACTAGATATTGGCTGTTATTGTAACGTATCTCTCCAACTACTGCCTAGCCCTCTTTGGTGCGTGTGTCATCACAGCAGATGCTACCCTTTAGGTCACAATTTTAAAGGCATCACCCCACGAATCTGGGGTGGTACGGGTTTCAGGTAGGTTATGCCTCTACGGGGTCGTAGGTTGTGAAGAAGAAGATGATTTCGTCCATTTCTTCCCAATTGTCGTAAAAACGGTCCGGAAGAGGGGGCGCGCACAAGGCTGGCACGCTCCAATTGAACTCGTTGTAAAAGATAGCGCCCCGGAACGCTCGAAGCCTGGCCGTTTTTTTGCGGCAATTAGGAAGAAATGGACGGAATCACCTTCCTCCCCAAAATCTACGACCCCGTATAGGCATAACCCACCTGGAATCCGTATCACCCCAGATTCGTGGGGTGATGCGTTTAAATGAAGTACATAGCTTTTTTTAAATTTCAGCCGCACATTTGGAAAGATGACACTGCCGAAAATCTTGAGGCATATATGCGAAGAAAAAAAAACAGTGGATTCCACACGTTCTTAGTGGAATTTTTTTTGACCAATAGGAGGGAAATCGAGGATGATTTCTCGATCTTCATTGTTTTCAATATTTTAATCACACGCCGTTTATTTGAATCGAGAATTTGCAGTGTTTCAAGGAAAGAGACCAGGTTGTGATAAAATATGTGAAAAAATCAGAAATGTGTGAGTAATCTTAAATGGAATGAAGTAGAAAGAGTAGTATTTGGTGGAAGCACATACTGTTTTCGTTGTAGTGGAAAACAGTCTTTTCAGCTATTCCGTAGTAGTTGGTTACTAAGAACAGTACTTGCCTTTGAGAGTAATAAACAGTCCAAATTCTGAAGTAGAAGGCACCAATAAATATCATCTGTATGTTCCAACGTAAAAATGGCTGTTCTTCTGCGGTTTTCCCGCTTTCACTCATTGTTCTACAAGAAAAACGAAAGTAAATAACACCACCGTAGCAATGAGACCCTTTCTTGTGTGACGAAACCATCGTCACAAAAGCAGAGAAAGTAATAACTTCTGGAAAGGTGGGGCTCCCTAGAGTCAAATCAGTCTCTGTTCGAGAAGTATTTCCCTACGAAAATTCTAATTTCATTCCCCATTAGCTCAATGTCTCGTTATCATTTGTTTCGATGCTATACTTCTTGTAACTCTGCCGGTGATTTTCTTTCTCTTATCAACTACTCTCTTCATAAGATCGAAAGACGCGAGCGTTGACGTTAGGAAATCCGTTGCCAGATCGCTCGCTAAATATTTTTCTTTGTCTGATTTTGGAAGTCAGATGTTTTTCTCACTATACAGTGTGATACATTTCATTCAGGGAAGTGTGCCGCGTTACTACGAGTGGTACTCGCACGTATGCCGTGTTGGATGGGTGTAACCTTTATGGAGGAGAGACAGATAATGGAGAAACCCAATCAAAGTATTTGCTTAGCATCAAGGAAATGGTGAGTATGTTATTGTGTTATTTTTAAAATCTATCTATGAAGCCCCTATTCCTTATGAACATTCGTCAGAAGGAATACGGATTTCATACATAGATTTTTAAAGAGAAAATGTTTCTTGTCATATCCATAGAAGAGAGACCCGGCTAGGATCACCAACAAAATATGTGTACTCTCCGCTGAATGTGTTCAGCCGGAAAATTGCAATTCGGACAAGTCACGGGGAAGTGAGAATTTGTGTCAAACGGAGAAAAAAAGTACGTTGCGCAATGTCGCACCCTCACACGGTTTAACACATTCGCCGGCGACTGTGTAGGATTCATTTTGTTCAATTAAGAAAATCATGGTAACCCGTTCTTCTTTCTCAGTTTCATAGAAACGGGAGCGGCGCAGAATGAGTCTTCTCTGTTTTCACTGCGCGGAATATTGATTTATGTTCTACATTTTCTGTTGATTTATTTGTACAGGTTGAAGGCAATGTATCCTCATATGGAATCTGCTTCGTAGACACTTCAGTAGGCAAGTTTATCTTGGGAGAGTTCCGTGACGACGACTACAGCTCGTACTTACGCACGCTCATAGCCAACTTCACACCTGTACAGGTAGCGGTCTCCATAGGAATGGCGTTGTTTTTGAGATCATTGGAACTTTGCAGGTAGTTTTCGAAAGGGGACATCTTTCTGCGTGCTGTAAGGCGATTCTAAATGGTGTACTAAATTCTGTACAAAAAGAAGGATTGTCGCCAAAGAGGCAGTTTTTCGATGCGGAGGACACACTAAAACTAGTAAGAAGCTCTGATATAGATTAATCGTTCACATCTCAACCGTTTTCAGTTGGCCAATGACAAGTATCTTGGAGCTGATCATCACACATGGCCGGAAACATTACGTAATATGCTAGTCTCGGATTCGGTTGTTGCAAAACCGAGATTGGACTCATTGCTTGCTCTAAGTGCGCTTGGAGCAGTGTTATAGTGAGTTGCTGCGAAGCTAGCAGCAACTGCTGATTTCATTACTCGAGCTGATGTGGTATTTTCAGTTACCTGCAGAGGTGCCTCATCGATGTAGATATGTTCACCATGCGTGATTTCACGGCCCTGGAACCCTTAGAAAAAAGCTTTAAATTAGATCGCGAATGGACAAATCGGCAGATGATTTTGGATGGAATAACAATTGAGAATCTGAACCTTGTTCCTGGAGATAGTCGAGATACACAAGCAGCGTCGCTGTCACTATACAGCACAGTAAATAAATGCCAGACTCCTTTTGGTTTGTGTACTTTCTGCTGCTTACTGGTTCTTGTGATATTTTGATAATACTTAATTGATTTTGTGTTCGGTCTTATTGAAAATTGAAAAACTCACTTTCAAACCAGGTAAACGACTTCTGCGCCAATGGATATGTGCGCCAATATGTGACGTAAATATTCTGAAGGCTCGTCAAGAAGCGGTCGAGTGGTTGATATCTCCAGCTGCTGCGCGATTTAATGAAAAAGCAAGCGAATTGCTTCGAAAGATGCCAGATTTGGAGCGGCTTTTGCAAAAGTATGTTGTTGATGTCTTTTTTTTTACTTTGCTTGAGTTCTTCGCACTGACTTATTCTGTACAAATACTTTCAGGATTCATACATTGGGGCTCAAATATCGCGCTGAATCCCATCCTGATAGTCGTGCAGTTATGTTCGAAGCAGCGAACTATAACAAACGCAAAATCAAAGATCTTCTCACCACACTAGCAGGTTTTCAAGCTTGTTACGATCTTATTATGGTTTATGACAAACTACGACAAGATCAGGATGGGTAAGTGGTAGAGGAAAAGATATCTGCGCGTCAATATCTCTGCTTACCACAATCCTTCACTTTCAGATGTTTGCTGCTTGACCAGTTTCTTGGATTAGACGATGAAGTGGATCTATACACTCATTTGGAACACTTTGCTGTAAGTTTTTTATGTTTCTGCCAAACTCACTTCTGTAGTCAACTTCAAATTTCAGGACTATCTATTTCTTACAACAGCTTTTCTTTCGAATGTTCTGCAGTTTTCAGAAGTCTTTCAACTCTACCGTAGCGGAGAAGGAAGGAGTGATTGTTCCACAAAAAGGCCACGATGAAGAATACGATAATGCTTGTCGAAGTGTAAATCTAGCGATGCAGCAATTAGATCTTTACAGGAAGGAGCAGGAAAACAAACTTCGGTGCAAGGTTATCAACATATACGAGATGATGAGCGACCACATAAAATAGTATTTCTTGAAGATCAGTTATTTCGGCAGTGGAAGAAATAGATTCCAAATGGAAATACCCGAAAACGTCAGTCTCCCACATAGCTATGAAATGAAGTCTCGCAGAAAGGTGCAATTTCCTTTTTTTTTAATCTGCTGCTGGCAATCTGCTTTAAAGAAGTTTTAAATCGGTAAAGGGATTTGGCCGATATACAACAGAAGAGCTCGATGATCTGATCGAAGCTGTATTCAAAGCTGAGGCCTACAAGGACCAGCAACGAGATGACGCGACGCGAAGAGTATTTTCTGATTTCGATAGTCGGTTAGATTCTTGACCTCTGTATAAACGTAGGAATCTAGATCTATCTTTATCTTCCTATGTTAAGGCGGCCGATTTGGTCTAATGTGTTGGGTCGCATCGCGCAGGTGGACGTCTTACTCTCATTGGCTCGTTATTGCCAAACATGTGGGCTTGCGGTTTGTCGCCCTCAGTTTGTCAGCAATGCAGAGAAGGTATTCGTTCTGTTTATTGACATTTTTTGTATGTGTTACTCTTGCAAGTTCTTCAGCCTTTCTTGATAATCGAAGAAGGGTATCATCCATGTCTGGCTGTGAAACTCCCAATTAATGAAGCAACATCAGCCTGCACTTACATAGGTGGAGCCTATGACTGTATTTCTCATATTATTCTTCGAAACTGGCATGTTCTAACGAATACGTAACGTTGTTACGAATTGTTATAATGATGCACCAATGAGCATTTTCAGCGAATGATTCATTGCTGGGTGGAGATCATCCTCCAACAGTTTTGTTGACTGGTCCAAACATGGGTGGGAAGTCCACGCTGATGAGACAAGTGGCCGTTCTGACCGTCCTCGCGCACATGGTAATGAGCTGTAGTAATACGTGTATTGGAGAAATGGAAGGTTTCTGCGTCGCTTTGTAAAAGAATTCGCACCGCTCTGAATGAAGAATTTCGTCATTGCTTATATTTTTTCTGTTCGAAACACTTCATTCGTTGCCAGTCACTGTTGTCAAATTAGCCATTAAGTTGTAAGCAATGCTGTTCTATACCCAGTTAAATTTAGGGTTCTTTGGTACCTGCTGGTTCGATGCGTTTGTCTCCGGTGGACAGAATCTTCACCAGAATTGGTGCAAACGATCGTATTACATGTGGTAAGTACAAACATTTTTCCTTTTTTTCTTGAAAAAATGCTCTGGAACATATCGATCAATTTGAACATCTTGCTGAAGATAACCTGTCAGAGTTCTGGCGATCGCTCCTTTTGTATTTAAGTAGGCATTGTGGTAAATGTTCGATGTAGGGTTCTTTCCAGCAGTTGTCAAGATTGGGGACTTAGTTCTCACGAATGGCATTAAATGCGTGAAATACCTCTATCTAAATCCCACTCTTTGAGCACCAAGCGTTTCAGTTTACCCGACAAAGCAAGTCTTTGCACCCATAGAAGTGATGATGAGAAGCCTCCTACAGTGGATCATCTGTAAAGATACCTGACACTGCAACCGTTTTCACAATTACGTAGAAAAGAGTAGAAAAAATCCAAAACAATCGACCATCACATAGTCTGTCCTATTGCATTCTGACGATATGACAGCAATGCCTAGTAGGAGCTGAGATAGTTTAATAGTATTATACAAGAGATTTTCCTGACACACCAACACACGCACAGTAAGCAAGTTACTAAATAACACGACAATTTGTTTTCCAGCTCAATCGACATTTTTTGTTGAGCTAAAGGAGACTCTGATAATCTTGCGAAATGCGACAAAGCACTCTCTTGTTCTCATTGATGAATTAGGAAGAGGTACAAGGTGGGAAACATTTACTTCTTTGTGTGATATAATGAAAGCGCATTTTTTCCGCGTTTTTTCTTTATTCGGAGAAAACTTCTGTTGCTGAGAACGTTCAGGCTGTGTGAAGACCTCATCAAAGTCGCAGTCGCAGTCAGTTTGAACGCTCGAATTCTCTCAGTAGAGTGTCTAAGAAAGTAGCTCCCGAACATCACAACTTTACTGTTGGGTGTCATGCATCTTCCAAGCGCGCTGTTAGTAGGTATATATGCGCAAGACTTTAGCCTCTCGTGCTGTCCAGAACGATGAATGAAACTTTCGAGATTTATTTTAGATCTTAAGAGATCTTTTGCGAACATGTCAACATCAAGAACGTGACTAGACTCAAATGGATTTTAATGCCAAAGATTTCAGCACTTTTGATGGCACCGCTATTGCTTCTGCTGTTTTATCGGATATATCTCGGCGTATCCAGTGTCGTTCATTCTTTTCGACTCATTACCACTCACTCTGCAGAGCAGCTTCAGTTAACCCTAATGTCACTCTAGCACACATGGTGAGTAAACAGTAAGTATATTCAGAGCTGAAGATAATCAAATTAGAGCAGCATCTAGTTTCAACTTCGCTTACAGGCATGTATGGTAGAAAACGAGAATGAAAGTAACCCAACTGAAGAAAGTGTGACCTTCCTATATCGCCTCACAAGCGGTGTATGTCCTAAATCTTATGGCTTTTACGCTGCTCGTCTTGCCGGAGTGAGGCTTGAGGTTAGTCGCAGTTAGCTTCCATTATGAAATAAGAAATGATGAATCGGAATAGGTAAGTTGTGGTTCAGGTAGTGAAAGATGCTTACAATGCAAGTGCTATGTTATTTGATTCTGTAACTCACAAGAAGATGGCAATTGCTGCGGTCAAGGCAGTTGCACGTGCTGGTGGATCCTTAGAGCAACTGCGTAATATGGTCGAAGCTTTATGAGAACATAAGTTTATTTACATTACTTACTACTATCTACTTTACTTGTACTTGAGATTTCGGTTTGTAAATATATTATCATAAATTTTCTTTTCACCACGAGTTGCTTTATCATGTTCACAGCAGCGTGTGTGATAACGGATGATAAATACATATGATGTTTCTAGTTGTGCATTCATTTGGTTTTTTTTTTAAAGGTGAATCATATTTGCACTAACTTTGGAGCTATCGCATAATTGTCCAGTTATACACGCTGTCTTGCATGTGCTTAATTCGTTGGTGTTGTTCTTCATTCCTCTATTTTTTTTTGCTTAGAACGATATAGTGTTGTGTAATTTGATCTTGAAGCTATGAAGCTGTTGAACTTGTGTGAAAATTTCTTGACGCAATGTCGTCGGATACAACGCATATAACCTTTTTCAACTTCTCCACTTTGTAGACATAGAATATCTACAAAGTTATTATTGCTGCTGTATCAAAGTTCAAACACAAGGGAGTGAAGAAGGTTTTTTTTCTTGCAGAGGTCCCTTCTCTCTTGTCTTAAAGGCATCACTCCACGAATCTGAGGTGGTATGGATTTCAGGTGGATAGTAGATTATGGAGAGAAGGGTGACTCCGTCCATTTCTTCCTAATTGCCGTAAAAAACGGCCCGAAGACACGGCTTCGAGCTTCCCGGCGCGCTACTTTCTACAACGGGTTCGATTGGAGCGCGCCAGCCTTGTGCACGCGTCGCATCTTTCGGGCCGTTTTTTTTACGGCAATTAGGAAGAAATGGACGGAATCACCACCCTCTCCATAATCTACTATCCCGCATACGAATACTCTAGCTGAAATCCATGGATCCTCAGGTGGAGTAATGCCTTTAAGCACTCTGAAGACGAAAAAGCCGAAACGTCAAGCAGCTAAAGTTTCGGAAATAAAGGTTCCATCTAAAAAAAAAAAAACTTCGTACACACACTACTTGATAAAAGAAAAGAGCATGCCGAGGTTTCAAGGAACGAAAATGTTTTTGCGCTACGCCGTACATTAAATTTAAAAGCAAATTATAGGCTCATCTTCATTGGAACATCCCACTATAAGCTCATTTATGACTCTGAAGGTGTGGTAGCAGCGTCCTTCAGTTACCTATCCCTGTGGACACATCTGAAATCCAAATTGAAAAATGTCCAACCCGCGACGTGGCCACTCTTTTTTCAGTAGACTCTTCATGTTCCGTTTCCACACGAGTTTTCCTATTGTGTAAAGTGCAGGTTGTCCGCCTGTCGAACCCGAATTCTTATGTAAAAGTCTAGAGATCGACAAAACTTCAGTTTAATTGTAAATGCACTTCAATGGTCACAAACAAGTTGGTTATTTAGAACGAAAATGTCGCTTTTGTTTACTTATTGGTTTCTTTGCATTCCTAGACTTAATTCCTACTCTTAGCATAATCATGCTTACTTGTGTTTCTGCATACGTTTCTGACATGAATGAACTTTATCTGCCGTCCACCTGGATAATGTGCTACCGAGCTGACGCGATGCAGCTGCAGGGTGAACTAAATGATGCTTCAAGGAACGTATCGAGACAGAAGGGTCTCGGTATTTTTCAGCAGTGCGCCGAAGCAGCAGACAGACCGCCAGTGTTCGTCTTCGCCACAGACTTCTTGCCTCGGTTACACGTGGTGCCACGTTATGGTCAAACTCATTACAACTATGATTGTTTTTTTTCGCGGTACTCTTTTTAGTGCCCTGCTCCACCAAGCATAATACACAGAGTGGTGCGCAGTCGCGCGAGTGTAGCTTTAGCTACCTAGTCTTCAACTGCAGACAGTTATACGTTGGGCCGAACATGTTTAGCTAATTGTGACAAGAGGAATCACCGTTCAAAGGTAATCATCAACATTGCTTGAAAAGAAGTTGGTTTGTGGGGTAGGTGTTTGTAGTAATTCTATGAAAATGAATTGCAAAATAAAACTTGATAGGCGAAGTGGTAACATTTGCTGGAATCGAGCTACTTTTGTAACTTCGCCAGTTTGCTGAAGCGGCAACAAATACGTCTTGTTTCTATTTAAAAAAAATGTATTCCTCCTTAACTAAGAAGTTTTGGACCGTATAGCTGGAATCTACATAATTTAGTGTTTCTCGCGACATCTTGAAGAACACAAGCCTCTACTGCCGATTTTACACAGCTAGTGTGCAACTGCCTTTAGGAAGTATATAAGACGTCAATTTAAAAATAACTCCGGTTAGTGTTGCCGTTTGTGGTGGCGGTTATGAACGAAGTGAAGTGGCCGCTTATTGCGTTTCTTCGTGGTCGAACGCAATCGAAATTGGTCCTTGACCGTTGTGTTGTGCGTGCTTCGAATCAGTGGTTGAAATGATGGGTGTCTTGCCGCGCGGATGTATAACGTACTATATTCATTATACGTGAATGCAAACGTCAATTTTTATGTTCCCTCGGTACGGTTGTGCAACGTTACACGACTGTTCCGATCTCGGAACACGACAACTGATAATTTCTAATGTTTACTGATGTTTCTGATGTTGCTATACTGTCTCCTCCTTACCGGCCGTATGGTAAGGAGGCGGCGTGCTTTTATCTAATGTTGCTGTTGTACTAGCCGGAGCAGACCGGCAATTATTCTGTGCTCTTAACTTCATTGCTCTTCTTTTAATAAACATTACTACCGAACCACCGTTTTCTGTCTTGGGTATAAAATCCCAAATTATCGTGAGCCATTCCACTCATGCGCACAACGGCAAATGTTTTGCCCAAAACTATTACTATATCTATAATTAGAGCATATGAGCCTCGTTAAGCATGGGAAATATTTGAGAAAAATCAATGGGTAGGTTTATTCGATGCTTTAGGAGCAAATGAATATTATATTCATGACCACGAAAGTGAAAACTCATGGTAGAAAAACTTTATTGTGTACGTAGTAGAAATACGTGAAAATCGAAATCAGATTAATGCTTAAAAACAAAAGAATATTTCAAGAGAAAGTAACCTATAAGCTGCACCCCGCCCCAAAGCGTCTGTGTGCAAAATCGGTCCATACCCTAAGCTGAAATTTGTATATGGAACATACACACAGAAATACACACATACACATACGCACATAGACACACTGATTTTCTGTTTCAAATACAGATGGGTATTCGATGAATCAGAATACGCCAACAAAAAACAAGCAGAAAACAAAAAAGTGCAACGAAAGACCACGTGTTCCTTTCTCTGCCAGACCATAGGGGTAGCCTCCGTTTCGCATTTATACAAATGAATCGCTACCACTCTTTATCATTTTTGTGAGATAGTTGCTGCTCATGGCATCCATTTCGCAAACTTTTCTCACCGAACGTGAACAGAAAGTGCCACGTTAGTAGACTTGGTTCGCAGTTTAATGAAGTACTGATTCAGAAAAGCTTTTTCTGCACAACCAATGCGAGGTTTGCGAAAACGACAGTAACCCTTACCAAATCTATGATTTTCTTGTCACGGCCCTCATGTTCGTAAAAATCCGCTCCAACAGTTGTTGACTCGCACCTGTTTCGCGTCAAAAACAGCAGAACTGAAGGAGTTCACGAGCAGCAGCCTGCAGTTCACATCTATCACGCCCTCAATTTGGAGTCAATCGACAGTTCTTTCCCTAAAACTAGGACTCCTCGCCTTAAGCGATCTCAGTGAAAGGCCCATGCACTCAAGTCTACGCAAACCATGTAAGGAACTCCATACCATTCCCTTCGCTTTCAAGATGCATGCAACCAGTTTCAAGAACAAGAATTGAAGGAGTACAGTCGAATTCGCGCAGGTAGTGTGATTGCGACGACTACAGTGCAACGATACCGTCTTACGTCTTCACACTTTTCTTCGATACCCGTTGGTTGTTTACCAGGCTTTACCAGGCATGTTGTCTTCATCGACTTCTTAAGTACGAGAGAAGAGCGGCGTGTAGGTTATGTTTGATGCATGTTCTTACAGTGAGTCCCTGTTGAAGCAGACTTTCCAGTCGTGTGCGACTTGTAATCAAATTTTGCGCGTTGCTGAGTACTATAGTGATGGTTATTGGTAACTGCATATTTGTTGGTCTTGCTCAGCACACATCCATATATGCAGAAAAGTTATGAATAAGTCATAGATCAGAGATAAATCATACTACCGACTACTGACTCCATGACTTCCACATGGGTCAAAAATGGCTGTGACAAAGTTTTTGGTATTATTGTCGACATAATATGTGAAGACAGTGTACAAATTCGTGCGGTGGTACTCGAGTACTAAATTTTCTAACTGGAGTTCTCGTAGGAAATCCGTGGCGTAGTCTATCCGTGTTTGCTAACTGAATCCGAGTAAAATGTAGTCGAGCGGGGCACTCTGACGAACCCAAATCGAGCTGCTTTCCTATTGTATTTGGTGTCATTCTTGGGAATAATGGGTGGGATTGCAGAGTTGCATAATGGGTGGAACTTCCTGACTCTTCGTGACTTCACTCAGGTTACTGATTACCACTTGGCTGGAGCCTGCGTCGAAGTCGAAGGAGGAATTCGGGGAATGGCTCGCTGTTCGTGGATTGGCAATGGAAGGAGTGACTTTGCCCCAATTGTAGTGAACTCTCGGTAAAGTCGCGAAGCAGGCGAGCCTTCATAAAGGCTAATCCAATGGCCCTTTTAGGGTCACCAATTTGCGAATAAAAATCGAAAATTTGTGAATAGAAGTTGTTGCATGCATACATAGTGATCGCGGATTGCTATAGAATTTATTTTCGGTTCTTTTTTTTCTTTGGAAGTAACATATGATATTACGTAGTTATTTATTTCTCGTAAACCTGTTCGGCATAAAACGTAGTTGGACGTAGTGGCCACTCAGTGGCGCCCTTATTTCTGGAAGTAAATGACAAAATCAGTCGGGCCCCTAAGACTTAAGCATTAGTCTTAGTGACATGACATGACTCCTGTGACATGTAAGCTAAAGATACTAAGAGAAAGAAGTAAGACAGATCGTCCAGAAGTAAGGGCACCACTGAGTGACCCCACCACTGCATTTTCCTTTTGTTTGGAAGATTTGGTAAAGTTAAAACAAGTTAAAGAAAGTAGTAGTTCCAGCTGTCTTCCTTTTTACTTAGTAGCTTCAACCTACATGTCGTGAATCCTCTAAAACTGATGCTTAGGTCTTAGGGCCTCGACTGACTCAGCTATTTTGTGCTCCATGACCTTTTTCGCGCTCTGAATGCAGCCGGCACAGAAGTACACGAATGACACTAAATGCAATAGGAAAATCAATAGATTTGGGTGCGTCAGAGTGACCCCAACTACATATTACCCGTAAATCCTCTTTGATGTTCAACGGTGTTGCTTTAGAAGCACATTCCAAAAGCTATGCAGCAAAAGGATCTACTGGTACCTTGCGAAATTTTCTGGTAGCTTTAGCTCTTGCGGCTAGATCGCTGCAGCGACGAGTTCTTTCGTTAATGTGGAGGGATAGACTAGAAAAAAATTGATGGTTGTGTACTCTATGTGTGAACTGTGTAGAACTTATCTCTAAGAGAAGAATATCTGATTAGATATTAATTACAAGTGTAGTTATTGTTGTCACTTGACACTTCAATGTAGATAACAAGAGGCAAAAGGCTTGTGCAAAGAGAGTGCAGTGCATGATCACGAAATGGAGTGACTTTGTGTGGAGCAAGAAAGAAGCTGGAACTTGAGAAGTAGATGAAAGTTACACCCAAAAAAAGCAGTTCCTGGATTGATTTCTGAAATAGAGGTATACCAATGTGTATCAGCAATGCAGTGTTTCCTTCAGACAAATATGGTTGTCCGGCCCATCCTTTTAGATGATGAAGTGACAGTAATGGGAAAGCGCATTAACCACAAGGGAATAGCTTGGAGTCCGGACCCTAAAAACGTCGAAGCTATGGAGGCTAACAGCTCTACGAATTACCTCGCTCGGTTTCGCAGCACGAGTACATGATCACGTTACGCATTAATCTAGCTTGTCCCAGATTTTCCACTCACTAGTTCTCATCCTCTCACTTATATCATGCGGTGCTTGGCATATTTGAATATAGCTGAATCATAGCTGAACGTTTCTTCTTCATTCTCAATTCTTTTGAAATCAATGGCTATGGAATACTGCATTGTATGCTTGCCTGTTCAGAGCTACTCATTCATCCTAACTACTTCTTTTAGGTAACTATTGGTACATTTCCAACAGTTTTCTGAGCAACACTTCCCGCCACGTTGGCAACTTCGCATCAAGAGTAAAAGACTGGAAGAACTGGTAACGCTCTGGAAACACATGTGAGTTGTACCGATATTTATACGGTCGAGCCACGTTTTGTCTTTCATTTTTATGTATTGTACAACTAATCCGAAAGGACAGATTTTCTCACTTTTATCAGGCCACATTTATGGTGTTGATGCTGAAGTAGGAAGCTGATAAGCACTTTCTATACTTCGGGGCAGAGATTAGTTGTGCGACGTACACTTTTAATCCAGATGTCCTTTTGATCTAGTGCAACGAATCATTTCTTATAGTTACGTGGAACTTGCCATGCATTTGCACCTCTCTGGGAAAAGGAGAACTCGCTAGCTATTGCGCATATTTGAAATCCTCCCTGCATTAGCACTGCAATTGTTGGTATCGTAAACATTTGTGGATTTAGATACGAGTATAAAAGGTTGTCGATCAAACCTACAATGCTTTAACTATCAATCTTATTGTTTGTTTTTCTTAATGTTGGATCACTTTTGTATTGATTTGTGGCGAGCGATCTACATCACGTTTTAATTACACTTCATGTCTCCTTTTTCTCGGTGGAGCCTTCAGAGTATTCCTTTGTTAGAAGTGCTCTATCCCATCTCTTCACAGTAGCCTGAATTTCCCTTTAGCACGCAGAGAGGTGATTCCGTTCCTAATTGCCGTAAAAAACGGCCCGGAAGATACGGCTTCATTCGTTTTGGCGCACCATTTTGTACAAGAGGTTCGATTGGAGCGCGCCAGTCTTGTGCGGCGCCGCATCTTCCGGGCCGTTTTTTACGGCAATTAGCAAGAAATGGACGGAATCACCTCCCTCTCTGTAGTCTCCCATCCCGTATACGAATACTCCACCTGAAATCTGCACCACCTCAGATTCGTGGGACGATGCCTTTAAAGGCAGCACACCACGGAATTGTGGCTGTTGGGATCCCTCTACGAATGGATAAGATTACTGGTATGGGTCACGAATATGAGCAGGAACACGCTCAATTCCATCTAGTTCTCCAGAAAAAAAAGGCCTCTGGAATGGTCTTATCGGAGCTTTCTCTCCTAGGAGACAACTTATAAAGTGTCCTGTCTGCGAGAGCAGGCACAGCGTATGCCAGCGAACGATGTAGACAGCAGCCCTTTCATTGTCTGTTTGCTCTTGTGGACGTGCGTTTTAAAATGTTTCGTAGGAGGGAAAAGTGCGACAATACCGTTTCTGACGACGCTTTTCGGGATAACCAGGGAGGATTGAGCGTGGTCCATACCGGTGAACTACATCGCTAACCCTGCCATTTTGTAAAGAGGTCACAACATCATCACATCCTCCATTTCGTGGTTTGCTCCATCCAAATGATGTTTAACACTTTGAAGAAATCTTGAGCACATTCCAGGATTTCCTGTCATCAAATAGCATTGTCCGTTGTCATTGGCAACTCTTTATGTCTCTTTTCCATTTGGACGTGGTTTGGATCTTCGCGGTTTTCTTGTTGAAAACTCTTTTTAATCTTCAGCGACTCCCTCTTTTGATAGTGAAGCCCATTTCGCTGGTTTGTTGACTGCCCAATCACGCACTTGCTTGTTATGTATAATGCTCGCATCCTTTCTCGCAAGCGTTCACACCAAAGACGAAGTATCATGTTGTTCTGACGAGTTATTTAAAGTGAATCGCTTTCTCTCGCGGTTACCAAAACAGATATTTTTGAAAATATTTGACGGAGCTCTTTTCCTTCTTTTAACTCCTTTTAACTCCTGATAACTTAGAATGATGTGAACATCAGCATCATAGTGATAAAAATAAGCATCTCAATTCAGATCACATGTAAAAGCAAATTTGGAAAGACAATTTGACTACAGGTGTGATGCTGTGGACCGGACACTTTCAAAGTAAATTTCTTCTTTCATTTCTTCAACGTTTGTCCCGTTTAGTGGGGGTCCGTTTTTCTGATAGGTGACACCATTTAGCCCATTGTTGGGCTTGATCAGGGTGGAGGTTCATGTCACTGAATCGTGTCAAACTAGCGCTGTCTTCTTCGTGTCACTCGATTTCCGCATACTTCTTGGTATACGCTGATCTCACACCCGGTAAAGCGTGACCGTATTATTGAAGTTTAATGCATTTTCTCGGTTATGGGAACCGTGCCTACCTCTATGGCGGACATCTTCATTGCGGATGTGGTCGGGACGAGTAACACCATATCGAGCACCTCAGTCATTGATCGTCACTTCAACCAAGTAACAAATACACGAGCGAGTCACTTCACGTGCAAGGCCGCCGTCGAATGCAGTTCGAGCCGAGATACTTGAACTCTTCAGTTTTAGGGAGGTTGATGTCGTCAATTCTGAAGATGTCAGACTCCTTTTCATCAGTCGTCATGTGCTCTGTATTTAAGACGTTGAGACGTAGCCCAAACTTGAATTTGCTGCTGTAGTGCTTCTTTTTCTTGAGAGGCTAACATGTGGTCTTGGCGTAGCGTAGCGACTATCGTCCAGGCTTCAGGAGTTCTCCCGTTATGATATCGATGACCATGACGGAAAGGAATTCTGAACTCTGTTGTAAACCAACGGACATGGGAATTCCGTCGATTTGTTCCCCGCCTCTTGCACTCGACTTCCTGAGTCAGCATAGAATATTTGGACCCTGGTTGATATAATTAGCTCATCTGAAACAACATGTTGTCATAGATCCCACCAGATGAATTCATGTAGAACACGAACGAATGCTTTCTCCAATTCAAAGAATGCAAGATGCAGCGATTTTTGCTCATCACGCTGCTTCTCAATCAGAAGTCACTTAGCATTGTTGGAATCGGAGGTCGACTGGTTACCCATTCTTCTTCCGGATAGACATTGTCGTGCTTTGTTAACAGTTCACGGGCGATTTTTTGCTTGCTGCCCAACGTGGTTCAGAAACAATTTTAGGCAGTTTGCACAATTCCAACTTTGTGAACTCTTCAGTTCTACCCCCAGATAGTCTGAACCTGTCGCTCTCCCCTTCATTCGTTTCACCTGATTTAGTTTCGTCAGCGGATTCCTGGTGAACTGGTTTATGTGAGGACGAATCTCGAGGAATTTGTAGATACAGCAACTCTTCTGTTGAAATGCTTTTGAATTAAAGATGGCATCGCCTGAACATATTCTTCCGGTCCATTTTCCATTTTTGCGATTGACTCTGTAGAACTTCTCAAAATTCTCGGTAGCGCGTATGGAACCTGCTCTACTGTAGTGGGCAGCTTTCGCTGCGTCACTGCTGCCTCTCTTTTTCGCCCTTCCCGTAATTTTGTCATTTTTTCGACGTCTTGTTGCTGAGAAATGCGTGGTAGAGGTGCTTCTTTTTTCGAATCTTCCTTTACTTGCTCTGTCGATAGCCATGTCTGTTTCTTTCAGTTGGAGATGATTTCTGCTTCGTTTGCCTTACATTCCTTAACTTACTCATCCCATTTGAGGAGGCGTGATTTCGACCGTTAGAATAAGTTGATTGCTGGGCGTTGTGACCATCTCCTATAACAAGCGTGACCGTGATTTCCCATGACCACGAAATCAAGTAGTCTAGCGCTGTCGTTGTAGAACATACTGAGAGGGATTTCGTGAATCACTTCGAAAATTTCGTGTTTGCGATTACTAAGAAGTCGGATATGGCGCAGTCGGAAAGACTTTCGCTGTCTGCACGATCGATCGGAGGTTCGAATCCTCCTTGGTGCTCATTAAGCCTTTCATCCTTTCAGAGTTCATAAATTGGTACCACTTGTCTGGGAGAATAAAAGCACTGACTTGACGCATCGACTAACCCCACCATGTAATTGTATAGGCCAGCTACAGATTCATAAGCCTCCAACGGTTCTGAGCTGAAGTGAACGTGGGGGTGCATCCCAAGCTGATTGATTAACGCCAGAAACTTTGAACTTTTCCTTTATATATTTTATTAGCAACGAAGTCACTTGCTCAGTAAACGCATCCGCGTACGAGCTTTCGAGAATTAATGAGGTCTTTTCACCAGCCTATTCAAGTAAAACCAATTCTTAAAGATGTGGAATACGTGATAATCGGAGGGGGATATGTTAGGAGGGTAGGAGAAGGGGTCGATTTTTTGATGGTTCTCCGTAACTAAATGGAGTTGCGCGTTTTTATGAAGGACATGCTTTAGAGCTCGTGGAGTAGAGTGCCCAACTCTCATCTCCAGTAACTAGGTGTTTTAGAAACTCCTTTCGATGCAGGCGGCGAGTTAGAGACTGACAAATGAATACCTGTGTGTACCGCATGCCATATGTCAAGATATGAGAGATCCGTCGGGTCAGCAGTTTTCTGTAGCTGAGGGCATGGAAACGTCTGAGGACCGTATTCTATCATATATTCCATACTATGTATACATTATATATCTTTATTTCGAAGCCTTTAACTTGAACTTGAACTACTTCGTCGCAGTAGACATCTTGGGTAAAGTGTGGTTGGGGGAGGGAAGTGAACTCGCTCTTATTTCTTGAAGTATATAGCTATTAGGGTGTTCGGAAAGTATCTGTCGAAAACTTCGCAGTAGTTTTTCGCAAATTTTGAGATGTACTGCAAGTTCCCGTTTTAAATATATTATATAAGGACACTACCGCTTGTATATACATAACATATCTGACTCCCTCTTCCTTGCCTATTTCATCCTATAATGGCCGAAAATTCCACGCATATTCAACACGTACTCCTTCACAAGTTCGAATTTGGCCACACCGCTGCTGAAGCCCATCGAAACTTAAGTCAAGTATTTGGTACTGAATCCCCTTCTGAGCGGTCTGTGCGCGCCTGGTTTCAGCGCTTCAAAGCCGGAAACAAGAAACTCGAAGATGAGCCTCGCTATGGTCGACCGACTGCAATATCGTTCGACGAACTGAAAAATCTAGCGGAGCAGCATCCATATGAAGGTGTGCGGTATTTTGCTGGCAGTCTTGGCTGCTCGCTGTCCACCGTGAACTATGGACTGCGATCTCCCGGAATGGTGAAAAAGTTCGGTCAATGGCTCCCACATGCACTGAGCGACGGCAACCGCTAAAGACGCTTGGAGATCTGCACTCAGCTGCTCTCCAGAAGCCGCAGATTCGACTGGCTGAACACCATTGTCACTGGAGATGAAAAATGGGTCCTTTATGTCAACCACACCCACAAATGTGCGTTGTGCACTGGCAGTGAAATGCCGGATCCTTTCGTGAAAGGTGAAATCCATGAGAAGAAGGTCATGTTCGAACTCGTAGAAGCAGTAATGAGGTGCTTCTGTTTGCAAAGTTTTCCCAGACGATTAGAATGTCGGACTGTTATTCAAGTTTCAGCTTCGCATTTACGCCGATTCCGACCTCCCTACCCTTCCACCCTTGGTCGTACGAGGCCTCATCTTGACAACTTTGAGGTCAATCTTTCTCTATCAGGTTCTTGTTCCCCATAGATACCGCGCCAGTCTTTAATACCGATGTTATGATGATAAGACAGCTTCGAATATATTTTTTTTGATCGCCATTCGTTTTCGCGATCTTTTTGCAGATGGTAATCGTGAACTACTCGCTATCTCTATCTGTTTATGCAGAGATCATAACAGATCAGTTGTCACTTTCTTGAAACATTGTCCTTAAGTCTCGTTTTTCAATTCTGGAAAATAGTCTATCTGAAACTTCCTTTTTTATTTAATTCCTAAGCATAGTTAATCAACCGTATTTTTTTCTAGGGGGTTTGCATTCATTTGCCCTCACGTCTCAGCCTTCATGTCACGAAGCGTAATTAAGTTTTTAGGTTGCTCTTTCCGTTGAACTTATAATATTCCATGTTCTTCATTTATCTTGCCATTGATCCTATCCATTCTCCAGTTTCAAGTGACTGAGTTACTCAGCACTTCATCGGCTATTTATTCGAAGGGAGTGCAAGCGTTTACAAGGTTGACCACTCCATCTTTGGTTTGCCTACAGGAGAAAGAAGTGTTTTGCACAGCTGATGATGATGGGGAACGGTAAAGAGGGTCCCAGTGGATTCTCCGCGAATGCCTCCGAGACATAACGTGTCCAGTGGATATGCCGGCGGATACGCGAACATATCTCGACGAAGTCACGCTTCAGTCGTTCATAAAGATGCAGACAACCGTCTTAGATGTTCTTCTAGCCACAGAGACGCAGAAAACTGCGGAGTTACAAGAAAATATGCAAAGATGGTATGAGCTGTCGAAATTACCGAATAAGTCAAAGAAAAATAGTGTTAGATAGAAGTACATGGGATTTTGGATGGTGTTCTAACAAAGAAGGGGAGTGAGTTTGTCTTTATATCATTTTCAGAAAGTCTAGAAATCTTACGAAATTAGAACTCTTTTTCTTCCTGTAAGTTCCAAGAAGTCAGAGATACAGAAGGCCCCTCTGTCCAGAAATAAATTAGGCTACAAAAAAGCTTGGGAGTTACAGGATAACGATAATTCTCATTACCGTTAGTTTTGAAAGCTGGAATGTTCCGTTTTAACGAAAATTTTTATGCACGTAAATTGAAGTTATTAGATACATCCTTATCTCATATTTCACGTGAGGATTTCTCTTGCTTGTGGTAGGATTACAAAATTGAGATCAACTCACGTCACAAAATTGCAGTGAATGTATCTGATTCTCCAAAACAATGTAGTGGATAGTGAATTATATCCTAGCCGGTGATGCAGCGTATGATTAGCGGTAGATAAGCAGAGCCAACTATTTAGGTGCTAACGAAAGTGAATCTCTTCAGGACACGCGTCTTCGCTAATTGCTCTGACGAGGCATGACCGGGGCATGCTCTAAATTCCGCCGGGACCCTCTTTACACGCACCCCCATAATGTACTATCCCGTATACAAATACTCCACCTGAAATCCGGACCACCTCAGATTCGTGGGATGATGCCTTTAAGAATGGGAAATAAAAAAAAAGAACCAATACTTTGATAAAATCGATATTGTTGGACGATACGGTCATAATAGTGGCTAGCGGATGCCAAAAACCAAACTACATTGCTTCTAAAGCAAAAGCGTGCTCAAATCAGTAAGTTTGATATGATCGATGAAAGGATCAGTATTTCCGCACAAGAAGTCTGTCCTCTGCGCCATGTTCCGAAGTGTCTGCGTGCTAAATTTAGTCGAAATCGGAGAGATTCGTTAACGGAACATATATACCCACATGCCCACACATATGCATGCGTCAGTACAGGTTGTCTTTTTTATATCCATCACTGTTTTTGTCTGGCTAACTTTCAATACGAATTTCTCAACGAAGCACCTAACAACACCAACTTTGTATACGTCCCAGTTTTCTTTGCACCCTTCTGATTGGTTCTACTTGAATGAGCCGCCAGGAAAACCTAATTGATTATCCGCTAGCTCGCGGACGCGATGCGTGTACATGGATGGCGCATTGTAAAATGTGAAAATTCGTACAGGAAGGTAGTTTTCAGAACGAGTAGGGTAAATGAACATTTTACAACTCGTAATCTACACACTAAACCCTGTATTTTCCTGGAGATCCCAACATCGTCAGTTTCGTGGTATGTGATTTGAAATACAGAAAAATTTTCATATTTTGTCCATTTATTGTCATCAAAAAAATTCTTACACTAGAAAAAGAAATCGAATTTGGTTGGAAGTTTGAATTTAAACGCCATAGTCAAAAAAGCATTTTTTAGAATTTTTGAGATTGATTTTCCTGTGATTCTTCTAAGCAGACGGTTATTAGGTTGAGTCGAAAGTTCTCGGACAAATTGACAAGATTTTTATTTATTTTACAAATTTTAAACGATAACTGTAAACCATTTGAAGTATGCCCTATTGGCATCGATTGTCTTCTGCCAACGTTTAGGCAGATCGTAGATGCCCTTGTTCCAGAACGCTGGGGACTGCTTCTTGAAGAACTGCTCGAGTGCCTTTCTGATGTCGTCGCGGATTTGGAAGTCTTGACCATGACCGTGACGCTGGAGATAGGGAAAAAAGTGGTAATCCGAGGGAGTCAGACCTGGGGAATACGGTGGGTGTGTTAAAATGGCCCAACCTAGTTTCATCAGTGGCTTTGGTCGTTCTTGCAATGTGCGGCCGAGCGTTGTCGTGCTGGAAGTAGACTTCGCGCTGCTGCGGGCATGTTTTTTCGAGATTTGTCTTCAAATTGTTCAGTTGCTCAGTGTAGACGTCTGCAGTCACTGTACATCCCTGAGGGAGCAGCTCCCAGTATTTGACGCCGTGCTTGTTCCACCAGATGCAGAGCATAACCTTTTTGGCATGTACGTTGAGTTTAGGGGCGTCTTCTGCATACGTACCTTTGTCAACCCATTGGGTACGTCGGTGAATGTTAGAATAAGAAATCCACTTCTCATCTCCGGTGGTTATGTGACCAAGCCAAGTGTGGGTGCGCTTGAGCGTGAGGAGAGAAAGTGCCGTATCAGCGCTGCAGTCCATGTCATACTGCGTCAGAGCATGTGGTACTCATCGACTACTCTGTGGTAGTCTGTGGTTTGACCCATCCCAAGGGCGACTGTCAGTTCGCGAGTGGTTTGAAACGGATCGGCTTCCACCTGTCTCCGCAGCAAGACCAAAACCAACTCCATCGGGCGTCCCGAACGATATTGATCTTCAATGGAATAGTCGCCTGACGCGAGCTTTGAGTGCCACTTGTAGACCGTACTTCTAGCGGGGGTGTGCTCCTTGTAAACTTCCTTCATACGTCTATCGATATCCGCGGGTTCTTGGCCAGATAGATGGAGAAAGAGTATGACGTTGCGGTGGGGGAGTGACGACGGCTTGGAATTGTGCGGCATGGTGGCAGGAAAGGAACTGGCTCAGTGTAATTGTTAACATACACTTTGAAGAGCCTTTTTTACTTTATCAAACGGTAGCTAACACATTCATTTTTGTCGGCTCTTTGCTGAGTGATGATCTCTAGAAATCATCACCACCACATTGTCCGAGAACTTTCGACTCAACCTAATACTTTGATTTGTATTGAAAAATGTGTAGCGACTAATTTTGACGGATTTCAAATTAATCGTCGAGTAAGCCTGACTTGTTTAAAAGACCGTTTACAGTCGGGTTCGCATTTGTTGATCATCATTGCAAAGCGGACGTGTACTTGCACTTCGAAGGCGTTTTCGTTTGAATGGATGTCCGTTCTAGGATGTGGTGAAACACAGTAAAACCAGTTGACCATCCTCAGACTGTTTCAACCGACTATCGATGAAATTCTGGTGGTATCCATGAAAGCTTTTGAGACTACATTTCGTCATAAGACATTCTGAAGATAGTATCTTAGCTAACACTCGCTAACTACTAGATAGGGTAATCGTTTTTTGAAAATATCTGTTCTAAGAGAATTATGGTTGCAGAGCTGCGAAGATGACACTAAGCTCTGTTAAACGCATTCAAAAAATATGTGGTTATTTAAAAAAAAAGTGGTTGCTTTCATGCGAAATCTGCAATGAGAACGTTGGCTTCTATTTCGAAGTGAGTTGGAGCTCAGCTTGGTAAAATTTCATTGGAAATTTAATTGGAAATGTTTTTTTTGGCACTTTCTTGACAGGAAGATGATTAATCGTATAACAAATGCCCCGCTGGCAAAGCCTCATGGAGTTTAAGACAGAATACTTGAAAAGAAAATAATAGTCTTTTCGGTTAGAGTGATTTTCAAATTCACAATCAACGCATGCTGAAACCTCCATTGGCAAGGTCTCATTGACTCCAGAAAGATAATGCATGAACATCATTACGTAAATCATAGCATGTAAATGATGATTCTGCACAAAAAAAAAGTATTTAATATTGATGAGCGTATGCAAGAACTCCAGATGGGAATGACTTCTACTGAGTCTATAGGGGAAACAGGCGAAAATCTGCTGATCAGTGAAATAGGTAAAGTCGATATAACTGGTCAGCGGATATATACAGCTATGCGAAAAGTGGCCTAATGTGTGCAACCTGCTCAAAGTGTGTAAGGATATTTAAATTCAAATCGATGTAATACATGCACACTTACCTTAGCAGGATTTTCTTTCACAACTAATAAATATCTCAATTATGTAACATCCGAAAGTCGTTCTTGATCAACTATTCGTATCACTTCAGCTTAAAGTCGATATAACTGGTGAGCGAATAGATACAGCTATGCGAAAAGAAGTGCTACATCGCTGAGAGTGACTTGTTTTACCTCTTTAAATAAGCTCGTCTCTCTATCCATTTCCCCTTCTGCCCTTCACCGAATTTCACAGTCTGGCGCAACCACGCTCACGTCGGTGTTAGTAGGATTCTCACTCCTACGATTCATGTTTCTCCATGCCGCCGCCATAAGTTATTCACAGAGTTGCTGCGCTTAGTGCACCACATATTGATGGAAGCTGGGTGTGGCATTTGGTTGCACACCTGTGCATGCACAACTTTTCTTTATTTCATGGGATATATAACGTAATGTCAGCCACGAGCAGCCAGGTGAACATGTAGCTCATCGGAGACCTCTTCCGCTTTTGTCCTTTGGCCCCTGAATGTTATTTTAATGTTATTTTGTACACAAACACTTGTATTTTCTTGGAGAGAGCGACGTTGTGTTCGTATCATAGTGGAATTCCCCCTTACACAGGTATTCTAGTAAATCTTCCATTAATACCCTGCAACTCATGGCTCTGCTACCCCATGCTGCAACGTCTGTTGTCTTCAAAATCGAATGTTTCGGTGTTTTTTTCGTGTAAATTCGTATTGAAGTTCTGCACATTCAACACCTCATACAAAAATCGTGAAGACCCTTCATTCGTTTTCATTTTTTGGCTCCGAAATTCAGTGCTTCGTTGACGGCACCATGGGCATGTTCGATAAATCTTGACATGATCGATAATCTTAGGCTGAGCAGAACGAAGAATTCTATGTTTTTTTGTATGTAAGTAATATTTATTGTGAGCCGTATACACAAGTGAAGTTATTTTATGATGCTCTGAAATTAGCGGTACTTATTCATTGAGTTCATGTACTGATATATTAATGTAATTTCTATGCTACTGATTTTCGTGTAATCCGTCTAAGATTTGATTCTTCGGTATCGATTTGTTGCATTCCGTAGATCTATGATTCGTATTTTTTTTTTAAATGAAAAACATGTACTTTAGCGTTCAAGTAACCTTGCCGGATTCTTCAGCCATATCCGTGTTTGCGGTGTGAAGGATTCTCATCTCCAACGATCTCTGATTCCAGTGTGTGAAATACCTTGTAGGGGCTTGCTTAACAGAGCCATAACCGTGTGTCCTGCATCTCACGTTGATTCATGTATATCGATCGAACACGGCCAGGCACGTTGAGAATAAGCCCACTTCCGTGCCATAACATTTAAACGCACTCTTTCTATGCCCTCCTATTTCCATAATTTCAGTTTAGAAATGGGTTTTCAGAACTTTTGATGTCCTTTTATGTTCTTAGAATTATTACCGCCTAAATATCCGGTTTTGGAAGAATGTGAAGATGAATTCTGAACTACGATTCGATTTTTGGTATACATCTTGCAACTTTGTATTTGCGAACATTCAAACTTTACTTGAAGTTATTCGATCAATCTTTCTTGATTTCGCTATTCATCCCGCTACCGCTCTGCTGCAGTTACTAGTAGTACTTTTAGGACGTTTTCTTCTCCAACGAAACATTTTTTCTCTGATATATTGAAAATCTCGGCGTAAGTTTCTCGTTCTTTTTTTTTTTTTGCTTATTGCCACTAGGGTTTTAAATCGAACACTGAACAAATTTAGATGACTGCAATTTACTTTTTCTTTGCCGTTCGATGCTTTGTGATTTCCTATCGAATACACCGCCGGTAACTGGCGGCGCCGAAGGCAGAGGAATGGAGAACATCTGCGCAGAAGTTGTAAGACTAAGCCAAAGATTCCATTTGTTCCTATTCCTGCATGACAGTGCCTACTTTGCTGGACGCTGTACTAGAAGAAGCAGCCAAGGTGCATTAGTGTTCGATATTTACATAGCAGTCATACTCTCCCGGTTCTATAATACTTTTTATAGTCGTCAAACATGTCGTTGGGAAATTTCCCCTTTGAAAATAACCTTCATTTCTAATTCTACCACGTATGTATCCTAGTCGAAGTTTCTACAAGGTGCAACGGAGCAGTGATCATTAATGGAGAATACGTCGTATTGTTGTTTGTGCGATTAGGTAGTAGGTGAACCTAGTTACTTTTATTTAGAAAGAGCATGTGTGATATTGTATTTAAAGTATTCTGTAGTGAATATTTTTGCTAATAAGGTTTCGTTTTCTTTTTACTTTTGATCATAGCGTTTAGGTGTTTCGCCTTCATGAGACTTTTCGTAGCAGCAAAAAAAAAAACAAAACAAAACAGAAGTTGCATTACCAAATTCTATAGTTAGCTATTGATCCAAATTTTCGGGAATTTTATGCATGACAAGCTTGTTTTACGTTTTGGAAGATTTCGCTTGTTTGTTCTAAAAATACTCGTAGCAGTCCTGCTGAGTACTGCTTCGAAATTATCTTACCTATGGATTTTTCTATGCCTTAGTCGGATTTTCTTCCAGAGGAATCGTTAAAAAAAACCGGGAAAATATACATACTAATTCTTCAAGAATTATAAAAATTTGAAACTAAGAGGAAAAGTATAAATTTTGTGTTTGCCTGCCGAAGAGAAAATTCAGTCATAGAAAATTGTCTTTTCGTAGCTGCAATACATTGTCACTATTTATGAAATACTCCTTTTTGTATGCTAGGTAACAAAAGGATCTTCTAGATGTATAGATGATGGATATGTGGGGGTGCTTCTCCCTGTTTGAACCCCTATAAAAACTTTTTTAAATTGACTTTAACGATGTGGTTGGTTTGTCGACGGTACCTTCGATGGATACTTCTCAGAATTGGCGAAGATGGGACAGCTGTCGAGGTTGCAACTATGACCTCAGCAGTAAAACGCAAGCATATTCGCAATTCGAGACTACTTTTTGTCGGGAGGTTCTTTCAGATCACTGATAAGGATCATTTCATTGTCTTTGCCGTGTCTTCATATTATCTGATAAGAAGTAATTTTTTTGCTTCTATTTCCTCATCTTACGCCTATTTCTTTCTAAATAATGAAGAATTGAGCACGTCAGCTTCTATTCTCGTTCACTTTTTTGAATTCGTAGAGGACGTTGAAAGTAGTGGTATTTCTAATGCCCTATAGGAAATCTTTCCCCTTATCTTGAAATACTGTTGTTTTTGTGAGTATCTTTCTCACAAGACAGTATTCTTTGTCGAATGTAACATTCTACGTTAGTTCTTTCTTTCTAAATTCTAGTTCTGTAGATATGAATTTGTCAAAAAAAAATTAGTGTTGTAAAATATGATTGTTCATTCCCTACTTTCATTGCAGGTGCTGTTCTTTTTTTTTTTTGGTTGTCTCCATTTAGAGAAGAAGGAGTGTTCACCAGTGACTACATTATTATCGCTAAAGACTGCATTCCGTTTGCTTGTGTACTAATGACTCACCTGTAGTTAAGTAGGCATTGTCCTGTGGATCTTCTCCGTTGCTTTTTTACCTACTTAAATTACATACTTACTTAAATCTGAGCTTTTTTCTTTTTTTCATTCCATTCGTATCATCCTAGTAATTATTTCCCGGTTTGCTGGAAGTCGACTGAAGTGAAAAATCCACTAAATCGAGTGAAGGGCACCATTTCAAAAAGTTTTTTTTTTCGAAACTTCGAAAAATTTCGAAACAAAAAGCCCAGACACACTTGCGCGATCGGGTCCTGTTGATATAAGTGTTCGTCACTTTGATGTTTCATTTTTCCTAATTTTACTTGCAACAAATTCTTGTCAAAACGAATGCTATTAAAGCACATTCGTCTTTCCTGTGTCCACATTGATTCGTTCTCTTATCACTGACATGTATACCTCTAATACTCCGAAACTTTCTGTGCGACAACCATTTATAGTCTAGGATAAGATATGGATATCCACCTATATTTTCTCATAATTTTCTCATCCCTTCCTTTTTCGCTGATGTTTGACACGATTCCATTTCCAACAGCCACCCGTTGTTGTGAAAACAAAATCATAGTGATCGGAAACCTCGTTGCTTTAGTTTAGTTGTCTTTTTCTGTACTCGTACTTTCATTCGTTATTGTTTCAGTACAGTATATTCCTTTTGTGCTTCTCTGCATTTCTCAGAATGTAAATAGTGGAAGGTTTATTTTCTTACTGCTGTTATTGTACATCAATCAAATATACTTGGAAGAATAATAGAAAGGATGGCATTAAATAACTTAATCGAGAAGCCGCACTGAATTAACGGCAGTTGCGAAGTTGATTTTCTGACAGTTACGTGATACAAGTGAAAATTCGCATTTCTTCACACCCTTTAGTTGAAACCTAACTAATAATGTGGTAAATTTTCTATTTTGTGCGATGAAATAAACATCAGAAATATTCCCAGTACGAATACTATCCGAAACTCCTTACCTGCCGAAACTTTTATTTTCATCACAACTAGGAGTACAGGAGTTTTTTTTCAAGTCTTAAACGCATTAATTCGTCCTATTTCTTCTTAGTGTGTGGATGTAGCTCTTCGGTTTTCCTAAGATCTTGGTAGATTAACTTTTTCGGTATTTTCCTTTTATGTTGTTATTTTCATTTTCTCTACATATATATATATATATATATATATATATAATGCAGAGAATATAATCACATTGTGTTGTTTCATTATAATATTACAACGTAACAGAAGTCAGTGAGCCCCCACGGGAAAAATATTTGATTATGTACTGATCCGTTTTGCAAAAATAAGGACACAAAGATGCTCGTAACCAGCTGTTTCCAAATTTTGGTGGTTCTTGTCAGCACGCTGTATCGGTGTTCAAACAGTATCCTGCTTTCGAAAAAAAAAAAAACTGATCTTTCGGGACTGAATGCAGAGGAAGCTCAGGTAACCCTGTAATTCTTTTTATCATGTTTATTTTTTTTCGATTTTTCTAGATCACTTTCTCCGATTGCGCTGATTCAGGTCAGCTGGTGCATTAGAAGGAAACGTTGAGGACTTATGTGACCGTATCTGTTCTGCGCCATATCATAGCTGCATTCTGGGGTCGAGAAAATATAGTTGTGTTGCCTGCGCTTTGGTGAATCGTAACTACTCTTGGTGATCTTAATCCTCCTTTTTTAGGCATACACACTTCTGTTTAGAACAGTTGTCTCCGGGACGCCATTTTTCTTCTCATAGACCTCTCTCACAGAAGACATTTCCGTCAAACTCGTTATCGACAGAATCGTTGAAGCATTAAGGAACTTCAAAAAAAGAGACCGAAAATTGTCTCTCTGTCTAGTTTCCTTTCCGACTGGCCTGCGCACCGTCGAAACGGTCATCAAAAATCGTTCCTTTCAAGTGCAGCAGGAAATGTCAAGAAACGCTCAGACATAATTATCTGGGGGTGTTGTTTCACTGCTACAAATCATGTTGGCGTGCGGTTCGTGGGCAAACAGTGACTGGCTTCGCATGCGGCGATTTTTCAGATTGCAGCAAGGATGACGAGGAATTCGATGGGGACGCAGCTAGTTCGCGTGTGCCTCCTCCTCGCCGCTGCTGCGTAATGCACATTGCTGGCGTGAAGTATCGATTTTGGGCCTGTGAGTACGAGTTGCCACTGCTGCCTTCTCGGATCACATCAGGCTTCTTTACTACCTACCTCTTCGATGCTGTTTACAACAACCACTTTGTTTTGTACAGCTCAAGCTTGCAAGCTTCGTATATACTCCACCAAAACGCACAACTGCCTCTCGGCTCGCAGTAGACATCAGTTTTCTTGTTGTTGCAACTGCTATTCGAAGCCGTAAAAGTTGAAAAAACCCTTTTGTGATCTGTTGTTTGCCGCAATGCTGTTTTCACTATGATTTTCTCGTTTTCGACCGAGTCCTGTTTTTGAATCCACTCAATGTTTTTTGCTCCCTAGTATCTGTTGTGTGTCAGCTACCGAGGTTTCTGATGTCATACCCATGTAATCTACTGTCATACTCATCTAATCTGTAGCTGGTGCATTTAGGGTTGTGATATATGCTGCGTATTGTACTATTTATCGTATCAGATACAGATCGCTGGTCAAAAGATTTGTTCCGAAATTTTTTTGTATGTTCTTTGGCACTACTAGGCTCTAAAGCGCCATTTAGAAGTTTTTCATTTTCTTTTCTCTAACTACGGCTCGTGGCATCAGCCCTCGCGGATTTTTGCTGGAGTTCTGTTCGTGTCCAGTTTTCTGTTACTTTTTGAACAGTTTTTGGTTTTCATATTAGTATGTCGAATAAGCAGAGAAGTGTAGTGATTTTTTTCTTTCCAGTTCATCCCAGAGAAAACTTCTAGTCCCTTCTTGATATTTTTGTTATCCTTTTTGCTTTCTTCCCAGATTTAAACTTCAGGACGATCTGAAACGTAATTTATTTTTAACGATTAACGATTTTACGAACCAGCTCACGTGGCTATTGTTGCACTCACAATTCCGAAGTGCTTTCGTAAAACAAAAACAGCCAGTCGGCGAGGAGTAGTCGTTTTAATTCGTATCTATGAAATAAAAAATGTAAACGAGAACGTGTCAGAGAGAATTTGAAATAACTTGGGATCGCACTGAATACATTTTTGAACCATCCGCTGTAACAAACGTCTTTCCTTATTTTTCATTTCTGTGGTAGTTTCATAGTTCTTGCTACTTTAACTCTCGTCCTCTTGCTTCATGTTTTAATTCTTGATCAAAATTCTCTAAAACTGTTACCAGGTACATATCATGATTCTTTCTGTTTTCTGGCATTTTTGTTTACGAGAAAACGAGAAGACGCGGTTCCGTTTTTTCGTTTTCTTAGAATTATCGTGGTTACTCTATGTTTCGTTTTCGTCATATGTAGCATATATACATATACGTACATATCATGTATGTACCATGTACTAGCATAAGGACGTAAACTCTTTGTTTTCGCTTTTCATCGGAAAATTGCCTATTATCCGACAAAGTGCATTTTGAGTGCATTCAAAGAGTTTTTCCCTCTACATTCCTCTCATTCCCTTGGTTGTTGTCGTTCTTTTAGTAACGCATCGTGACCTGAAACCCAGTTTCCGTACGGCAGAACAGAACATTTTTGAGACTACTCTTCACTTTTCATCGATGTCAGAAGGCCGGCAAAACAGCTTGGGACATTTGCGCCGTGTGAGTTGCAAATGCGCAAAAAAGATATGGAAAAAGGGAATTAAAAAATTGGTCTCGAGGGAACAAGTAGTGAACAATGAGCGAATACATAATTGTTGTAGTTGTTGTAATATTCAAATGAAATTTTTGATTGAGAAAACCAGAATCTTATGTTACAGAAAAAGAGAACAGAATTATGTTGATATATATATATATATATATATATATATATATATATATATATATATATATATATATATATATATATATATAGAGATTCATTAGGACATTGTCTAGGAGCACTGCTTGTGCATCATTTTGCTTTATATTATATTATATTATAAAATATTATTGCTTCTGCGCATTGCGGACTTCTCGAGTACTTTTTTTTGAACCACAGTTTTCTGCAAGCACCATGAACGAGAGAGTAATTCTCTTCTTCACTAATAGATGATTTCTTTCTTTGGTTCCACTTTGTTCACTTTTTTGCGATGTTACTTTTGAAACAAAATCATGACCTTAGTGGAGAAATGGTGGGTTTTTTCTTCCATCTGAGCTCACTCATCCTTATTCTTCCACCTTTTACCTGAGCGACATTTATCAGCTTTCGCTGAATACAGCGCAGTTCTCAAGATAAAAGTTTCTTGTTTGAATATCAGACAGCGTTTAAGGATCATTAGTTTGAGTGCGTCCTTATCCAGTACATTCTCGACCATCCTTGTGAAGAAGAAAGAGAAAATACAATCTGTGATGTATCGTTGTGGTGGTGCGCAGTAATCGAAGTGTTTATATTTTTCACTTGCAGGGTCTCGCGTTGTCGCGTGCTCTCCAGTCGTTTATCTGTTCCTGACTCTCCCGGGTGCTGTTACTGCTCTCCGCACCATTTTACGCTCTGGACACGCACATATACTCGGCAACAAAAATTCCTGTTCCTTTTGTTGCTTCGTGCTTTCCACTCCGATGTAACATTTTTCCGATTTAGAAAAAGAGTTGGATTAAAGTTAGATAATGGGTTAATTTTTCCTTCAGATTTCGAAAATGTTGCTTTTGTTGTGAAGTGGAGAGGAGGGTCTTTTGAAGCAAACAGAAATTTCTTGCACTGTTTAAAATGGAAGTAGAAATGCTCTGCGGGCTGATAACTTATGCGAATATTTCCTTGTGAAATCCTTTCCGGTTTCGGCTAAAGTTCGCAGTTTGTCAAACAGTATGGTATTGAAGAAGGAACCACTTGAATAACTTAAACGAGTGTTTCGTTGAAATCGTCACTGGTGAACTAAAGGAGTCACCTTTGTGATCGATTCTTTCACATGCTTGTTAGTGTTAGGATTGGTGCGCCCCCAGAACAGTGTGTTCCCCGATTTTGTACCTGGACACCGAGTTCGTTTCGATGCACGTTCCTCTGCAATGACTCACAGAACTCACAATTATGCTCACAATCACACTCGCAATTATGCCTCTTAGCAATACTTCCCATAATTCTCTGCCGTCTCTTCATTCATTTAGGTACGCAGTTTTTTTATTTTTCGCTTCGCTGAAGAGAAAAATCGCTCGTGGGCTTCGTGGGTTCAATGCAAAGAATCTTTTCGGAATCGTGTTATTTCCAAAATCTTCTCTTTGCAATAAATAGTTCATCGTTGTCATTCTACTGTGCATACATTGTATCTATAGTGTAATGCCATATTCCTCCGTTCTAGTTTGTAACATGAATTGTCTTCCTGTGTTTGATGGACACAGCTTTTCTTTCGCAATCCTCGCCACCAACGTTGCTTTTACGGCTGATGGCGCTGTTTTCGTGAATAGAATCGATTCCGTGAACACCCATGTGTTCACCTCCCACATATTTATTCTGTTTCCGATTGCATTGATTACTCACTCGACGTGCCCACCATCGTCCCAGCTTGTTGCGAAGTCCTCGTATTGCTGGCGATTCCCATGTGGCACACCACTATATTGCGGTTCTTCCTTTTCAGAAGTGTATGTAAACATTTGCTTTCATGTCAAACTGCTGTGCAACCTATTCGTTTCCTTTCCCGGCTCTTTCCTCTGTGTGCACGTCTCTGTCAGCAGCTTTAGTTTCTGTTTTTGGTTTACTTTTCGATTGTACATGAACCATCTCTTGACAACCGATCTAGATAACTTGTCGTTATACGTTTTTAGGTTTGTACTCACATGTGGCGTGAATACACTGTCTAGAGTAGAATTCGATTTGTAAGTTTTCTCCAAATACATGCTTCATTATGTTGACCACTCCTTATTTACTGTCTCAGTTTGCTTGCGATTGTTGCTCTCGATTCGTATGTCGCTAAGCGTCATCACCAAGCATTTGTTCTAGAGTTTAATTATTTCTTCACAATTTTGCAGAGCGAATGGGTAAGGACGGAAACCCGGGGGGCCAAGCGACAAGTTCTAAGGACCCTAAAATGCAAGCAGCCAAAGTGCGATTGCTGGATGGGACACACAAGGACTTCGAATTGCATGTGAGATTTCGTTGAAATGATATTCAACCTTGTGAATGTTTGATCCTTGTAATGGTTCTAAGCAAATATCCTGGATAGACATTCGAGCAGCCATTATCTGTGGCGTTGCGAGGAATGCAGATGTACTTGTTGTCGTTTCTAGTTTATTAGCAGTTAAACTTCACTTGAATAACAGCTTGCGCCAGTTAGTTTTGTGAATAGTATACATGTTACGTCAAAGTAATTTGGTTAATAACTTGAACTAAAACAGGATTGATTTGGGATGAACAGTGTTATATTATTTTAACCTACACCTTGGTTCTAAGTGTAAACAAACTAATTAAAATACTTTTATTCATCCAAAAGTTGGAAGGTAATAATAGAATCGAACTTTTTTTAATCTTCGAGAATGTTAGGATTACAAAAGACGTGTTTTGTATTGGGATGGTCATGAGGCTGTTTAAACTGGTACAAAAATGAAATGGATGACAAACAGGGGAACTATCGGCATTGTTAAAAGATACAGTATTACACGATGATATATTGCGATGGTTAATAGCGAGCGAGTCTCAAGCTGTTCCCAATAAATACGCGAGGCCGCAAAGTTGGACTCGTTCGACTAATATCTCTCGTTCATATGGCCCATTTGACGCAGTAGCACGGTGGTCGCAAGACCCGGGGGTTTGGGCCCGATGTCAGTAGGTACGACACGAATGCCTTGAAAGTGCTTTTCTTGTAACGACTTTTGCTGGATTTAATTTTACAGCCCATTTCGGGGAAATTCTATATGGAACTTTGATTCACCATCGCATAGGCAAAGTACGCAGTGTTGAATCAAAGTTGCACGGACAATTTCTCTGCACTTGGCTATAATGAAATTCAAAATTCGCTGAAGGGATTGCTACTTTTTAATTGGAAGAAAACGCAGTATTTACTTGGCAAGTTGCAATTCTGAAGTTTTTTGGAGGACACTCTATTAGTCAGCGAATGGAGCTCTGACTGTTGAGTGAAATAAACGCAGCAGCAAAGAGAATCGAACATCACTTGAGCTCCTTATCTCCGTAGCAAATATAGATAAATGTAAATGATTGTCGATTGCCATTGCATGAGACTGTGTCTAATGATAAGTTCCGAAGAAAAACAGGCTATAAAAGTCTAGCTAGGGCGTTTAAGTGTCATTGTGTCGGAGATGTAGAATGGAAATGAAGAAGGAGAATGACGTTAATGCAAAAACAGAAGAGGAGGAGCTGTACCGGAACAAAGGCATGTCGCGATGTTTTTAGTATTACATTTCTGCTATAGTTATTCGCAATCTGCAAAGAGATCAAGTAACATTCCTGTGTTTGCGATTTTCCTCCTGTCGCTTGTAGCTTCCACAGCAAATGTTCAAGAAAGAAATGAGAGTAGTTGAGAAAGTATGCATAAACTCATATGCTATTCTTCCTACCACCCGTAATGGAGCAAGGAGCAATTTGACTGGTTAGCCTGTTAGGGAGGCCTTTCGAATAATTTTTATTTTCCAAGTGTGGCAACTCCTACATACCATGGTGTGTTTAGTGCACACTAGAAAAAAGAAAAAATTTATCGTTTTTTGCGGGGTTATGGGAAGAGGAGATGAAAAAGTTAACATTTCTTCAACAAAATTAGAACATGAGTGATGAATTCATTCGCTGCGATTCTGTCCTAGGATAATTGATATGTAGGTACAACTGGTCGTGCTACAGCTGCCACATGTCTCTGTTTACAAGTTCCGCTGCTCCTCAAGAACTCCTCTATTGGGATAGCAACAACAGCTTTCAGGGCGTACAACTCTATCAAACTGCGGTGTTTTGTGGTAACATTAGAAACTGACAATGGACTTTCTTTCGGCTATTATGATGAGCAAACATCAACACTTCAATGAGTATGAGCATTTTTACACTTGAAGTTATGCGAGAACTATTCATCTTTGAAGATAATAAATTAGAGAAAATAACGATATTAGATAAACCTTGCATGGTCAGTACTGGGTCGGATGAATAGAAATGGTTTTGGGCTGACCAATGGATCATTGTGTTTTGTGATGTAAATCGTCATAAGAAACGGACTTGGGCAAACCATAGAATGTCCGTCTCGTCCGACAACTTTTTTACTCTCTCGTAACCTCGTGACACCGTGTCCAAAAAAGATCATAATAGACAGAGGACCGAGCTTACCAATCCGGTCTTAAGGTAGCTTCTTACTAAATTACCCTAGAGGTATCACCCCACGAATCTGGATTGGTACGGGTTTCAGGTGAGTTGTGCCTTTACGGGGTCGTGGGCTGTGGAGAAGTGGGTGATCTTCCTAATTTTTTCCTTATTTTTGCTAATTTTCCCAAGAGGATAATCTTCTCATTTCTTCCTAACTACCGTAAAAAACGGCCCGGAAGATACGGCTTTGAGCGTTCCGGGCGCTATTTTCTACGTGTTCAATTAGAGCGCGCCAGCCTTGTGCACGCGCCGCATCTCTTTTTTTACAGCAATTAGGGAAAAATGGACGGAATCACCCTCTTCATCACAGTCTACGACCCCGTGTAGGCATAACCAACCTGAAATCTCTACCACCTCAAATTCGTAGGGTGATGCTTTTAAAAAGGCAAAAGGTCATCGAACAAAGAAGACAGTGTATTCTATAATCAGCTCTTCGTTCCTTATGAAAAATTTTACCTTTGGGTTGTGCAGAAATAAGCGTAATATTTTTCGGCCGCCCTAGTAAGTGTATTTTAGTGATCACTTGTGTTACGATATAACAACAGGTTAATAAAACAACTAGACTCTGTAGTCACTGGTGTAAAATTCATTTTAAAGTATGACCCAAGATGGGTCGCTCTGTAAAATGAGATTCGCATTCCTGTGTGGTCAAAAATGAACCATCTTTCACTCTTTTCTTTGTATTACATCACGCAGTCGTTAACGTGTTATTGGAGATTATTCTTTATTTTTAAAGTGAACAAAAGTTGAATAGAAGGTTACTAGTGACAGAGAGTTCCACAGTGAATTAAATCGACATCATAGCTAATCATTCCGGACATTGTCCGCAATGATTAGCTATGATGTCGATTTAATCCCAGGATGGGAGGATTCACAATGTCCGAAATAATTCGTTATGATGTCGATAGGCAGTGACATCAGCCCCCGATTAAGTCAGGTAAGTCATTGCGAATCTTTAGATGAGAGGTCATTTTTAGTTCTTAGGCGATGTAATTTTCTCAAAATTAATAAAGGAATTAGTTGAAGGAATAGTATTGAAGTCATGGGAGAAAAAACCTGAGTAATTTTGCGTCACAAGGAACACTGTTTATTGTTACTAAGTTAGTGAAACGAGTATTGTTATTTGTTCTTCTGTTGGCATTACCAATGTACAACACAGCTTTAGTACTATGATCTCCAAAGACATTTGTGTTGATTTTTATAGGATGTTTGTACAGTTGTTCGCACTTTTCTGAAAGCATTCAACTAGTTACTTTCTCAAAGCATTCATTTGTTTCGCTGCACTGAAAATTTGACAACACATAGCAAATATTGAGTAATTAACAAACGGAAATCGAAACTGCAAAAAAAAAGAGCCCATGTTAGCAAGAAGTGGATTCAAAAATTAAGCTGAAGTTTCTAGCATCACTCCTTCTACAAACAAAGCACTGCTTCACCAGCTTTACCTTCTCTATCGAATGCAAAAATCAACTAGTGTTGGAATTTCTTTAGTAAACTTTCCGTTTAGATTGTTTGAAAAAAGCATCAATATAATTTGAAAATCGGAGTACTGTTTTCTTGTAGGGTGAGTAATTCTCTAACTACTGGTGTGGAACGTTTTGCCAGAACTTCTCATTACCATGTGCATTTCTAAGTTAAAAAAAGGCCACTATTTATTCCTCAACCCACTAGAATCAAAACACCGGATGGTCATTTTAAAATTCTGTTCGTACTTTGGCGGGTAATACTCGCTTTTGTATTTGCTTACGTGACTTGCTACAAATAATAATGTTGTGTGTAATTTGTGGGATTTGAGGAAAAGTTGAAAATATTCAGTACAGCATTATGAAGAACTAGTGGATAGTTCTGTTAGTAGTTTCTTGCTGTCCTTTCAAATGATCCTCTCATTTTTTGAAATTGGACAGTAAGAAACTATTTACAGAACTGAAAGAGGCTCTGCTTCAACACAGACGTTTATTTCCATTAATCCAAAGAAAAAACCCAGAATAAGTCGCATCTGTTTCACGCATTTCTTTGGATTGAAGGAAGGTGGTAATTCTCAGAGTACACTTCAACAGAGAACCGCGGTGCCTGGTCAGATGTTCAACAGATGTTGTTGTTAAGGGTAGTGTGCTGACTTTTGTTGTAACACGTGAAATCAGACGATCATCTGAACAGACGAGAAAATTGTAAGTTTATGCCAGTTGGAAGGGCGTGTAAGGGAAGAGTTGTGATGTTGCATGATCTTATATTCCGTATGGATTGTGCATGGGAAATTGTATAATTCCCATAGGCTGAAAAACAATGCTTTAAATCTCAAGAACGCTTGTCATTTATGTGTGAAAGTGGATCCGTGCAACAGTGATGATAGTGAAAGCGGATTGATCCGGCACTTAGTTCTTACTCGCTGAGAATAACCAAATTCCAAACTTTTAACTGATTCAGGCTTGTGCGCCCTCATATTGGTTATTTTGTGGAAAACATATTAGAAAATTGTCATCTTGTTTCTGCTAGTAACCGCTTGAATATGTTTTTCATTGTTTGCTTCTGACGCGTCTTGTATCTCGGTTTCATTCAAAATATTTATTTTAGCGTGGCTCAGATGGAGAGGCACTCTTCGCTCTGGTAAGTGCTGATCTGTCTATTGAGGAGCGCGAGTATTTTTCCCTCTGCTTTTACGACACCGAGGGCACAAGACATTGGTTGTACAATGACAAAAAGATACTCAGACAACTCAAAGGTGGGTTACTCGTCTTTTCTCTGCAATGTATAGCTTGTAATTTTTGTGTGACAAATTCACCTAAATCGTAAGCAGAGTGTAAGAAAGAAATTGAACAACGAAGTACCTAAATTCTTTAGCATGTTAAATTTGCTAATTTGCATGCAGTTACAAATTTTTGTATTTACAAAAGAAAGCTGTTGTTTTATCAAATTAATCGATATGACTTTGAAAATCTTCGTGCGTGTTTGTAGACGTGCACGAGTCTGTCCTCGAGAATTGCATTCATAAAGTGTCTCCTTAAAAGGCATCATGTCACGAAGCGAAAAACGCTTGTGATGTAGAAGTTTTTTTTTGGTTGCAGATGTTGGAGGCAACAACTGAGATTTGGTAGTAAGGAAGTTTTTTTTTTCTGGTTTCGAGGTAATGTGGAGTGTTACAACGTGCCAGAGCTGAAATTCCACTACCTCCATTCATTCATTCTGTCACACTGATAAACATCACAAGATTGTTTGATGTTTCCTTAAGAGTAGTGTAACGTTTTCTAAACTATGTAGTGATAAAAACAGCAAATGTATGTTGTAAAAGAAGAACCAACGTAACGCGTAGCGGAGCAAAAAGTGAAATAAAAACAATTTAGAACCAGAAAGTAGCAGAGAGACACTTTGGTGGTTGTGCAGCAATATACAATGACTTTACAAAAATTCGAGGTAACTAGTTCAAGTCTGCGGCACCTTCACAAAGATTACCAGCAAAAGAAGTAGAATACGTGTGTGTGTGAGAGTAGTACATTGAAGATCACTTTCTTCTTTGGGATTACTGAGAATGAAAACTTAGAGGACCACGCTAAGGCAGAACCCTTGTCGAGCGCAGTTTGACGGTGCCGAAATCACGAACAGTGTAAGTGAGCCTACTCTCACGCGCGCTCAAACCACGCATGTATATGAAGGGCGCACTCAGGCCTCATCTCCCGCTCACTGCACTTTCTTTATACGAAGGAATGAGCGAATTTCTGAGTAACACTATTTCGACCTGTTCTCACAAGCGCAAGAAGCGGGTCTTGTGGACTTAGGTTAGCAAAATTATTTCTTTCAATAGAACTGCTGGATTTTGTGCTACGGGGCTTTTCACTTGAAAAACAGTTCAAAAGACTTATCAGGATCTTTAATAAGATCATTGTCATCTGGTTTCGATTTGCAGAAAACAAAAAGTGAATTTATTACTATGTCAGTCACCGCTAGCATATAGCCAGAGAATCGTAGCTCGTTCGTTAAGGAAAGAGGGAGGTGTTAAGAACAAAGTGTTTAAAAAAGAAGTTAAAATGGCAATTGTGCTTATCCCCATATTATTATGTGGAACAAAGAGTTTTAGGTTCTGTTTGTGGAAAAGAACCAATTTCTGATCAGCGGCGTGAGGATTGAGAGCAGCGTAAAGATTTCTGGGCTATTGTGATGTTCTTTCTTAGTTAATCACCCTGAGCATCTAACGATAACACATGAAAAATGCTGATTATGTGGAAGTTGTTAGGTCTAGGAGATCTTTGATAGCTTCGCAAGAAGAGCACTTTGCGAAATACTTTTGAATTTTCTCTTGTAGGAGTTTTGGTGAACAAAATGGTTAATTTGCTATTTCTAGGATCTGGTTTTTTCATATTTTGACGCGAAAATTGGTTTCTTTCTCGCGTTTCTCTCATTTAGATTTTAAGAGAACCAGATCATGTGAAACGAAAAATTTTGCATATGGAGGTCTCTTTAGATCCTCCATCTAAACAAGGGGATGGTTTTTTAAACAATGCACCTTCTCCTTTGGTAGGAAAGGATGCTAAAATTCCAATTTCCACCTGAAAAAAGTATGTGGTTTTGAATACGCCTATTAACTTTGGTCATAGTTGATGTAAAATGGTTTGAAATTATGTTGTAAACGAGTTTTTTTTTTCTAGCCCATAGACTCCAAATTCCCTGCTTCCAAAGCCTTCTAAATTTTTTTTTCCAATATCCACATGGGAAAATGCCAATTTTCACATCTGTTTTTCATCATTATCTTTCCCACTTGAATTCTAAAACAAAAGCTGGGTCCTTTAATTTAGTTATTTATCTACTTTGCGACTTTATACGAAGTAATTCCAAAACTGTTGCTCCAAGTGCGCTTCTCATAAAATCATTAACGATCATTTGGCCTAACAATATTCTTTTAATCTTTCTGAGCATTCTTGGCCATCAACTGTTATTAAATTAATCTATAAATTGTTGAGATCTATGTAATATTGAATAAATTATCATTACGGTGCAGTGCTAGGTTTTTTCCTTTTTTTGTTCACACAGATTTGGTCCAAGGAGTCGAACCCGAAAGGTCTTATTCCTTTTTGTTTGATCTGCGAAACTTTCCTTTATAATTTATTGATTGTACTGTGCGCATGCCATATAAAAGCAGCAAAAAGTCGCGCCGTGCATAGGGTTAATAATCCGTACCGCACAGCGAGAGTAGACATCACCTTCCTACATATTTTGAGAACTTACACAAATGGTGTGTACTTGTATTCAAGCGCAGTGAATGAAATGTTATAAAGTTGTTTAAACCCAATTCTACTGTGATAATCCTTTCGGAAATTTGACAGCTGATGTTGGCGTCATAGAAGAGCTTACCACAATCAACCAAATTTCAAAAAACAATCACAGTTAACATTTTGACCCCAGCTGCATTATGCATTAGAAGCGATTAGTGTGTGCCAATGTTTGCCATTTTGAGGGCTATTTATCTTGAAGATTATCGAAAATGTGGCGCTTGTTTGAATTTTATGCTGCACATAATATTTTACATGAGCAATTGCGCTGTGCACATATTATAGCAGTGGCTGATCGCATACTTGGAGTTCGTTTTGGTGAAGACTCGCAGGAGCAGGAAAATCAATTTTCAAGAGTATTCATTTGTCTAAGTTCTTTTTATTGGCTATAATCAAAGAAATATCTGAAATATGGAAACCTTGCTTGAGAGAAGTTGCTTCAAATTGCTAAAGTGGCGGAAAAATATTTCTCCCTATCCCTTCAATTAATCAGTTTTCTCGCATTTAATGGCCACATGGTTGTAGGCCTTCCGTGGGAGTTCTGTTTCGAGGTCAAATTCTATCCGACCATACCATCTTCCCTGAATGACGACCATGCACGATATAATCTTTTTCTTCAATTGAGGAATGACGTTTTTACTGGCAGGTAATTGTCATGTTCATCCTTTGCGTTTGTTTCTTCTCCTTGGAAGCAGAAATTGCTGCAGATTGCCGGCAACTATTGAGACTCATGCTACACTGGGTTCGTTGGTGGCTCAGGCTGAGTTTGGTGATGCAAAACCAACTGCCGAATACGAGCAGTACTTGCGCACAACCAAGTTTGCTCCTCAGATGAGCGATCAGTTGATAGAGATGATAGCACAGAAGCACAAAGAGCACAAGTTCGTGTGATATTTTGTGTTCATCCGTTCGTCGTTAAAACTATCTATTTGTTCTTTTTATGCAACACTCTGTGTATTTACTTGTACATACTTCTTGTTACAGGGGGCTCACACCAGCGGAAGCTGAAAATTTGTATATGGACACATGTAAACAGCAGACGATGTATGGTATATTCGTATTCAGCGCCAAGGTATTGCAGTTCTTCCTAGCCTTCTATACGTACTGGTGTGATAATGATGTCATCTCTATCACTATGCTTTTCAGGATAACAAAAACGTCCCTGTTGGGATCGGGATTTGCGCTCACGGCATTTATATTTACAAAGAACAAATCCGTGTGAACCGCTTTCCTTGGCAAGGAATCATCAAAATCTCTTATCGCAAAGCTCAGTTTGCGATAAAGCTAAAAGCAGGAGAAGTGAGCACAGTTTCATAATTATTCAAGTATTTGTTCTGCTCCTGTTGATTTAATCTGTCTGGACGTCTCTTAGATTGACAGAAAAGAAGCCACCGTGTCGTATAAGGTCGCAGATTACCAACATGCAAAACGGATCTGGAAGTGCGCTGTCGAACATCACACCTTTTTCAGGTGTGCTGGTCCCGTCTTTCTGCGATGTGGTGTTGTCTTCATGCCATTCTTTTGTCCTTTTTTAGACTCATTCAACCTGATGAAAAGCCAAAATCATCACTGTTCCGATGGGGATCAGCTCGCTTCCGATATCAGGGCCGTACTCAGTTCCAGACGAAAATGGCATCACAAATGTTCGACAAACCATCCAGTGTCGCAGTGCAGCGCTCAAGTAGCGCACGTTTGACACACTCACTCGACAACGGTTAGTTCCCCCTTTCTGCCTCCAGCACAGATGCGATAAGGAGGGCTCGGACCCATCTCAGAGGTGAAAGGATAGCTCATGGGGTGCAGCCCAAGTAATGATGATCCCTTCGCCAACCGTCCACAAGTGAAGAGGCTCGGAGTGAGGAGGGTCGGCACCGGCTCCGACTATCGCATCTGTGGCCTCCAGTGCTCTTTTTGCGTTCCTTCTTCATATGTATAGAAGTCTATAGAAATTTCATTTTCATTGACATGTCCCACGTGTTGGATTGGAATCTGAGATTCTTCTTGTGATATAATCCCAAATTTTTCAGTGGCACGAGAGCAGGCTCCTAGTACACAAATATCTCCTTTGCATTATGCAGATAACGAGTTAGGTTCACATGAGGTGAGCTTCTTTGAAGTTCGGTCAATCCCAAATATTTGTATATTCGTAACTTAATGAACTAACGAGTGGCATAACCTAACAATTAGTTCTGCTGCTTCGAAAGTTGCTGGTGCTTCTCACAGTTCCTGGATGTATTAAGTTTAGTATGGTTTGAGTTGCACAGCGCTGCTTTTTGTTTCCAAACTAAGTAATGCAGTACGTGGTCAGAATGATCCAGCCGACGCTTCCATGCAGTTACCCGCTTGAAACGATAAGGACAATCCCTACTTTTTCACAAGCGAACAGAACTTGAGCGTGCACTGATAATAACGTTCTCTTCAAACTTTTGGCCGAATAAGTCTTTTATTGTAAGAGATAAATTCGTCGCTCCGCTGATGCTCACCTTCTTGATCACAGTTCGGCTGCAGTTCCAGAACGGCTAGTAAATGAACGCATTTTAGTGATTTGGTAATTAGCGATGGTGGGATGATGGTTAAATTGTGTAGAAATGAGTGATACAGGAAACTGTGTTATTGCGTTTTTAGCCCTTCATTCCGAACTATGTGTAAATCTAATGATCTACGAGACCACGACAGCGCGATGATATAGTTTTTTTTTCTTTGCGAAAGTCAATATTTCAGTACAATGAAGTCTTGAAGACCAAACCGCTAAAGTAATAGTATTGTTGAATTAAGGAGTGAACGTTTTCTTTTCTCTGAACTTGAGAATTGATAAATGAAGTGATAGAGGGTTTGGCGTTAATCAATCCACTTGGGATGCGACACCATCTTCACATCAACTCAGAATCTTTTGAGCCTCGCGAACATGTAACTAGCCTATAAAGTGACTTGGGAAGGGGGTTGGGTTAGCGGATGTGTCAAGTCAGTGTTTTTATCCTCCCAGACAAGTTTGGTACCAATTTATCGACCCCGGAGGGAAAGGCTTGGTGAGCACCGAAGGCGATTCGAACCTCCGATCGATCATGCGGACAGCGGAACTTCTTAACTACCGATCGCCCCAAGAAATGTTGATTTGGAAATAAAAAGTGTGAAAAAAGAAACACTGAGGTCTACGAAAATCAAAATACAACTGTTGCGTAGAGCAAGAGGTTCTCTATTAAAAGTTATATAATGTTTTGCTATCTGTTTTGTTGCTATGATCATTTTGAAGTTCGAAGAAAGAAAACTTTACTATTTATTCCAAACCAAATATTTCTTTATTCCGAATGAAATGGAAAAATTGCTTTTATTGCAGAATTTGGTGAAATAAATGTTCATGGGAGTAAAATGCAGTAATGCCGTGAAGATCGTATTCTTGGTTGCATAAAATACTAATGTGTTCAAAGCGATGAAGGTTATCAGAAATAAAAAATAACATATTCGTTGATGTTGATGCAACTGCCTTCTTCTAACCATCAGTATTTGGATGAAAAGTGAAAACTGGCTACGTTTACGGAATTTTCGATGAGTGCACTTTAGATTTTAACCCTTTGGAATTAAGATCATAATAACACTCAAGATCTCCAAAGTGACTCTATAAAGATGTCTTCCTTTTAAAGGCATCACCCCACGAATCTGAGGTGGTGCAGATTTCAGGTGGAGTATTCGTATACGGGATGGGAGACTACGGAGAGGGGGGTGATTCCGTCCATTTCTTGCTAATTGCCGCAAAAAACGGCCCGGAAGATGCGGCGCCGCACAAGACTGGCGCGCTCCAATCGAACCTCATGTACAAAATGGTGCGCCAAAACGAATGAAGCCGTATCTTCCGGGCCGTTTTTTACGGCAATTAGGAAGAAATTGACGGAATCACCCCGCTCTCCGTAGTCTCCCATCCTGTATACGAGTACTCCACCCGAAATCTGCACCACCTCAGATTCATGGGGTGATGCCTTTAAGGCATCACCCCACGAATCTGAGGTGGCACGGATTTCAGGTGGAGTATTTATACGGGATAGTAGATTATAGAGAGGAGTGTGATTCCGTCCATTTATTCCTAATTGCCGTAAAAAACGGCATGGAAGATGCGGCGCATGTACAAGGCTAGCGCGCTCCAATCGAACTCCTTGTGGAAAATAGTGCGCCGCAGCGCCCGAAGCCGTATCTTCCGGGCCTTTTTCTACGGTAATCAGAAACAAATGGATGGAACCACCCTTCTCTAAGTAATCTACGATCCCGTATACGAATACTCCACCGGAAATCCGTACCACTCCAGATTCGTGGGGTGATGCCTTTAAAAGAGATTCGAGAAAACGCACTCGGATCTTCTCTCAATGTTTCTTTTTTTAATGATATGGCTTTTTTCAAACAGACAAAATAACGCCGAACAGTAGAACAATAATAGCGAGTAGCTTAATGGATTGATTGAAAAATATTGCAGTAGGACATTAATGTTGTCTAAGAAACCAAAAGAGTGAGTGGTTGTGCCATCGAAAAAAAGAGGGATAAGAATTCCGTTTTCTTCCTAAGAACTTGAAGCTATTCAACAGACATAACTGAATGGAACGGTCTTGATTTGAGTAGGTCTAATTTTTTAAAATATTGATAAATGGCATGACATTTTGCGTCTTTAGTAGTAGGAAGGGGAGAGCAGATCCCTTCTCATTTTGCACAGAATGGTCCGAGCGAGGAACATCCCATCAAGCCTGTTTGGGAGCGCTAGAAGAGTCACCCCTTTACACTACTCGCAAGATGTCTTGAGTAATCTGCTTCTATTATAAAACCTTAGCTACCTCATCGCACACCTCTCAGCAGAGTGTGTGTCGAGAAGGCGGTCACAGACTGACAAAGCTGATCTTTATCCTGTCGAACTAGGAACTGTCAAGTAAGGTGAAATGAGAAGGAAAGTAATAGAGAAGCTTACTACGGCTACAGCGTAATATAGAATAAAAGACTAGAAACTCGAATACTTGCAAAATGAAAGTGTGGTAGCCTTCATTTAGTTGAAAATAGCAGCAAAAGCGAACCTCTTGATATGCGTTTGCGCTGAAGTACTTTCACTTCTGGCATCTTACACCTTCAGAAAAACAGAATTCTTTTCTCTCATGGCTCTAGCGTTCTCAGTATCTCCCGTTTCAGTAGATAAACCGGAAACGTTGTAGCTCGTGCCCTTCTACTAACCTGCAGTAGTTTCGTATCAGACCGTAAAGTTTCTACAGAACACTTGTGAATGACACTGTAAATTCATGTTAATGGCAAGAAAGGAAGTAGACATGAAGGGTCTTAAAGGCAGAATTCGGATAGTCATCATTGTTGAGTTTCCAGCAGTAGATAGAATTCGGGCGCTTTTTTCTAGAAAAAACAGTTGAAATGAGAAAAAGAAATTGGATATTGGATTATTAGAGGCACTCAGAGGTGCCAGTGTATCTTGCGAACCATCTTCTTACACTAGTGGAGTGATGAAAAGGTAAAGTCTCAAAGTGATGAGAAGAACGCGGATTTTGCAGCAAAGCTGTTGCTACGTTAAAGACGCTGTATCACGAAATAGATGTAGTGGGGAAGAATTATCGGAACCACTTTAGTTCCTACGAGGTTCATTAGAACAAGCTGCTTTGTGCACGCTCCGGTTTACTCACCAGCCTATTCATTTGCTTTACTTGCATAAAAAGGAGAGAAGTCCTCCTTGATCCTCGAAAACTCGTTGATGGACGCAGAACGTGTATACGGGCGGTGCATTATAGCGTACCTCGTAGGAAACGAGACGGTTCCCACGTCGTCATCCAGAATGATTAGGGAAATTGAGTGGGGCACTCCCCTACTGGTAATTTATACTCTGAATTCTATGTTCTCAATCAGGTTTCCACACTACATAAATTTCGTAGTACCTGCCCTTAATTCTGTATTGTCAATCCGTTGCACCACAGATGGAAAGAGTTGCTTTGTCGGGTGAAATGACACGTTTTAGTCCTTTTTTGTCCTCTGATTCTTGGATCTGTGCAAAGTTTTCTCCGTTCTCGCTATTCTATTTGTAAACTGCCTCACCTCTAATGTTGAGTTTTCTTTAATAGGATCTCTGCCTCCTACTAAAGAAAACTCAACATTAGAAATTTCCCCTAACGTTGAAATTTATTTCATACGTTGTAGGTTGTACTCAGCAGAAAAAATTTTAAAGGCATCACCCCACGAATCTAGGGGTGGTGCGGGTTTCAGGTGGGTTATGCTGTTTTTACACTAATTAGGAAGAAATGGACGGAATCACCCTCCTCTCCATAATCTACGACCCCGTATGGGAACGCTCCACCTGAAATCAGCACCACCCCAGATTCGTGGGGTGATGCCTTTAATTATCGGGTCGGTGATATTTGATATATATATATATATATATATATATACATATATATATATATATATATATATATATATATATATATATATATATATATACGTATGAGGGACGGGTGTGGCGCAGTCGGTTAGAGGTCCGTTGTAGCCACACGGTCGAGGGTTCGAATCCGCCCTAGTGCTCACCAAACCTTTCATCCCTTCGGGGTCGATAAATTGGTACCAGACTTGTCTGGGAGGATAAAAACACTGACTTGACCATCGCCTGGCCCCCGCAAGTCATTGTATAGGCCAGCACGCGTACCAAAAACCTCAACGATTGCGAATTCAAGTAAAACGCGTTGGCGCATCCCAAGTGGATTGATACGCCAGTGACTTTATCCTTTATCCTTACATATATATATATATATATATATATATATATATATATATATATATGTATATATATATATATATATATATATATATATATGTATATATATATATATATATATATATATATATATATATATATATATATATATATATATATATATATATATATAACTCTGGTTTGTTTATTCTACTTGCCTTCGCTGATCCCCTCGTAAGATCGTGATAAGGTTAAGCGATTAGACTGTTTCTTCATTCTCAAACATATTATATTCGTTTTGTGTATTGTTTTGCACTTTTTCTTTTCTCTGTATTTTGTAAACATCTATTTCACTCCTGGACAATTCCCTGCTTTAATACTACCCGTCTTGCACAATGAGCCATCAGTTTCACTGTAGTTATATTTACTTGTCTTAGAAATATGTGGTCACTGTGCCCTGCAAATATGGTCTATTTTGCATCTTTTTAAATTTACCTTTTGCTTTCTTTTCTTTAATATCCATATTGAATTTGCAGCCATTGGCCTCGCCTGCTGTGTCGTATGACGTTTCTGGCCAAAATGAAAAACGCAAACTTGACGACAAGGTGGGTAATGGTCTGCCATCTGATGATGATGAGCTTGTCTACACGCCTGTTGAATCGCCGTCATCTGCTGCTTATTATCTCTCAGAACGTTCATCTGCGTGTTCACCTGCCTCAAATGATTTCTTGTTTTCGCAGCAAATGAGATTTGCCCCTCCGCATTCTTGGAGAGCAACTGAGCATGATCGGAATTCATCTGGAATGTCCAGTCGTGGTTACTACATATGTTCCGAGAGCGTTAATGGCTCTCAGTCTCTTCCAAAGGAAATCAACACTTCCCATCAACGTGTTGTTGAGTGCATCGAAAAGCGAGGCGAACTAGAGCAGCGTCCCATAAACGACTCCGTGCATATATATCATCCCGGATATTACCAAGAACCTCCTCATCGTTCACAGTATCAGATTAACAGCGATGCCAACAGTCAGCGTAATGGAATCACAACAGTTAGAAGGCTAGGACCAGAGAACGAAATGGATCGCCATCCAATTCGCTACTTCGTGGATGTTCAGCACTCTGGAGCAAGTCATATACCTTCTGTGAACAGACTTCGACATCCTGGAAAAGAAGAATTAGGGCCTCCTGTTTTATCAAATTATTCCTTCAGAAGCATCACTGATTCCCCTCTGCAACGCCTGGAACCTTCCAGAGAATTAACAACTCAAAATATCCAACAATATTCATCCTTATACCATCGAGGAAGCTCAAACATTCCTTCTTCAAAGCAGCAGGAGGGTCATTCTCTAAGAACGTGTTTGGATGCGCGTGTTCTATCAGGCTCTCTACCTTCCGGATACTCACAACATACTTCAAGGAATAATGACACTTCCAACACGTTATCATCTTCGGAAAGATCGAGCACTAAACAAAGCACGACTGAAAGTCGTCTTGGAGCTTTCAAATTTTGGAAAGTGGAAGAAAGCGGAAGTGGGATGGAAGGAGAAAATGCCTCTGAATATCGTAAGAGTTCCATTGAGCCTGTGCGAATAAAATCATCCAGGGGGAACACTTTAACTGTGTCAGTAGAGAATACCCGCAGTCGCGAACAAACCTCGGTAGCATGGCAAAAAGAGCCTACTGTTACATCGCACACAATGTTGGCTAAAGACCACGAAAACACAGGGCAATTTTCAAGCAAAGCTTCGCAGCATCCTACTCACCGATTATCCGGCGAAGTTCGTAAGTTAGAATCTACTTCAGACCGTGGCACCACAGACCCGACACCGGGCCCCCCCGAGCTCCAATCGAAACTGTCACGTGATTGTGCCCAGGTATACCACCATGGACAATCGAAGGCAAGCTCCAAGACCATTGAAGCCTCTGCACCGCAAATAAGTGAGACCAGGCACACTCCAGAAAAAACAGCCGTTCTTCATTTGAAAACATCTCCAGTGAAGGAGGGGCCGTTAAGCGAAGAAGAGTCGCGAAAGGTTCGATTAATTGCTCGAGTTCCTCACGGCACTTCAGGTGAAGAACAAGAGTTGGAAAAGTCGAAGAAAGAGCATGATTCATCTGGACTATTTGGATTATGGAGAACATCAAAAAGTAAACAACCCGAGACGTCGGCATATGGATCTATCTATACACCTAGCGAGAAATATACAGGCCCATTGGACATTGTCAATAGGCAGAGAGATATAGATCAACTGCCTTTCAAAGCACCTACCGCTGTGGCTTATAAACCATCTGCTGATGATTCCCATACTTCGCATAATCGATTTAACTTATTTGGTAGGTGGCGTCACGAAGGTGACGAAGAAACGGTTGAAAAAGATCAGGTGCGACCTGAATCGTACGGGCTAGCATCCACTTCATATGAGGGCCCTCTTGAATCAACAACTCGTAATATGGAGCTGCAATCGGAACCATTGCGTGACTATGCCCAAGCATATCACCATGGACAATCATGGGAATCTCCAAAGACAGGTGAAGCCCCTGCGGCGCAAATAAGGGGAAGCAGACACACTCCAGAAAAAACAGCCGTTCTTCATTTGAAAACAGTGAAGGGGAAACCGTCATCCGAGGAAGAGTCGCGAAAGGTTCGATTAATTGCTCGAGTTCCTCACGGGACTTCGGATGAAGAACAAGAGTCACAAAAATCAAAGAAAGAGCAGGATTCATCTGGGCTATTTGGATTATGGAGAACAGGAAAAGGTAAACAACGCGAGGTGTCGGCACATGAATCCATCTACCCCTCAGACGAAAAGTACGCAGGCCCACTTGACGATATCAATAGGGAGAGGGATATAGATCAACTGCCTTTCAAATCACCTGCCGCTGTGGCTTATAAACCATCTGCTGATGATTCCCATACTGCGCATCATCGATTTAACTTATTTGGTAGGTGGCGTCACGAAGGTGACGAAGAAACGGTTGAAAAAGACCAAGTGCGACCTGAATCTTACGGGCTAGCATCCACTTCATATGAGGGCCCTCTTGAATCAACAACTCGTCATGCGGAGCTGCAATCGGAACCATTGCGTGACTATGCCCAAGCACATCACCATGGACAATCATGGGAATCTCCAAAGACAGGTGAAGCCCCTGCGGCGCAAATAAGGGGAAGCAGACACACTCCAGAAAAAACAGCCGTTCTTCATTTGAAAACACCTTCAGTGAAGGGGAAACCGTCATCCGAGGAAGAGTCGCGAAAGGTTCGATTAATTGCTCGAGTCTCTCACGGCACTTCAGGTGAGGAACAAGAGTTGGAAAAGCCGAAGAAAGAGCAGGATTCATCTGGGCTATTTGGATTATGGAGAACAGGAAAAGGTAAACAACGCGAGGTGTCGGCACATGAATCCATCTACCCCTCAGACGAAAAGTACGCAGGCCCACTTGACGATATCAATAGGGAGAGGGATATAGATCAACTGCCTTTCAAATCACCTGCCGCTGTGGCTTATAAACCATCTGCTGATGATTCCCATACTGCGCATCATCGATTTAACTTATTTGGTAGGTGGCGTCACGAAGGTGACGAAGAAACGGTTGAAAAAGACCAAGTGCGACCTGAATCTTACGGGCTAGCATCCACTTCATATGAGGGCCCTCTTGAATCAACAACTCGTCATGCGGAGCTGCAGTCGAGACCATTGCGTGACTATGCTCAAGCATATCACCATGGACAATCATGGGAAACTGCAAAAACAGGTAAAACTTCTGCTCCACCATTGAGTGAAACCAAGCGGGCCACAGAAAAGACAGGGGTTTTGCACTTGAAAACACCTTCAGTGAAGGAGAAACCGTCATCCGAAGAGGAGTCGCGAAAGGTTCGATTGATTGCTCGAGTTCATCATGGAACTTCGGATGAAGAACAGCAGTCACAAAAGTCGAAGAAAGAGAAGGATTCACCTGGGCTTTTTGGCCTGCAGAGAACAAAAAGAAATGAACAAGGAGAAATGACGGCAAACGAATCCGTCTATACAGCTTGTGAGAAATATACAGGGCCATTGAATGATGTCAATAGGCAGAGAGATATAGAACAACTGCCTTTCAAATCACCTGCCGCTGTGGCTTATAAACCGTCTGCTGATGATTCCCATACTGCGCATCATCGATTTAACTTATTTGGTAGGTGGCGTCACGAAGGTGACGAAGAAACGGTTGAAAAAGACCAAGTGCGACCTGAATCTTACGGGCTAGCATCCACTTCATATGAGGGCCCTCTTGAATCAACAACTCGTCATGCGGAGCTGCAGTCGAGACCATTGCGTGACTATGCCCAAGCATATCACCATGGACAATCATGGGAAACTGCAAAAACAGGTAAAACTTCTGCTCCACCATTGAGTGAAACCAAGCGGGCCACAGAAAAGACAGGGGTTTTGCACTTGAAAACACCTTCAGTGAAGGAGAAACCGTCATCCGAGGAAGAGTCGCGAAAGGTTCGATTAATTGCTCGAGTTCCTCACGGGACTTCGGATGAAGAACAAGAGTCACAAAAATCAAAGAAAGAGCAGGATTCATCTGGGCTATTTGGATTATGGAGAACAGGAAAAGGTAAACAACGCGAGGTGTCGGCACATGAATCCATCTACCCCTCAGACGAAAAGTACGCAGGTCCACTTGACGATATCAATAGGGAGAGGGATATAGATCAACTGCCTTTCAAGTCACCTGCCGCTGTGGCTTATAAACCGTCTGCTGATGATTCCCATACTTCGCATAATCGATTTAACTTATTTGGTAGGTGGCGTCACGAAGGTGACGAAGAAACGGTTGAAAAAGATCAGGTGCGACCTGAATCGTACGGGCTAGCATCCACTTCATATGAGGGCCCTCTTGAATCAACAACTCGTAATATGGAGCTGCAATCGGAACCATTGCGTGACTATGCCCAAGCATATCACCATGGACAATCATGGGAATCTCCAAAGACAGGTGAAGCCCCTGCGGCGCAAATAAGGGGAAGCAGACACACTCCAGAAAAAACAGCCGTTCTTCATTTGAAAACAGTGAAGGGGAAACCGTCATCCGAAGAAGAGTCGAGAAAGGTTCGATTAATTGCTCGAGTCTCTCACGGCACTTCAGGTGAGGAACAAGAGTTGGAAAAGCCGAAGAAAGAGCAGGATTCATCTGGGCTATTTGGATTATGGAGAACAGGAAAAGGTAAACAACGCGAGGTGTCGGCACATGAATCCATCTACCCCTCAGACGAAAAGTACGCAGGCCCACTTGACGATATCAATAGGGAGAGGGATATAGATCAACTGCCTTTCAAATCACCTGCCGCTGTGGCTTATAAACCATCTGCTGATGATTCCCATACTGCGCATCATCGATTTAACTTATTTGGTAGGTGGCGTCACGAAGGTGACGAAGAAACGGTTGAAAAAGACCAAGTGCGACCTGAATCTTACGGGCTAGCATCCACTTCATATGAGGGCCCTCTTGAATCAACAACTCGTACATGCGGAGCTGCAGTCGAGACCATTGCGTGACTATGTTCAAGCATATCACCATGGACAATCATGGGAAACTGCAAAAACAGGTAAAACTTCTGCTCCACCATTGAGTGAAACCAAGCGAGCCACAGAAAAGACAGGGGTTCTGCACTTGAAAACACCTTCAGTGAAGGAGAAGTCGTCATCCGAGGAAGAGTCGCGAAAGCTTCGATTAATTGCTCGAGTCCCTCACTGGACTTCGGATGAAGAACAAGAGTCACAAAAATCAAAGAAAGAGCAGGATTCATCTGGGCTATTCCGCTTATGGAGAGCAACGAAAAGTAAACAAGGCGAGATGTCGGCAAATGAAGACATCTATACACTTAGTGAGAAATATACAGGGCCATTGGACGATGTCAATAGGCAGAGAGATATAGATCGACTCCCTTTCAATGCACCTGCCAATGTGGGTTATAAACCATCTACTGATGATTACCATACTCATCGTCATCGATTTAACTTATTTGGTAGGTGGCGTCACGAAGGTGATGAAGAAACGGTTGAAAAAGATCAGGTGCGACCGGAATCGTACGGGCTAGCATCCGCTTCATATGAGGGCCCTCTTGAATCAACAGCTCGTCATATGGAGCTGCAATCGAAACCATTACGTGATTATGCTCAAGCATATCATCATGGACAATCATCTGATACTGCCATGACAGGTAAACTCCCCTCAAAGACTGCAGTGCTTCATTTGAAAACATCTCAAATGAGGGAACTATCATCAGCTCCCGTAGCTGAAGACGGGACAGGAAAGTACCGGTTAATTGCTCGAGTTTCTCATGATACCGATACGCAGAGAGATGTAGACAAAATTCAATTAAAATCACCTGCTTCTCTAGCTTATACAACATCTGCGGATGATGCTCACGCCACGCATCACCATATGCACTTATTTGGTAGGTGGCGTCACGAAGGTGACGAAGAAACGGTTGAAAAAGAACAGGTGCGACCTGAATCGTACGGCTTAGCATTTAGTTCGTATGAGGGCCCCCTTCAATCAACAACTCGCCATGAAGAGATGCAATCGAAGCCTTTGCGTGATTATGCACAGGCATATCACCATGGACAATCATGGGAAAGTGGAAAGATAAGTAAACTCTCCCCAAAGACTGCAGTACTTCATTTGAAAACATCCGAAATGAAGGAAGTATCACCCTCTAGATCTGGAGAAGAGACAGGAAAATACCGTTTGACTACTCGAGTATCTCATGGGACTCGTGATGAAGAATACGGGTTGAAAAGACCAAAGAAAGAGCAAGATTCACCTAGAGTTTTCAGTTTATGGAGAACAGGAAAAAGCAAGCAAGTTGAGATGTCGACAAACGAATCTGTCTACCCAAGCAACGAGACTTTTGCGGCCCCAGTGGACGATATCAATAGACAGAACGATATAGATCAGCTCCCATTCAAAGCACCCGATTCTTTAGCTTATACACCTTCTGCGGATGATGCTCATGCTGCGCATCACCATATGCATTTATTTGGTAGGTGGCGCCACGAAGGTGACGAAGAAACGATTGAGAAAGACCAGGTGCGAACTGAATCCTATGGCCTTGCATCTACTTCGTATGAGGGCCCCCTTGAATCAACAGCTCGCCAGGAAGAGCTGCAATCGAAGTCATTGCGTGATTATGCACAAGCATATCACCATGGACAATCATGGGAAAGTGGAAGGATAAGTAAACTTCCCTCAAAAACTGCAGTACTTCATTTGAAAACATCTGAAATGAGGGAGGTATCGCCACCAGCCAAAAGTGAGGAAGAAAAAGGAAAATACCGATTGATTGCTCGAATTCCTCACGTGACTTCGGGAAGCGAACAGGAGTCACAAAACTCCAGGAAAGAGCAGGATTCACGAGGGCTTTCCGGTTTATGGAGGACAGGAAGAAATAAGGAAGGTGAGACGTCGGCACATGAATCTGTCTACCGAGTAAATGAAGCATTTGCGAGCCCGTTGGACGATATCAAAAGACAGAGAGATTTAGACCAAATTCCATTCAAATCACCTGCTTCTCTTGCTTATACACCATCTGCGGATGATGCTCAAGCCACGCATCACCGTATGCACGAATTTGGTAGACGGCGGCATGAAGGCGATGAAGAGACTGTCGAAAAAGATCAAGTGCAACCTGAATCATACGGCATAGCATCTACTTCATATGAAGGACCTCTTGAATCCACAACTCGTCATGCGGAGCTGCAATCAAAGCCACTGCGTGATTATGCCCAAGCATATCACCATGGACAGTCATGGGAAAGTGGAAAGATGGGTAACCTCCCCTCAAAAACTGCAGTACTTCATTTAAAAACATCCGAAATGAGGGAAGTATCACCCTCTAGATTTGGAGAAGAGACAGGAAAGTACCGGTTAATTGCTCGAATTCCTCATGGGATTTCCGATGAAGAACAAGAGTCACAAAAGTCAAAAAAAGAGCAGGATTCACGAGGGCTTTTCGGTTTATGGAGGACAGGAAGAAATAAGCAAAGTGAGATGTCAGCTAACGAATCTGTCTACATAACAAAAGAGAAATATGCAGGACCATTAGACGATGTCGATAGGCAGAGAGATATAGATCAACTGCCTTTCAAGGCACCTACTGCCGTGACTTATAAACCATCTACTGATGATTCCCACCCCACGCATCAGCGTATTCTTTTATTTGATAGGTGGCGTCATGGGGGGGATGAGGAAGTGGTCGATAAAGATCGAGTGCAACCTGAAGCATATGGTCTTGCGTCCACTTCATATGAGGGGCCACTTGAATCAACAGCCCGTCATTCTGACCTGGAATCTAAACCGCTGCAGGATTATGACCTGTCCCGTCTTTCACGAGAAGCTGAGAGAAGCCACATCCCAGAAAAGACGTCGGCTCTTCATTTGAATGCATCTGCGCTTAAGGAAAAGCCGACATCCGAGGAAGAGTTAAGGAAGATTCGGGTGATTGCTAGAGTTCATCATGGCGAATCAGAATACGAAGGAGACTTCAAAAAACCAGAAAAAGTGCAACATTCATGTGAAGTTCCATCTGATCGACCAGTGTCTTCCTCGGACAGGCACACAGGGCGGTTTGAGGGAAAAACGATGAGCGGTGAGGAGTATGTTGAGGTGCGCGTTGATCGACGTGTAGAAATTGAACTGGAGCCTACGCTTTGCTTGACCGGGGCGGGGTTGGGCGCACTCTCTGAGGATGAAGATGGATTGATCTTCTCAATCACTCCACCACCGATGCCTTCGTCTGATCGTTCCTTCTTCAGCCGGCTGCTTTTCAAGGTCCGCTCTTTGATTTTCGCCCACAATTAGGGTCATTCGCACGTTTGTGTTCTTTACGCTGTAGTTGCTTGCTTCTGTACGCATTTCGGTTCCATCTTGTGTTCGTGCTGTTGTTTTACCTGTTAATAAAGTGCTAGTATCGCTCACATTTATATAGTCATAGTTTCTTTCGTTAGCGTGAAGGCAAGCTTCATCTAAACCTTTGTTGCTGGCTACGATGTGCTGTGGTTTTTCTGGCACGTGACCCTAATTGATATATGGGCGTTAGTGTCAGTTTTTTTTTCTTGTGGTGTGATGACAAGCGGCTTTGTTCATTCTATGGCTTCTTCTCTATTAAGCGATCTTCAGTCAAAGCTCTATTGAATTGTACAACTGCAGCGCATCGCAGCGTTGTTTGCCCTAACATTCTTTCAATGTTTACTTCTATTTCCAACTTTGCAACAAGCCGTTTGTCATTATTATCATGTTGTGTCTGTATAATTACTCCACTTAATCTCTCCAGTCGTCATTGTAGAGTTCGTCGAAGAAGCCGAAGAAACAAAAGAAAGTTGCGAAGGAGGCCGGTTCAAGTGATTCTTCCAGCAGTTCCGATGATGAGAAAAATCAGGTCCACATCATGCCCGTCGAGGTGACTGGTTCTTAATTTTCTTGAATTTTTCTTGATAAAGCTGGCCGAAGTTGGGTAAGCTCATAATATTCATCTATTTGGAGCGTCTTCGACACTAAATCGAGCAGTATTTGCACGGCGGTTAACACTCGACTCTGTGCTAAGTCATGGTTGGCGTTCTTGTTGACACGACACTAGAAAATGTGTACATGCTGCTGACGTGACCTCTTCTCTGTAATGCGTCGTTACTTGCAGAAGCGCTTGGAATGTGTAGTTGAATAAAAAAAAAGAGAAAATATAGATGAATTAGAGTGAAAAGCAGAGTGGAACAACGCATTGCAGTTTTCTAATAAATGCGCATCTTGTCTATTTTAACCTTACATGAGCTAATTGAATATATATGGCATCTTAGATTCCGATTATTATTCGCTTTTTAGTGTTCAGATTACATTGCTTCGAACTAAAGACGTTACAAAATTCCCATAAGTTCATAAAAAAAAGTTTATGTGAAGAATGATTCAGCATCATTTTTGGAAAAATTAGAGGACTCTTTCCAAGTGGAGTTCAGTTCCGAATGTAATATTACATTTCTAATGACAAGTTTACTTAATTGTAATGCTGAATGCGAAAGCTTTTCTGTTCACGCATGAAGACAGCTTGCGTTTCATTGATAACTGAGCATCTGCTGAACACAGTGTGTTGATGAATTAACATCATTTACTTGAGATTGATACCCTTTCCAACTGATATAATCGAAAAGGTATTATTGTTATTATTGTAATGTGATTGAACCGTAATTGTGGTCACATATGGTGGCGATGCTTTCTTAGCTTTTCCATCCGATCTGGCTATTACCATAAAGTAAGAAAGTAAGAAAGTAAGTAAGAAAGAAAGCCATACCAGTTGAAAGGAGTTAGCATATACAGAAAACGCGCGCCGTGCTCATAATCGTCTACGCTATCTGCGTTTCCTTCTCGAAAATTGATTTTGAATTCATCGAAAAGGACAAATTATGCTGCTTCCTACGAGTTGTACTGTTTTGGTCTGTAATTTAAAGGCAACGTTTCATGAAGCTGACGAGTTAACCAGCATCGCTACTTGCGCTGCGCGCCTCTTGACAATGTCGTTGCCGCCCAACAGCAACCTCGTCGTTTTCTTGCACTTTATCACACTGTTGTCCACAACGCCCCTCCTTTCCTATTTTGTCGAACAAAAAGCAAAGATGCATGGTGAAGTTGATTGAAATTTCGTAAACTGAAAACTTTGTAGAAGAGTTAAGTAAATAAATGAAATGTCGTATAGAAATGTGAATTGAAGTTTTTATTTTCTCATGTGAAATATAGAAAGTGATCGTTGTGCGCTGCTAACATGACCCTTACAAATTCGCTTGCATTTTTTTTCTTTTTTTTTTTGCAATAGAAGCAACGCTGAAAATATTAGCAAGTTGAAAGCAATGTATTATGAGATTGACGTAGCGTGGAAACCTCGTGGAAAATATCAAGTTCGATGGTGCAGATTGCGAATATTAACGTGACCCCGCTCAGTTTCCACTAATCGTCTCAAAAACGACGTTGGGAATGTTGTTCGTTTCCAGAAAGTAAGTTAGAACGCTCCCTTTTTGTGCATTCGTCCCATCCGCTTCCGAGTGTTCGAAGATAAGTGATGTCTCCTAGTGATGTGATTATCTTCCTATTCAAGTAAATCCAATGGCTGCAGTAGGCTGCTGAAGGGACCGGAGCACATACAATGGGATCCTCGACCAACCCGTTCGTGGATGCGGTGCGTGTACATGGACAATGCATTGAAATGTATCTCGCAAAAAAACAAATGCTGTTTTTAGACTGTTATGGGGCAGTGGGCGCGCCCCCACTCATATTCATAATCTACACTCCGAACTCAATATCTACTATGAGGTTTCAAAACTACGTCAATTGCGTGATACGCTTCGTTTAAGACACGATATGTCTCATTTTGGATGTCGTGCACAGAATACTCAATCGCATATTAATAACCTCGAGCGTTTTCCAAATTCGGATCGCACCTTTTCTGATTTTCTTATCAAAATTCTTCACTTTGTTTGATTTCCATTTTGCGTTCTAGATTGCTATAGCTTCAAATAAGAATTTTGTTACAGATCAGAATTAGAATTTTGTTACAGATCATATCATGCGTTTGGCAAATAGTTAGTGGAGCGAGTTTGCTCCTTGTTGCTTGTAAGTTGCGGGCTCTTTTTTTTCTATTCAACTCATAGTGTTTTGAAGAGTGGTGGTGTCACCTTCCCGCTCTATGTGGATCCGGAGGACAAGGACGGCAAACTTGTGCGTCGAGAAACGAACGAGCTGAAGTATCATCTCAAAGGAGAGGGGACATCTCCCGGATTCGATCCTCAAAATCCGGTTCGCAACCGTAGCTACTATTACCTTTTTTCGATTTGGTCTGGCAACTTTCAAACAACTATCAACATAACTCAGAGCGTTTTAATCAATCAAATAGGGACAGATTGCATGGTTCGGCTAACCAACCTCACCTGCTTTGGCGTTTCAATGCGCCCCAACTTCACTGTTAATCATCTTTGAAGCGAGATTCCAAATTTTCTGCATTGTTGTCAGTACCCCTGTTCCATTGTTTATCGATGCCACTTCAGTACTTTGCTGACAGCACGAGCCTTTCGCTTGATAGATGCGCAGCAGTTGGATTTGCTGTTTATGCCGCCAGTCATTTGTTAAGTAGACACATTTGAAATCTGCGGTTGAACCAGTTCTGTAACTATTGGATCGCTGTGAATCTTGGCGTAGTTTAGTCTTTGGCGTCAACGATGGCCGAAGCAGAACGTCTGAATCTGTGCAGTCCGCGGCTGGAGCACGCGGAGCGCACTGTCACTGTGCGCGCATTGGCACCACTGCCGCTCTCTTATGAGGTACAGTGACGTCGCCTGCTGCTGCTACATGCTTGCTGTGGAAGAGCTGCTTGCTAAGCTTGCTTGCTTCTGTATCTGGTAGTCTTCTATTAGAATTTGCGTTCTAGCTGCTTCGTGAAGTTGGCATTGCGAATTCGCCGCCCTTTAAAGTGGTTTCGTTGTTGTAGTCATTTGCTTTCGGATTTCTATCATGGCTCAGTCTCTGCTCTAGCTAGTGATCCGTCGGCCGCAATTTCACAAGAAGTAACGATCTGTGATAGATTTAAGAAGCTAGTTTGAGTGGAGCTCGAGCACACTCCGGAACTTTCCGTATGCAAAGAAAAATAGGGTTTAACAGACTTTAGTATACGTTTCAGACTCTTAACTCTGCTTCTCCTTCTCTCGCAGAAGTTTGGTTTACCAACTATTATGTTCACTTCTGTAAAAAAAAATACCTCAGTGTGCTTTAATTCGATAGTATTCGTCATGCTATGTTGCACCTATCAGCTGTCAGAATTGCTTTGTTACATGGTTGTCCAAATGGTCTTGAAAGCTGTCGTTACCTTGAAGCGAATGCTATTTCTGAGCATATATCGCTACTGCTGTCATCGCTGCTCCATTTGCTCTATCACTGTTTTTCCATTCAGTACTAGGGTGCACTTCTCTGCGCATACTGCACTGATCGCATTATGAAGCGGCCATCTCCTCACTAACTTTGATATTACCTAATGATATGGCAATCTTTGAGTTCCTTGTAAATTTAATAAGAATTTTTACTGAAAACCTCACTTTTGCGGTGCTAATGTACAAATCATCAGTAATCATGATAATGCAGTCATCAATCAGTAAATCAAGCTAGGTTTTCTCTGCTTAACGTTTTCGTGTCTTTGCGCGACTTCAAAGCGTAAGTTCTGCCAGCTTGGAAAACGGAAAAGAAAACGTTCCATTCCTTAGGATAAGCGTTGTCTTTCAAAAACATCTGCTACTGACACAATGCGCGTCACATTCTGGGCCACTCGCTAGTGGTGAATACGCGTGTTTAGATTGCCGGGAATTGCACCCTTTCAATTCTATTACAAAACAGATACATAGTAGTGGTGATCCATCGCTTTGAACGTATCCAGATGATTCTTGAAAATAAAGTGATGACAGCAATGCGTGAACATAGATGGAAGCTTATTCGAACGCATGGGTAACTGCAGTACCTGCTGAAAATATTGGTTACTTCCTTGATTCGGTTTCGCTTATTATTTCTTCATGTATGATATAATTGGTATTGTGTAGGAGAGCGGACAGCCGCATACTACCATCTCCACATGGCAGGAATCTAGCCGTCTTCCTGATGAAGTGACGACCGAATATGATGAAAAAGGGAACAAAATCACGTGAGTGTAACAAAAAAAAACAGTTGTTCTCTTTGAAGGCAGCATTCGGAAAAATTTTCAATGTTGAGCTCTTTTCAGCAGTTTGCTCGCTAGAGTGACGAAGCGCAGAACTCAACATTAAAAACTGCTCCAAACGTTGGTAAATAATTCGCTCGAGAATATTTTCGTGATCCATTTTGTCTCAGTGATAATTTTTTTCACCTGCAAATTTCTTACTGCATATGACTGAAATAAGAACTTTCATGCATCCCCCACAATTTGCTACTCCACTAAGCACAAAGACTACAATTCCTCCAATTTTTGTACGTATGTGTTCGTTGCCCATCTTCGGCAACTTATTTGGGGCGGGTGTGGTGTAGCGGTTAGAGGTTCCGCTTCCTGCACGATCGATCGGAGGTTCGAATCCGCCGTAGTGCTCACCAGGCCTTTCATCCCTCCGGGGTCGATAAATTGATACCAGACTTGTCTGGGAGGATAAAAGCACTGACTTGACACATCGGCTAGCCACCGCAAGTCATTGTATCGGCCAGATACACGTTCGTAAACCTCAAACGATTCTGAATTGAAGTGAACGTGGGGACGCATCCCAAGCGGATTGATTAACGCCAGAAACTTTATCCTTTAAACTTTATCCTTTATGTGTTTGTTGACATTCCATTTTCGACGATTTCATTTATTTCTCTATGTTCAATATTTCGTCATGCACAAAACACTTCTCACGGCTTTTATTTAACTTACTGATTATACTTCCAACGTTATCAATCTGCATATGTCAAGCTATATTGAGTTTGAAAACAAGTGAACATTGAAAATCTCTGCCGAGCGCTGCCCTTTTACAAGGAAAAGAGTGAAAAACGTGTAATAATTAAGGCGAACACTAAAGACGTCACAAGTAAAGCACACCGTCCAGAAACAAACTTTCCAAAACTACGTGGTTCCCACGGAGGGGCAACCGGTCAGCTTTCACTGTTTCGTGTGTTTAAGAATTTAAGTTTATGAACAATTAACTTATGAAAGAAAAGAAAATGCAAGATTTGAGTGTTTCAGGGTGTAGTTACTGTGGAACGTTTACATGAAGAAACAACTCCGCTCGGGGTCACAGCGATTGCCACGAACGGCTCTGCGTCCTCGCCCCATGTCGTTGAAACACATTCGCGCTCTATTGCCTATGAAGCCGATCCGAACGAACTGCATCACGAGGTACTTTGTTAGCTTCTCAATACTGTACGTCTTTCGACATAGTCGTACTTTTCTTGCCTTCTTTGGCATGGCACAAGCAGGTTTCGCGCAAGCGTCATTCAAACAACGCATATCGATCTAATTACTATATATTTCTGACGTTGCCACGCATACATCTCCTGCATAGTATGTTTCACATCTCCAACAAGAAACATGACTTTAAGACGCTCAGGCGCCGAAATACATGGAGAACAACTGAGCATGGAAAATTCAAAGGCATCACCTACGAATCTGAGGTGGTACGGATTTCAGGTGGAATATTCGTATACGGCATAGTAAATTATGGAGAGAGGGGTGATTTCGTCCATTTCTTCCTAATTGCCGTAAAAAAGAGCCCGGAAAATACCTCAAGCGTTCCGGCGCGCTATTTTCTACAACAAGTTTGATTGTAGTGCCCCTGCCTTATGCATGCGCCGCATCTTCTGGGCCGTTTTTTTTTTACCGCAGTTAGGAAGAAATTGACAGAATCACCCACCTCTCCATAATCTACTATCCCGTATACGAATACTCTACCTGAAATCCGTACCACCTCAGATTCGTGGGGTTGATGCCTTTAAACAAAGAGACTTTTTTTTACAGAACAATTTGCGTAGTTGTATAACCGGTTCGTCTTGCAGGGCCTTGGAGAGTTTGTATCCTGCAAAACACTTACTTCTGGTAACCGAACAGTGGAGACGTACACTTACAAAACTGAGCGCGATGGCATTATTGAGACGCACGTCGAACATCGTGTGACCATCCATTCCGATGAGCCCATTGATCACGATGCAGTAAGCTTTCTGGTGTTGTGGTATCAACGAGGCAAAAAAGCGTCGACCTTTTAGGAATTGAGCCAAGCGATTATGGAAGCGACTCAGATGAACCCAGATATGACTGTGGAGAAGATCGAAGTGCGTCAGGAGTCCACAGCTTGAACAACGCTCGATTCGGTTCCTCGCGATGGACCGCAACTTCACTACCCAATTACGGCTGAATTCACATAATGTTAATCATAAGGTCGAGGCGTGTCTAGAGCCTGTGCTGCATTCATTCCTTCTCTAGCGCGAAGCGGTTATCCGGTTATCTGTGTTTCCTTTTCAAATCTTAAATTTCATTTTCCGTCTCTGCCTTCTCTGATTCGAACGACTACAAATAGGTTTGCGTACTTTGATCCTGCTTCATAAGGATGGTAGCGCTTTTGCCTCTTTCTCGGTATCGCAGCTTACCATCCCTTAGTATAGTTTTGCATGTTTCGCTAGCTGATGGCTACTCAGTCTAGCTGTCTTAATTGCGCATGCTGCTTTTGTTCGTCGTCGGATCGTTCCTTTTCATTGGTCTGTCTAGTGTTTCATCCGAGTACTCCACTAGCCTTTTTATTCTGCTGCCTTTTCGTTCTGTTTGACTAAAGTTATTCCCTTCAACGAATATTATTGGGCATTTGTTGTTGTGTGTCTCTACACATCGCTCCTACCGCTCTGCGCGGCCCGGCTCCATTATTTATTCATGAATATTTGTCTCTTTAAGCCAGCGCTTATGCAGCTACGTTTTGACGAAATATTCACTATTTACATTCGACCGTTTGCTTTATCATGCTTTTTAATCAATGAAGTTCACTTTAATAAGTGATGCATTGAGGAAAACTTGATGAAAAATACTCTAATCTCCAGTTAACATCTCACCTAATGAGAACGCGCAGACCGATTGCGCAATTTACTTTTCCAGAGTAGAATGATGACCCAAATATTGCCCGGTACTGGATCTGCCGATGAAGAGTACCTGCACCAGTAGTAAATGTCTTAATGTCCTCCACTTAATAGGCTAATCATGCACCCCCATCCGAGATCGTTCTGAGCAAAACAAGAGAAAGCCCAAAAGGTAAAGAAAAGGAGATAGTCATCGCACATATGACAATTTTATTACTAATACCGCTCGAAAAAGCAAAAAGTGTTGAAAATAACACGTTAAATTAAATTTTACTAGCCTTCCTGCACGTAGGTACGTTCTTTAAAAAGTGGACTGCCTGTTATATGGACTGATTTCGACCAAGCCTTACGTACAGACACTTGGAGGATGGGTGCTAAGTCGTTTGTCCGGTAGCCGTTTCTGCAGACAGAGCCTAAGAGGAAAGTAGCCTGAGTTGAGGAGGAAAAAACTTGGTAGTGAAAAAGAAGCGCAGCCGGCTAGTTGGTTATACATTCTGCAAAAAAAGTTCTGACTGGAATTTCACTTGATCGAATACACAATAGGCGCTCCACACTTCTTCCAATCCCAGAACACCACATCATCTGTCAGTGAGGCAGTCTTATTGGCTATCTGTTACTTTGATAAGCTTGTGCATTTTGCATATGTACTGCTTCTAAAGGTCAAGAAAACATTGGCATGCATTCAGTGATAGTTGTATTTGCAACATGGAGATCCTAGTTTTTCTGATATCATACTTCGAACCTGGGTAGATAAACAAGTACTCTCAGCTATAATGAACCTCGCATACTGCGGTAACGGACTAGAGAGTGCAGTTGAAACAAAATCGCTAGTTATCCGAGACAACGCGCGGGTGTCAGAATTACTTCGAAGTTCTTTGGTTAATGTTACTGAGCGGAAGGTTGTCAGCGCCAATTTGCCCAACACGAACTAAGATGGCCTTCCGGATTGTGTTTACGAAAGGATAGAAGAATGGATTCAGGTCGCTTTAATCGGACAGTTACAGATCAAAGCGACCGAAAAGCTGGTACAGTTCCGGGTGGTTGCACTCAAAGTGGTGGAGCTAACAGTCGAGGTGGGACCCTTTCTTGCTGTAATCGGGTTGCAGAGATGAGTAACAGTCCGACTTTGATCGCAGCTGCTTACGCAATTGCTCCCGGCATCTGATCGCTTCGAGCCAACTATACTCAGTACTTTTTCACGAACAACAGTTCCAAGTATTTATAGAATTCTTGTAATTCTTGATTGTTAAATGTTTTGTGAGTGTATGTTTACTCATATTTTTACTTACGCTAACCATGAGTAGATTCATTCCAAGCATCTCAATTCATTTGAGATATTAACCAAACTGCTCGCTCTGGTTATATAGTCGGATCAAAACGACATAAGCATGGTGCGTTTGCGCACGCTCTCGAAACGGTGCTGCGGAGGCAGCAGTTGGAACCGTGGTGGGACCATCGCAAACTGCAGCGATGAGTAGTGTCAGCAAGGGTCCCAGTACGCTCCTATCCACTACGCTCGACAGCACCGCCTCGAGAGAAGCCGCTGCACCATGCTTCATATCGCTTTGACCCTACTATACTCGGAGCAATTCTTACAGAGACATCCAGATTTACTTGAAAACGAGGTCTTCTTATAGTGATAGATCAGTGTTTATCCCCGCTAATAATGTAATTTTGAACATTCATGTTTTCTATATAACCAGAGTGATAGAGCTTGGAGGAAGAATTTGAATAAGCATCATTTTAGTAAGAAAATCGGTCTTAAATACAGTATCAGCGAATCGCACAAAACAGGTACGAAATCACGCTGCAACACAATTATGTACATATTCAATTTTTCTTCCTCCTTCTAAAACAAAGTCTGAACTACTTGTAGAAAGTACAAGCTTTTTCATGTTTATTCAGAAACGAACTACATGCGCAAATCACTGGAAATCAACTTATTTACCACACTGTATGACTGATAGATTAAATATGATAAGGTATTATACACATTGACGACAACACAACGTTTGAGGACAAAACTACGGGAATTGCTTTTTTATTAGTGGAAGCCCAGACCATTCTTCGTTTCTTCGGCGAAGTATCGTACATCGAAATCGGCATCGTTCATTAAATTCATCAGTATTGGCTTGATTTCGTTTTGCAAAACGCTATGATAATTGTAGTAAACGATCTGTTGAATTAGCAGAAAAATATCTGGTAGCTTCACACAAACCTTGCATCGACCACTTTTCCAATTTTCATAAGACCCTTGGCCACACCAAAGCGCACGTTTGGCACATTATCTTCGCTCAACTAAACAGAAAACATTTAAAAAAAAACGAAGCAGAAATGAAGCGAGGAGACGAAGACCTCTTTAATGATTGGCATAATCTCCTTCGCAGTTTGCTGCGGTCCAACAGCTTCCGCAAGTGAATTAAGACAAAAAAGGCAGGTCATACGATGCAGATAGTTGAGATCCTAGAGAAATTTAAGTGAATCTTTTTATTACCAGAAGACCAACATACTTTGGACATCGTAAGCAACTTGGGCATGATGTTTTTCGAAGCCCAATCGCAGCCGAATTTCTTTGCAAGTTCAGTGAGGATCGAAGTGGTAGCTTCACGAATGGCATATACTGCAATATCAAGAAGATATCAGGAGATGGAAGTCTAGGATCAAAAGGTTACCTACCATGGTCACACAACCAATTTAGACAGAGTGGAAGCATTTTCTCGTCGAAAAATTCCTGTCCCTAGAAATATACAGTAGAACAAATCTTTTAACCTACTTTTTCTTTAAAGAATCATCATTCGGAACTACTTCCTAAACAGCCTTCTTTTTGAGTCACATATGACTGCTTCAGCTCAAAACAGGATGATAAACTGATGATGCATACAAAAGTATTCGCTGATAAAGGTGAAATACGTTATGAAAGAAGCGTAAGAATGGTTTCTAGATTGAATTCTTGGTATGTCAGAAAAATTGGGAAACACCGTAGGAACTAAGCAAAGGAAGAAAAAAAGAAAGAATTTTTTGACTCTCAGAAATACAAAATCCGAACACACACCAGTTGTGCAGCAAGAAGAGGCATAAACTGAACAATAGCTAGTCTGACACGCCATTTCCCATCTTCAGCAAGCTCAACAATAGCCGGAAGAAGAGACTGTGACAGCTGCGAGGCTCCGATCACGTCATTCACCTAAAACAACCATACGAATGCTTCATTATCACAATCACACTGTAGCTACAAAGAAGGCAAACCTTGTCAAGACTGCTAATAATGTTGAGGCGGACTTCTGCAGTGCTGTCTTTCAACAGCTGCATGTAAATTGGCAGAAGTTGTGATATCGTATTCTCTTTTCCAACGAGTGGTGCGAGACCCATGATCACACCGGCAAGTTCAGTCTTAACATGCTGAAAGCAACGACCATGACGTTCTCTTAGTTCTTCACAATGTGACCAATGGGCAGTCCGAAGCGTTATGAACCTGATTAGGATCGATGACTAAGTCCTTCACTACAGGTAGAATATTGTTCAGAATTGCAGTCTCTCTTGCGCTTCTCTTCAAATTTGCACAGAACGCTGAAATGTTACTTCAACGAGTAGTGAGATATTCTATACCATAATTGTTTTCTTAAATTTCTTATGGAAAATTCTTGATAAAAAAACGAGTGATTATGTCGAACAGTACTGGCACTTATCCGTCACATTAGGTGACGTAACATATAAAGTGGGCACAAATTTGCATTCAAATTTCCAAATGCACATACTGTTTAGTTTTTGCGCAGCTGCACCACGAACTTCGCCCTCTGGATCTTTCAGAAGGTTTGTAAAAGCAGGCACAAGTTCAGTCATAGTCATATCTTCACCAACAGCTTCTTGGATCTGCAATGACAATTTTAAAGGGCATGCATCTGATAATATGAGATATTCGGCAATTGCTTATGCTAATTTGCTGCACATGCAGAATTGCTGCCCATTGTACTATTTTTAGGGTACTTTCACACGTACAGCTTAACAACATTGCCGTTCTAATAACCCAACGCTCAAAAGTTGCAAATAAACAATGCAGTCAAACGATCAGTTCTCCAACGACTTGAAACTGCAACAGTTGAACTAACGACCAACCTTCTTCTACTTCTCCCGCACAATTCCATTACTCGAAATTCTATGTTCTAGTAAAGTAGAAACACAGTTACAAAGGAAACATGATGAACTACCTCTGTAAGTTTTTCCGCTACCATGAAACGAACGCGCCAACTTTTGTCGTCGATGAGGCCGCTTAGAACGGGACGAACAAGGTCTCGTCGGCTTTCTTCAGAAAGCAAGCCGGCCATCGCAATACAACCCTCCACGGCCAAAAGACGTACAGAATCCTTAGAAAGAAAAAAAGTAATGGATTTCTCGCCTTTTCGAGTCTTAGCTTACCTGCTCATCCACAGCCAAATCACAAAACATAGCATGTAGCTCTTCAACCAAATAATCCCTCTCGAAAACCTGCAACATGAAGCTCAACAAATAATACAACGAATCAGCAAAATATTGAAAAAAAAACGTTCGTGTTCAGTGATAAAGAATTGGAGTTCTCCAACAAGTACCTTTGCAAAATCTCCTAATTTTGCTGCAGCTGCGCGACGAACCATCGGGGTATCGTCACGACACAGTTGTCGAAATAGACTGAAAACAAGAGAATGGGTTTGAATAACAGAATATTATTCTAGCAAACAACAGTAAAGGACTTCTAACAAATGAGTCAAAGAAGTTTTCGCAATCAGTGAACACACTTTTTTTTCGTTTTGTATGCAATATTTTAAGCTACGTTCCATCCAAACATTCTTCCCGCACTCGCAAACTTATGTAAAAGTTCCTGAGGTTAAAACTCTCGAAACCCGCTAGAAAGTGAAAGAGTCAAGAAATTTATAACCCACCCTCTCAATTCTGCTTTTACAGCAGGGCTGACTCGAGGATAGGCGACGCTAAAAAGCCCACAAGCGGAAGTACGGGAAGTGAACCAATCTCCTGAATCATTTGATGAGTTCAATGCCGACATAGTGAAGCTCCAGATTACCCGCCTGTTGCTAAACGCTTCAGCATAGGGATAAAGTACTCCTCCAATGCAGGTGTGCTCAGTTTATCTGCGAGCTTTCGCAAACTTTCCACAGCTTTGTCTCTTACAACTGTTTCTTCTACTGTAGCTAGATTTTCAAGAGGAGGAAGCAAGCAGTGGACATATTCAGGGCCACCAACCTGTAGTACGAACAACGAGTGGCACAATATTGAGTCTTGTTAATGGATTAACAAGGAAGTGAAAACAAACCCCGAATGAATGGCAAAGACTAACATACCAAAGGAGTAAAATTCCCTAGTTGTTCAGCAAGAATCAGTAATACCTCGTCCTCGTCGTATATCGTGTCTGCAAAGAACAGTGGTTGTTCGACTAAAACGCTATTCATTACTTGCTGAAGACAACACGGCATTTCCCCAATTTTTTGTCTGAAAAGCTATATATGTGACTGTTTGGCACGAAAAACAAAAACACCAACTCAGACCAGAACAAGGACTTAAATGCTGTATAAGACAACTACTTTCTTTCTTCCGAACGGATGTGATTCAGTCACAGAAAAAAAAGAAAATGTGAATTGCAACAGTCATGAAGAAAAGTGGACTTGCAGAGAACAAATTATTCTCAGAGTTGGAATAATGTATTGATTTAATTAACGAGTTGCTTCACAGGGCGTTTCAACACATTTAAAAAAGCATTCAATTGTAAATAAATCAAAACATCTTCAATTTTCAAATGATTTCCACTACAATAAATTATTTTCACCAATCAACCTCTCATTCCACCTACAAAACACAGCTTCCGATTCAGTTATGCTAACCTGTGAGGAACTGGATCAACTCGTTTCGAGTGCGCTCTACGCCAAGAGCAAGTGCAATGGTAGAGAGTTTACGGATACTGTTGAGTCTTAAATGTACATCCTCGTTGCGAAGTTCATCAATGAGAACCGCAATTGGATATAACGAATCGTCCGACTCGCTGGGTGACTGTGAAACTGCGGTAGCCATCTTTCTAAACACAGAAGACCTGTTATATTTGAAGTCGGCTTCAGCTTATCGAAGAATTTAAACAACGACTGCTATCGATAGATAAGCAGTGCATAGCAATTTATTGCGAAGTAAAGTGTGCTCTCAAGTGTGCTTGGCCTTCTCTAATTTATTTGCTAGTGTTTTATTTCTTGATCAAAGTTCAAGTTCTTGATTACCTCATATCAACGAGATAAGCAAGCAAGGAACTACTACATAAGAGACAAGACCAGAACAAATGGTTCAGATAAGAAAAAATTACAAACGTGGTCTAATGTTAACAGCTGAACCTCGATACCAAGAGAAAAGTCGAAAAACACAATCACAACAAAATGGCTACAACTCACCACGTATTTAAATGAAGAATACGTGCGAACGCGAAACTGTGCGAATCTGCTGAACTTACACCGCTTACTTCATGCAGTCCAAAGGATCCACAGCAAATGCGCTGAGGTGCAGTCGATCGAGTGCACAACCGTGAACTATGAGGGATTGTCTGTGAGTACGGACGTTCCGGCGCATCGTTCCTTCATTGCCCCTTCGATGCGGCGGCGCTCCTTCTTTTCAGTTTAATGACATTTGCGGCCTCGATTGAGTGCATTTGTAAAATGTCCTCTTCAATTCCGTAGAAGAAGGTAGCCATGTCTCTTCGCCGTTCCTTACAAAATTGTAAGGTTCTGGTTCTGAAGATTCTAATGCCCGGCAGTAGAATCCCCGAGAATTCTGGAGCTTCACTTGGACTGAAGAGATGAGTGGTGGTCCCCCTCGATCCCAACTGCACCGCTTCCTACGCAGCCGCTTGAGCAACTCCATCGGGATTCAGATCCTTTTGAACTGACCATGCCCTCCACTATCTTGACTGCAATTTGCAACATTCGGTTCGTATTCGAAATTTCCTCTTCCGTGTAAGCGTGTTGTAAGATGGAAGCTTGTGAAACAGTTGCAACGGATTTCTGCAAAGTACTATGTTTTTGAGTAAGTCGTGATGGCAGAAGAGTTGGTGCTTGAGGGCGTGCTCACCACCGTTTCCAGTGGCATTTTCGGATTCTTCTTTTTCACATCCTTCTTTTTTCTGACGAATGTAACATGAGAAAGAGGGTTTGAAGACTCTCGACTTGCACTGGTCTACTATCCAGAATTCTTTATATAGTCAAGTTAGCTGCAGTCCAACAAATCGTCACGTAAGGTTCAAGGTGCGTTCCGAGTGTCGTCTCCGTGCTAACCTGTGCCAAGTTAAGGTGAGTTGTGGGGAAAAGTACGCTTCTATTTGTGGAGAAGCTACAGATACAGTCAGGTCTAAATAACCTGAAGGTTGGAGCGGTTGCGCAGCTCATGCTCCGGTCGAATCTGCGCAGTGGAGCATCAATCCCTAAGCAAATTAGAGGTATCCCCTCATTTAAAGGCATCACTCCACGAATCTGAGGTGGTACAGATTTCAGGTGGAGTATCCGTGTACGTGGTTGTAGATTATTGAGACGGGGGCAGTTCCGCTCATCCCTCCCTGCATCGCTGCAAACAGCCGCCTCCAGAATGCTGTTTTTTACGACGCCATCTATTGCAACGCTCCACCCCTTGCGCCGCCCATGCCCTGCGATTCGCCGAAAATCAATTCGGACTGCCCTGATAGGCAGTAAGCGACTCTCCGCGTGCAAGGGTGGCGCGCTGCAATGGAAGGCATCGTACAAAACAGCATTCAGGGGCCGCCTGCTTGCAGTAATGCAGGAAGAGATGAGCGGAACAACCCCAGTCTCCATAATCTACGACCCAGTATACGGATACTCCACCTGAAATCCGTACCACTCCAGATTTGTGGTTTGCTGCCTTTAAGTAAGGTGGAGTATTAGGAACGCGAAAATGAAAATGAGTAAAAGCATTTCCACTTCAAATAGAAGATGTGGCATCGAGGAGTTTCGAACCACGTGCGGCAGGCGACAAGTCTTTAGGAAAGACGTTTTAGGACTGAAACAGTCTCTTTCTCTTGCGAATATTTAGTCTATTCTGTGATATTTTTTTCAGGACATTGTGAATGATGCGGTCTGAAAATTGGTGCATAGACAAAAGAATGCTCGTGGTCCACGCGGTGGATATGTTAAAGACTTGATAGTTAAGGTGTTGACTACTGCTGATTTCATGATATGATGCGTACTGAAAATTTTAAAACAACCACTGCAGGGAGTAAAGTGAGATTAAGGTGGACGAAAGAAAGAACAACTATAACTGGATTTAGTTACGTGGGTAGAAATTAAATTTATGACATAGTAAGAAAAGAGGCAACACAGCTCTATTGTGCCGTCAAGAATTTATTGCCCAGTAAGCAGCGATGTGCGTTCAAGCGCAGAGTAGGCTGAAGACAGAGTGTGAGTAAGGCCCAGAAACGCGTTGCAGCTGATGTTGATCAAGACAGAAGACCTTCGGATGGATGTGGAATGTGTCATATCAGAAAAGACCACCAAGAAGTGAGCTGTCTAGGGAATAACATCACAAGATTCGCATACAAATACGAACGTTGCATGATGGATGTTCTATAGATAAGGACGCAAAAAGGGTCATAACTCATAACTTCCTTGATGATGCCAAATCAGAGCAACACTTTGAGGAAATTGATCTTAACCCTCCAGAAATCTGTGAAATCAGTCTATATTCAGAGAACAACTTAAAATTCGGTTCTTTCTGAATTCAGTCCTTATAATGAGTTTAACCGGTTGGTGTAGCGCAATCAGTGAGAGGTCAGCTGTGGCCGGGCGGAGAATGGTTTGAAGCTTCCCTAGGAGGGAGGATAAATACGCTGACTTGATTCATCGGGTCTCAAGTCGCTGTTCAGGCCAACATGCGTTCCAAAACCTCAACGAATTGCAGTAAACCCCGTTGGCCCAACCCAAGCAGATTGATACTCCAGAAACTATCCTTTATCTCTTTAACGAGTCAAGCCTCGGGAATCTAAAAATTGAGTCGTAGTTGTTTCTTTTCTCATTTCTGATGAATACTACATTTTCCTCGATGAATAACCAGAGGGCTTATGTCGAGCAAGTGGTGAGAGAGGGGATGAACCACAGTTCATCTTTCCGTACCATCACGCGACCGCCAGAGGCTCCAGTAGGCAGCAAAAGTGGGGCAATAAGACAATCCTGATTCATTTCACCGCGTTTATGCACACAAAAATTTCTAGCGCCACGATTAATACGTTCCAGAAGCAGTCTACTTCATTATTTAAATGCAGCACAACACGAAGTTGGCGATGTTGGGATCTCTTGAGTAAGAGATATGTAGGATTGGGAGTGTAGATTAGTATATGAGTGAGAGCGCTCAATCCTCCCTCACTGTGCTGAAAGCAGCGTGAGAAACGGCCTTACCGACCGTCCGTTCCTACGAAGTTCCTACGTTGGAACGCCCTCTGCAGCTTATTCATTGGTTTTACTTAAGCAGAGACCACTGATTTCCGCTCGGTCACTCCTGGATGTCTCGTCGCAGCTCAAATCTGGGTTTATCTTTCACCGATGACGGACCTATACAGTGATCTTGTTACAGTTTCCCAAAGGAAGAAGAGAGAAGTTGATTCCTGTACGCAAATGATAGACCAAGGTTGTTGTTGCGAAACAGGATTGTGAATCATATAGTCAATATTCCATATACGATTATCTATTGCATATGTGGTGAAAATGTCATTGAAACTCTAAACTCGTATGGAGTCGGCTGTTGGGATTTTGGCGGGAGAAAATGCTGGTGTGGTTGGTCGTTAATTTTCTTCACTTACAAAATCAAATCGAGAAGCTCGAAGGACAACTGCATCACCTTCCCCAAGCATAGCTAATGAACCACGTGCTTCTATCTACAGACCACAAACGAAAGTTTTGAAGGTGACGGGGGTTGTCACGTTGAAAACCAGTGCGGTGCCGTCACCTCGTCGACGACACAGTGGGTCTCCAGTTGTCCGCTGTTTCGTGCTGAGCAAGTGGAAATTTTAATTATGAAGGAGTATTTTGAGGCTGAAACTGGGCAGTAACGCGTCTGGTGCAAAAAAAGCTATTTGGGCTCTTTGTGTTTGATTACATCTCTTCATTACTTTTCCTCCTTTTTTTGAGAGTTTCTTTCTTGAAACTTTTCTTTTACTCCAAGTGAGGTGATGATCTGGCTGCGCTGCGGGCACAGAGCCGCTATTGTTCCCATCCTCAAAACAGTCACCAGATGTGACTGTTTTGAGGATGGGAACAATAGCGGCTTTCCAGATTTCTCGATCTCTAAGATTTCATACCACATTTCGTAATAATTGCATTTTTTTTTTTGGTTTTCAAACATCAGTATTATGATTGTGTTTGAAAAATGCCTACAGTTATCGTGTTCACCCCTCGATTTTTTGAAGGTGTCGAAGATGACGATCTTCAATGCAGCGATTCGGTGTGGTGCGGTTTCTTCTGCTTCCTCTGCAGTCATTCCTCACCTAACCCTCACCACCACCTAGAACGAAATAATGCACCTGTTGTTGAGCAGCAGGTGTTAGCACCTTTGATTTTCCTTGAACCCATCATCGGGTAGGCAGCGGGTGGTCCTCACTTATCTGATGGTAATCAATTTTGCACGCGGTTTTCTACTGATTCCTGTGTTTCATCCTGACAGTTTTCTGCGATAGCAGACCTTTGGCTTGCGTTAATGAACTGGTATTGTTTGAAGCCTTCATTGTTTTGGGTGAAAAGTGCCTGATCCTGTTTGAGATTGGCGGTCGCGAAGCGCTGTATGTGCTTGCAGTATTGTTACATGATAAGTACACACAACACTTCACCAACTTTGGTCTTAAAGGCATCGCTCGAAGTACTGAAGCTCTAATCCTGCATAATTATCTTTGCACTTATTTTCTTCCGTTGGAATTATGTTAATTTGCGATGGTTTGAAAGAACTATGAAAAAGTCTCAATTTCGGTGGTGTCTCCATAGCAATAATACTGGATCGGTACACTGCATGACAAATGGCAGTTATAAATTGCTCTCTTTCCTAAATTAATCAAATGAAATAAATAACACTGGACACTTTTCATAGATTTGCACATTTCTGGATTTACAACATGCTCGTTCTTTGAGACTGTGACCTTGCCTTCTTTCAGATTTCACAGCGCTTAGTTCTCGGTTATCAGAACGGTTGTCCAACATTCTCAGATCACTCACCCACAGTTCATTTATCCCGATTTATTCACCAGAGTAATCTAAAAGTGGTTACATGATTTAAAAAAAAATTCATCTATTAAACCTAGTGCAGCCAGCGATTTCCACTATCTAATCTTCATGCATACAGTGTACATCACGTAAAAGAAATAAATGGAACAAAAACCTCAGAAATACTTTGCTTTTGGAATATTCTGAGTGGGCTTGACTCTATGTAGCCGACTTGAACACCGCACCTATTGACGGCCAGAAGCAAAATTATTCGTACAGCATTGGATCTCGAGGTTACGTCTGCGAATGTCCATAGAATGGCGCTACCAAATAAGGTTGTCCTGGCTTACTGATGGCTCTATTAACTACAACCCAAGTGTTGTAGTTTTGTGAATTAAGGTTTAGGCCACTTGGAGGCAAAAATACTACTAACAAGCGCGTATCGACGTGGAAAGACCCTGCAGCTTTCAACCGGGTGGCCGCTGTGAGCCAGTATGCCTTTTCGTTGGAATATGCCATTCGTTCTGGTTCTCCATCCAGAGTTTCACCGCCATCAATACAAGTTGTTCTCTGATGTTACGGGTCTACTTGAAACCCAAATTATGTGCTTTTCTGCCGATGCCTCGGGTGCTTTTGATGTTTTTTTGACCTTCTAACATGAATGTTTCTTTCTTGCAATTTTTCGCTTTCGTGCAAGACGCGCATTCTTTCAGTTGGTGTGAGCACAGCGCAAAGACGTCCAATAGCCGCGGTTTTAATAGGCCTCCGATCTTGTTTGCATTGTCATTTTTACTTTACTACTTTCTTGCTGTTGTTTCTTCTGGAGGCTGATAAAGTCTGACAAGGAAGCAAAGGTAAGCGAAGAATTTAAACTGAAAGTAGCTCCAGTTTAGGTGCTGTATCTTCTATTTCCTACTTTTGGTTTCCATCAGTCCTTAGTCTTCTTGATTGGTTCTTCTTCTTAATTCAAAAGGGAGGGCTTCAAGTGTAGTCGCTCAGTACAATATTCCAAATAATTATCCAATTGGCTAAATGATCACAACTGTGAGGTAAGCAAGTTTTTTCGGCGAGGGGACCTCTTCTTGCATCCAGTTTGCTGGGATACCTCCAGAGCGCCCTCTCACTCTTCCCTTCCCCCTCTTGTTTCTCGTTCGGGAACAATTTTATTCCTGTGCCCTGCTAAGTATGTAATAGGGGGAGATGAGCAGAACCACCCCGGATCCAGCAATCAGTCCCATCTCTAGCTTTTTCCGTGGATTTCCTCACCACGTAAGATTCGTGTTATGGTGCGTTTAACGACAAGCCCGTGGTTTTTAAAAACATAGTTTGGATAGTTTGTAAGTATCTCCTTTTCCTACTTTGATTATATGTTATATGCATGCTATTTGTTTGTATTTTTCCTTTGTCCTTGGCAATCTAATAGCGTTGTTACAAGAAAGGTTTTCTTCTCTGGCAGGTCTCATTTTTGGCTCGTCTGTCCACAACGCTAGATAGCTCTGGATTCTACTCCAGACACGTCCTCAAGAAGCATTTCGAACTCAGAACTCAGACTAACTATTGGTTTGAGGAATGAGTCGTAAGCGTTTTTTTTTTTCGCAAAGTGAAAAATGAATGAAAACAATGAAATACTCATAGAAATAAAAAGTGTTTCCAAAATTTATGTACTTCATTCAATAGAGAATTTTTCATTTTAGAACAATATCCTATTCTGATTTTTCAAAAATTTTGTTGATTCTCGTGTTCCCACATTGTTAAAATGTGGGAATACGAGTGTTAGGTTTACAATCAGAGCATTTTTTACACCTTCAATTTTTTTGCGATTAAGCGAGGCGATAAGGAAGCGAAGGCGCTTGTGAGATTTGTATTTTGCATGGAAGGTGTCGAATGAGGGCTGCAAAATCGGAGAACAACACAAAAGCTACGGAAAACTTGAAAAGAAAGAAAAAAGGAAAAAAGTGAAAAAAACAAATAAAAGGTAGTGAGAACTATTGAGTGTTGGAAGGAAGTTGATGAGAACGATGGGAAAAACAAACGTTGAGGTTATATAGTTTATTAATTTGCAGTAGTTTCTCATGCTTTCGAAAAAAAAAATTGAAGAAAAATTAACCTTTCCTCAGTCGCAGACTGGCATGACGTCCATTTTCAAGGTCGAAATATCCTTTTTTGAAGCACGAAGACAAACTCCTGGAGACGTTTTCAAGCATTCCTCTCCCTCCACATAAGCACATCACTCGATTAAGCGCAAAAAAAAAACAAATGTCGAAAATGCTCCACTTTGTCCACTTTATACTCACTCTGTTTTGATATTCTGAAAAAAAAAAGAATTAATGACATTTGAAAACAGGAGTGAAATATAGTCTCGTAGGGTGAGAAGTTCTTTTTCGAGTGCTCCGATCGTGGAACATGATGATTTACAATTTTTATGTTTTCATGTTCTTTCCTCCTCATATGGCAAGGAGGCGGTGCGGACTTATCGGTTTTCCACACGCCGGACACGCCAGGCAAATTTCTGTGCTCTCCGCTTCTTTTTGATAAACGTTATCCACTGGACCATTTGTTGCTTTCATCAGGTTGAACACCCATTTATCGCGGGCCAACCTACTTCACGCGCGCGTATACAACGTTTTGCAAATACTTTCTACTTACATGTGCATTCTTCACATAGCAACAAAGGGACGCTCACGACCTACTTCTTCATCTTATATTTTTTTCACGTAAATTGGTTTATTGATTGTCCCTTGCAGCCGCGTACTGCACTCACAACACTGCTCCTTCCTTATGGCATTTTTCTCTGTTTCGTGGCAACGTCCGATAAGTTGCTCTTGGTCACGGTGCTTTCCAGAGCAGCTTTTGATGCAAAACAAGCAAACGTGCAGCAGAGCAAGTGACTTGGATTGTTCAACAGCTACGAACTAAGGTCAAGCAAGGATAGCTCATTGCAGTTCCGAATTGTTTTTCCTTCTATAATTAAACGACCCGGAAAAGACCAACCTTTTTCTCAGATGAGTAGTTTGGATCGTTTCTACCGGTCCATGTTTTTTTTTTCCTGCACATGCGAGAATTCGACAGACGACGATAATTATCTAGTTTGTCAACCTTTGAACTTATGAACTTCTCAAATACCTATTGACCCGCTTTAAAAATACTTTTTAACTGGTTGAATATGTAGATATGTAAGTGGATGACTAGAGACTTAGGGATTTTATCACCCTAATTGAACAGACCAAAAACGGTGGTTCAGTGGTTCAGTGGAAGGTTTTTGTTGTATGAATATACAACACCGCTACTAACTTGTGTCCCAAAATCCGTCGCCCACGGATTAATCCGTCGGAAACCGTCGGAATTCTTGGAAGTGATCAAAATTAAATTTTGAAAGTACCATTCGAAAATAAATGAGCTGCTGATTTCAAATATACTTCGAGAATTTACTTTTGACAAATATGTGGCCTGAAAACGGGCAAAGTTTCCTCAAGCCCCGTTAATTACTTTCACACCTCCGCAATCCTGCCATTGACATACCTCGCGGATACATCTGTATGGAAGGAAGGGGTGTTCATAGGATTTCCGTTTATTTCTAGAAATTGGACAAAATGTTTATTACAGCCGTAATCAGGAGGTTATTTAGAGCATTTTGGTACCCCATATCATATGTTGGTTCAAAATTTCCATTCTCTTCAGAAATTCACGAAAGTGCTCCATCGAAGATTAATAAAAAGCCACACTTTCCAAGTTGTGAAAAATCTCCTCGGAAATTTTTCAGCAAACAACAAGTACTTGACAATAGTTCATATTGTAAGTTTCTAGCTTTGAAAATGTCCAGTTTTTTTCCGGTGTCAAACTTACAACATTACTCTATTTCGTTATTTGGTCCAATTTTTGTTGTTTACTGGTTAGGATTGTTGTTATTGTTAATTTATGTTCGAACATCACTGTCTCTCTGTGACGCCGAATCGCCAGAGGAGTCACCTATCGAAGGTGTGAGATGCCTGGTAGACCGTGCCTGGGCCGCGATAACCATTCCAGCTATAGAATATCGCCTGCCCTATAAGAGGGCGGAGTCAGTGAGGTACTGAAAGAATTCACAGAGGCTGCAAAAATCTCTGTTTTGTGAAAACAAACGAAATTTTCTCCAATTTTGTCACTCGAAAACCATGACTAGCTCTCATCCAATGTTAGCGCCTAATTCACTTTTCGTGAAGGAAGGAGAGTTCTAAGCAAGTACTGAATCGCGAGACTTAAGCGTTCATTCTAAGCTGTTGACAGCTGTTCAAAAATTGGACCAAATAACGAAATAGAGTAATGTTGTAAGTTTGACACTGGAAAAAACTAGACATTTTCAAAGCTAGAAGCTTACAATATGAACTATTGTCAAGTACAAGTTGTTTGCTGAAAAATTTCCGAGGAGATTTTTCACAGCTTGGAAAGTATGGCTTTTTATTAATCTTCGATGGAGCACTTTCGTGAATTTCTGAAGAGAATGGAAATTTCGAACCAACATATGATGTGGGGTACCAAAATGCTCTAAATAACCTCCTGATTACGGATGTAATAAACATTTTGTCCAATTTCGAGAAATAAGCGGAAATCCTATGAACAACCCTTCCTTTCATGGAGATCTATCCGCGGGGTATGTCAATGGCAGGATTGCGGAGGTGTGAAAGTAATAAACGGGACTTCAGGAAACTTTGACCGTTTTCAGGCCACGCATTTGTCAAAAGTAAATTCTCGAAGTATATTTGAAATCAGCAGCTCATTTATTTTCGAATGGTACTTTCAAAATTTAATTTTGACCACTTCCAAGAATTCCGACGGTTTCCGACGGATTCATTCGTCGGCGACGGATTTTGGGACACAAGTTAGTAGCGATGTTGTAGGTGAGCAGAACTGTTGCCAGCAATGTGATCGAATGATCGAATGAAAGAGTGGGCAGAGCGTTGTCTGCCGCATTCTTCGACGGTCCAAGTCGTTATGCCACGAAAACAACCATAACAGCGAACGGTACTTTATACCTCGCCCGCTTATCTATCATCGGGGTCGAGGATAGTAGATATGTTGTTCCTCAGTGTTTGTGTTTACATATCTGTGTTTAATTACTGTTCCAGAAAGAAAACACAAACATATAAGTGTTCATTGGTAGTAGTACTTATATGTTTGTGCTTTCTTTCTGAATCTCTACATGAGCTACAGTCGAGCGAATATGACCTGACGACTGGCAGAAGGACGTTAGGACTTTCAGTCATCTCTACAGCGCAGTTGGAGCCAGCGAGGGTTCCGCCATCGCTGACACCTCGAGTGCTGATTCCTGCGCCATTGCGCAAGCCTCCAGGTCGTTTTATGTGGATGTAGAAGATGTTCCTTCCTTCTCTTTTTCTCTTTTCTATTTCTTCCTATTTTCCCTCATCTTAACAGTCCTTCAAAGCAAAAACCGACAGGGTTTTCTTTAAGATCGGTATCCAGAGATCCGCTAAACTGTCGACTTCCATCTATTAATCACGGAAGGTACGAATCCGTTGGCAGTTATCTGGTGGCCAGATCACCAAACTGCAGATAGGATTGTCCTAGACGGCGTGTACTTTGACCGTTACTGCAGACCGTACGTGTACCTTATCGAGATGGCCGCCCACTTGGCTATTTCTGCACTTGTGGCTCCTAGTGAACACTTTGTGATCGTTTGCCTACTAGTAAACACCATATACTCCCACTGTGGGCCCTTATCCCTGTAGGGCCAAAGCCTAACCACACTGGCACCGGTGTGAGCGAAAGAAACCGAACTTCTTCGCACCAGCACGTAGATGTAAGCTTTGCAGATTGTCGTGTGGAAGCACAACTATCGATTGGTGAGCAGTTCCCGACGGCTCCTTTGCATCCTCAGATTAATGCCGTCATTTGAAGGACATGGTGCAGTGGAGCCTGCTGCAGGCCTCAATACAGTCCACAAATTCTTTATTTGCGCCCTCGAATCATGTGTGGTGGGATTTCCTCGTTCGAGTCCTACTCACCCGTCACTCCTGCACACCCAGCCGCATGTGATTTCCAGCCGTCGTTCACGTGCTCTGCACGCGAACGCTGCCTTGCATTCGACGGGCTCCCCACTTGCAGGGCAAACACTGCGTTTTGTCTGCTCGCTTACTCGTAAGGAATCATTTCTGTTTTTTTTTTAAGAAACATTCGTAACCATTCTGACGGTGTAACCGTTCGTTACTGATTTATTGCACTGATTTATCGCTGGGAATGTTTTGAATGTTTCCCTGATTCTTCTGCTCCCATTTTTGGAAAAATAATCGGGGAAATACAGGACACTTCCTCTCAGACCGTGAACACGCCATAGGAGCGTTCTCGTGATAAGGAATGCCTAGTTTATCTTACTGTTGATAGCTGAAAAGTGCGGATGAAAGTAGAGGATGGGAGCAGTGAGGCTGAATTTAGTCTCTTTTCTCTAATTTCTACTGGAGATTGAATATTAAGGACACTTAATGGATGCGTTTGAAAAGGATTAGCTGTGTAGATTCGGGGCTTTTGAACGTCTATTAAATTCTTAAATTAAAGGGGAAAAAGATAATTTCGTCCGTGAGAAACTCTTCAGGGGCAGCATCTATGCTACTGAAGTCATCTTTGGTGTATACATGCTCCATTAATTTGATCTGCACATAGGGCAAATCCATGCAGCGAACATCCCAGCGGCACTGACAGGCTCTGAGAGCGTTTCCGAAATAGGATTATGCCGTGATTAGTTCTAAGAACTTACAGTGCTTGCTAATTGTTTGAGGGTTTGGATATACAGTATGCGACCCACGTGCTAACCCTTCAAAATGTGCAAGGTCTGATGACGTTTTCTTTCGTATTCATTTCCTCTGTCTGATTTGAGCGAATTCATGATTTTAATTCGCAGTTATAGGTGATTCCTTGAAACTTCCTGTTAGCTACCTTTTGATGAGATCGGCTGAATTAGACGGTACAGGGAATTTCAGCAACACTTAATCTCATTGATGGGTAAAAATGAAGATTCTTAGAGAATTCAGCTTGAACACTTTTGTAGGCTTGAGTGCAATTTCCTGCATGCAAGCAGGAGAGCGTAGTTTCGCAAGCAACTACGGAATTCTAAGATTTCTTCTGCACAGCGAGGGTCAGAGGACGCCTTTGGTTCTCGCTGCGTCTCCCTTTCTTTTCAGAACAGCTTCCGAATATTTCTCTACAACCACAATCTGCTTCTGAAATTCATCCATCATGCAGGATACGTTCTAAGAAATCAGATTATTGAGGGAACTGAGTGCTTACTCCTTTTCTTTCTTTCTTTCCTTCTTTCTTTCTTTTTTGAGTAAGTCAAGCAATCCAACGAGCTCTCATCGTCTCAACCTCAACAACGTCGAATGTTTGTCGCTGACACATGCAACACATCTGCTGGTGTTACAAATTAAAACACTGAGAGGGTTTCACATGGAACAGAAAAAAAAATTAACGGAGTGTAACAGCTCATTTCTAATTTTAGACAACCATTTGATTTCTCTTCTTCTTATTATTACCATATCGATAAAAATTCAAGCCAAAAAATAGTCTCTTCGGTTTTTTTAAATCGAGTGTTGACCGAGTACTAACGTAGCGACAGCATTGAAAATGAGAGGTCGAATAGTTTAGCGAGTACAAGCGACGACATAGCCATTGACCAAAGAAATTCTGAAACAAAGCTTCTACTCGAGGAATATCCGCCTAAAGGGGTACCCTGTCGTTACGAAACTCCACGTTTACGACCAACGGACTCCAGTTCTTTACCGCAGCACCAGCGGTGACCCCGGCATTCCTCTTCCCACGGAGGGTGTTGAGGACTGCGTTCGATCAATGCAGCGCGAGATTAGAAGAAAAAGAAAATGTGCGCTACGATGTCATCAGACGAGTCGTGTGCGAGTACAATGAGGCTCATGTGTGCTTCACCACCACTACTTTTTTCTTCTCTTCTTCTCTCGAATATCCATCTTTAAACCTATATTTTTATCCCACGGGGCTGGGCGAAATAGTTGCGCATTGCAACAGAAGCCGTCATAAGAAACAGCGTTCCGGGGTCGTCCGTTTACACTGATATAGGGAGAGATGGACGGAATCATCCTCTTTCCCACAATCTACGACCCCGTATAGGCATTAATCGCCTGAAGCCCGTACCACCCAGATTCGTAGGGTGATGGCCTTAAGAGCTCCAAGCATGAAATATGTCATGTTGAAAATTTGTAAAAAAAAAACCAGCAATGGTTTGCTAATAATAAGATGCTTGTACCTTTAGATGCCATTTTTGTGGGTGTGCAATTCGTTTATAGCAAGTAATTTAAAAGTAGCATACCACTACATTGATGGATTTGTTATACCTCAACGAATACATAGGGTTGGGGGCGTGATTCACGAGTATGGGTGCGATCACGCTAAACTTCCTCTAACTGCCCTAAAAACGGCGTGGGAACGACCTCGTCGGGCGCATGTTCCTACGACACACTTAACAACGTGTCACGCGTGAGAGAGCAGACATAAGTGCTGCATTTGTGAGTGAGGAGACAATCTATGGGCTGTTGACGATGTCCCTCCCGTCGCTGGCGCGCATGCCTACTCCCTTATTCCGTCTTCAGGCGCCTCGTAGAAGAACTCGATCGGCAAGACTGCTTCCCACGCCGTTTTTCAGGACGAAGGAATTAAGCATGAGCTGCGCCCTTACAATTGTCCACTCGTGCAGACACCCAACACTGTCCGTTTCTCCATATGCTGGTTTTTGCCTGGAGAAGAATTCTTAGAGACTTAGACGCTGCAGTGATTCTCCGAAAGAGTCATATTACATTTGAAAGCTTCTGAGCTGAAACGCGTTTCTCTCTGTCTGTGACGCTTTCTAACAGTGTGTTCCTCCGGTCATGTCAATCTTTTGTCCTGAAAATTTGATCATGTTATTCGTTAAGGATTGAGAGAAATATTTCCTAGATTTTACGTCCCAATATGCGATTATTGAAAGAGAGGAATACAATTCCTGTTTGGTTACATGCGTATTCCATTTCATTGTACATCCTCTCCGTTCTTCATCGATCTTTGGTTCCATTCATGGAATTCGCTTGGATTTAGCAAGTAAGCACAACATATCTGCATATCAGTTCATCTCAGTTTGTTTCCTCTGAGGATTTTCACTTCGCTTCCGTCGTGGTTTCGTCGTTTTCCTTTTTCTGTATGGTGATACTGCTTCTCGTGGAACCCGATGGATAATTATTCAATGAGCTTTGCTTCCCTTCCATCTTAAACATGTCTTTCAGACTTCTGAAATCGACGTTCAAAAATTTTCAACTATTTTATGAAAATTCCAAAATTTTGGTACCTGGAAATTCTGGTTTTTATGAAAGTGTAGAAGTAGATCGTGCGCTTTCATATCTGTGCGACGTCAGGAAGAGTCTGACATCACACAGATATGAAAGGGTCTACTAGTCGGCCTTCTGTAGGAATGTATCCAGTGTGTCGTGGTTTCTGCATTTCAGACTGAAGTTTGGATGGTCGCGTCAACTTTTATAATCCGAGTTACATTTGAAATGAAGACTACAAATAACTACACATAAAAATGAAGCAATTCCAGATGTGGACCTGGATGTGGTGGTTGGACGCTCTCAGCTATCCTTTCGATTTTCTGTGCTTGTCGTCAGCCGAGTTACCTAGTCCAGGCGTGATATGTTGGATCTTGTTGGTCGGTGACACATGAAAATGCTTAAATTGTACTAGTAAAAATTCTTCTTTGTTTTCTTTAATCGAAAATCCTGACTGCTCCTGCAATCCCCGCTGACTCAGTAACTTCTCTGCAGGCTGCTATCATTATTCGCTTCCTTCATATATTCGGATCACCAGCTGTGCCGGAGGTGACGCTCTTGGAGAAACCCGAAAATACTGCGATGAAACAACTTATTGGCACAATTGACATGCTCAAGGAACCGTAAGATTTGGTCCTTTTTTGAAACATCAAATTAAAAAAAATTATGTTCATATTGGGAAGAATAAAGTGGTTGGAGTTGATCATTACCTTCGCTGTTCACCAACGATTTCAACCACCAACCTGTAACTACTATATATAATAACTGGAAGATATTTGAATTAAGCACACCGAAGAAAAATTCCGCATCGCTCTCCTCTAAGCCTGTTCATGCTCTTCTAAAACCTTCAAGTTCAGGATTTTCCCTTTTGAATCAACATTTTTCCCATTCGTAGGATGACCATTAGGGATTCGATGTTGCGGAAATTTGATTCAGACTGTAGATACTGGCAAAAAAAGGCAACGCAGGCGCCTCAAAGGCATCGATTTTTGAAAAATCTTAAATTTGTCCTCAGATTCTCCTTCAAATCTATTCTCTCTCTAAAAGGCGTGCTTTTTTTCGCAGAAGCAACGGCAGTTCGAGATCAAACACTTGCTTTAGGTAACATGATCCCGACCGTTGTCTGAGGACTACCTTACTGTTTTGTAAATTCAATAGCAAATTACTCATTGAATTACAACGAGTGAAAAAAGGCGGTTGGCGTTCCTGAAGGTAGCGTGCCATGGAATTGACGCTTTTTTGGGCCGCTCCGGCCGAAAAGATAGGTTCAGGAACGTAGACTACGAGTATGTGCAAGATCATCCCCACTCCTAATTTTCCGTGGGAAACGAACTCCGTGTGCGAATTTTGCTACGAGGCATCCAATAACACGTCACTCCTCCCCTCAACAGCTTATTTATTCTTTTTGACTATAGACTAATAGACTGCTGAGGAACAATAATTGATCTTTGCACCGCACCTGCAGGCGCGTTACGTGGGCCCCGTAGCAACTTCAAGGAGGGAGCCCGTTTCCCAAGCCGTTTCTTAGAGCGATTAGGGGAGTTAGGAGGGATCACGCTCATGCTCATAACCTACATCAGTGAACCTCGTCTTTTCGTGGATAGATCCTAGCATTGTTGGTTTCGTGGTATGCAGCCTTTGGACACCAAGACGAAAAGGTAATTGGCTAGCTAACACAAATCATGCTGTTCTAGGAATGAGCGTCAAAGATTGCGCTGTGATTATAGCTAGTTAATGCGTTCGTAAAAGAAACTTCGTCCAGGTACCGTCCACCAGGACTCTGGGGCAGATCCGGACATGTGCAAACTGCTGCGTACGGTCTGCTTGGTCACACTTCCTTGCGCAGGACTTTTGACCGTCGATGCGCTGTGCGTCTGACCGACGGCACAACTGTTACGTTCGACATCTTTGAAGCGCTGAATAAGCATAAGGTACATTGTCTTCCAGGCATCCATGCCATGCTAGCCTTTTTTTGTGCAGAGCGGCTTCGACCTTACTCTCGCACTCACTCCTGGAATCGCGAACAGTAGCGAGAGTAATTACATCCGCACCTGCGTCCACTACGCTCAGGAAAGAGGGTGAGTGTTTTTTGGCTCGTTGTCGTAGAAGCTGAGAGCCATTGAACGCGTTGTTATTCGACGCGTAAGTAAGTCATTCGTTCCAGTGGAGGCATTCTACTTCTGGAGACTCACTTGTTAGTTGCCTTTGTTTAGATATCGATGCGTTGTGCTGAACCATCTGGGAGCACTGGCTGACGTAAAACTGACAGGAAATCGCATTTTCTCTTACGGTGAGCACTCAGCAGTGTTCCAAAGAAAAAAAAAAGAAGCTTAGGTTTTGGGAGGAAATGAAGTTGGCGGTCATCTTCCTATTATGTGTGGGACTTGACTTCGGGCTCCTGTAATTGCTCGTTTCTGAGCTAGCCCGTCGATCCGTAGCAAATCTTGTGAATGCAAGGGACTATAGAGAGAACATTGATACCAGGATTATCCAGACCATAATAGGAGTGACCAGAGAGTGTTCCATGTTGATGGAACCCCTTCAAAAAATTAAGATTAAAGAGTAGAGCGCAAGATGTCGAGGTTCCACTGAGTGTATTTTTGATGGAGAAGTAATGTTGTGGAGGACATTAAGATTTTGAGTTGTCAGCATTTGTAAAATGTCAGGTTGTGGTAGATGAGAAGGGGTTCCCAGAAAAATCAATGAATTGTTGAAGATTCAGAATCAACAGTAGCACTTCGCCAGCGGCTATACGAAGAACTCCAACTCTTTCTCTACCATCCAGCACAAGGCTCCCATCAAAGACATCTTCCACTTACAACGTTTCTGATGCTTTTGTATTTGAACTGGCTCCGGTCTTTTTCCTCGTACTCGAACGAAGACCTTAGCATAGAAGACTCGGTCGTTCGGCAGCCATCGTGTTAAACTCTACTACAAAGCACAACTTACCCGTTTGCCCGACGCTCATTCGAACATAAATTCACAGAACAAGAGTGCCTTTTATAAACTTACTCCTAACATATTTAACATTTGTGAAATATCGAGATAGACCCTGTGCGCGTGCAGCGGAAGCTGCGAAACAAGATTTGGATGTCAGAGTACTCGGTTCTCGGACAGTTGTAGGCAGCATACCGCGACACAGAAGCCCTTCCAACTTTCCTAGGAGGCACCTTACAATGCGCCACTTTTGTGCACGCGCGGCGTCTGCGAGGTAGCGAACGAAAATCAGTGGGGTACGCTCAACAACCTATTCAAACAAAACGAAGGTGGGCTGTGTGGGCTGAGAGGACCGGCGTGTGTACAGGGGTGGAACGTTGTAGGGTGCCTCGTAGTAGAATTTGAGCTCGAGGACACCGTTTTCCAGGACAAGTAGGAAGAATTGCGCATAATTCCCTCATTTACTCGGCCTACACACCTATCCTTATTTTTTCGTGGCAAAACTCGAACATCGTCAATTTCGTGGTATGCTGCCTTTAAAATGAAGGATTTTTACCCTTTTTCTGACAAAGGAAGGTCGATTACCTCAGACTAGATGAGCTATAGAGCAATTTTTTACGGATAACATTGCGACTTCCTGTCGAATGCATGGGGTCGTGAAGGCCCAGACCCTTGATGGTAACATTAGGGACACAGCAAAGATGAAGTTTTACGAAATAATCCAAACAAAATCCCAACGCATGTACCCAAATTTTTGGACTTCTTTCCATAATTGGTGGACATCTTTCGTGTTTTGATCGTAAAGTGGTTTCTTTGTAAGTATGTATCTTACACTCCCGCTTATCCTAAAAACGCTATGTTATCCAGTAATAAATAAGTATAGGCGTAATTCTGGCGCAAGGTCGCAAAATCAAACAGTAGTTGAGCAGCAGAGCTCCTCAAGACGATCCACAGCATTCTTCCAGCATACACATATCCATGATACAATATGAATCAGAAAGTCAGGAGCAATAATCTTATGGTCATTAAAAACATGAAGAGCTTTCATCTGAAAAGAACAACAATCTTGGAACATGTCCACGCCGTTCCAGGTGGCACCGACGAACTGCATGCGATGATGAACCAGGTGTTCGTGGACTATCCTCGGTCTAACTTCATAAGCGTTGGCTTCTCCATGGGTGCCAATATCACCACCCGATTTTTGTTACAAGCGACAGAAGAGCAAAGGTATGTTATTTGACCGCAAGTTATCAGTTGTAGCAATAGGAATACTAGTTCTGGTCGTCTTAGCGACTTAGTGTTGAAGTCTGTAGAAGTACAATTTTTCTTGGTTATTTTGAGAAATGTCCTTCGTTCATCTCAGGTGCCGTATCTTACTTGGACTGAGCGTTGGCCAAGGTTATTCGGCAACGAATTCCGTGCAGCTGTACCATGATTGGGAGAACGGACGTCGACTGTACAGCTATTTCATCACGGAGAACATGAAACGTCTCCTGCGCCGTAACTATGAACAAGTGGTGGCGCCTCATGTCGCCAGCGGTCTTGTTGATGAGCAAGTACGTGCTTATTTATCAAAGCGCATCCTTGAGGAAGCCGTAAGGTCTACTTATTGCAAAGATCTCCACAATTGAATGATTTATAGACTTCAAGCTTCCGGCGTATATTGAATTAGTTCAAAAATATTCTCCTAGTAGCAACTTTTTTTAAAAATCAAATAGCTGAACGTTAATGCGGCATCAGTCGGCCATATGAACAAGTGTTGTCGATTGCGTTTCGCCCTCTGTCATTCGGATCCTACTATTACCAAAAAATGCGTATTCATGGTGGACGGATTGAAGTAGCGTTGTTTCTGTCCCGCTCGTCGAACGTCGAACGTTTGCAAGGCGATTTTTCCTATGTAAAACAAGTAGTTATTCGGTGAGCTTATCTGATGAGGCGGTGCCTGCGCAGTGTGGGAGGCGGCAGAGTTCCTAGCTGAGCTACATCTGAAACGCTCTGCTATAATTAGCAAGACGAGATAGGATGACTTGTATCTAAAAGGAGTTTGATCTTGTTGGAAAAGATATTGGCTAGATAATTTCTTGCGATTGCCTAATTGCGTCTCGTGCTACTGTAAAATTTTGGCCGCTATATCTTCCTCGTCTCACAGCACTCTATGCGGTTTCTAATCGCTCACGTTTCACAAAATACAAAGCATCTCCCGCTGTTGACGTTAAATTTGTTGTAATCCAGCGACTAACGGGCTGGAATCCTTCTAATGACGGATGTGCGCGGACTTATCAATAACATGGACAAGTTAAGGCTGCGGGAAGGTAAAGAGAACAGCAAATTTGTAGAGAACAACTGCACCTAGTAAAGGCTAACAAAGTGGTGACATTTTTTCGAGGGTGACCACAACTTGCGTTTCGCTTTGCTGTGTGAACTGTCACAGTCCGTTCTGAAATTTTGCGATCTCTGTTCATCGTTCCATTATTTTTCCCAAGGATCTACAGCAAGCATCTGTGCAGGGGAAATTCGCAAAACCCTCACACATTAGCTGCCATGCAGCGACTCCACAGTAGCCAACAAATCCGTCTTGTCTTTGCACAGTGTCACGTAATGTTACACCATAAATTAAACCCTACTCGGTATAAGAAAAAACCTTTTGCTTGCTTTCAGCGCCTCTGGGCAGCCACTTCCATCGTTGCACTGGACGAGAACTACAATCGACGCGTGGCCGGGTTCCCGAATGTGGAGTCGTTCTACGAGTGGTGTTCATCCCTTCCACTCCTTCCTAATCTGCGTGTACCAATGATCTTCCTGAACGCTGAGGACGATCCAATCGTACCGAGGTGCTTGTGGGAGCCAGTCAAGGTGAACTACTTCTTCCTGGAACTTTTTGCTATCGCAATCGCATCTTTCCCACATTTTAGAAAAACTAAAGTACGAAAGCCTTTCTTTGCGTTTTTTTCAACAACAAATGGAATTCGTGAATGTAATTAAATAAGAATACAAATTAATAAAATATACGTGGGTAATAAATATACAAATTTGTAACAGATAATGTAAATGAAGTAAACAAATTGAATAAATTCAAATCACGTTAAAATACATGAAGTATGTATGACATATATGAGTTTTTCAAGGCCTGCACTTCTGCATGAATCCTCTTGGAAGAAGCATAGTAGGGCCTCAACCTTTAGGTAACTGTACTCAGTTTTCTCCTACATCTTTTAGATAAGGGTAGATTACAGTAACTATGTACAGCATTAAACTTCTTTTTAAAAGTGGAATCTGGAATGTAATCATGAGGAGAGGACAAAATTAATAGATATTCGGCGACGGTGGACAGTGACAGCTTGTCTGAGATCTGTGTAACGAAAGTGAAATTTCGACAGAGAAAAAATGAAAATAATGGTTTTTTCCGGAATCGCTGTACATGATGTTTCCTTCATCAACTCTTGTTTGGAAAGTCAAAAATTAACCTACCTATCCACCTTCTAGTAATTAGTTAGTGGGCTAACTAGTTAATTAGCAACTCAAATGAGTATTCGTATTATTTTGTGAGTCTTACAGATTCTCCAAGTGCCCTATATTGATTTTTCTCTTGAAAAATGCGTTTTGTTTTTCTTTCCGACGTGCAATATTTTCAATATTACTGTGTAGACATCACGTTGAAAAATAAAAATGTAATGTGTTCGTATGTCACATATTCTGTTCTACTTTTCTTTCAGGAGCTAGCATCTCGGACGGAAGATATGGCGTTCATTTCTACGCGTCACGGAGGTCATCTAGGATTTCTGGAGGGTGGCTCATTCGCGCCACACTCGGTCACTTGGCTAGACCGATTCATAGTCGAAATGGCCGACAGAGCTGTCGAGACGTACGCTTCGTAGTCATCTTCGCAGTTACCGTTTCTGGTAGTCATTGGTCAGCGTGGTTAGTCGACTCTGTACTTTCCTCGTGTTTCATCGGGATTCCTGAATTGGCTTGTTGTCGCGTTCGATTCAAGAATTCCCCCACTGGTTCTTCTCTATTGTCGGGTACCTTCGTTACTATGTTGAACAACGGTTGTCACTATATTCGCCTGTCCCTCTTCCTTATAGTTCGTTTGAATGATCTTCTCAGAACCAATTTAAGGTCTCAAAGATGTAGGAATTTGAAATCTCTCAGCATTTGCATTCCTGTTTTAACGTATGCTTTATGTGCACTTTTCTTTGTTTGATACGTTATAACATAATGGTCTTCGCTAACAATGAATCTGCATTTTGCGTAGAGATTTGAGATTTGATGTTTTAATGATTTCGATGTTGATGCAATTTAAGGAAAAAATGGAAAAACGCAATGACTCAATTTTAAGGAATGCAACAGTTGTACTGGACAATGGTGTAACCAAAAAAATCCATCAATTCTCCTTTTCTTTAAACAACTTTCATTCGAACTCATACAGCATTCACTATTATTCTATTGTTATAGTGGAATTAGTGTCTAATTTACCAAAATCGTAGCTGAGCCGGACAAACAGTTCTTCATCTTTCTTTCTTCGGTGACGTTTTAGCGAGTCCTCCTTCATCAGAGCCGGAAAGAGTCGAAGGCATCACCCCACGAATCTGGGGTGGTGCGGGTTGCAGGTGGGTTATGCTATTGTTACGAGGTCGTAGATTATGGCAAGGAGGGTGATTCCGTCCATTTCTTCTCAGTTGCCGTAAAAACGGCACGGAAGATGCGGCGCGTGCACAAGGTTGGTGCGCTCCAGTCGAACTTGTTGTAGAAAATAGCGGCCCGGAGTGCTCGAAGCCGTATTTTCCGGACTGGTTTTTTATGGCAATTAGGAAGAAATGGACGGAATCTCCATAATCTACGACCCCGTATAGGTATAACCCCAATGAAACCCGCACCACCCCAGATTCGTGTTCTGATTCCTTTAAAGACATCACACCACGAATCTTAGGTGGTGCAGATTTCAGGTAGAGTATTCGTATACGGGATGGGAGACTATGGAGAGGGGGGTGATTCCGTCCATTTCTTCCTAATTGCCGTAAGAAAACGGCCAGAAGATGTGGCGCCGCACAAGGCTGGCGCGCTCCGGTCGAACTCTTTGTAGAAAATAGTGCGCCAGAACGCCTGAGGCCGTATCTTCTGGGCCGTTTTTTACGGCAATTAGGAAGAAATGGACGGAATCACCCCCCTCTCTATAGTCTCTCATCCCGTATACGAATACTCCACCTGAAATCCGTACCACCTCAGATTCGTGGGGTGATGCCTTCAAATGGGAAGTGATTTGTCCTCACTATCTGCCCAAAAAAGGGAATCCCAAATCTACCCTTGGTTCTTACAGCCGTAAGCGAAAGCGCAGATAGCACCTTAGGGTCGGAAGATCTTCCTATTGCAGATCAATTGATAGTGATTTGACTAGCGCAATCAGATAACAGCCTGAAATATGTGGGAGGCGATTTCCCGCGCAGTGGAGAGGCGTTCCTCCTCACGGTTCAGTTCTGGGGTCGTCGGAAAAGCGCTACAACTTATCAAATGGCCCAATGGGGAAGAATTCGTTTTTGCGAAAGAGCGATTTCCCGTAGCTTTTATCACTGGTTCTGTTGGAAGGAGGAAACTTATTGCAAGGTTTAGATTTTGGCCTCGGCTAATGCTCAAAGCGGAAACTAAGAAACGTATTCAGCACTTCGGTGGAATTCAAGATTTCTTGTAATGAATGGCGATAAGGAAACTTAAGTTCACACCACAAAACGATTGAATAAAATGTTCTCGTATGTGGAATAAACCGAAAAAAAAACATACATTTCTCCTGGATTCTCAAAAGGTATTATAATTTTTGATTTAATTATGGAGTGGCAACGTGAGGAAGAATTAATGTCAACGCTCGTCTTCTGGTGTACAGCCCGCATAGCTTTGATTGAAGCATTTTTGGTGCCCTATCAGGTCAATCAATCACAACATCAGCGATAAGGAAGAGCGTCCAGTTGGTCGTCCGCGATGTCCTGCTTCCTCAGAGCGTTGTTGATTGGATTTATTGTTGTTACGGTACATCTCGTATCTTTGGTTAGTCTCCTGGTTTAAGCGCTTCCGCTTGAATTCATTCAGGAATCACGCGACTGTGGCGACGATTACAGTTGTCCAGACTCAGCGACATGCTGTCGCTTGCCGGTACGTATTTCTGCATCATTTCATAGTGCTGAGTATCTATTAACTTCTGTGTAGGATGGAAAATGGGGTTGTTGTCCGATGGAGGATGCTGTTTGTTGTGAAGATCACATTCACTGTTGTCCGAGTGGATCGCGCTGCATGGAAACCTCCTGTATCCGAGGATCTGTTAGTTTTCATTTAGTTTCTATGTGGTTTTCAGATTTCTGTATATGTATCACATATTTGGGTCAATCAGCACTTTTTTCTGACAAAAAGAATTTCTGAACGTGAAATCGAATATATAACTAGAGTACCTACACAGGGTGAATTTACAACAACAAGGAAGAAATCCAAAGCACAGAAGAGAAACTTTGAAGGAGAGATCATCTGCCCGGACAGACGAAGCAAATGCCCAACAGGTAGGACACAATCGATCGGAGAATCGAATCCGCAGTAGTGCCAACCAAGGATTTCATCCCTTCGGGCTCGATAAATCGGTACCAGACTTGTCTGGGAGGATGGAAGCACTGTCTTGATACATCGGTTAGACGCCGCAAGTCACTGCCCAGGCCAGTTACGTGTCCGTAAACCTCAAGCGATTGTTAACTGACGTGAATGTGGTGGCCCGTCCCAAGCGGATTGATTAACGCCAGACACTTTGTCCTTTATCCTTTAACACCTCATGCACTTCATTATTTCTACTTTATTTCAAATCAGAACTAGCACGGGTGCAGAAACCCAGAAGAAAGCAACAAGAAAAAAGCTTCAGAAAGTTGCCAGCCAACTACCTGTTCTTCATTCATCTAATTCTAATACTGAGCGATGTGTTTGGGATCATTACTAAAACCTCCGAGGTCATGGATTTGTTCGTTGGTTAGGTCATGATTATACATCGATTAGATCATATTTAGTGGCTCCTGCGGACGCGACTGGAACCACTTCGCCACAATTTATCCATTTCGGAGTTTAAGGGGATAAAGGGCAAAGTCTCTCGCGTATCGCGTTTTACTTCAATTCCTAATCGTTGAGGTTTCGGAACGCGTGTTGGCGTATACAATGACTGGCGGGGCATGGCGATAATCATGTCATTGTTTTTATCCTCCCAGACGGGACTGGTCCCAATTTATCGACCGCGGAGGAATGAAAGGCTTGGTGAGCACTGGCCGATTTCGAACCATTGACCGTGCGGCAACAGCGCCGACTGCGCGACACACGACTGTAGAGTTGGTATGTTTTGTTCCTGCAAAATGCCACTGCAAAGGAGCTATCAATACTTGTGATCGTGGAAGAGTAGCGTAGAAAGAGTTGCGTTTTGATGTCCGAAGCTTCTCAACAGTGTACAGTGGTTTTATCTCAGAAATTCATTCTTACACATAGTGGGACTTCTATACATATTATTTTTTCTGCATTATATTCGATTACAGATTACTTATCATTCTATTACTGTTCTTGTATTTCCTGTGATTTTTGGATATGAACTGCCAACCGAAGCAGTATCATCCGAACTTACATCCCAGGTAGTTTTCAAGTCCATATATATCCGTCGCCATCTAGGCTATATGCTAAACATTTATATCAGTATTTACCCCATCGTCCCAGAATTCTCCCGGAGTTCACTTCAACCATTTTCCGATTTATCTTTAGAAATTGGTTCTACATTTGACGTTAGAAGTAGAAGTGGCCTGAGTGTTTCGGGGGGAAGTCATGTGGACAAAGAAATTCAACCAGCTACATATTTGAGAGTTTGGACTGGAACACAGTTCTTTTTTTCGAGTTTCGTCTCGAAGCTGTTTTTAACACATTGACGACAATAAGACTTATGGGTGGATCTTATGCAGTTAGACGTATGAGAGAACGAGTGACTACGTAACATGCACTCAACCGCTCTTCTCTAACTCTTCTTCTTCCTAAATCAACCCTTCTTTCGGGAAGCGAATAACTAAGTCGGCGTAAAAACATTTAAACGTAAATAAGAGAAAGGATCTATGACATGTAGGCTGAAGTTACTAAGAGAAAAAAAGAAGACAGGGCCTCCAGAAATAGGAGCGCGGTTTCGTGCTCCTCGCCAACTACATTTCCCCTTCGGAACTGCTTTTGAGATTTGTGCTGGGTATGTAAGACATTAAATGAAGTTTCATTAAGTAAATGAAAATACTTTAAAGAACACTTTATTATTTATATTTATGAATTCAGTAGCTTTTTCTTTTTTTCTTCGAAATATTTTCGGAAGAAACGCTCATGAATTATTTGTCCACCTAGTACGCATTTGTGAGCGGCGAGTTAAATCGCTAGAGACTGAGCTGCCGGGAGAGACGCGGACCGCAGCTATCGTTTCCGTCTACCTTATCCGAAAACTCTTCGTTAAGGTGCTACGTGTTGTTTGTTGTCCGAAGGAAGCTACGGCTGTTGCCCCGTCGAACATGCCAATTGTTGTCTCGATCATCTCCATTGCTGCCCAAGTGGATACACCTGCGACGCGTCAGGACAACGGTGCATTCAAGCTGAGGTCAGCAGATTCTACAACGCTTTGTCTCGGCCATGTCAATGTGATTATTTTTAAAGAATTTCCACCATTCCATCATTGGATCCTACCGAAAGTTCCATTCCACTCCTATTCGCACGAAGCCGGGAGTTTATTTAGGCGACGTTGACGAGGTAAGAGTTTTGCAAAGTTTTGCAACTACAGTCATTCCCAATGGAATTGACTGCCAAAAATTAGAGTCTAGAAGGAGATACCCTGAAGAAGTGTGTTTGTGCAGCGTCTTGACTAGGATAATTGATTCTAGCGTAAAACGAAGTCATAATTCACGAAAAGTAGCTGACGAATCTCCGTCACCATCGCCACACGACTTGAACCTCGGTGCGGTTACGTATGCGGCTGCGCTCGAGAGTGATGCGGTTAGGATCGGGGAGGACCTTCCCTGATTCTACTTATCGCTGCAGTCCGACCGAAGTTAGCGTTGCTCGCACCTCGACCCCAACAGACAGGTCCACCACGCTGAGCAGCCAACGCCAGAAAATCGCAATAATAGAGTCCTTGCTTTTCTATGAGTATTCTGAAGAAAAATGAGGGGAAGAAAGTAAAGGATGCGTAGCTTTACAGTGCAATCGGCGAAGAATGCGCTGTATCGTGGACTTTAACTTTTACCTCTTTTTTTGCATTGTTCTGTACGATTAGCAGACTTTATAATGACGACAATAATAGAATCCTTTTTCACTAGTTTAACAGTTTCATCTGATGCCATAGCGTTTCCCCAGGGGCTTTCGTTTGCAGGAACTGAATTTCTGCTCTACTTCTCGTGTTGTGCATAGTTAGCCTTCCTCCAAGACGCATCTTGGGACTTCACTACTCCTACGATATGCAGTCTCACTTGAATAGATGGGAGAGAAGGGTGTTCGAGGCGACTAAAATGATAAATGAAGACACAAGCCAGATAGAAACAGAGGAAACGACAACACTTGTAGAAGAGAACCTTGGCAGATCTACGGGATCCTATTCGATCCGTGCTTTGATTTTAGAGAGGAGTAAAACTTAGAAAAACAGTAAGAAAACAGTTCGAGGACCTTGCTGCACCCTGTGGAGAGAGGCCTTCACCAGAGACGCAATGCGTCATCCCGACACAACTCATTTTGCGCCATCTGTATGCCTTCTACCTTGAGGCATACTATATGTATCGAACGTTTGGCAAGGAACTACCGTCTGTGTCAAAATCTTACGATCATTTCTTTAACGTTGATAGGAAAGTCTTGTAACATTTCTACTGCATATCAACAGAGCTTATTTGCTAAATTGAATGCACCTTAGATCTATAGTGTCTGAGTTTCGGGCGGTTATCGAGCTCTGAGCTCACATTTGATGCTTCAATGAACGAAAGAGATGTTAGTGGCGCTAAAGTCCGGAAAAGGATTAGATGAGGAAGCACTCCCTCTCTCCGGTTCAGACCGAGAAACTTCTTTCGGCTAACGATAGTGAAATTGTGGTAAACAGCATAAGCCAAGATGTAGTTCAGATAAGTTTTCATAGAGCTTGCACGAGTGCAGCATGATTTTGTTGGGATATTTTGCACTAATTTGGTAATTCATTAAATTCATATATTTCACGAACTCAACTAAGGTTCTTAGAAATAAAGGAGAACCTCCATGCTGTAGAGGTCTTCCTCTGTTCCTCTCTTCTTTGTCGTAGTGTTTGATGAGGTGGCCCGAACATTGCCTGTCCACTGATAATGACACTCGACAATGGTGGTGATACAGTGGAATAGAGCATGCTTTTATATGCCTTTTAGAGAAACTGGTATTTCTGCGCTTTTCTGTCTAATGTGGTGCTTACTACAAATAAATATAATGAGTTATGCCTCTTCTCAATACTTACAGGAGGAGATTGATGAACTGATACAAATGAAAAATTGTGGCCATGGAAAGATGTGTCCAGCGCGTAGCACCTGCTGCGTGGTTTCCGAGGGCAGCAGATTCAAACACATGTGTTGTCCACTACAGAATGTAAGTCTTTTACTACTAGAACAAGTAACCTATCGCGTTCTCGAAAGGTATGTGATCTGATTCAAATTCTCTCCATTTTTTCCTGTAAACGTAAACAAAGATGGTGGAATAGAATAGCTACGTAACTGTGAAAGCGAAAGTACCCAGAGTTGCGAATTATTCTATCGAGATTCATTCCCAGAGACATTCATCAGAAGCGACTACCTTCAAACTACTGTATATACTAACGGTGCATTGAAAAATCGCGAATTTTCTCAGTTTTTATCCATCTTCTAAGGAGAGTAGAGCCAAGGCAGGCAAACAGAAAGTCCGGCAGTCCGTTACACATATATCGTTATTCGCTTCTGGTGAATGTCTGCATTCACTTCAACTTTTTCTTTTTCCCCGTGATTGCTCCAAACCCAATTTTGCGTTCCTAAAGGTCACCAGTATAAATAAATGAATTAATCAATGAAATCAATGAAAGAAATGAATGAAATAATCAATGAGATCGATCTACTCATCTAAAACGACTTCATCAATCGGCGGCAAATCGTTGTACTGCTATGCCAAACATTGTAAGTTTAACAAATCACTTCCCAGGGAGTCTGCTGCGAACACTCCTGCTGCCCTTCGGGATACCACTGCCGTCCGAACGGAAAATGCGAGAAGCGGGCCTCATTTGATGGAAATATTGATTTCAAGTTCTAATAAAATTTGCAGTTTGTTTTCGCCAAGTAGTTTCCGGCATAGTATTGTTTTCTGTGTGTGTATGTTTTTTTTTTTGTTTTCATCAACGAATGGAATAAACTCCTTCTTTATTCTATTTTCCGAACGCACAGAGCGGTTGGTAGAGGGTACGCCTGTGACTAGACAGTCTATGGTTCGGAACTGTCGTAGGACATGTTTCTGATGTCGGTAAATTGGCACCAGACTTATTTAGGGGGATAAATACACTGAACTGATACGTCGGTTAGACCCAAAACCCACTGTATGGACTACATTCTGCCGTGATGTCCAACGCGTTGGTGTATCCTAAAAAGATCGGCCGACGCCAAACACGTTGTCCTTTTGAAGGGTACTCCCATTTTCTTTGAGCAGTGAGAAAAGCGCTGCCGTTGGGGGATGCTGAACTTCAATGTATACGAGACGCAATACACACCTGAGTACTACATTTCTTAACTTTTCTAGCAGAACTCGGATCTTTGAATATTTGGTTTTTGGACAAGCGTGAACGACTACTGGTCCCATCCACAACAGTCTACACAACGCAAAAGACGCCGTGGAGCGCATGGGCTAGTTGTCGGAGTCATGAACGCAACCTACCCACCTGCTAATGTCCGCCGTTGTTTTATACTGCGAATGTGACTGCACGACACCTCTTTGGGCCCAACTACTATAACGTACTTTCACTGAACCTGAAAAACCTGAGGACTAAAATAAAAAGGACCAGTTGATATGACTTATATGGTGGCGTTTAAATAAAAGTGGTGTGGTCGACGAGTTGAAGAGCCTCTCGTGTCCATTATCACGAACGAATCTGACCAATGTTAACATCACGAGGGATGTTTTGATTTTCCACCTGTAATAGACAGGTTTGGGGTTCACGTCATGTTGATGATCACCTTGTCCTCCTATGATCCCAATTCCCAGGTGCCTCCCACGGAAACTGACCAATGGCGCATGGATACATTGTGTGTAGGGTTTTCTTACTTATTTGGTTATATCGTTGATATATGAGCGTTTACTTTTTTACACGGTATTTCATCGCCTTGACCAGCCTTCATCCTTTAAATTTACCGACTTGTCTGTGTATTGTGATTGATCTTGGTGCTTCCCAAGTAGATTGACATCTGTCTGTGACTTTATCCCTTATCCTAAAAATTACTCAGTCAACGTCTAGTATACGCACCTTCTATTAGACTGCTAAGGAGAACTGAACGGGATCACGCCCATACTGCCGTGGACTCCCACTCCTATCTATTCGTGGAGGAATCCCAACATCATATTCGTGAAACGTTTTTGTTGTTGTGGGTTTTTGGTTGTTGGATCCTCAGTACTTCGATTAGATGGCATGTTTTGGTTTTAGAGGATTGCTTTTTCTAGCCGCGGCGTTGAATTTATTTTATAAGAGTATCACTCCTTTAATCTGCTCTGATATCTTTTACTGTGTCCGAAAATGCAGCAGACGAAGTCGGCTTGGAAGGATTTATCGCTCGGTTGCTAACGCGATATTTAGATAAATGCCGTAGATCTCAAAGTTGGCATTCGAAAAGGAAGAAGGAATACTAGCGGATGGTGCCAGTCAGCCTGAACATAGAGCTAACGATCAATAAAACTCTAGAGCAGGATTGCCAGAAAATCAGGACTTTTTTTGAAAAAATATAAAAGAAAGAATGGCTGATGCGACCACTACTTCTCCAATGGTGTGAATCGCCTACACTCTTCTGGCGGTCGCCCTGGCACACAGCTCTGCTCAGCCTTCTCTACCTACAACAAGAACTCGTGCCGAACCCATCCATTCGTCCTCGTCAGAGCGTATTCTCGAATGGCTGACTGCGCTTAGTGCAAGTAGAGCTACACCTAACAGATAACCATCGGGCTCGTACAGGCGACAGTGGCACATATAGTAAAGTCTCTGGCGTACCAATCCAATTGGGCTCCTCAGTAGTTAAATTTCAATAAAACGACGTTACGCATGCATACTCCTCAGCCTTGATCTAAACGCCTAGTTAATTTTTCAACAAATTCGCAATTATTGCACGGTTTATGTACACCACCAGCCTCGCTGATACCAATTTCCTGTGGCGTTGCATATTTTGCCTTGGGATCCGTCCAGCCCTATCCCATAGTTTCGTGGCATCGGCGTATTAATTTGACCCGGCCGCGCCCGTGGCACTCCATCTTCTGCTTTCTGATGTCAGCTTGCGTCTGGCTCCGCTTGATCCGTCTCTGTGTTTTCTGAGGACCGATCTCATAGTGTCTTGGTTCGACGACGTACTACTCGAACCAACACAAAAGCACCAATCAGGGATCTGAAGTATTTTCGTGACCCACAGGCGCAAAAACACAAATACACATAATTTTATATCATGATAAGTGCAATGAAGCGACGACACGAAGGTTGGTTCATTCGTTACTGTCGACTTCTAAAGGCGGTTCTTTTCCTAGCGGTGAGTGCAGGATGGCACTCGACGTGCGTCAAGGGGCACCTGATACATTGTGCGTCGCCAGTTTTCTTTCTTCTTTGATTTTTTTGCTCGTGATTGCACGAACATAGTCAATTCAGAAGCAACTTCAATCCTCTGGATGCTTTCGAGCAGGAGAAAGGATTTCCTCGATTTATTCCTCGTGATCTCATTGAAAATCACATGTTCGTCGTCGAATGCGCAGCTGGTGAAGTTGGACCGAGAGCTTCTCTTGTGCTTTTGTCGACTGGAAATGTTCAGTTACCATGATTTCAGCCGGATTCAAAACAATTCAAAATGACAAGAGGGCACATTCTGGTCACTGTGCCTGCCTTCATGCACCCACCTCTCGAATACGGTGACCACGTCATTAGTGTCAATGACGAAGTTTTGGAAAACAAAATTCATTTTTATATGATCTTGAGAGAGCTTGCACGGAAAAACAAACAACAGATGGTAGGTGCAAACCTTTACTCGCGAGAGTGCTATTCTTGTGCTAATAATATCAGTCTTGTTTACATTTACATAGGGAAAACAAAGAAAAACACGGGGAATCTCGCGAGGTTTCCGGGTATCCATGCTATAAAAGAACTTTCTGTGTTGCTTCTGAAATCGGACGGGCCAAAAACTTGCTATGCTGAGAATGTGAGCCAGGAAGCGCTCGTAGGTCATGAATCACATCACAGCAATGACTTGCGAAGGTCGGCTGAAATACCAAATCATTGTTTCAGCTGCAAAACTTTGTGAAACCAGCTGCAGGCGTTTCTGCTGCTACCCCACAAGACGACCAAACGTGCAAGTAGTCCATTCGAATTTGCTTCTTGGTTATCAATTCGCGTTACTGTCCTGCATGGGGAAATTTGTGTTAAGAAAGTTCGTCGTTCCTGAGCTCTAGTTAGGTAACGACGCCAACGGTCGTGTGCTTGATGAAGGTGGATCCCAGCTAGGTTCATGTCGGTGCGCCAGCGCTCTTTCGGCCGTCTCCGTGGTCGCTTCTTGGTTCATTTAGGTCTATGCCAACGTTAGGGAGAATGTCAACCCTGCGGCGCGAAGGTATTGTCGGAGGCAAGTTTCACACATCGTCAGTTTATTACGCCTAGTCTCTGCCGGACATCTTGTTGGTCGAGTCGAGTGACACCGTACAGCTCTCGGCCTTTTATTCAGTTCTTCTTACAAGCAGTTAATCGTGTGCAGAGAATGTTCTAAGTACACAAACCATGAAGTCCCATTAATCAGGAGATTATAGATTACTTTTCTCTCACCACAGGAGGCGTTCTTCATAAACCGATTGTTTCTGCTTGTTTCTGTTTCTTCTCAGTCTAGTCTTTCATCCTTACAGCGTTTAACTTCTTGAGCATTGTCTCTCCCTCAGTTTTTTTTTTCTAGCGCTTTTGAGGAGGTAACGGGATTGTCCACAAGGCCTATTTTTGAGAGAATTTTTCTACAAACACGTTTTCAACTCTCATTTCTCAGAAATTTCATTATCTACTGTAATGCAGCCCTGAGCAGCATTGAAGTCTCCGATACCAGCTTCGCAGAAGATCTTCACGTTGCGGATTACTTCATCTCACTCCTTATACAATGCATCCAATCCGGTTTTGTGAACTGGTGACGTTGTGAGAAACGGTCAAGGCTGCCCGTTTTTTTTTACAAAGAAAGTGGAGGAAAAAAGTCAGATGCAGATACATGATCTCACGAAAATAGTTGGCAACAATGGATACTGGACAACGCGGTATTTCGTGAGGATTGACGGGAAGGGCGACAATTTGATAACGGATAAAATGGATGATGGACACAGACCTAAATTTCGTGGCGGAGCCTTTTCTCCGCTAATGGCAACCTGTACTCCCAGCTGTCGCACATTGTTATTTCTGCTCTTCGTCTTGTGCAGAGCGATAACGTCGATATTGGTCTGCACAAGACGAAGTTGAGAATTTCTATTGATTGATAACTCGACAAAGGTGTGAGAATCCATTTTCGCTGGCAAGAGTTTTGTGGAGACAGTTTCTGCCGTGCTAGATCTTTCAACCGTGCTAGATCTTGACTGCTCGCTTAAACACCTGGAGTTCCCAAGAACAAGCCAAAGCTCGAAGGACGGTCGACGATAATATATGCGTTTCTGTATCTTCATCAGATTCTGCCAGCATTCTTGGACTGGTGTTTGAAATGATCGGAACGACGCCATCAGCTAAACGGCGGTAATGTAACTGGAGGCCACCTACGTCCATACCCTCGTTATTCCATTCCAATCCGCCCTTTACGTTCTCTACAGTGGAACAGAATATTCTGGGTGAGATTGTGTAACACTGTCGAACACCTCTCTTCACTTTAATTGAGACATTATTGTAGAAAGGTGAAACCTTGGACTCGAAGTTGTCATGTAACTCACGAAGTAACTTAATGCACAGAGTGGAGTCGCCCTGGTTGTTTCCAAGTCTCTCACGACCATTTCCTTCTCAAATGAATCTAAGGGTCGATGAAGGCGGGAAGCCGGAAACATCTTGTACCCTATACTATATACTGGCGATACTGGCCCAATCGCTGCTCCACTAACGATAAAAAAAAACAGAGCACTCCTCTTTTTTTATTTTACAGGCAGTTTGTTTAGAAGGTGATAAAGGTAATTTGATAGGAGCTAGAGGTTTTTAGAAGATCAATTTCGGCATGCTAAACAAACAAAAGTGTGCATCTGTTAGATCCTTACTTCTACATTCTCTGAACAAACTTCCTCATGCAACTTACTTTTTAGATACGTTTTGTGGTGGAACGAGTTATTGCCTCTGTTCAAGTGCCGAAGTCCGATCCTTCTGTGCCAACGGACATGATTTCATCACAGCAGTGCCAGTATTTTAAAAACACCATGATCTTCTTCCCAAGATCATCATTAGGAATAAATATCAAATCAGCTAACAAAAAAGTGAGTAGTTCAAACCACTTGATTTCGAAACAAACTAAGCAAAAAATTATTTCCAGTCTTTCTTTCTTATCTTATGCTATCTAGTTATCAGTTTTAGGTTTACGTGGAAAGTACCGACAACGGGTTCAACAGCATAGCCAGGCGTGCATTCTACATTGGAGATGCTCTTCTAGCAGTAAACGATGAAAAATGCACTTCTGTAAAAGATGCCAGCAACTTGCTTCTGAATTCACTCAAGACAAAAGGAATCGTGAGTTGATTTGGCAGCGTATGGACAATAAGCTAAAACAAAGCAAAATTTACAGGCTCGCGTTATAGTGGAGCGACCTGTGGAACCTGCCGCTATTGCATTCGTTCGGGCTGTGCTGCTCGTCAACAAAGCCATGGTAATGGACCCGAAAATGCCTGACGACGTTGTGGCTCTATGCAAGTTCGTGCCACCGTGGATGACGCGCCTCCTAATAATGCGAATGGATGTAACTATATTTGCAGCAACGAACTCAAGCGAATGCGACACGACCACAAAGAACCCAAGAAACACATCCTTATGCAAAGTAACAGGAATACAGAAGAATTTGAATCACCGGGCAAACAAGAAAGGTTTGCTGTAGCGATCACTGTGGTCAAACATGTGAACGATACTCATCATTACAGCGGAAGAAACATTACAATATCTGACACTTCTACAGAAGTCGGCATAGGTATGGAACTGCTCAATCCTGCTTTATTGGAGGTACGTCGTTCCTTCTCCAAGGCTTTACTGTTGTCCTACCTGTCATCCTACTGTCAATTAGCAGTTCATGTGCATCATCAGAATCTGTATTTATATTGCTGTTGGGGAGATCGCGAGAAAATAGAAAAGAAGAGAACTAACAGTAATATCGGCCTTTCCTTAGTTAATTCTTACTCTTGATCTTCTTAGTGTGAACACTACATACACAATTTTGTGTGAGAAAAAATTACACAAGCAGTAAACCACACCTTCCTAGAATAGGTTGGGTTGTTTTGCGAAATTTAAGGGACTGTTTGGATTTCGTCTGAGCTACGGAAGCAAAAATAATTAGACTGCCCATTCATACGCGCTGAAATTGTCCTATCCCAAAACCCTAAGTGATTTGTTTTTCGAAACCTGTTCAAATAACTCTGTTGAACATGGCGAATATTGCGGGAAATAACCATAAACTCGATAAATTGGTACCAGACTTCCCTGGGAGGATAAAAACACCGACTTCGCACATCGGCTAGCCACCGCAAGTCATTGTATAGGCCAGTTACACGTTCGTGAACCTCAAACAATTCTGAATTGGAATTGAACGTGTGGGCGCATCCCAAGCGGATTGATCAACCCCAGACATTTCATCCTTTATCCTTTTAACCACCTTGAATGTAGTTTTTAAGTTTTGCATGTCCGAATTTCGTAGTTGGTAGTACGTAGTCAAATTCTGCGAAAAATTGCCTTTTGATAATCGATCCCAAACGAAAACAAGCTCTGCCTCAAGGCATCATTTCAAGGGATCACCTACATCAAAATAATGCTATCAACAGGTGAGTTCATCTACTGCAAGATGAAGCAGCTCAGCTTGCAAAACAATGCCAGCTTCTTGATGGCTGCAATTCCTCACTAATCCTGAGAACTGGTGCTAAAAACTTCCGATTTTTGTAAGAGAGTGTCTTCCGATCAAGAAGTAGTGGATAAAGTTCCACAAATGTTCGTGGGGAGTTTGAAAACTATTAATGGCTCTCACCTTCCAAAAAAAAATGCAATCAGAGAGCGGAGAGCGTCAAACAATGTACGCATTTTCTGAAATCCGTTGGATCAACTCCACTTCTTCAACAGCGGGGGCGTTGAAAGATCATTCAAATTCGTTCTAGTTTCTCAGCTCGAGTGATAACTAAGAGTTTATTAATTTCTAATGATCATCTCGTACTACGGTGCTTCAAATATTTCCATGTTATTACATTATTGTAGTCTTTTTCTAACAATTTTCACAAAGGCTTACCACTTTCTTTTGATGTTTTCACTGCATTAGTCCAGCTTGATGTAGTTCATTAATGAAGTCGCAAAAAAGAAAGAAGAAAAGACGAAGAGAAAAGAATAAAGAAATTTGGCACTTCCCAGTAAAAAGTGCATGAAGTGCACGGCGTTGATTAGTCCCTGTGGCGATGCGCCTACGCGTTCGACTTCAATTCAGAAATGCTTGAGGTTAGTGAACACGGGTGTAGTCCTATGCGGATCCCTATATGAATACTCCACCTGAAATTTGTACCACCTCAGATTCGTGGGGTGATACCTTTAAGAATCACGCACCGACGACCCTACGTCTCCAAACAAAGGGGCGCGCCTACTCGCTCCTTCAAAGAGCACGGTACCACGTATCGGTATCGGACTTCTCCATCGCCGAAACTGAATGTTGCATTTACTGTGATCCTAGAAAACACTAATCAGACATGCAAATTCAAATTCAGATTCTTTTTTATGTCGATCTCGATGACAGAGTTGTCACAAGTGCAACAAGTGTTTAAGCTGACATATATTTAAGAATCTTCAAGTGAAAAATGTTAACTCCCTTTAACTAAAAAATACTGATCCCGTCAATTTAGTTCTGCTCCTCTCAAGAAAAAAAAAGGGATTCACTCCATCATAAAACATCAGTTGGATCTAGTACGTCTGAGGTTTACGAGGTTTACTTTTCACCCCTCCGGGGTCGAGAAATTGGTGCCACACCTTTTTGGGGGATGGAAACACTAACTTCACACATCGGCTAGCCCCTGCCCTCAAGTCATTGCGTGCGCCAAACGCGCGTTTGTAAGCCTCAAACAACTCTGAGTTGGAGAGAACGCGGTGGCGCATCCCAAGCGGATCGATCAACGCCAGACACTTTATCTTCTATCCGTTTTGATCTAGTATGTAAGCTAAAGTGAGACATCCATTTGCGTTTGGTTCGCCCCCACCAGTACCTTGTACGGGAACATCTCTGTTTTCATTCTAAACGTAAATCTTAACAGAAGAAACATGAAAGAAAGATATAATCTATTATATAATGTAATCTATAATCTATTACAACTTAAATGCCACAGACATGCATAACTTTTCGCTTTCAGCACGTTCCAGACAAGATAAAGAGTACCAAGAAATCGAAGAAGAAACGGTAGTTGTGGAGAATCGAACTCGCATGTGTTCCACACTATTCACCTTTTCCGAAATTATCTACGAAAAATCTATCATATAAAAAATTGTTAACCACTTCTCTGTAATGCTCTTAATATGTATATCGAAGAACTCTGAACATATCAGATGAGAGTAAATATATTTTTGCTTTCGGGAGTTTGACCTCAACACACAGATTTAACACTGATCAACGAAAAAAAGATTACCTCCAGAGGCCCATCTCCCAGTGAGTGGTCTGGTGAGAAGTTTCTACCACTCTTTCCATTTCGCTAAAACAGCAAAATCAACAAAAAAGTGTATCAGGATGAGGCCACCGAAGAGCCAGCCGCTTCTTGAAGGCAGCAAAGCCCAGAAATAGTCTTTCAATGTGACTGGGCTCGCGCGTGTGGAACGAACCTGCCGGTGTGAAGCGACATTTCCCCGATCACCTCACCGGATAGCGCTCGAACGGTCCGGACGTCAGTCCGCTTGACTTCTCTGCATGAGGATTCACAGAAGACAATCCAAAGAATCGAAGCATAACTGGCTGACATCACCTCGACGTGAACTCATCGAAATCTGGGCCAATTTGGATGTGAACTGTCGTTCCGCGCTTGAAGGTCTACCACGAGTGACCATGGAAGACAGTTTAAGAAGAGATTTTGCTAATTTCTCTCAACAGTTGGCCGGATAAATCACGTAAAAATGCTTGTTTTCTGTTAATAAGTATTCTGCAAAGTTTTATTAAAGAAAAGAAAAAGGCATGCATCATAAGGAAAATAAGTACCAAAAGAGGTCAGACGGAGCACTAACGACAGTTAAAAAAAATAAAAACTCGCGCGGAAATCACAGATTATTACACGATCAGACTGCAAAATGCGTTTCTCACGAACCAACACGTTTTGTAATCAAGCCAAGACCCAATACCAGAAACCTTGTGAAAATACACTGACACATATTGATTGATTGTCCTCGTCGCACTCGAAGAGGAAACAGAATGCCTTATGAGTATTACAACTAAGATGCAATGTATCCTCTGATTCCACTAAAGCCGTGATGAAGTAACGGTTAACCACACTTAAACAGATATCCGTTGGCCTCATACTGTAATTATTTACAAGATAAGCACGGAAATGCACAGTTGATAAAATTTCAGGCAAGTTGGTAGTTGGCATAGTACGCCGACTCAAATAACAAAGCCTCTAGATACTAAAATATTGCTGGAACAAGGAGGTGCAGTCTATTGGTACCCTAAGCCCGGTAGAATATTGCCTTTGAGAGAGTTCAGTTCTGGTAATCTCAAGGGAGTCCTGAGTGAGCTGGACGGATCGTGAAGACTCGTCGCCAGGCTGGACGACAGCGAGGAGGAGAGGGACGACGAGAGCCCTGAAGAAAGCGAAGACGGCAGCGCTGAGTGCAGTGACGGCAGTGACGAAAGCGGCGGTAGACCTGAGTACGAGGGAATATTGCTCTGCATTGGCGCCATCTGCTCGGCCTTGAACTGAAACTGAGTTTTGATTAAGGAAAAAAATTCGCACTCACGTCCAGGATGCAAAGAAAAATCGGCTTACCTTCATGGAAGCTTCGTGATGAAGGGACATTGGTGGAGGTGGTGGCGGTGGAGCGCTCATGTGGGAAGAAGCCGGCTGGAGATGAGGAGTTGTGGAAGGGGCGACAAGCAGTGGGGTGGTGGACGAGACGGCCTCGTCCTCCTTTTCCAATTTCATCTCCTTTTCATCTGGTTTGCATGAGGTGGTCTTCCAATGCGTCCGAAGCCCAGAAGGACTGAAACTTTGATTGTCGGCTTGGAATTTACTTTGGTACCATGAGATTATGTGACAGTAACCATTCAATCAAAGAAAAACGGAATAAGATATGTAATTTTCCGGCTACGACAAAGCTATAGTGTTAAAAAGAAAAAAAAACATGGCCCAGTTCCAACTTTTAATAAGATTTTTTTTTTCAGAAAAACTCAAAGTTGGAATTACCTCCACAGTTTTGGAGACATTTGGAAAAAAGCGAGGTTAAATTGCCTAAGGGTCTTATTGTACGCGAATCGGAGATAGATGTGCAGAATACCCATCCTCCGCCGATGTTGACAGAACCATAACTCCATCAAACAGGTCCATACAAAAAGTGTTGTGATCTTGCTTAACTTCAGAGTATAAATGCTGCAGCATACCACGGCATGAACATCCGGCATTTCCCTACCCATGGACTTTGAGGCTGAAGAAACGAAGTCCGCACTGATGAACAACCGAGCGACTGACGAAAACGGAGTTCACTTCCAAGGAATCTGCTTATTACTCAACGCACATGAAGTAGAAGGATAAAGCGCACAGCGTTGATCGCTATGGGGATGCACTACACGTTCGATTCAACTCAGAATCTTTGAAGGTGCCCGTGCACCCTTGCAATACATTGCGAGGGCGTACCAATGTATCAAGTGTGTTCCCGTCCTCCCATGCACATTTGCTACCAGTTTAGCAGTAGAGTCTCAGTCTCAGAGAGATGAAAGACTTGGTCGGCAGCTGGACCGTCTCGAACCAACGATCCTGGATTCACAGCAGAACCTCTTACCGACAGCATCACATCCGCTGATGCCGACGTGCATATGAAGTCTATAACTGCAGAAGCAATACGAGTACGGTTTATCCGTAGTGGCCAGTTCCCTTGGTAACCTTGGCCTCAACCTTATCAAACTAGGAAGCTACCGAGTTGAGCCATTCAAAGGCTAACAGCGCCTCTGCGCCGCCCGTCTATTCGAACTTGGACGATGATTGATCGCTGCGCAGGAAAGGATCCCAAACAGAACGCGGAGGTTCCAAAAACTTCGTCCAAAAACCTTTAAAAACGACACAACCCGTCATCAGCGCATGTACTTGCAGGTGCATTTAAATGTATGCATGCATAGAAATGCGAGCCAACCGAGTCAGCAGTGATCATGCTAGTGGTAAGAACTACGTACCCTCGCCTGACAACCTGTAGTAATTTCCAACTCTCTACCTTATGTACTTCTTTCCGCACGACATGCAGGCGTACGGTCGCTCGTTGGCGTGTAGACGTTTGTGTAGGCGAAGATGTACGTACTGTGTGAACTTTGCACTACAGACGTCACATCCATAGGGTTTCTGTCCATTGTGCAGCCGCAGATGCGTTTTCAGGTTCGATGTCGATGAGAAGCGCTTGTCACAGATGTCACAACGGTGTGGTCGTTCTCCTGAAAACGGTTATCGCTTAGAGCAACAATGAGAGCACTGCTGGAATATCTTACTCACCTGTATGAACAAGGTTGTGCTTCTGGAGGTGCGCCAGTTGGGTGAACTCCTTGCCGCAAACGGCGCACTTGAACGGGCGTTCTCCTGTGTGGGTCCTGCAGAGGAACCTGATCACCTTCGAGATCATCTCGAGAATCGCCGAACTCACCTCACATGCACCTTGAGATTGGAAAGCTGTCCAAAGGTCTTGTGACACTCCTTGCAGGCGTAGCGAGTTTTCCCATTTTCTTGTTGTTGAATGTACTGAAAGCGAGTGTGGTTATGCTGAGACACATCCAGCATACGGAGAATATGCATTGAGAAGAGTTGAACTCGTAAAACTAAGGAACAAATAGACCGTGGGACGCTTTGCTTTGAATGAAGAATCTTATGGATTCTGGAGTCCGGCGCAAAAATTCAAAGTGATAATGACATTGAACGAGTATTAATTCGAACCTTTGGAGCGCCATATCCTCCCTCACTATGATTGGGTGTGCTTGAGGCTGGGAACGGAGGGAAAGCGTTTCCTCCTCCTCCACCTCCTCCGCCAAAATGGGCTGAAAGACTTCCACCTCCGAACGCAGGAGTGGCTGCCGAAAATATTGGCTTCACTTCCTGAAATTTACTACACCGATGACGCAGGCTGTGAAATTCATCATCTAAACTGACTGCTCATACTTGGGTTCCATAGATTCCATTGTAGTTGCCAAAACCACTACCAGCAGTAGCAGCAAGAATCGGTTGAGCGTCACTGGGTCTTCCGGAAGCTGTAATCCTTGTAGCTGCCGCAGCTGTGGCAGCAGTAGCAGCAGCTGCAGGAGTTGACGGCGGCACCCACAGCCCTCCACCACCTAAACAAAGTTTTTGTTTTGTGCAAAAAAAAACAGATAACAGACAGAAGCGAAGAAGACTCACTGAGCTGTTGGGTCCTCCTGAAATAGTCCTGAAAGAGCGACAGGGGATTCAAAGGGCTCGGCCGAACAGGTGAAGGTGCTGGCAGCGATGCAATACGTGTGGGAACAGGACGATGTACAGGATTCTGGATGACATTGGGACGGCTCTGTACCTCGGCAAGCGAAGGTGGTGAACAGCTGAATTTAGTTCTAAAAGATAACACCTTTCCAGTTCATTTACACGAAAGATCCACCGCAACACTACAAACCTGTTCGAATTGCTTTTCTCAGACTCGCCATCATCGCTTGGCTCAGCGTCAGACGAGTCGCCTCGTTCCGCTTTTTCACTGCGGCTACTCTCAATGGCGTCCCGCTTCATACTGTAGTCAAGAGCCTCCTGAGGCGAGGCGCGGTCCTCCATAACCCATGGCTGCTGCGGTTGCTGCGCAGGGCGCTTCGGTGTGGCTGCAATCGGCGAGCAAAACAAGTAGGAAATATTGCAGATAACACATGCCATTTCGTACCCATTCGGGCCGCCTCACAAGAAACTGGATATTTTAACTTGTGGGAGTAGTCCTTACTGAACCAGAACGTCAGCTCACTATTTGGTTTGATTGATCGAATCGAGTAAAAATAGACGTCATTGTCCATCTGTAAGAAAGGACTCCACAATCGACTAATGATTCACACACCGCTCAATACATTACGCGACTTTGTTTGGCGTGAGAAGCGCTACGGCATAAATAATGAGTTTAGATGATTGCAAAGAAGCTATAATCGACGAATTTCTGCTTCAGAACTGATATCGTTCTTTGCAATTAGATTGTCTCAGCTATCAACAGAGAAAGAAGAAAAGCTGATAACCAGCACCCACCTGACAAGCGACCAGGTTCTGTGTTTCATTTGTCACCGCTACATTGACGAATTTCATCCAGTTGCAGCGAGCGTCATCCTCGACGACGATTGTCTTCACAGCACGGCCGCCGGAAGGCGACATCACCTGCAATCCCAGTATGGTTTAACCGCTCATTTGTTTGAGGGGAGAAATCTCGAAGGATCGAATAACAGCTCTTGGAGCAACTTGTCGACGAACTTTCCCTGGAAAATAAAGGAAAACTCCGCTCCCTCTTTCCGCCGTTTTTCGCGCTTAGTTTTGCTGAATTGTTATGTACTAAGCGTTTTTGCATTACGCTAAGAAACTGCAGATGAAGAAAATCTCGATAATTTAGTAGCAGCAGAGGATTTCAGTAATTTTGCACCAGAACTCACAGAAACGCATGAGAAACTTATCCCTTTTTCCCTAAAACCAACTAATCAGCAAGGCGAAATGGTCAGCTCATTGGAGTACTTAAAAGCGACTTTCTGGTACATGTTCCCGCACGCTCAAAGAAGTTACACTCCTGGATTAGTAATGGAGAAAAAAGAATACTATAGGGAGGTGGTAAACTGCGCATTAATTAGCAAGAACTTCTGACAGATTTTTAGAACGTGCAGTTCCATCTGAAAATCATCTCTCGATAGTTGCTGAACCAGACACACTACCGATTTTCTTTGAATATCCCATGCTCACCTTCCACTCTTTGGGCGGTGTAGTCGGTGCAGATAATGTCGACCCAGCGCTACTTGTGCTTCCACCCGCGCTGGCAGCTTCTGCTGGGCACATCAAGGTGTCGACGGCTCCGTTCATCAGCACCTCTCCCAGAAGCGGTCCAAAGCGGACACCTCTGGGAATGTAGTCGACTGACCAGACTCCCATTCTCTGAAAAGAATACCGAAGACCTTCAGCAGTTAGCGCGACTCTGTAGCATTGGCGAGTTCATTTCAACGAATCCCTTATCTCGTGTTCCTATGTAAGCGGAAAAAACAAGAAACACGCTATAAAATACGAACTCTGAAGGATGGCACAATAAACGATACGAACCGAGGGATCCTGCGCTGAGGGGCGGATGGTGAGGTTCAGAGGCAGTGAAGTGATGGAGCGGTTCTTTGCGTCCTAAACACTTTGGTCTCCATAAATCTTCACACATCGAACGTTTCTCGGGGTTTACTCAAAGCAGTGCCACGAACACGAACCAACCTGATGCTGAACCGGTTTATCTGGAACATGGAACACGCAAAGCTGTGCCAACGTTTCATCATTTATCTCACGCCAGTCCCAATCCGCCATGCGTGAAGCGTCGTGAGGAGCTGTAAGAAGATAGGGAAGTTCTGTTGGCGCGAAAGTGGTGCCTGCGATGGTAGGGGCAGATGTGCACCTGTGCTTACCAAGAATAACACCGGCAACCGACTAATCACAGCTGCTGAAGAAATGCTTCGAAATAGCGCTGTTCCTGCTCTAAGTTTTTGCGAACGCAAGGAAATATTGTGCAAATTTCAAATAATAGATGTTTTCGTATCGTAAGAATGGAGGTACAGCTCTAGTGCCGAATCTACCTTATAGTCTTTTTCACCGAAGAACAACCAAAAAACTACAGCTAAGTTTTTCATTAGCTCTCATAAGATGGAAAAAGGTAGGAAAGTGAGCCAAGCGGCCAGAGCTTAGGAATGTCGAAATCGCTGCCGACATCGATCGTTCTATCAAGAATTGTAAGCTATCGCTCGGATGATCTTCTCTGGACATTGGCTCAACTAAGCACAGGTTCAGCTATTCGTAGATTCCAGAAATAGTGATTAAGAATAGTCACTTCATTTCAAAACTGAAATTACGACTAGGTGCGGGCATGAAGCGACAAGGCATTGCGCGAAAAGTAAAAAAAATCTTCTCAAATCAAACGAAAATTCTGACCGACATATGGCATCAGCCATGAATAGTAATGATCAACTCTTGTGAATTCCAGGAGTGAGAGGGTGTTTTCGTGGCTCGCTAGAAGTAATTTCGCTGATAACATATCAGCGGCTACCCTACGCAGCAAGAAAAAAATCGGTTTTACAAACACTGCTTTAAATAGGTTAAAAATGCAGAAAAGCGATTATTGTTGAATGAAAACAGTGGTGGAACAGGTTCAGTACTGCTGACAAATTGCGATGTTGGGGAGAGATTAAGTATGAGGGACTACCTGGATTTGGAAGCCGTTGTGAGCTGGACTGTTGTTGAGGCAGAGCTCCGAAAGGCGGAGGTGCGGCCGATGACCCGTCGCCTCGGTCCTCACCCATCTAAAGCGGGACCATCAAAACGTGTAACGAGATTTAGGGAGGATCAAGAATGCCTTCACGAAAACGAGGTGCACAAAATAAGTGTTGCATTCAAAAGCGGTCTATGGAAAGGAAAAGCAAGACTGCACAAACTGCTGCTGAGGAGACTGGCCGTCGTCGCCCCGCTCGCTTATCAGCCTTAGACGCCAAAAAATCATTAACCGAACTCATGCTGCTCGATACACCAGCTTAGTTCCATAGCCTTCGGATTCTTTCATCCCATAAGAACTATTTATACTTGTCCAGAATTTTTCGAATCCCGAGGGAGGAAAGGGCCTGGTGAGTGCGATGCGCGGAGCGTCGTAATTGCAACATCCTGGTGCTGACCGGTTGTGAGGCGCCGAAATGACTTGCGCGCACAGCGAACTTCTTGCACTTGATGAGGTCCGGCAACGAAAGCCAAGCCAACACTCACATCATTTCTGCTAGATACAGAACGACTACCGACTAGCGAATAACTTGCGTAACAACTTTGGCGAAGCTGATCGGATGCAGATGAGCAGTGGAGGAGAGCAGTGGGGGATCAGGAGCGGAGCTAGGAATTGTTCGGGCAAAAAGAGATCGACCATCCAGATGTTATGATGTAAAAGTGATAGGTGAATTTGAAAACTGTGGGATGTATCTGAGCACAAATTCAGTTTCACGCTCGTTTTCTGACGCACTCAGAAACGGCCACAAGCAGAGATAGTAACAGTGCGCAACTACTTAAGCAAGAAAATGAAAAACTGTCCAGAATTTCTTTCTCTGCAGAAATAAAATGCAGTCTCTGATTCTGCAGGGGCTCGGGGGCAGAGAGGAATGAGAAATGCTACCTTGCAAAATTCCAAACAGCTCGCGAGAAGTTTACCAACACAATAACACAAAGTTCTGCAAGCGTCGAAGAAAGAGACAACTACTGCATGCTGCACGAGAGAGAAGCACCAACGGCCAATAGCGGCTGTATCGGTGGCTTGCTGCGCTCGTCCGTCGGCTAATCTGTACGCGAAAAACCCGTTGTAGTCGTCGCGCAAAGCATAGTGGAGCTGTTTTTGGACGGCGAGAGTGAGCCGTCCAAACTGGACACAGCACATGGCTACGATGTTCCAGCTAAGCGCCAGTGCGGCTTCGTCGGGATCACAGGCCTTAGCTATGTGCAAGCACGCTTCCTGATTCGCACAGCCTCCGCAGAGTAAGGGAGTTGGAGAACTGTCTCTTTCCACGCGCTGCAGTTCGAAGAAGGACAGAGCCATAAAATGGAGACGAAGAAATGCGAAGGTAGTCGTGAAAATATCCATTGGCATCCCATTTTCACACGAGAGCGAAAGTGCATCAGCTTAGCCACCACAGCCAGGTCGCACACATCGATGAAGATCTGGAACGTCAGCCAACGACGGCCAGCCTTGCTGTGGGTGAACTGAGACAGGAACTGATTAGTAGGAGTAGTCAATAGTTTGTCTTGAAAAAAGGCGAAGGCATTAGCTCCATCTTCTTTTCAGCACATGGTTTTCTGAAGGAAATGTAAGAATATTGTGAAGTTGAAGTCGCAAACCTCAGGAAATAATAGGTCAGAATAGATCTCCTTAGTGATGTGAGAGTTTCGTGTGAAGTATTTATACGATACAGAAGTGTCAACAATCAATTGGCCACCAGTAATGTGAACGTTTCATATATTCTAACCTGTGGCTTCGGATTATGGAGCGCTCCGGAAATAAGTGCAATTCTTGACCTCAGTGATGCCACTTCTCCTCGGTCGCCTACAGGGCCCACTACCAAAATAGTCGTTAAAAATTCCCAGAAGATACGCGATCATTGACCATTCAATGGTCATCTCATCTACGCACCTATGGATCAGCAACCGGTTCGTCCTTCTCTCGAAAAACCTCCTAGAATCGAATCTCCGCTGAAGCTCGCTTTGATCGACCCAAACCGACCTTTTAGGGGGTTTCACAAGCATAGCAACGTCTCAAATCGTGGTCGTCATCGATTTGCGAACAGCAATGTCTGAGTATCCTGCTGACACTGTTTGAAATTTCTTAAGTAGCCAACAATGACGCCACGCATAGCAAAAAATCGAGTGTTCATTACAGTATGCGGCAGCCAATCATCTATCTACGATATGTGCAGCCAGCCTCACCTTGACACTGCCTCTTCATCGCTCGTCCGATTCTTTTTCCCTTGTCCACGACTACGGTAGCTGGCTGATCGTGGACTCCACCCACTGTTTATGCAACGCACGCCGCGGACCGCCCATATTCTGGCATGGCTCCGCCCACAGTTGTTTACAGCGTGTGTGCGCGGCCGTGGCCACGCCCCCACGTGGCAATGGCCCCAAAAGTACCGACTGGCACGTAACGAGAGTGCAAGGTCGCGTCGTGTGGGAATTAGCAGCGGCGACGACAACGATCATGACCAGGACGACGCAAAGTGCACAGTCTTGGGGCGAAACTGGGTCCAACTCGAGACGACAAGCATGCGTGCTCGAGCGGGCGGCACGCTCGCCGGTGAGCTGCACTCGGATGTTGGAGTGGACCACAGAACAGCATGAAACAGCAGCGATAGTCAGGGCTTCCAAAGGCGCACGGTCTGCTGGATATCCGGGAAATCGCAAGACTCGGATTTGCATGAGGATAAAATTGATGACTGAAGTGATCCCCCTGTTTCTGGAAGTTCTATTTTCGAACGCGGCGGTTGTTTGCAAGGCTCTTCGTCCCAGTATGAACTTCATCTGTCCAAAGAAATCATGTTAAACTGTGGCAATCGCTAGATACAGTACTTACCTTCTCTATTCAAGAAAACTAAGGAATCTATGGAGATCGAATCTTCCGCAGACTAATGAACGAACTTCGGAAATCGGAACCGAATCCATGTGAATTGGGCAAAATGAGGAAGTGGACATGAAATGCAAGTGTCGAAATACCAACAGAGTAGAGCTCTCGCAAGCTGGTAGGAGGGAAAAAAGAGAATGGACGCTCTCAACTAAGTCAGTTCAGAACTTTTTTCCAAGCAAATTGGACTGAATAATATGTGCGCCGAAGGAAATTGCAACCCTCAACACTAATTATAGCAAATCGAAGTTCTCTGTTTAATATCTCAAAACCAACGGACTAGCGGAGGAGAAAGGCATCGAATGATAAACGAAAGATAGATCGAAAATGAAAATGGGGAGAGAAAATGAAGAAAGTGCACGTTGGTGAGGTGGTGGTGGTGAGCGAAAAGAGCGCACGCGAGAGAGGGTTTGGCGATCGCTCGGTCTGCGACCTTGGCCATGTGAAGAGGCGCATCCCCAGTCTGCAACTAGGTCAACGGCAAGGACGCGACGCTCAGTGGCAGTACTGGAGAGGTGCCTGCGCATCGAACTGGCAACCAACGCAGCACAGGAGCTGTCCGTCCACCCAATGCTCCCAAGACTTAGGCAGAAAACGAATCCTAGCAACTACGACTATTGGCTGCATCACAGAAAAATCTATTTAAAAGTTGTTGTGATTTTTTTTTTGGAAATACTGGATCATTCCTCAAATATTGTAATAGAACCGAGTTTGTTAGCATACAGTGTCAAAATACATGTCACAACGTCCTATCGGTTGTTCTTTCACAATTTTACTGTTCAGTAATCCTTTTCGTAACCAAATGCGTAAAACAGTGGGGATGCGAGACAGAAGATGGCAAAATATCTCTTAATTCCACACAATTTCGTGGTAATCAGATATGGCTCTGAGAAGACCTAAATGGACCATCTGTCTTTTTTTTCCAGAAACTGCGTAAAAAAGTCACTTCGACTTGTAAATATTGTCCCTGTGCGACTGTGTATACACGAGAAATAAAATTTAAGTTTAAAATTGACTTCCCTACCAATCCTCACAGATGTTACAAACAAACGGATACGTAGTATAAGTAATGGTCACAATAGGTCCCATCAATCTCATTCTAGAAACTTTGAACGAAATTGAAGAAGTTCACTCAAAATATCGAAATCGTTCACCACTGCTTACTCAAATATGATAAAACGGTCCAATCAAATTACGGTGAGATTTTCCTGGCATTTCAAAGAATAGATGTCATCGTCTTGTGGACATATCGCAACCAAGTTGTGATTAACGGTCGCTTGGAGATGGTGGGATGTGACTCGGTGGAAAGGTGCGCTGCAATGCCCGCATTTTGAAATACATACAACACATGATTTTAGCTTCCGCTGATAGATTAGCGGAGCAGGTTGAGTAAAATAGAATGGACTATTTTTGAGCCTCCATGAAAGTGCAGAAATTTATCCATCTTGAGAAGAAAGTCAAAGAAACCCCCGTCTGCTGCTGTCGAAGAGAACGGAAATGCGGCGCGAACTGGTCACAATTCTAAGAAGTGGTATTCTCTACCTCCTCTTACGCTCTCGATAGGAGCTTAACGCGTAAAAACGTCGTCATTCAGAAGCAGCCCAGTTCTTGAGGACGAACGGCTGGAACCAGTCGACTGCCCACTACTGTGGACGTATCAGCCAGCGGCAGATGACGGCTGGTCGCCGGGCGACGCGATGCGACGAAGATTCCACGACGCGGCGTCGACTCGGCTCGCGGTCAAGGCTAGTTCTCGGGCAGCGCTGGGAATTTTCTGTAGCCCTACCGTGGGGATTAGCTAAGTAAAGCACATCTAAACCTTTCGTACACCAAATTCAGTCGTGTCATGGAAGCCAGGAACCACTGCGCAGCGGTATGAGTACGAGCTATAATGCGAATAAGCGGGATCAGCCTAACTCTGTTAAAGGATTCCTGGAGATGAGGATAATGCGTAGAAGTTGTCACCTGTCCGTCTCATCCCTAACTACCCTTTTTTTAACTTCCAAACTCGTATGGTCAGTTTTCTTTGAGTATTTCTAGAAACGAATTCTAAAACTAATTTGTAACGAAGAATTGAATCGAAGAACGAACGAAGAATCGCTTGGCAATCTTTCAAGTGTCCAGCAGGCAGTGTCCAAGTGCTTGCTCATTTCTGACATGAGACAAGAGGAAGAGCTTCTAAGAAGATTATCTGTGCATCAGTGTGGAGATGTCTAAAAGACCGCGACGTGCGGGGCTCTTGGAGCGACCAGAATAAACGAGGTCCACTTACAAACGACGAGGTACGATGCACAGGTGGACGCGGTCAAAGAACATTTGAACGAAACATTTTGTTGCTGCATTAATGTTAACACATAGCATTGGACATTCGAAGCAACCAGTTGCTCGGTGAAAAACTAAAAGTGACGCGGCAACAACTATGACCGCACTATACTGGGAAAATTAACGGCTCAAATATTGAACGTAAGAGAAATGCTGGAGACGTGTCCACCAAAGAGTACCACAGGGCGAAGAGATTGTTTCAATGAGCGATGAATGCAGCCGTTGAGGATGATGGTGCAGCGACGAGAGCCATACAACCAGTTTCGGCCAACGCCGCCATCCCTCCCTCATCGTACAAACGCCTCCCAATCGAATCTGAGTTAGAGAGGACCAACCATGTCGAACGATCATTGGGGAGAAACAAAATAGTTTGTTATTCAGTATGGGACTGAAGAAAGAAGAAATGAATGGATTGATGAATGAATGAATAAATAAATAAATAAATAAATAAATAAACGAATAAATTAGTGGAGGAATGGGAGAGTGAATGAATGAATGAACTGATGAGTGAATGAGTGAATGAATGAATGAATGAAGGATTGATTGACTAAACTAGAAATGGAATAAATGAATGAATGAATAAATGAAGGCAGGACCGAAGGAAGCAGATCTACGTGAATGCAGCAGTCTGTTAGTGTAGTAATTCAGTGCACGCTTAGGTGTAACGGCTAAGCAGAACCGCCTGAAGGATGACATTACGACTGAAGGATGACATTACGTTTTGAAAGGATTCGCTGCTACTACGTTAACGACAACGACTACGAATTGATGTAGTACTGTTTCATTAATGTTTGAGATTACGAAAGGCTCAAGTGGAGAGTCTGACCCTACCTTGGCAAGGCCAGTACAAGGCTCATCATATCGCTCGGTACCTGAAAAGAACGGAACCATTTTGCAGTTTTCATGGACAAATTCTTTGATAATCGTTAAAATGAGTGAAATGAACAGTTCCACACAGATATGTAGATTGCTATAAGGGCGATCAAGGTGTTGGAAATTCACCAGAAATTCGCACTCGGCAAAAGAGGAATTCTTTTTTTAAATCGATGGATCAATGCAATCAATGTTGCCATGCGATGATGTTCTAGCGGTTACAACACAAATTCATCTAGAAACGGTCTCATTGGAACGAAAAGCAGGGGATGGAAATCTAACAAATTAATGGATATTCTCGCTTCAAAGGACTATCACATTCGTAACGATGGCAGGAAATGCAGTGGGTTAGTATTCAACGATGGAAAGAACTGCGTCCTCTTCGGAGGATACGCAGTAACATAAGAACAAAAGGAAGTTCTATGTGGGAATCACATACAACTTCTTTCTCAACAAGGAATAATATGATGAATTATTAGATTTTAGTTAGAAACTTGGAGATTTGCCAAGAGATTCTTCTGAAACACTTGTCCGAGACTCTCTGTTTAATAACTGTTTGTATTACAAACACCTCAAGTTCTTTATCACAATTGCAAAGCGGAATAATAAATGAATTTCACTGTAGCCTGTTATCAGGATCCCATTTTTTGTTTAAGAAAAACGTGGATATAAGTTTTAGCAAAACATTCCCGACCAGAAATATTGCAACACAAACAATTCTCCCTGAAAACCAGAAAATAGCGTTCTGAAAGGATTTGGTGCTACTACATTAACGACAACGACTGCGACGTACTGTAGTACTGTTTCATTAATGTTTGAGATTACGAAGTGTTCAAGTAGAGGGCTTGACCCTACGTTGGCAAGGCCAGTACAAGGCTTATCACATCGCTTGGTCAGTAAAACGAGCGAAAACACCTCAAAATTTCAACAGTTCGTAGAATCGCTGAAGAAACAAAAATTTCTCGACAAATTAGTCCGAACGACTTCACAGAAGTGCATATCACGCATCGGACCTTCTAGTCAAATAATAATAATATGTTAATTAATGTGTCAGCAGTAGCAAATTCATAGCAAGAACTGTGCTCCCCTTAGCACTTCAATCTCCAAGCAAATCCTGACACCTTTGTGGAGTTGTAATCAACGAAGTGAATGGGTACACTGCAGCCGGTAAGAGCTTCGGCTGTGACTGCACGATCGATGGTTCGAAATCCCCCTAGAGCCAGTCAAGCCTCTCATCCCCCTAGGTTGTTACTCTCTGGGGATAAAAAAAACTGCCTTGAGACATCGGCTCGCCCCGCAAGTCATTCTAAAACTGCGCATGCGCTCAGAATTGTCTGTTTTGTCCCTTTTTTTATTCACTTTATTTTTTTGTTTTACCTGCATTTTTCACTCTTCGAAATAGAAGTAAAGTCATCAAGTCAAAAAAATAATTATGTTTAAACGAATCTCTCTACGATGACTGCATTGGAGCAAACGAATGACGAAGAAAATGAGCAATCACTGAAGTACAAATCTGAATAGAATTACCAAAGTGTGGACTCAGAATTAAGTGAAAGATTAGCAACTCAGTAAGACAGGGCCCCAGTTTCATTATCACAATCTTCAATTTCAATGGTTTCCAAAAATTTTTCTACAATTTAACAACTATCTCGAAAAATTTCGTTTTATAAAAAGAACATTCTTCCCTGTAGTTATTTTGTTCTTTTCAAATGTAGTAATAAATGCGAAAACACAGCTGTAGCTCGATGTGTTTCCTAAGGTATCTGATGGGTCGGCGTCCCTGGATGACTATAGCCTTCTATGGAGGCTGAAGGATTTTGTGATGAAAATTTGAACGATACAGGATTCTTTGGAATCAACAACATTCAATAGATATCTTCCTCCTGAAAAGCATATCCACTTGATATTTGAAGAAGCTTCCAATAAATCGCAGAAAATAAGCATTCTGTAAAAGCACATGAAAAGTTTTATATCTTTGCAGGTTCAAAACTCAACGCAGCTGAGACAGAAAAAATGGGAACAAATCATAGGATAAAGACTGCTTTCTATTGTGTTGTGCGGACAGATGGCCAACCTAATTTGTTAGCGATTTACGAACTGCCAAAAATCAGAGTAAAAAGTGCAGAATACCGAAGTTGTAACTTTATCCTGTTGATCTAGAAAGTTGAGAGACAAGGGCATCCTACAACAAACAGTTTTCTTTCAGATTTTGTAAGAAAATAATTTATAAGTTGGTAATGTCGGTCGTTCCCGGAGTTGAAACACGTCACTTTAGTCAAATTTACAAAATCTTCATTGTCATGGAATTACAGTTGTAAGAGATGAAAAAGAAAGAAAAAGAGAGCGAAAAAGACGCGAATCCGCGTCTTTTTTTTTCCTTGGAATGATATCATCGATAGCGGAATTGAACAAGAAGCATCCCGCCACTTTCCCTTGTCTTATTCCTGTCACCACTTAAAAGGATCGTGTGCGTCAGGTTGGTGTTCGAACCGCAGCAGTAACTCGTCGATTCATGCCATCGAGTGGGCGAACGAACTGTTAGGCTGCCCGAAGAGTTCACCACCGCGCAGGCGGCGCCCCCCAATAACTATCAAGCGCAGGGACGTGCGGGTGGCACCGCCCGCGCGGCTGTGAACTCTGCGGGCAGCCTTGCTCCAGCATGCAGCAGGAGGCGCGGAAGCGGCTTCAAATTGTGGACAGCTAACTGCACTGTCTTTCTGCCACGCTACTACCACTTTCTTAACAAGAAACACTTGGTCACTTGTAGACCGACCGCAACGAAACTCGACTTTTTCGAGCCCACGAGTAGTTTCTTCGCGGTGTTTGGAAAGCCGACCAATCCAAGATAATCCGATCCAAACCTCATCATATCTAAGTAGTCTTAACTATCAAGGATTATCATTGTTGCACCCAGCAATGGTAATCCTTGAAAGTTCATAGAATCCACCACCGGGGAGGGATATGATGTATATAACCACGTCTCAGGTACGCCTTCGTCGGAGCATATTGAAAGGATGATCTCAGTGAGAGTCAATCATCTCTGTGAGAAATTGGTCCCAGTAATCCCATGCTAATCCCATCATCTTCACCAGAATTTGCATTCTACACCTTTTGGTTACAGAGCAGAACCTGCGACTGAGTTGGTGGCTCCTCGCTGGTTCTCGCTCGTTGAACATGCTCGAGTTGAAGTGTTGAAGTGAACCATCCAAATTGGTAGACTTGCCTCAATGACGGTGATTCCACTAACGTGGGGGATCGGACACTACATTTCACAGTAATACCTTACTAGAGCAAATGCTTCCTTCTGGTTTCAATCCTTCTATGCCGTTTCAAACTTCTTCGCTCCTGAGGAGCGCTCGTTTTCGCGATAATGTTACAGATGACAATGCAGCTCCATTCTCAGATGCTTAAGCTGTTTGAAATCACCAGCGCTGCTGGCGGTAGACATGGGATTATACAAGAATTTTATCTCTGCAAATGCAAGACCGAGTCTTCCCCAGCATAAGGATCTGGAGCGTTTCTTTCGTAGCTTCCTCGAAGAGTCGTAGAGAAATCTGCTTTGTAATGACTCCTGTTCTGATCCGTCTACATGAATTGACAAACGTGGGCGGGATTTCCCCTGCGCTTTCCGTCTTTTAGAATTCTGTGTCAATTTTCGGTTGAAGAAAAATTTCCTATTGTCGTGCCGTATTTTAAAACTGAGAAGTGTTCAGAACTGAATGTGACACCCTACTCTTAGTTTTCCAGACACACAAATGTCGAAAACTCATTCGGACGAATCGCAGGCGGGGGCGAGGCGCAAGGGTTGCGCAATGCAACAGAAGCAGTCATAAGAAACAGCGTTCCGGGATCGTCCGTTTACACTGATAGAATGAGAGATGAACGGAATCACCTTCTTCTCCACAATCTACGACCCCGTACAGGCGTTACCCGCCTGAAAACCGTACTACCTCAGATCCGTGGTGTGGTGCTTTTAAGCGAATTCTTACCTTCCGCTTGCCCTACTCTTCAGGAGTCAAAGATGATGTGCTGAACGACACCAACTTTTGGCAATATATTAAAATTCTGCGCCATATGACTGTGCAGGTGGTGAGTGTAAGGCAGTTGGGAAGAGGTGCCGTTTCGACTGGCACAGTCGATGTTTCGAAGCCGCCCTAAGGTCAACCAAGCGTTTTCTCCGTTTTGAGTCCATAAATTGATTAGACTTGCCTGAGGATGAAAACATTGACCTGATTCATCGGTCAACCCCTGAAATTGTTCGTATAGACTAGAGACTTGTTCGTGTAGACGTGTTCGTAAACCTCAAGCCATTCTGAACTTAAGTCGAATGCGTCAGCACATTGCATGTGGATTGATCAACGCCGAGCACTTTACCTTTCTACCCTTTATGACTGTGCAGGTTATGTTTAGTTGAGTCAGAATGAAATGAAGCTTGGTCGTGTAAGCGGCTGCGTTTGAAGGTGCGCAACGGCAATCGAGGACGGGTCCTCGCTTCTTTCCAGGTTCACATTATAAGAAGTGGTAGAAGGTACGATTTTTTAGATTAAACAACCTTAGGAAATTCTTACTTTTACTGCTCAGTTATACCTCATAATGAAAATAATTAACGTCAACACATGAGCAAAAACACCAAGAAGAGCACAGAGCAACCTTACAGCGCAGCCTGCAGAATTCTCAATGCTTCTGTTGTAAATCGGAGTTATATACAATTTATTCTATCACCGACATGTACTCAACTAACTACACAGGTGAACGAAAAAAGCTAGTCCCTAGTTCAAATAAAATAAAAGTTACAACTGTAACATACATTTTTGCAGTTTACTCACGAGGAATAAGGCAACAAATCGGAACCAGTGTCATATTATATCACATAACGTTACCGAGGACCTCCTAGTGGTTCGCTGGAAATCCTTTAATGTGGTTACATTCCCATTGGTAAAGGAATCTCGTGCGACGAACACAAAGAAAAGGTAAGAAAGAGGACGAAAAGACTGGCTGCTCTAACATTTCTGCAGCACTATTTCATGGAAATAAGAAAAGATACTCTGAGGGGATCAGCAACATGGAAGAGCTCCATCGGAAAGGACTTCGAAAACAGAAGATTTCAGGTCATTTGAATTCTAATACTCTGCTGCAATATGGAAATGCAATCCTAATTTAGATCAACTGGAAGGGGATGATCAGGGACTAGTGACGTGAAAAATGATGTGATAAACGAGTAACAAGTCGCAAAGAAAATCTGGATACTAGAGGGAGGTGTCGGAGCCACGTATCCTGGTGCCTGAAACAATTTTATGGCAGCGAAATATGATCAGAAGAAATAGAAATACATACTTGTTCAGCTGCTTCCTGCGTTTCCTCGCCAGCATTGTTGTTGTTAACGTTTGGCTCGGTAAATTCTACTACACGTCCCTGTCTTTGATGATTCCTCCTCAACTGGATGAAAAAGATGAATAAAGCAATAGCCAGGACGGCAAGAAAACGCTCGATCGACGAATAAAGCATCACAGCCTGCAGAGAAAGCACTTTAATAATTTATTCATGTTGAGAAGATCATTCTTTGTTGCACTTCATGTTGAAACATCGAACTGACCGATAGCAATAGCACAACTCTAAAAACTTTGTAAACGAAGTCAAGAACGTCTCGCCCTCCTCCAGGAACTGCAGCAGCAACATTAGGCTCCGCAGGAACCTCAAATGATAATTCGAATAAATAGATTCTAATATGAAAGAAATGACGACGAAGGGAGTGAAAAGCACCTGCGCTGCAACTGGTACGTTACCGTTGTCTTGGTTAGGCACAATGGCAGCAGCTGGTTGTTGGTCGCCACGAGAGAACACTGCTTGTGCAGCTTGAACTGAAATTTGCTGTTCAGGTGATCCTCCGAGTGGTGAGATACTATGCGCCATCTGACCCATCATAAAATTCTGATACTGCTGCCAACTGAAATGCATTTGTTGAATACAGAGCCTATCTACTTTTAAACAGCTACTCACTGGTTCATATAAGCGACATAATAATCTGAGAACTGCTGCAGTCTTGCAATTTGGTCCGAAGCAGATGGACCATAGTAACGCTGATACCATTCGTAATAACTTGTTGCTGTTTGAGAAGAACCGGTATTCTGCTGTTGTGACGATGATGAATTAGGAGAGTACCTAAACGACGTTCAAATAGTGCATGGGAGATACTCATTAACTATATTCTGTAATGAGCATTTGTAAACAGCTACACGGCTTACAACTTTCCAATAGTCGCTTTGCACATAAAAATGTGGGAAGGTTACGAAGAAGAAACAGACTCTGCAGCAAGCACAAAATTTCTACACTTTTCGACTTTCCGGTCGAGCACGACGCCTTTGCCGCTACGTATGTTCCAGAATCTACCAACATCGCGTAATACTTTCACCGCGCTATTTTCCTTTAATTCACGTTACAAACCGTTTGAAATTAATAGTAAATAGGGGCACCACCGAGGTCACAGTACCAGTGTAGTGTTTTCTTTTCACTATGCGCTACAGGGCACGGCAGTCAACCCACACTTTTTACAGAAAATTTAAAAAAAATGCAAAAAAGTACTTCTTGATCTTACACTACTAAAAATGTTAAGAACACGAACGGAAATTGATATACATTGCACCACTGTGAAGTGGTAGCAGATATGATCTACTTTTCAAACTAATTATTACCAACTACAACTAATTACTTGTTAGATTCCAAACTACTATTATTTTCCCCACAATATTCCCTTTACTGAAAATTTGCAATGTACGAATGGTTAAGCAAAAATTATGTAGGATGAAGGTTTACTCTCTGGGTGATGCTTGAAACGCAGTGGTTGCAATCTAGCATTTCGATTTTTACAACTATACATGTCAGTTCGGTTAGATTAATTCATCACACATCTTAAATTAAAATTTCCGACTCGGGTGTACACGAATATTAATGAATACATATAAACAAATATTACAAATTATCATAGTAACAATATACTATATATTTTTAAATTTTTATATTATATATTATACTATTAAATTTAAATCATTACTACTGCTATTGTTACTGCTTGTCGCAAATTCTAACAAACAATTATGAAGAAACTACCAAGTACTTGGAAGAAGCAGGACCTGACCACCAACAGACACACAGTAGGGTCAAAACGACATGAAGCAAAGGCAACAAAAAGCAGTATGAAACCCGGGGCAGTTTCGTAGGCGGCTGCAACGAAGCGGAGCTGTCGAGCTAGAAAAAGCTAGAGCTAGAAAAGGCAAAAGCTTGGAATCGATGTGGGACCATTGCTAACTGCAGAAAAAAATGGTGCTAACAAGAGCCCTTCCTCGATCCTAACCGCTAGCTCGCTCAACTCGCTTACTATCTGCATGCGGTAGTCGGGTATTTGAGTATACGCTCTGGGCACGTAGCTAGAGCTATATAACATACACTATTACATAGCGGAAGCTACCCAAAAGGTAATGTGTCCAGCACACTGCAAAGGTCTAACTCAGATAGATAGATACCTAGAAGGAGCGTGGAATCCTTGTTAAAAAAAAACTCTGAGTTTCCCTACGCTGAACAGCACTGTCTGCCAGGGGTAGCCCGGTCACTTGATGTCGATAGACAGTTCACGCGAGACTAAAAGTCTCGCAGGATATGCAGCAGTGACGAATGTATGGATTATGTGCGAGCTTCTGCCGTGCGAAGAAACCAAATAAGTGAGTAACATTTAAACAAATATAAATGGGTTGAACTTTTCTACACGCCTTTCATCAAAAGGTCAAAGTAAAATGAATGGCTTCGACGCAGTTGAGCCGCGTCAAAGGAGCGTTGACCCTCTTCAATGCATACATCTTCAATTTATAGAATAAACTAAATAATAATAATAATAACTATAAACTCACCCCTGAATTGTACTGTGATTCCCAGCTCGGTGCCGCAATTCGGGGCTCGACTGTGGTAATGGGCAAACAAGATGAAGGACTTGTGGACCATCCACTACTTTCCTGCAATTGCACATAATTTAAAAAAGAACACGAAAAATACAACAACGTAATAAGAACATAGTAATTAAAACACTTCATGATGTTGTATACTCTACAAATAAGTACAGAATATAGTGAGTCACCTCTGATCCATAACATCTTTAATGACCATTTCGTCGGTGAGACAAGCACCAGAGAAGATTAGCCGTTGGGAAGTTACCGCCTAAACAAAGAAAACAAGTGATATCTGTCTCATAGGTTACAAAATGTTTGACTACCAGGCTTCACATGTGCTCTAAATGACAGAACACATTCTCCAAATGACAGAATATGTCATGGTGATTCACACAAACCCCTTCTGATATCCATAATAGCACTCATGGAAACTTTGCTAATAGAAACTTTGAGTTTTTTGGAAGCCTCAAGTCTTGCACGATCACAGAAAGACTTTAGAAGAGCCAAGGATGATAAGACTAGGGGATGTTGTACTATAAGAGCGCATCATCGGTTCTCGGAAAGCTAAGTTCTTACTTTGTTTTTTTTCTTTTTTCTGTTATTTATTTCTTTCATCGCCACATTATTTGATTTCTTCGTGACGCGCGCGTTACAGAGGTCATGGCTTTCCATACTGAAAATATCGAACGGCACCGAACTATACTGGTAGCTAACTAGGTGTCCAGTCGGCTTTGCCCGAGCACAGGTACATCGCACAACGCAGCCTAATTCTAAATAACCGTACTAATGTACTCATAATTTTGGGAGAGGTTTCATTAGACTTGAAAGACATAGAAGAAAACCGATAAATCGATGGAATCGACAACCGCAAGCAAAATTGTTTTCACATTCGTATTTGAAGTGCAAAAACGCTAGCTGAGAAGTTCCTTCTGCCCCTACAGCGCAAAGCGCGTCAAAATCAAATTGACTGCTGTCAAACACCATCGTTTATGACCATCACCATCGTCTCGTATAAATGTCTGCAGTCAGCACCGTCAAATACCTTAATAGTAAGTGTTCGTCGTATTCCATAGAATATAAACAGTGGATTTGTGGCAGTATCCCTCAAGAAATCGATATAAATGTGGACTGTGGAGCATTGTTCTATGACTAGAGTTATTGTTAAACAGCACTGACGAGAATCCTCGGAGTATCTAATTTCCCACCAAATTCTATGCGCTGTGGAAAGAAAATCTCAATCACTAAGTCATGTCTTTCTCGCCTCGTCCAAACTTCTCGGCGGCGGTTCCTACAGCGCTGTTGGATGTGTTCTGCCTCCTCTCGTTTAAGTGCTGTTTCGCGAAACCAATTCCAACTTTGAAATTCTATCGTGCATGATTAAGACAACTGGGCGAACAGCATAGCAAGCTACAATGAGTTGATCTAACTTCTCAAATGTGAGACATACACCATTCTTGGTTCTTATTTTATGAGAATTCGCGGAGCAAAGCCTGACTGTCACATCATACATAATATGATTAATTATGACATTCGATAGAATATGACGCCATCTGACAAAACCTAATCCTCGCATTTCTTTTTCTCGCATACATTTCCCAGTTAACCTTAGAACATTGGAGTATTGTGTTCTTATTTCTCCAATTAATACACATGATCTTTGAGTTCTCAACTTATTTCCTTGTCATATACGTGATTTTCACATTGGTTATGTGGCAAAGAAGTGAAATGATGAGATCAAGGATCTGTGGCTAAGAAAGAAAATGTTAACGTCAGAACTGACGGAAAGCTCGAAAACGTAGTCAACCAGTACAAGGCAATTTGAACTTCACAAAATACTGCATATAACCATAGCTTTCCTTCTTCTAGGATCTCTGGACCATCATCTTATGATACCAAAGCTGATTGCCATCTTTAGACCGCAGTGAAAAGAGCATCGCAGAGTAAAAAGGAGCGAGAGGAACTCACAGGATGAGATGAGCAAACTTGATGGAGGTGTTCCTTTAGATGACGGACTGTCCAGTGGAGCGGACACACAACTCGGACATCCTTCGAAGTCTGGAAGGCACAACGCACCGTCAGTTCAACTGTTTCTGAAGAAGCTCCTGCCGCCGATGTCATTCCTGGAACGAGTTTAATCTTACTCGGGAGTCGACTATCCAAGAGGTCCCAACCCCAACACATGAGTTATGCAGACACGAACTGATTTCGAGGAAACCACACACAAAACGAATTGCCCCGCAATGAGCAGTAGACAACGCTGCCATCGATTATCAGCTGATACACGTACACTTATGACGTCAGCTCTGTCGCCACGCGACCGCACGTGGCTGGTCCCGCAGTGAATTGTTTCATTTTCGTTTGCGTGGCCTAAATTCTCTGGTCATCTTGATTTTCAGTGGATTACCATGGACTAGGTTCCAATCGTTTCTTTTTCTTGTTGGCGTCCATTGTTCGTAACAAGTTTACGATTTTGGTGTGTTCTACCGCTCTCCAAAATAGTTTAGAGCGTTCAGATGCCGAGTGATTTGGGCACATGGTTCAGGACGATTCCGATAGTCACTAGATATTGGTTTGCCCTTTCTGTTGTCATTCCACTGCTGGGAAGATTCGGCCTCATTAATCCGCTATGGATGTACCTGGACTGGGATCTGATTTTGTACCGATTTCATGTGAGTGCTTCTGAATTATATTCATTCTTTGACTTTTCTCTGTTTGCTTATTCCTTACTTTTGCTAAGATTTCGACCTAAAGTTAAAGTTAGTTAGTTTAATCTATAACTTGGAATATCTAGTACATTTACCCAGTCGAAGTAATGTGTGCGGTTGAATTACTTTGGCATCAACTAGAAACTTGAAGAGAACTGTAACGTAGGCATTCCTCACCATTGATACTTCCACCATAAATCAATCAAACTTTTGAATTAACTAATTAAACATTGAACAATTCAGAAGTAAGGGGAAATTAATGATTTGTGGACCAACAATGCCATCACTGACAAGGCTGAGCAAAGCGGCATGCTAGACGCTTTTCTGGACGCTCTATCTTACTTCTTTCTCTCAGTAACTTTATCTTACATGTCATAGATCCTCTAAGACCAACGTTTAGGTCTTAGGGTCCCGATTGATTTAGTCATTAACTTCCAGAAATAAGGGCACCACTGAGTGCTTCCTCCTACAATCCTATATTTTCCCATTAAATTTCAGTTGGGTGGCACATATTCATAATGTAACTACGGTTTGATCATTTTTCGAGACCGATGACCAAATTGAAGTACGTAACGAACATATACGAATACGCATGGAGTTGAGAGTTACAATTTGATGGGACTTGATGTTTTCTATGACAATTAGCAAGAAAAAGTAAGTACCAAATATTAGTTCTTATTGACGATGCCTGAAAGGAATTCAGTAGCGGATTCCAAAACAATAGTACGCAGAGTTTTTGTAATTTTGGTTCTGAAATGAACAGGCCGGCAAAAGCTGACGAGTGTCCTGCAGGAAACAGTAAGAAATGAAGTGGAATTCAGATGTTATTCATAGGGAAAAAACTATAAATTGATATACAAGATGTATAGGAAAGAATGTTATCAGTAAGGTTGTCGTTCAACTTAAGAACTTCACCCAGCACTTTTTTCTCTTCTTTGATGATAGACTATTAATATCGCGGAGTTTCGATCTTTTCATGTGTATTAGCGGCACAGTATCTCTTCATCTCAAACGATGCTATTTCTGTTCGCCCTGATCCTTTCTTTTCTTCTGGTCATTACAGTTCTTGCAGTTTGCGGTAATCTAATACTTTCTGGGAGGATAAATAAAAATGAAATCATAAGCGCCTACTTTTCCACCTGTTCTACCTAACCTTATTTGATCGATTCACCTACGCAAACTCGGAACAGAGAACTTTCACTGGGACCCATTTTTTTCGACGAGTAAGCGTAAAGAATAAGATACTTCATTTTGGAATTTTCTAGAAGGAAGAAAGTTTTCGTATCTACTTTTAATTATATAAACTGCAAAATTTTTCGCCGTCTGTCTCTCCTGCTCGAATTTTCACGGACATTCAAAAGTCAAAGCGATCTCAAACTCAGGTAATCGGATCTGCCGTCATATATTCCTCCAAGTATCGTTAACAATCGCAGGTTTGCACCGTACGTCACACAAGGAGAATTTCTATTTAGCATGTGATGAAATCTGCGAAGAAAGAGTTTTTTCCTCGCTCTTCATCCACCACTCTATTGGGTTCCTTCTTCTGTATCCAATAGAATTGGACATAACTTGGGGTGGTTGACTATGCTGATTATATACGGATCCGTGAAATCAGTAGACATTATCTTCCGGAAAAAAAATGATTTTTTAACGCTTTTAGTGAAAACCTGCCACTTAGGGCTTGCGGGATGAGACGACAGGGATATTTAATAGCAGGTATCGGTGTATTGTAGAGAATTCCTCAAGACAATTATCGATATTACTGACAATGAACTATGTGAACTATGAAGACGTGACAGCCAATGTTTTTCTTTACGTACACTCATAGGTGCGATAGGGAGAAGCTGGACCCTTCTCACGTGAAGGGGGTGCAGCTCAAGTAAAGAGGGTTCTTTCGCCAACCGCACAAAAGTGAAGGGGCTAATTTTGCCAACCATTTAAAAGTGAAGGAGGTCCCTTCCCTAACCGTTCAAAAGTGAAGGGCACCGGCTCCGACCATCGCATCTATGCATACATTGACAATTAGACACTTTTTAAGCTCATCTTTTTCCTCATATTAGTATCTATGTTTTAAGCGTTACTAGTGCGATAGGCCTCCAACTGCACCGACCTGAAAACGACTGCATTTAAAACCGCAAGCAGCAGGACATTTGGCCAGTTTTGTTTTACCTGCTAATCCTTGCCAGAACAGTTTTTGTTGACAGTAGGATCGAGCGCCTTTTTGTTGTATGCACATCATTTGTGAAGTTGGTTACCGATCCATTGGACCAGAACAAGAGCTACGTTCAACTAAACTATGACCCCGTTTATCCGTAAATTCACAAGTGTCTAAAAACTGATGCAAACACTTCTGTATACACAAGAGGATCTTTTATCCACATGACATTCACGACATCATCTAGAATATATCAACTTAGTTTATTTCGGTGAAGGAAAGCAGGCATAGGAAAGAATGTCGATAGTTGCTCATCACCTACACTACCTTGAAAAAAAAACCGGGACCTTTTTTTTCTTACCATATAATCGGTGTTCGATTCTCCGCTCCCCCCTGGACCTCAATCTTTGCAAAAGAAAAAAAAAACACTCAAAAGTGCGTACTTTTTATTAGTTAACATTAGAATTTAATAGCATTTAATTATCAGAAGTGCTCAAATTGTGCGAACATTGCAAGGCTTAGAAGATCATCAGTAACCTCGTGAGAAGAGCGTTTTAAAGGGCACTTCTGCGCTTGTTTTGAAGGTTATGTTCTAACTGTGTTGCAGGCAGATTTTTTTCTGCCCGAGTTTCTTACTTCTCGAGCATTTCAGTTTTTCCAGCATTTAGATAGGACATTAGAAATGCAAATTTTCTCATCTGCGTTCCATCTGAATTTTAAAAAATTGGGGCGTTCAGGAAATGGCAATTCGGCGATTTTTTTTTTTGGAGCAGGTCTTCTACCTAATGTTTGGGAAATGTTTATCATTGCGCTCTTCTAGCGATGTTGTAAACATCGCGAGACTTTCTAAATTTAATACTGTTCTCTTAGTCTCTGCATTTATTTTATTTTTATGCCGACATCGTTTTCTTTCAGTTTTGGCGACCCCTCACTGCACTAATATTCTATCCTGTGTCGCCACAGACTGGTTTTCATTGGTTATTGATGCTCTACTTTTTGTACAACTACTCGAAGAATTTGGAGTCCGGAGTATTTTCGGGGAGACCAGCAGACTATCTCTACATGCTGATATTTAATTGGTTGGTCTGCACGGTGAGTGGCATTGCTTCAGTTTTGATATTTTTCATTATTGAAAGGTATACTGAAATGAAATGAACGTGAGTCATTCAATTGTCATGTGGGTTCTAGCCGCAGTGAAAATTAACGTGTTTTTTGCAGTAAAGGAGGTCATCTTCAGTTTCTAATGTATTAGGTTGAAGGGATCATCGCTTGTTCCGGAGTAGGAGGAATAGGGAGCATTAAAAAGCTAGGAATTAAACACCATATCAGGATTCATCCTTGTATTTTTTCGCCTTATTACCTGGTTTGTGATTATTCTTGCAAATTCAGTGAGCGTTCTTAAATTGTTCGTAACTTACACATATTTTTGACTACTTTTCTAAGTTACCGGTTGGATGTGAGTTTCAAGAGTTATATTCTCATCATTAATGCGCTTGGTACATACACGAATAAAAAAGGGTTTCTTCTTTTCATGTTAGTTGTTTAATGAAACGTAAAGGAATGCCATTCCGTCAAGTGCGTCACTTTCATTTCGTTAATGTCTTATGTTGCTTGCAAATAACTAGCACTCTCTTTTGTTGTCTTTTTGATACGTTTCTGTTTTGTTTAGATTTCACGAAGGCAAAATTGCTACTAAAGTTACCAGATTATGATAAGGCTTTATAGATTTAATGCTGGGAATTTTCGCTTCATCTAGGATACAGATCACAGATGGTGACGAATGTCAGAATGCGAGAAATTTCCTGCACAAATTAAAATAGGAGAAATTTCTTTGCGGAACATTTTTACAATTTTCTGGTGATGGAACAGTTCTATGTAGTGAGAGTGGGCAAAAGAAGCAGAAAATACTTTAACTTGAAAATTTCGAGGAAAACTTATTCCAGCTACGGTTTGAAGATGTTGTAGGCTCATGATAGACCCTAAGCAAACGAAAACAATAAACAAATAATTGCGGCATAAGTTGTGTAGAAGATGCATATTATAAGATAAGATCTGAACAGACAAGAACGAATGAGTGATATACGTAATATATCCAGACTGTTCGCAGTACACAAGTACTCATGCCGTTCTAGTCCCGACGAAAAAATCTGCAGAATTACACACATGTGCATACTTGCAGAAAAATGTGTATAAGAATTGTTTGAGATAAACGCGAGATGTGAAAAAGGCGAAGGATGGAGTGATTGAGATTCATCAAACCTTTCGAGATGAGCGAACGTGTTCAATTTCGATTCACAGTCAAAAAGGTTTATGAGTCATGTTGCCTATGCAACGAATTTCGGAGACAAACTAGAAATAAACATTTCTAACAACATTTTATTCACAGCAAAGTAGCGAATAGCTTGTGCGATTTCGAGCTGTTAAAGCAGACGCAGTGGGAGTCCTCACTGCGTCTTGCCACTGCGCTAGACCTGCCCAGTAGGACGAATACAAGCTTTGTTTTATGGTAATTGATAAATGTGTCCTTTCACAACCTTTGTTGCATTGCCATAACATTCAACAAGTGAGAGATTGGTTCCTACTCATACCGCCATTGTAATGTTTCGAAATAGCGTTCGCTTCACTATTAGCCTTTGCAGGGAATTTGTATGGCAGCTGGTGTGTATTTCCTGCTTGAACCTATGGTGCTCAGTGTTCTGTATGTATGGTGTCAACTCAACAAAGACACTGTGGTATCATTTTGGTTTGGAACACAATTCAAGGTATGATTTGCAATGTTTCTTTCTGTTATACGGTAGGAATGAGAGAACGCTATTTTGACACTCTTTCAGACTTATTTTGAAAAAAGTTATTTTTCAGAGACTTTGACATTCACATTTAGGCCATGTATCTCCCCTGGATTCTATGTGGTTTCAATGCAGTTCTACGAGGTGGTGGCATGAACGAACTGCTGGGCATTCTTGTCGGTCACACCTACTATTTCTTGGCCTTCGACTACCCTCTTCAACATGGCGGGTCCTCCTTCTTACGAACACCACAGTTTTTGTACAACTATCTCCCTAATGAGGAAGGTGGGGTGCACGGATTCGGAGCGGAAAGAGTTAATCAGCGTCGTGATGGTGCCGGAGGCGGCAGACATGTGTGGGGTCGGGGACAAGCTTTAGGTGGGGATTAACATTATTTAGTTCACAATGACGCTAGCGTGTAACGTTTACTGGTTCGGTGCATCGCAAATGATTTGCTGTTGATAAATATGTGATTGAAGCTTCCCTCCTCGCATGATGTTTTTGAACTAATTCAGTGTTTGACCATTAATTCGCTTAAGTTATTGATCCTTTGTACATTGTTGTAAATAAAAGATGTGTTCAACTTTTGTTCCTTTTCTATGGTATTAATGCCTTCATGTATCCCTTGTGTTCATTCGAGAATTGTGAAGTTTGAGTGGTAAATTTGTCAGGTCGAAATGCAGAACGACGCTGGTGAGACGGTTGAATTATACGTCCCTAGGAAATGGTAAGCTTCAGCTCATTTTCCTTAACTGTCAGATATCCCTCAGATTCAGCTCTTCATCCAATCGTCTTATTGGTCCCAAAGACCACTCTTCGATTCAGCTTGACATTGTTGATGTCGATCCTATCACAGGACGTATGGTCAGTCTTGTTTGTCATTTTCCAGTGCTTACTTCAAATCTACATAATTAGGTTGCTGGCAAATCGACGCGCTACGCAATATGCGGTGCTCTTCGTCGCCAGGGCGAGTCTGATGATGCATTGTTGAGGCTGGCTCAGAGAGACGGAATTATCCCTAAAAATCTTTGATTTGTTGTTCCCACTACTTTGGTAAAGTTGTTGATATCTATTTATTATCAATCATATCGTTATATACGCTTTGGAAATTTAAGTCCATTCGAAGTAGAATACAAAATAGTAATCACGATTGGAGGATTGTTGGCGTCGAATTAAGCTTGTTTAATTGACTGTCTGGGCCGCGGCTTCTAATTTGGGTATTGGTAGGCGTGTTGGATTGTCCCATATGTTTCCTTCATACTTTTCAGACACCTTTGTTTTTTATTCAACAAAGAAATACCACAGCCGACAATATAGTCAAAAGAATACTCAGTGGTCTTCGCCCATCGATGTGATAGTTTGCTGCTCCTCCGGCCTAGGACGCAAGTCGCCCTGATTGAAGTGCTGACGACCTCGGAAAGAAATCTGTAGGACAACCTAATGCATGTCTAGAGTATGTGATCTTAGTGGGAAATCACGTGTTGTCGCTTAAGTTGAGCTTGAGCCTGATAGTTACGTGGCACGAGAAGATCAATTGTTTCGATCTATCTTTTTCTCCAAACGCAGAATGGTGAGTTATTTGAGAGGAAAAAGAAAATGTAATACCCTGATTAGACCTTATAAAATGGGAGATTCGAGTGCATTTCCAGATGCTGAACAAACATTTATTTCTTTGAAGAAAGTCGCGAAGAAATATCACTTTTTGCGTTGGAAGTCATCTTATTCTTGCTTTATACTTCTTGCAGGACAGCAGATAGCAGCCCTTGTCCAACGGTCGTTAAGACGTGTAAAAGGTCCAGCTCGCTTTATTTTTCTTATAAATGCAGCAGCGGCTTCGATCTTTAAAGATGTAGGTTTGAACTCTGAATCTCGTATCTCATTCAACCGCTCCTGTGCCCGAATTAAATATTTTCCTGATTTGGAAAAAGTGGGGCAGCTTATACCCGTTTGTTTTCAATGAAAATATACAACAGAAAAATTTAGAAGTCTTTATAACATAGAATCGAAAGAAATCAAGACAAAATTAGGTCTATAATCCGCACAGCCAGTTGACGAATGGTGAGATCGGGTGTGGCTAGGATGAGGCTTTTTACAGAGTTGATGGTTTGGGGTAATAGTTGTGCGGCGTTATCTAATGCCAATATGGTTTGGATAGGGACCAAACAAATTTGGCGATAAGCAAGGAGGCAGAGTGTCTCGTAGTCTGGCTGAAACGATGTCGTTTTTTTACTCCAATGGGTGACAAGAGTATGAGTAAGTAAGTGGATAGGAGTTTGTGACTCTGATCTGCTTGGAAATGGCGAGTATACCAAGTGAGAAATTTCTTAGCCAAAAAAAAACAAGGTCAGTTATCCAAATTTTACAGCGATAATTCTCTGCAACAAATCAGTTATCTTCTACGAAGTATCTTATATACCTCCAACCCATCCTTTTCCTCCATGGTGACGTTATTAAAAGGGTTCGGCCTTTCGTTTGCTGACCTACTCGGAATGCCCATTGGACGTTGCCTGTGGTATTCTGAAAAGAGATCGGATCTAGAACTTAACGAATGGATTTATGGACATCCGACATCTTTCTAAGCCATGGTTTAGTCTAAGTTGTTTACTAATTGAAGAAAAAAAAACCGCTTTTCTGCCCAGCTTTTAAGATAATCTACTAACTTCGTGAAGCATTATAATCATATAAAAAGACATTTGTACTTCCATGGGTCGGTCAGCTAAACGAACAAGCAAGTTACAGTGCAACTTCGATACACTACCAGTGAATGCACACGAATTTGCGGTGTTCACCGTGAGCATCGAGTTCACTAACAAACAAGCTCACCGATTTCTGTACATCTTCGCTACAAGTCACGCTGCTCTTCGTAAAGACAGCGTTCCACAAAACTGGCTATGATAAGAATTCACCATAAATAGATAAGTTTAGGAATGTAGTTCACAAACACCCGCGAACCCAACGACAAGGTACAGGAGAGCGACGACAATTCGTAACACGTCTGCGATTATGTAGATTGGGAAGATCTTACTGTTTATTTATGCTACAAAATTTGGATTGTGAGCTTTGGACGACTGCGGAATTACCCGAGTTCTACTGCGAAAGCTGTATAAAAAGGATAATTATTTAAGTTTAAAAGAGTGTCAACCAATGGATACAGCCAGCATCGTTATGTTCCCAAACAAATTTAGCGCATATTTATCGAAGACAGAAGGGTAAATGATCTGGTTACCCTGGGGACGTGACGTGGTGGGGATCTCCTTTCACTGCAGCACATCCGCTCCGTTAACATCGATACAATCGAGAAGTAGTTTGTGGGCAGTCGTCACTTACCTGATATCGCATTGTTAATATCTGCCTTAGATACTGGTTTGTAGAGTTTTTCTCCATCACACTCCACCAACATGAACTCGAATTTCTAGAAGAAAAAAGGCGTAAATTCTGCGTAAATTAAGAAACACTGTTGTAAAACGAAATAAAATTCTCAAACTTCTTCTTTATGTTCTCTTGCTGCAGCTGCAATTCTCTTCTCACTAATCTGTACCTCTGCTGTTCGTAGAAGGGCTACCATTTGGCAGTGACAATCACATAGACGGGATAGATCTGGCGGACTAGAAAAAAAAATGGTTTTCCACGTCCACGTGTCATTCATACAAAAGACAAACACCAATGTCAGAAATTGTGTCAAGGTCCATGATGGAATGGAGTCAAATCAAAACGATCTGAACCTCGGAGCAATTGCGCAAATTGCTGCGCTCGAAGCGGCGCGGTGAAGCGAGTGCTTCTGATCGAGAGGAGGCCATCACTACCACCACTCATCGCTTCAGTTCGAGTAAAGTTAGCTAACTAGCAATTGCACCGTTCTTCAGGTCATTTTATCTATTTGCATCTAGACACATTTTCCTGCGCTGGCGTTCGGCTTTACTTTTCATCATTTTCAAGGGATAATGTGTTCGGCAGTGGTACTCTCCCGATGCGCATACAATTCGGCTTGAATTCAGAATCGAAGAGATTTATGAACACACATAGTAAGGTCAAAGCGACATGAAGCACGGCGCAGTTGCGTGAGCGGCTCTGCTCGCAGCGACGCAGTGGAGCGTAAGGTTTCCCGCAGAGTTCAGAGCAGCGCGGGCGTGCGGTTTGGCGGGTCTGCGGTTTTGGTGGTTATTCACTATTCAAGAAGGTGCGCTCAATAACCACCAAAATCGCAAAGCCGTTAAACCGCGCGCCCCTGAACTCTGCGGGCAGCCTAACGGTTACATCGCGGGGACCCTCACTAGCACCATCCGCCGTTGCAACCCGCGACGGTCCCACGTCGATTCCAGCCGCCAACTCCAGCTTCGAGCGCAACCGCTTCTTGGCGTTTTGACACGACTAGAACCTAGTAAGAGCCTATGCCCTATCGACCCAAGTATCAACACTGGTCTTGTTCTCCAATCTTTTCGCATTTGATTACTTTCTCAGTGAATACACAAACGAGAAATTCTTCATAAACTAGTCATAATTCAGAGAAAAAAACTTAAGAAAGCTATAAGACACGAAACATTAGCTGCTCCGCAAAACATGTTCCAGCCGATTTCAGTTGAGCTTCACTGTGACGCCAGAGAAATCTGTGCACGTGCCGAAACGGACGCTAGTTCTCTAACTTCTTTGGAAGTCTTAATTTCAAGATATTCGCTTTAATATATAATGATAAACCTCAAGGCACGGTTTGTATTAAGAAAAAATTTCAACAAATTTTCCTCTTTTTTTTGCTTCCATCGATCTGTTGTTGAAATTGTGAATCGAACTCGAGCTTTTTTTTTGAATGGAAAGAATGTTAGAATGAGATGAGCTCTGGCCGATTTTTTTTTTTTTACAGTAACAATAAAATTCCAACATGAAAATCCGAAAATCTGTACTACTTAATGCATTACTGAAGGAGAGATCAAGTATTGTTAATAATGACTGTTATTGTCGCGTTCGATAGAATCCTGGGAAGGAGGTGCAACGTTTTTATCAGTCAAAGCTATGATGGCATTGATTGCATGATTTGATCTAATGCGTTTTGCGTCCGTGGAACCTGTATGCAAAACTAATTCACTCATTTCTGCTTGGAATCATCCCAAAATTTGTTTCTTCGTAGCTGGTGATTTTTGAGATTTCTTAAACTTACTTCTGTTCCATTGCACAGATGAAGAACGAATGCATTTTGATCAAAGCGGATGAAACAAGTTGTTTGTACAAGTTTGGTCGACGAATACCCATAGCACGACCCAAAACAGCCGATAAACCTTGGCGACGGTCGAAATCTCGAGCAACCTGAAGCTAGAAAGTTTATTATTTTGAGTTCTCTAACTCAGAATAGAGTTACTGACCTGAAAACTAGCATCTAAACAGTGGTGCATCATAATACGCACGTTACTGGGAACACTGCATGGCCCACAACAATCGCCGGTAAGGATCTTCTCCAAACCTTCAGGAGGGCGACTGCAAGGACACAGGATAGAGCCAATCAACTGAATAACGAGTTGATGTGCTAGCAGTGAAGAAATCAGGTGCGATAGAGACATCCTAAAAAGACCACTTTAGTTTTAAATTTAGGTATCTCAAAACGAGGAATCCAGCCACTTTTAAACATGATAGTAAGGGCGCATAAGTGCCGTTCAACAAACTTTCGCAATTACTTAGGTCTCATGTTGAAAGTTTTGTAGAAAAAGACATCCTAACTTATGAGTAAAATGAAGAGGTGAGTATTTTCGCACGGCAGTAGGCGAAGTTATCACAATTAGGTCAAATTCATCGCATAACAGTTAAAAGCTCCCAGCTGTGCTCGTTTTTTTATTAGCGAAAAACTACTGCAAAAATAATTGTAATGGTCTGCATACTCGCGAGTTTCAATCCCACACATCACTAAGTAAATTCTTGCGACAACTTACTAAGAGTAGAAAAGCCAACACAAAAAAAAATTTAAAAATAATTAGCACAGCAGGCGTTTCTTTCCGAATGTTTTTCCGCCCAATGTGTTCATTTACGTCTGTGTTCCCATCTCGTGTAAAGCTTGATTTTGACCTGTCCGATCCACGAAAAACGCTCTAAAAATTATTATCGCAAAAAAAAGATGAAGAAAAGAACTGCTCTTGTCTACTTCGCCTCTATGACTGATTGACCATTTTCAGGATGTTTCAAAACACAGGTCAAAACGGAATGAAGCTCGGTGCAGAAGGCGCCGGTGACTGAAATGGGACCTTACTGGTCTCTGCAGTCCGATTGCAGCAAGTGGGAGCCCCACCTCGATCGCAACTGCCCCACTTCAAGGGAGCCGCTTGCGCAACTGCACTGGGCTTCAGATCGTTTTGACCCGTCTATCGAATAAATGTAACATGAAGCAACGGAAAAAGAGAAAATTTATCTCCTTTTCTCATTGCAGCGAATCAATTAGTGACTGTAACTCAAAGCTCTGTGACAGTAAATGATTTTTCTTCTGTTTAACAGTGGGGCTTTTCTGCTTTACCTCTAAGAAACAAAAAAGAATTGTAGTAACCAACGAGCAAGCAAGGACTACTAAGCAATTATCTACCAGTGTTTTCACGTTTACTGCTCAATGACTAACCTTTGCTTTTCTCCGTCTATCGTAATGACTAACTCCACGTAGCCCGTAGACTCCTCATGAGAAATGCCATTTGAAAGTTTTCGCTTCTGCGAATCTACCATGAACACCTAGAGACAACTCTTTGGAGTTCAAATGAAGCGAAGTTCTCAATAAGCTGCGTACCTGTTGAGCCAGGATCCTCTCTGTCAGTGGTAATCCTTCAATGGTATCCACAAAAATTTCAGCGATGTCGCTGTTCTCGTCTGTGGAGTCGTTCACATACAAAGAATTGAGAAGTCGAATTGACAACAGTGTCGATGCTCTGGTAAGCTACCATTCTACTTTTTAATGACTTCCCACTACATAATTAATTCTGAGCCATGTTTGTTGCGACACAGTCACTACATTATGAACCCAACTTTTTTCTCCAAAAAATATCAAATCTCAGGAGAAACTAGGAGAATGTTAAGGAAAGCTACACTCGGCGTCTGCAGATGACGATAAGGTTATGCAAATGAACAACAAGTTGGACGAAAAATGAAGCAAGCGTTGATGAGAATCCGAGGAGGAAGGAGCATTATTGAGCGCACTTCTTACGGTCCGGATTTGTCGCAATGACATTTGCACGTCTCCGGATGTTTTGAGGAGGGCCTTGGAAGGACAGTGATTCGATGGAGTAAATTCATGTGGCTTGGTACCAATTAAAATGACCACTTTTCTTTTTTTTTGAGAGGTAGAAAAGTCTTCTAGTCATTGAGAGGACTGCATCTCGAAATCGAGAGATTATGTATGGGAACAATTTGTGATTTTTTCATTCTTCAATAAAAACCTTGGAAAATGATTGAAGTTCATTTTTTGGCCCTTCTTCCATCCAAGAGAAATTGTTTATTTGAAATAGGTTCCTCACGTGGCGTCCCACAACGATTTCGCCAGGATGACCCATTGGAGATCTGTGAAGTGAGAGGCAGCTGCAGCAACATGTCGTAAGCAAGCTGTCCCTACTCGTGGAAGATCTCCTTCTTGCGCGGTGCAGTGGATGGCGAGTCGACAAATGTCAAGCAGTAGGCGATTGTGCCAATCCTCTGAAATGGGCTCAGAAAGCTTAGTCAGTTAGTTATCATATGTTCTAAATTCTTTCAAATAGAGGTAGCATATCACGAAATTGAGGTTCTTCCACGAGAAGAGAAATGCAGAGCGTGATGACACTCTGGTACCTTCATCTCTTCCTGAAAAATCGCTTGGAAAGCTGTTATCTGAAAGGACTTTTCTTACGAGGCGCTCTACAACGCATCACCATCGCACATCCACGCCGAGCGATTCGGACAAAAGTGAATGGGGTGCCGTCCTCAGCAGCACATCAAAACAAAACCAAGAAGTAGGCTGCTGATTGAACCGGCGCGTGTACTAGAGTGGCGCTTACAAGATACGTAAGAAAAGTCGTAGCGGAAAGCTGTTTCATACATCGTTTTCAGAACAATTAAGCTCATATACTCATGCACGTGATCCACATCCATAACTTTTTCTGGCGATTCCAAGATCGTCAATTCCGCGGTATGCTGCCTTTAACTTGATGCTACAAACACTGGAAACATCACAAAAATTGTCAACAAGATGGAAAGACGCATGGAATGCTGGCGTACCTTGATCCAGTGCAATGATGTCAACGACCATTTGCGTGCAGATTCCAACGGCCTGTCTAAGGTTCGTATCACTTCTTCCGTTGTTTACTTTCCCACTTTCGCTCCTCTTTATCCATTTCTGTACATGAGGTAAGAGAAGAATAGATAGGCAAAAACATGCCATTGACAGCCCTGGAAAATTAAAAATTGTTCTTCATTTAGAAATACCCTGTGATATTATAGAGTCTACGGTCGTTCGTCTTTGCAACCGTTGCTAACATCCGCTAACGACCGTAACAAATGTTCCAATGGTTAGATAAAATCAAATTGAGGAGTACTAGAGTCATACCGCAAATATAAATTGTTTTTTTTAAAAGGGGATTCGTCACGAATGCACAGTAAATTCACCTCAGATCTAATAAAGAAAAAAAACTGAGAATCTGTGCTCTATTTTCTGTTTTATTACCAGGACTTATCCCTTAAATTTTAATGCTCTACAGAATAAAGGAATCCTCACCGAATTCACTGGCTTTAATAGTGTTGATGAGTTGCTGAATGGATAGTAATAAAGGAGACTGGATGCAGGAAGGAGCTGTTACCAAAGTACCGGCCAGGTGCTCCACGAAAGAAAGCAGTAGCTCAAGTGAGGCAACTTCTGAGGGTGGGCGATCTTTCCAAGGCAGATCACCCCTTGTAACTAAACAAAAAATATTACCAGAAATAGAATATTCGGTTACTGAATCAACTCGAGAATGACTGATTCCTTAAGAGACACTCCAAAGGTGCGATTACCTACTTTCAAGGTCGGCATCCAACTGCAATGGAGATGGATCACCATCGGCGAGAGGAAACTGCACAGGATCCAGAGAGTCTGACAGAGGGAACGAAGTCGTTGCACATTCAACCTCGTCCAAGCAATCAGCACGCAACTCTGCTCTAGATTTCACATTTTTTTTTTGAGATTGATCACAACGTGATCAGAAGGAATCATGATACCTGTGGAGGAGGTTAGGATTGGGAATGTGTGGCGTTTTGAACAAGTTCAAGATCACGGTGTAGGTTGGAGCTACTAGACGTAGAGCGGCTTCACTGAGTTGATCATCAACTGGTATTGAGCCCTCGGGAAGATTTTCGTTCTCCGAGGTTGTCGTCTTTGAGTGGCTCGACTGCAGGAAGTGTACAATGCAAGGAATGCAATCGGGAAGGGACCACGACAGCACCGAACTGCAAATACGGTTTCCCCCACCGTCAATGTTGCGCAAATTTCATCTATTTGATAAGGTCCCACTATTTGTCGATGCGTAGATATGCTCCGATCACATCCAGAACAGTCCAATGAACGCTATCGTCGTCGACTTCCGATGTGCGAACAGCACGAAGAGTTCCAAATAATGTCTTCCATCCTATAGAGTCCACCTTTATAAGGTTATAGAAAATGTATATTTTTTGTTGTCAGAGCATTATCCAACAGTATTTTAATTTATCGCATACATCGTATACATCATATATATCACAGACCATATGTGTGTAAACAGTCTTATGAGACGGTAGTTTCTAAAGCAGTGCCCACTTTAGCACAGTTATTATAGTTTGGAATATGAATGCAAACTTCTTGCTATGGTTTCATAACGCGAAAAAGAATTGCTTCTTTACTGTGCAAATGTGCGCGCTTCATAACGTGTTGCTCTCACGTAGGCGAATTATATGAAGGTAAGGATTTTTTTTATTTTTAATAGAAGGAAGAGTAAGAAGAGTGCAGTTATGCACGGAAAAACGTCATTGTAAACGATCCGAAGCGTTTGATACATCTGATTGGGACAAATGCAGATCACGGCAAAGGAAACTTAGAAAGGAAAACATAGAACCTTGCAAACAACACACCTGATCCAATCCTATCTGATTTCGTCTTCACGAAGTCCGCGAGTGCAGAAACAATTTGTTGACGAGTTTCAGGTGAACAGGTATTGGAACAAACAATTGCCTAGGATATTACATGGATTACACTTAGGAAATATGGAATTCTTTGCTACGATTAAATCTGCTGATATATGGACGTCAGAGAATTTTGTTTTGCGAAAGAACTATGAGAGATCGGTGAATTAAATTAACACCAGAAGTACACACAAATTTCTTCCGCTCACTCACGAGGGGACCACACTATTTGAAAGGTACTCTGATAAGGTGAGTCACGCATCTATGTACTTGTGCGTTAAGATATGGGCCTGGATTAGTACAAATGTATGCTTAAATATCCCTTCACACGTAAGCTGATTCATGCGTTAATAACTGCATTTCTGTGGGAAGTGGTCCGACAAGGAGTAGTGAGAAGGAGCACACCGCTCCTGTGAAAAAAGTTTTCGAAAAGCTTTCTAAGCAGAGCAAAAATCTAAATTCGACTCAATTTCAATTCTCCCTAATATTTCAAGTATTTGTTTCAATCTTCTTGAAATCGTTCTGTTTTTTTGTAGATTTGTCGGAGGACACCGCTCTCTCTCCCCGTACCCTGCTCTTTCCTGACACTATTTTCCACTGCCACTGAAAACTTTAAGCCAATTGTAGGGCTTATTAATAGGGATTTTACCTGAAATGGTGCAATAAGCATTTGATTGAAGCAAAGCCCTTGGGATTCGGCTATAATGAGAGATGAAATTGCATCCGACAAAGCAGTAACACCGATACGAGACTCGTCCGGACATGATGCAACATAAAAAAATAAGGTTATGCCCTTGTTTTTAATATTGTACAAAAAATTATGAAGAAAAGAGACGTTAAGGTACAGCTACATTTCTACCTGAACAAAGTGAGCGCAGACAATCGGCCACAGCAACATTTGATGGACAAGAGGTCGGTTCCCTAAGGGAGCTAAGATTTCCGATATCTGAACTGTCAACGTTGGCCCAAAAATACACCAGATATTACGTATCTTTTGAAAAAATAACTCTTGTTAGCAGGTTTGTCGCTGGTGTAAGAGCCGGAGCCTTTTTTCCGGAGTAGAAGATGCGATTTTCACTAGCGCTCGTAATAGCCGTACATATTTCTTGCAAGGATCGAAGATTTAACTCGTGGCCAACCTTAGAGTAGAATCTGAATACATCCCGGTGTTCCACTTGGCGCGTTACGTGCCTCAAGCGTAGCAGACCTGAATAGCATACCTGTCGACCTTGGCTATCAGTATACATAACACTCTGCTTAAGCTGTCCTTGTCGAGTTCTCCATTTCCAATAGCGCTGTTCACTGAGCGATCCGCGGCAGATATCCCCTGGAAGGCTAATTTCTATCTCCTGAGCTTATAGCCTTGATGCAATAACGAGGACACCTCCTCCTCCTTCTGTTCAGGCTGCTCTGGTTGTTTTTTCTTTCCGAAGCTGAATCGTGATGGTTTTTCGTAGCACAAAGCACCATAAATGAATTTCTCTAGTTCCAACACATACTCGCTACACCTAAAAGAGCGAAATTTACTGGTCCTGGAAAGCGCAGTCGGTGACGAATAACGGACCGTATCACATGCTTCCAACATTCCGGAGCATAAATGGAGACTAGTGCATTGTCGAGCACGAGTTGGATACTGAGCAGGTCCTCCCGGGAGAGTACACGAACACGTTTCTGTAATGGTTTCCCGACTAGATTGCAATGATAATCGAAACAGCAGGGGGTACCTGTTCCTCAGAGCTGGCAAGTGTTCTCAGTTCATCTACGTCACAAGAGAATTCGACGAGGTTCTCGAAGATCCAACCGCAACGATCACCGAGTTCTATAAATTCTTCACTGACTGAGAGAAATAGGAAAAAAAAAGTAGTAAGAGTTACTGTAGGCAAGAATAGTTCAAATACATTGGATAATGTAGAGTAGCATGAGAATGTACCTAGTTCCACAGCCACAGCTACTAGCAGGTGCATCCCTTTAATCGAATACTCCACACCATCCTGTATTTTCTGACGGGCTCTATGGCGCTCTTAACACACGATTATATGTAGAAGACTCTCTTTTATAATTCAGTGGTAATATTAGTGGTCCGCCAACCTTTAATTCCAACAAAAGTTGAGAAAACATGAACGATCGAGGCCCACGCTGAAGAGATCAGCCAGCGAGCCGCTATTCTCTCTAAAGAAAGTGTGCGTTACATGTTTTCTATTAGTGTGGCCATGAATTTTTTAGATGGAATCTTTTTTAGCCTGACGTTTCGGCTTTTTTGCCGTCTTCAGAGGTCTAGATTGAAATTGACTGAAACAATCGCATGTTCATTCCGTCATGTGTCATGCTATTCTGAGTGATCGTTCGAGGTGGTGAAAATGAAGGCAACGTCGAGGTTCCAAGACTCGAGATCGTTCGAGTAACTGCTCCAGTTTTATTGTAAGGTTTTTAGAAAACACTATCAGAACTGCACTATTCGAGAGTGGAGCGTCCATATACTTGCACAATGTTACTTGAATAAGCAATAATAAGCCAGGCTGCTTTGAATTCGAATCCGATGATCCAATTCTTTGAGGAGCAGAGACCATTAGCGCGAATCGCAATCTCTCCGCATTCAAAAGCAGAGTTCGAAGAATTTTTTGATAACTTATTCCTTTCCCTTATAGATAGTAATGTGGTTCACAAGAGTTACAGCAAAAATATCAACCTTCTCCCATTCTAGCTCTGCCTTTGCTTTACAAATGCAGGATCAGCGGCTTCAGTTCACCAAATCTTTACGCGCACCAGCTTGAAATAATTGAAATCCCTAAAGTAGATCCTGTCACTCGCACGGGTTTGAGATCTGCTTCATCGGTGAGTTTCATCAATAATAGCAAGAGGAACATGAGGAATAAGTCTTAGGTGTTTTTTGAGTGAAAAATGCATATGGAAATTTCAGAAGATGTTCCCAAAATGTTTTATATTGTTCGAAAGACAACTTCTCACCTAATACGACTTAAGAATAATTCTGATATTTAAGTCTTATTAGTTATTTTTTTCCGATAATTGAAGTGGCGTGTCAAATGGGACAAAATGAATCAGTTTGGATACTAGTTGTTCTTTCTCAAAACAAAATGAAATGTTAACCTAACAAATGACATAATTACAAGAACCATTCATGTCTTACAAGATCCAATTTCATGAAGAAAAGAAATGCCAATAAAATCGGGGACGAGTTACCTTCCAACGCTTTGACAGGAGGCTTTCCTTGCGATATCTTCTGTAGACGTTCGACATCGGTCAGAATTCGACAATCAACTCCATCGAAGTCTGGAACGATTCTCAACCATTTGTTGCCAGTTGGCATGCGTTTCTCGATGTTAGTCAGTTGATGGAATCATCGACTCTGACTTGATTTTCAGTCAATCTGATTGAGCAAAATTTTATACGAAGTTCCGGAAGTTTGATCATTTCCTATATGTGTTGGAATGTAAGATTTGCAAAAGAATGAGGAACGATTACCACATAAAAACAAGCTACAATTCCACTCAGTGAAAATGTTTAAACATTCACCAGGAGTTACAGTTTATTATTTTTTGGATTCGCAGCTAACACCAAAAAGTGATCTGTTGCGGGAAATGAGAACGACAGACTCTAAGAGACAAATTTTCTTTAGAAAAAAGTATATCCGACTTCAAGAAATGCTGTATTACCTTGCACAACACCGAGAAGTGCTCCAGATATTTCACCAAAGGTCGCAGTGATCGCGTGGTCGTACACCTTATGCAGCCAGCTTTCGCTCACGTACACAATGCATCCAGACTTGAGTACACGATCCCGAAAGGCAGCCTGCAGTTAAAAAAAAAACTTGAATCTCTCCGTACACTCGCGGTTTGCAGATCCTCACCCAGGAAACCGCTTCCTCACCGCGGTACGCGAGGCAAAGGGTTGAGTAAGCCGTTATGTAAATTGCGTCCGTGTTCAGGAATTCCTGTTGGATCTTCGATTTCGATTTGAACGCTTCATTGTGCACCGCCGAAAAATCTACAACGTAGTTTATTATTACTTATTTATTACTTATTTTGAACTTCAAAATAGGCGGTTCAGGATTCGTGTTGATCTCTGCATTCTGCACTGCTGCAGAGGTCGAAACAAGAATGAGTTTGCCGCATCAAAGTTTTTCTTGTGAGATGGAATGCTGAAGTTCAGAAACCAGTGCGCTAAGAAAAAAGAAGAAATACCCTACAAGAATTTTCCAACATCCTTCAGTTGATAACCTTTTAAAATTACCCACCGTTATAGAATCCTGAAGAGAATTCCAGGATTGCCTCGTCTAGTTCAAGCGTCGACTTGAATGAGGTCCACTCCGCAATGTGATCGACCAAGGAGTCGACAAACTTTTGAGCGGTGATTTTTTCTGTCTATAAATGATTATTCACCTTTCCTCAACCACAGTAGCGTCTAAGTTACTACCACACATTACTTTATTTGATGTTTGTCTCAAAAACTCTCCTTATGAAGGCCAATTTAGGATAGATGCGACAATGGGAATTTCCTCACTACAGCAATGATGGTTACGTCAATAGCGAGCACCAAGAATGTTATTGTTTGTATTTAACCTATAAATGTTGACCAATAATCAAAACTAGGACCAGAACTTCGTCCAGTATCTTGAACTATTGCAACAAAATGAAGATCGTTGCAGTAAAAAATATGAAATTTGTACAGAAATTGAATTCTTTGCGAGTAATTACAACTTGTAAAACTACAAAGATAAAAATAAAAATAAAAATAATAATAAGTATTAAAAAATAATTGCGTTACGTGAAAGAATACCTTAGCAGTACAGACATAAAATAAAACAATCACAGGTGACAAATTAACTGGGGTTTGAAAGTTAGTTTCACGATCGAATATTCCTACAAGGCACCTAATAACGCGCTACATCTGCGAGCGCAGGTGTACGGGTCGCATGTGCCAGCGGGCAGAGTCAGCAGCACATTGTCCGCTACCTCACGACGAGGATTGTATACCCGTGCTCTCAGATGTGGCAGATGTGAGTAGGTGTTGCGTAGGAAAATTAGGTCGTCAAAGCCGTTTACTACGCGATTTCTCGGGACAGTTACATGCAATTGAGCGTGATCGCCCTGTCGCGATCAACTACACCCTCGATCCCATCTTTTTGTGTTCAAACTTTGCATGTCAGCAGCTTTACTTGTTAGGAATCCTCGCAGCAAATCTAAGCGACTTTGGACCGAATTGAACGATTTTATGAGATTGACTTTTTCTTCAGCAAGCTTCGATAGCGCTCCATTGAGATTACCTAAGATTTTAAATTAACGCAGCATATGTGTGCAGTTTTTACAACAACGAACTATTCTCGCTGTTATTCCTACCGTTTCATCGTAGTCGGTCTTCCTTCGCTGTGCGATAGGCATAGCAGCCACCTCTTCTTCACTCATACTTTGGAGGCCGAACTTACGAGACAATTTCCTCAATGTCTGATCCATATCCTAAATAGGACAACTGAATCTGCTGTTTGTTAAAAATGCGATGCAAATAGAAAAATAAAGAAAAAAACATTGGTATTACATCTCCGTCGTCTGTTCCAGCAATACAGTCTTCTTTCTCTACATGTTCCGCCGAAGGTCGAGGGCTGCACTGGCCAACGTCAGATCGAGTCGTAAAACCGTAAAACAAACGACAATTAGGTTTTGTTTGTTTTAGAAAAAACTTTGGTGTAATGAACTTACTAAGTGGATTCACAGCTTCCAATGTTGGAAACATCTCTTTTATTTTCCACCGTATTTCTTCATCAAGAATGCCAGGAGATTCGCAAAAGTCAAGGATCCCTTGCAACTGAAGAAAAAAGACTTTTTGCTCATCAAAAACGAACAGGAAACAAAAATGAGCATTCAGAAGTAGAAGATTCAGCATATAAGTGAAAAATTCGAAAACATGCAAAACCATTCGACATTATTCTGTTCAGTGTTCCGTTTCCGAACACGATCTGCGACAGCCGCGCTACGCTTACTTGGAACTGACTGTACCTCCTACACTTTTTCATTAAAATATATTGGATAGCTCCTTAGATGACGCCTATATAAATATATGCCTATTAGAGCAAGAATATTTCGTTTTATCCAAACTTGAAAATACACGCAAAAATAAAAATAATTTTCAAAACCGTCTATAGAGTTTGAAAGAGAACTTCTAGCTCCACAATCTCTTGCATCAGATTTTTTCATAATTTTTTTCATGTACTTTCTTTCGCTTTCGAATATATTTTTTCGTATTTATGATATGTCGTGTATATGTCGTCAACCATTTGCCTCATCGCTTGCTTCAAAAATGGGAACGTCGACTTCAAAAAGCGATCACACACCGCTCGGCCAACTGCCGCGGGTTGAGAAAAGACTAGCTTCCCCAATTTTTTTCAAGATAAAAAATAATAATGCAGATTAGTCAATGGTGTGCTCTCCGTTACTGTTCCTTCTATCGTTTTCAACGTCTCTCAAACATCAACTCATCTTTCCTCTTATGTCCGATATTGTTTCTCATCATGATTTTCTTGTCACTTCCATTCCTCTCTGCTCCTTTTTCTTTTTTTCTTAGCTCATTCTGTGTCACTCATGCGCAGTGGAAATCTTGCGAACAGTTTTGACTGCTTAAATACCTAGATGAAATATGGAACAGGTAGGTGTCGAAAATACTCCGTTTTGTCCACCTAACATTCTATTTTAATGATCTGGGAAAAATAGGGAGAATGAACCAAATTGTCAAGAAAGTAATGAGAAATCGAAATGATGTGGGTCATTCTACCCACACTTTTTATTCCTGTTTGCATTTCAGAGTTTGAAACAACGGCCTTGAATCATTCACAGTAGATAGATATTTGTACATGTGCTTATAGGATTATATCAGAATTGACTTGCCATCGAGCCACATGCTCGTGTAGCCTCAATAGCAATCTCGTATTGAGGGTGGGCGCATTCGGCCATGCAGACGATCATCATCCGCCATAGAGACAACGAACGGGAACGGACGCACGAACAAACAATATCGTTCAGCCGACGACGATCCGACAAAATCTCAAATACTTGAAAATATTAGTACTCGCATAAATACTCGCAAATATTTTAATGAAGAAAACAAAACAAACAATAGAAAAAAAAAACTTTCTTGTTCTTTACGATGTAGAAATAATGTGGAGTTATTGTTTTTTCGAGGTACTAGTAACATCAAGAATGACTACTGATTGCTTGGTTCAGAAATTGGATGAGAAAGGACATGCCAACTGGGGAAGGAAGCAGTTCCAGCCACAAGCGGAAGCGAGAGTGGGACAGAAACTTTGCGAAAAATAGCGACTGAACATCCTCTATATCTTCGAAAGGTCGACCATCCTCATTTTCACTCAAAGATAAACTTAGCATATTACAGGGAACAACAGACACTAGGGAGCTGCTGATTCAATGCAGAACTTTTGAATTCACCAACTTTCTTGATTATCTTTATAGCTTCAGTTCTCTGCTCAATCTTTGGGAAAAGGAACGCTTTATGAAACAAAGCCTCCAAAACGGAATTCACTGAGGGGATTCCAGCCATGATGCGGATCAGCTGCTCCAGAATCCTGAAATATTTCACATCACTACGCATTGAAAAAGAACTAATTGTCATCAAAATCATTTATGCAAGATAGATTTGCGCAACTCTCCATTCAAAGTCGATAACTCGCCGATGTTATATGTAAAAATGACACACATAAATTTAAAGACTCGAAGCAGAGGATAAACTGACTGGTACAGGACTCTCGTCGCCTCAGGGTTTGCCACAACGGCTGGACTTAACGTGAATTTCCCCATTTGTCCTTGTCCAAGAGGTTCTTCAGCGCTTATGGTTTGTGCGACCGAAACGTTTTTGTCGGGAACCCCCAGCAGTCTAATCATCAAAGGGCAGAGCTTCTCCCTGAAAAAAAAAAACCAGCTGAAGTGTTCCTCCACAAAATGATGGGATTCTTGATAGGATAAGCAACCAACCACAACAGATTCACCAACGGTGCATGTCTCTGAACACTTAGTGGCTGTGCGGAGAGTAGGGCGTTCACCGCGTCGAATACGATAACGCTTTGATCAGCAGACACCGTCAACTGATCCAATTTGGCTATGTAACTTTCCAGTAACTTTGTCACATCCAAATATACGGACAGAAAATTCTGCGACTCTTCCTGAACTCTTCCAAAGTTTTAAACTTTTGCTTTCCGTAAACGGAGAAATCACTCACCCCAGCAGCATATCGATTACAGCAGTAAGCGGTAATCGACTGCGATACAGCTGCGCGCGCTGAGACCCTTGCCGACTCTTCACGGGTGCAGCCGAATACCCTCATGCAGAGCTAAACATTAGCGAGGATTTTAGAGCTGTGTGGGAATTATGTTCACCAGGAAATTCACCTCCAAGCATTCATCAACCTCTTGTAAAGAAACCCTCAGCTCCACAGAACACACCATTTCCACAAGTAACTGAAACATCTGCCGATTTTCTTATGAACTCCCCTTGATGTGTAATTTCCATGCTGGCATCTAAGATGGACTTAACGGTGTAGATTACGAGTACCTCAGTGACCACGTTTATTTCACTCCAGCCGTTATGAAACGCCCTTTTTGAGCTTTTTTTCCTACGAGACGCGTTACAACACCATCTTGGTGTACGCGACGGTTCCATCAGCAGCCTATCATTAGTTTCACTTTTACGTGGAGGGTGAAGTTCATTGATTATCGTTCGCTCATTCGCCGAAGACGCGCGTTCTAAGGTGTCTCGCAGAAAAAAAACGCACAAAAAGCTCCTTTCCCACGCCGTTTTTCAGTACGATTAAAGAGAAATGAGCGTGATCACGCTCACGCTAGTGATTTACGCTGCTAACACTATGTTTTGCTAGAGAAAAACCAACATCATCAATTTCGTCGTACGTTGCCTTTAAACTACGTAATTTCTATAAATACACATATCTATCTGTATTGTTTGAATGCTCACCGTCAAACAATGGCACTGCAACTGACAATTCCATTGTGCGACTCCTGTCATAGCGCTGAGCACCTAAATACCCATCGACTAGATCTGTAGCAAGATATTAAAAAAAAAAAATTATATGTCACCTGTGTGGGCAAACTATAATTTGGATTCTCGATGGAGATGGAGTGAAAGCGCTGGTCACGCAAAAGAGCCTGTAAGTAGAGGACAAATTTTTGCGTATCAGCTTGTTCCCACCGAACCAATGAGTCTTCAAAAAAGTACTCAGAGACTAGACAAATATACTAGTCATTATCAAAAAGTTTCGCCGCAAGTATCGGTCGTGCACTACGACAAAAATTACTGTTCCTACCGCCGTCTCAGGATCTCCGTCTCTTTTCTCGGTTTCACCGGCCGCCCGAAAAAGAAATTTAACAAGGGCACTTAATTCTTGCTCACTTACTTGCTATATAAAAATGCAAAAATGGAATGGACCTATGTCGTTGTCGTGGATACTACAAGTTACATTATATAAAGACACACAAGTGAAAAATATGAAGTCCAATTTGCACGAAAACGTAAACGAATTAAAAATAAATGTAAACAAGTGCTCTTCAGCAGGCTTGCACACATGGAGTCTCAGAAGGTGGCAGTTGATCAAGCTTTTCAGTATTTCAATAATGATCCTACCAGCTCGCTATACCTTCCACCTCCAAAATAGGTTCTACAGTTTGCCTAAATTCTAAGTATTTTCAAAAATATGGTGTGGTTCTATTCATCGCCTCAACCGTAACTGTGCTCAGGTAAGGATGGAGGTTGAAACACGCTCCAGTGTGTCTTCCACGCAATGCGAGCACTCCCTAAAATTCTACATCATTCCCTAAAACCTCCATCACAAAATCCACTCCTTCGTCAGTCCAAATCCCAATGTTTTGTGAAAAGACTCAGTATTTTTCAAACTCTCTAAAGAAGACAGGTTTCGTTCTCAGTAAGTACTAGGCACATGGATTACATGACACAATGTGGTTAACTGAAAAGGAGAATATTCACTTTTGGATAATTAAGTAGCTAGATGATCATAAAGTTTCGGGGAGTTCTGAAAAAGTACGGACTGGAAAAAATCAGAGAAATTCGTATTTTCACCTGTCGCCGTTTCTTTAACCTTTTCCTTGCAAAATTCCTCGCATTATAACATCAGTGGAATCTGTCACACACGCACACAAGAAGAAACAAAAAGAGAGAACTAAAAAAAGAAGTCAAACAAAAAACTACACTTTGTATTAGCTGTGGGACTTTTTTCTTTGCTTTCACACTTCATCGCGGAACACCAGAGCACAGCTACTAAATTCTATCAGTTTTCTCACTTACACATCTACGGTCCTGGATCCGCTGTGGCATTTTCCAATGCTTTCCTACAAGGTGTACTATCCGTGTGTAGTGTACTCTTCGATGTGATTGTAATATAATACGTTAATGATGTGCGCATGAGGGTCGGAAAGTGGATCCGTTAGCTCAAAGACAACACTGTTCTGTTAGTATCACTATAACTACTACTATTACGAGCACAAAGTAATCTCGCTTCAGGAGGAGAAAAGTCTTCTCTGCTGAGACAACTCCATAGGATCCACAACACTTTCGTCAGACTTTGCAGAATTACTTGTTTCCCCAAAACTGTGGGGGATTCAGGAGATGCAGTCGAGTCGAAACGATATGAAGCTCGGTACAGCCACGTAAGCAGCGCGGGGGAGCTAGCGGTTGGAGTCGAGGTGGGACCACCGCGAATTGCAAAAGAAGGATGGTGCTCGCAAGCGTCCTCCTTCCATCATAACCGTTACGCTCCACCGCACCGCTCCGAACGCAACGCAACTGCACCGTGCTTCATGTCGTTTTGACCTTACTATATCTGAAGAAGAGCAAGAAAGTTGCGCTCACCAAGATATTCGAATGGAAATTGGATATCGATAGATATCCCACGCCCTATGATCTTTCCGTTTGTCTGCTAAAGTAGGTGAATATCTACTGCAATCGCAATGTTTGCCCTCTCTTCACAGAGTACGACAAGCTCTTTTCTTTTTGTTTTTTTTCGTATTTTCTTTTTTTATTTCCCACAACGGTTCGTGAATGAAGACCACGTAATCCTAACAAGGGAGCCTTTCCCATTGATTTCGCCGTTTGATTTGCTCCAATAATGCCTCTAAGCTCTTGGATTGTAGTTATTTAATTTCTATCATATTTTGAGCTAGGCAAGGACCAAGGACTACTCCTTATCCATCATAGTTGTGACCCCAAGAAAATCCTTTTCTCGCTAGCTTAATCGTTTCTTTTGATACCTAGAACATCTCCTCGAGAACTTCTTTTGTATGAATTGGTATTCTTCGTATAACTGTGCGTGGTTAGCGTTTTCCTGAGAATTATTTTGGGGTTTTACTACAACCATGATTACAAATATGATAACCGTCTACAGTTACACGAAGAGATGCAGGGAAAATCTGAGAAATCTTTCCACTCTCCTATCACCCCCGCCCCTCTCCCTACAAATTAAAACACTGGAGGGGTTTTAAAAGGAAAACAAACGATAATAAAAGGACAAAAGATAAAGTTTCTGGCGTTAATCAATCCGCTTAGGATGCGCCCCCACGTTCACTCCAATTTAGAATCGTTTGAGGTTTACGAACGTGTATCTGGCCTATACAATGACTTGCGGTGGCTAGCCGATGTGTCAACTCGGCGTTTTTATCCTCTTGGTGAGCACTAGGGCAGATTCGAACCTCCGATCGATCGTGCAGGAAGCGGAACCTCTAACCACTACACCACACCCACAAAACAAACGGTAAAATAATGAAAAAGAACTTAGCAAGTGAATCAATAGGTGAATGGAGTATAAAGTACAACTACGAAAAAGGGCCAAATATAGTGAAATCCAGGTGTGCGATAGCAAGAAGGCAGAGTAGATCCTGCGAATTGCCGCGTGGTGCTGCTCATTGAGGGGTAAACTCGAGCAAATACTTCAGGAGCTGTAGAGGGTTGAAGTGGATTTTTTAATTGGTTGTACTTCCAGATGTTGGAATTTTTGAAAACGTTCAGAGATTGTTGGAGGACAGATGTACCTTAAATGATTTCATATTCATTGCATATCTTTGAAATAAACTCGTAGAATTCTCGTATAACACATTGAGAAAAACGTTTCTTCTGTGCACAAAAATTTTTAGAGAAGATGGGGATACAACCGTGATAAGATAAGCGTTAAAAATAATTTGTTCTTTGTGCTGCTCAGATCAGTTTGAGTTGTACCCTAAGTCCACCGCAAAAATTGAGATCCCTCCAATTTCTTGCTGTTCCACGCGACATCTTTCCGAATTTTCCGTCGTATCGATGACTCACTCCATGCATAATCATATGGTGTCGGACGTGAAAAGCAGTCAAAGAATCCACAATACCCGCACAAAAAAAAAACATTTGTCAAAAGGCATGTAGTAAGTCCGAAAAGAATAAAACGCATCAGTGGTGCGAGCATCATTCTCTTTTCAGACCCCCTCTCTTTCTTTCAGCTTCTCAGTGTTGCCGATAGTTGCCCAGGGTGCGGTCTTAATCCCGGCAGAGAGATGGATTTGGTACCTAGCTGCCTCGATCTTACAGAGAACATGCTTAGGTCATTAAATTCGCAACTCTTACATATTGCATAAGAGCACACACCTGATCAAATTGATTTCCGGTAAGTAAATGTAGTTAGCGATAAACTAAAAACATATAGTCCGGTCAAAACAATATGAAGCGGAGTGCAACAGCGCAAGCGGTTGGAATCGAGATGGGACCAACCGGAGCGCTGAACGGTGGTAGCAAGGGTTCCCACTCGATCGTAACCGCTGCCCTCCACCGCACCGCTTCTAGCGCAACCGTTTGCGCGACTGCACCGTGGTTCATATCGTTCTGACTCTACTACGACTTTGTTTATTCACAACGCGCAACATTTATGGTCCCACCCATCCAACTCAAACTTATCGCAAATCCCAACTGTTGTATCGTCATAAAGCTCAACGGAGAAAGTCAAACAAATGATTCCAACTTCGAGACAAACTAGTTTGTAACTGCAACAAATGGTAAAGCACGGCAAGCGCACCTGTACTCCCTCAACGGCGTAATGAGCAGCCTTATCATTTCCTTTGTCGAAAGCGAGCTCAAATGCAGCTAAGCACTTCTCTCGAACGTACGGAAGTGAGACGTTTTCGCTGGCTGACAAGGCTTTCACGGCTTCTGAAAGACAGGACATTTTGTAACTGCAATTTGGAGATAGAAAGTGCCACTATCATTAACTGTAGTTAGTCAACAACATCAGCGCACCTTTGGCCTGTGAGACTGCTTCTTTTGTGGTCTGCTGCTTGACTGTATTCTCTAGACCATTCAACGCAGCCTCCATATCACCTCGAGTGGTGCCGCGGCGTGCGACGGGAAGCTCCTCGAAAGGGCCTCAGGCCTTCAGGCGAGTGGGCGGAGGGTTGTCCACCACGCGACGACGTCCCCAATTACGGCAGCGCTGCGACGTGCACTGGCTCTACGGATCGATACGATGTCAGTGAGAGTGCACATGGAGTCGAGTGATGAAGCTCAAGTGATGAGCTCAAAGGAAGCAACGCCATGGAGAAGTCATCCAGAGAAGCAGCTGTTATGAGAAAGCTTCTTCTTTGTTCACTTTGTGGAAGCGAAAATAGATTTGATGTCGCCGACTCCAACATCTATCTTTGAACTCTACGTTTGCTGTCCTAATTTGATTCCAGCTCCAAGCACGGGACTTTAGTAAAGGATGATTATTGCCGGACTTTGTTAAGTGTCGATGGGATGAGAGTGTACCATATTGTGACTTGTCTCTCAGTAGATTTCAACTTTCCTCCCAAACCGTCCCAATTTCAAGACTGAGTTTCTCCGTGAAATCTCATATCCATATGTATTATATGTATATATACAAATAGATATTTATTTATTTGTATCTATACTTGGATTATTTCTAATGCCCTATTTCCGAGACGAGGAAGAGAATCCAGAAGAAGTGCAGCGCAACTGTCACGATGTACATATAGCAGAGCAAAGTTCTGAAGTGACGACTATCCACTTCCTCACATTCCTTGCTCTCTAAATCGTATGCGATCTTACTGAATCATATTTCAAGCCATTTTGAGCCGACTATACAAGGTTTGGGTGATCCAGTATTCTGATTTTTAAAAATTCTATAGACATTCTTTCAGTCCATTAGAATAGAGTGTCGATGGATGGACAAAACGAAACATCGACATCTCCAATTATTTTAATTAAATTATTACCATTATTTTTTTATTAAATTAGGGTGATAGGGCCGCTAAAGTTGATTGAGATTTCTACTATGTATTAAGGGGTCGTAGGAACCATTCGAAACTTGGAAACGAACGGAAAGGAGGAAAAGGAACAAAAAAAACGAAAAACAGTTATCAGCAGTATAAAGTTCAGAAAAACTTACTGAATGTTGAATGAAAAACATTGGAAACGATGAAGGAAAGCAATGGAAACCCACGACAACCTTTCTTAACTCACAGCAGTGGGTCGACCAGTGTCTTATCCATTTTCGAGATCAAAATGTACATTTTTGAAGCGGGAAGGGAAACGAATGGCGGAATTCTCAAATATTACTCCTCCGCACACAGCAGCACCCTCATTTTCAGCAGCTTTGCCGTTACGAGTGAATGCAAAAAAAGAGTTTGCGAAAATGTCAAAAGAAAGAAGATTAGAAATATATATTGAAAGAAATGTCCACTTATCTTATTTTAACAACCCGAATAAACATCCAAGATAACGACCGAACGACCTAATGAGACTAAAGACCGAGAAAATTGCTGTGGTGTAGAGCAAGAGATTCTCTATCGAATGATATGCAACACTTGCTAATACTTTTTATTTCCATGTGCATTTTTAAGTTAAAGAAGACCACGAACTACTCCTTAACCCAATTTTTTAAACCACGGAAACAAAGTGTCAATTGCATAAAAATGAGTTATTTCAAAACCTTCCGCGTTTATTTTTGTTTGTTTTGTTTGTAAAGCTGTGATCTGTGTTGCGTATGAATAAGAAGCGATTCTCGAATCGCCCACCATTGTTCCCCCACTTCAAAAATGGAAATTTTCGACAAAAAAAAATTCGCATCGTGTCGTGCGTTTAGCCGACATTTTTTTTCGGTTCTTGCAAAACCAACAAAAAACCTAGACGTATTTGCCCATAGTTTATTATAGGTTACGCTCTCTGTACTCTAGGATTCGCAAGGTGTACCGTTATGGAAGCTTCTCAGGGTGGTTAGACAATCAACGCCAATCCCACATTCAAGGGTTGACTCCAATCCCTGCACGAGTCAACTGCGGAAGTTGAGCGAAGCAATGAGCGAGAACGTCCAAAACGCCTCGAAGTCGTTGCATGACATCGGTACGACTTCTCATAAGGCGAAAGGACACGGCAATTTTTGGAGGATCTGGGCTGGACGACAATGCCCCGCGCTCCGTGTAGCCTGGACCCTGATCATCGCACTCTCACCTGTTCCGGGCTCTTAAGCAGCACCTGTGCGAAAGAACTTTCAAAAAAAAAAATCAATCGTCAAGAAATCAACGACTTTTTATTGTCACTGCCCCTGTCCTTATGGAATCTCCGTTGTTGGTCCCCATCATTCAATCAGGCTTTTTGATGCCTCGCATTGTTTTCTTCCTGTTTTGTCTTTTTTTTAAGTTCTCCATGCTCCATTCGATGCCCCCCATGTATTAGGTGACGCAAAAAGTTCTGGGCGTTTTCACTAGATGTCGTTAGTGACCCATGGGCGATGGAAACATCACATAGGATCATGCTATATAGCGATTTCACGATGACATTACGGTTAAAAAAAAACAAAAAAGATCGTGGTCCAATCGCGGTGAGCAGACCGAAAAGATCACCAAGCCCGGGTTAAAGGCATCACCCCACGAATCTGAGGTGGTAGGGATTTCAGATGGAGTATTCGTATATGGCATAGTATGTTATGGAGATCCCGAGGATTCCGTCCATTTCTTCTTAATTGCCGTAAAAACGGCCCGGAAGATGCGGCACATGCACAAGGCTGGCGCGCTCTAATCCAACCCGTTGTAGAAAATAGCGCGCCAGAACGCTCGAAGCCGTATCTTCCGTGCCGTTTATTACGGCAATTAGAAAGAATTGGACGGCATCACCCTTCTCTCCATAATCTACGAACCCGTATACGAATACTCCACCTGAAATCCGGACTTCCTCAGATTCGTGGAGTGATGCATTTAACGGCCGCAAGGTTTTGCGGTTTGTTTGGTGGCGTTGAAAGGGATTCATCCACTACGAGCTCCTCGGGCCAAACACTCATTTCGGACTTCGACTATCAACCAGAACTGCGAAATAGGAAAGCTGTGTTGCGTTAGATCAAGATAACACCAGGCCCCACACATCTTCAACGACGGGTCAGAAGCTCCGAGAACTTCGATGGGTGGTCCTACTGCACCCGCTTTGTCTCGGTGAACGGTCTCGATTTCCTCATTTAAACCTTTTGAAACTTTGGGATACGGTAGAAATTTGCATAGTGGTATAGTAGTATCTAGTATTGTTTACGCTAGTGATCATAGAAGCGTTTGCACTCCCTTTCTTGATGATATCTTTGGCACGAAAGCGGAAAAACCTAGATAACTCTTTGAGGAGTTAGCTTCGCATTTTAGCTTCCATTCAATCTCTCGTTTGTTCTCCATGTAGATCTTACACTTGATAAATCTTTACGCAGTTTGTTTCACAAAAACAACGATCCTTTGTGATGAAAAATGAGTCTGCACTGATCCCTATTTCCGACAACCCTAACGTCTCAACCGTCTACTCCTTTTTTTCTTTTCTCTCGGAAGCTTACTACTCTCAATTCAACTCAACTCTCAAGTTTTTCCTTTGGTCATATCCTCGTTAAAGTCAAACAATCCCAATGAATTAGAGCAGATAGCCATAATTTTCTACGGGCACTGGTCTTTGCTGGTCATAGTCGGTTCAAAACAAATTGATGCTAGAATTGAAGCAAGTTCCGTAGGTGGCTGCGGTCGAAGCGGCGCGTTGCAGCTGGGATCGAGACAGGACCCTCGTCAGCACCACTCATCGCTGCATTCCGTGTGAAGACGCCTACGCAATTCCAATGAGCTTTATGAGTTTCTGACGCTGGCCCGCAAGACTGCCCGCAGAGTTCACAGCCGCGCGGGCGGCGCCGCCCCCGCGAGTCTGCACTTGACGGTTATTGAGCGTAGCGTTGTGGGCAGTCAAGAAGCGCCAAAACCGCAGAGCCGCCAAACTGCGCGGTTCTGAACTCTGCGGGCAGCCTAGCATAGATGTTAAATTGTTAAGACGTGGACGTGGAATAGACGTGAGTGTTGTTGACATTAGCTTGCACCACTGTATGGCTACGGGACAGAATTTCAAAGCAGTATGCAGGCATAGTCTAGGGGAGAGGGCAGTCACTGCAAAACAAAATTGTGTGTCCATGCAGACTTTGGATGTGGAGTTAACAAACAAATAGTGAATATCTAAACATCTGAGAAACACTGATGGACGAACATAAAGTGATTTTTTTTTTATTCTCAGCTCTCCACTCGCAGAATCATTCCCCACGAAGGCTTTATGTGCCGGCTCATGCGCCCCAATCCTACAGGCCACGCGCGCGAAAAGACAATTTTCAAAGGGAGTTTCCTAACTTCACTTGTTAACAAGTTTGGGCTATTCGCCCTGGATTTGTTGCTCATATTTGCCATTGTTTTGAAGTTTTTTATTTGTAAGTGAAGTGACGACACTCTCAGTATAACGCTGTCCTTCACAGCTTTTTATCCAGGGTCGCGGTTTGTTACGTTAGGATTGTGATGTATCTTAGTATTGTTCGAGTTAAGGTTTCTCGATTATTCCAGGAAGCAATGGAGCATTACATGCCAGAGATTTTCTGGCATGATAGGAAGGCCTTGCTATCCGTAGATTTTCATCCTATAGTTGATGGCGACTCGTACAGAATTGTTACATCTAGTGTGCAAAAAGAGGTAACATATATTACCATTTGCATGTGCTTTTTATGCTTCGATTTAACTCCTTCATTTACTCTCTAGGATTAATTTAATTATGTGACAAGTGCCATGAAATTTTGATGTGTACAATCAGTTGAGTTTCTACAATGATTTCTTGAAGGTGCGAATCTGGAAATTTGAATACGAACAGTGTGTCAAGGTGTCCTCAAAATTCCAGTTAGCAGTGACTTTCCTTGCTAACCTTTCTGGTCATAACGTCGCCATTAACCAAGTGAAGTTCAGTCAAAATCCTGAAGGTATGTGAGCATCATATTGAAAACCAGATTCAGTTCCTACCTCTCTCTTAGATCCTTTTTCTCGTATATGCCCACCTCTTTCAAGTAAACTTATTGGCCTCTGGAGACTCCGACGGTCGTGTAGCGATTTGGCAGCTATCCAGCACTCCTAGCTCGGCCCCACCTGTGGATGACCTACCTCCTAATAAAGAGAACTGGATACGCATGCGGGTGCGTTGGATCGTTGCTCTTACTTATAGCTATGCGAACGTCTAGGAAGAGAATGACTTCAATGTTTTTGTTGCATGCAGATTGCAATTTATCTACTTTTTTTCGTCATTACTTATGAGATTTTAAAATGTTTTTGTGGTGCAGATCTCACATACTTTGAGAAAACAGTAAAGTTCATGAAGTTTTTGATCTTCGCAATTTCCGATATCTTTTAATATGAAAGGAATAGATTATTTCTGAAGGTTTTGTTCGTGTTTCCTGGTTTCGCCGCCTGCTGTGGCGTCTTTCCCATTACCCTGCTCCTGGCAGTCCTTCACAGAAATCTTGTTCCGGTAAAGTAATGATTCAAAGCAAGTCGATCACGAAATCTGGAACCTTGCTTCGCTTGAAGCTGTATCGCCTAATGTCATATGAGGTGTAGGTTATGCTAGAAGTTCCAGAAAAGGATAGAGAGAAATGGACAGCTACCTGCGCGCGTTTCGAGTGAAATAACATTAAAAAATCACTCAAAAATTACCTTGTGGTTATCGACAACATGTCGACATAATTTCCCTACTTTAATGCTTTAATGGGTACCGTAGTGCGTGAGTGAAGTGATAAACGAATGCATTAAAGTATTTAAACGCGACTATACTGTAGAAATGAGTTCTTGGAGTTTCGAGGATTAGTGTGAGCTTTTGAATCCGAGGAAGTTGAGGAAATCCAATTATACGGCTAGTCCTTACAAATGAATAGAAAATTAAATTAGGAAAACAAAGGTTTGCAAAAAAAAAAACTTTTCTTCAGAAATTAGTAAGTGCCTTCACTTGATGGATCTCACCTTCTTAAATCTATAAAAATTGAATTTCGAGGTGTAAACGGAAATCTATCCTTTGTGGGAAGTGAAATGCGCAGAGAATCTCTGTTTTTAGTTACTTGTTTTTCTTTTCAATCACCTTTTGGCATAGCTTCTGCACGAGTTTGACAATGCTTTGATACCCTTTACTGAAATTTGAAATATGTAGCAGGTGAATCAATGGAGTGTAAATAATAGAGTCAATGCTATTATTTTTGTAATACGCAACTATCTGATCACTTCCATTTTCGTTCCCGCGCTACAACCGTTGGTGGTCTGCTTTTCTTTCCTTTTTGGATATGCGTCCCTTAATTTTTACTTAATTACTGATTTTTTTCTTGGTTAATAGCAATGGTAGTGACTTCAGCCAAATTCATTCAGTTATTCACATACTCGAAAACAGCTTCCGACTCACTGATCTACGCAACCATGCATAATCATCCATCAGAAAAATCTTCCTGATCTCTCTTCGGAACAAAAAGTGGAAGTTCTACTAAAGATTGGTAGAAAAATTGGGTGACTTCGCCCACGTTATTATACTTGGAAGGATTTATTTAATTGAGAGGTATAAATACTACAGAAACACTTTTTACTGCCTCAGCGTTCCGTTACCATGAACGCAAAATCTGTTTTTCAGTTCTTATTAGGTCTCACAGACTCCTTACAACTGACGTTTGAGTTGTGATCATATCTCTCAACATTTGTTACATCTAGGTCATAAACCATGATAGTGAGGTTACAAGTCTAGCGTGGAGTCCTGATGGAAAGCTTCTTGCTTCAGTTTCTAATGACGAATCTTTGTTTGTTCATGATGTTATGTCAGGTAATTCCGGATTGGTGGCTATGTTCAACCTGTTAGGAGTATTCACCACTAATTGTAGGAAAACGCTGTGTGTCTCTGCGGAATTTGCGGCACTTTCCTTGCGGAGTAGCATGGGATCCTAAAGGAAAATACATAGTAGCAATGTCTACGGATCGTAAAATGGACCTCATTGATGCTGTAAAAGGAACCAGGCTGCGAGCTTTTGGCGTTTGTGCATTACCTGCGGTTGCGATTGGAGACATCACTCTTGAGCATAAGGTGCTAATGGACTTGTATTCTCTTCTTTTTCTACGCGCAATATCACATCTCTTTAGATATATAAACTTTTCCACGACGATCAGCTAATGAGCTTCCAGAGAGGTGTGGCGTTCTCACCTTGTGGTCAACTAATTATTGCGCCGTGTATGCTACCTTTTATTTGTTTTTGCTGAATTTTTTTATTCCTCCTTTTTTTCCTTATGTGCTTAATAGGTCATTTCAGGTGCAAATTTGGAAGTGGGTACACACGATCTCTTTGGAACTCTTGTTTTCAAGAGGAGTGAATTAGAAAAGTATGTAAATCTGTCAATTTCATCTTTGTCATGTTTTATCTCATTATTTCTTCTTGAGTGATAAGCCACTCGCATTTCTACCATGCCCGAAAGCCACCTTTCTCATTAGATGTTGTCCGTTAATTATGAAGCTAGAGAAGGAAGAGACAAATTATTCAGGGTAGGAAAACTTTCGTATCCCAAGCATATTCGTTCGATTTCATTCGTTTGCTTTTAGGTTACCTTACCGAATTCTGTGGCTGGCACTAACAAAAGATAGTGTTTATTTATATGACAGTCAGCATCCGAACCCAATCGGCCTTGTTGAAAACATCCAGTATAACAGCTTAACGGATGCTGCATGGAGCTCTGATGGGAGGAATATAGTGATATCCTCTCTTGAGGGATACTGTACGTTTTTGAAACTCACTGTCGATCAATGGGGCTGCAAGGTAGTTATTTTTCTTTTAGATATTTACGTGGTTATTCATGTAACAAACAGGTGTGAAGTAGTCTGAACAGAGAAAGCAGATTTTTAGAAGGATGGGAGTTGTGTGAATTTGGATTGTCTTATCATAACTTGTGTAGTTTTGGTGGCGTTGAAACTATCATATATATATATATATATATATATATATATATATATATATATAATATCTACAACATATATGTATATATATATATATATATATACATATATATATATATGTATATATGTATATATACATATATATATGTAATATATATACATGCACATATATGTATATATATGTATATATACATACATATATATATGTATATATATATGTATATATATACACTATATATATATATATATATATATATATATATATATATATATATATATATATGGAGTCGAATGTCAATGAAAGTAAGGGATTATGTGGTCTTGATACCAACTACTGTAGACTAGACGGTGGCTACTCTTGTATCTCGCATGCACTCATGTAATCGCTAAATTTTATAATACATGGTTCCTACACGTGAGTTTGTTGGGATTTTAACTTGCTCGAGACCAGGGAAAATTGATAGGAAGTGGCAAGAGGAATCAAAGCTAATTGGATTTGTTATGTGATCTGGTTGAGTTTGTTTGTTTGTTTGTGAGCTTAGAAATCTTTCAAAACAAAGACACTATGTTATAATATGAACAATTTAATGACGCAAGCAAGAAAATAACGAACAAATGACAGCAAGCACATTAGCGGTTATTGCTGCTTCATTGACAAGCAGTCTTCGATCCTCACCCAAAATTGTTTCGAGTTCATATAGAAGACAGGAAAACCACCAAGAAACTCACACTACTTATCAAATATTAGATATTCCAAATAAAGTGAGAGCAACCTATTGCTTGAACATTGGTGCACACAAGTAAATTGTGATTTATTAATTTGAGCACTATGAATAACTAGAAGAGTACTTACTTAAGAATACTTCGAATAACTTTAAATATCTATTCCTGAATCAGCGCTCTAATTTTCTATCCATCTCTGCTGCGTTCTCATTATATTTCCTGAGGAACCTCAAGTAAATTAAAACAAATCGATGTGCTTAGTTAGCGGATTTCTATATATAAATGTTCTATTCTGTGGCTAATTACATGCATGTGACAGTTACTGCCATCCTCCAGCAGGAAAGGAAATTTTGAAATCAAGCGGGTACAACAAAATGTGTAGTTGGGATGCTTCATTACAAGTTCTGTACAAAAGCAGAGTATTTATTTGTTTTTTGATTTCAGCTACACATTGTTCCATGCTTTCAGATTCTGAGATTTTGTCTTGCAATTTTTAGATTGGAAATGAAGAATTGCCGCAATGTCCATCTTCACCGCAGCTGATCCAGACGAAGAAAAGGAAGGCTAGGGACAAAAAAATTAAAGGTATGGAATGTATACATGTGGGTAATTGGATACACCTGCCCTTCTCTGGTCTAGGAGGTAGAAATGCTATTTTGCAGATCTTACAGAAAATAAAAACGATGAACTTTGCGGAAGTCCCTCACAGTCACAAAAGACCCCTTTGCGACCCGCTGTCCAACAGCTGACCAGCATTCCGAGATCGGGAAGTCTTTTCCGCTATCTTCAAACAAAAGAAGAGGAATCACTAGGATCTTCTCAACCCACGAGTCCAACGACACCTTCAAGGTAAAGTACTACTAAATACGACTATTGCTTTTATTTGAAGCAATCGGTTATAATGAAAAAAGTGTGACCATCTTGCCTCTCTTACGTAGGTGTTTGATTTCAAAGGTGTTCCATTTTCTCTATTATGTGACTAGTTGACTTGCACATCTGGTTTTGCTTGATTAACTGCTTCGCGCAGAACTATCAACTTTCTCAGCACTTCCTATATACGATGTACATAAAAAGAGATAGTCTCCCTCGTTTTATTTAAATTTAAGTATAATAATATTTAATATGGTATATAACACATTTAATATTTATACATTGTATAATTAAATAATACAGTATTTAATATAATATACAATACTTAATAATATTTATTCAAATAATCCTATTTGAGCACTAACAAGTCATACTCAGAAAAATGAGATTTCATTTTTTATTAGATTGCCTACATTTTTTCTATGCATGCGTATACTTCACAATTAAATAGTAAATTAATATTAAATAGCTTAATAATTGTAAACCTCGCATAATGATAATGATCACACATTGATGTCCATCAATGTATGATCATTATCATTATGCGAGGGTTACAATTTCCTGGGACCTTAACCTGGGAGGCGGAGATTCAAAGAATACTTCAACAGCAGACTTGAGGTCTGTGGAATTGGAATTGGGCTCTTACACCTTCCTAAAGCAAGAATTGGGCAATTCTTGCTTTAGGAAGGTGTAAGAGCCGTGAACAACTGGTAATCTGATGGGAGCGACGTCAGGGAAAGAGGATGGATAGAGAACAGTTTCCTAAATCAGGGTCTCATGTTGGCGAGTGACTTAATCGACATGCGACAACGTGTTAAACAGGTGAACAACGGCACCTCTCAGTCACCTTGCTCGGATTTTGGCGGTGAACTCGCGAAGTTGTGCCGTGTGCAAACTCTGGCGTGAACGCCTCCGCCTCGTCAGTAGGCGTGGCGACATCTGCAGGAACTCCGATCGGTGCGAGCAGCAATGACTGACAAATGGTCAACTGGCATTAACGGTTTATCTGTGAGCGCGTGGGGTACCTATCTTGACAGAACTTTCCGATAGCCTAGAACGTGTAGGCTTAGCTAAACCGAGTTGTTTTGGCCTGCAGATGTCCCGTAAAGAGAAACCCCTTTGTTGAAATGGTGGAACCGGTCGTCGACGATAAGTTTGGTACTCTTTCCTTCGCCCAACGCCTCATTGATGTTGGCGGCCGCTTGAAATGGCGTATGCCAATGCTTCCACTTGCAAAAGAAGATCTTTCAGAGACGTCATCGATCCATTTGCATCACATTGGTGGTACTGCGGAGACGCGGCACTTTTATGTAGGATTATGTATTTTGATAAGGAAGCTTCTGGAACCATCTAGCTTCTATATGAGGCACCAGTAAAAAGGCTTTTTCTGGTTCTCAAACGTCTTTTCTTAAGTAAAGAGAGTGAGTAGGCAGGCACCCAACTGTACCAAAATTATATAACCGTGTGAAAATGACCTGAAGCTTGGTGCTGTTACGTGAGCGCTGCGTTCAAAGTAGGATATCGCTAGCTCCTTTCTTAGTGCAGAAATGAGGGAGCCTAGACCACAGCCGCTAGCTTCTCTTCATCAGTTCGACTGCAACTGCACCACCCTTAAGATCGTTTTAACTATAACCTATAACCTCACTCCAAATGTCATGACCTCATCAACGGCTGGTTTTTTCTCATCTTTTGCATTTTCCTTCTTGGTTTTTGCTACACTTTTTGTTGTTATCTTGGAAAGGGAAGGAAGGACATGCTTATCACGAAAATGCCAAATCAAAGCTCTCAAAGAACATGAACTGAACACCGGTAAGATTGCCAAAAAAAAATCTGGTATCGGCGGATCGAGATAGCTCCTTCGGAAACTTTTATATCGATGATAGAGATTTGAAAAAGATCATTTTCAGGGACGAATACGAAACTAATTGTGATGAGACCGACGAGTTAGCTTACCATTTGCATGAAATGTTTGGCATTAGATTAATAATTTTAAGGGGCTTGCCATCGCATAGAAGTTAGGACTTGCTTTCATCGACACAAAGATACACTCAACTTGCTATCATGAAGTGTTAAACTATTTTGTATCATTCTTTCGAACGCATAGAAACACCAACCTAGCATTTGTCCGTGATAACAAGCTTGTAGACTTTTCAACACTTTTTTGTTGCCGTTCTTCGGTCCTTATTTTAAAGCTTTGATGTTACTTATTCCATTATCAGTGACTCTTGGCCTTCCGTACGTTCTGCTCGAGTACGGTAAAGACTGGAAAAGTTCAGGAAAGGCGAAGCTAAGGAAAGAAGAAAATGTGTCACAATGCCTCTTCCATCTTGTCAGAGACAAATTTACTCATTCTTTTTGCCATTTTCCAAAATCTTGCGCCGTCAAATCGAAATCCGTCACGATAGAAGTTGTTACCATAAGTCCTCGTGGTCAAGACTGAACAACAACGCTGAGTTTGCCTTCCCACGATTTCATCCCTTTAAGGTAGCAAATTATCGCCCTTATTCTTAAGATAACCTCGAAATATCCCTACGTATTGCCGATGTTTTACTGTTCTTGAATCTTGCATACGTAGCGTTATATTGATTTGCTTGAGCTGTAGCAAAGATTGGTGCTGATATTTACTAACACCTAACGTTTCGGCTTTATCGCCTTTGCCAGTGCCTTGAAAAATCAAAGCCATCAGTAATTTATTCTCTCGTGCGCCTGATCATCTACAGAAAGCATTCAAGCAATAGGCGTACTCAACTAATAACACTAGTGGAAATACTGAACAACACTCTGCTAGTGCTTACCTCATTTCTTGTATATGGCAACGTAACATACCACCGAATCCTACAGCCCACGAATCCTTAACATCCTTAACAGACGACCACGAATCACAATTATGAATCACAAGGGTCTTTTACCGGGATCTGACGGTCCGCTCCGTAGATCAAAATAAGCACAGAGATTGGGCCTAGTTCGTTGATTGCAATGCACTCATTATTACTCCTCATTCTTGGACTTCTGGAAGTTATCCAAAATGTCTCTAGTGTTAAGAGCGCTGCGATCTCGGTCTCGAAGAATAGTATGCCAAAAGTTATAAGAGGTTCTTAATTAAGGGGAGAGAGTCGTTTTGAGGAGGGTTTTTTTCTAACTACACTTGTTCCCGTTATACGTGCTTATAATTTGGCTTAATATCAAGATATATGCAGCTTACGATCCAAGGGGCGGGCCGTTAGGCCCTCTGTGGAAACCTTTGTGACTCGTAGTTGGTGATCCGTTACCAGATTCGACACATGAGGCAAGCACTAGCTGAGTGTTGTTCAGTATTTCCACTAGTGTTGCTCGTTGAGTGCGCCTGTTGCTTGAATGCTTTCTGTAGGTGATAAGGCGCTCGAGAGGATGAATCACTGATGGTTTTGATTTTCCAGACCCTGACGAAGGCGATAAACCCGAAACGTTAGCATTCAATAAAGATCAAAACCAATCTTGACTACAGCTCATGCAGATCAATGTAAATCCACATATCTTTACTTAGTTATTCCAAAACCACTTTTGCTTGTATAACTTCTACTAAACGTATGGGGGAATCCAAAGAAAAATTAATAAACCGACGAAATCGATATTCTTCGTAGTTGTCATCATATTCGTAGTCATGCGGTAACACCAGATGAACTTTTTTTTTTTTTTTTTTGAGACTAAGTGAGTAGGGGAATCTGACGCAGTCGGTAAGAGATCAGGCTATGACTGCTTGATCGCTGGTTCGAAAACGCAGTAAAACCAACTAAATCTTTTATTTCTTCAGGGATAAATTGCTGCCAGACTTACCTGGGAGGAAAGCACCGACTTTATACATCGGATACCCTACAAATCATTTCACATGGTGCTTGCGACTATAGGTTTCGAACGATTCTGAATCGAAATCGAACATGGAGATGCATCCCAAAAGGGCTCTGTACCGTGCACTTAATCGTTTATCCCTTGAAGAAGTGCATAGAATTCAAACCGATGAGATCGAAATTTGTGGTATGATTCCTGTGTTCGTGCGATCGAAGCACTAAGGAATCTCGAAGTTAGTTCCCTACCGCTTTTAGAGTAAAAATAAGTTAGAATCAACGAAATTGACATCACTATAAAACGAACTTATTGATGCACAAGATGGTCTATAGTCTGATTCCAGTCCCGAAATGTTTGCGTGCTGGTAAACTGGTTCAAACATAAGTTATCATGAGTTAGTTATTATGAGTTTATCAGGTCAAGGTTCATCAGGGGGTCGAGGCAAGTATTTCTTCTGCTTGTGCTGTACGCGCTCTTCATCCTGCCTCTCCTCAATTGATGGCGCATCATGCTCACTCTGTTTAACATTCAAGAATTATTGTCACTTACGCTAATCTATTGACACCTTTTAAAATCGAACCTTTTGTTAGAACTTGTGTCACCTTTTCTGCTATTTTCAGGCCGAAAGCTGACAATACACCGAAAGAATCATCAAAAATGAAGAAGCGAATCGAATTGATAACGTTGCCGGACTAGTTGCTTGCCATTTTGTACAGTAATTAAAACTCTTTACAATGTTTATTGTATATCGAACTCAACACAAGTCAAGAATTTACAATGGGAAAGAGAGCTTGGTGGGTTTTGCCGGCCTAGTTACGTATCCGAGGAAAGGTTGCTCCCTCAGCACTCGTCGCATCAGCATCAAACGCCCTCCTCTCGTTTTTGTACGAGCTTCGACAGTGTCCTTATTGAGTTTCTCTTGCAACTTGAACGGGAAAAAGCATGGACGGAAGTTGTTACGGTGCCATGGACAATTCCATCGCAAACTTATTCGACTAGGAAGTGTTGATTGCAATAGTTGTCGCAACATGTCACGCCACCTGGAACACTATTAGCGAATCACCGCAGTAGAAGTCGAAAGTAATGTAACATGTTACAACTTCGGTGAAGGCGGTAGCTGGCGCGTTTTCGCCGGACTCGGCAAACTTCTCGTTTGCAGTGCCTAGTCTTAGGAAAATCCCTTCTAATTAGTGTCATAATTTTTTTTTTCAGTTAGGGCGTCTCTAAGTTTTTAGTTTGAAGGGATTGAATTTCTGCTCCATTTCTCCGTGTAACTGGGCATGATTAGCAATTACCTTTATAGTGGTCGTAACAAAGTCCGACTAAGAAGGGCGCACTAATCACGCACATTATACGAAGAAAGGGTAGTAATCCAGTCTCTACTGAAATCTTTGATGCATCGTCTTAAGAGAAAAACCAACGAAAAATTTAACGAAAACAAGTCAAATAGGGCTAAGTAGTCCTGCTCATTTACTATTATGCGAAAAGAAAAACTAGTAAAAACAGGAAAGAGCTTTTAGTGGTTTATCGCACTCAGTGAAAGAGTGACAGTTTGCGCTAGAACATATTCGACGCGGACACTGTTAACCAATGAGAAGCAAAAATACATACAAAGAGGCCGAAAACATGAAAAAATAAAGTGGTGATACGATGATAAGTTATCTATTGAAGGTAGTGTCGTTCTCGTTGTTAGAACGAGCAGCATATGACGCTTCTTGCATACTCCTAAGGTAGATCGCAGTGCTAGTGCACGCCACTGTGGCATATGAATACCTACCCTCGGCCGATATTCACCAACTGCAGGAGATCTTGCTTGGAGAAGTACGAGAAACCAGAGAGACAACTAGAAGAACTAAGACTTGGTGTGTCCCACCATTATTACCTCTTGATCATGCAGTTGCAGTGTTATTGTCAAAAGTACATAGATGCTTAGAAATGTGTTAGATTTCAGTGAATCACATAAACAAGAAAAAACCATAGAATCGTAGTGTAGAAATGAATCATCGCTGAAAAGAAAGGTGGGCAGGTCTCGGTTAAAATGTCGTTGAGGGCCACCGTGATGCACCCAAATCGAACTGTATCTGGAGGGAAAGTATGAAGAGAATCGTGGCGTGAACTCCGAGTGTGCAGTACTGCACCTGCACTCGGAGCGCGAAAAAGGTCACGGAGCACAATTGAGTAGCTGAGTCAGTCGGAGCCCTAAGACCTAAACAACAGTCTTAGAGGATCCATGACATTTACGTTGAAGCTATTATGTAAAAATGAAAACAGAGCTGGAACTACTACTGTTTTAACTTTACCAAATCTTCTAAACAAGGGAAAAATGTAGTTGTGGGGGCTACTCAGTGACGCCCTTACTTCTGGACTATCTGTCTTACTTTTTTCTCTTTGTAACTTTAGCTTACATGTCATAGGTCCTCTAAGACTAATGCCTAGGTTTTAGGGCCCCGACTGATTTAGTTATTTACTTCCAGAAACAAGGACGCCACTGATTGGCCAGCCCCAACTACGTTCTACTCCGAACAAGTTTACGAGAAATAAGTAACCAAATCAAATCATGTGTTACCAAGTCATATCATGTGTTAACTCCGAAAAAAAAACGAAAATGAATCCTATAGCAGTCCACGATCACTAAGCATGCATGCAATAACTTATATCCACACATTTTCGATTTGTATTCGCAAGTTGGTGGCCCTAAATAGGACCGTCGGGTTAGCCTTTATGAAGGCTGTTCACATTCGTCTGCTTCACGACTTTAAAGGCATCACCCCACGAATCTGAGGTGGTGCAAATTTCAGGTGGAGTATTCGTATACAGGATGGGAGACTACGGAGAGGGGGGTGATTCCGTCCATTTCTTCCTAATTGCCGACTTTGATGCAAGCTCCGGCCAAGTGGTAATCAGTAATCTGACGGAAGTCACAAAGAATCAGGAAGTTAGAGGTACCCATTAAGCAAATGGAATGGTTTAACGATTAACGTGTTCTATGGACGTCTTTACGTCTGTTGTGCTCCATTGCTTTTTTCGCGCTCTCAGTGCAGATGCAATACTGCCACAGTCGAAGTTCCCGCCACGATTCTCTTCGGCCACAGTTCGATTTGGGTGCGTCAGAGTGTCCCCCCCCCCAGACATTTTACCCCAGGTCTCAAGGATAAGCTTTTCTTCGTGCGTTTACATTGAAAATTCTGAAGTACATTTGAACCTAATGTTACACGTAAGTACACAGGTGCGATAGGGAGTAGCCGGACGCTCTTCAGGTGAAGGGGTCTTAGCTCATACGGTGCAGCTTTCAAGTGAAGGGAGTCCTTTCGCCAGCCGTCCAAAAGCAAAGGGGGTAATTCTTCCAACCGTTTAAAAGTGAAGTAGGTCACTTTCTCCAACCGTTCAAAAGTGAAAGGGGATCAGATCACCGGCTCCATCTACCGCATCTATATAGTAGGATCTAAACGACATGGAGTTTGCATAAGCGGCTGTGATTTGCTGATCGCGATGGAGAGAGGGGTTCGAATCGAGGTGGGACTATCGCGAACTGCAAAGAAAGATGGCACTAGCATGGGTCCTTCCTCGATCCTACGCAACTGCACTATGCTTCATGTCGTTTTGGCCCCACCACACATCCGAATCCCCTATGGTAATTCAGAAATAAGCATGTTGAACAGTCTTGTATGATGCCACCTCCCAACGATGCATCTTGAAACGGTACATAATGGTGGGCGTGCTCTGCACAATCGTAGACGCGCTGCAAGTTACTATCGTCCCACTACTTGTAATAAGTTGCATTGTTGGGGACATGGTAGCATCTATCTATTCGTGGATAGAACCCAATATTAGCAGTTCCGCGATAAGCTGACTATAAGAAATTGTCAGTCCTCAGGACTTATGGTCAGACTTTCTTATAGTCAGTTCTTATAGTCTTCGACTGTGGACCAAAGCAACATTTGTAGGACTCGCCACGGGGACTGTCCCAGACTGTGTACTTACACCGCGAGAACAGTGTCCACAGACGCTGACCTACATGCCCTTCTCGGAGCAGCAGAGCGTATCAAATTTCACGTGATTGCTCTCCAGGAGACCAAGAGCAGAAGGAGCGACCTTCGAGAGAAGAATGTTGGTACACTCTCCATTCGTGTAGAGAAGGTTCCGTTGTGAAATGTATGCAGTGCTGGTTTTGTTGGGCACCTATCTGCCGTCCATTTTGTTGATTCTCACGAGATCCTGTCACATCGTCTGGGCATTCTTTGTCATGTCATGTTGGTGAGTAGCAACATCAACTGCTACTCACCAACATCAGCACCTGATGAATCCGAATTGGATGTGTTTTATGAAGAGCTGGAGGAAGTGATCCGCGACGAGAAATCCTTCTACAAATTCGTTGACGGGGACTTCAACGCAAAACTAGGGAAAGCAACAGAAGAGGAATACAGGCCAATTGTTCTAACCTTCGTCAACTATGAGAAAGCCTTCGACAGCGTAGAAACGAATGGAATACTGTCAGCTCTTGTCGACCAAGGTGTGGACGCATCGTATGTGAAGATATTAACAAATTGCTACGATCGATGCACCACTACGATACAACTTTTCCACCGCCCCCTCACCATTGGAAAGGGGGTACGAGAAGGCGATACTATATCGCCGAAACTGTTCATGGCTGCATTGCAGTGGATAATGGAATCACTTTCTTGCGAAGAAAAGGCATTCGTGTATTGACAGAAGATTCCTCTCGAACTTTCGTTTTCCGGACATCGTTCTCTTTTCGAGAAGTACCAATGGAGCAGAAAAGATGCTCAACGAATTGAACGAAGAAGGGAAGAGAACAGGTATGCGAATAATCCAAAAGAAGGCTCCCAGATCGTGGAATCTTCGTCATACGTCTACCTTGGACGTTCTATAAACATGGAAAACTGAAGGACCAGGCGAAGACGTGGGCAAGCACCGCTGCCAAGTCTACAAAGCTACTCACTACAAAGTAGCCCCTAAGAGATGTCTTCTGAGGTTTAACCGGCGTGCACATCACCTAGCCTGTCTTCGCAGCTCCGAGTTAAAGGTAGCATACCACGAATCTGGGGTGATACGGATTTCAGGTGGAGTATCCGTATACACGGTTATGTTAGATTATAGAGATCGGGGTGGTTCCGCACATCTCTCCTTGAATCACAGCAAGCAGCCGGGCCCTGAATGCTGTTTTGTACGATACCTTCTATTGTAGCGTGCCACCCTTGCACGCGCAGCTCCCTTACTGTCTAATGCAGAAAGTCCGAATTGGTTTTTGACGAATCGCAGCGCGGAGACGGCACAAGAGGTAGAGCGACACAAGAGGTTGCAATATATGGCGTAGTACAAAACAACATTCTGGAAGCGGCTGTTTGCAGTGATACAGGGAGAGCTGAGCGGAACTACCCCCGTCTCCATAATCTACGACCCCGTATACGGATACTCCACCTGGAATCCGTACCATCCCAGATTCGTGGTATGCTGCGTTTAAGAGTAATCCTTCCCGCTTTGGCGGCATATACGTCGAAAGCAAAGTATAGATGGGCATTGCGAGAAGTATCGACGATAGATGGACTAAACGAACGCTAGAGTGTATTTCAAGAGATGCTAAACGCCCTCGAGAGAGGCCTTCAACGAGATGGGGTGATATGTGTTCGCTGCACGAATGAACCAGCTGTAAGCTCAACTAGATACGGCTGAAGGACCTCGTCAACGTCGCTCACGAAACTTGAGAACATATTGGATGAGAATGGCGAGGGAATGAAGCGAGTGGAAAAGATGCTGGGGCCCGCACGTCCAGTGAAGACGGCCCATCTGACTGAGCAAGTAAGCAATTGTATCATCAGTTTTTCATCCAATTCCCATCTTTCCACGCGCATTCGAAATTTTAGAAGGGGAATTCTGTTCCGAATTAGGCATTTTAAAAAATGCATGAGAAGAAACAGCGTTGATGGTAAAAGTTCGTTATTGCGTAGCATGAAGATAGGTTCAAACAAGAGGAACCTGTTCATAGGATTAGCCAATGGCTTTGTGTAGAAGCTCTGTGTCCACTATGAAGGACTAGTAGTAAGTGCCCAGACCCGTACAGTTATAAGACCTAATTGGGTAAAAACTGTCCTGATGTTCAGTACAGTTGCATAAGCCGACTGCACTCGAAACGGCTCGTTGGAGCTAGCGGTTAGGATCGAAGTGGAACCATTGCGAACTGAAGCGATGAGTGGTGCTAGCAATTGTTCCCTCTAAATCCTAACCGCTAAGTTCAACGCCTTTCAGGTAAAATATAGTTGTGGGGGACACTCTGACGCGCCAGAATCGAACTGTTTTCCTACTGTATTTGGCGTCATCTTGGCCGCAGCGTGCATCGAAGTCGAATGAAGAGTTCGGCGAATGGATTGCTAATCGTGGATTGTGGAAGGAGCGGCTTTGTCCTCTGAAAGTCCCGTTGAAGTCGCGAAGCAGACGAACGCGAACAGCCTTCATAAAGGCTAACCCAGGGTCTCCTTTAAAATCCACTGAAAATGTGCGAATAGAAGTTCTTGCATGCATGCTTTGTAATCGTGGATTGCTATGGAGTTCATTTTCAGTTTTTTTTTTCTTGGAAGTTATACATGATGTGATTTAGTTATTCATTTCTCGTAAACTTGTTTGGAGTAAAACGTAGCTGAGGTGGCGCCCTTGTTTCTGGAAGTAAATAACTAAATCAGTCGGGCCCTAAGACCTAGGCATTAGTCTTAGAGGATCTATGACATGTATGCTAAAGTTACTAAAAGAAAAAAGTAAGACAGATCTTCCAGAAGTAAGGGCACCACTGAGTGGCCCCACAAATACATCTTCCCTCTTGTTTGGAAGATTTGGTAAAGTTAAAACAGTAGTAGTTCCAGCTCTGTTTTCATTTTTACATAATAGCTTCAACGTAAATGTCGTGGATCCTCTAAGACTGTTGTTTAGGTCTTAGGGCTCCGACTGACTCAGCTACTCAATTGTGCTCCGTGACCTTTTTCGCGCTCCGAGTGCAGATATTACAGCACTGTAATATCTGCACTCACTATTACAGGTACAGTCGCAGTACCCGAGAGTATGCAAAAGGAGCAGTAGTGCAAGTAAAAGTACGTGAAAGGCTCCCAAATAAAAGAATGAAGATGTATACTACAACTGATGTTAAATCATTAAGTGTGATCACTCCTAACATGCTCCCAACATTCACATGCATTCTTATTGTAAATTCAAATACTGAGGAACTATTAGAAACCCTTACTTATTTATGAGTTCTTCAAGATGAGAGCAGCATGTTCTCGATGTCGAAACTTATAGAATTATAATCATATCTCTCTAAGAAGGTATCAGTTTTAAGGAATCTCAGCCTAAGGGAGTGCAAAGAGGAGACGCAAACTTCGGAAGAGTGGATTCACATAACCGAAGGTTACAACAATGATTTGGCATCAACCATGACAAAATCCAGCTTCTAGCCCTTGATTTAGTTGGTGAGATTTCTCCAGTGACATGTATTATGCAAAAGTGGAAAAAGAAAGAAGAAAATGAGAACTAATGAGACCAACAAAAAGAGAAAGATCATCTAAGAAGTATGTGATATATCACCCCAAAATTCTCGTCCCTTTGCAAATTATGAGTATAATAAGAGTAGACTTAGTTAAAGCTAAAGCTTATACGCTCAAAATAACAAGCAGTGAGGCACTTCAACTACCGCTCTTTGATTTGGCAGAAAATGCAGCGATATCAAAGGACGATAGCTTCCTTCCTATCTTGACGGTCCCGGAGTGATTCGTGTACTCTACCGTGCCTGTCATGTCCGCAACTCTTTTGCTTTTTCCTCCTAATTCTAAATTAAATTGTTATTTATTTTTTAAAATTTCTTTTTCATTCTCTTATTGCCATTATCTTATTCTGCATGAGTCTCAAGATGAACTAGTTATATTTGGATTGATAAGGTTGCATCCAGGACTTGGTTACCGTTGCGATCGTGTTTTGGTCTTCGGCGAGATTTCGGATATGACGAAACGTCGCCCTTCGAATAAAAAGCCCACTGGAGCGAATAAATCTCTTGGAAATTCCCTCACTAATGAGCGTGATCGAGTACGGCGAGAACATCAGCGTTCAAAATACGATGCCGAAGACATTGAGAGTCCAGCTTTTGTCGGAGTTGTGCGTTCGATCATTTTAATCTACCTCTGCAGTCTTCACAGTGCATTTTTAATTGCAGAGTACGAAAAAATGCATTGATTCAATTACTGATGAAACAAGTCTCGAGGAATTCCTTGCAAGAGCACAACTGGCGGGGACAGAATTCACAGCGGAACGCGACCAGTTTTGCGTTGTCGAGAAGTTAGTGAGTATTCGAGCATATTACGTATTGTAGGTGTTTTAAATAGAGTTTTGCATATATTGTAGTTAGTTTTGCATGCATTGTAACTATTATTCCTCTAGTAAGGCTTTGCATGTTATCGCTTCCAAAAATGTTTCTCTCTAGTGAATTTTTAATTCCAGAAACGGTTCCGTAATTGTACCTTCTCGAGCTGATTACAAGAATAGCATTGCACTGCAAAAACAGTTCGAACATCGGTTAAGAATCCCAAGAAGACCGCGTAAAGATCTCTCGATTAGTGCAGAAGAGCTGATGAAGTTAGAGAATGAAATCTTTCTTCAGTGGAGGTCAGATTTGTCTGAACTGCAAGAGGTAATCTCCGTTTCTTTTCCGGAACGACATGAACCTAAAGAAAATGACTTAGCATGATGGTCTAGCGCTGACGCCCTTTGAACGAAATCCAGACATGTGGAGAGAGCTTTGGCGAGTTGTTGAACGCAGCGATATTATTGTACAGGTGGGTCATCAAGCAGTGAAGTGAATGGTTTGGGAAAATCTTATTTTTCCTCTTTTTACCCATTCAGTAATGTTCTTCAATTCTTCCTTTTGAGAACAGTGAATTATGTATTAGGTCGTCTTCATGCATGTATTGTAATTCTTCTCTGTGGAATTCAAGCATTTTCTTAACACGCAATTTCTAACATGAGAAACTGCAAAACATGTAAAAGTCGACACCTCATTAAGACCTATATGTTCACTTAAACATTTGCTTTTTTTGGAGGTTGTGGGGATTGTTTTTATTACTTGAACTTTTATTGCTAATCACCAGTGGATCATGTTTCGATTGTGCGGTTTTCTCTTTCTGGCCTTCTGTTCGATGTTTCTTTTTTTCAGATTGTGGATGCACGCAATCCACTTCTTTTCTGGAGCAAAGATCTCGACGCATATGCAAAAGAAGTTGATCCAGCAAAGAAAGTTCTCTTGCTTATCAACAAGGCAGACCTTCTCGAGGAGTATCATCTTATGGAATGGGCAAAATACCTAACTGGGAACAATATCGATGCTATTTTTTGGTGAGTATTCTTCTTGTATTCAAAGTAACGATGACAAGGCAAAACTATCCATTATTTTTTTCTGAATTAGTAGCTACTAGTCGTGTTCTGGCTTGCAAGCTTTGGTAAAAATTAGCAAAACACATATACGCTAAAGCTGCAAAATTCGTCTGTAGTGTCTGGGGTTCATCTACTGACTACTGTTAAAGTATTTGGATATGTAGAAAAATGAAGTGAATGGTATGGGCAATTATTTTATTGCCTTATTCGACGTGTCATATGTTTGAAGTAGGGTCAAAAACACTATGAAACTGGTAAAATTGCGTAGGACCTTACTCATCTCTGCAATCTGATTGCTACAAGTCAGGACTCGGCTTGGATCGGAACCGCCAGCTCTAAAGAGTACCACCTACTACCGCAGCATTACGTAACGTAACACTAAGCGTAGATAATTTTAAGCGGCTTACAAGAAAATGAGAAAATGTAGTTTATGACGGAGCGAGGTAGGCACGTTTAATCGCAAAAAGCATGTTTGGTGTAAAATCAAACTTACGCTTGCTTCCACTTAAGGACTCCTGTGGTTTTTTTTAAGCTGTGGACCTCACATAGATCCCATAGCACCGGCTCCGACCATCGCATCTATGGAAGGGACCTCCTTCACTTTTAAATGCTCGGAGCCGGTGCTCTGACCCCCTTCACTTTTGAAGGGTTGGGAAAGGGACCATAGGTGCGATAGGGAGCAGGACCGTCCTCAGGTGAAAGGCGTTTAGTTCATGGGGTGCAGCTCAAACGAAGGTGGTCCTTTCGCCAAACGCCCAAAAGTGAAGGGGGTCAGAGCACCGGCTCCGACCATCGCATCTATGGAAGGGACCTCCTTCACTTTTAAACGGTTGGTGAAAGGACCCCCTTCACTTGAGCTGCACCGCATGAGCTAAACCTTCTTCACCTGAGGAGGATCAGCTTCTCCCTATCGCACTTAAGGAACCTCATATATTTTTATTTAACATTACTATTAAGGTGACCTCTTTCTGTAATTGCTACATGGATTGATCCATGTTATTCCTACTAATTCCATCTAGTTGAGGTCCGCCCTCGAACAATCCTCAGTTGGCGAAGAAGATTGCGAAATGTTACCATTATCATCCACAGTGTCATCATCAATATGTGGTCGGCTTTATCTTCGGACCCGCGACGAACTCATACAATATCTGAAGGACATCGGTTATGCCTCTGACATTCCTGGCTCTAAACCTGTAGTTGTGGGAATGGTAGGATATCCGAACGTGGGCAAAAGCTCAACAATTAACAAATTGGCCGGAAGCAAGAAGGTTTCCGTTTCTGTGACTCCGGGAAAAACTCGGCATTTCCAAACAGTTCACTTGGACAACCAAGTAGGTTTCTTTTAAAAAGATTCATTTATATGTATGTTTTGTGTATTTTTAGTACTTCGTTTGTTTGTTCACTTACCAATTTGAATAACATTTTTTCTTGATGCAATTTCTTTTCAGCTGTGTTTGTGTGACTGTCCAGGTCTTGTGATGCCTTCGTTCACTTTTGGAAGGAATGAAATGTTCTTGAATGGTTAGTTTATTGTAACAAATTGTTGTATCCTTCAGGTATTGGAAGTGGTCCCAAAAGAATCTGAATAAGCCACTTTTTTATATTATTGGTCTTATTTGTCAATCTGAGGATCTACTATTATAATGTGCATAGATAAACATACACCTTACAGACAAGGTAAAGTGTACGATGGAACTCTCGTAATAAGTGAGGAAGATTGGAGTTGTAGGAGAGTGAGGAAGGAGGAGAGGAGAAATGAGAAAAAAAAGAGGGAAAAGAGAGGAGTAGTTGGAAAGGATGAAACTCAGTAATGGGACGCTTTTAAAAACGAAAACAGAAGTGAGCTCATGTTCCTCAAAAGCAACAAAGGTACTAAGCTGGTGCGAGATTCTTTCCAAAGGGATTAAGTCTTAAAACTACAACTAAAAGGCGCTGAATTTCATTACATTTAATAGTCCGGAATGCTCAGAATATGTGAGTTTGTTAACTTTAAAAGGTCACTAATGTGGTAGGGTCAGAACGACCTGATGCTCTGTGCAGTTCCGTAACTGGCTGCGCTTGGAGCAGCGCGGTAAAGCTGGCGGCTCGGATCTGGGTGGGACTATAGCTAGTTTCACTTGGGCTGCAATGATGAGTGTAGCCAGCAAGGTCTCCCTTCGATCCAAACCGGTACTTTCCACTGCTAGCCGCTTCGTACGGCACTGACGGAACTGCACCGAAATTCAGGCCGGTGTTAGCCGATTTTAACTTCGTCACAGGAACACGTTGACAAATGTTGTATTTAGTAGAAAAAACCTTGCTATACAAGGCGGCTAAAGCACTGTTTTTTGGAACCTCCTACTTTCTTTATGCCTCCTTACTGCTAAAACCTCCAACGATTTTGAATTGAAGTGAACGAGGTGGTGCATCCCAGCGGACTGCTTAGCGCCAGACACTTCCTAGTTTCTTTGGAATTTAGATGGGAAATTGAAAATCATACGTTTTCTAGATCTTTCGCTCACAGATTTTGCCAAAGCCGGACCACTTGGAATGATGAAATTTTGTGTTTGCGTGTTCTGTTAGACCCTCTATTCAAATGTGTAGGTGAAGTCTAGTAATTCGTGTCATATTTGTAATAAACCAGTTCAGCCGTGAAAGTTTTATTAGCGATGATTTTTCTACCTAAATCCAAATTTCCACTTCCCACTTTCCCCTAAATTTAGATGGGATAATGTAAATTTTCCTGTCTGATCCCATTTTCATTTTTTAGCTGCAGTTTTAAGTTCTTCCTCTTTTGCAAAAGTTTGGTGCATGGAATTGAATAAGACATTTCTTATTGTCGTCGTTGTTTGAGCTGTGCTCCTTCCATCCTAATAATTTCGTGATTAGAGGGAAGGAGTCCCATCACCACAGTTGACTCTGGTTACAGATTTTGCCTTCTCTCTTGACATACAAAGCATAGGATCGCATCAGTTTCCCCAGTGGGGTTCTATAAATGATTTGGTGTCAGAAAATGAAACTCAATGAAGAGCTTGTCTTCTGCTAAGGTTGGAGTTTTTTCAAGTGTGTTTTAAAAGTTTAGGCAACAGTAACGATAATTATCAATGCCTGGGCATGCAGAAGTTGCGCTTGTGAGAACTATGTTGGTATCCGCTTAATGTTCACGTCGTAGGAGACGCAGCCAAATGCTAAGGTTAAAAGGGCATTTGGTTTTTCCACAGTACGGTAAGGGAACTAGGATAAAGTACTTGCACTTTCCCAACGCCGGCGTCTAACACATTATCAGATAGAACAACTAATAACTTGGAACTCCTTGCTCCTCCGTATCATATCGGTGGCTCAGGTGTGCTTGAGAAAGTGTACTCGATAGTTCAGTTGCGAAGGTTCTTTTCTGCTCAACAACTTTTTTTCTACGTTTTGAATCTTCTCACAGATGAGAAGATTTACCTTTACTGTTGTTTTTTTTTTACTTGGTTTTGGTATCATTATGCATTATTACCATCTTCAGCCATTTCATCTTTTTTAAATTCATACCGTCAGTCCTAACCTTTGAAAGGGGGCCAAATCGTATCTGTGCGATGTCAAAAAGGTCGTTATTCTGAGAAAAAGAAACGAACAGGAAGTTCTGGAGCTTAAAAGGAACCAAAACAAAAGTGCTTGCTCTCCTGTTCCGCAGTTTTAGCTTGTTGAAGCCATAGCAATACTAGTTCATTGGCAAACCATGGCAAATCGATGCTTTTATGTTAATCATACTTTCTCTTTTCTATATTTAGAATAACGTTTTGAATTTCTTCGTATTCACTAAGATTATATTCTCTTAGTTTGCGCACGTTGTTATTGTAAACCGTGCTGATGAGGTCTTCGCCCGTTCTGTTTAGATTTACTTGCTCACCTCAGCACAGCTGTAGGAAAATGCCCTTGAAATCACTAGTCTTATATACAACTGCATGCGCGTCTAGTCGGAATTGGGCTCCGCCATGATCTGCCTATAAGGAAGAAAAACTAGTAGAAACTTGTCTGGGGAACCCCTTTGTCTATCAGATCGTCCTTCATCACGCTGGTGAAGAGGTAGACTATTAGTCCATGCCTCCGCTGACTACATAACGCGCTGCCCCGACCAAACACTTTCGACGGCGACTGTGACTGTAATTGGACATGTTGCAAAGAGACAAAGCCACAAAACCATTTGTCAACCATCCTTGGTCACACTAACTGTAATCCAAATTCACAGACCTAATTATGAAACTAAACTCACATTCACGTCCATTGCTGAGGATTCATGAAACAGACAGTAAGATATTATCCTTTTTATATAGATTGCTCCAGTACCCCATAGAAAAACATATGTTGTCTTTTATTTATTGTGTCTAGAAGTTACAGTGTCACTTTTGTTCCAGAAATGCTTGTTGAGAGTGCGCTTCACTGGGATTATACATTTTCTTTTAAGGTATTCTTCCGGTCGATCAAATGAGGGAACATATTGGGCCAGTTGCTTTGTTGATGTCTCGTGTGCCAGTGTCTTTCTTCGAACGCAATTATTCAATTATGTTGCCAAAAAGCTCAAAACCGTCGCCGTTGAATCTACTCTCATCGCTAGCTTTTATGCGTGGATTTATGTCAGGGGCAGGGGTGCCCGACATTTCACGTGCCGCCCGTTTCATTATCAAAGACGTTGTCGCAGGTCGTATACGGTGGATTGCTCCTCCACCAGGAATTGAGCAAGAGGATTTCAATAGTCATTTGTACCATAAAGAGGAGGAGAGATCAGATGTAGGTCTTGTACAACTTGAGCAGCTTGAAAAACGAGGACTGCTCGAAGGAGAAGACATTATGGATAGGAAAGTGGATCAAATATTCTTCAGTGAGACCCAAAATGCTGCTCACATTCGCAGTGCAAAGCCCAATTTCATAGCACTGCCGAACAGCGGCAGTGCACCTAGTGCGACGAAAAAGGGTGATAAACTCCATCACAATAAAAACAAGAAGGAGAAGCTCCGAAGGATATATGTTAGTTCGAATTGATTTGTACAAAGAATAAAGAGTATACCTATTCCGTTTTGTTCGGATTTCTCTGGGTTTTTCCAATAGTATATTCCAATATTCGCACAAGATTTTCCTTTTATTTTATATATGTGTTTAACTGTCGTTTGTTGTAAAGGATCATCATGGGTAAAATAATGAAGCCAGGAAAGGTTGTTCTTGTCCTTCGTGGAAAATACGCAGGTAGAAAAGCACTTGTGGTTAAAGCTCAGGATGAAGGAGGTGCAGATAGGTCGTATCCTCATGCTATCATTGCTGGGATCGACAAATATCCACTGAAGGTTTGCCAATATCTTTTTTTCCTGTCATTGAATTCATCATATAATTTATTAGCGCTGAGTTTCAGGTGACGAAAAGCATGGGGAAAAAGAAGCAAGAAAAGCGAAATAAATTGAAACCGTTTGTGAAGGTAGTCTCCTACAGCCACCTCCTTCCTACTCGGTACTCAGTTGATGTTGGTTTTGACAAGGCCAATATCAATAAGGTAACTGACCGTGCATTCATTTGCAAGTTCATCAAGTTTCTCTTTCCAATTCTGTTGCAGGAGTCATTGAAGATCCCTAAGAAGAAGAGATGTGCTCTCGCAGAGATTAAGTCAAAGTTTGAGGAACGGTACAAGACCGGAAAGAACAAGTGGTTCTTTACCAAATTGCGCTTCTAAATGTTCTAATCGTTGATTTTGATAAAATTGTTGTTTATTATGTATCCCAACTTCTTAATGAAAAAAAAACATTGTTTTATCAATTACACATACTTCTCAGACCATTGTTTGTGGTGGTGCAATTAGAACAAACACAGTAGATTTCTGATTTCAAAAAAATGGAAAGAAAGGAAACAGACATCATTAGGTGTCATTTATCATTGCAACAAATACTTTCTGGAGGTTTTAGCATATATGATCACATTATGCGCGATCGTTTGCTGCAGATTCGATCACTTTCCAAGATGTTGCATTTTTACGTGAGAAATGCACGTTAACATAAAAAGGCTTTGAATAAGTGTTGTGTTGGCAATAAATACATCTACCTTCTAGGTTTAATCTCAAGCGAAAGCGTGCTGATTTATGGTGCAATTCCAGAAACGGTTGAAATGACAGGATTGGACTTTCGTCTACCACTTTCGCAATTACGCCATGACTCTTTTTGTTGTATGATATAGCAAATCCGCTGTACATTGTAACTATAAAAACAAAACAGTCCGCGGCGCAACAATTTTGCATTGAATTGCGCTAATAAGGGAATCGTAAAATGCAAATTTCTTTTGATTTCAAGTTCATTCCACATTGTCAATCGCTTGTCGTCAGCGACAATTTTTGTTGTTGTAGTCGTGTCAAAACGAAGCCTGCGTTAGCGGTTGCGCTCGAAGTGTTGCGATTGAGATAGGACCATCGTTAGTTCCACTGTAGATGCAGCTAGCGACGTTTCCACCTCGATCTCACCCTCATGAGCTCAGTCGCCAACTGGGACAAGATTGAGGTCGTTTTGACTCTGCTGTTAGAGTTGGTTCAGATCAGCCCTTGATGATGACCTCACTGCATCTTAAGTAGTTTATGTGCGTGGCCGGTATGTTTTAACTCTTGATCCTAGCATTAGGTGTCTTTCGTGGAGGTTCCTTGTTAAGACTTGAGGAGATGCATTTACAATGAAAGATCGTCCAAGACTCGAACGTTTAATTATTTATGCATCCTTCTATAACAGTTGCAAATAGGCCGCGCACTGAAGATTCACTACGCCAAACTTGAACTTGTAATAAAGAACTGCCTTTTTCAACACGGAAATTTTGGCAAAGGGAAATCACGTTGTCTATTGTAACAAAAATTTAGCTAACAGAAATGTGAGAAGCGAAGCTATCTAGGTTCTTTGTTGAAGTTGCATTTCAGTAAATAACGGAAATTCCTGAAAGCATAATAAATTTGTAATATAGTATATAGTGGAGGATACTACATTAACATGTGCATTCTCTCAACATTGAAAACGATACGAATCAGCGACAGAGTCATAAGAACTATTCAGCAGAAGTGAAGTGATTTCCTTTATAGAAGTGGGAACCGCTGGTCTAGGCAAAATTAATAACAAGAATAATAAGATGCTGTTTCGATCTTTTGACTTATCTTTCTTGTGATGGGTGTCATGTAGTTGTTGTGCGGTCGGCAATGGATTCAGCTGTTACTGACCATTTGATAGTTCAAAACGGTCGCGTGCCCAACCAATCCTCCCATACCACCAGCATAGACAAATAGATACCAAGTGTCTTGGTGGATTAAAACACTGACTTAAAACATCAGACAAAAGCTTTGCAAAGGTCAAAAGCAGAAGTCTTTGCAAAAGCTGTACGTGCTGCATGTATGCGGAATGCACATCGAAACAAAAGAGTGGTCTTACAACTGCAAGTTTGTGAGATAAATTAAGATGCAGTGCGGTGATGGCAAACAAATACGTGATACACCAAAATGCTATGCTCGAGAAAGCTTGCAAATCGATTCAGAGCTCATAATCAGATAATTTTGAATCAGACGGGTGTCTTTGTAACATCTGTAATCCTGCCCCTATTGCAGTTCATATTTTGGCATACATTTTTACATGACATTTGACCATGCCTAAAAACCAACTGCTTTCTTTCTTCCCTCAGACTTGAGTTTGAGAGATATTCAGTTCTCTCATTTTATTCGTCCCACCTAGAGAAATTGGGACACTTGCACCTTTAGATGGGTGAGAGACAATTTGTCTCTTTTCCTTTTTTCCATTCATTCAAAACAGAAGTAATCAGACTCGGCCGGGTGTCGAAAAAACAAGGTCTGCTTGAGAGCAAGAATAAAAAATGAAATTGAATTGAAATCAAGAACCTTTGATCTCAATGAACGAGCCTTTCTTCTTCTAGAGATAGTGTACCAATGATCGTAATCGTTACACGTAGAGTAAAATTCGCCGGATTCCATCGAGTGGAACAAAAAACTACAACAGCACTTCCTTAAGTGAGGAATGTGAAAATGGCACAGAACACCACCAAGTCAGCTCCCAAAAGAGGCATAACTATCTTCTTCCTGACAAAGACACTCAATGAGACGTTTTGTGCTCTCTACGCGTTCATCAGAAAGCAATCACGCCCTCTAGAACACTTAACAGAACTAAACCGTTCCTTTACAGGTGTCATCTTCTGCATCGTCGTTATCGGCGGCCGATCTGATATTGGTCCCGCGTGGCAAGTGGCTACGGTAGTTGAAGGTGCGTGCAGAGGACGCGAGTGAGCGCGCGGCTGCGTAGCGGTCGCCGTGGTTCGGTCGTCTGCGGATCACCTTTTGCTGGACGAGAGCGCGCGCCGTTTCTGTCTCGTCGAGTCCGCCTCCCATTCTGCTACGTGTCGTTGTTGCGGGTGATGTCCGTGACCTGATGTCACTGATTAATTCGTGATAGAATCCAGCAGAAGCGTAAGAATAGAGCAGCAGAGGAGACAACAGTGGTTGTGAGCCGGATTCTGGAGCGCGTCTCACGATGGCCTGCTGTCTGTCGGAGGAGGCGCGCGAGCAGAAGCGCATCAACCAGGAGATCGAGAAACAGCTTCAGCGTGATAAACGCAATGCACGAAGAGAGCTCAAACTTCTCTTATTAGGTTTGTTAATTACTACATTTTATTTTCTTTTTTGCTCTGTTTTTTGTCTGGTTTTCTGCTCCGTTCACAAAATCCTCTTCTTCCATTGTTTCGTATTTTGGTATTTTGTTCCTTCTTTTCTAGTTGTGCTGTATTAGTGACTTCCGCAATGAACCTCGAAATTACCTCCGCATTTCTATGTTGCTCACTGAAGCCTTTTTACTAGCTAGAAACATCTCTTTTCAGAATGCTTAGAATGCTCCTTACGCAAATTTATACTTTTTTATATTGCTGTCGCTGCAGCACCGATATTTGACACTGTACACCATAACAAGGTTGTAGATTGGTCATAGAGGTTAATTTCACCTGTGTTTTCTATACAGGTTGATTTGTTGTGTTGTTGTTGCTATTGTCTGATTTGAGTAGTTACGTGTGAGTGGGGGGTGGGGGTAGAGTATTGGAGTGTGTTGCCCTCGGGGCGATCGATTGACGCCGCCATGGCGCTCTCTTACAGCAGCAGCATCAGCAGCGACGGCGGCGGCCGCACGTCAGGGACTCAGTGTCGGCGAAACGAGAGCGCAGACGACGCGACAGCCGCCGCGACTGCAGCAGCTTCTTGTCGGCTGTGCAACCTAATCATCGGCTGGGGGCTAGCTGCTGCCGACGCCCCGCTTTCAGCCGGACGCGTCGTGACGGACACGATAGGGTCATCCGGCAAGCAAAAAAGCGCGTTATGTGTATCTGGGTTTGGTATAGAACATTATGAGGTGCCATTTTTCTCGGAGGATCAGCGCTGATTTATCGTCGTCTCGCTATGCGTTTCATGAGAAGCTAAATGTATAGAACGCCGAAGTAGGGAAGATTACTGAAAAAAGAACTCATTAGAAGTTTGGCTTATTTCACAGTAGCCAGTTTGGCATGCAAAATTGTGGGTTACCACAATCCTGACCGTCCCCTGCGCACATACCGCTCATGCGGATTCATCTGATTGCCGAGAACATGACGGAAATAAACGCTGCTTTCGTTAACAAAACTTAAAATGGGGGGTTCGTAGAGCGGCACGCTGTTATAGGCTAGTGGCCCCTAGTTAAACTGCTGCTCTGTTAACTGTAGTTGTTATCGTACACAATTAACTGGTTTTTTTCTTTGTAGAAACTGCTTTCACGCTTCATTATCTTTTATAGGGTTGTGGACACAAGTACTACATCCAGAACTTGGGCTTTCTGTGCTTGGAATGCATTATATGCTCTTATGGAGTAGTTAAGGAGTTTTGAAAAAATTAATACTTTTTGTGGCACACACATTATATGTAATATATACATAATATATGTCTATTCCAAAGTATATATACACTTATATTTTCCTGGATGTAATTCAACCTTTGACTGAACAGCTTTCTGAAAAAATATCCTTATTTTCTTGATGATTTTATCGCTTAGGTCCTTGATTATTGGCACTTACTGGATTTGCGTTGCGAAACCGTTCATACTAGCTATTTGGAAATGTTTATGTGGTAGAAGAACCTCATATCTGAAAACTTGTTACATTTTAATAACGCTGGTAGACGGCAGAGGTCCCGCTTCCTTTACACAGTCTTCAACCTCTTGAACTTCATAGTATTTCGTTGAGAGAAATTAGATACAGAGATGAACAGGTGAAAAAAATGCAGACAGTACAAATTTACCCTGGTTGGCTGCCTTAAAACGATATTCATACTCCTGAATGCTCAACATTCTACAGTCAATGTAACTGAAAATCCTCACCCATTATATAGTTGTTTTATATCAGCTGCGACCCGAATTTTTACATTATTCGAGATCACACTTCTTCACGCTCGAGAGATCGGAACTTGTGCATGTTTTCCCGTAAAAGATAACTGTGCTGTTTTTTGTAAAAATCATCCTTAGATTTGGCCAGGCGGATTGAAAAACGTGAAGCTTTCAATATTTTTCATCCAAGTCCCAGAAGAAAAAAATGGGATTTCCAAAGAACAGTTATTTAACATTTTTCAGAGCAAACATTCTACGAAATATATCGAAAAGTGTTTCTCAAAGCGCTATTCTCATGAACTTATTAGCGATCTTCGAAACCTAACAATGTGCACAGAAGCTGTGCATTTTTGGTCATTAAGTATCATTAAATTCACTTGTAAATTGTTTTGAAAATATGTAACCTCTAGATGCACGCGTAAGTTTTCATTTCGTTTGCAAAAATTTGGGTCCAGGGGAGATCGATTCTGTTCTATTTTTTTTCCGAAATAATGCGCCACTATCGAACTACTTCTATGCTCCCTTTTCTTCCTCTTCCCTTAACTTTTTTCTTTCTTCTTCTCTCTACTCTCCCTCTCTCCCTTATTCTCTCGCTTTTGGGAAAACCCTCCATCGGCTGATTGATAGTGGGTGGTAGGAATAATTTAAGATGATCGAATCATGTTGTTGGATAAGTTTCATAGAGTTCTGTGTTCTTGTTAATCCTGTCCTGTCCTGTCCGCTTATTGCAGCAAACAAACAACGGAGAACGCTCGTTTTTGTAGTTAATTCCACATAAAATTGCACCTATTCAATATGTTTTTAAATTGCTGCTTCTCGACATTGTGGTAGCTTGTGCGTTTTTTCCTCAGAGCTTCATTTTCACTCTTCCATCATGCTGGTTCTCCAGTGCTCCCTCATTCATACATTGAGTTTTTATACGTTAATTAATCTTCGCAGTGGTCGCAAAAAGTGTTTCTTAGTGTATTTCGGTCGATAATGCCCCTGACGTTGTTTCTTCGAAGGTTCTTTTTCTTCGGGTTGTTAGCTCTAATAAGAACCGCGAGTTCCGAGCAAGATACAACTCCCTGTCAGAAACAGAAACTTGTGGAAGTCTCCTACAATTCTTTGCATACCGCCTCGCGTATCAGGTTGAGCGATATGATCTGGTTTCATATTCGAGAGAACGGAATTAACGAAGCGCCGCCGATCGATACTTGAAACGCCACCCCCGTAAGATTGCAGGCAGCTCTTGCCAAGAACAGGGAAGGTGGAGTTGTCTCTGCCTTAGTTTACGGCTTCGCCAAAGTATCCACAATGTAACTACAAAGGTAAAAGTTTGTTTTTTTGTGAAGTAATACACTTCCTACTTCCACATCTATTATGCTAGTGACCTATAAATGTTAGATAATACAATTGTGAAGCCATTTTCGTTTTTTTTTCAGCGTTGGGCATTTGCTCAATGCCCAAAAGGAGGAGTCAAATTACTTTAAAAAATTACTCCAAGCTTACTACATTATCTTCAAATACTTGGACGAAGATTCTGGAGAGTATAAAGATAACGACCTTGATTGGAACGGCATAACAAATTCTATAGTTATTTTCGTTTCAAAATCATGTATGAGAGAGGTAGATGCTGCTTGCGAACTAGCCATTTCGGAATATATGCGCTTTCCTTCCATGGTGATCATTGTTAAGCCTCGGTAACGGAGTTTTTTTTTTTTTTTTAGCTGACAGCAGCACCTCGATTTTCCATGGATAGTCGGAGCTGCAGGGGATTTGGTATCTGCAAATATTCATAGTTCTAACTGCTACTGTTTGGGTGATTCTGTTTGTTTGTTTTATTCAAGAAGAAAAAAAAGAACTGTCTGATGCTGTCGAAAATCAGATTCAATAAGTAAGGTTTGTAGTGTTAATTTTCGCAGATAATTAGCGTCTACTCTCAAAAAACTTGGGCCGCTTCCAACTTCTAGAGTATCAACATTTGACCACAAATTGTTTGTGTTTGTGAGCTTAATCACTGCTATGGTAGTTTGGTTTTGGAAGAGAATTTATTTCCTGCTAATAAGCTTTTTTAAACTTGAGTTGGAGTGAGTCCTGATCACATGCATTCGTCCTTTATAGACCACGAATTAGATGAAACTGCACAAATCCAAACAAATATTTCTTCTTTTTCTTTTTGAAATCTAGCATAGTTCATGGCTGTCTACTCATGACCTGTAGCGGTCCAGAAATAATTTGCCGGGACTTGCTTTTGTAGGTAGAATTTCCTTCAATCGCTATGCACGCTTCGATGGGCTTCATTTTTTCCTGTCGCTGTCCGAATGCATTTGTTTGGTTGATGGACATTTTCGCCTTGTAGCAGTGAAGTTCGAGCGTTGACAGGCGTTGGTAGGCAGACGTGCCACCCACTAATGACTAGTTCCTCACGCGTCTAGCTAATGGCCAGCTAGCTTTGCGAAGGTTTGTGGTGGCGAAGTCGACGAGAATGGGCGGTTTTGGAGATAGTCACTGCATCAGAGTGAAAATTCTCTAAAACTTATGAGTACGACAGAAAATATGTATTGTTTCGAGGTAATTGTTCCTTTATTCCAAAGGTTCCTGTAAGCCTCCAATTTAAGCAGTTCCTGTAAAGGTTGCTGTGCTTTCAAAACACTCTTGAAGACTTTTTCGCTCACTTTATTCTTGCTTCCAGTTTGAGCCTTTACGTGTGAAATGCATGCCATACTAGATAATAAGTTGGTTAATTAAGTTAATTAAGTTATCCTTATACATGTTGTCAGTAGTGATTACCCGTACTGGCTTCTTTTCTTGTTGTTACCACGGTATATCAGAGAACCCGTGCAGTACCAGCATAGTGTAAGCGATAATTGTTTCCGCAACAGATTTTACATCAATCAGACGAACAAGGTGGGATCAATTCTAACAGCTTTGTTGGTTCTGCACTGTTATCACGAGTGCTTTTTGAAGTTAGCACTATTTCCAAAAGTTGCATTTTTGTCGAAGGTTTACGTGGTATCCGTAGTTTTGACATGAACTACGTTAACTGGGTATGATTTTGCAAAAAAAAGTGAAAATCTCTGTCTATTCCACTGGACAACGTACCTACTTGTGAAATGTAATTTTTGCGAACGTCAAGGTTGCTTTCGTTCTGACTTATACATCAGAAAGGAGGAGTAGTAGTTAATATGATGAAATGCGATCACTGATAATCCACTGACTATTTCACGGTGTTGCATTATTAGTATGGAACAGTCATCAGTTAGAGACGGTTACCAAATTTTCCACGGCTATCGCTTCTATATTTCGCTTTGGAAATTGTGAGTGTCCTATCCCATAAGAAGCGGCAAAAATAGTTGTATGGTTTCGAAGAAAACCTTCCAGTTTGATCAGCAGTGATTGCAACTGCAGCCGAGAGTTGAGGCCGTATTGAGCTTTGTATTCTTTCTTCTCTCGTTTCGTCGCATTTTTATTCTTTTCTTGCAGCGCAGGTCCATCTTCCCAAATGTATTTACTCTAAAAACCTCTGCTTCCCGAAGGTGTGGTGCATAACTGTGGTAGGGGTCAATGCGGGGACCGATGGCATTCTCGTGTGGTCTCGATGGCTGCTGCCTGGTCGACGAGAAGGCGCGATGCCACTAATCGATTCGCACACCACATACGCTGCCACCACCCGCGCCGCTCTCGTTTGCTCTTTCACGTTGTCTGAACATTGTTTGTCTGATATGTGCTGCTTGTACATCAAGAGAAACAGAGCAAATTCGGGAAGGAGAGGATAAATGAAGGGAACCAGAGAGGTAGAGAACATGAAGAGCTAACAAGAAAAAGGGAACTGCAACATGTATGTTGATATCATATCGAGTAGCTACTGTTCAGGTACTGGAGAATCAGGGAAGTCGACGTTCATTAAACAGATGCGAATTATTCACGGGAACGGTTATTCAGATGAAGATAAACGGGCTCATATTCGACTAGTTTATCAAAATGTCTTCATGGCCATACAAGTAAGTGTGCTTTAGAGTTCCTATTTCTATACTTTATTCTATTATTTTAAAAGAATACAGACCTTAGTTTTCTTTTTTGTAAGCTTTTCCGTGTATCTCGTTTGTGTCCTTGGCATTTGAGGCGACATTAGAAAGAAATACTTCTCAAGTTGGCTAGAAAAACAACAAGGCTACACCAGTCTCTCGTAATTCAGCATGCAATACCCGCTGGTCACACCACCATTTAAAAGATTTCACTTTCTGTTGTGCTCGGAAGTATTAGTTGCTCTTTTGAGAAAAAAGGGCTTTGGTCAACGATGCTTACTTTACGTGTGATCATAGATGCGATAGTCGGAGCCGGTTCTCTGACCCCCTCCACTTTTGAACGGTTGGGGAGAGGACCTCCTTCACTTTTAAACGGTTGACAAAATTACCCCTTTCACTTTTGGACGGATGGCGAAAGGACCCCCTTCACTTGAGCTGCACCCCATAAACTAAACCCCCTTCACCTGAGGAGGGTCCGGCTTCTCCCTATCACACCTATGCGTGTGATGCATACTTTCTGCTAGAATTTAAATCGTGTCTAATAATGAATCAGACTGTACTTGAACTGGCCAGGATAACAGAACATGACGTCATGTAGAGTGGTATTTGTTGCATCCCGCCAATAAACCTTATTCACGCCCTTCCGTACTGGATACTTTTTTTTCTAAAAAAGGTTTGGATTGAGATTCGCAAGAACGATCCGAACTAACACTAACATTGATACTTTTTAAAAGTCGTCTATGTTTATTTGATGCCTATGCATACAACTAGGGCCTTAAAACCACTTTTTTTCATAACAGTACTCTCCAATTCATGTATATCTAAATATTTGAAAAAAAAAATTGTTTGTCAGAATTTGCAAACTATTGTTTTTGCATCATAGCGATTCGAAGTGCAAAGACATCTTTTTTAATCTAGAGTTTTTAAAAGTTGATAGTATGACAGGTGCAGAATAAGTGCTGCAAGTGTGTTGAAATCAAAGTCTTCCACAGATAGATTATTCTTTTGATCATTATTATGTCGGTATTTATGTTATGCGTTCCAAAATATCTTTCGTTATACTGCATCTGAAATTGCTTCCATTTTTGGACTGTTTCGGAGAAACTGTGGGAGTTGGAGATCTCAGTCGAAGTACACCTCTATCTTTTATAAAACTATATCCATAGCTCTAACAGTTGGTGTTTATTTCTGCCTTTATAGAAAGAAAAAGAGAGAACAGGGTTTACATTTTTCTCGTTTTTTTATCACCTTTTGAAATCACTGGTTCTTGAACCACTTCAGTTCCGGCAACACCCTCCCCCCCTTAAGTATGCTTGTAAAACTCAAACTGCCGTAGTCCAGTCCACTAATTGTGGTAGGATGAGCCGTATCGTGGAACACGTGACTTTGGGATCCTGTTTAAATGATGTGTTTACTGAAACCAGGGTCCATCAAATCGACAAAATGCAATGAAATTCTGTACGATTTTTCGTTTAATATGTAACGATTCAAAAGATGGAAGATTGGTACGACATTTTCGTCTTGCTTATGATTGAGAACATAGGGCAGTGGAACAGGTGCAGCGGCTACGTGGGAATACTGGGATAATGATGAATATCATGACTTTCATCTTATGTTTATCTAATATAAAGTCACCAAATATTGATTGATTCTGGAAATAGCGCAGGGAATGAGCAGTCGATTTCATGCAATTGGTTTCAGTAACTCTAACTTTGAAGTGGAATTTGGATGAGAATGTTACGTATCAATTATATTGAAATATTAAATGAAAAAAGAAAGTGCAATGAAATGTAGAAACAAATGCGTCAAGAGTATGCCAGTACTACAGGTTTAGCCTCTCTAGGAGGAAAACTCGTTCTGAAATGTAATTCTATTTGCCAGTTCTTTTCTAATTTGAAAAATAGAAGGAAGAGTGTATCGTAGCATTTTAGGGAAGGCGAAAATGCTGCAAGATGATGTCTAGAAAGGAAGAGACGAGTGAAAGTTATTTTGCTTCCCAATTTTCTTAATTAAAAAATGAAAATAAAACATTAACAACGTTTTCTACAAGTAAAATATGAGCTATATTTGAAATCGATGTGTGATTGTTCATAACGGGAAGTTCATTTCATTATCGATTACAGCGTACACAACTGAACTGAAAGAGGTTGTATCGAACTTAAAAAAATTCTAAACATCTCTTAGATAGAGAGGTTAAAGATTGCGGATGGAAATATCGACTATACCTTTGTCTATGATTTTTACTCGACTGCGTCACGCAAGGTATATAACGTTGAGGAATTAGGACAAAAGGGAACCTTTAGCCTCTTCATTTTGGGAATGTTCGGCTTCACCATATCGCATCTTTGCCCCATTCCGTAATTGCATTGGTAATTCCTGGGTAAAAGAACATTATTGGCGCTTCAGCCGTATTTTGAAGTCATCATAATTCTTGTTGCAGTCAATGATTCGTGCAATGGATACGCTTGGCATTGAGTTTGGCGACCCTTCAGAAGAACTGCAAGAGAAAGCAGCGGTCGTACGTGCAGTGGACTTCGAGAGCGTTACTTCTTTCGAGGAGCCTTATGTGTCGTACATCAAAGAACTCTGGGAAGATAGTGGCATCCAGGAGTGTTATGACCGCCGGCGAGAGTACCAACTAACTGACTCAGCTAAGTAGTAGGTTTTAATGTTTATGCTCAGCATCTTGTTTTCAACTATTTCAACTATTCCCGTCAATGATTTTGAGTTTACTAATGGATTTACTTCCTAACGATTATCTAGAGATGATTTTATCAGTTTATTTTTTGTCTTTACTGACACTGAATTGGAGAAAAATGCGTGTTTACCTGTGACGCGTGTTCTGATGTGATAATTTTACACCATGATTCATTGGAGTCTTTTTTTTTTCGAAAAAAAATCTAACAGAATTATTCTTTTCGAGCATATGGACATGCTAGAAGTATTTTATCATTCTCAATACATCAATCATTCTTCAACACTTCCACAATCACCAGTTTTTCAGTTATCTGTCGGACCTTCGACGGTTAGCAGTGCCAGACTATTTACCGACAGAACAAGACATTCTGCGGGTTCGAGTACCTACGACCGGTATAATAGAGTATCCCTTCGATTTGGAGCAGATAATTTTTAGGTGAGGATTGTTGCCTACTTGATGTTATTTTAATATGCCCGTACCGAATGGGTTACAGTACATTGCTTGAGGCTTTGTTTGGTTGCGCTTCAAAACTAAGCTAAATTTTTGATCATTCTGTTCTTCGTATCAGAGTGGATTCAGGAAATGGGGAAGAGAGGAGAAAACCCGAAGCTTTCGTAAGCTTTAGAAGTCAATTCAAAATGCGTTGTAATAAGTAAAGCGGGACGGATGTGGCGCAGTCGGTTAGAGGTTCGCTGTAGCCACACGATCGAGGGTTTGAAAGCTCCCTGATGCAAACCAAGCCCTTCATCCCTCCGGGGTCGAAGGGGATAAATTGGTCCAGACTTGTCTGGGAGGATAAAAACACTGACTTGATCATCGGCTGGCTTCCGCAGGTCATTGTATAGGTCGACACGCGTTCCGAAACCTCAACGATTACGAATTGCAGTAAAACGCGTTGGCGCATCCCAAGTGGATTGATACGCCAGTGACTTTATCTTTTTACCCCAATAAGTAAAGCGGGTTATAAAACCACTTTTTGAAAATGAAATTGGAAACAGCACTTCAGGACTGAAATGTTGTAGCACCAATACATATATGACACCGAGAATCCAAGCGAACAGAACCAGTAGTGATGTTTCTAATGTAAACTGAAGCTGTAATGTTTTACACGAACGTAACTGTTTCTGGTTCGAAAAATTCAGCATAAATAGCGAGATAATGCATTTTACGTAATACTGACATACGTTCTGCTCCATTAAGATGTTTACTGGTCGCTGAAGTCGGCATCTCATACCTCCAGTTACAAAGGTGACTGGCTATCGTGGCTGTGCGGTTTGAATTTTCTATAAAGCTTTGAAACTCTGGTTCTTTCAATGGTCTTTTTGAAATAAAAGTTGTCTGCTGAAATTTATCCCGCTTAGATCAAATGAGACAATCAGCACCTTTTTGTCAGCATTACTCAGAGTTAGATCCATCAGATTTCTTTTCAAGCGTTTTCAGATTTCAACAGGATATTCTATGTTTCCTGTTTTCAGGATGGTTGACGTCGGAGGACAACGTTCTGAGCGACGGAAGTGGATCCACTGCTTCGAAAACGTCACTTCAATTATGTTCCTGGTTGCGCTGTCGGAGTACGATCAAGTTCTGGTCGAGTGTGACAATGAGGCGAGTCGTTATATTTTGCTTTGCTCTCTCGAATTTATTTTCGTAAACTCACTTTGATACGAATACTCTTTGTTTTCAGAACCGTATGGAAGAGTCGAAGGCGCTGTTTAGGACAATTATCACATATCCATGGTTCACGAATTCGTCCGTCATCCTCTTCCTGAACAAAAAAGATTTACTGGAAGAGAAGATATTATATTCACATTTAGCTGACTATTTTCCGGAATACGACGGTTCGTTCCGCCAAACTTATAGCTTGTCTTATGGTTATAAAATTCAGTAGGAGAGTTAAACTTTCGATATATGTAGAAATGTTTGGAAAATCGCTAAAAGTTCTGTATATTCCTAGTCACAAATCAAAACTCAAAAATAAAAGTAGTTTTTAGGATTGTTTCGATAAGGATGTATCATGTTGTGATACTCCATTACTTTCTTATTAATCTGTAATTGTTTCGAATTTATTTCTTTCTTTGCAGGTCCTCCACGAGATCCGATAGCTGCGCGCGAATTCATACTGAAAATGTTCGTCGATTTGAACCCGGATGCAGACAAGATCATTTACTCCCATTTCACATGTGCAACAGGTGTGTCCATCGTTTCGTGTGCAGTAGATCTGATTCAGTCTCAGTGAATATGTTCATGTTACCAATTATTTCTATTGTTCTGCGTAGTGGCATCTAGTTCCGCAGAGGCAGATGCTTTCACATTCCTAAACTAAGAGTAGCATTCATTCCATTTTTTCGAAGAAGGAATCGGCTTACCGGATACCTTTTGTGAACTTGAAAAGGCCATAGCAATAATGAGAACGCATGTCATATCCGTGAAGGCCTGCGGAACGTGTACGTGCAGCTTGCGTCGGACGTGTGGCCTGTGTTTTCTTCCAATTACTTTGTGTAAAAAGTAGACATGTGTTTTGCAGTCGCAAAGAGGCAGGCGGTGCAATTGCTCTTAATACATTCTATCATAACTGTGCTCTCACGTTTAGTCGCGCACGTTTATAATCAATCAATGCCGAAGTTCTTAGAATTTAAGAAAAGAAAAAGTGCTTGCGAGAACTTATTTTCCATCATCATTTGGGTGTACTATTTACAATGCTTTAACTTGAATCCGTTTTATTGTTTGCCTGTGCTAGGTAGAACATTTTGAATCAATTTAGCGCAGAGCTGTTACATTTGAATAACGAATGTAGTTTTCTTTTCGTGTTCCTGTTCTATGACATCGTCTTGACCGTGTTTCTGTTTTTATGGTTGATCCAGTATAGAGTCCTGCTCATGCAGCTAATGTAATTATGAAACATGTTCATCCTCATTGAGTATATCTTATTTTTCAGATACCGAAAACATCCGTTTCGTGTTCGCTGCTGTAAAGGACACGATTCTGCAGCATAATCTCAAGGAGTATAATCTGGTGTAACGCGTCGTCGTCGTTGCTCTCGAGGCGTCGTATCGCCGGGTGCTTGTCTTTCGTTGGTTCGTTATTCGTGCGTCGACGTCAGTGTCGACTAGACTGCCCGTGTGAGCCGCCGCCGTTGAATCGCCTAGGAATCGTTGCTTGCTCGGCTGCCAAGCGTCGTCGTGTCGTTGTCCTCGCTCATCTCACCCCATCTACCGATTGATTATCCTCTATTTCCTTCCATAGTTTGCTCGCAGCGCCCGTTTAGGGGGTCCCCGTTTATGTCAGTTTCCTTCCTCCTCGTTTGTATTACGTCGGAAGGTGCGCGCGGCGCTCCCATCCAACTCTACTTTCGCACTTTTTCCGCTGATCGCTCTCTTGCTGTATCAGTTTCGAGCGTCCTGCCTACACGGCATACCCCTAATAGCACTCCCTTGCATGGGTATCGGTAACTCTTATTATGTATATACCGACGTATCCCTAGTCACGATTATCTGCTTCTACCCCCGAATACCACCCACAAATTTGCAACACTCCAGTTGACCTTTTTCTATACTTTTCACATGCAGCAACACCATTTATATGTTGTATCAAATATTTTCTATAGTTTTTAATTCATATTTATTAATTTTGAACTCATTTTGTGTAAATGTTTTGTGGATATGGTTATTTCATTGAATTTTGTTTGTTTTACAGAAAATAAATGAGCCAAAACTTGTGTGATGTACTTTTTTTTCCTAACGATGATATTTTTGTGTGACATTTTCGCAGCAATTAACAGCAGAATGCTGTAATGCTTGGAACTAAACTATTCAAACAACAATGAAAGGATGAGATCGAGTGGAGCTCTGGACCGGAAGATTAAGTTTATAGAACCCATATCGAAGAAAAATTCTAGGGTGTCTCCGTTACTTTTCACTTTTCCATAGAATGGTAAATCCCAGAAACGACTCGTTTCAGTTCAGTCTGTAATTCTTGTTTTAACAGCAGATGTAATCAAGTTCTTAATAAAAGACAGCGTATCACGAAATTGACGGAAAACGAAGAGTTGGTACTGTAGATTAAGGGAACGGACGTGCCCTATCTCATTTGGAACTAGTTAATCCATAAAAAGGCGTGGGAACCGCTTTATTTCCTACGAGGCACGTTAGAACGAGCGTTCTTATGCGCGCTCCGATCCCCTCAGCAGCCTATTCGTTGGTTTTACTTGAATAAACTCGTGAGGAGACATTGATCTTCGACCACTCGCACGTGCATGCGCTGCATGCACGTGCGAGTGGTCGAAGATCAATGTCTCCTCACGAGTACGCTCAAGGGCGGCGCGTTGGAATTGATCTTAAATGAAAAAACGCCATTGTTTTTTTACGACGATTAGGGAAAGATGATCGGAGTCACGCTGGTTTCAGTAATCTACAAGCGGACCTACACTTTTTCCTTGGGTTTCCGTGTCACGTCTCAAGAAAATTGTTTGTTAAAGGCATCACCTCACGAATCTGAGGTGGTACGTATTTCAGGTGAAGTATTCGTATACGGGATAGTACATTATGGAGAGGGGGTGATTGCGTGCGTCATTATGGAGAGGGGGTGATTGTCTGCGTCTTCCGGGCCGTTTTTTTACGACAATTAGGAAGAAATGGGTGGAATCACCCCCTTCTCCATAATCTACTATCGCGTATATGAATACTCCACCTGAAATACGTACCACCTCAGATTCGTGGGGTGATGCCTTTAAGTTCACACACAGAGAATGATTTGCTGTAGTAGTAAAGAACCATATAGTTGTCGATACTTCTAACTCATAGAATAAGATATCGAAAAGGATATTTCTGTCCTTTATTTATTATGCAGTGCTCGGACGTGTTGGCCTTAGGATACAAATGCTTTTAACTGTTAGCTTGCTATAGTGAGTTGGTTAATTTTACGATAGCGACAGGCTGTGCTGCGATTTTTGTACTGCGTACCGTAAGTTCATCCGTAGTCACGAACTGCAGGTTTTTTTTTGTGGCGTAATTGGAAATAATAGAATCAGAGAAGAGAGTGATCGAATACTGGCTACACCTAACTCGTAGGTATCGACGTTTGTCGTGAACGTCTCACGCGAGATCCTCACCCGTACTCTCATACGTAAACTTCAACATATTCATCGACGCATAAGTGAGAACATTGGCGTCATGACTCGATATCAAGAAAGACGCAGGAGATGGAGAGAGCTATTTTCGTTCACTTCATTATTGATGTGTACACTGAAGAATACATTGCTGAAGTAGCAACATTGAGATGTTTGCCAAAGTACCACCACATAGCATAGAACTCTCTATGTTACGTTTCATTACGTGCACTACAAGAAGACTGTTTGTCCTCGTAAGGCTATACATCCACAAGCTGATCTATTAAGCCGAATGAGCTAAGCTAACAATGTGAATGTACTATCTTTTTCTTGAGGGCGGGTGTAGCGCAGTCGGTGAATGTTCCGCTGTCTTCACGATCCATCGGTGGTTCAAATAGGCCAGCTACATGTTCGTAAACCACAAACGATTCTGAATTGAAGTGAACGTGGTGGCGCATCCCAAGCGGATTAATTAACGCCAGACACTTTATCTTATATCAGCTTCATGTTTTTCTTCTTCTTTTTGTGATTCATGTTTATTATTAATTCACAAGGAGAAGAACATATTTGAGCAGGTCAGAAAGCAAAAAAAAAAAAACATTTGTTGGGAAGGGAATACAACACCACATGCCGTGGGGGGATCAGCAAATAGAACGTTTGAAATTTGTGAACCAATTTTGGTAAGGAGATCGCTGCCTCATCCGGAATGAACGAAGTGCACAAAGTCTTCCAAAGTAGCAGAGGCGGCATCACAATTCATCGTCAACTCCATAGTTTGCTGTTTGACGATGCACACGATCCGATAGGAAAAAGACGAATACCACCAGCAGCAGCACAGAAACCGCGAGTAGAACCTGTAGAAGCGTTTTCTCAATGAATACATATTAACGCAAGTCTGATACAAAGGTGTGAACAGAAATGTATAGTCGGGTCAAGACAACATGAAGCTCGGTGCAGTTACGTAAGCGGCTGCGCTTGGAGCGGCACGGAGGAGAAAGAGGTTCGAATCGTGATGGGATCATCGCGAACTGTAGCGATGGGTGTGGTGGCAAGGATTCCACTACGATCCTAACCACCTCCGCTGCGCTCCACCACTAGAATGCAGCCGCTTACGCAAGTGCACCGTGCTTCGTATCGTTGTGACTCTACTATACATACTTTAAGAAAACCTTAGATTAAATTCCAAAGTTTAGGAGTTAAGCACTCGAGAAAATAAAACTAATCCACAATTTTGATGTCTGAGATTTCCATCCACCGAATACACAAAGTTTTTTTAAAATTCATCTTAGTTAGGTTGCAACTTAGATCAGAAACCCTTTTCCTTTATTTCAGGGAGAACGAATAGCATTTTCAATTCGTTCGCTTCTTTCTTCTTCTTCTAAGGAATTTCCTTCTCGCTACTTATTTCCTTATACTACTTGCCCCGTTCTCAGTTATGTAAGCTTTTGATAACACTGAACAGCGTTATTAATGAGTTAAGAAATCATTCATGAGCGTCCTTCTTTTCAAATATTTATTTTGAACATAAAAACTACGGCAAACTAATCAATAATTCACTCTCCGTTGTTGTTTACGACATCCTCCAATTGTTCGATAGAAATGCCTCAGAGTGTTTTTTTTTCATGTAAAGTTTTTCAAGCGTCATTCGTTGATGATTCCATGTAGGCGCAAATCTCACTAGCAGCTTCGATGAGCTTGGAACCTCGATTAAATATTCAGCAACGAACAGCATCGAAGGCAAGGCTACAGCAGTTCGTCAAACATTTTCACAAGCGAGGAAAACCGAGAGCTTAAAATTCACCAAAGGCATCTTGCCTTCCGAGAATCATGAATACCTGCTAGCCATGAAATTTCGCCCACTTCCGCAAAGTTAGTGTGGAGATGCCATATAAAACGACCTCAAGAGAAAAAGAACTGTAATTTTAGATGAAGCTTTATAGGCAGGAAACGGCATTCACTACCCCGCCTGAGGCTCGCAAGATGAACATGACTATCGTCTGGAACGTAAATAGAACATTTCGTGTATGGAGAAAGAGGATGGAGACGTCCATTCACAAATTTCCCGATCTTAATTACGTTTGTCTGCTTCCTCGTAGTCAAAGGGAAGACGGATATACCATCTGAGATGTCCTCCCTAAGTCTCATTGACGAAGACGGAGGTCTTAACAGAATCAAGTATGAACTTCTCAAGAAATTGGGGGCACCATTCTGGTAAAGTTCCCCAAAGGTGGCTGCTGGAGTGCAAGATTTCTAACCAGAGAACCAACAGGACAACCTTATGTACAAAAAAGGAGATCCGCGACTTCTATTCTGTTTGTTGTCAGAAAGAGAGGGAGTGTGTGTCACTGAAGGCTCCATCGAAGAGATAACGTTGATACTCCGTTTCACGTTACGAAAAAGAATTCCACACTTCTTCCTAATTCAACGTCAACGTCATAGATGTTTATGCTCGCCAGATCCCTACTAAATATACGTGCTTAAGAACTTCTCACAAGCCTTACTATATCAGTGTAGCGATGCTCGCGCAAGTATGGAAATAAATCTAGGTGGTCGAACACGTGATACATCTCGATGAAAATCACCCTAGATAGGTAGAATTACTAGCGCCGCCGTTGCAGGGTTGCACGATATAATCATGCAGCAGAACAACTAAAAATAAATATGGTTCACAATTTAGTGTTCAATATCAAGATCTCTAAGGTGTTTCACAAGACTTCACACTACGGGAATTACACTCGAAGAGGTCAATGAATAACTGCCAGATGTCACGGAAATTCTTATTAATGTTACAAAGCAAAGTCAGTGGATAGATTCACATGAATACTGACGACTTTTAACTACGCGACAGTACTGAGACTTCTCACTATTTTACGTAAAGTAATTAACTTTTTTGGCAAGAAAAGAGGGTAGTAGAACACATTGATTGGACAGCCAAAAAGAATTGAGATCAAGTGAAGTCGGCGCATTTTCGGAAAATCGGCTATTTTCCTTTACACATGTCTCTACGGGAGGAATTACGAAGCCCGGGCAGAAAGCCACATCTTCCGAAATTATCTTTCGCATGTGTAAAGGAGTCACCAGAATTCTGCGCCCTCGTTTTTCGCATTTTCTTTAACAATCTTTATCGAGTTCGAAGACTGGCTATCATTCCATAAGTTTTCTCAAGAAAAGATGGCCATTCTCCTAATATTTCTTTGACTAATTCAAAAGTAATCAACCACTTCGCTTTAAAAAGACATAAGCACTTCAAGATAAAGTGCGAGGATGCAAACTTTTGATATTCAAGAATTTTCGAGTGTTACGAAACTTCTGTTTCACTCCTTGTGAATGTACAGAAGCCAGTACAAGAACTCCCCTAAAGGACATGATAAAACGGCTATGATGTAGCAACTGTGCAAACCTGAGGAAATGGACAACGTAAGAAAGTGGTCCTTTCGAATTTGCACGCGAACACCGAACTCAGCTAGGCAGTAGTTATTCAAAATTATTGAACTCGCAAGTTTTGAAGACATCTGCATCCATTAGTAAGTCTATTTTGTTTTTTCTTTTGATTATTAACTCTACAAGTTCCCATTCCATTTTTAGCTGTAAAGTTACAACGGAGTTGGTTTACCAATACTGCAAGATTATGGTAACAAACAAAAACCAGTTAATTACCAATTTTACTTATTTTCTACACAGAATCCTCCCTTTTTCTTCGTGTTTGCAAAAATCGTCATCACCTTTTTTAAGTTGCTAGGCTGAGTAACAGGCGACCCAGAAACACTCCCAATGTAATCTGTTTCCATTTCTTCTGGTGAAAGATAGCGCACCGATTCGTGTCCACACATTTCTCCATCAGAACCGGAACCAGAATCGGAATCATATGTCTAGAGAAGTAATCTACACCTGCAGCGATCCGACTAATTGCGATTATTAATCAAATCAGCTAAGCAAAGAAAATGACAAAATGAACTGAAAATATATCCACCACTTGAGAAGATGCGCGTACTGGCGCGGTTTGTGTAGTTGTGCCCATGTGCGGAGTTTCCGACATTACTTCTTTGACACGGAGTTGAGTGAGAGGCTCCTCATCCTGCAAAAGACCTCTGACTAGTACTGAGAAGCGCCGAGCAGCTACCGAACTGAATTATGATTTGGATCCTATGTACACATTTGCTCTGTCCCTCTGGCGAGATGTCAGTTCTTCGCTACTTACTTAATATTAAAGTTGCTTATTTAATATTAAAGCTGATTATTCGCACCTTCAACAAAACAGTTGTTGTTCTGTGTTCAGTATCAAAGCGTAGCGACAAAATTATAGATCGATGTACTAGTTTTGTGAATCTAATCCAGCGACCGAAGAAGCAAAGCTGACGAAGATAGAAAAGCAATATCGTTTGACTGTAAGTACAGCTTTTTGTAGATACAAGAACTGCCAATTTTTAGCGTGTAGCACTTTGAAACCAGCATAAAAGGATACATCCTAATTATATCTTCTTCTACCGGTATAACTATAAGATATATCTTTATAGATACCACGCATCATGTTCTTGTCTAGGATGGAACGGCACCAGTTACATTTCCCCATTGTAAAGCGTAAGATCAACATCTGTAGCAACAACAAGCAGGTATCCTAGATATTCTGCTTCTTCTAGAGAACTGAAGTACTTGAACACTAACTATTGAAATATTAGAAGATGGGTTAGAGCACAGACAACGCAACGCAGGGATTTAAGAACTTTGGGTGCATATTCAACATCTCAGATTGGCTAGCATTATTTAATTATAAAATACTAATATGTTAGCTTCTTGAACTTGAAAAAATATGAACTTTCAGGAGAAATTGGGATAAACGGTTGCTGTTGCTATATTAAACTGGTACACTTTAAGAAAAGACGACAACCCCAACACTCGAACAGAAGTGGACAACGCTCGCTTCCTTACATTTTCTCGAACAGGCTTTTGTTGGAAAAAAATCAAATTACCCATTGAAGCTCAACCTTGAAGAACTGGTTCAGATCATCATAGCAGACTCAAAGTGGACTGAAAATTGGTGCAACTGCGTAAGCGGCTGCGCTCGAAGTGGCGCGGTGGAGCCAGCGGTTGCGATCAAGATGAGAAATTCGCTAACTGGGGTCGGACTGCAGAGGTAAGGGTCCCAGATCGTTCGGAGCCGCTATCACCATCGCACCGCTTCGAGTGCAGCTACCTATGTAAGTGTACAACGTCTCATATAGTTATGACCGGACTGTAGAATTTTAATTTTTTGTCGCCCTCGACAAAAATAAGATAACAAAGAAGGATTATGACATCTGATACCCATAAAGATATCTTAAACTAGGAACGACTATAAGGCAGTGTTAAAGAATCCCAACAGCTTGTGCCCAGCTTGAAACTGCTTGTTTAAATGTGTTCGAAATTGATCAGGGCTAACGAAGCCCTTTATCATTCCAAGACAGTTACACTGGATATGCCTGGGTAGAGAAAAGCACCAACATAGAGAACTAGCTGTTTGTGGATTCTTCTTACAATTACGTATTTGCAGTGATGAATACCCTAGTGTCAGCTTTATTCATCCCTCAATTTTTTCATTTTTTCAGATCCAGACAACTAGCACACTGATCTATCCTTCCATTGCGACACTCTGAAAGGATATGCAGATCAGGCAAGAAGCATGCCCCCATCGAAAGTGGAACCATTCAGAACTTAATTGGTCCCACAACGGACGAGTGTCTGGCATCTTGCCAGCAGGAAGGAATGTGGGTGGGGATGAGCAGTATCTCGGTTGAGTGAACACCGGCAATAACCAAACTTATTGTACTCATCCTAACATATTTTACAAATCAATAGTCAATATGGAATTAGCGAAATGTTGCGGCCAAATTTCTAACCTGTTCTGGTGGTTCTTTTTCTATGTCTAGATGGTGATTTGGTGTGGAGCCGTTACCCATAGTGGGCAGGAGGGTTGGTTGAGAGAATGCAGCATCTCCTTCAACAATCTTTTTATTAACTGTACCTCATGTGTGTAGAAGATTTTACCTTCCATTGCCATCAAAGTCCTGAGCTTTTTCAAATGTAAAGTTCGCGTTGTTGCTGTCACCGGCCCAACGTTTTGTCCAAGAGCTGTAAGTCTCTAGAATGAAAACGGTTGGTGAGTGTAGTACCATTCACAGCAAGCTTCCTCTCAATGTGTAATCAGTTTATGTCACAGATAGATGTTCAAACTTCACCCCACTGATGCATATATCAGTAGGTTGAAGTTTGAACACTTAGAACTAACGGACCGTCGATAAACTATGTCTTCTCTTATTTTATAACGAACATTAGCTCAATAACCACCCATTCAGCTTGATTATTAAACACATTAACAACTGTCTTAGTCAGCAGATCTGCATCTAAATCTAAATCTGCAAAATGATGAGAACCAAACGAGCGCAAATGCAGGGAACGACCTTGAGAGGATAACTGATAGTAGTCCTAAAATCAGAACCGAAACTCTTGCAGTATCTGTCGACCCAACAGTTTGAACTGCGACATCTTACGCGGCACTTTACTCACCTTTTGCTTTAATTTCATTTATTACTAATTCACTTTCTTACTTTAACTGCATCAGCATACTGACCTGACGGATTTCAACATCGGATAAGTTCTCCAGATCCATACTAAGAATAATGGAAACAGATGCAACAAATCTGTAAAGCAATTAAGTCCTAGACTTTCTTGATCACTGCGAATAAAATCGAATCATTAGTGGGAGTAAAGCTGATGATAGAACAGTGACCATTGCAGTACCCACTGGTACCTCTACCTTTCTTAACGTACGAACTATAGCTGGCACATGAAAAAGGAACAAATAATTCCGAAAACGCAAAACCTCGAAAGAAAAATCAAGAACTACATTGAAAAAGGAGAGATAACAGCTGATTCAAGAGGTATTAAGCAAAGTTATAGATAATTAAATCACCCACATGTTCTAACATATTCGATCTATAACTACTGGGAGGAGGATCCCCTGTGCACTGCCACTAAACTACGTACAAAACACTCAACTTCACGAATGTTTCTTACTGTTCGTGGTGTCCAGTGGGCGATCACCGTTGCAGAAGGAGGAGTGGTGTGCTGTCATCGACCCCGACGATCGTAGAGGGGTGGTATAGCTCGTCCACTGCACATTCTCTGTCTGCTTCCCACAATGAACATTCCGAACCATCGCTGTGACCATCTCCAAGATGGTGTTAAAAACGCTAGGCTTTTAGCACCCACTATATAGTCTGTATGGAAGAACTTTAACTATTTTTTTTCGGGTGGGACATGGTGGTTGCTCGGGCCGGAAAAAAAAACGGCACACTGGCAGATGGATGGGGCAGTCCGTTCTTTTTTTTTCCAATTTTTCGATTTTCAAGTCACCCGGGACCACTTTAGGGTTATTTGACACCCTGAGAATAAGTACAGCACCTATCGAGCATAAAGATTAAATCGGTGAACGGTTTCCGAAGAAAATCGAGACCTGCTAAAACTGCTTCTCATCGCCAACCTAAACGTTTGTTTTGCCGAAACTGCTTTCGGGTTTAAATTTTACTGTATCTGTGATATAGTTCTGTTTTACATCTTTTTTACTCCGAAACAGGCCTCACCAACCTCAACACGGGCTCTCTTCAACTACCTTAACATCAAAAACAGCCTTGCCTTGAAACGAGGCGCGGTAATTGAGGATGCTAAGCTGAGCGTTTGTGTTCTTGTTTTTCGCACGTGCTGCGCTATGGATCATTCGCTAATTACAGGGTCTTGGAATGCATGAAAGATCATAGTTCCAGCGTTATTTGGGAATCAGTTTATTGCGACCAGACAGATCACAGATAGCTTAATGGTTATGTTTGTTGCGCAACTTGCCAGTGATTTTACCGCTTAGGCATAGCACAGTAGGATCAAAACGACATGAATATGTACGCAATCGCGTGCGTGCTTTTCTCTAGGCGCTTCGATGGAGCGTAGGAGTGTGGTGAAATTGTTGCTGGCACATCAGTGCGGTTCGAGACGGTCTGAACTCGGTTTCAACTGCTGCCTCCAGCGCGCCGTTTCGAGCGCGTACGCAAATGCACAGCAACTACACTCGTGATTCATGTCGTTTTGACCCCACTATAATTAGTCGGGTCAAAACGACATGAAGCATGGCATTTGGAACCGAGGTGGGACCATCGCAAACTGCGGCGATCAGTGATGGCAGCAAGAGTTCCAGTACGCTCCTAGCTGCTACGCTCCCTGGAAGCTGGAAGCCCCTCGATAGATGCCGCATACGCAATTGCGTACGTGCTTCATGTCGTTTTGACCCTACTGTAGTTGCAAGACCTCAGAAGCATGCAAGTCTGATCGAAAAGTCGTGGCAAATCTTACATTTGAAAATCCGATATTGTTGTTAGAAATGCTGGGGTTTCTCTTGGACAATATGGACTTCGAGGTGCAGATAAGGAGTACTGTTTTCGCTCAGTTCCCTCTAATCGCCCTGAAAAATGGGAAACGTTACGCCGACATGGCGCGTGTACGAGGGTTCCCCGTTACAGGGTGTCGTAAAAGTTTGCTGCATCGTTTCTCACTATGGCTTTTCGCATGTTCGGAACACCACAGTAGAACAAGGTTTTCGTGGTCTGAGTGACCAACTTCACCAAGAACGAACGCCATAGCTAGCAAGGAAGAAATATTTTTACCTAGCTCCATTTCCTTGGGTGTTTCTATAGTTGTGAAGGAGAGATTCAGTGATGTTTCTGACCGTTTCGGACGGACTTGGCCTTTATTGGATCATTCCATAAATAATACGGTGTTTTCCAATTGCATAAATAAGAGTTTGACATTCCTGCATCAATTTATTCTAAAAACAGAATTTTACTTCGTTCTAGGTTTTATTCCTACTGAAGAGCGGGTGTAGCACAGTTGTGAGAAGTTCTACCACAACTGTTCGGTTCGGAACCGCCGTAGGTCGACGAAGCGTTTCACTCCTCCGGAGTAGAGGAATTGGTCCCAGAGTGCTCTGGGAGGATAAAAATGGTGACCTGATACATCAGATAGGCCAATTATGTGGGCTGCATACGTATTCATAAGCTTCGATCGATTCTCAATTCGTATGCGTTTTGCACCCGAAAGGAATTGATTAACACCGGCACTTTACCATTGATCCGTAGTCTCATTGAAAACCCTGAACACTTCAGGACGATTTTGAGAGTTATTTTCGCAAACTTAAATGGAAACAGCAAAGAAACATTGTGGAATATCTCGCTTCACAAGTTCAATACAGGCAGCAACCCAGCGAAAAATCTAAGAATATTGATGCTTTATATAAAAAAAAATAAGCGTAAGCCAGCGTAACGATGATTCCAGAAATTCTAAGACAGAAACTACCTCGAAGAGAGAGCAGCAATGTGGGAGTAGTTTTCAAGCGAATATTAGCAGAGGTCCACTGAAAGTCTGGTAGAAAGCAGAAAAGGGCTGTAGAAAATGAAAAAGAGCACATGTTGGGCAAAAGTGTTTTATTTATTTTGTGTTTGAAGCTGCAGAGGTGAGAATAAGCGTTCACTATGCCAGTCGGAACATCGCCAGTCATAAAACAAAAATGACCGCGCTCTGAAACCCAGATGGACTAGTTACAGCATCGGGAAAGAGGACGGAGAATGTCACAAAAAGCAAAATAATTAATAATTAAAATTAAAAAGGTCAAAATAAACAAGAATTGGAATTTACAAGACTCCCCAATACTTACTATTAATTAACCACTGCTGCTACTCGGATCTCTTCGATGGGTGCTTGCCTCTCACCACCACGTCATCCCAGAGACCTTACCTTCCGACATGTCCGACGCCCTTTCATGTCGCTCTTCACCCAGTTTCAGTCAAAGCTGAACGTCTGAAGAAAACACCACTGGTTCTTTGCATCCCCCTAGTGCAGCTCTTCACTTCACACACTGTTCATTCCTTGCTTGTGGGAATCTATGATTCCTAAGCGCTGGAGGATCACCACGACCGTACTGTTTTGTAGGAGGGATCCATGTGCGTTCAGTAGAGTAATCTTTAACAGGATTAAAAGAACATTAGATGAAGAACGGCTATGCGAGGAAAGAGGGTCTCGAAAAGGGCTCAGTACGATTGGCCAAATACGCACAGTAACAAAATTCATAGAAGTATTACGAGAGTACAGGATGCCGCGATGCGAGGATTGGGATAACATGAGAGTGAAACCTGGCGGCGGTAGCGCCGTCTCCATTTCTGATGAATTGTTTCACCGATGAAACGAGTAGATAAATCGGTCGGTTTCAGTTAATCATGGATAAGGTGTGTTCATGAGAAACGGATGGTTTTTTGATGCCTTTTTCTCGTTCAGCGAGTTTTATATATCTGAACGCTCTCGGTATGCATACTTAGCTCAAGAAAAAAAGGATCTACATGCGCATAGCTGAAAAATCATAATGCTACATAAAGCTCGAATTGTGAAGGGTTAAACCTTTGTTAGATTGCGGATACTTGAAGTAGTCCACGGTTTGTTGTTGATCTCAAGAAAATTGTTTGTTAAAGGCATCACCCCACGAATCTGAGGTGGTAGGGATTTCAGGTGGAGTATTCGTACACGGGATCGTAGATTATGAAGAGAGGAGTGATCCCGTCCATTTCTTCCTAATTGTCGTAGAAAACGGCCCGGAAGATACGGCTTCCGGCGCTCCGGCGCGCCATTTTCTACAAGGAGTTCGATTGGAGCGCGCCAGCCTTGTGCGCACGCCGCATCTTCAGGGCCGTTTTTAACGGGAAGTAGGAAGAAATGGGCGGAATCACACCCCTTTCCATAATCCACCATCTCGTATACGAATATTCCACCTGAAATCCGTACCACCTCAGATTCGTGGGGTGATGTCTTTAATTGTTTCTTTTTGAGGAAATACTGTACAAAACATTGAAAAAAAAACCATTAGATCCATGCTCATCGGGAAAAGTCAGCCACTTCATACCGAAAAGCTCAACCTTAGGGTTAAGCGCCTGATTCACTCCTTTTTTGGAAGCCAAGACATTAGTGACCCTCCCCGCCTTTTTTTACACATTTAGGATTACTTCTAGTTAAAAAAAAACAGTTTAAGTATGCACGTTTTCAATTTCATCAACTCCCTACTTTTGCTGTAAATCGGAAAAATCGTCCCCCCCCCCCCCTTTTGACTGGCGTGTTCATTGAAAACAAGTAACAGACAGCTGCAACAATTATTCGTAACATTTCACCACAGCAAAGATGTAGAAAAGATTCAGATGTTGAAGGGAGGAGCCTTTTGTTCTTTCCGGAGTATACTATGCGCAAATTACTAATAAAAAAAACTCCAGCGCTCTTCTAATTTGCATCGCATTCCCTATACAAAGCTTCCCCTGCTTGCAAATCTAAATAACACCCGCGAAGTTTTGTGGTTGCCAAACACACCAACTTTATCATGAGTATCGTCATTTGCTGGAATTTTACCGCACCTGCTACCCCTCATCGTTCGTGAGTTCACAGAGGCTGTGGGCGGGGTCCCGTATATAAGGGCCGATCGGTTGCTCTCAAACACGCCATGATTCACTGTCTGCTTCTCCTGGCATTGGTCTGCACGGTCCTCGCCACAGCAGATGCACAATCACAAACATTTGACCGGCAGGATCGGGATTACCGTCCGTTACAGGTCAGTGGCCGTTTTCTGCGTCCATTTGTTTCAAAATTCCTTTAGGTGCCTACAGAACATGTTTATCTAGTAACGAACTATCCAATAAGGTACACCTGGACCTACCATGTTACCAAGAGTTTCGAGCAGTACGGAACCACTGTTCATGAACGATCGTGGATAAGAACATCAGCCGCACTCGTTTCTTTCGCTCTCGATCGTCACGCAGAAAGTGTGACGTTGACGCGTCTGAATAAATCGTCCAGTCGAGTTCAGATGAGTTCTACGCTGGACCCCGGCTCATACGCGAACGTATGAATCTATTTTATTTGCCAATGGCCCTCGGAGGCGCTCTTCTTGTTTTTAAGTCAGAACTACGAAACCCGGATTGATGTTGGTTGCGTCGGTCAAACTTTGAAAGAAATCCCTCCGGTGCTCTGAAGCCGGTAAGTACGTCCTTGGAGCAATACAAGGCCTTGTGTCTATGTAGCACAGAGGTGGAAAATTTACAAGCCGAACAGGTAGGCACGATGGTCCTGGTCCACCAGTTGCTGTATTCCTCCTTGGAATGTGCGGAGGGTTTGTACCCGTCGGACAGCCTTCAGACTGTGTTTCTTCTAGTTACGAATGCACGATCTTCATGGACTGGTTATGAACTGTCTCTTTCTCTTATTATCCGCAATCCCACACTCTTTCCTGCATAGAAGGAATGAGTGCTGTCTTTTAATTCCATGAACTCCACTGTCATTCTTCGGAAAGAGGACGATGTCGTCTGCAAGGCTAAAAGTGCATCAACACGTATGTCTCTTTGTTTCCCAACCAAGCGGTTTCATTAGGGCAGCTGCGAACAACTCGAGAACATGGTTGTTCGCAACACTTCCCACTGGTTATAATGAAGCATGGCTAGGAGTATTTGATTTGGTCGCAAATGGCTTATCTTGCTACATTTGACCCCTTCCTTAACGTCTGCTGGTGGTTTTTCCAATGAGATCTGATATTTTCTGGTTGATTTTCTAACTAGCCAGATTTTACTTCAGCGAAAAGATAGAAAGGAAATTACGATTGGATCGGGTATGTAGCTATTCTTGAAATCTTTGTCTATGCTGCCGAGTAGGGCGGTGCAAAGCATTCAACAGACATAAGTTCTCATATAATCCCCTGTTCTCGGACTTTGATTGCACATATGTGTCTTTTATTTTAGCTAACCTTTTGAATTTAACTCCGTTACTCTTATTAGGCTGCTAAGAGTATACAATTATCTCATGGATAGTATGTTTATTAAAGGAGCCGCGTTTTACTGCTATTCCTAATCGTTGAGGTTTTTCTTGGAAAGTGTGTGGACCTACACAGCGACTTGCGGGGACCAGCCGATCATCAAGTCAGTGTTTTTATCCTCCCAGACAAGTCTGATACCAATTTATCGACCCCCGTGGGATGAAAGGCTTGGTGAGCACTAGGGCGGATTCGAACTTTGAGGCCACAGCGGACCTCATACCGACTGCGCTACATCCATCCCTCTCTGCTAATCGTTGATCCTGGGAAATTAGAATGAAACCATTATTTTCGTTTGTTCGTAGAAAAAGTTTAGCAGTTGGTTGTGAAAAATGCTGACTAGAAGGGTTTTCTGTATAGATAGATAGTAAAGTATTTGTTCGACTTTTCGACTGAAGATAATGAATATATTTTTGGAACTGATGTGGTATTTCAATTCACAACTGGTACAAGAGCTTGTTGTGTACTCCTTGGCCCATACTATTTGAACTGTCTTCCTACGAAGATGTAAGCCCCACTTCTCTTTCGGACTGAGAAGCTTTTCATGAAGTTTTCAAGCTGATACGAGATTTTAGACTCCACATAGACTGTTTCGCAAAAGTTCATTGCGGAGCAATTTCCCTCTTCGACACGACACTGCCCTCAATTAACTCGAACTAATGCTTTAACACGGCTCAACCCTCAATTAACTCAAACTAATGAACATTGTGACCGCGGCGGAATCTAACGTAAAGTTCAGGCGGAATTACACCTAATTCTTTCCTACTTCATTTCGAAGTGGAGCTCTTAGAAAAACATCCCTTTCAAAAGGACCGAGGTCAAATTCAGGCAGTGCGAGTTAAGATAATATCTTGTTGTTACAAGAACTATCGGCATAGTTCAAGTTTACCCTCTCTAAATTACAGAATAATCGCTAGAAGCAACTACTAGGACAAGAAGAACTGATTATTAGTCTTCCGATGCAAGATGATTTGAGATAAGGAAACAAAAATTTTCTACTGCGGGTTTTCGTTCAATTCCTTGATCTATCACCATGAAATTTTACGTTTCATTCTGCACAAAAATGTCTTCATTCTGGAGAGTTTCGTACGTCTCATAAACGTGTCGCCAATTACAACTGCGAATATTTTTTTTCGTTCGTTCGACTTGAAGATTTAACTTGTTTGGTGGACAGAAACGGTATCGAGGAAAGATTTAAACTTGAAAAGAGGGATTTTTGGGTGTGATTGAGTATTCTGCCTTTAAAAGAACGTAATTTTCCGCCTTTCGGATAGACAGATAAACTAATCCCAAATTTTGTCAAACTACGTTTTTTGTGCATCACGTACACAGATCCGGTCAGCATTCTGATTGTTGCCGGGGGTCAATATCTGAGTTCATGCTTCATTCTTTTTGAGCGACGTTTATGGTAAATGGATGATGAGAAAAGACCTGAATAGAGAGTTGTAGCCCACCTAGTCTTTTGAAAACAGCCTTAGTATGCTGAAAAACTAAGCATAAATGCGGTAGCCATTCACGAAATGCACACAATAAGACGAATTTTTAATACTGGCTCGCGGTGCTGTTTCAAGGAATCCTCAATATGGAATAGTCCAAAGTTGCATCTGTGATTAATGTAGAATGATATTGTAATTAGGTACACAAAATAGCGCCACTTATGGCTCTCAAATTGGTACAAAAAATGACCAACTGGAACCTCTCTCTAAGCAGCTCCGACGAGTGTAAGACTACATAAAGATCTGTATTGACAGATGATCGTGGATTTTCTAGGATTTTCCAACGCTCTCGCTCTCTTTCTACTTCGTGTAGTTTCCATTTTTAGTTGCCGATTGTGTCATTTGCAACTCTGCGGCTCAGCTGTTGTAGGTTGATTGAAATGTGAAGTGTTTCACCATAAAGCGTCGTAGCCGACCCAAACATTGCTAATCGCGTATTCAGATGCGGAGTAGAAAAAGACGTTCAGCAGTTGAAACCAAAGCATATGGCTGTGCACACTTGTTGCTGCATGCAACTTCACTTTGATGAAATGATTACCTTAATTGTGTAACGTTTTAAAAACATGTACACAAAAATAGGCATTGGTTGCACACCTAAGAATAAACCCCGAGAAAGTGGATGAAAAGAGATCTGGAAATAGGCTGAAGAAAGAAAACGCTGAGATCTCAGCACTCAATTGGTTTTTTTTTTTAGATTTTCGGTGCTTTAGCAATGCTTTGGTTTGTGTCCGCAGCGGTCCTTTTGCTTATTGCGGATGGAGCGTTTCATTGTACCCGACGCCTTTCAACTAAACCTACAATTCTCCACTTCAAACAGGTGGAACCAACCGTCATTCGTAATAGTCACGAAGTCAGTAGTTAGACAAATCGCGCTGTTCTTCCTACCAAGGTATCAGACAACTCTTTGGCCAGTAGCGCTTCCACTTCGTATTAAGTTCTTCGAATAGTTCTCTTTGCCGATCCCAGATGCAAAACGCTTGATTTCTGATTTCCCCACAGATGTGATCGGGTTGCAGGCAAAGGCAGTGGCGTGGAATCCACAACTGCTTGAAATCATTTCCTGCCTTGACACGCATACATAAGGTTGGAACTTTGTGGGATTCTTTGCATTCCGTTGCTAGAATTTGGCTTCTTCGGGAGTGTCTACCTGAATGTCTTAATTGCGAATTCACAGGATGAGTCCTTTCCTCTTTTCCTCTGCTGATCAAGCTAAAATCTCAACAAAGTCAAACTTTCAAAGAAAAATGTATAAGGTATACTAGAGGAACTCAGATTTGGCCGCCAGAGGTCTGTTTGCACGAGACGTCGTAAGTTGAATCCATGCGTTCGTATTACCCTTCATACCTTGCTATCCAGGCAGATCCACCATGTTTTAGTCTTTTTCCAATATGTGCAGGTAGAAATCCAACTGCTCATTTTTCTCGTTCATCTGCTGCTGTATTTCTAAAGATTTTTATTGCCTCGACGACTTCGTCATCAACTGTTTCCAATACTGACGTAGGTTGTTCATGCTACACTAGTGGGATTGTTAGGACATTGTTCACGGATCAAGAAAGGAGGATTTGAAGGAGAATCCGTGCCAGAAATATCTATGTTGACAGGACAGATGGACGGCTTAAATGCATCACCCTACGAATTTGAGGCGGTAAGGTTTTCGTTGAACTATACCTATCGGGTCGTTGATTATGAATACAGAGGCGGTTCCGCTCATCTCTCCCTGCATTACTGTAAACAGATGGCTTCCTTACGACGTCCTCTATTGCAATGCGCCAACTTTGCGCTCCGCCCCCTCCTGCGATTCGTCGAAAATCTATTCGAACGCCCCGACAGGCGATTCATTTCATTCTAGGAATCGGAGATTTGGGGGGCGAAAAGGTGGCGCGTTGAAATAGAGAGCTTCGTAGGGAACCGCATTCCGAAGCCGCCTTTTTACAGTGATGCAGGGAGAGATGAGCGGAACCACCGCTCATCCCTACATGTATTAACTATATTCATAATCTACGACCCGATACAAGTACACTCCACCGAGAATCCATCCCACGCCAGATTCTTGGGGTGATGCCTTTAATATTGCATAGAAAATCAATGGCGTATCAATCCAGTTGGGATGTGCCAACGCGTTTTACTGCAATTTGTAATCATTGAGGTTTTGGAACGTGTGTTGGGCTATAGAATGAGTTGCGTGAGGTAGTCGATGTATAAAGTTGGTGTTTCCATTCTCCCACACACGTCTTACACCAGTTTATCGACATAGTAGAGATGAAAGGCTTGGTTGACACAAGGAACCATCGACTGTGTGGCCACAGCGGACCCCTTGCCGACTGCGGTACACCTGCCCTGCACTGCAACACTGTGTAGTCGGATCGAAATGACTCGTAGCTTGGTGCATTTCCCATGCGACGCGGCGGAACGCAGCTGCTGGGATCGCCCATCGTCAAGCTAACGTTAGTCCTACCTCGATAACAATCGCTAGCTCTGCCGCCCTGCTTCGAGCTTCGCAACTGCTCAGCTCTACATGCGTAACGAATAATGCGTATTGCTGAATATGCAACTTCTTTGGTTTTGGGCTCGGTATGGATGCTGTAAAGATAAAACTGATTTGTTAAAGGCAACATTGCACGAATCTGACCTGGTCCGGATTGCGAATTGCGGGATCGAGGGTGGTTGCGCTCATCTCTCCCTTATCGTCGGAAAAAAAACGGAGTAGAAAACGCTTTAGTTCCTATGAGGAAAGCTAGAACACGTCCTCTTGTACATGCTCCGGTATCTTCAGCCGTTCGTTCACTGGTTTCACTTGAATAGACTGGTTTTTAGGCATTCTACGACCGCTCGCATGTGGCTGTGGCGCGTGCACAAAGGTGGCGCGTTGCAGCTGAAAATCACCGTTAGAAACGACATCTTTCAGGCTGCTTTTTACGACAATTAGGAAGACGTGAGCGGAGCCATCTAGGATCCCGCAATTCCAAACCCCATTTCTAACTTTTCCCGCGGATTCCCTCACCACGTCAGATTTGTGGTATGCTGCCTTTAAACAAAAGCAGAAGAGTCACTTCACTTATGAAAATATCTTGCAGAACTTCGACGTACGAAATCTTTAGAATACCAGCGACTAAATATTGGCTTGTGAAAGAACTTCTGTGGAAATTCTCACACAGCACCTTCGAAAACATGAAAGAACAACTTTTACAAAATGTAGTGACGATATGACTAAAATAATGTGTTTTCAGTTCGGCAAGCGAGATGGCTACCGACCCCTGCAGTTCGGTAAGCGGGATTCATATCGACCACTGCAGTTCGGCAAGAGATCGCCGCTAGCCAGCGCATACCTCGTGCCAGTTCTGTGATTGTCCGTCAACACGTGTGATTTCTCGCTCTTTATCTTGCCGATTTCTCGCTAAGGATTATAGTTTGTGGTTTTAGCACAGTTCCGAGTCGGTATCGTTACTCCTCCCTCCCACCTCTGTAACTCTAATGTTGCGACTGGAAATAAAAAAATGTTGTTAACATTGATACCTCGATTGTGGTAGCACCGGTTTTTTTTTACTGTGACGAGGTGATGAAGACGAAAAAATGGTTTGAGGAGGGAGCACTCAAACTGCTCTTATCGAACTGTACTCTAGAGCGCGAAAATCGTTAACTGCCAATTTTGGATTGCGGAAAAACCGTTTACCAGCCCATTCTGAGCTCGTTTTCTTTGTTTAATGTACTAGAAGGTGCTACTTAGCTATTCACTTCCAGTAAGCCTGTTTTGGGAGTTTAGTAAAGTTTTCCCATTTGCTAATGGAGAACAGTTTTATTGCTATAAGGACGATTTTTGCGCTCTACAATTCGATTAAAGGCATCATCCCATGGATTTTGGGTGGTGCGAGTTTCACGTGGGTTATGCCTATACTGGGTCGTAGATTATGGGGAGGAGGGTGACTCCGTCCATTTCTCCGTAAAAAACGGCCCGGAAGATGCGGAGCATCCAGAAGGCTGACGCGCTCTAGTCGAACTCGCTGCAGGAAATAGTGTCCCGGAACGCTGGGCAATTGCGAAGAAATGGACGGAATCACCCTCTTCCCCACAATCTACGAGCCCGTTAGGCGTAACCCACCTGAAACCTGCACCACCCCAGATTCGTAGGGTGGTGCCTTTAAAGCAATGTTGAGTGCCCCTGAACTACCTTTTCGGCGATGTCGCAAAACGAAATCAACCAAACAGTGAAAACAAATTTGGAGTAAACAATCGCTAAATAGAAAGGCAGAAACTATGGTGGCCAGAGATCAGCGACAACACAGGTATCTCGTCAAGACGACGTGAATGAAGCTCGGTGTTGTTGCGTAAGCGGTTGGGCTCGAGCGGACGGAGCAAAGCTTGGGGTTGGGAGCCAGGTAGAACCATCGAAGCGACGAATGGTGCTAGTAAGCCCCACCTTGATCTTAGCTGCTGCGCTCCGCCGGGGTACTGTTGTAGGAGAGTAAGTATATCTGGAAGTAAATAGCTATAGTCTATACGACATGAATCACGAGTGTAGTTGCGGTGCATTTGCGTACGCGCTCGAAATGGCGCGGTGGATGCAGCAGTTGGAACCATGTTGAGACCGTCGCAAACTGCAGCGATGGCTGGTGCCAGCAGGGATTTCACCGCGCTCCTAGCCACTACGCTCCAACGAAGCGCCTCGAAAGAAGCCGCGTACGCAATTGCGTACGTGCTTCATGTCGTTTTGACCCTACTATAAATCAATCAACTAAAATCAAATCAATCTATTCGTCATAGAAAGAATAAGGAAGTTCTGAGAATAGCTGTTCAGGTACTTTGGCTTTCTTTCCTGGAGCTTTTCGCATCCAAAAAGAAGATTGAAATTCTGCAGGTGGTGTCTCTTTCCCAAAAAAAGGGAGGAAGCTCTATCCGCGTAATCTCAGCTTCCACAGATCAATTCCAACAAATTATTTCTATCTGGTAACCCGAAGCGATGCGGTGTTTATAGTTAACCGCAGCTTCTAAAGCGTTTTCATGTTTCATGTTACTACTGTCAATGAGATTTCGTTGAAGAAGTGGATGTGGAAAAGGTGTTTTCTGCAGAAAATGTTACTTTCTGCTATTATAATGAAAAACCGAAATGGAAGTGCGATGGTTGTATTTATCACTTCACCTAAAAAAACGGTTCAAGCGCTGGCTCACTGCATAGCAAATAAATGAAGGTTACTGAGACGAAGAAAATAGTGATTATGATTGCTATCGTATTTGTAAATGGATATGATTCAGAGAAAAACCTGTTTTTAACTAAAGAAACACCTGTAGTTTGTCTCGGAAAGTCGGAGTACAAAATTGGCGACGAACTGGGTACAAACTGTTGAATACCAAGGTTGTGTGTGATTGGATTATGTGACGCAATTGTGCAGTGTATTACCGGATGATCTTCTTCCTAATGATTAGTGTGGTCGGGTCGAAGGGTGGTGTAGTTGCGAAAGCGGACGCGTTCGAAGTGGAGCGGTCAAACTGGAAGCTGCGGTCGAGGTGGAATATCCTTGTTAGCATTTAGATTTCGACTTTGCTCACCTCATTTACTTCATTAGAACCGAAGAACTCCATGTTACAGCACAAATTTACGTGCTACTTAATATTATAGTATAATATTAATATTTAATATGAGGACTATGTGATGACGTGGTTGGCGTCGGTGAAATCCTACTAAGATTTAACCATTCTTTTGACATCAATTTAGAATCGCTTGAGATTCATGAATAGAATTCGAGAATACGTGTATGTAATTGTTGGCGATGGTCTGCTGATATGGGGATGTCCTCGTACGAAACGATTGATGGCTTGGTTTGCTGACTGATATCAGTGTTTTTATTCTTCTTGAGCAAATCTGGACAAACCCAGGAAAGGATAGATGGAATTTCTGGATGGCCTGAGGCGTTGGAGCGTCTAGACAGCAGAGATTCTTAATACTCTACTATGAAAAAGAAGAACGATTAGATTCAACTTTCTTTCGAAGTATGACTTCAAGAACTTTATTGAAACTGTTGGTAGAACAAATACAACTCTACAAAATGTTCGTTGAACCCACAAGTATCAATATAGGACATTGACATCTTGCCAGAAAAAAGAAAAAGATAAGGTGGAACTGGCAGATTAGTAGAGAAAGAGGTTGCTCCCGTTCTGAGAACTACAGTCGGGGTGCGGAAGAGCGAGCATTCCGCCGCGAGCGCACCGTCTACGCAAGTCTACACTACTCAGGTTGTAAAACGACATGAAGCCGGTGCTGTAGTGCAAGCGCCTGCGGTCGAAGCGGTGCGGTGAAGCTAGCGGCTGGGGCCGAGATGGGACCATCGCGGACAGACGCAGTGAGTGGTGCTAGCGAGGGTCATCCTCGCTACGTCCCACTGCAGGATAAAGTGTCGTCGCTATTATTTCCCGAAGCTCTAACTTACTTTTTTCTCTTAGTAACTTTAGCTTTTGTGTCATGGATCCTCCAAGACTAATGCTCAGGCCTCAGGGCCCCGATTGATTTGATTATTTACTTCGAGAAATAAGGGCGTCACTGAGTGCCCCCCTCCCCCCAACGACACTACCCCACCGCATCGCCTCGGGTTACCAGATAAAAATAATTTGTTGGGATTGATCTGTTGAAGCTGAGATTACACAGGTAGAGTTTCTTTCTTTTTTTTTGGGGAAACAGACACCACCTGCAGGATTTCAATCATACTTTTGGATGCGAAAAGCTCTAGAAAAAAGCCAAAGTACCTGAACGGCTATTCCCAGAACTTCTTTGTTCTTTCTATGACGAATAGAACGCGTCCTTCCAAATGACTAACCTTACGGAGAGAAACTTCTCTAAGAAATTCGCCAACAAGTTGAATGGGGGGAGGATGTATTCCCTATCATCCAACAGAAGTTCTTGGGATCCTATTGGAGTTGGAAACGACCAGGTAACTGAGATCTCGTGTTCTACTTCAAACAAAGCTCACACAGATCCCACTTGAACTGACGTAGTTCGACTTTGATAATTTGATAGCTGTACAGACACGTCTTCAAGTTAAGTACAAGTGCGCTTTATAAATGTAAATGTACCAAGACAGAACTGACGAATGACACTACTTCTTACGCTTTTAGTGAGTTCATTTTCTTCACAGCTTTCTTCACATCTTTTCTGGATTAGTTGGCCCTATATTTCTGCGGAACTGCATTGAAGGCAACGTATCACGAAAATGCGCTGAAAAGACACTGACTTGGTGCATCGGCTAGCACACTGACACATTCGTAAACTTCAGAAGAGAAGTGAAGGCGGAAGCGCATCCAAGCGGATTGAATAGCGCAACACAGTGCATCCTTTATCCTTGAACATGAAATTCATGGAAACCTGATGGACAATATAGAGTTCAGGGCGTAGATTGCGAATATAAGCGTGCTCCTGCTCAACTCCTCTCAAAAAATGTCGTGAGAAATCGTGTTTTTCCCACGAGAAACGTGAGAATGCTCCACCCTTGTGCATACGCCGCAGCCACGAGAGAGCGGACGTACAGTTGAGTCGAGAAGACATGAAGCACGGAGAGTTGAGCAAGCGGCTGCGGTCGAAGCGGCGGGGTTGGGATCGTGTAAAGATCCTCGCTACTGCCATTTCCTCATGGTCCCACCTCGATTCCAACCGCTGTCTCCATCGCACCGCTTCGTGGGCAGCCGCTTGCGCAACTGTCCGTGCTTCGTTTTGACTCGACTATAGATCAATGAGTTCTTTTTACAGAAGTTTCAAGAAAGACTAATATATACACCGCTGAAGGGGCCGGAGCGTGCACAAGGAGGGCGCGTTCCAACGCACCGCGTAGGAACAAGCGTGGCTTCTGACGCCGTTCTTCAGGACGACTAGGGAAAGATGGGCGTAATCTTCATCCCGAATTCTATGTTCCCATCAGGTTTCCACACCAAGTCAACTTCGTAATATTTTAATTTTGTGCCTTAAGGTGCTCATCAAAGAACTCCTACGGTTCTTATTTCTGATAAACCAAATAAGGAAGTCACGTTCGAATTTCGCGGCGCTTTAGTGTTGGTCCACGGGGCGGAGTGTGTCGCAGTCGGCTGTGAGTTTAGATACTGTTTTCGCCACCGCTGACTGATATCGCACATTCTGTGCCAAACTTTCGTATTGATCATATACAGAGAGCAATAACTTGTACGGTCGTTCGATTTTGGTGATCGTTCCAGTTTCATTCCGTACGCGTCTAGTGGATTTTGTTCTATTTTTGTCATTTATCGCTTACATCAGGAAAGCTGACATGAGCAACATAGCAGTGTTCCAGAATGTGTTTGGGCATTCACCAGTAGTAAGGGTTTTTTGCCCAGGAAGAGTGAATCTTATCGGTAAGCTGTTTTATTGTTCTCATCCTTTTGTTTTCGCTTGGTTTCTTCACTGAAATACTACGTCTTCAGTATCAACAATGAACAGTAACCTTTCACGCACCTATTGGAGTACTAAACACCGATGAGTCGTATTAAATCAGATCATTTCTTTTCTTATGTTTTCAATAGGATACGAAGAGCAAAGATTCATTCAGTGCGAAACGTGTTGCATCGATGTGACGCATTCTCGGTGTAGGAGCGCACAGGTTCCTCTCCGCAGAGCGCAACAATCTCCTGTCCTTTTTTGTGGCTCTTCATCTTTTTTAAAATAAACTATGAGAAGAAATACGTAGTCTTACCAAAATTCTTCTACATTCGTTCTGTAGTTTGCTTTGCTGCTAGGGCACCCTTATAGCTCTTAATTTGTAGGGACTTATTTCCTTCAGTTCTTTGTGCAGTGCGTATGATTGGTTTTTTTTTTCGTAACTGTAGCTGTAGTGATATCGTAACTGTAGTGAAATCCCAAAATCCATCTTAAGATAATGCTAACTGTGGACATTTACAAGAAAATTGGAGCAGAAATCCGATTCCTGCAAGCTGAGGTTCTCGAAGAGATTCCTTGCGATGCAAATCGCACGTAAAAAACAGCACCGTAATTAAATTTCTGCGAACTAAGATTTAGAGACTCCCTAGGAGCACAGCAAATAGCAAAATTGTTGGAAAAGAAGTTTGCTTAGGAAACGTAACCCTTTTCAGGAACTATTATATCATAAAAGAGAAACACTACGGAAAACAAGAAGGAAAAGGGGAACCCCTTGTCGCGCTCTGTGGAGAGAGGGAGCAGTGTACGTTTTCACCAAGGACGCGATGCGTCTCCAATCCGGCCTTGCATTGGTTTTGTTTTCATTACTGTTGCGTCCTTGGAGATAGTTGTTGTTTCCGTGGTTAGCAGTGGTAATCGAACAAAGTTAATCAACTCACCATCTACAACGACATCCCTAAATAAGATATGGTCACCTGATGATCCAAATTAATTTGATTACATACATCATTTACAAGGATCACCTAAATTAATAGGAATCACACCTTATTAACCCGCTAAAATTGACTTTTGTGATAAGACTTAGCGCAAAGGTCATTTTGAAAAATTTGTGGAAAGCGGTTGTATCGGTTGGTTCAGCAGAGAGCGCAGCTTGTGCGATTAACATCGCTCTTGTTGTGGTGGTGGCCTAGCAGTTGCATACGGGCATCACTAGTGAGGTCCTCTTGACTCTTGCAGGTGAAGAAGGTACGGTTGACAGACCGCTGAACAGACCGAAAGCAGTCATCAGATCGCGACCAGCGACAATGAAGGAAGATGGAATGGGTTGGATGCTGTGGCGTGCTTCGATATGTGAAGAAGAATGTCTGGAGGGCATCATTAGTCGGACCATTGTTTTTGGTACCTTTTAGAAGATTAGAAGAAGACGTTCAATAGATTTCTCGGCTGGAAGCACTCATCAGATGAAGCAGCACACGGTGTGTACGTATGCTACTTGGATAATAATATGTCCGCAGAGCATCATCAGTCGGTCATTGTTTTTCATCTTCTGGAGCGGACACTTGAAGGTTCTTCAAAGCTTGCCTATTCTTGAAAGTGAAACCATGGCGAACGGTATGGAATTCGGCGAAGTTGACTTGACTTCAGGTACCCGAAACGCTTAGGCGAGAGAGCAGCAAAGACTATGTGGTCTCAAAAAAATAGGCACTCTTGCTAGGTCGTTATGCTGTCGCGCAAATGAATGTCTTTGGCAGCCGTTGATGACAGCGTCAGCTTGTCCGACGTCTTTGGTGTTCCTAGGCTCGATGTCGAAATTGCAAGAATGTGAACCTCCAGCGTTGAAGCTGGTTCGCAGTAAAAGCCGAGAGTCCTTTCCTAGATCCGAAGATGGCTGGGATTGTGATCTGTAAGCAGGACGAAGTGACGTCAAGTATAACAGTGGGATTTCCGAACAGAGCGAATCCAAGGTGAGTACTTCTTTGGCGCGATCGAAGGAGTAAATGGCGCATCTCAAGGACAAAAGATCTGTAGTAATTGATACGACTAAAGAATGATCGGACCTGGGCGATTCGGTTTTGACCCTCTGCACGGGACATGTTACATATGTTATGTCTTTTTGAGAGTTGCACACAATACTGTGTATAGTTGGGTCAAAACGATATGAAGAGCGGCGCAGTCGCGTAAACGGCTTTCGAGTTGGCGCAGTGGAGCGGTAAGGTTCGAGTCCATCCTTGCAGTTCGCAATGGTCGCACCTAGATTTCTACCACCATATCCACCGCGCCGCTTCGAGCGCAACCGCTTACGGAAGTGCACAGCGCTTCGTACCATTTTGACCAACTATAGGTGAGCTGGGACATCAGGAACCTGCAGTTGTCGGTGCGGACGCAGAAGCTACAGGCGGATATTCTTGAGAAAGGGGCTTTCAAATTGGCTTTGTGCTCGGGATTAGTGTAGCCGGTGACATCACGTGGCAAGCAACACGTTGATTGTAGAGATTATGGAGTCGATAGTCTGCTGGAAGATGCCATATACATCGGGTATCAAAACATCGGTAATCGAAACTGGTTGAACAAGGTTGGTAAAGAAAAATTAAAGCGGTGAAGGATACCGACTACCGTAGGTGCGATAGGGAGAAGCTGGACCCTCTTCAGGTGAAGGGGGTTCAGCGCATGGGGTGCAGCTCAAGTGAAGGGGGTCCTTTCGATAGCCGTCCAAAAGTGAAGAGGATAGTTTCGCCAACCGTTTAAAAGTGAAGGAGATCCTTTCCCTAACCGTTCAAAAGTGAAAGGGGTCAGAGCACCGGCTCCGACTAACGCATCCATGCACTGAAACTGTGTACATTTGCTGCATTTGTTGTGTTCTCTCTGTCTTAAATATGCACCCTTTTCACCTTTTCCGTTTACTTCTCGAGAAGTCTCTTATTTACTCGTAGCGCAGGATGTCTGGCATCTCCTTCCTGGCTAGGATGTAGCACCGCTTTTGGTTCATAACCCATGTTCATTTTTTTTTTGCAATCCTTAAGATTGCAGTGGTTATCGCCTTAGATGTTTTTAACTTCTCCGTTGTTTGTATGGATAGAAACAAGCTTCTTTTTAATGCTTAGAGAGTTTTTTCTTTGAGGTTGTATTTTAGGAGAACACATCGATTATCATGGGTATGGAGTTTTTCCGATAGCAACAGAGGAGGGAACTGAAACTCTTGCTGCTCCCAACGGAAAGGGGATTATTCGAATTGCGAATGTGAATGAACAATATCCGTTCGTTCTTTTTTCTTTACTTCTCAACGTTGTACTTTCGCCAAGAGAGTGCGCAAATAATTTTCTCTTCAACTATTAAAGCAAATAATTCAGCCTTTGTCGCTGAGAATAAGTTAGTAACTCTTGTAGGATGAATATATAGTCGGGTCAAAACGACATGAAGCATAGTACTGTTGCTCGCCTTCGGCTGCGCTCGAAGTAGTGCTTCAGTTTTGGAGGGCAAACGGCAAGACAACAGATAAAACTTATGTAAAATGACTTTGCCAAGGCTGCGTAATTTTCTTCATGTATTGTTTCATGAAAAAAGTTGACAACTACTAGAAGACGTGCAAGAAAGAACTACGAGGAACTTTTCGTGTCCTGCGGAAACGGACGAGTGCGCGCACATCTAGGTTGCGTCGTACCGGTGCAACATGTTTACGCGAAATGTACATGCAGTAGAAAATGGTGCTCAGGAGCCAAATACAAAACCACTACTTTACACCTTGTACAGGTTGTGTCAAAATTGTTGACTTACAGGTTGTATCAAAATTGTTGACTTACAGGTTGTATCAACACATTAAAACAGGGAAAGCCAAATATTCAAACGAGAAAAAGCGTTTGAGGCTGCTCCCTACATTTGATTTCAACTTGGACACAGTCCTTTAATCTTTGTACAATGTGATTGCACGTGGCACGTAAAGTGAGTTGATTTTTTTGTTTTGGCGGGTGTACTGTAGCGGTTAGAGGTCCTGGATACCTGCACGATCGATCGGAGGTTCGAATCTGTCCCAGTGTTCACCAGGCCTTTCATCCCTCCGGGGTCGATAAATTGGTACCAGACTTGTCTGGGAGGATAAAAACACTGACTTGGCACATCGGCTAGCCATCGCAAGTCATTGTATAGGCCAGTTCTACGTTCGTAAACCTCAAGCGACTCCGAATAGAAGTGAACGTGGTGGCGCATCTCAAGCGGATTGATTAACGCCAGATATTTTATCCCTTAGAAGAGCACTCGAAGAAAAAAGTTGGTTGTAGTGAAGTTAAATGCTCGCATTTAAGATGGGGATGTAGATACACTCAGAAGTCCCTGTGAGTTGTTTCAAACCTGGACTCATGCATCGCTCTGGCATTAATATATAGTGTAATTCTGTTTTACTTTCCGCTACAATTTTTTCGGAGCGAAGTTTGTCCAAGAATGGTGGTGGTGCAAAGTTCCAAGCAAAGATAAGAGGGAACAAAACTCCGAAATCAGTATATATATATATATATATATATATATATATATATATATACCATAGGGAAATTTGTTCTCACTTTCTCCAACTCCTCAGTATCTTCTTTTGTCGAAGCAATTGCTTGTTCGAGTAGCTACCACGTCAAAGAAGAAGGAAGAAGAAATGGGCAAGGACTATCTGGACGGCACAAGTTACACGTCACTTTGAAAATTTAGTACTTGCACACAATACTCTGTGGGGTCAAAACGACATGAAGAGCGGTGCAGTTGCGTAAGCGGCTATCCAATTGGCGCGATGGAGCATAGTGGTTAGGATCGTGTAAGGATTCTCGCTACCGCCACCTATCTCTGCAGTTCGCCATGGTGCCGCCTCGATTCCATCAGCTGTCTACACCTCACCGCTTCAAGCGCAGCCGCTTACACAACTTTCCGTTGCTTCATGTCGTTTTGACACGACTATGTATTCTCACTTATCTTTCTCTAATAGAGCAATGAAATTCTTAGGAAACTGGTCCGCCGCATCACGAACACGAAAATGTGTTTGTGATAAAGGCATTTGCCATCAGTTCTGGATATTTGCGATACTTGCGATATGGGGCGCTCATGCGTCACGCAATGAAGAGTAAAGTTACCGTTAGACATCTTACTACAGTGATTTGCGTTGTGGAAGAACTAGATCGTAATTCCACTCCAGGAATAGGCACTTCAAGTTTGACTAATTTGTGCACTGTTTGCAGTGAACACACAGTATCTTTGCCTTTCGAATGGTCAGGAGCTTCACCTCCGAAATGGTACGACTATGTACTTTGCGGCTGGAAGGGCGTCATGGAGAGACTGAATTGTGACCAGATTGGATTCGATTTGTTAGTGGAGGGTAGGTCATGCAGTTTGTTTCAGCGCCGTGGGTTCCATTGAACGGCCGGAATAAACAGGTTCAATTCCGCCGTCTTCTGGTCTCTCGAGCAGTTCTTCGCTAGTTTGCAGTGCTGCTCTTACCGCGTGGATGATTCACACAAAGGAAACATTTGAAAGCATTAGGAAGTAATACATTGTTAGGATCCTACTTTTGCAATCCAACTGTTCTTTACACTTATCTAGGGAAGATCTTGCCGACCTTTGTGCTATTGCTGAACACTATGTAGGAACACACGGAGGTGGGATGGACCAAGCTGCTGAGGTACTGCTCGTTCTTGAACTTGAGCATAAGCGGCTTATCTGCTTATATTAATCATGTTAACCAATTTGCAAGAAGGTGCAAGTTTTTATGATTATTTTTTATGCTAAAAAAGTCGGTTGCCCTGTTACAGCTCTGATCTCTCAGTGTACACCGTTGAGAACACTCAGAAGGTTGCAATGTTCTTCAGTTAACTGAGGGCTTTTTTGCAACTTCTTATGAACGAACCTTTCAGAAACTTTTTTTTTCGGTTACTCCCAATAATCATGTTCGGAATCGGAGTATTTCTGGAAAACCGTATGGGTGTTTTTTTACTGTACCTCGGATTAGAGATAAATAAATCAGTGAATTCGATGCTTCAACGCAAATTGAATGCTATTAAATTTATTACAATAACAATGTCAACTCTCATAAATATGGATAGGAACTGTTGTACCAAAAGTGATGAATATTCTGAAGCGTAAAAGTTCGACCCTCTTTGAATCTTGGTTCAAAGATTGTCGATTGTCAGATCGACAATATTTATGCTTTATGGAAGAAAGTACCAACATTGTTGTGCTGCGTTTGAATGTTTCATGAAACACTGTTTTCGAGGCGTTCTTGGATAAACTCTAAAAGTCTAAAAAATGGATAGAAAGGAAGAGTTCATGACCATGATCAACGACCTTGCTCTATCAAGACGTATGCGGGTTTTGATCTGCGGGGTCATATGTGAGTCACATCCTACTTAGTATTAGCCGAGCGATTTTGTCAGGTCCGCTAACATCACGGCGACTTGGCTGCTTGGGTAAGCACAACGACTTAGGCTCTTTTGACTTCGGTTTTTGATGTAGCATCTTGTGCAGTGATGACCTAGATGAGGCATTTGATATGTTAAAAGTGATCTGACTTTCCAGGCTCTGGCGAAGGCGACGACGCTGAAACTTTAAGCGTACTATTAAATTAGTATCACATATGATTCAGTGTGTTTAACATGATTCAGTTTGCAAAATTTTCTCAGTACACACACACACGCGACGTGCTGCCTTCTTCGCCCTTCAATTGAATATGCATCACTATCGTCAGCCTTAACACTTCTCTGAATTTTGTGTATACGCTTCCCAAATGCGCACCTTTAAACAATGTTTAGGCGAAGAAAGAGACCTACATTTTCCTTAATCTCAGGCAAGAGATCAGATGAAATGCTTCTGCTGAGAAACAGTTATTGTAATATCGTTATTCATTACTGATGTTGGAATGGATTGTGTTTATTGAGTCATCTCTGAAAAAAAAAAAAACTCAGGTTTTGGCTGTGAAGGGAAGCGCACTCAGGATTGACTTTTTCCCTCTCAAATCTCGGGTAATCAGTTTGCCACCACTAGCCTCTTTCGTTGTGCTTCATTGTGGAGAGGCTCTCAATAAGGTTTCAGTTCTCTTACACTGTGTTTTAATTTAAAAATGTTAGATTCCATATCTCGTTTCAGGCTGCCACTTCACATTACAACGAACGCGTTTCGGAGGGGCGTTTGGCAGGCAAGGTACGTTACATTGACTGAATTCGTGACAAATTCATGTACAAGAATTTTTATTTGGTTCAGAAATTCTTCTACTGCATGCTTGAAGTAATGAAAACCTATGTGTGCCGATATTTTTCTATTGCTTAACATTTTATCAGGAAAATTCTTCGCAGATCATGCTGTCTGTGAGGTTGTGCACGTCATAGGTGCTGCAGAAAGGGGCCGAACACTATTAAAGCGAAGTCGTTTCTTGTGTAAAGGGTTGTTAGCCTGGAAAGGGAGTCTCCAGGTTCTTGAAACCTCATTCAATCCATTTATGTTCGGCATCACTGACCGCACATTGATTAGCCATTGGGCGCTTTGCTTGTGAATGTCTGTGGCCAAGTTTTCAACAATGGAGAAATCAATTGCTTTTGTAATTGTCACGTCAAAAATTTTTTACAGTATAACCTGCTTGGGTGAAAACCTAACGAAATACTGACCGTTAAATAAGTGCAGTCGAAGACAATCCTAGTTTTTTTTTTCTTAGAAAATGGGTTGAGCAGCGCACTGTTGACCAGCTCTTAAGTGCTCTTTTATCATATCTCCAATTGTCTAGCAAGAGAAACTTAGGTTGTGTCTTCCACCTCTTCTGCTCTATCAAGAAAAGAATTTCTTCGGCTGTTATATGTCACCTGGTATAGTGTTTTCCCAAGTTTCTTCAAAGAAAACTTCATCAGTTGACAGTTCACCACTGAAAGTGAATAGCTGAGTTGGTCGGGGGATGAAGATGTCCTATGTCATGGATCCATGAAGACTAAAGCCTAAGCATTAGTCTTCATGGATCCATGACATAGGATAAAGCTACTAAGAGAACAAAGAAAGATAGAGCTGGAACTGCTTATGCTTATGCTTTGCCAAACTCTCCTGCAAGCTTACTGGAGGTGAATAACTAAATCATGAACGTTCTATGAACGAACCGCTCAAAAGAGCAATTCGATTACAACAGCGCTCTTCCCACCCCCAAATAGATTTTATCCGTAAAAATTTACTATTCGTGCACATTGCTGCGCTCTCACTGCTCCTTGGTACTTTTATTCACAGCTAATTCAACTTCGCCTTCCAGTTCCTTAAAGTTTCTGATTTTTGATCACCAGCGCCTTTTTTTTCGAAATGGAACTTTATTCTTATTTTGCACGTCGAAGTCCTTTTTCTCTGATATCTTGTTGTTGCTCGCAATGAAATATTTCTTTTTCCTGTAGATCTCTTCAGAATTTTCATTTCTGCGCTTTTTCTTTTATGTTTTTTTCCTTGCGGATGTAGTAATCGATAGCGAAGTTATGTCTTTGAAGAGACAATACTCTAATTTTTATAGCTAACTTCACAATATATATTTTTATTGTGAACTGCTACACAGTCGTCAAGTGTTCGCATCCCGGTAAATTCTCTAAATTCTGAGATCTCCGTCCCCTTGGTGACTTTCCCTCCCGACACGATATCCCCAGATTAGTTTAGTGCATAACTGTAAGTGGCAAAAACGCGTTCGAAATGAACATTCGCGCTATACGTTCATAGATGGTTCGCCCAACATTGCTTACTCTAATTTCTTGCAATTTAGTTTTACGCTGTACAGTTTTAGAAAACTTCGTTTTCATGCATTTCACACTTTGCGCTTGTTTCTCAGTAGATAGTATCCAAAGTGCTCGTTTGGAAGTTTTTCCGTTGAAAACTTTAACTCTATCATTTTCGAGACTTTTTCAACGGATACATTTCATTATATTTGAGGATCTTTCAGGCTCGAGTACTGTTATATCCACTATTTTTAGTTCATTTAGAAGACTTTGATCTGTGCAAGTATTTGGACTGACTTTTCTTTAGTGAGGTTAGTGAATTTTAGTGAGTTAGTGAATTTTAATGGTTTTAAGCTTCTACTGAAGAACCATGGGACAGGAACGAATCCTCGCTCGTGGCGCTTAAAGGATGTCCAGGTTTATATATAGAGCATTGCTTATTTTTTATTTAAACCTCTTCAAAGCTATGCTTTGTGGCGAAATAAGCTATGTATACAGGAAGCTCTTGGAAAAACCCTTGAAGAAATGTTGGAACTGTGCGAATGCTTACCCGTTGAGGCACCTCGCGAGCAGCTTGAAGATCTACTAACAAAAGAAGTGGTTGCTGAATGTCTTACTTCGAACACCCAACACTGTAAGCTTCCTGCATGTGTATGATCAAAAAACATAACAAAAGGGTTGTTTAATGTTTTGAATTTTTGCAATATAGAAATATCAGGTCCTATCCTGCGACCTCCGCAGTTCGATTTTCCTACTTTTGTCATGTGATGTCTACCATTTTTTTTTCTATCTCAAAGGTTCGTCCTTGTGAGGTTGAGGGATCACTTGATGGAGTCACACACTACACTATGTAGATGTTGTTGGTAGAAGTACATCTTCATTTAGTTGCATGAACCATGGGATCACATAGCAATCAGATCTCAATATTATAACACGTAAAAAAGACAATTGGAGCAAATGCAAATAAGCGGCATCACGTAAGGACCGAGCCAAAAAGCAAATGGATGTTAGACCGAGAGCTGAGTAGTGTCCTACGAATCCAGGGAGTGGAAGGCTCAGTTGAATCAAGGCATCTCATCACTTTCGATTTTGTGACACTTGCAAACTATGTCCTCATCTACTACTAGAGACAGCTGAATTGTTAACGTTGCATTTAAATGTAGTTCTGCCAAAATTACGTGTATAGACAGTTCATAAGAGAGATTGCAGCAATCCCATTATATAGGCAAAAAATTAATTCGATGCGAATTCCCATTTCAACATGCAAAGTGGATACATGTAAGCAAACTCATCTAGTTAACCTAGAACGCTCACTGTATAGGATCTTTGCTCCGCAATTGAACCCAAGATCAAGATATACGGAACAAAATTTAGAAGATGAGAAGTGTAAATTTTGGGAGCTTGTACCCGATCACCTATACGTGTACTATCCGTATCCATCCTTCGGACTTGAAATCCAATTTGAACTTGCAAAACAACTACCACATGTACTATCCACACCCATGTACACTCGCTCTATGTGTGTATTTTTGTCTTTTCATGTGATTCTTCTCCGTCTTTTTTCCTACACTTATGTCTGGCGAAACCTGGAACACGCTTGTTCACAGTTATGTTCGCATCTGGTGATTATCAGTGCGGTGTGGGAGGTTACCTTCGGCACGTATTGAAATGAGATTTTGGTTTGTATCTTGCATCCCTCACGGATCTCCCTCAGTACAGCCGGTTAGTCGCGAGGCTACGTGGCGCGTCCCGGGTGGCGAATAGGGGGCTAATCGCGGACCAAAAGCAACTTTGTCGCCAGCCTGCCCAGAGGCGCGGGTGGATTCAGGGGATGGGCTCCCTGTTTCTGCTGAGCCAGGACCGACTCATAACATCCTTGTATCCCGCACGTCGATCCGGCCAAAAACCTGCAATCAAGTGACTGGGAGGTGCAAGGGAGGCGGTTTGGAGTCGCCTCCAACAAATAAGCTCCACATGTCCACACCGGGAGAACGAAAGTTCTCCCAGAAACTCATGGGACTAGAGGCTTGCAACCTGCCCATGGGTTTTAAAATTTCTTTGCATGTCACAGTAACAGAAAAGAGTCTCCTAATTCCGGAGGAAAGCCTGGTACGGTAGCTCCACGAAGGACGGGGTTGCCGGAGCCTTGTAGGCTACCGAAACGGAAAAGGACTAGGATGGCGATCTGTACTTATAACGCACGTACGCTTGCATTGGAAGCGGCCATCGAAGATCTGATGATGCCAAGAAGATTAAGTACGACGTCATCGGACTGACAGAGACTAGACGACATCACCCTCTCAACGCCGTATATGAAACTGGAGAAGAACTGTTCTTGGGAAAATGCGACAGAGGTGTTAGTGGAGTTGGCGTCCTCGTCAACACGAGTATGGCAAAGAACTTAGACTCCTTCGAACAACTTACGACCCGAATCGGATGTCTGCGGATGAGAAGATGTGGCCCAACATCAGCTTTGACTATCTTCGTTGCTTACGCTCCAACATCAAGCTACGAAGAAGTCGAAGCTTTCTATATGGAACTGGAGAAGTTCTACCGAGAAGATCATGCCTTCTACAAGGTCATTGGTGAGTTCAACGCAAAAGTTGACCCAAGAAGAACGCCTGAGGAACTTCACATCGGGACCCACGGCCTTCAATGGAGTGAGCAGGGAGAAAGGTTTTCCGCGTTTATCATCAAGACTATGATCGATGGGAACTAGCAGTTCCAGAAGCTCTCCTCTCTAAGCTGGACGTGGAAGTCACCCGGTGGAGGGTACCGTAATGAAATGACCACATCATCGTCAATAAAAGGTTCTGCCTGACGTACGTCGCTGTTGTGCCAAAGTTCTATACGGGATCGGACCATCGCTTCCTCCGAGGAAGATTCTCCTTCACAAGGAGAGAGGAGAAAGCCGCCAAATTCAGAGAGCGAGATCCCAGAACTATCATTAACTGGGATCTCTTCGCTACGCTAGCCGGCTTTTCGGAAGGTTCTGCAAAGTACAACATCGACGAGGAATACGACCGGCACGTTAAACACCTTCACGACTGCACGAAGAAGTTTGAGAGTTTCAAAACCACCAAGAGACGCCTGTATCTTGAAACTATTGAGCTGATACGCCAGCGTGGAGCAGCACGAGCCGCAGGGAACTCACGTCCGAGCTCGCAAGGCTTTGCAGGGAGGTGATAAAGGAAGACCTTAAAGAGAGAAGAGCAGAAATGCTGGCTGAAGCTGCAGAGGCGGGGAAAAGCATCTGTTGTGCCTGTCGAGACTTCGCCAGTTGCAAGACGAGGATGACCGCTCTCCGGAACCCGAAGGCAACAGCCATTGGAATACGACCGGCACCTTACCATCGAGAAGGGGAAGGAGAAAATCATCTACGACTTCTGCTTTGATCTCTTCGACAGCCATGTGCACTTGCCTCCTCACCATCTGAGGGAAGACGGATATGTCATTCCAGATGTTCTCCCGTCCGAAATACAGCATGCTATCATGTCGTAAGAAATCATAAGGCACCCGGTCCCGACAGAATAAAACCAGAACACCTGAAGAACCTTCCGCCAGTACTCATCAACACCCTGGCGACGCTCTTTACACGTTACCTATCGGAATGCAAGGTTCCTAAACAGCGGAAGAGCAGCAAGACCGTGTTGTTGTATGAAAAGGGAGATCCACATGACGTCGGCAACTATCGCCCAGTCTGCTTACTGTCCGTCATCTACAAGCTCATTTACAAGAGTGATTTTTATTAGGATTGAAAAAGTCTTGGATGAAGGACAGCCATGCGAGCAAGCAGGGTTTCGAAAAGGATTCAGCACGATTGACCATATTCGCACTGTTTTGAAACTCATCGAGGTATCACGAGAGTACAAGGTGCCACTCTGTCTCACCTTCATCAACTTGAAGAAAGCCTTCGACTCAGTTGAGACGGAAGCGGCCGTGGAAGCCTTGGACAACCTTGGACAAGGAGTCCCTCCTCAGTACATAAAAGTGCTTCGAGAATTGTACAGCAACTTCAGGACCGGAATTTCGCCATTCTATAAGAATATCGTCATTGACGTGAAGAGGGGGGACCGACAGGGTGATACAATCCCACCCAAAATATTCACAGCCACTCTCGAGAACGCTGTGCGAAAGTTGGAAGGGGACGACATGGGAGTGAAGGTTGATGGTCGGCAGCTACACCATTTGCGCTTTGCTGATGACATCGCACTGATAACACCTAACATCATCCAAGCGGAACGAATGCTGATAGAATTCGACGAAACATGTGGATGTATCGGTCTTCAGCTGAATCTGCAAAAGACGAGGTTCATGCGCAACGGATGAGTCTTGGATGCCCCATTCGCGCTCAATGGAACGAACATATCCGAATGCACCAGCTACGTTTATCGGGAGCTGAACATGATGAACGACCTGACTCCCGAGCTGGACAGGAGGAGACGAGCGGCTTGGGGAGCGTACAGGAGCATCGAGGATGTAGTGAAGAAGACCAGGAACACCCGGCTCCGTGCTCACCTCTTCAACACCACCGTACTTCCTGCTTTGACCTATGCTTCGGAAACCTGGGCATTTCGCAAGCAGGAAGAAAACGCGGTGAACGGTATGAACGCGCAATTGAGAGATTGATGCTAGGAGCGTCCCGTTTCACGCAAGCGAGGAACGGGATTCGAAGGGTGGTCACGTCTAGGTCCTATGTCAACGATCAAAGATTAGAGACTTGCCAAGGGAAGTAAAATAAGGTGGGTCGGACACGCGATGATGTTTGATGACAACCATTGGACCAGAGCCGTGAGCGACTGGGTTCCCCGCGATATTAAGCGCACTATAGGAAGACCGCCGATCCGATGGTCAGATTTCTTCACGAAGTCCTTCAAAGAAAATTACAATGTTTTTCGTGTCCCACGCGAAAGGACAACCACACTGGACGACTCCGGCACGCGATCGGGACAAATGGAAGAATTACTGGCGCCCGCTCGACCAGTTCGAAGATCAACGGGTGTCAAGGTGATCTTGCATCCATATTACTCTTCATGTGCATGCTCCGAAATACAGTTATGGTACCACTGTGGAAGTCTGTCCTAACAGTTTCACTCCCGAACAATCTGCTTCCCATGAACGGCTTGTACTGTCACATGCTTGAATTTGTGGAAGCGTCGGAGCCCAAAGTTCAGATGTTAAAATAAAGGAGATATCGCATGAAGCGCTATGGTGAAATATCAATGAACTTTCGAACTCCTCTTAAAGGGAGAGATGAACGGAATCACCCTTTTCCACACAATCTACGACCCCGTATGGAAAAATGAACCTCAAAGTGGAAACCGAAACGTCGAGATTTACGAATTTTTTGCTTCTTTTTCTACCTATTCGGAGCGAACAAATAAATGTTGTATATCAAAGAAAGTCATACTGCGAACTTCGAACTGGATCCTGGAATATCTAAAATAATAATGTACGCGCAGGTGCTCCTCGTTATAACTCATCTTGCCGCACTTCTCTGAGAACTCCACTAGGAACTTATATAACACATAAATTTAATTTATAACTTATGTATATATATATATATATACGTATATAATGTATGTTGTATGTAATTGCTCATTTTTCCTCATAGTCTCGTATCCTCCTACCTGTTCCTTTGTCCTCGTAGTTGTTAATTCGTCTTCATACTCTTGCTCATTTGGATTCAGGAGAAAATGCATGTTATGTTGTTGCTCCTTATCGAATAAGTGCACTTCTGCCAAAAAATGAGTTTAGTATTCCGGCACCTTCTAAGTAACAAAACTAATTCTCCTTTCATTCTATCACGGCTTATGAACTCTGAATAACGATGTTTCAGAGCAATTATTCAATTGATTTGATTAATTAATACTCTATTATAAGTGTTCTTTTGTTGATGAGGACTATGAAACAACCTGTCTGAGTTGTTTACCTTGTCTAGTTCCATACAGACAAACAATTTTCTCTTTGAGAGACGTTGGCATCCAAACATGACATTTTTCTATCATGTTAAACATTTCGATAAAAGTATTGATACGTCCCCTTCCCCTAGTCGATGACTCTCTCCACTTTGGACTGCTTGAGTTAATCTACAATTGGTTTAGTATGTTCTCGAACACGAAAAGATTCACCGGCTTAACTAATTTGCTGAAGAGATGAACATGTTTCACTGTTGGTAGGCATAGGTGCGATAGGAAGGACCCGGACCCTCTTCAGGTTTTCTAACCTTTTTTTTGACTTGCGTAGAAGTGACGCTCCTATTGCATTGTTATCGCGGGTTCGATGGAGAAGGAACATCTTTTTTCGTCTTTTACGGACACAGACCGTATTTTTCCTATTGGTTACCATGTCCTCAAGTTTCTCCAGCAAAGGTCAAAGCTAGAAGGAGAACGGTTGTTTTAAGTAGGTGAGTGCGTAGCCCAGTGTTCCGGATCCTTTTCGCTATATAATCGATGCTCGTATATGTTTCCCAAGCTCCACATTTTCTCCTTCTCAGATTGGATACCAGGTCATGAACCGCTTTCCTCAGCTTGAAATGCAGATTGTCTTTCAAAGCATTTTAACGAAATCGGGCAGCAATCATTGTATGTACCTATGTAGAGCATGATATTATGAGAGCGATATAATCAATTGGACAATTAGGGAAAAATCGTGTGGCTGCCAACCATAAACTATCTTTCGCACATTATTCCATTCTAGTTTTTATGTTCATCGAGAGGCGCTAAATATTTTGGGTAAAATTGCATAACTCTGTCGGATCCCTTCCTTCACCTCTATGATGGTATTGCTGACGAATAAATACTATATATATGCAAAATTATTTTTATTTCCTTTTCCTAGCGCGATGCAATTGAAGTGAGAGTAATTGGCGGTGGAAAGTACCTCCCAATAGTACTGAGGATACACAGCTTATTTTTTAACCCCAAGAGTTCCATTACATTTGATAAGCTTCTCTAATGACTTACGAAACATGGGAATTGCTTCCGACAAGTATGTGTAGCTACTTATTGCGACGTTGCATGCTTTCGCTTTTACGTTTATTTTGTAGTTATTACTTGGAGGAAAAAACTTCAATATAACAGATATGTCTCTTTTTTATTTCAGTAGCCTCGTTCAAGCTGCGCCCGAGAGCACGTCACGTATACAGTGAAGCACTACGAGTTCATTTGTTCGAAGAGGCATGCAAAGCAGGAGATCTAATTGAGATGGGAAAGCTCATGTATGCTAGTCATGAAAGTTGCAGCAAGGTTTGTCGTTGTCGTTGGTTCCAACGGATTTTTTTAATTGTTGTTTTAGTACTTATTTATATACTCAGCACTACAACAACGAGGTTTAATTTAAAGCAGTAACTACTAAATTCATTTAAAAAATCGGAACGTTGAGTGGATACATGTTACAATGATGATGTGATGATAAACCACTATGTTGATATCATCATATTGTCGATGAAGATAGGAGCCTGTACGAAAATACTTCTGGAAAATGGCAGGTCAGATCAGGATAAACGAAGGCGATCCAAAGTTGCAGGGGCCAACAAAATGTTGTTTGTATGGTGGAATTGCTGTAATTTAAGGCGATGAGTCCTGATCAAACACTTAATGTGGATCTTCGTACTGGAAAATCGAGCAGCGCGATTGGATGCGTCGTCAAAAAATGAGTACGGACTTCGAAATCCTTCAATCATCAAGCCATCGCCAAACCGCACCTTGCCATAAGTATCCAGAATAAAGTCGAAGGTTTGGGCTCGGAATCCCTGTCTCGTCCATATAGCTGTGACCTTTCTTGAGCCCGTTGATAAGAGCACTCAGTGGCGGAAATAAATCAAAAATTTCGAAGTGGTGCAATGCAGTGGGCTAATTTCAACAGACCTCTTATGTTAAATATTGTATTTTTGTTCTTATAATAAACTGATTGTCACTGACTTTAGATCCTTTTTGCAGCATTTATACTTTATAAGGCAAATACTCCTCTATCCTAAGCGTAGATCATTATAGGTAAAAGCGTGCCGGTAGCCATAATCATTTTTGCGCCGTACTACGCTGCACAATTTGGTCTGGTAAGACCTTAGTTTGTGTAAACGTGCGGTCGCGAAGAGGCTCTCGCTGGTTTAACTCGTTGACAACATGGCCGCTCAATAGTGAGCGACAGCCTGTCTTGTGGGACGAAGTCGCTCAATGCTCCATGACGGTATATTATTTTAATCAAAATGTGTTGTTTTTGTTTTCTGTTGAAATAACCAGTTTAGACTTAGAAGTATCTTATATTGGCATCGACCAACTATCCATTGAATTTAAAGGTTTATTTTTAATTTTATACGGATGGATAGCGGGACATTTGCAAACAGGGGCCAAAGAACCTTCTTAGTTCATCTATGTTGGTGTGATTCTAATTAAGATGCTTTTTTTTGTCCGTAGACGTTGGTTTGATCAGTTACCATGGCAAAGAATTCTTCACAGAAAAACAGCTCGTAAAATTGGAGCGGCGTCTCAAGTTGTCTACCTCTGGATTAGAGCTGCAACAGGCTTGCTTAAGGTCCATCTTTCATCCATGTTCATCCACGTTTTTGATCATCGCCCTCCCAACTGTTTTTTGCTTCTTCGTCACTGTCGTAGTCTGAGATGTCAGAACCGTATTCATCAGTGTCAGGAACAACAGGAGTCATGTCATCGCCACCCACATCATCGGCAACTTCAGCATCGTTGTCGAGCAGCAGATCGTCAAAGCCTTCGTTGAGGTCGTCGATATTACTGGTCCTTATTCTCTCTTAGTGATGGAAAGCCGTTCGAGGATAGCAAAGTTGGTGAGCCCTTGCACTTGAGGTCCCCCCACTCGTTCGCCCAGGGTCCCTGACGGATTCCTCTGTTTGAGGTTAACGCTACGAGGTTTGAGAGTTTGGTTACCCAAACTCTCAAACCTCGTAGCGTTTTGGGTCTGGGAACAGGATCTCTCGTGAGGATTTCTCACCTTCTGTAGCAGGAGAATGACCTGCCAACCCACCACCCCTTATGCTTTGAAGGACCAGTCTTGTGGTGTAAAATTCAGGCAAAATTCTAGCGAGCTCTATTCCATCTTGTTTTTTGTTTTATGGCATACCTGTAGGTGTTTTCAATAAATAAATAAATGTCGGCATCCGTAACGCTCATGGTTACAAGACTACTCAGAAAGATAATGTTACTCTCGAAGATCCTACTTTTATAGCGCAGACTCAAATTTATCTCGAGTGGTCAAGATTTTTTGAGAAAATTCGAACATTTCCATATCTGTTTCCTCGTCTCTCGCATTTTCAGATATGTTTTAATCATAGTCACTCATTTATTTGAAAATTAACAATTTCCAACACAGAATTTCGTCCCACGCGCGAGTCATGAGAAAAATGGCTGGTCGTCAAGGTGTTAAATCGGGCTGCGAAAACTAACCAGGGTCTCACCGCACCTTCCGAGCGCTAACGCTTGCACCTAAGATGAGGTTGTCTGGACCCAGCTGCATCACTGCTGAAAGGAATGAACCCCCAATCGATGGTTGTGAGAGTAAAGAAAATATGAGTCTGGTTTTTGTTTGTTTTTGATTTCATAGCTAATAATATGTTTAATACAATGTGTTAATATTGACCATATTAACACGTTGCAGTGAAAGCTAGAAAGCTTCTCAAAGTATTCTCTAGAACAAAAATAATCAAGCATAATAATAAGTACTGATCGCATCTCCTCCAATTATTGGCTACCAACAATGTCAAGCGTGTGATATTCTAATCGGGGTCGTAAAGGGAGAGGTTGCAAGGGATAGGAGTGTGCGGTGGGCAGTAGTAAAAATATGAGAAGGATAATATGATAATCAGGACAAAATATTACGTAGTATTAGATCATTTACATTACATATAGTAAGGTCGAAACGACATGAAGCACGTACGCAATTGCGTTCGTGGCTTCCCTCGAGGCGCTTCGGCGGAGCGTAGCTGCTGGGAGGGTGGTGAATCCCTTGTTGGCAATACCCATCGCTGCAGTTTGCGACGGTCCCAACTTAGTTCTAACTGCTGCCTTCAGCGCGCCGTTTCGAGCGCGTGTGCAAATGAACATCAACTACACTCGTGATTCATGTCATTTTGATCCGAATATACATTATAAAATATGATCAAATTATCACATACATTAAAAGTAGAGGATAAAGTCACTGAGGTGTCAATCCACTTGGGATGCGCGAAGTCGTTTTACTGCAATTCGTAATCGACGAAGTTTTGGAACGCGTGTTGGCCTATACAACGTCTTGAGGGAGCCAGCCGATAATCAAATCAGTGTTTTTGTTCTCCCAGACAAGTCTGGTACCAATTTATCGGAAGGATGAAAGGCTTGGTTGGCAATAGGGTGGTTTCGAACGATCGACGGTGTGACTACAACGGACCTTTACCCGACTACGCCACATCCGCCCTATAACATGCATTACAATATGTTATATTTGGTTTCAGGCGTAGGACACGATGGAAGCCCCAACACTTTGTTTTGAGAACGTACAACGTGTTGACAATGTAACAATGGGACCACGCAGATTCGACACCGCGCTGAAGCAACTCTTTGCAGAGGGGTTAGAAACTTTAAACTTTTCCTAAAAGATGAAGAATTCAATTATATGTAGTTTTCGTCAGTTCGAAAATGGATTCACTGGGATTTAATTACCAAAAAAAGCTCAGATTGCACATTGTTAAGTCTGGAAGATCGCGAATAAGATCGTGGTAAGAGGACAAGAGAAATATTTAAGGAATTTTTTTAGGAAGGGTTTGCGCTACAATCAATCAACAGTCATATCGCTATTTTTCTCACATCCTAGTCTTTTTTGAAGCTATATGCGACGAAATCAGCATTTTTCCCATCTTTGTTCCGTCAAAAATTTGGAAAAATGGCCAAGTTGAGTTCCTGTCTGATAGAGGAAATCCTCGGCTATCGGCTAGAATATTTTGGAATATGATATGCTAAGTTACTTCTAGTTATTGAATTTTATTCAGGATCAGAACCAGAATCAGGACTTTTCGGCGAGCGACCAAAGATCGGGATTTTGACGTTTTCCCGTTTCAGAAAAACGGAAATTGTTTTAAAAAATCAACCATATATTCGGAAAGAGGGACTAAGGAAACCTTCATATGCAAAATTTTTTCTTTCTGCACCGTCCTGTTCTCTCAAATTTTGGATGGGGAAAATGCAAAAAGTCGTTTTGAATTTTGTCCCATCTAAATTCCGAAAACAAAAAAAAAAAGAACTAGTAGGTCTCTAAGAACAGCGAAGTGACTGTTTCGTGGACCTTCGTCTTCTCTGGAAAAAAATACCTATAATTTTTCTTTCGTTTCTCTCATCATGAAATTATTCGCGATCTTTCCAAAATCCGCTTTTAAACTGCCGAACACTACGCTTAACTAAATTCTTCATTTTTTAAAAGTGAAGCTTCTAACTCCTTTGCAAAAATTTTACGTCGGATGTCGAACCTGCGTCGTCTCATTACCGCACTGTAGGAACAAAATGTTGATTTTTTTTTTCGGCGTCTGGCTGCCCCGACTCCTTTTTTGTCGTATTATGTGTTCTAATCACTATTTAAAGATATTTCGTAGATTTTACAATAAAAACTAAAATATTTCGTTAGCAATATTTCAGAAACATTTCAGCAAGTTTGCTTCTCCTACTAGTTGGTGATTCTTCGCTTCTGTCAGCTACCGATTGGAAGGGGATTTTATTCTTGAGGGTCATGTATCATCACCACTCTTGACCTTGGTTACCGATCGAGCACTGTTGAACGATATTGCAGAGTTAGACTCATAATCAAAAATCAGTAGAGACGTCATCGTTAATGCAAGCGAATGAAAAAAAAAAACAACTAAAAAAATGAAATAAATAGGGCGAATTTCTGTCCTCTTGAATCTAGAAAGAAAGCGAGAAATAAGAACAACTGGTTCTATAAACTATACTATTATTGTTTTCCTCATTATTTACTTATTAGCGATATTTTCGCCTAAACTGCTTAATTAATTCGTCATCTTCGCAGTCACTTTATGCCAGGACTTCGATCTTCAAGTATGTACTGGATTCAGATAAAAAAACATGTCAAAACCAATGTCCAATTGCACCAAGCACAGAGAGCACTTCGAGTTATGCAGTAAAGGGAACAGAGCAGTATGTTCTACAGTGCGGTAGTGAGTGATAAGGAGTAAGACAGGGACGTGAAACATTGTCTTAGATGGTGATTTCAGATTTATGCTTTTGTATCGCATAGAATTCAACTGAATTTGACCCTTGCGGTAATCGACGGCGCTGATCACTGACATGCGTAGGACGTAGACTACCGGTTTCACCAATTTTTTTTTTGCGCTTTCGCTGGAAACCTACGACCTGGATATTGCGAAATGCGACGAAAACTGCTGAGATATTTGCGGATATCGGTATGACGTGGAAAGTTCCTTAAGGCGGTTATCAGCATTACTGATATTGAACTACTGCTCTATCAACGGTGGAAACGTGACATCTAACGCTTTTTTACATACGATCGGTGATCACAATTTTTACTTACGTCAAGAGACCTTCATACTTTCGGAGGTGGTCTATAGACTTCTAAAATTGCCTACAGAGACTTCCATCATTTGGTATTGGAGTATGTCAATCAAGCATGCTCTCTGAAAGGCGTTAGCAATAATCAGAATTGTGTTTTAGGATTATGAATGTAGCTGCGAGGCCATGGACACATTGGTTTCCGAATGTCAACGCGCAGGTGCCATAGGGTGCCGCCTCACTGGAGCTGGCTGGGGTGGATGTGCTGTAGCCTTGGTCGACAATTCAAATCCTAAAGATTTGGGACATAAAGTGCTCTTCTACAGCAAACCCTCCGCTGGAATCTCAGGGCAATTCTTATAAGTTATCGAACTGCGTTATCTGCTTCATTCTGTATTGGATGCCTTCTTCGTAGATCCGTGGTGTTGAAGAAATCGGTTTAACACATGGTGGATAAACGGTAACATATTTGCTTCATTCATCTAAGGCTAATGAATTTGCTTCACGTATAACAAGATATGTTTCAGCAGTTGTTTCTTCCTATACTTTTCGAAAGAAAATTTATTAAGCACATCACTTTTCACAACAATTCCAAACACTATATCTTGTCCCAACAGAAAGGATATTACCTTAAAGAGAAGACATGCAAAATATAGCACAACATTATGAAACCCATAACATTAGTCAAACTACAAACTCAACTCGAGTCGAGAGTTATGTAATCATTTCTCGATACACATCACAGGGAAAACAACTTCCCGAAACTGCACGACTATGATAAACTCGCTAAGACAACTAATTTTGTCTTAGCCAAGGAAGCAAAACATTTGCTAGAAGGTGTTATATCATTTAAATTTCCCATAAGTCCCATACGTCAATAATACAGGACATTAAGGACAAGAAACCTTACAGAAATAAATATAAGAGCGAATATAGTTACAATCTGAACGGCGAAGAAAGTAATCTGCGAAAGCGGAGAATGCCGGTGATGGGCTCTAAACAAGTTGCACAGGGTTAGCTTGCAACTTGAACGTGTGAAGGCTCGTAATGTGTTTCGATCTCCGTTTTGTTGAAGCAAATGCAGAAATATGTTACTCCAGAAGATCAAGAACAAAATGAAGTGTGGAAAGCAGAGGTGGATCTTAATAAGGTACAGTTACGGTCCGAGTTCTCAGAAATGAAAAACTTTTTTTTATAATGTGATAAAACATTTGTATTCCCTGTAACTCATTTCTAGCACTTTCGATCTTTTAATCACTCCACAAGCCCTTGTTTCCGGGTTTGCTTTTCCTTCCTAAAATTTGGTTTCAAAACCTATTTTGTTCTGGAGATTTCTAGTTGCGATAGCACTGATCTGGGGATCTTTTCAGGTTTCAAAACCTTGTTCCTATTCTTGTATCAGTTACATGTGCTTATCGACATACCAGCAGATCAGAAGCGTCCCTGCGTGGCCTGCTGGAATGCAGCTCCCGCAGCAGCCGTCGTTGCAGCACTTGCTGCAGCTTGTACATTTCTGTCCGCCATCACGCCATTTGTGAACTCCTGACGAGCCTTGTCGATGGAGAAGCCGGATCCCCTACAAAAATCCAATTGGTTACACATAGCAGAAGTGCATTTGGAGTTCATTTAATGTGAAAAGTATTAAAACTGCAAGCTTACCTGTAAAGCTTATGCACTCTCAGCAAGGCATAAACCATACCAGCTAAAGCTGCAGTGAAAGATAGAGCTGAGACCAACATTATCAATGCAACCGGGATCGAAACTTAAGCAATTGCATCATTCTATGTATAAGAAAAATGGCAGAAACGTGCTGACAGAGCAGCCTAAAGTCAAAAGGAATAACATCGCACCTCCAAAAGTTTCGATAGTGTTGATCCAACCACATGCATACGACGAAATCCCGAGCGTTTGTACTAGTGTGAAAAGAGAGTGGAAGAAAAGAACAAAAAAGAACACCTAAATGAGGGGGTGCACGAACAGTATTCCAGCAACATCTCATGATGACTTCAGATTAAGTCAGGAATAGAGAGGAAGAATTAGACTTACCATGAAGTTGAAAGATGAGTCGTTACGGAATGCCTTGTAGACAGGGCGGAACCAGAACAAAAAAGAACAAGGCGAGAACAAACACAGCTGGATTATAGCGAGTAACAACTGGCCAACTGGACCTGAAGAAAATATCAGGTGTGTTGACAAACAGTAGAAGAGAAACACTGAACAGAAAACTATTTGTTACCAAGTAAGGATTTGTATTTTGATTATTTGTTTGAAAGCTTGGTTGTGATCTTCTATTTTTGTTCCTTTCTTTTTTTTTTTTTAATAATTAGTCTTGCTTTGCAAAACATCTGCCACTGATTAACAATGAAGTGTGCCGGGAAAATATTTTGTAAAATCGCACCTTTGCAAATAACACATAAAACTGGACGAATATTTTCGTAAAAACACACCTTTTGCAAATAACATATAAAACAGAGAAGCTATGACATTTGCGGTCAGGGCCAAGACGTAAATCAAAAACACATAGTACACCACTGTCACCGTTTTTTGGAATTGCACCGGGATTTCGACTTCAATATCCTGAATTGAAACGAACGATTACTTCGTTCAAAAACTCCAGAAGATTTCAAAAGACCTGGTAGAAACATGGTTCGATTGGAATGAATGCGGGAAGTGGTGGCCAGTTGTGAGGTCGCTGTGCATTACTTCCTATAACACGTCTTGATAAATCAGAGACCATAAGCAGAGAAATACTGGAAACGGAAGGTGTTGTGGTAGTCACCAGATTGTCCTGTGTGCATATTCTGCTGCATCTGTTGACGGCGATTGAGCTCTTCCTCTCGCTGACGCAATTCTTGTGATTTTCGCTCCAATTCCTCTTGTTTGCGAAACAACTCGTCGCTCATCGTAACCGTCGCGCCACCGCCCAACCCTGAGGTTCCCTAAGAAATAGAACAATTAATCGTGACCACCATTCTAAGGCTGTTCACATATTATTATGTTCCCTAAAATAAGTCCATGAATTTACGGACATCTCAATATTCAGTCAAAACGCAGAAATATTTTGTAGTGTATTTCTATTTCACTTAAACTGACACACTTTATATCTATATTTCACTACCCGGAACAATTGAAACAGCAATGTAGTCGGGTCGGACATCCTGGACAGGCATACCCTATTTTTCCCAAGACGTAGGACAACATTTGCTCACTGCCCTACTTCTAGCTCTCATACTCGGCAAAGCAGCCAAAAAGTCAACTACCCAGTAAATGCTACGCCCCACAACATATTTAGTCGTGTAATCGATCAAGCTGCAGGCCAATCAACTTGCTCCCGATCGTAACGTAGTAGATTCGTAATGAATCGCAGGACTGCTATCATCTTACATAAGAATAGAAGATTACGCACGTACGAACCCGAAATTATAGCTCGCAGAACTCTAGAAGCGTTTTGGATAAATGCAAAAGGTCCAAAAATGAATAGAAAGGAAGAGTGCTTAGCCGTGATCAACGAGCTGGCTCTGTATCAAGACCTTTGCGGGTTTGATCTACGGGGTCATATGCGGGTCGCATCCTAATTAGTATCAGCGGAGCGATTGCACCACGCGAATATGCGCTAACATCACGGCAACGCGGCTACTAAGGTAGGCACAACGATTTAGGTTTTTTGGTTTTTGTTTTCGGGTGTAACCGGGTGTAATAACCTAGGGGCTGATGACTAGTTCTGGATGGGGCATTTGAGAAGATATATTGCAAATGTTCTTACTTTTCAGGCTCTGACGAAGGCGACAACGCCAAAACGTTAGCCGTAATAAAATTTGTAAACAATCTTGCCTGTGGCTTAAATTTGACTATCGACAAGTTGCAATCTCTATGCCAAGATTCAAGGAAAGTCGAACTTTCGCACTTCTGTATTCCTATTGTTCTCATGTCCCTGTTTTTCTTCTCATGTTTATCAGTGCGAATTTGTATAATAAAATGAACATAATTTCTCCCGTTAAAATCATCCTTATACATCGCAAATTAAGGTAATAATAAGTGGTGGGAATGATTACCTTTGGTTCAAAAGTTTGATTATTTGATGGATTGGGATGGATGGATGGTTAACACGACAAGTTCACAGCACTCAAAAAAAAAGCTCCCTTAAAGGCAGCATACCACTGAATCAGACGTGGTCAAAGAATCCACGGAAAAGGCAAGAGTTGGGGTTGCAGGATCTGTTATGGTTCCGCTCATCTCTCCCTACTCGTCGTAAAAAAGGCGTGGACAATGACGTTTTTTTTACGACGATTCCAGTTGCAACGCGCCAACTTCGTGCACGCGCCGCATCCAAGTGCGATCGGTCGAAGATCAGTGATGTCTTTTCACCAGCCTAATCAAGCGAATGAATAGGCCACTAAGGGGATCGCAACGTGTGCATGGAGAAGCGATCTAACGTAAATCTTAATAAGCAAAGTGGTTCCCACGTCATTTTTTTTCTACGGCGATGAGGGAGAAATGAGCGGAACCACCCCGGATCCCGCAATCTGTGCAACCCTATCTCTAGCTATCTCTTTCCCGCGGATTCCCTCACCACGTCACATTCATGGTATGTTGCCTTTAAACTGAATTTAAAGGCACCACCCCACGAATCTGAGCTGGTGCATATTTCAGGTGGAGTATTTGTATACGGGATGGGAGACTACGGAGAGGGAGGTGATTCCGTCCATTTCTTGTTAATTGCCGTAAAAAACGGCCCGGAAGATGCGGCGCCGCAGAAGACTGGCGCGCTCCAATCGAACCTCTTGTACAAAATGGTGCGCCAAAACGAATGAAGCCGTATCTTCCGGGCCGTTTTTTACGGCAATTAGGAAGAAATGGACGGAATCACCCTCCTCCCCATAGTCTCCCATCCCGTATACGAATACTCCACCGGAAATCCGTACCACTCCAGATTCGTGGGGTGATGCCTTTAAATTGCTCCATATATATATATATATATATATATATATATATATATATATATATATATATATATATATATATATATATATACTTTGAACTTGCAACATAGAATCCTTCCTAAATGGAGACTGAACTATACTCCACGGCCCTGAGCAAGGAATCTTGAGTTAATCTTAGTTCTATTTCTTGCTCACCACACAGCTAACATTCGATTTCATCAGATGTTCAACGATTCTATTAATGACTTTTGTAACTTAATGCGCATTTTGATATGTAAAAGAAAGCACTCCTGCAGTTACCACTGGGAGTAAGTTGAAAGACTGTAGCGACGAGTTTACAAGCAGCAGCTGCACCAGACAGTAAAAGATATATATCACGTAAGAAAAGGTAGCGAAACGGTCACTGCCACTGCGGGGTCGATCTCAAGGAGGATAATTCTACGAGAGATGAAACATACACCAGCAACTGAAAAAGTGACTGATGTCTTTCTGTGCTCTTTTTCACTTCGACAAGCAAGCTCAAATACAGAAAATGAATTACAAAAAGTCACAGATTTCAAATAAATTCAGTAGTTTCTTGCAGCCCCTTACGAGCAGAATACAAAATGTAAACTGCAATGTGAACAGCCTAGAGTCGACGCAGAAATCTTACAGCGGATAACCCCCACGAGTTTGCCAAAACCCACCCATTTCTCTGCTCGCCTTCTTCTCCTCTCTTAAAGGATGAAGTATCTGGCGTTAATAAATCCGGTCGGAATGTGCCACCTCGTTCACTTCAATTCAGAATTCGTTCACATCAAAATTTTCCATTGAAAAGCTTTCCATTCCAAAGCTTGAGATGATAATCAATTTTAAATTCCCTCTTGATCACAGTTTCTAAAAAGGTTCAGAAGTGTACGAAGTATGAAAGAAATTTCTGCCAACACGATGTAGATGAGCTGGCAAAAACGATACCGTAGGTCCTAAATCAGTGAAGTCTAGCCACAAAAAAAAACACAATTTATCGTGCTCTCATTATACATTAGTGAAAGCTTTTATTCAAGATGGGGGAACTCTAAAAACGGTCGCGAAATGCATCACTGACCCAGAACAAATAGGAAATTCTCCTTTTTTAGACTCCCTTTGGAATTTTTCTGGGATGACCTTTATGATACCAGCGTCAGAGTAAATAACGCGTTGTAGCACCATCTAAACGTTCAATACAAATCTTGGAAATTTGCTTTCCAAATTAACCAGAATGAAGAAGGTCCAAAAAGTTTGCAAAGATTCTACTAGTATCTTGTTTTCCAAAGACCTACAATCAAACGTTCCAGACCGTGGATAAATTTTCCGTTTTGAAAATTCATTTGAGCACCTTCTTGTGCAGTTGTATCAAAACAGCAGTTTTAACAAATTTCTTTTAAAAAACAGGTGATAGAACAAAAATTTCTTTCGTCCTAGAACTTAATGAAACTTCTCGGAAGTTGAAACAGGTGAAGTTCCTGAGTGAAATATAAAAGAAGCCAATTTGATATTCCGGAAGTGTGTACAATATGTATTTTTTGGGAACAACAATAGAAACTTATTATAATGTTTGTAATTCATGTCGTTTTTGCATTTGTTAGGTCGAGAGAAAGTGAATACGCGGAAAAATGCAGTGACAGCTTCAGAGAAGCATAAGCAGCATGTTTTCGATTAATCGATAGCGCGCTGTCACAACATAATTGTCACTTAAATGGAAATGCAAAAGAGATCGAGATAATAGATAATGAGGTCGAGATATTCATGAAGAAGTAAGAATACTGACAGAATTCTTGGTTAGTGTAAACTATCAAGAAGAAAATAGAAGGGGTGACAAAGGAGTATGCTACTGAACACACTTCCATGAAAATAGAATGCTTGAACAACTCGTTTGAATCTAAACCACCGTAAAGACTAGAAACAGCTATCTTCTTACAAAAAATCTAAAATAAGCCTAGAAGACGACTCGGCTCACCATAAATTCTGACGTCTAGTTGGGATAAATTTAGCGGGAAGATATGCTTGTTAGTACTGTATTCCGAAACATGTATAGATAGTTTTCTTCATCAATAGCAATTCACGTAAAAAGATGCTGACACCAATAACATAATTAGTGGAGCCATGAACGTCCAATAATGAAGGACAATGATGAAGATAACATCTTGGTGGCATCGCAAATTGCTCGTGGTAGCGAGGAAATCATTCTTTTACTCCGCAATATTCGAAAAACTAAGGTGGTCGTGCAGCTGACAGTGATGCCTAAAGCATAAAGGAACACAAGCAAATGAATTTCATCTAGGTCTTAGGGTACCACGCGCACCGGTGGAGTTTCAATGCAGTTCGTATTAACGACTTCACGGACCACCTAGACTTCTTACCTGGTGAGTTGGCACAACGCCGGTACTCTGATTGGCGAAAGGATTGAAATCGGCGGAGGTTTCTGCTGCTTCAGTTTTAGATGTTGGCGGATTTCCAACTGGCTCCTGAAAAGTCAGAAAGTGTTTTATATCGGTGACATAATCACAAAGTAATCATTTGTTAGTTTAAAGAACACCACATAAAGGCAGTATACCATGAAACTGACAATGTCAGGATCTCTCCAGGAAAAGATAGCGTTAGGGGTGTAGATTAAGAGCATGAGCGTAAACACGCTCAAGTCTCCCTACTCGTCCTTAAAAGACTTCTGTACGATTTTTCCTACGAGACACGTTATAACGCGACAAACTTGCACAAGCGCCTTGTCTGCGAGAGAGCGGATTCTAATCAATGAGATTTTCCCACCAGTCCACTCACGTGAAAACGATGGAAGGGCGTCGGAGAGAACCGACAGGGATACAAATGTGGCGGTATAAGGTGTCTTGTAAACAAAAATCACAAAAAGGCCGTTTCCTACGCCGTTTATCAGGACAATTAAGGAGAATGAACGTGATCACGTCCATACTCGTAATCTACACCGCTAACCATATCTCTTCTAGACAGGAATTAATGTCCTCAATTTCGTGATTAAGCATTACTATTCCTAGTTCGTGACAACAACGTCAAAAAGTGTGGCACAAAGGTGTGTAAAGAAGCAGCGGCAAACATCAAGATTTTCACATTTCCCAACTCGGAAGTGGCGGGCAACTAAAATCCGCCTCCATTTCAGCATTTCTGCACCAATTACATCGTCAACAGACTTCCCACTCGTTATTTGCTGGATACGACCAGAACATCCAGCTTAGTCGGTGACTGACCATGTACGCCAGTCATTGGACGTTCTCAATTGCTAGAGCTGAGTTTTTCCTGGTTCATCAAGGTCTTGAAATGATTCTTTTCTAGTTGGTAGGCTGGCTTCACAGACAGCCACTCCATTAACAGTGCTGAGGCCTGACGAACCTTTTTCATCTTGACGATATGCTGTCTTGGCAGAAAAAATAGTTTTCTCGGATTATTTCCTTCAGTGCCTTTTCAAACTCTTTCACTCTAGAGGTCCAATCCTGTTTGCAATCTTATTCAAGTTGAAGACGCAAAAACGAATTTTTTCCTCGACGTTTTGACCGAGAGTTTATATCTTGCGATGCCCTGGATACACTTTGTAAAAGGGAGAGTCTTGCGAAGTCGTAACGCGGAAATAGTGCATTAAACGCTGTCCATCACTTACAGCACATCGTAAAAATAGAGAAAGTTGGTATTGTCGTGGAAAGCGTTTATTTCCGCGCAATTTCGGCCTAGTCAGCTGCTTGATTTTAACGTAGGTTTACATAATATGTTCCAGTGAAGAGTATGAAAATAATATCCGCCAAGTAGCTTTACATCCTTGCTACCAAGGCTGTGAACTCTGCCGAAAGCCTAAGATGTTAGCAGTGGTTTGAAGCATCAACGAGAAAACAAGCAAAAACGAAAGAAGGATTCTAAGGGGCTGCAACCCACATTTTGAGATGTTAGGACAGGAGCATAGTTTATCTGAAATCAATATTAAGAGGGAAGAGAGTAAATTAAAAATAATTAGTAAAAAGTTGGTTTTTTTCTGACCTAGAAAGAAGAAGTTTAATATGATGGAACTACTATTATTGTCACAGTATGAAACACCAGAAACGGGATGCGCTCAGATGCACAAAGGGAAAAACATTCTTTATCCCTTTTCTCCTTTTAAATATCAAAAATTGCACACGTCTTTGTCGTTTTATAGAGAAGATAAATAAAGGCAGATTAAGAAGACGAAGATCAACCTATTGTTCAAAGACAATTCAAGGAGCCTTAGAAAGATTTTTAAAAAATGTGGTTGACATTAAAGGCAGCATACCACGAATCTGGGGTGGTACGGATTTCAGGTGGGTAGTTCTTACACGTGGTCGTAGATTGCGGGGAAGAGGGTGATTCCGTTCATTTCTTCCTAATCGCCGTAAAAAAAACGGCTCGGAATATGAGGCTTCGAACGTTCCGGGCGCTGTTGTCCACGAAGAGTTGCATTGGAGCGCACCAGCCTTGTGCACGCCCCGTATCTTCCGGGCCGTTTTTTACGGCGATTAGGAAGAAATGAACGGAATCACCCTGCTTCCCATAATCTACGACCCCGTATAGATGTAACCCACATGAAACCCGTAGCACCCAAGATTCGTGGGACGATGCCTTTAAAGCCAGGGAATATAGTACCTCATTTGAGTCTCCTTTAAGGCTGCGTGGAAGGTCACGTAGCAGCATGCTGGATTGGTATAGGGGGTTCGTAGCTTTAGCTAAAGCTGTTGTGAATTCGTTTTAATTTGAATACAAGTATTTGCAACATGAATAGTGAGTGTGTGGCGCTGTCGGTTAGAGGTCCGCTGTAGTCATACGGTCTTTGGTTCGAAACCGCCCTAATGCAAACCAAGCCCAGGGTAAAATTTTAAAAAAATAAAACAACAGGTCCCTATATAAAAACCCTTGTGACTCGTAGTTGTGGTACGTGGTGGTCTGCTGAGTTAACAAGTCTAGCTAATGAGGTAAGTACTAGCCTATGTGTTGCTGTTTGAGTTTGCTTACCGTTTGGGTGCTTTCTGTAGGGTGATGAGGCGCTTGAGGGGATAGGTCACTAATGGCTTTGAGTTTTCCAGGCTCTGACGAAGGCGATATCGCCGAAACGTTAGCCGCTGTTTAATAAAGATCGATACCAATCTTGGCTACAGCTCAAGGAAATCAGTTAAAATTAATAAAACAACAATAATAAAATTTAAAAAAGTAAAATTAAAACTTAAAAATAATAAAATGAAATAAATTAAAAGTTAAAATTAAAAAATAAATTAGCACCAAACAAAGTCCAGGAGGACAAAAACCTTGGCTTGATTATCGCCTAGCCCCGCAAGTAATCGTATAGGCCAACATGCGTTCCAAAACTTCAACGATTAAGAATTGCACTAAAACGCGTTGGCGCGTCCCAGGTGAAGTGAGACGCCAGTGAATTCATCCTTTTTAATACTGAGTGTAGGGGTCATGACCACTTCTGCTGATTGCTGTTACTTAGCGCAGCTTCACTAAGCTGCTGTTTTTAGAAGTATGTCCCCTTCTGTGAGCATAAATGTGCATTTAATATCTTTTAACGTTCATCTAGTGTCTTGCACACATCGCAAGTTACTTTTGGAAATATGTGGAAGCCGACACTTTTGGTTAGAACATGACATTATAACATGTGCTACCATAGAGTTGAATTTGGCATAAACTTTAGTAACTTTCGCCTTCGCAACTTTCACCCTACACGCGCCACCAATCTCCTGATAAATATCATTTGCTTCATACAGGAATCATTTGGTTGTAGTCATCCATTCAATCCCGCTCTTAGAAGTACCTTTTTACGTCTTTTTTGTCTTTTGAAAAATGTGAACTTGAATTGTGCACCAGTCTGAAAGACACATACTGAATGGCTATAAATATTATTCTTCTATGTACAAACATGTTTCTTGCGGAATATAATGACTCGAGGATGAACCATCTAAATAAGTTGATTGGAAAAGAAAAGTCGAACCTTAACGCAAATATAAGGGTCGACAATCTCTGTAAGAAACTTATTTTAAGTGAGCATCAGATTGTATCAGAAAAACCTTGCGAAAACTGATAAATAAATAAATTAATATTACGATTTAACTTTGAACACTAGTTAAAGGCAGCATACCACGAATCTGACGTGGTGAAGAAATCCGAATCGGAAAAGCTAGAGATGGTGTTGTAGATTGCTCAGGGATGGTTCCGCTCTTCTCTTCGTGATCGTCGCAAGAAACGGCGTAAGAACTACTATGGTTATTGCGAGGTACGTTAGAACGCTTCTGCATGCAGACGTTCCGGTCCATTTACCAATCTGTTCATTGGTTTTTCAAGAACGATCGGTTTTCTACCGATCACACTTGGATGTGTCCCGTTGCAAATGAAATCGTCTAGAAAAAACGTCGTCTTCCAAGCTGTTTCTTACGACGATCAAGGAGAGATGGTCGGAACCACCCCTGATCACGCAATCTACAATCCTACCTCGAGGTTTTCCCGCGGACTGCTTCACCACGTCAGATTCGTGGTGTACTGCTTTAAGCCGTGAAAATTGTGAAAATTCATAGAAAGAACTAATCATGAGAATTTAAGATTCATGAAAACAGGAGGCAAAGAAGAAGGCTCTGAGATTCTTGAGGTTTTCCCTGGATGTGAGCAGGGCGCACCGCGGCAGGCCAATTCAGAACAGAGCGGCCTCGGCGCAGGCTTCTACTGGTTACAATTCACCACTGTCAGGCTGTGCAAGTTTACGTTTCTGCTTCATTTTCTGTCGTTTCTTCAATGTCATTCTTCTCGTCAGTCTAGCATCGCTTTTTTACAGGCTATTGCTGCTTCTCAAATTTATTGCTACCTTGCTTATGTCAAAAAATATATGACTCTTCTATAAAATCGAAGTAAGAGCGCGGTTCATTACTACCGTAGCAATGAGAACGTGAATAAAGAAGAACGACGTATAAACTACGAATAAGGATTACACTGACGTGAAAAGCGACTCTGAAGAAACGACGGAAACTGATAAGCACACATGAAGAGGGAACAACATGAGTTATAGAAGTTTATAGAAGGAAGGTACCCTTCTCTTAATATTGATCTATAGACCGCTTACCAAACAGAGGCTTTTTTGTTTCAGAGACTTCCTATCACGAAATGTTAGCAGGAGTCGCTCCATTCTAATTTGTTTGCACCGTTTATTTGCAACTCCTCTAAGAGTCGCTAACTCTGGGAGTCCACATGATCAGCTAAAGGAAATCCTCAGCACCGATTCGATCAAGAAAAATCATTTCATTTCAGTAACAATAAAATCTTTTTATTTCAAATTTGAATGTGGCGAAAACACGTCTAGACAGAAATTAAAAAGGAACACCGGCTACTTGCACAAAACAGCAGCACTGATGGAAAAAAAAAGAACACAGTTCAAGTGGTATACATTCCATGAAACAATTCACAAAAGATACGTGATCTATCCTCAATCGATCAATTATTGACAATGATCTTCCCTTATTCCTTTGAGGTGCTTCAACTACGACGTTTACAAAGTCCTATTTACTGATCCGATATGGAGAGCGTGAAGAATACCATTTATTTCATTACAGCCTTTATATTCGCATGAAAAAACAGCCTTGTATTTATTAATGTTATTTTTTAATAAAGTGATATCACTACATCACCTGAACTGTTTCTTTTCTTCCATTGATGCTTCTGTCGTGTGCAAATAATCAGTGTTCCTTATTTTCTGCATAAGTGTGTTCCCGCCCAACTCAAATGTGAAAAAGTTAGTATTATTACCCCGAGTAACCAATTGCACTTGAGAAACTACGTGGAGGATTTCCTTTCTACTTATGATGAACACGCTTGGAAGGGTTATAACGGGGGAAGTTATTTGCAACTCTTAAGTTGGAAAGAACGGTTGGAGCAATGTGCCTCGCTGGGAGTAGGGAAGGTCAATTCTACTGTGGAATAGCCAAAAGTTACTAATGTGCGAACCAAAGCTACAGAGGTCGAGGCCTTGAAACCTAGACAAGGGTATTAGAAAATCGCTTACATGTAGGTTCAAACTACTAAAATGTGGTATGGATACACCCTAACCATCCCTTCGAGATACAAATAGGCACAAATTTTCCTAACGGCGCAAATTATACTGGAGTTATACCTGCAAACAAAACTAAAGATGCTCTGAAACAAACTAAATACCTCATTTTTGCAAGCAGTCAACTAAGGAGTAAGATGCGTTGAACTTGCACATTATGGCATATCTGATTGAAGATGGAAATACACACTTCTACGAACCACTTAAGCCGTGAAGGGATGCTGCACTCTAACGCCGTCCCGCGACGCAGCCGCTGAAACAAGATCTGCGCAATACAGCGGAGCTCGCGGGACCCAGCACCTGTATCGACGAGCGACGCGACCGCCCGCGCAGCCGTTTCAGTAGATTTAAGTGGGGCCAGGATACAGGCTGTCCACGTAAAAATATACCACAGGAATGCATTGATAATTTCATTTCTTTTAATGTGCTATGATATAAACTGTCGTGTACACTGCAAAAGATAAAAAAAAAGCTATGTACAAGCTTCATTAGAAAACAAACGGAATAAAAGACCTGGCATAGGAAAAAAAAATCCAAAGAAACTTACTGCGAATGGATCCGCAAATGGATTACTGTTCAGAGCCATGATGTTTCAACTCAAGTAACTTAGTTCGATTTGCTCAGGAATATATCTGAAAAATGAAACACGAAGTAAGAGCAGAGCAAGGATGCCCTTAAATGAACCGAGATCTCGTATTTAAAAAGAGGAAAGTGGCAAAATGGTAGAATAATGCGGACTATCAAATCTGCTCTGATTAGACATATCGCCTTGGGTTCGTATCGTTAGGGACCCACACCTGCGAGAACATCCTTAAAGGCAGCATACCACAAATCTGAGGTGATGTGGATTTTAGGTGGAGTATACGTATACGGGGTCGTAGATTATGAAGACGGGGGTAGTTCTGCTCATCTCTCCCTGCATCACTGCAAACAGCCGCCTCCAGAATGCTGTTTTGTACGACGCCACCTATTGCAACGCTTCACCCCTTACGCCTCCTCCGCCCTGCGATTCGTCGAAAATCAATTCGGATTGCCCCCATAGGCAGAAAGGGACGCTACGCGAACAAGGGTGGCGAAAAAGAAATCGTACAAAACAGCATTCAGGGGCCGGCTGTTTGCAGTGATTCAGTGAGAGATGAGCGGAACCACCCTGGTCTCCATAATCTACGCCCCGTATACGGATACTAAACCTAAAATCCGTACCACCCCAGATTCGTGGTATGCTGCCTTTAATGGAATTGGCTAAGAACGATCGGTAATTGCGCTGTGCAGCAGTTGGTAACATCAGCAGATCATTGCGGTGCGTCTACTTTACGGAGCCAGGTCCCTTAAATAGCATAACTACACGATCGATTGGAGGTTCGAATCCACCCTAGCGCTCACCAAGCCCTTCAACCTTCCGTGGTCGACAAATTGGTACAAGAGCTGTCTGGGAGGATAAAAACACTGATTTGAGCTTCTCGTGAGGTGAAGGACGGTCCTGAGTGACATAACTCTCTATGCTCTTTCAAATAATCAATCTTTGAGTTCCTTTGTAATATTCTGATATTTCTTCTAAAAAATATTCCAACGCTTCTTCTTCATTTTTAACGAATTTCACTTTCTATGTTTGTTGTGTTTGCCGTGTCAGAAGAAAATTTCGTCATGTCACTGCATTAGAAGCACGACTTCATTTGCTGCTGAATGATCACAGCCGGTGCTGATCCTGTTCTGGCCCACCGACAGCCTACTCAACATGCGGAGATTCTACTGCACCTAATCGGCTGTATGTTGCTAATTACCGTCCCCAATTCTCAACCTAAACAAAAAGAAAAGAAACCAAAATTTGAAGAAGAGGATATGAGCTGCAAAAATGGTACAAACTCTTTAAAATCAGTGATTTATTTGCATTTTCTGCCTTCCCGTTCATTTTCAGTTAGCTTGCGCAGGGAATAGTAACACTTTAATTCGTTCCTATCAAGAATTGCTCAGTTTTTGAAGACAAAAAACGAAGGCCATCACATTTTTGTACTAGAAATCACTAGATGAATTCTAACCATTTTTTTGGGCGGGGGGAAGTGTTCTTGCTGTGCCAATTAGTCAGTGGAAACACCTCCAAAGAGGCATCTGAAAAAAATCATAAGGTTATCAGATCCCAACAACCTAAGCGAAATGCTTGGAAATCATATACAGTTCAACGCTGCCGTTCCCATCCATATAAATTAAAAATATGATCACATTATTGATTGTCGTTGGTTGTTGAAACCTGATAATTCTTTCGGCAGTTCTACGGCTACTCAGCTACGACAGCGAGACGGGTGAGGCAAAAACCGAGCGCAGCGCAAGTAGTGACCGTGTACAGTAGATGTCACCTCTAAGGGTATATTGCGAGAAATTTAAATTTAAAGTGCAAAGCCGCAACTCTGAAGAACTAACTCTCGCAATAAATTCATCCAAGAAATACTGAAAAAATCTTTCAATGCATTTCCAGAAATTTTTTTTTTGCCAGACTTCAAAACTGTTACATGAAAGTTACTTAATGATCAGTTACATGAACACTACTTAATGAACTGATCAAGATGATAACAAAGCGATCAGCACGCAAAATCTCACAAACACCTTCGGTGAAAATAGTGAACACATGAATACGGCCCCGGAGCCGTATTCACAACCTCTTCATAAACAACTATTGCCTACGAGAAAAAAACAACGAACAACACATAACCAGCCACACGTTGCTGAGACAACGTCAACATAAAGGCGCTTAAGATTTCATCCAGACGTCGACGTGCTTCAGCAGTCTGATTCTGTACAAACTGCGCCTGGTTGCTCTCATAAATCGGAAATAAAGCTCTCACAAACACTAACGCTTACAGCGGTCCATGTATAGTTAGGGAGAGTGCAAGCAAAATGTGTCGCGAGAACGAACATCCATGAATCAGAAATGAACCACGAAGCTGGCGCATAGCCAGGCACCCGACGAGTCCTGCGCGGAAGAGGCACACTGCATCAGAGACGCGGACGGCGAGACTCTCGTCGTCCGCGCTCTCGCACCACGAGCAGCGCGTTCGTGCGTTGTGCGGGTGGTCGTCTGTGCGCTGATGTTCGCCCTTATACTCTGATGAAGATTACCTGGGAGAGTGGAGACTGGCCGGGAGCTTTCATCGAGCCAGCCATAACCCACCTGGCCTGGGTCTCACAGCCCGATCGACCCGGACACGGTCTGCTGGGGGTCGGCTCTGATTCGGGCTCGGTGGGGATTACGCTCACTGATCTGCATCCTACGGAAGACGACAATGGGCGCTACAACTTCAATTTACGTGGACATCACTCCGCGATCTGTATGGTGACGTGGAATCGCGTGCAAACGAAGCTCGCATCCTGTGATTCCTCCGGTGTCATCTACGTGTGGGTACGCAATGACGATCGTTGGTCTGTGGAACTGGTGAACGACCGTGGAGTGAAAGTTCGAGATCTTAGCTGGAGCCCCTGTGGCTCGTCTGCACTAATCTGCTATGAGGACAACTTCGTGCTGATCGGATCATCGACAGGTCAGCGAGTTTGGAGCAACTCATTCCCCACGGCCATCACCGTGACTGCTGGTGTATGGGCTCCAGATTCACGACAGTTGGTACTCGGCTTTGCTTCTGGCACCATACAGGTGCTCTCTGATCAAGGCGCAAATATCACGGAACGCTCTTTTACCAGCGATCCTATCGTGAAACTTGCCTGTTCCCCAACGAATTCCAAAGACGATCGCTGGATCCTTGCCATTCTCACCAGTGTTAACAAAATCTTAATGATTAGCGCTTTCGACCAAATCGATCCTCTTGTGTACGAGTCACCGCATTCCGTAATTCAAGTACAATGGAACTCCGACGGCTCGATCCTCGCCTTGATCAATTCGAACCACGAGTTGCTGATGTTGGACAGGGAAGCGCGAGTTGTACATAGGGAAACACTGTCCCTACCTAAGGACAAGCCACTTTCCGCCCTCACTTGGGCCCACGAAGGGCGAGCGATTGTTGTTGCTGCTGGAGGTCATCTAGCGATTGGGAAACTTTTGCTGGGTGTTCCTTCGTTATTCGATCTGGTCACTTACGAATTGTGGCGATGCCTTGGATCGCAATCTAAGAAAGTGGATTCACTACCTATTCCGGTGAAGGAGAAGAACGCGCTGAGATCGTTAGATCACCATGTGATTCGGGTAAGTTTTTTTAAGTTTCTTTTATATTCTTTATTTTATCTTTTCTCGCCTTATTATTCAACTGAAGACATTTTGAAACTAATCATTGTTAGACTTAAAAAAACTCCTATTTGAGAAGGTGTCTAGTTTTAGTATGATATTCTTTCCAAACCAATCATTGTTAGACTTAAAAAAAAACTTCTATTTGAGAAGGTGTCTAGTTTTAGTATGATATTCTTTCCAACTGATAGTGATGAGGTGTAACATTCATACGACTATGTATTAACAATCAATGCTGTCGAATAAGGTGAATATAAGAGCGGAGGTCATTTAGTTGTGCTATATTTCTTCCGAAATTTCTGTACTTCTACTCAAAACACGGGAGCTAACTTTCCTTCTCATTTTATCATTTTGGGTTTCACTGTTGGGTGTTAGAGAACACAAATTTAGATGAAACAGCGACGAGTGAAACAAGCGTTAATGTGTTACAAATTCCAGAACTTTGTTAGACAATCGAGCTGGTTCTGTTCTGTAATTGATCGCTCGCTATTTTTATTCTAAGTGCTTCTTGTTGTATTTTCTAATTTGAGTTGAAATGAATTGAAGTTCATCGCTCAGTATTGTCTGTGTGAGTTGTTGGTTTTATCGATTTCACTGTGTTCAGTGCCGAATACCACGAATTGACGACCTCTGCTCTTTTGTATGCAATGCGAGTGAAGCGAGATGTTATTGTACGATCAAGCCCTTGTCTAGAGGAAGTCATTCCTATGTTTTATGTATGGAGCACCTCGGTGGACTGGTGCCTCTTCTTGTTGGTAGGTTTTGCTCTTCGATTCTTGAGGTTTCTGCAGAATTGTGTTCTTGCGTTTTCGCTTCCGTGCTGACGACCCCACTATACTTCCACTAAAAGCAGGAGCTTTTTTTTTACTCCTACCTTTAACGTGGATTTTTTTTGCGGTTCATTCCTATCCCCACTCTTTGTGTGTGCAGTTCTCCTGTTTCCCCATGTGACGTTTGAACGCTTTCTGTTTTAAATAGACACTAGTTCAGGTCGACAGGTTAACCGTTTCCTGCCGCAGTTCCATATCTCTCTACATCCTGCGGATGGTCAAGTTCTTTCTACAGGATCATCTCCTCAAGTTGGTTAGTCGTTCTGTTATACGTTGATGAACTCAACTAGCTTTACAAATTTGTTAGGACTGGAGAATTCTCGCTGATTTCATCATTTATACACGTATTTGTTATCTTTTTTTTAAATTATTTTCTGGGTTATCGCAAGGTTCTCTTTTGTTCGTGTACGTGTTTGTTCGCTTCTTTTTGTGTTGTATAGGCTTTGCATTTCAGGATGTCTGAACTATCGTTTTTCTTCCTAGCTTCTAGGTGGTGCTTTTTTTTACAACTGTGATTCGGTTTTGGTTTTTCTTTGTGAATGCTTTCTTCATTTGTTTGTTTGGCCCACTGCTTTCTTAACCTTTCTCATCTAGAAAGGAAGCAAAAAGCATAATTCCTTATTTGTACTTTTTTCCCCTCGCGGGGTGTGCTTGGTCAATTGCCTTACTTTGCACCTTAGCTATCCTTTTTTTCTCTCGAACGGTGCTTTGTTTTCGGTGTGCGCGTCTACTTTTTTCATCTATGCCATCAGTGATTGACATACGCTTACTCCATTCTAGGTGGAAGAACAGTAATAGCTAATTTCCTACTTGTGTACCAAAGTTCTTGACATGGACACCTGTCAATGTCAGTTTATATGAGCGGCTGCTTGTGACTGATAACGCCTAATTGCGGTTCATGTGGGACACATTTTTCTGTAGTAATTTGGATCAGATAATATATCATAACATCATAACTAGTTCATGAAATTCTTTACTAATGCGTATGCTTGGAACAGTTTGGAATTTGTGTGAGTTTGTCTCACCATTTTTCAACAAAGGTGCGATAGGGAGTAGCCGGGGTAATTTCACTAGTCGTTTAAAGGCATCACCCCACGAATCTGAGGTGGTGCAGATTTCAAGTGGAGTATTCATATACGGGATGGGAGACTACAGAGAGGGAGGTGATTCCGTCCATTTCTTGCTAATTGCCGTAAAAAACGGCCCGGAAGATACGGCGCCGCACAAGACTGGCGCGCTCCAATCGAACCTCTTGTACAAAATAGTGCGCAAGAACGCCCGAAGCCGTATCTTCCGGGCCGTTTTTTACGGCAATTAGGAAGAAATGGACGGAATCGCCCCCTCCCCATAATCTACTATCCCATGTACGAATACTCCACCTGAAATCCGTACCACCTCAGATTCGTGGAGTGATGCCTTTAAAAGTGAAGGAGGTCCCTTCCCCAACTGTTCGATTGTGAAGTGGTCAGAGCACAGGCTCCGACTATTTCATCTATGTTTTTCAATACGGTAGCAGATCAGAAATAATCTGGAATTATTTCTTTGAAAATTTTGCTTAGGAGGGAAGTAATGGAATTAGTTTTTTTTTCACTTAAGCTCCTGATTTCGATATGCTTTTTCCGTAATCTTCGGAAAGCGTTCATTTTGTTGTCGTGAAAAAAAGTTCCTTGAGTCACTTACATACAAATTCGTCTCTACCCGCGCATCGTCATGCCTTCTTTCATTTCCCCGAATGTGTTGAAATACGGAAGTATATCTGGAATATAAGGAGAATATGGGCAAGCATCGTCCTTCAACTACCTCTTCAACAACAACGATGTTGTCTGTGATGTCGGTGTCGACGCAGGGACGATGTTCGCGCTTTACATGTTCAACCTGTTCTCTGCAAGTTTTAACCGTGGTAGATTTGGACCTTCGACATTGTCACGTCTCCGAACTGTTCTGATCTTCGTAACATGCAAATTGGTTCTTCACTCCCTCCCGTCAAAAATTGTAGTTGTGAATTGGTCCACGTTGAGGTGTACCTCTTGAAAGGTCATGGAGTTAGTTACTCGAGAAAAGGATCCGGAGGCGGCTTTAATCATTTCTAAAATCCCTTTCAAACATAAAAGCATACGAGAGCTCCGTAACCTTGGCTTCTCGCCTACGCGAGCACTTTCAGAATCCCAGCTTCCCGCCAATTTTGATTCGCTTCCTTAAACTAATGTTCTCTTAACATATCACATATTTGATAATTGTTGCAAATATTATATATGTAGTTGTGTGGTAACTATTGTTGATATTTTTTGAACTGCCACTCTATGAATCTATATAATCTCTAATCTAGTATATTGAATCTCTAATCTAGTATATTGAAATTTCGTTAATACTGTGAGTGATTCCTTAGTAAATCCATTTTCTCATGCTGCTAATGCTACAATGAAGGGACTCGGGTCTACGATTTGGTGACAACAATCAGAACTATGAAAGAAGATGCCATCTGGGTCTATTTTCTGTTTTTTTTTTCGTTTTTCTCCGTGTTTGCACTGTTGAATGTGGTCCTGTTTCCGCACGAAAATTGTTTAAAAAAAGGCGCACTACACATTGAAGTTTTTGTACAGATGAAGCTGTTATATATGAAACGAAAACGATCTTTCATTGTCTGTATGTGAATACTGCTAATTGAACCACAAAAAATATATATCTGGAGTATCGGAGAACCGATTTTGTGCGGCGTTTTCAATTTGAAGGGAAACTTTGAGTTCTTAAAGAACGCCTTATTGATCTGGATTTTAAGCTCCGCTAGAAAAATTAAAAGAGGTGCAACTCAAGATACTTTTCAAGCTATATTTATCTGGTATCGATGTAATGTTCTAGCTTTACTTTCCTAGACCGCTGCGTCACAGAGGCATTGTTTCTGACTTTTCTTGTTCCAGGAAGCGGACCTGAAATCCCTGCAATAATCCAGTCCTATCCTTTTTTCATTATTTTGTTCGCCATCACATATTCGTCATATTTAGAAGTGGAAGGGGATTCTGATAGAGTAGATTTCGCAATTGGATCAGGTACCATCTCCCAGTGGTTACGTGCAGAGACATCAATGCATGTTGGCGTTGTTGGTGGTGGTGAAATGCGTGGCCGATTCATTTCCGGTTTGACACGGAGGCCATATCATTGTCACGTTATTTCGACCGCTCGACTTCAACAGGTTCCCCGAGCTTCCGTTCGTCACCGGATCGATTCTATTTCGGGAGGGAAGACAGATTTGAAAACATTGTTGGTAGTAGATGGAGACATACTGCTCTTGATGTCTTACTTTTTCGTACTCTCATGATACATATAGGAGAGTTCAGAAAGGTATCGACATTACAAAATCGTGCACTGTTTCTGTTTAAGTCATTCCTAAGACAGTGCTTCTTCGGGAAAGAGGAATTTTTGTGCTACGATATTCTCTTTGAAATATTCAGATCTTTTTGAGGAATAGCATTTATTCAGACTTCAAAACAGGCTTAGAAATTGCAGATTCTGTTGATGAATATTGGAGATGCTTGTTCTTTTTTATCGCTACTGGCATGATAATTTGACGCAAAACAGTGGAACACCAGTGTATTTGTTGCTGTGCGGATAGATTGGTATTCTCAAAAAGACGCAAAAAAGTCTCCTTCGACATCCTACATTCTCTCCATCACATAATTTTTTCGTGACATTTTTGTAACAGTGCAAAGCGTCGTGATTTTTAATAGCGGTTTTTTTTTTTAACATGCATGTGCCTTCCTTTTCGTGTGAACCTTTCTCAATGTGGGCTGCTCTATCTTCACGTACCATTCTGAAACTAGATTCCTAACTTTCTTCTGCAAATTCTATCTGCAAATGGAAATGTAAGAAGGTTGCTTGGCACATATCTATTATTGTTTAATGTCTTTCCAGTCACCATACTTTGTTTGGAAAGACACTTGGTGAATCTCACCTTCAATGAAAATATTGCTGTTTTCTACTGCTTCAGTTGCTGCGGAAGAATAAAACGCTTCAAATTCTCTGGCACCGAGCTGGTTCCTAGTCATCCTTACTGGTTCCGTTTTCTAAATCCATTCCTTTTGTTTCATTTAGTTGTATGATAAGAAAATCTAGAACTAATTTCAACACTTTATCAACATGTTTTTGAATGTATTTTTGGTGAATAGAATTGCTGTTTGATTGTAGTAGATCCATCTAAAAAATCTTGTAAAAGAACTACAGAATTTATCCCGCGTAATCGTACCGCACCTGTGCAATCATCGTTCACTTTTCCATTGTTTTCAAGGTGGAGTTCTTTGGTCTTGGGAATTTTCTACTTTTGCGCTACTCCTGGCGTTTACTTTCCACTCTTATGTTGTTTAGAATTTTGCTTAGTTGGCTGTGATAGTTTCAAAATTGTTTAGGTATTTAGACATATTATTTAGAGAAACTACAACTCTTTTAATATATTTGTTCTCACAGAAGACCTCTCAATAATTCCGCGAACATCAAATGGAAGAAACTCTTTATGGCGAAGAAGTAAAAGACAGATCCGAGCACTTATGTCAAGGTGCTTTCCTCTCTATCATAGTGAACAATACCCAAGTCAGACACAATGCTGTTTTTTAGACACGTTCGTCCTCCTCGTCCGGATCTCAGGCTTGTACAGGTTTCGTCAAATGTTTGGTGCACACGGTTTAGTATCACTTCAATGTCGCCTAAACACTTACCGGAGTTTCTCGGGCAGGTTTGTGTTGAACATTAACTTCCTTCAAGTGCGATTGACTACAAAAACCAGCTGATTTTTGTTTTCTTTGTCACATTCACATTCTTCATGAAGAATATGATCAGCAGTGCACTCAATCAGTTGAACAGTAGCTCGAAATACAGGGGACCCGAAAAGTCCTGAAAGACTCGGAACATTTGGTAGCTTTGTTCTCGATTCCAGATAGTAATTCAAAGACACGGAGAGCTAAAAGCCATGGAAGATTTAGAACATTAAGTACTTTTGTTTTTAATTATTTTTGTGGAATTATTATTTGCAGCTTCTATCAATAACAGTTTGGAAAGTAACCATAGAAAGACTAACAACCGAACAACAAACAGAAGTGAAATTATACTATGAAAATCATGAACCAATCATTGTAAGTCAACGTCAATTTAACATTCAGGGATTCTCCAACAAGTTCAGTAATCGGAAGTTTGTTTTCTCGTTTCGAGGGCCAGAGTTCGATAATTGACTTTCCATGAACTATCGAAAATTTTGAAGAAAGCTATAATTCATCGCACCTGCATAAACTGCCATCACGATCTGCCCTTGGTTAGAAATAAGTCATTGGCAGTTTGATCTCCAGATCAAACTGCGAATGACTTATTTCTATGGGGTTCTCTCAGGGTGGAGTTTATCTTTAAAAAAGAAATCCAATTAGATGAACAATATGAGAGGATATCGAGGTCTACGTGAAAAAGAAACGTTTTTTAAGTATAAAATTGTTGTTTGCTCAACTATTTTATACTTAAAAAAACTCCTAGATTGATTTTAGCAGCGCTTTCAATGGTAGGTGAATGAGCTCAAATGAGGCGTTCATTTGTTGTTACATGACACACATTTGCTATATATATCATTGTGTTCACTATATCTGTTTGTTTTTGTTAGGTTGTTTACAAAACATCAGTCCTCCACCTCCAACCTCGCCAAATGACGATAGATATTGCGGTGCTAGGAGGAGCGCGTGATATAGCAGGTAATAGATATCTCGTACTTTTCCTTCTTAATATTCCTCTTTCGAAATTCAGCCTCCACTCTGAACTCTCGCGCTACCTCAGCTTGTACTTCACCGGGAACAAGCGACGGTGATATGGACGATTTGACGGCACTTGTATCTCAGCAACGTTTTCGCGACGATGATGGCTTGACACGGGAGGAGCGAGCGTTTTTTGATAGGGTTCGTTAAGCATGGTTCCTTACCTAAGTTTTCATTTTTGGTTTTCTTTTTTCTCTACAAATGAGTATGTTTACTTTACTATTTGTCCTGCACGAGAAACCTTTACTCCTCTCGTGGAATTTTCGCACTGTTGTTTCTCCTTACATTCTTTCTTTTCCTTTCTCAAGACTTTTTTGCCAGAGATGCGAGCAGTAACCTCACGCTCGAGCCAGCGTTGGATGCAACCGTCGAGTCCTAATATTTGAAAACATTGCTTTCTGAATATTGAGCCCATTTTGCTGGTTTTCTTTAAGTCAGTCATCATGTGCTTAATACTTTTACGGTAATGTGTGGTGAAAACTTTGCTGTTGGTTTGCAGTATGCTTGTTTTTGTCTATGTTTCTTTAATTTTGTGAGGAACCAGCATAATGCCATCGGGGTAGAGAAATATAGAGTTTTGTAGATCTCGTGTGGTCTCAGTGATGACGATGAAGATGAATGACAAAAGAGCTAATCTTTCGTGATCCGACAGAAGTTGTTATCTCTGCTGATATGCGAGCGTCCAGTTGCAATCAGTCAACGTAAATCAGGAACGCTGTCAAAGTGCTCCTTCAACTAGAAAATTTTTTTTTCTCTATTGTGGTTTCTGCGATTGGCGAAGAGTTTTCTTTCTGGATCAAGAGTCACGTGGCAAGAATGGCATCAGTAGTACTATAGAAACAACGCTGGTTGCAGCACGTACCAACAATGTGATGCCACGGTTAATAACGTGCTTGAAGACCTTTGTGCCGTAAGACAGTAGCAGAGTCGGCGCTTCGGAAAGGTACAACCATGTATATCGTCAGCACATAAGGCTACTGAACTCAGTTATGGCTTGATACAGGATTTCCCAATTTACATGTCTGCAACGTCATGTCTTTCATAGTTTTTTTTTAATTCCAAAGCAACTCAAGTTTGGTGGATAATTATACATTAGTGAGACCGTATGTAGTAGCTTTATATCTTCTTCTTCGTTATATCTAAGACCATTCTATTGACATATTGTCGAAGTAGAATTGCCATCGATGTACCGCTTTCTTTCGGTTCATTGCCCGCTTCATGGCCACTCCAAAGGGGAGTCAAAGGTAAAGGTCAAAAGTAAAGGTAAAGGGGGAAGGTGGAATCGCGCGTATCGAGCTCCTGATAGACGGACCCCGATCAACGGCATCCGTTGCTGTCATCGTTCTTTTTTTTTGTTCCCTTCTTCGCCTCTGAATTTTCAACTTAAGAAAACGGAGTAGAATCGTTTCTTCTCACGAGCTTTCGTGTTTAGTTTATTCACTTATAGCCACGGGTGCTTCTTTACCTTCCACCAATGTAGTGATCATGTCGATCCTTCTGAGCTGCTTTGACAATCTTTCGAAGTTTCGAAACCCTTTCGATTGTCGCGACTTGCGGTGCGAGATGCTAGAAGCTGAGTGTCACCTTTTGATTCGAGCCGATCTTCTGATGCGCCTCTCGTCTTAATGGTAGATAGCCGAAGACGAACCAAGATCGAGATGCCCAGTTGTCATCAGGGTTATGGTAATTGATTGTTGGTCTCCCCTAATGACTCCCCTTTGGAGTGGCCATGAAGCGGGCAATGGTTAAACGTGCTGTTCTGTCATACTTATCGTGAAATGACAGGAAAAATCAGATCAGAGCTGGGATTTAAGTAAGGTTTTAAGTAAAGTTTTAAGACTTTTAAGAACTTATTGGATGTAAGGATGTGTTCCAAAGTATGCTTGCTGCCTATGATTTGCATCAATTTTTCCATACTATGAACTGACCTCAGAATTGTCTGTTGAGAATTAGTATGGTGCAGTAGTTTGTGGTATAAATCTCACTCCCTGTCGTAAATAGCTTTAAAGGTTCCTTTTTTAAATCATTTTTAGGTATCAGGGATAAAAGTACGTAGCTGAAAAGGGTTCTTCAGGTCCCCTATCTCTAACTTGTTTGCAGGTTGTTTCGGAGTGCACTTCGTTGCGTGCAGCTATGGATGCTGGAGGGCTTGGCTCATCGTCTTCCCAGGTTAGAACAGAAACGTCCACAACTTTTGTTCGGTGCCTGCATGCGATGTTCTAGGTTGCTGCTTCAAAGGATGGCTCGTCTCCAGCGCGTGCCGAATCGCGTATGGATGACATTGAACAGACGATAAGCACTACAAGCACTTGGCATGACGAAATCGACTCTCTCGAGTATATCGGTATGTTGACGAACGTAGGGGAGACTAGAAAAAAGACTATGGAAGTGTAATCTTTGGAAAGATTGCGTTCTGAATAGTATTTCTTTCTTCGAAACAGGAAGTTCCTCAAATGGAATATTCATAGTTAACTTTCCACTTTTTTTTTAAGATGGCGTTGAAGATCGCGATCCATTGGTACCGGGAACATCATCAGCAACATCTGTGGCATCTGCACCAGTAACATCATCTTTGAAAACTGGCCAACAAAAAGAGAGCGACGACATCAAGGCGCATCTCGACAAGCTAGCTCGGATCGCTGGTCAACTCAGTCATCGTCATGCTGACTTTAACCCGGTGAGCAGATTCTCATCTTAAAAATTATCCTATTTTTCTACACAGAATAAACGGTATTCATCTGTGTTGCAGGTATTTTCTAAATAGTCAAAACCGAAACTATGAAGCGAAATTTTCAGAAACGCGATAGGGCTTCCATCAACAAAATGCGTTCCCAAATGAAGGAATTACTGCGGAGGGTCAATGAGATTGAAAAGAAGGTTCCTGGGCAATCTTTACCTAGTGAAATTATTTTAAATGATTCCATTATATTGATGTAGCTTTCCTTTCCAAAATGGGGTACTTTTAGGTTGGCACTGGAGATGTTCGGGGTGAAGTTCGTCAATTGATGCGCACACTAGAAGAGATGAAGTGTGCACTGGGAGAGGGTCCCTCTCCAAAATCTACGGCTGTTACCCCTATTTTGACTATGCATAACAAGACACCTTTTTGGAACGAACATAATCAGGTGTATCAGGTGAGCCATAAACTTCTCATTTTTTGTTCTGTGTTAGATCTCATTGACAATTTCATAAGGAAGTACATCTTTTCCAAGGCGCTTGAACCAGTTGTGAGAAGCGAATGTTGATCTAGAAAGATTAAAAAGCAAATTATTAGTGAAGCAAAAAAAAAAAAACGTGAACAGGAGTCGCGCGAAACTGAATGCAAGAGGCCGATCTGTATTCGATAGTGATCATTTGAACCATTTGAAATCGCTTGTTCAAACAAATCCATGTTCACCGATTCGTGAGCTTGTAGAAGAACGGAGAGGAAATCAGGCAAGGGGTTCCGATCACTTGAAGTAACTAAGCAAGGATAGTCTACAAAAAGGTTGCCACAAGAACTGTTTGAAGATCAGAAAAATCGAATTATAAGTTGTTGTCTGCATTTTTTCAAACAAAATCGTTTCTTGATCGGAGAGTGACATGCGAGGAAAATTCATTACGACTATCGATGACGATCGGCTCAGTGATTGGACGACGATGATGGTTTCCGAACTAGAACTTCAAAAATCGTAGTGAGCAAATGGCGTCCTGTAGCTAGTTCTCAACAGCTTTCTAAGTATGGGAATTGACTTACTTCACTTAAACGGATATTATGGCCTAACACAGCTGTCCGTATCTTCGCTTGGGTATGTCGTTCTTGAAAACACCTGAGCCCATACTATTCGATTTTCAGCTAGAACTCGCGTGGAATCTATCCATCCATGGCTATTCCAAAATCTACGAAACATTGCGTCTCAATAGAACAACCTGTCAACGCTAAGTGTCTCCAAATCTTCTTTTCCATTTTCCTTCAAAATTTTCTTTTAGAACTCGGAGGGCTTTTCTCTATATAAATCTAAAGTTTCTTTATAAATGACCAATACAACGAATACGGTTTTCTGGTGACTACGTGACTACTTCAGGAGACCAGGGAAGATGTTGATGTTTTGTAAGTATCATCCGCACCATATCCTCTTCCGAGTAAAGTTCTTCGTTATGGCACACCATCGGCCAAAAGCAGCTTAACGGTCGTCTAAATATCTTTTTCTCCATGCAGTGAGGCCTTTCATCACCAAGATCTCCGAATCTCCGATACATCGTTATAGGGCGAATTGCGTATAGGTAGATTTGCAGCTTGACTTTGTTGGCAATTCACAGGGGTTTGGTCAGTGAGTTGAATACCGAATTAGTTTTAGCACATCTTTGCTGAATACCTTTCTCGTAGCTGCCGTCGTTTTTCAGCATACAGCCCAAATAACAAAACTCATCCACGAGTTCAATAGCTTGTCTTTCCACCCTGATTTCCGTTGAGAGTCTCAAGGAGTAGCACATCTGCTTGCGTTTATCAGGGCGAAGTCGCGATCCGTAGACTGCAGGTAATTTCGACCAGCTTAACAATATGTTGTAACTTTGCGGTGCTTGAAGCGAATATTAGTACAGCGTCAGTATACTCGAGATCCACCAAGGGACGTTGAGACGGTGCTAGAACGACATCTACGACAAAGTTGAACAGAAAAGGTCCCTCCACGGCCCCTTATCTCACAGTTTTCACTTCGAACGGTGTAGTACATCCAGACAGTGTTTGCTACATCGTCAGCGGATTCGAGATCGACCAAACTACATGTTGATGATATTAAAATGACAAGTCTATGGGGCTGTCGCTGCAGAAATCGCGTTAGCTTGGATACGGAACTTCCCATCAACCGCGCTCGATGGACCTGCCACTCATAGATTACCACTTTTTCAAGCATGACAACAATTTCTTGTGGAAATGGTTTGAAAATCGAGATCTCCCCTGTCTCCAGTGATTTTATCGTCTAATACACTCCAAATTGTCATACAACTGAGATGAATACGCTTTTACCTTGGCTAAAATGTGTCGTTTCTAGTGGTTTCTATTTTGAGTAAGGCTCTATTCTTAGCGCAATTACTTGCGTTAAGAAGCGAAAATAATCATTTATTCTCGATCACATGGTGCACTTTCAAATAAGCTTCGCAATCATAGATCAACTCAATAAATGCTAGAGCGATTTCGAACAAATATAGATCACAGGCATACTATACTATATACGATACTTAGGGGTTGAATGCATGGGAAGAAAATTTGTATATGGAACGGAAAACTCTTTTTCGTTAAAGTTGATACTTGAGAATTATGGAAGATGTTTCTATTATTTACCCTATCGTTTCAATACTATACTTGCTACCGTGGCAGTCTAGGTTTCAACTTCCTCACAGTGAAGGAGCGTAAATGTTGCCATTGAAGCAATCTTTCGCAACTTTTTCTTTTGATCTACAGAATCTAAAGTTTCTACTTTTTTCCTTTTTAGTTGGATTTTGGTGGTCGTGTTACCCAAGAATCGGCAAAGAACTTTCAGGTAACGGTTTTGTTTCTGCGTTTTAATGTGCATTGTTCACATCCGTCTAGCAGTTTTGACCGATGTTCAGGTGGAGATGGACGGAAAGCAAGTGCTTCAGTTCGGGCGCATTGAAGGAGGAGCATACACACTGGACTTTCGACGCCCATTTTCAGCGACTCAAGCTTTTGCTGTAGCGTTGGCAAGCATCACGCAAAGGCTCAAATAGCGTTTCTTTCCACAATTCACTTCCTTTATCTATGATTTTCTTCCTTATCAGTAGTCTCCCTAGCAAATGTAAGCTCCTCAACTCTTACGAAATAGTGCCCAACTGACTGACTCGGTTGTGATTGTATCTACCTGCGAGTATCGTTTCTCTTCGTCCAAATATCTGTGATATCTCTTTTTGAATGAGGTGTTGAGATTGTTGTTGTGGAGACATTGTCTGCTCGCTAAGGGAAGCAACCCTCCGCACAGATTTTGCGTATTCCAAGCTCGTATACGCATGTCTCTTCCCTGAAAATGTGATCATTTGCATTATTTTACGCTTGTAGATCTGTTAGTTTATCAATTCATAAATCAAATTTCATGTATTCTTAAGGGTCAAATGAGGCGACCTTACTTGTTTCTTACAACTTGGAAGATTCTTTCCCACAATCCGCACTGTCGTGCTCTTATCCTCATTAGGATAATATCTCAAAATGAGCGTCTCGTTTAATTTGTATATACAATGTGGATTTTTAATAAAAGTTTGGAATCTCGTTGGCATCTTGAAAACTTCTGTATTAAGTAGGAAAATGAAACTCAGCACGTTTAGAACGGGCAAAACGTTGCTGCTCCCTCTGCGTCGGAATTGATCGGGCAGTGGCACCTCGAGACTCAAATGATTTACTCAGTAATCTACAATGTTTTCATGGGAGATTATTGAACAAAGTAGTTGTACATTGGTGAAGAACTAGCGGAACATCATTTACAACCTTACTCTCGGATAGATGTCCAGCGAAAGTGGACAAATGAACATGAATAGAATTAAGTGATTAGAGATTACTATTGGAAAATATCGGTGAATCAGAAGACCAAGTCATGCACAAGTCCTAATTGCTTTTTGAAGTTCCTAAGGTCCCTACCATTTGAGGGAAGATGGATATGCGAATACAGAGATTCTGTCTGTATCTCCGCTGCAATGAACTACAATAGCCAAGGAAATATCTTTCCGTCTTAGCCAATTATTTCTTAAGAATTTACTGTGTTGTGAGACATCACGACATGTTTAGAAGTATGTATCTATGTATGATATATTGACATTCTCTATCTCGTGTGAGGAGTATGTAAATGTCGTTGGACGCGTGGTTTGGGAAGCTTCTAACGCTTCAAACAATTCGAACGCCTCTATCTTCGTGGTTCATCTCTACCCATCACGAGTGGCACTATTGACCACACAATAGCTGCGTTTTCTCAATCGCCATAAAACGACTCCCCAATTCTACCTCGTCGTTCAATAGTTCAAGAGCATCCGAAGTCGTCGGTATTTAGGAGGAATTGAATACAGAAGATAAAGGTGTGACTGACATTTATTCTGTACTATTCTGATATTCCCAATAAATCATTATTATTTGTTAGTGTAATATCGTACAATATAATCCGCTTGGCCATCCAAAATGATGTCAAGGCGAGCAAATAATCTCCACACTGTCTTCCGAAGTATGATATGCTATAAAGAATCGTATGGAACTCAGTTCCGAACAGATGAAGTCTGAACGTCTGAAAAATATTGCGCCACTTCTCAGCAACATCACTGCGAAGTATCTGTCGAAATCCAAAGTTCCTAACCAGTGGAGTACCAGCGAGAGCGTATATGAAAGGGAGAACTTATAATATCGACAACTATCGACCAATCTGATTATTGTCCTTCATCCATAAACTCTTTGCAAGAATGAGTCTTGGAAGGCACGAAAAAAAAATACCAGATAAAGGGCATCTATGCGAGCGTTGACAGTTTTACCGACTTTTAGAGAACTTCGACTCAGTTGAGGCGAAAATAGCCGAGGCGACCTTACTTCGCATTTTTATAGGAAGAGCATCATCGACTTGGAGAGGGGTCCGATAATGTGATGTAATTTTGTCCGATATGCTCAGCGCTATTCTCAGAAACCCAATGCAAAAGATGGAATGGGATGAAATGAAAGTGAAAGTTAATGTTGGGGAGCTACACCATCTGGTGACAACATAGTGTTTACAACATCTAGCATCCGTCAGGCGGAGGAAAATTTTACGAAACATGTACGAAGGTTGCTCTCCAGCTGAATCTGTGCAAGACGATGTCCGTGAGAAACAAATGAATATCTGATGCTCACGGAATGAACATCTCCGAATGCACTAGTTATGTATATCTAGGTCGGGAAATGAACATGAGGAACGACCTGGCATCCGAGCTGAGCAGGAAGAAACGAGCGGCATAGGGAGCATATGACACCACCGGAGATGTAGTGAATAGTGACTAGGGCTAAGAACAGGCGGCACCGCGATCACCTATTCAACCCCGCCTGTTTATGAAGTCTACTGTAGGCGATTTGCGATCAGCTTGACAATTCTGGTCGCATCAAACTTCCATAGAGTGAGATATACTCTATGGAAGGTGAGATGTTTTTCACCCATTTTCTGTGTTTGAGAAAACCAGGAAGGAAATTCCACAGTAAAGAAATGAGTGCAAAGAGGGTGCAACACTCCTTTCCAAACTTCGGATGCTAAGTGTAATCTATCTTCAACTTCACTTGACCTATGTCATAGTTGTTCTGTTCTGTGTTGACCTACCATTTCTCCTAATTATTGAGTTGAAGAATTAGACAAGAGCGCTTTTTTAGGCTTTGATGTGGATGCCAAGATGGAAAAAAAAGTTTAAAAAAACACAATCCGATGAAGTTTCAAGTGGACAAAAGGGAACATTTCGACATTCAAGTTTTTTTTCACTCAATTGAAAATGTGGGACCACTAGTCTGGAAGTTGGTCTTGAAATTCGTACCGTACACGGTGAGCATCGAGAGAGGCATAAAGAGATCTAAAAAAGAAGAAAAAGGTGATTAACAGACATCTTAGAAAGCAAGAAAGGAAATTATCATTGAATCATCAGAACTGGACGATGGATGGAAGTCGTTGGGGGTGATCGAAGAGTCGTTGTAGGCCCTTTGGATAGTTTCAAAGGGATGGGAAATTAGAGTTTTTTTCGATTCACGACAGTTGGTCGAATGTTTGACAGTGAGGTCTTTTTTCGTTGCCAAAATTATCATTTCTGATGCGCAAGACATCAGAAAGGCAGGCGAACGGTGGGTGGTATTTTCCAGCATTCCTTCTTCTCCACACGCAACGCCAATTTCAGTTTCAGCAGTCTATACAAACTAAATTTTTAAAAATATGGTATCGGAAATGCTCGTTCAACCCACTTGACATTCAATTTCAATCATAGGAAAGAACAATGATCAGGAAGAAATCAATACACACCACATTGCGGAAGAACGGCATCTCTATGAAACGGTGTATAGCACTTTGCCAATCTTTTTTTACTCCTATTTGAATTTTTAAGTCAAAAAGAACTTAATCACGACCACGACTTAATCTTTGACCTAATACACGGTTTTGCACTTTTCATTACTTTTCATTACTTTCATTCGCAATCGCTTCTGTTGAATTAAAGTTTCAGTTTTGAAAGTATTGTGGTTGTGATTTATTCCACAGTATGTCTCCTGATGTGGTTATTGTAGAAATGTAATTAAAAAGAGCATGTAATCGTCCATCACTGACCCGACGTTTCTTTCTAAAAAGGAAATGAAAAAAGAACAGCCTCCCTTGCAAATGCTGGGTATTACAGCAATTATGGAAAGGGCAAAATTCCAATTCGTTAAATTCCAACTGTAAAATAAGATACGTTTCTACAATTGCCGAAATGTTCTTTATATTACAGATATGTATCACAGTTCGAACCATTTTTCAACAAATTTCACAGATATATAAGAGATAATTTACAATCTCTTCTCCGTAATCACAAGTGAAATTGCTTCGTACAAGGAGAGGTATTGCTCAGGAGTCTGCACCATGCGGCTACGTTGCCGGCGAAGATTGTCTACTGTCCTATATTTATGTATATTAGAGCGAATATCTTCCAAAAATAACAAAAATAAACCACCCGAAGATGTCGATCACACGTTCTTTTTGTGCTTTCTCGATTAGTCTCCACAACGCGATCAATACTCCGGTCCGACCGACGCCGGCACTAGAACAATTCTGATTACCTTTTTTTCTTAACCAGACAAATGCTTCAAGAACTGTTTTAGTGATTTTCATGAGAATTTTCGCAATTTTATTTTTTTGTTAAGTATAGCCACTATTGCAGTCTGCTATCCTCTCCGAACCAACTGAGGAACTGATTTCAAGAACGGTATTAGTACGAACGAAAAAAAAAGGAACTGAAACAAAAAGTCAGAATAGAAACACGTTTTTTTTTACATCCTCACCTATAGGAAAATGTAGGTACAGATATATCAATTCACAACTAAACGACTCCAATGTTAAAACGTTCCTGCTCCTCATGCCATGTTTCATTTTTCCTTTACGTGAATGAAAGATAAATTTTTCTCGCTATAATAGTACTGCTGTGATCGGCACTCGCACCCTGTTCCAAAATTGGACAGCCTGTCTTACAAACTGTAATCTGATTTTGTTACCTGCAGTGAACGACGATTGGCTTTCGATACTGTTTATGCATCACCCTTTCGACGAAATCCAGCAGATGAACGATGGACTCTGGACCTCTGGCATCTTGCCAGTTCAGAAAGTGGTACTGCGAAACCTGAAAGGATGACTCGTGGAGCAACGGCCTAAAGATCAAACTTAGATGTGGTAGAGTTGCGCCTGATGTCATGAACTGATTTCCTCGATCTTATTGAGATAGGCGCTGCGACTTGATTTTGATATCTCTAACTTAGAGCTAGAGTTTGAGAACGATGAAGAGCACGCGGTACGAGTAAGCGTAGCCTCCGTGTAGGCGACGCAGTAACTCCTAAATCCCGTAGCACAGACAAAAAGAAAGCTTGTGAAGCGGATATCATTTCTCATACGAGTATCAGTCACTGCAACCTACTTCACACAGTCTCATTCTCTCTTTTCATTCCCAGATCCTTGGATTTGTAGAAATGTCTGATATTTTTGCTGTGATTCCACATCCGAACTACGTCTTCAACCTTGACTGCTAATGGGAGCAACAGAAAAAACCTCTCCGGAATTTGAAGGTTTACGAAAAAAAAAAATTGGGGTCTTTATGGTAGTCCTTTCTGCTCTCTTTCTCAGCCGTTACTCCGGAGAATTATGTTCTTCGAAACGTTGTGAACTGAGCACAGCGATTCAGAATGCGGCCCTGGATGATGCGGTTGTTTTAGGGAACGTTTTGAGATGGGTCACCTTGTTCGACTTCTATTCAAAATTGTTCGACATTTATGAGCGCGTATGTAGCCCAAAATAACTCGACTTACGATTTTTATCCTTCCGGACAATGGTCTTATACATGGGAAGAATATGATAGAGGACCTGCACCCTTATATGGACTAAGTTTCGCAAATAATGCCAAAAAGTGTTCATACCTAGGACACTTAAAGAATCCATAGTCTGACATCGAACTGGATGGGTCAACTGCAGTAAATACCCCATATTTTGGCGAAGGTGCAAAAAATTGCGTCCATTAATAGTACGGAACTTATGGGCGCACTTTAAAAAAAACCCCTTCAATTCATTCACTTGCTGATGTTGTGGTGAGAATTCTAAAGGTCCCGAAGCAGTTCTCCAAAGATAGTAAATGAAAGGTGAGAAGAGTAGGATAGGAAACGCTCTCGTACCCTATTGCATAAAGCGCAAAATTGACCTTCTGTCAACGAGAGTTTCCACGGGCATCTTTGGTGATTGATCCGGCCCATTGTTTGATAATGGTGCAGCCCACGACTACACAGTAGATCGCACGGGAGGAATTTTGAGTCAAAATAAGAGACAAACTTTGCGGGACCACACTTGAACGAAAGGACGAAGCAACATGTTCAAGAGTGCTGCAGTGAGCGTTGATGCGGGTAGCGAGGCAGGGCAAGAAATGGGTGGAACATTGCCCTAGGCAATAATCGGCGTTGCTAGCAGCAGGTAGACGCACGTAGACGATTTATTCCAGCAACGGTCGACATAATCAATTTTTAATGCTTTCGCTACAAATCTACCTGGCATGGTTAGGGGAAGGGGATGAAAACTGCGTGGATTTCTGACAGTGGATATCGACAGGTCGTGGAAAGATGCCTTCAATTGGTGGTCGTGTATTGACCTACTTTTGTCACAAGGTGACGACATCTTACCTTATTTTTTACATACATTGACCACAATTTTTCCATATGCCCATGAAACTTTCGTATTTTCTAAGGTAATCTATGAATTTCTAATATAATCTATAGAAAAACTCTTTTGTCACTTAGCATTCAAGTATGTGAAGTTGGCAGTGCGCCGGTAAAATGAATAACTGTCGAATGCAACTGCAACTTCAACTGGTATACTTTCTCAGCATCCCCGAATACCGCAATTTCAGCAGGTTTTCGTCGCATATACCCTGAGGAGTAGATTCGGGTTTGAAATACGAAGAAAAGATGACCTCATAGTCGGGTCAGGATTACTCCTGATGCAGTTACGTAAGCAGCTGCGCTAAAAGCGGTGCGGTAGTGCCAACGGTAGTTATCGAGGTGATGCTTCAGTGCTGTTGAACACGTTACGTCGTTAAAATTTCGTCTAGGAATTTCAGTTACACAGTTTCTCTCGAAATCCCGTCTCTCCAATGCAAGACTGATTGGCACTGGATTTGCGTCGAACAGAGAGGCAGACAATTTTGCACACTTCGTTAACTTGTTAACGCATGAACGAACGTTAGTTAACGGACATCCTTAAATTAATGTCTATCTTTATCTGAGAGGATAGTGAAGATGCTGATGTCTTTCAATTCCTGAGAGACAGTGGAATTGAGGAAGCAAACGCAAGTATAGGCCGTTGTTTCTTCTAAAGATTTGCAGGATTTCTAAGCTTTGTTGGCTTTCGAAGAAAATGAATCACCTCAACTTTACATGTACAAAAATTAGAATAACTCCGTTGTCTCCGAACTAAGTCAAGGGATCGGTTTGTTAGGTGTCTGCTGAACAATCAACTCAATACGATACAAGAAGGCTAGAAGTAGGTTTTATTGAAAAGACTTAAAGGCATCACCCACGAACCTGGGGTGGTACGGGTTTCAGGTGGGTTATGCCTATACGGGATCGTAGATTGTGGGGAAGAGGGTGATTCCGTGCCACCCCAGATTCGTGGGGTGATGCCTTCAAGCAGTGTCCTTCTGATATAGGAAGATTCAGAGATACAGTAAATAATTCATTGAAATTACCATACGTGTTGAGGAAGAACAGAGGGCAAGAGTAAATATAGATCAGATAACACTTTAACCTGAGTGAATCCTTTTTGTTTTTGATCTCAGTAGAATTGGAGGCAGAATTTCGATCCCAACGGGAACAACGAGACACTTTCGGGAAACTCCGAAAAGCCAGTTATTTCTTCTAGTTATTGGCGCAGTTTCATGGCTGCTCCCTTACTGTATTCTTAACAAAAATCTTTTTCAGACCATACATTATTAGGTTGAAGATTAGGGTACTATTGCTAATCCTTATAGCGATAGAATGATATAAAGGGCAACACCTCCTGCAAAAATAAACTAATTAATAAGCCAAAAAACCGATCTATTCAGTAAGCGTAGCACTGAAATGGATAGTACGTATGCAGAAAAGAGCTGGATACCTTTACTTGGTGCATAGTACAAAGATTGGCAGCGAGCGTCTGTCCTATATCTCAAAAATTTTATCTCTGCTGATCCACAAGTAAGTCCCTTTCACAAACTAAAACTAGTAGACATCAGTCAAGAATAAGGAAATTAGCTGACCTGCCTGGTTTCTTCGTCGTTTCGAATGTCGAATTCTCGGTGTATGCAAATTGGATCAACTGACTCAGAGATTAAGTTCACTTGCACATCGCCAAACCGTCGCATCTCTCCTAGTAACGGCCAGTATCGCGCACACCGCTGCTGCAAGCTGCACAACATTTTCTATCATATTTCAAAAATTGCCAGCCGCAAAATTTCGAGGTTTTTGTGAAGCAGTAGTCTGCTTCTCAGCTCAAAGATGCTTCCTATAAAAAATAACACCCTATTTCCGTTTATGAACACTTTCAAAAGAACAAGTGAGGCGAAAAGGATGACAAGGACTGGGTGCAGAGAATCAGACTAGACCTGGCAGCTACCCACGAGTTCATTTTTCAGCTGCCTAAAAGCTACCATCTTTTAATGGTGACACTCACTTGTTCTAGAAGTGTTAGTGCAAAATTTTGCAAATTTATAAACGGTAACAGCGCCAGACGCAATGAAGTGTTATCAAAAGTATACGCTAAAAAAAACAAACGAACGAATAAAAACAATGTATGCTCATTACGTGGTCAATGTTTTGGGAAGACATTGGAAATTTCCCTGAGATTTGCGAAATTGAAAAAAGCCAAAACTAGGGTTATGACAGTGAACTAACCCTCATGTTCTCGACGCAGTCAGTGAGCATGAGCACACATTGCACGTTCTTCTCCCATATCATTCTCCAGAAGTCATCCACCTGCGTACCAAAACAGAACGATCTTACCACTCTTAACAATATGCGAGAGTGAAATCAAGTCTTTCACCATTCCACTATTCATTGCAATGTTAGCGCGTGATGATACTTTGATGTCAATCAATATAAAAATTGAAAATTTTCCTGCAGACATTACTTTTACTTCAACGATCATACTGATGGGAACATGAGTTCCGAGATTGCACTGTGTTCATTTCAACAAGTATGTGTTCTTATTTCTGGAAGGTGTGGGACCTCCAGTTGCCGAATGACACTGAAAAGCAAAGACTGGCAATCACATATTGGGTTGTTCGGAAAGTCCTGCACCAAAACTACTATTTTTTTTTGGAAAATAATTCTATTTAAAACCATTAAGATTTGACAATAGTTAGATTTGATATAGAAGAATAGTACATAATAGTAATACAATACATAGACAATACATTTGACAGTACATCGTAGATATGTATAATCTTCGCTAACTTTTTTAAAGGCATCACCCCACGAATCTGAGGTGGTGCAGATTTCAGGTGTAGTATTCGTATACAGGATGGGAGACTACGGAGAGGGGGATGATTCCGTCCATTTCTTCCTAATTGCCGTAAAAAACGGCCCGGAAAATACGGCGTATACGAGTACTCCACCTGAAATCTGCACCACCTTAGATTCGTGGGATGATGCCTTTAAGACATGTCACTGATGCCCTTTACCCGGAATTTGGAAGGCTGCGCGCGAAAAAAATTGTCGACCGCTCTTTTGAGGTTGTCGCGTCTGTCAAAATTCTTCCCGGTTCAACGGAAAAAAACCGTACCCTGACCCGGCGAATGCGGCGGATGGGCAACCGCATTCCAACCGAGTTTTGCCATCTTCTTACGAGTGTCCAAAACGATGTGCGGCCGTGCATTGTTATGCAGCAGATGGGCAGTTCAGCTTCTTGATCATTTTTTTCGAACAGCATCTACTTGGAAATTCTGATTGTTACTTGGTCGTGGTGGCCCTGCTTTCACTAAATGCAATCAGGCCTTTGAGTGTACGTCTTGGGAGCTACGTAACACGCGTTGGCGAACGCTTCTCATACATTACAAAAAGGTGCTGTCGTCCAGAACCATGCCAGAGCCCATCCCATGAAGTGCACCAGCTGCAACAAGCCGCTCTGTCCAGACTACTGCGATGTCTACATGTGCACTGCAGGAAACACGCATCAGGGAGTCGCTCCATCATCACCATCGATAATTATACTATCTATTGCTCATGGAAGGAAACTAGGAGGCTCTGCGATAACTGTGAGAAACGACAACGACAACTTAATGGGGGAGTTTGGTTCAACGTCGTCAAGATACGCCTTGGTACGGTTGCCCGATCGCTCAAATCGATGGATCTCAAACTCTGTATCGTAGATGCTTATATACCTACAGAAATTGCTGAGGACTGCAACAAGGGCGCGTTCTATGATCAACTCAATACTTTGCTATTTAAGATACCAAGACAGAAGGCGGTAATTGTCGGAATTGATGCGAATACAAAGATGGGACCAGAACAACAATCCGATCTGCTTGGGAAATGGTTCTATCCCACGGAGAGCCAAAAACAGACAGCGAAAATCGTTCTGCAGGCCCCTTGTGAGCAAACGAACCCCACCATTGCATCCATGTCTGAGAAGAATCATCGACGTCATCAGTTTACGTAGCAAGGCACAACCATTTTAACGGCAAAAAAGCAGCAAAAACGGACGGTGCCGACTCTTATGCTTCAACTCGAGTACGTTCTGACAAGCTCGCTGTCTTGAAGCATATCTCATGCTGCGAAGGAACTGAATCACCGTTTTATCGTCAACGGGAAACAGTGCCATCGCATAACGTAATATTTGCGCTCCGTTCGGGTTCATTGCTCCACTCGTAGTGCTCGTAGTGGATGATCGTGCTGCTGTTCACTTATAATGCTTCGCATATTAACAAAAACACCTACCCGCATCTGCATATACCCACACATAAAAAGCCCCGAGAATATTTTAGAAGGTTCTTGCATCTGTTTTATTTCTAAAAAAATCTGAATTTTTTTATGCAAGACTTTCCAAACAACCCAAAACAATGTCTGCTGGAGTCGTTAACGCAGGCGCAACGAAAGAAAATACTAATGAAAAGTCTCAAGAGAATCTCCAGACGTCCAGTTTCTTCTGGGTGTTTCTGACTTCCACACGTGTACTGTACAACTTCATTGGTGAACCCTGCACAGCATTGCCATTGTGTCGAATGTGATTACGTTAACGGTCGCTTTGCTTCAGAAACATTTTTTAGACACTTGCAAGACTGTGTAAAGGAAATGACTTCCGCAGCGGTACTGTGTTTGTTCCCGCTACCATTGCCGATCTCTATATCGATATCTTCTCGTTTTTTTTCGTGTTGAAACCCAACAGCGGTGGCCGAACTTCAGCTGCATACACCATACGTCACACATTTGAGCAACATAGAGTACACAAGAGAAGCCACGCTATTATCGGATCTTGATATTGAATAGAAGGTACGAAACATACCGTACTCTCTTTTCGTTCATCTACAATTTCTTCAGGACCAATAGGTCCTTGTGCCGCAATGAACTGTCCAGCATTATTGTAACCCTAGAAGAACTATTTGTTTGCGTTGGTGAGAGATTCACCTAAAATTAGTTTTCTCTCTGTAAGCGGGAGCCTTAGAGATACAAATGTAGAATGTTTCTTCCTGAACTATTATACAAGAGAACCAGTCGGAAGAGATCATGTTGCGTAGAGTAGATCAATAATTTCCTAGAAAGGAGATGTCCAGTCTCAACCTGCGCACTATAAGGAGAATAATAATTGTTATGATGCTCTGCATTGTCTACGACATTTACGTATGCAAGATAGCTGTTCTGAACGAAGAGCCCAAAAAGAGCTTTAAATAACAACACGACAAGAATAATTATGAAATTACTCGCATAGGATAGCTCGTGAAGCTTACTCTCGATCGTTCAACAGAAATAGTGCAACGAAGTGAACTGATGTTTCCAACTATCAATTATCGCTGGTGTGTAGGATCAAGTGTATTTGAAAATATTCGCGAAACACAAGATGGTTACTATTAGCACTGTATCAATTACGGCAACTATATATAAACTAATCTTGACATCCGGCTAAAGCCGGACATCAGACTTTTTCAGGTGCACGCTTTGTTTCCCTTCACTGATCAATAGAAATTAAATGTGGCATTATTTTCCGTAAAATAAAATTTTGTATGTTTTCCTCGTTCTTTTTTAAATTTACCATTCATGAAACGATTATGAGTTGAAGCGATGATTTCATGGCCCTCTCCCCAAAGGCGTCAGTACTACATTTGCGGAGTATTCAAACTTGATGTTACACCTGCATATTACACCTATATATTCCTTCGATACGGCAGAAATTTGGGAACATAATTCGTAGCATGACTTTTTCTTCTATTTCTCCACACCAAATTAGAGCAGAATAATCTACTAACATGAAATGTACCACACCGTGCTTATAAAGAGAAAGCTCCACGCCAGATCACGGAAACTGTTAGCTACTATTTAAACAGCCGTTTGCATTCGTGTTACCAATTTCTGGGGGAGAACATTACTAATCTGATGAAAGAGACCTGCAGAAGAATGGACATGTGGAACAGCAGATGAGGGTGATACTCAACAACAGCTTTCATTCGCACGACGTTTCGTTTACTTCTCGGCAAAATCAGTTGGAGTTTTTGCGCGGTATTACTGCCTGACGACGCCGTGGCACCCGTATCACCCCATTTTGCTGTTTTATGGCGCCGGTGTATGAATTGGACGCCGTGGGACCCACCCCATCCCTTTTAGAGCTGCTGCTTTTCGAGCTTTTAGAACCAATTCGGCGCCACTGGACACGTCTCACCGTGTTCTGGAATTTCGTTGCATACACATATAGTTGGGTCAAAACGACATGAAGGACGGACCGTTGCGTAAGCGGCCGCGCTCGGAAGCGGTGCGGTGGAGACAGCAGTTGGAATCGAGGTGGGACCATGGCGAACTGCAGAGGTGGTTGGCGGCAGCGAGGATCCTTACACGATCCCAACCGCTACGCTCCACCGCTCCGCGGCCGCTTGCGCAAATGTCCATGCTTCATGTCGTTTTGACCCGACTATACACATACAGATACACACACGTGACAGAATAAGCCCGTTCTTATGTGGCTGTACTTGCGCGCTGCGGGGCCATAGCACCGCACCATAACTCCAACTGATTGTTAAGAATTGTTAAGAAGTAGGTGTGACGCTGTGAACTGTTTCATCGCCGTTAAACCACGAGTGTTGCGTTTCGCCTCTTTGTATTCCACCGCACGTCTATTCCCATGTACGCTTCATTTATCAGATGGTCAGACCCTTCCCTTAGAAGCTAGGAACATCCATGCGAAAGGTGGTTTAAATTGTTACTAACAGTTTATGTAATTTGAAGTAGAACCCTATCTTCATCACCAAAATGACGATGCTCACGCAATTTCATGTTGGCACATCATTCTCTGCTAATGATTGCGTTAATACAGGAGAAAAACCGAAACTTCGTGTAATGTTTTCAAATTGTAGCGGTATCGAAGGAACATACAACATGTGTAAAATCAAGTTTGAATATTCTCCAAATTGCTGCATTTCAGAACTACGAACACTTTCATCAATGTTTAGAATATTAGAAGAATAAGAACTAAACAGAAACAAAAACAAAAAAAAACTAAGAAAGTTGTCAAAAAGATATAAATTTAGCTCAACAGGAACTTTTAACTGAAAAACTGCTACTACTTTTTTTGCTATTGATCAGCGAAGGCAAGCGATGCGAACACCACAAAATAATTGAATCCCAGCTTTAGTCGGCCGTTCATACTGGTACATGTATAAATGTAGTTACAGTTAATTCTCTGTTTACGTCTCAGCCTCGTTATCTATCGTCGCTCACACATACCCTTACTTTACAAGCAGTGCTGAATGAAGCTCACGCTCAGGTGCCGTTAGAGTGATGCTCAATAAATCCTGTATTGACTCCTCACTCGTCACACAAGCCTTCATCGACGTCAAATGCAGATGCAAGTTTTTGAACTCACGTCTATCAAACTGGCGTTGATGTAGTCATCCGGACCTCGAAGTATCACTCGTGTGTCGTCATCTGGATCAAACGAGTGAGAGGGTTGGAAATGTTTTCATAGCATACACTTACTTGGCAAAATGTCTACAAAGCGGTTTCGAGTTCGCTTCTTCTCGGCTGCAGTGCAATTCTTCTCTCTTGCAGAGTCCCATGTTTCAAGTATCTAGTAAGCACTGAGTGAATTTGAACCTTGGTCCGATATGCTCTGTAGGATCTTTGTGGATGACAGAGGCAAATACCTGAAATTCCTCGTGAAGAACCGAGTCGTTGCCTTGCCGAATTCTATACAAGTCTCCCATGAAGCTTTCAACTGTGTGCTCTCTGGAAAACCCAAGAAAATTGTCATTTACAAATCTCGCAAAGACTTACGTTTGAACGGCTTCTGCCTGTGCTGCTGTAGCCACATCGGGAAACAGTTTGATTCTGCATGGTCTAGAAGAAATAACTTTTTAATGTGGGGGTGATGAGCAGAAACGAACTTCGTTTTAACACCTGCGGAGACAAGAACACGTATAATTCTGTACGTGTTGTCGCAGTACTGGCAATTTCAATCAGAAGAAGAGTCTGCGAAGGAAGCTGCAACAAAATCGAGAGTACGAAAGGACATCATGAGCGAAGGAGTTAGAAGAGAGGACAAGTAACGCTGTCAACCTAGAGGGATTACTTCAACACATTGCTGAACTGTTAAACGCCCCCTTTCCCTGTACGTGTGTAAGCCCAGTGTCCGACATACACCGCGGTGAGCGAAGAACCACCTACCAAGGCGACGTTCTGGTAATATACCCGAGAAATGAATGACGAGAAGTTTCGTGAAGATAACAGACCTCGCGTAGGAAATTCTCCCTCAGAAAAAAAAACAAAGCGTGCCAAGCAAGGTTTCGTGCTAGGCGATCTACCATTGACTTGGGGTTCATCGTAAGGATAGTGATCGAAGTGTGGCAGCAGCACACAAATCCAATGAAATAGGTCTATTTGGGCTTAGAAGCAGCTCTTGACTCTTTTCTTGTGGAGTGTCTCTCCGACACGCTCCGTCTGGACTGAGTGGTAGAGAAGTTTCGCCTACTTGACTTAACAACCCGTTCAATTTGGTCGTGGATGACACATTTGAAGGGCAGTTGGTCAGCGTTCTGTAATTTTTTTAATTTTCGATAAGGATAAGGATAAAGGATAAAGCGTCTGACATTAAGCAATCCGCTTGATATGCGCCCAACACTCACTTCAATTCAGAATCGTCTGAGGCATACGGACGTGTAACTGGCCTATACAATGACTTGCGCTGGCTAGCCGATGTGTCAAGCCAGTGCTTTTATCCTCCCAGACAAGTCTGGTACCAATTTATCGACCCCGTAGGGATGAAAGGCTTGGTGAGTACTAGAACGATTCGAACCTCCGATCGATCGCGCAGGAAGCGGAACCTCTAACCGCTACACTACACCCGCCCCCTTCGTCAAGATGGTGCTTAAAATCCGAAAATTAATCCATCATCGTATAGCCCGAATTACCTTTTCTAATCCCCAACCGGGGGCGGGTGTAGTGTGAAGTCCTCGGAAATGTCACCTTCTACGCTCAACGACGCATTTATACAAACTGTTCCGAAACAAAAAACTCTATGCTCAACTGTTGTTGATCGTCGTTAGGTGAAATTTATGCTTACTTACATACATCTAATCCACATGTTCAGGGAATATGAGGAAACAACGGCGACTGCAACTGATTAAAGCTAATGACAAAAAAGGTACATTCTGTATAACCTCATGCTATTTGAGAGGTGAGTATGATCCGTACTTTGAAATGTTCGTAGTAAAGCAGCGTGATAAAATAAAAGACAGAGAGGACATTGAATTCGAATCCAGTCCACAACGTACGTTGTAAGACTGAAAGAGTACAAAGACAATAGCAAGGTTATGTTTAAAGTAATAATTTGATCATTGATTGCATCAGTTAACTTCTGACAATTATATGGAAGTTTCATGTAGTTAAACACGTAGGTTGACTCAAAAGATAGTGCACAAAGATGCGATATTTCAGTTACAGTCTATCCACACAAAAATTCCTTTTTTCATATGGTCATTTTATGAGCGCCAAGTTAAGAAAAAGGAAACGAACGCAAACGAATAAATAGCAAAAAGTTCATGAGAAGAAAACAGAAAAACAAGGCTTCTATACTCCCTGATAGTCTAAATGTTTGATAAAGAAACGCAGTAGGTAGCCTGAGCTCCTTTTCTACTGCTCATAAATCCGTTTCAGTTGAGCAGTATGATAGCTGCAGACTTCCTTATTACAACTTTTCGGATTTGAAGCCTCCGAGAAGATTCCAGTGACTCGGATATCAACACCCATCTAAGTGTTCCGTATGTGTAGCCTTGTTCATAGAAATCACTGGCTGCAATTCAAATATAAGGATGTCCATATTACCTATTCTGTCTCTTGATCGAAGTAGCTAATCGAGACTGTTGTGAATCGTCTTGTCTCCGGACGTCAACCACCTCCGAGATCTTTTCCACTGTCAGATTGATTCCATCTGTGTCGACTTGCTTTTCCTTCACATCCTCCTCCTCATTACCAGCAGCTTTGAGGTGCACATCAGGTGCTGATGCCGGGACGGTGATGACATTCGGAAGTGCTCCATTTTTGAGCGACACAGGATTCACATGAGTCTGGTCTAGATAGCATCTAAACAGAGAAAGAACTGAGTAAAGACGAAAAATGTATTTAATGAAGTTACAATGTTGTAGAAAGGCTCAGAGAAGTCTGCGTGAGGTCATCAAGTAGTCGGGTCAGTTTTGCCCCGAGAATTTGCTTTACTGCAGAGGAGCAGTCATATCTATACATGAGGAACGATGCGAGATCCTGACGAGCGATTAGTTCCCCTCTACGTTCTAGGACTTAGTGAGTAAGGGTCTAACAAGTCTTCTGACAACTGTTTAAAAGCTACACTCCCCACATATATCAGGCACTGCCGCAGTTCTGAACCGTCTGTTGTTTTGATAGGAGTGGCGAGTTGATGACTGCGATTCAGTGCGAGTGACGAAAGCATCCTCGATCTCCGGACTTGTGCGCATGTGATTTCTTTCTGTAGGATCGCTTCAAGTCACACGTCTATAGTTTCTTTAGATGAACTGAAGGCAGCGTATCACGAAACTGGCTGCGTTGGGGTCTCTGTGGGCAGATGTAGAGTGCAGATTACGATTAGGAGCGTGGCTCCACTCAATTCCCCCTGATCATCCTGCAAAGTGGCGTGGGAACAGCTTGTTCGTACAAAGTACGCCCCACCTAGAAGCGAGCAGTGGAAAATCAGGTCTACTCAGCACCCTGCTCAAGCAAAACCAATGCTTAGGCTGGCGAGGGGATAACGATTTTGCGTGTAGGATAACGTGTACGTGTAGGATGGCTCGTAGAAAAAACGCCGTTTTTCATGACGATTAGGCGGAATTGAGCGGGTCACGTTCATAATCGTAATCTACGCCCCGAACTCTATATTTGCCCACAGAGATCCAGCATTGTCAGTTTTGTGATGCACTCGTTGTTTGGAAGGAAACGAACCGTTAATTAATCCTTCAAATCAACAGAATCCTGTTGGAAAGGACGGAGGGAATTTTCAAGATCGACTGTTCTCATATATGTTCTTCTGCCATTTATTTTTCTAAAGCGAACGATTTTGCTACTATTTCAAAAACATAGTTGTTAGGGCCTCATTCTGCACATTTGCGCGAGTTGAAGTTATGAGGTCGTCACAAATCAAGAAATTTTCCTGAAAGCTGCGTTTTTTACGCGCTGTCTTCGCTCCACATTCAACTATCAGAGAGAGCACTTTTGGCATTCCATAGGCATTTCTGTACGCTTTACATGGAGATATCGAACATTTCACAAGTTTTTTTTCGTTTACATAAGTTTTTTTGCACTTACAGCTATGGACTTTGATATTAAATGACGTCATTTTGTTTTCTCTGTAGGGATTCCCGCCAAAATAAAAAAGTAGCTGAAAAATGGCTGGACTCACTTTCTGTTGGCCTCTTGCTTTGCTTTCTGTTTTTGTTGCCAAATTGGTCGCTTGATGATCAAAAATAGAAGGAAGGCGAATAAAGCCAGTAACAAAACGACGGTGCCTAAGCATACTAGAACGATATCCATAGCTGAAAATGATTATCGATGATGGCAACCGAAAATTAGCACTTAAGGTGCTTACCTTCAAGCATGGCTACCCTGGGTTCACGATGTCATAAGAAGGAAGCCGCTATGAACCATCTGAAAACTGCTGTAGCTCGACTAACTGTTACTTTCTTCGACTAACAGGTAATCGCGAAATTGAGGAAGGGGAGTCAGTGAGCGAGAAGTCGAAACATAGGAACAACTAACTAAATTAAAATAGAAACCTAAAATGTTTCACAGTGCCTTGCAATAATATTCTGCTGAGAACTTTCACAGTGGAAATGCCGACCCATAAATTGAAAGAAAAGATAATTTATGTCTAGTTGTCTTCGCGCCTGACTACAAACCGGTGCCTCCTGATAGGAGTGCACATCTTACAAAAGCCATGACAGAGGAAGAAATTGATATGAGGAGTGAAATGCGGAGGGGAGTTAAAAGACTCAGACTGAACAACACTCACTCTGCTACGATACCAGAGAGCCTCAAAGAACGTTCAGATCTTTCTCGTTCAGAGAGAAATGGTTTCTAGAACATTCCTTTTTCGTTAGTTTTGTAATGCCAAAAAAGGCAGTGCTGAAAAGACTGCAGAAAACCGGAAAATTCATCTTAGAGAAGAACAAAAACTCTTCAAATGTGCGACTTTATCGCTTTGCAAAGAGATCTTCAATTGAATTTCATTCCTAAATTCGCACTATTGTTATTTTCAATTAGCATTCCAGTATGAACAATGAACTATACGCAGACAAATGAGGGACAGGGGAAGAAAAATGAGAGACAGAGAGCAGCGAGGGAAGATCAGCAGCAGTGTGTGGTTCTTTTCGTGAACAAAGTTCAGTAAGTTGAAAAGGTGATCAAAAAATGAACGAAAGAAAGAAAAGCCCACAATAGGTTTTGAAGAGATGTTTTATTAGTTGAAGCTCAGAGTTGGAATCGAGATTAGAAAATTAAAATGAAGGAAAAATTGCAAAAATCACCAAAATTATTCCAAAAAAAGCTAAATAAAGATTAGTGAGATGAGCTATTATGCTACATGGAAAAGCGGAAGAAGTTTTTTTTTTTAGAATGGAGGGCGGACATGCTACAGTGTCGTTGCAAAAATGAACATCACGGGAAATATACAATTAAATGCCTCGGATTCTCGTGATTCCGGTCATTTGCGGTGAAGAATATCCATTAAAGAGAAAAAGTTTCGAAAATAGAGTTTTTGCTAGAACGGATGAAGGGTGTATCGATCACCCACATCCTCCTTTCCTCAGATATAGAAGGTCAGTTAGGCTCAGAAGGAAGATGACGTACAAGTCCGGTGGAGTTGCGGTGCTCAAGGAGAAGGAGGAGAGAGGACAGAAGGAAAACCGACGTTATTTGTTGTCAATCTCCACAAAACATTCAATTCCACAAAACATATTTGGAATTCAAAATGGGTAGGGACCTTGGCTTACGCATGCTCCGATGAAAAAAGAATTTGGCTGCAATTGAGCAGAAACACGTAAGATTGTACTGGAAGGCAATGATGCTAGTCCTTTCCTAAACGATTCTACGGTTCCTCCTACTGATTCTTAACAAGATGTTTTGCCATTTCTGCGTGATGTGAATGACGAACTTCATTTACGAAGCGAAAATGAACAGACTTGCCATTCGAGCATTTCGATCATCGTCAGCAGATAACATGAATAAATCGCTTCCAAACCAAAGCAAGAAGAACTGTCACATCCCCAGCCAACAGCTATTCTTTATTCACTCTGGATCAGTAACAAAAGTCCTGAGCCTAATCGATTCTCCTGTGCCAAACGTGCTGAGTATGAGAGATTTCCATTAGTGGCCCAGAAATCCAAGCAGACTGTCCTATGGAGACATAAGATAGCACGTTTGTGATGTCAGAAGAAAAAAATATTCCTTAACGTAACCGGTTTCATTTGATATAACACACTTGAGGAGAGTGTTCTTGAAAGTGTTGCCCTTTGAAAGTTCCACTGAATCTCTTCAGTAGAGCACTGAACCTCCTCATCGGAAACAGGGGCAAAGGATTCGGGCAAGGATCAGCAAAAAAGCAACACTAGGAAAATCGGGAACGCTCGAGAGCGTAAAGTGGGAAATGACTAATGGAAATATAACACAAGTCCAATGAATATTTGAAAAATGTGATTGCCAAAAGAAGAAAGAATGTACGAAAAACATAAACAACAATAAAAAATTTGAAATTCGATCATAATGTTTGTTGCAGTAGCCTTCTCTGTTGCAGTGTTTTATCTCCGTAAGAAGGTTTGGAAAAGCTATGTGAGGAAAATTTAGTCAGAGATAATAGTTGCAATCATTTCACATCTACGGCACCTTTGATCTAAAAATATTCAAAATTGTCTGCTGGAACGCTTGTCCTCGGATTCGGCTAAATGTGGGCTCATGAATAAAATAAATTCATGATCACCGAAAACAGGACTACAGCTGAAATACACGTAAAAAGCCCTAGAACACATAGGAAGAAGGATGACATTGAATTCATATTAGCCCCGCGTTCCACGTTCCGATATTCCTGCTGGATTCATAAATATTGCCTTCCGATGCCTGGTGGCGAAAGTTCCACATGTTTCTTGAATGTCTATTAAAAGCACCATTAGAAGTTCATACCTCGCCCATACCAAGAACAGTAAGAACATACAATTGGGATAGCTTATTTCCAAATATCTTCGATATTAGACATATTACACAGCACTGCAACGGCACTTCAGACAACTTAGTAGCAGGAAGTAAATTAGTCCGATCACCTTGGATCGGGTGAGGTCCGTAACCTCACTCGATCCAAGGTCCATCGTGTCCACTCGAGAACAGGAGATTGCACTTTATTTCTTATCATTTTCTCATTAAGCAACGGATATCTTCGGAAAAGAAGAACAGCTCCGAATTATCCGCTATCACTATCTCTGGAAGACACCAGAACCTCGCCATAATGAGGGCATGAAGAGAACCAAGCCATAATGAGGCTACACCGATATTTTTTTCCTCGAAATATTCGCCTTAATCAACTTATTATACACATAGTTATTTATTATACCTATTATTATACTTATTCGATACTAGACTCAACCAATCTTTCATTTTACCTCTGTCTATCAGCTGAAGACTTCGAGACGAATTGACGCATTTGAAGGGAATAACCTCTCTAGACCATACAAATTTGTGAAGGTACAAAAACAAAGAATTTGTAAGGATCGCAGTCGCGTTGCTCGAACTTTGTGGTTGATTCGACCGCAGATATATTGAGATCAATCACGACAACCTATAGCACGACGGAAACATGATTCATGGCACAATCACAGCCAGTACAACAACAATCGATGCCAGCAGCGACAGGAAACAAAATTTCCTGTAGTCCCTGAATACGTTCTCACTCAATTGTGTTACCGGACACTCATTAGCAACCATGAGAACAATCTCATTTTAAGGACAATCTTACTTTTTAGTATCGCTACTTCGACGGCTCATGGGACGACTTCGTATTATTTGAAGCTGAGATTTCAAACTCGGACAACGTCTCACTACAGTTCCACAAAAATCGACTTAGAGCGCAACTAATAGAATAAGTGAAAATTCAAACAGAACTGAAGTCATTCAGGAAGTATACTAGGCTTGATCCCAATCAAAGTGGGCTTAGGAAATTAACGCTGAGCCCCTCTTGCTGAACCACTTCTATATTAGCAGTACAACGACATGTTTCCATCCAGAAAGGTGGCCGACCTTCAAAAGACACCCAAAAAGTAACAATCGGAAATAATTTAATTTAAAAGCATCACCCCACGAATCTGGGGTCTGGGTACGGATTTCAGGTGGAGTATTCGCATACGGGATCGTAGACTATGGGGAGAGGAATGATTCCGTCCATTTCATTCTAATTGCCGTAAAAAACGGCCCGGAAGATACGGCGCCGCACAAGACTGACGCGCTCCAATCGAACTCGTCGTAGAAAATAGCGCACCGGAGGGCTCAAAGCCGTATCTGCCGGGCCGTTTTCTACGGCAATTAGAACGAAATGAACGGGATCACCCTTCTCTCAATAATCTACGATCCCGTATACAAATACTCCACCGGAAATCCGTACCACCCCAGATTCGTGGGGTGATGCCTTTAACGTAGCTTCAATTCTCTTCCTTGCCAAAAAGGAATTTGGTGTGCAGTTTCTTAAATGTTTACTTTCTTTTCCAATTTGGTGTGCAGTTTCTTAAATATTTACTTTCTTTTCCTATATACGCCTTTCAACAGCCAACAAAGCACTCAACCTTGTCAGGAGACTAGAAGTTAGCTAGATGTTGCTTACTCCTCGGAGTCGTGAAGCATCACGTCTACAGTACGAAAGGCATGTATCAATAGATTGCACTAATCGTGTTATTATTGATATATTATCATTGTATTAATAGATGAAGCAATAGCCTAATATTTATCAAACAATATGGAATGCACCCTCAGTGATACTAGATCGGGTTAGCAGGAATAAACGGAAATGAAAGGGTTACGGGAAATTCTTAATCTTCTTTAGAGATAGAGTATTTCGATAAATTTGAACGAAAAAACCAGTTACATCTGTGAGGTTTTACAATAGAAATATTCTTCCATTTTAGGGCTAAACTAACATCAAATTGAACAGCTCTTGATCCAGTTTTTCTCAAAAGTAAGGGAAAATATGTGTGAATAGCGAAACTAGGCAGCGCAAGTGCATCGTGTTATGTCAAGCACTACTTCTGAAACATTTGCAGTAGATGACAATGACAACGGTTCTTTTTTTGTGGGGGGAATTATGCACAACAGAAAGGATAACAAGAGATAGTGGCAACAACAGCAACTAGATTCCGAAAAAAAATCTGCCGCTGATTGGAACACGAAACTACCACTTGTTTTGCTGTTCACTCATTGTCATTAGCGTTACTTGAATGCTTAAATGAGAAGTTCCACACAGCAGCTGCAGATCCCTCTAAAGCAACAAGAAATCAGAGAAACAGATCGGTGGAAATCGGCGAGCAGAGGTTTTGTGCTGTACATGTGCAGTGGCATGTCAAATAATGTAATTTCATCGGTTGGCCGACGTTATGCACTCTGTCAGTGAGAGAGCGACAGGGCAAACTGGTAGAGTTTTGGCAGCAGTTCGAGGCAGGAGTAGGAGCTGCCTAGAACGGAAAACACAGTGCCTATTTAATGATCGAACGCATGTGTCTGTAACAATGACGTATTTCGGCCGATATTGCAACAGAACATTCGACGGATGAATGTAGCACTGATCGTCGGATGCTTCATACACAGTCCATTCAGGAAGATACGTAAGAGCAGATCACATCCACAACAATCTCCCCTCCCCGCTCAAACACAAACAGCCGCTTCACATCCACATGAGGATGCGTGCAAGGAATGTTTTTCTCCGGCGCTGATGCCGTATTTCCAAATGGGTGAGTGAACTGTGATCGATGGCATCATTCGTCACATCCCGCATTACATTTTAGCAACTCGGGGATCATCCGCATTGATTGCCTGAAATGCCGACCAGTTCAAATAGAATCTGTTTCGAAGAATCAAACAAGACACTTACGACACTGCGACAAAACGAGGACCACGGATCTCAATAATGGTCGTCTTTTCCTCGCAAGTAATTCTCGAGGTAGAGTACCGTGAAATTGATGGTCTCTTCTAGAAAAGACAATTTCAGGAGTGTAGATTCCAGGTATGTTCCAGTTATGCCCTTCAAGGACGATGTTCAATTCCCTCTATTCGTCCTGAACGGCGCGAGAGACGGACTTCTTGTACGAAATTCCCTGCGAGGCACCTCACAACCCCACCTTTGCGCCGCTCCTCTCAGGAGACTAGTAATTTGTTTCAATTGAAAAGACAGCTGGGGACACCTAATTTATTATCTCCGCTCGCTTGGTACGCAGAGTGCGTGCGGCGGTAACGCGTTATAAGGTACCTCGTGAGGAAATTCGTACTAAAAGGCCGTTCCTCACGCCGCTTTTCAAAACTAATAGGTGAACAGGGCGATCAACCAAGGAAGGGGGAGGCGTAGATTACAGCCATGAGTGATCCCACTCATGGTTTTAGTCTACATCTCTCCTATATTTCTCTGGAAAGATTCCGAAACCTTCACGAATCGACGAAGACAACCTATGAGAGGTCCTGTGAATCGAATCACCCATTACAAGCAATGAAGAAAGCGATTTGCAGAAACGTAAAATCGATTAACAAGCTCGTGTACAATTCATTAAAAATCAAAGCAATGTCTTGAGAGGAACCTATTACTGTTACTGAAAAATGGAAATAACCAACACAGAAATTAGCACACATGCATTCAATGTGTGTGAATCGAGCAGTATTCACTAGTCCCTATATAATCTCTCAAGTGTTCTTGGGCTTAAATCCTATTCCTCAGACGTCCCGGAGGAAACAGACGCCCATCGTTGCGAACCGCCTTCAAAGAAATTCGATGGCATCAGTCTGAAGGCAGCGTGCCACGAATCTGGCGAAAAATCGGGCGGGAAAAGCGAGAGATCGGGTTTTAGATTGTGGGATACGGGCTGATTCCACTCATCTCTCTCTGATCGCAAAAAACGGCGGTGGAAACGGCATTTGTTCCACGAGGCACGTTATGAAATGAACCTGATCTTAATATGGCGGGCGTCGCTCTGCAACATTCTTGGTGTAACAAGGAACGGTGCGATGCTTCGCTCTGCATGCATTACAATTCACTATTCCTTCTTATTATGAGCGCTATACCTTCGTCTCCTTCTCGATCTTTCTCAGCCTTTTCTGGCGCTTAAGAAAAAAATGTGTCCCGAAATAAGAATGTTAAATTACAACTGCGAAGTCTTAAACGTTTTCTATGATAGCGCCGTTTGAAACGGGTAGAGCAAACAGGATCATCTTCTAGATATTTTCGTACGTCCTCGAATTCTTTACATTTTGTGGTTCTCGACTTCTCGAGCCACATAAATAACCGTAGTTAATGTAATGATAGCACAAAACAGTACAAAATTTTCGGTTAGATCGCCACATTTCCCTCATGAGCTGTCAAAATCCTTTCTACTCGAGTGTGCATGTTTACATACATAGACGCTCCTCCGCAAAATTTCGTTTTATGAGGAACGTCATACTATCGGAGACTTGCTATAGTCGTTCCAAAGGGACCCGAAGCTCCTAGCTCCACTCGAGCTGGCGAGATGATGAGCAAGCGAGGGTCCCACATTGATTTATCGCGTTGGTTCGAGCGCAGCAGCCTACGTACCCGTCGCATCTTCGGGTTGTTTTGAAACGACTGCTCCATCAAAGCGCCGCCAACCATGTTTTTTCTCTTGGAAAAGTCATGCTGAAACGTTGTTGTGGGTGGGGTGAGGACTACGTTCTGACGGAGAGATCATAACTTCGAGAGATTACCCCGTAGTCTGTTCAGCGACGTAGAGCGCTGGACTTGACCTCTGCAGTGGACCTTTTACACAGAATCCCATGCAATGTCCCACTCCGTACGTCGAGGTAATTCAGGGGTCAAATTACAACTTCACCGGCAAAATTTTGAGAGATTTTTTCAAGACGAAACGGAAGAAAAACGCCTAATCACGTTCTGAGATAGTATCAGCAACTCAAGGGTAATGACTCTACAAATTAACGTGCAAGCACCTGAAGGCCATGTCTTCATGTCAACGACATAGTGGAGTTATTGTCGGGCAAAAACCGTCTTATCGAGTATAATCTCATCGACCACCAAGGCGGGTCGACGCCCTCAGCTGAGAACACGTACTGGCCGACACTACTACTGCACGCATCGTCAATGATTCAGTGATGTGCCTGCTAAAGGGCTACACATCCACTTCTACATGGATGAGTCTGATTACGCTAAAAATAAAAGTATGAGTCAATCCCGACATGCCCAAAACATTCTGTGACATTGTGATTGCCGCTTGAGTCGTCTTAGCACAGACACAAATTTCGCTACTCTCTTCTCCCTTTTCGTGCCATAGAGGTCGAGTCGGATACCTCCGCGTTTAGCCGCATCTATACATTCTGTCGTAGATCCCTCATTGAGAGAGATCGATGACGGAAAATATTAGGTTGTTTTCTTCTTACACCTTGAAATAAACCGACGCTTGAAAGATAGGACCTTTTCCCTTAGGGGCTCAGGTAAAAGCAGAGGGGTTCAAGAAGTTTCTAGCCAAAAGGCATATAAGAGTGGTGCGTCTCTGTCTTCCCACTGTTGTAATGCAAATGGATCGACGTCATTTTCGAGTGATCTTCTACGAGTGGAATCAAAGTCATACGGCACGTCAGACGGCAACCAACAGTAACGAGACGCTGAGAAGAGCACTACTAACACTACAGCTACACTAACAACTGGTCCCGCTGTTTCGACGACCTGCCACACATGGGATGCCGTCGCTCCAACATCGACGTCGATTTCTGCAGCCTCCTGCAGGGGTTTCCGAACGGCACGACGCGGACGATGGCTGCATAACTAGGCAATCCTATGCGTAGCATCGAGGTTCACCTATGCCCTCTAGGCTACCGGAAAGTGCATTCGAAGAGGGTACCCAACGCGCCGCCGTTTACCTCCTCCATGACAACGCGCAGCCGCACCTCGCTTCGGCCACAGGCGGTCAAATTGAGACCGTGGGTTCGGTAACGGTCTCGCCGTATTCTCCAAGCCTCGCCTCATCAGACTACCGATGGTTAGGAGCCTTCAAGCACTCCCTGAAGCGAGGACGGTTCAATTTTTCCGCTGTTTTTTAAGTCTCAGCAACCCAGCTTCTGATTCAAATCAATTGGTATCCTCTCATAAAGATGGATACTGAGTTAGGCCGGATACTCGTGGTGAATACATCGACGGATGATGTTGTGATTAAAAAACTGTGAAATTGTAAAGGATACGCACGTGTAAAAAAGTTACCGCATATATATATATATATATATATATATGTATATATATATGCAGTTGCTTTTATATATATTATATAATATATAATATATAATATAGGTCATGTTGGACTGCCTTTCAACATGTCAGTTTAAAACGACAACACCTCAGACAGTAGCAGATCGGTGACCTTTCATGAGGCATCAGCCTAATCCTCGATCTAGCATACAGATTTTTTCAATGAAATAGATGCGATCGATCAACGGATTTTGTGCAAAGAGTGGTCTAAGGTCCACATTTTGCTCCAAGTGTCAGTGTGCAAAGTTTGGTCCAAATCGGTACAACGCCGATTGTATCCTCGCTTTTCGCTCAGGATTTTGTAATTTCGAATGGGAATAGCTACTAAGTTCTTCTACAGTAGGCAGAGAAAGTAGACTGAACGTCGGACTGACGGGCTCCGCTCTCCTTGAATTTTGGCTGAAAATAATTTAATACCTGTAATTCGTCGGTCTGATATAGTCAGTTCAAAAGCACCTGAAGCTCGTGCAGTTGCGTAAGCAGATATGTTCGAAGTGCCGCGTTGGAAACAGCGGTTACAGCGAGGGGAAGGGGTGGGGAGAACCCTCGTCAGCGCCACCCATCGCCCTCCACCGTTCTGCTTGGAACGCAGCAGTTTACGCAACAGTACGGAGCTTCAGATTTTTTTGACTCGGTTACAGCACGGAACCCATCCGACCCCACTGCTGTTTGGCGCCAGCGCAAGACATATTCTATTGCTTTCTGGTGCAGTTACACTAATCTGGTGCGTCGGCACACCAATCTAACGACGTGAGTCTCTGGACAAATACGCCCGAATTGGATTCGACTCGCTGCATAAATTATTTTTGTGACATATAGACCAAACTCGTTGTTATTGTGTTGAGGAATGGGCTTTTTTTTATTTGTAAACGCACACAGAAATAAAAAGAACTATCAGGATGTTCTCGTGTTTTTATTTTTCTGCGCTAGAATGGAGCGTGAAGATTCGGAGCAGGGCAACCATTTGACCTCATTTGCATTCAGTCAATGCGTTGAAGACGTCGAAGTTGCTCACGAGATTTCTATGGAAAACCTTTAAAAATACATGAAGAGAAACAAAAGGAACAAAAAATCCTTCGAACGATGAAAGTAAAAAACAACGGGGAGGGACACTACTGACCGACTTGCTGAAGTTTTTTTTCTGCCTAAGATAGACTTGAAACGAAGCTCATGAATTATTCCTCCGCTCGCTATATGACATGATAATGATTCTATTCATACATTCAGATTCGTTCCCGCATTGCCTCATTTCGTCCAAATCATACATTCATTGACAGCACCAAAAATAGATTATGTGCATAGGTGAGATTGAAAATGTTACAGTCACCATTCCTGAAAACATTTAACAATTCGAAATCAGTTAAGTACGACTAACGGTGTGCGATCTGCCCCTTTCTATCCAGGACTACCTCTCGGAAGAAAGTACTGCTGACATATCCAAGGAGTGGATCCGCAGGAACTACTTTCCTGCTGCGCCCACCGCGTCGTATTGATTGAACCCGCCGTCACACTACTGCTTTCGCAGACAGAATCACATTCTTTTCAACAGTCCTTTCAAGACATACGTTGTCAAGCCCTCTTTGACATATTGTTACTGTTATGCCGTTTTACTTTGGTCGAGAATGAGAAAATAGAAAAAACTTTCTAGGAACAAGCGAGTGTTTACGGCTGGAAATCAAGTGAAAACAAGTAGGTTCCGTACGTGACACGCTGTGCTTGGTTTGACGCCGCTCTATGTCTGATCTGTCACAGCTCTTATTCACTGTTCGTGAAATCCCTATCGTCTCCATTGGCTCAAGTAGCTTTTCTCGGGGCCTGGGGAATTTTGCTTCACATTTTGGGTCTAATTCTACAGAAGCAGTGCAGAAGCCCCTCTACCTTCAGAAGCAACAAATGTTCGAGTCAGCAAACTTTTGTCTCTTTCATCCCAGGAAAGACTCGTACAATTCATCTCCTCCCCTCTTGAAGTCTCGGAAACTCCCGGAAACAAAATCGCTGAACATCATTCCAATTGCTCTTTCCCTTCTGCAACTCGATCTTCTCAGAACGTCGGATCGTCCTAGCTGTTGGATTTGATATGAAACGATGTCAATGCAATGTGAAGCTTGGTTTTTATTGAAGGTGAGGATGCCATTCACCCTCTGCGGTCCCAACGCGATTCATTGCACTGGGCACGTGAATCGCAGCAATCAGCTGAGCCGACGAGACTGAGTGAGGGTGCTTGGCTGTGGTTATCTCCCCTTCCTGTTTCAGTAGTGATCAAGGATTTGATCAGAATTAGTCGGTGGTGTGTGTTCGTTTCCTGCTGGCTCTTCAGCGCAGAACCTCACCTTCCTTAGCCGACGCAGTATCGATCCGGTCCCTCGGGTGAACGAAGTACCGTCTGCCGTTCTCCCCTCTATTCTTCTTTTTTTACCTCACCGCTCCATTTATTGTAGGCGTGGCCTTTTGTTTTTTGCTCTTGTTGAAGCATATTAGGAACTTCTCGAATGTAACAGTGTAGCATTCTTTAGAGTTGTGCCTACCTAGCTGTCTTTGAGTTGATTCTAATTAGTCTTGATATGGTGGGATATGCAGTAGTTTGACATCGTTTCTAGTCTGGGGTAAAGTGTCGTTGGGGGGAGGTGGCCACTCAGAGGCACCCTTATTTCTCGAAGTAAATAATCGAATCAATCGGGGCCCTAAGGCCTAAGCATTACCCTTGAGGATCTATGACATGCAAACTTAAGTTACTAAGGGAAAAAAGTAAGTTAGAGCTCCGGGAAATAGGAGCCCCAGCGAGCGCCTCCCCCCCCCCCCCCCCCCCAACGACACTTTACCCCAATTTGTTTTTGAATTTTTTTTCTCATCAGCGTAAGCGGATTGAACATACGTGGCGCTTTTTGCGAAATATTTCGTTCCACGCACCGCCTGTGTCGGTTAGGGCAAATATTTCCGTCTGTTGTATGATATCTGATTACTCATAATTCGGTGGAACTCTCGATGTGCATACATTCACAGCTCTCACTTCAAGAACGACTAAAATTCTGACGAATTAAAGGCATCACCCCACGAATCTGGAGTGGTGCGGGTTTCAGGTGGGTTATGCCTATATAATAGGGTCGTAGATTATGAGGAGGAGGATGATTCCGTCCATTTCTTCTTAATTGCCGTAAAAAAACGGCCTGGAAAATGCAGCGCGTGCCACAAGGCTGGCGCGCTCCAGTCGAACCCCTTGTAGAAAATGGCGTCCCGGAACGCTCGAAGCCACATTTTCCGGGCCGTTTTTGCGGCAATTAGGATTAAATGGAGGAAATCACCCTCCTCCTTGTAATCTACGACCCCGTATAGGGATAACCCACCTGAAACCCGCACCACCCCAGATTCGAGGGGTGATGCCTTTAAGGGTTGCTTTTCCCCATACTTTTCAGTTGTACCAATTCTACGCTTTACTCTCTCATTATATGTGAAATTGTTGCTTTCTTTCACCTCACAATGACTCTACGTTTTTCTTTACGTTTAGTCTTGTAAAAAAAATTGGCGATATTTGTCTCGTGTGCCCCACTACATGTCCGTGGTAGACACACACTGGGGCACTCGTTTAACTAGTAAACATTTCGTCTAAGAATCACTGGCAGAGCAGTGCCTGGAGTGCAGTAGTTTCCGATCGATATCAGAGGATTCCGGTATTTTAGTCGTAAACCACTCAGTCGCGCAATCACAGTTCAGTGGCAGCGTGCAACGAAATTTTCAGTGCAGGGCTCTCTGCATGAGCAGACAGTGCTAGACGTTTAGTTGACGGAATTAAGAGCGACCACTCATTTCCCTCACAAATCTATAAATAGCATGCATTGTAGCGCTGTGTGTTTTCGATACGTTTCTCAACGATGCAACTTATTAAGCAGCAGAAGGTTGTCATCGTCCTTGATACGTGATTCAATTAATAACTTAAATCTGCGGCAAAGGCTGCCTTATTCTCACAACCGCAGATAGTTTTAGGTTCGGAAGCGTCCCATCACCTCTAATAAGTTGCATCGTTTGGAAGACGACAGGATTATTCTGTGTTATTATTCCACAACGAGGAATACAGCCTTACTATATTTTCCTGGATGTTTGGAAGAGGGGAGCGAGCGTGATTCCTCTCATGCGCACCCTTACCAATATCCAGTCGTGCGGAGCTCACAACTTCGAAGGTGTTTAAACCTTGCCTTTAAAGACAACGCTTGACGACTTTTTCGTGGTGCGGAACCCACGCCCACAAAGCGTAGAGTTCGGATACCTGCAAAACCCAGCGTTCATCTTTCCCTAACCGTCGTTAGAAACGACGTTGGAACAACTTCAGTTCCTACGAAGTACGTTAGAACGCACTTCTGTTTCGCATTTCGATCCCCTCAGCAGCCTATTCGTAGCCCTGTTCCTGAATAGGCTGGGGATGATGATAAGATGAGCGGAACCAGGGTAAGTTCCGCAATCTACTGCCCGAACTATATACTTTGGCTGTGCATTTGTAATTGTAACGCATGCAGAGCGAAGCATCGCACCGTTCCTTGTTACACCAAGAATGCTGCAGAGCGTTCACCACGTCACAAGCGTGATATGCTGCCTTTGAGTTCTCCTCTCGCATCTATCAGTCATTATATGCGCTACAAGAATAACAAAACGGGAAATATGTTGTCGGTGCGAACAGTCGGCACCCAATTTCTTTTGCACCACTGATGCATGTTTGTTTAAGGCAGGGTAGAGTGAAGAGAAATTGCGTAGCGGTCACACACATAATTCGTACGCTGACTATACACAGAATACAACGACTTCATGTCGCTGATGTTAGCGATTATGCGGCAAATGGAGCATCATTGTCTTTATTGTCATCAGGGCCAAGCGTGGTGGACTCTCTTGAATCATCAGGGCCAAGCGTGGTGGACGGAACCTTACTTCCTCTTCTCTTCCTCCTACGTCCCTACCACAGTTCTTGATTGCTGTCAATTCAATACATTGGAAATTTACAGTGTTTCGAAAAAGAGAAATCAAAAATTAGCCGAGGAACGAATGACAAGTGGGAAAATCGGTAGCTGATAGAAGAAACACTAAGTAATTGAAGCAAATTTGCAGAAATGTTGAAATATTGGTATTGAAATACTTTGATTTTCTTTTTATTCCATTTTTATTCTAAAATCTACCAAATATCATTAAATACTGATTAAAGGACATAATACGACGAGAGAAAGAAGGGTCGGGTGCATAGGTCAAACTAGGGAAGAACGTCGATGGAGAAAATGAAAAAATCTACATTTTGATCCTACAATACGACAATGGGACGACGCAGGTTCGACACCCCACTGAGTGAAATTTTTCCGAAGGAGTTAGCAATTTGAAACCACTTCTTAAAGATGAAGAATTTAAATATAAAGGATAAAGTTTCTGGCGTTAATCAATTCGCTTGATATGTGCCCCCACGTTCACTTCAATTCAGAATCGTTTGAGGTGCACGACCGTGCAACTGGCCTATACAATGACTTGCGGAGGCTAGCCGATGTGTCAAGTCAGTGCTCTTATATATATATATATATATATATATATATATATATATATATATATATATATATATATATATATATATATATATATATATATATATATATATATATAGATAAAATCTCAAAGATGACGAATTTGAAGATGCAATATGTATAAGTATATATTATGTGTTCAAATTGAGGCAGGTGTAGTGTAGCGGTTAGAGGTTCCGCTTCCTGCACGATCGGTCGGAGGCTCGAATCCACCCTAGTGCTTCCAAGCCCTTCATCCCTCCGGGTCGATAAATTGGTATCAGACTTATCTGGGAGTATACATGCAATATATATTATATATATATATATATTGCATCTTTAAGTTCTTCAAGATTTATATATATATTATATAAATATGTAGTGCACAGCAGTTTAAAAGTGGATTTAATGGAATATAATTACCAAAAAAAAAACTCAGATTCCGTGCACATTGTTATGTACGAGAGATCGCGAGTAACTTCATCATAAGATGATCTAAAGGAACATTTTAGGTAGTTTTTCAGAGAAGGTTTGCTCTAAAGTACAGTCATATGTTTTTTTTTTCAAATCTCAGTCTTTTTGGAATTTTGACGGGGCAAAATTTAAAATTTTCCGACTTTTTTGGATTTGTTCCTCTTAAATTTTGGGAGAGCCAGTCGGTCCGGAAAGAAGAAATTTTGCGTATAAGGTTGTACTTAGTCTTTTTATCCAAATATATGGGTGAGTTTTTTTAAACGCCGTCCCTTTTTGTTGAAATGGGAAAACTTTCAAAATCCCAATTTTTGCTGGTGCGCCGAAAAGTATCATCTTGAATAAAATACAACAACTCAGAGTAACTTAGCGAGAAGTAAATCATCTTCATGTATGTTGTAGCCGTAAACTTCCTCTATGAGATGCTGCATCACTCGATTTCAAGGCCCGCCGTTTTTCCAAATTTTTGATGGGATGTGGTAAAAACAGCGATATGACTGGTTTTGAGGACAACGTGCACAGAATTAGCTTTTTTGGTCATTAAATTCTATCAGATATACTTTTAAACTGCTGAACGCTACGAGTAATTAAATTCTTCATCTTTTAGAAGTTGTTCCAAGTTCCTAACTCTTTTGCAAGAATTTGACTGAGCCGGGTGTCGAACCTACGAGGTCTCATTGTTAAACTGTCATCACGTTATGCATTTTCAAAACAAAATGTTGTTTATGTTGGGATGTTCCATACTGTGCTATGCCTGAAGCTAAATATAATCCGGCACACTCCCTTACGAGCCCTGATGGGGAAATCCCATCAGACGTTTGACCGTGATTGTTTATGTTACTGTTAAGCTTCTTAGTGACTAGTTAGTAGATCAAGAATGCTTCTTTTTTGAGCTTAAATTCCACTTTTCAGTTGATCACTAAAAAGCGAATTACTGGAGTGGCACGTTTGTTAGCTAATGGCTCCACCTCGACCAAAAGCTTAAGTAATGCTCCAGGTTCAGATCGTTGCGATACGGTTGTACACTCAAAGCCGAAACCGCAACCAAACGTAGTTAGAAATGAGGCGAATTAGTCACTGAAGTGATAAGATCGTTATAGTAGAGTCAAAACGAAGTGAAGCACGGTGCAGTTGGGTAGGCGGTTGGTTCGAAGCGGTGCGGTGGAGCACAGCGGTAAGGCTAGAGTAAGGACCCCTGCTGCCACCGTTCATTGCTGCAGTTGGCGATGGTCCCTTCTCGATTCCAACCGCTATCTCCGCACCGCTTACGCAACTGCACCGTGCTTCATGTCGTTTTGACTTGACTATATCTACGAGATCATCCTTGGCAAGCTCATAATAGATGGGGTAGAATCTAATCCGGTTCCTACGTATTAGGTTTTTAGGGAGGCACTCCGACAAAAACGCTGGACTATGCTTATGAGGATGAATTTTGCTACGAGTACGTGTAGGAAGTAATACTGTTATTGTTAGCAATTACGCAAAAAATATCTGCTAATTCACAAAATGAACCAAAATGTATCGACACCTCCGTACAGTAGTGTCAAAATGACGTGAAGCACGCACGCAATTGTGTACGCGGCTTCTCTCGAGGCGCTTTGGTGGAGCGTAGCGGCTAGGAGCGTGGTGAAACCCTTATAGGCACCACCCATAGCTGCAGTTTGCGACCGTACCAACTCGGTCCCAATTGCCGCCTCTACCGCGCCGTTTCGAGCGCATGCAGCAGTACAGCAGTCAATGGAACAAAGTACGGAGAACGCGAGTCTCCCATGCCAGAAAGCACAGTTAGCTATCAAATTCGCACTCTGCTTACGGTTTATGTATATTTACAGTGTATTACAGAGTGATAAATATAGTAGAGTCAGAACGACATAAAGCGCGGCCCAGTTGTGGATGGAGCGCATCGGTTGGAATCGAGGTGGCACACCACAGTTATGAACTTTGGTACAAGGGGTACTACCTCGATTCCAAACGCTGCGCTCCACCGCAGCCCTGTGAGCGCAACCATTTACGCAACTGCACAGTGCTTCATGTCGTTGTAATGTCAATGGTTATGGGGCAGAACGGCGGTACAATATAGTTCTGGGGAACACTCAGTGGCGCTCTCATTTCTCGAAGGGAATAATTAAAGGCATCACCTCACGAATATCGGGTGGTGCGGGTTTCAGGTGGGTTGTGCCTATACGATGTCCTAGATTATGGGGAGGAGGGTGATTCCGTCAATTTCTTCTTAATTGCCGTAAAAAACAGCCCGGAAGATGCACAAGGCTGGCGCGCTCCAATCGAACTCGTTGTAGAAAATAGTGTCCCGGAACTCTCGTAGCAGCATCTTCCGGGCCGATTTTACGGCAGTTAGGAAGAAATGGACGGAATCACCTTCCTCTTCATAATCTACGACCCCGTATAAGCATAACCCACTTGAAACCCGCAACACCCCAGATTCGTGGGGTGATGCCTTTAAATCAATCGTGGTCCTATCGCCTAAGCATTAGTCTTAGGCAATCTATGACATGTAAGCTAAAGTTACTAAGAGAAAAAAGTGAATTAGAGCGTCGAGAAATAATGGCGCCACTGAGTGCTCTCCCCAACTTCATTTTATCCAGAACTATACTTGCTCACTTACTTGTCGTCTCAAATGTTCCTTCCTTTTGTGTTCGTATGTTCGTTTCTCAATATTCCTTGGATTCTTTGCTTTAGAAATGACATTTTAGTCGATGACCGACATGGCGTCCACATCGGCTGGTGCACTTCGAGCCTTAGCGATGGAGCTGAAAAATATAGAATCGCAACCGCTCGAAGGCTTCACTATCTCCGCCAGCGATGACAACCTGTTTGTGTGGACAGTAGGCATTTATGGTCCTCCCAATACACTTTATCAGGTGAGGACTAGATCCGACTTCTTCTCATCGTAATAATCCACTATCGCGGTGCTTATAATCTTGAGTTAGTACTATTTTCGGGTAAAGTGTCGTTGGGGAAGGTGGCCACTCAGTGGCGCCCTTTTTTCTCGATGTAAGTAATCAAATCAATCGGGGCCCTAAGGCCTAATCATTAGTATTAGAGGATCTGTGACATGTAAACTTTAGTTACTAAGAAAAAAGTATGTTAGAGCTTCGGGAAATAAGGGCGCCGCTGAGGTCCCCCCCTCCCAACGACACTTTATCCCTATTTTCTTCCACTTTACTTGTCATCTCGTAGCATATTCGGACTTCTCGTTGGTAGCGCTGGGGAAAAATCGCCCTATCCCACTTGGTCCCACCGATCAGCAGTTCTAGAAAAACAAGATACTAGGACTAAAAATGCTGACCATAGAGTTGTTTATCATGCTGCTCAACCTTTCTGAACTCTAGACTTGGTAGCTCTTCCCTAGACAAATATTGGCTCGGTAATGTTGAAGATAGCGTATCAAGAAATTGATAATCCATGAATAGATAGCGGTAGGGGTGTAGTTTACTTGTGTAAACGTGATAACGTTTAATTCAACCTAGTAATTCGGAGAAAGGCGTGTGAAACGGCCTTGAGTGATACCATCTACCCTACTATGCAACTCATGACGGGTGATAGAACGCAGACAAACAGCAATGTGTGTGCGACTGCGTAAGTTTGGCAGCTTCTGCTGCTTATTTGAGTTATATAGTTGGATCGTGAACGTTAGGCGACGAGGAAGTTGCCGAAGTCCTACCGCTATCCTCTACCTCTATCCTATTCGCGTAGAGATTAAGAAATTTTCAATTTCGTAATATGCAACCTTTAAGATTTAAGAGTCCCCAATGTTCCTTCACTGATTGCGTTACGGCACCGTAGACGCATAGACACAGAACTAACATTGACCAATTGGAGTTCCTGCTGATTCCCATTTGGTCTATGCTGTTATTAACTTACTATATATTACTAGCTTAACCTACAATTATTATTGCTTTTATAACTTTTTGGCCAGTAGTTTCTAACCCGAATCTCAGTAAGGTTCGTACTGTGACTCAAAATAAGCAGCAAAAGTTCCCAAACATGACTGCTGCTGACTGCCACCGTTCTACTATCCGTAATAGTTGCATGTTATAGGATTGGTGCAGCCAAGACTATTTCTCATGTCTTTTTCTGGTTGGAATTGAGCTTGATCACGCTCACGCTAGTGAAATCACCTCCCTACCTTTTCACAAAGAGATCGAAATATCGCCATTTTTGTGATGTCCTGTTGTTAAGGACGTTTGGAGTGTTTGTGCAAACTAATGGCTCTGAATGTTGCCGAGGCCTCAATTTCCCATGATGATTTCTTCACTCTGCGTGCCATTTGAGATAAGAATTATAAGAAAATAAGAAGACTGTCGCAGTATTTCTGTGCTAGTCTTGGATGCAGATACGGTCGAAAATGTAACTATAAAGATGCTATTGCATAATCAATACCATACTGAAACTGACTACTACATGCTACTAATTAATGCCTTGTAATAAACTGAAGAAAAAAATCCGAAAAGATGAAGAAATGATAGAGATATAGTTAGCGGTAGGTGTGATGTGATACGCTTATGGTCGGGTAGTCAGAAATCTTTCCTCTCTCTCTCGATGGGAAGTACGGTGATTTCCGTTTACTTCATGAGTATCAGTTTTTTCTATGCGAGAAACTAGGAAAATTTATATCTTCCCGTTAAGTCGACGAACGTCCTCGAAGGCGGTAACTGGATGCATCTACTACAGTATTTATATTCTGGTCAAAAAGACATGAAGTTCGGTGCAGTAGCGCAAGCGGCCGCGCTTGAAGCGGTGGGATGGAACATAGACACATCGGTGTTTGCGATGGTCCCACCCCCTACCCAGCTTCTAGCTCAACAGTGCCGCTTTGAGCGCAGTCGCTCACGCAAGGGCACTGAGCCTCACGTCGCTTTGACTCGACTGAAAAGTCTCACTATGTAACATAAGATATAAGTCGCTTTTTTGTTAGGTTGTTAAATCTTTGTGTTAGCCATAAACATATGAAACAGTTTTTTGTTTTAGGGAGGTTACTTCAAGGCTGTGATACGTTTTCCTCCCAATTACCCATATTCACCGCCGTCCATGAAATTCTTGACGAAAGTGTGGCATCCGAACGTCTATGAGGTATGTGCCAGTGCATTCCATTGCATCCCCTACAACGATTTGGCTCAATTACTTTTGCAGCTGTTTTTGCAGTTTTAGCCCTACTGATTTATATCTTACCTTTACATTTAGTCTACGTCACTTCTTGCCACAGACGCAATTACATTAATGTTGACTTAAGCATTAGATATTTAGAACGGTGATCTTTGCATAAGCATTCTTCATCCACCTGTTGATGATCCTCGCAGCGGGGAACTACCATGTGAAAGATGGAACCCGACCCAAAGTGTGAGGTGAGGTGCAAAGTGGCGTATCAGCTTTTCATTTTTTTCTTTAGCATTTTTATCGGTGTTCCTCATTTTCAAGTTTTTCAGGACCATTCTTTTATCTGTCATATCCTTATTAAATGAACCTAACACATCGTCTCCTGCGAACGTGGATGCTTCTGTTATGTACCGAAAATGGAAAGATGGAACTGACATGAGTTATGCTGACATCATTAGGTATGTGACAGGAACTTATTAACTTGTTCGGCGTCATTGCTACACGCAAATTTATTGTTTAGACGACAAGTGGAACAATCAAAAGAAGAGGCTCGAAAAGATGGTGTCACAGTTCCTGAAACTCTCGAAGAATACTGTATAAAATTCCACCCTCAGAGTTGCGAAGAACAAACGATGGACTTACTCGATTTGGGTTGGTGTTATTCTCAACGGTAGAAACAGTATGTTAACGCATTGAAAATTCAATGTTAAAACTGGTTCCATCTCAAGTTACTCTTGGAATTGTCAGATTGAAGCATGTGCGCTTTATTGGCTTCTTTGCTCTAATTTGAGGCGTTCATTATAGTTTAAGTAAAAAATTTGGATATCCAGTCGAGGGATTATTACTTGGGTAACGTGAAGGTGTGGTGAGTTAACAAAAAAAAAATTCTATGATGGGCGAACTCAGATATTGGTTTTTTTTTCTTCTCTTCTTCTTCTTTTTTTTTTCTGTTTCTATCTTCTTTCTGAAGATAGAAACAGAAAAAAAAATTCCATGGACACAAAGTTCTCATGTACGTCCCCCACTATGCATTGTACAATATATCCTAAGCACGCTTCGTGGACGATGATTAACTTATTTATTAATATTGTGAAACGGTGAAATATTAGCTGATTTCATAAATAATGTAATAATATTCAATAATAGAGTTAGTGATACTACTACTACTACTTTTTCTGTTTCTATCTTCTGGGGCGGGTGTGGCGCAGTCGGTTAGAGGTCCATTGTAGCCACACGGTCGAGGGTTCGAAACCGTCCTAGTGCAAACCAAGCCTTTCATCCCTCCGGGGTCGATAAATTGGTACTAGGCGTGTCTGGGAGGATAAAAACACTGACTTGATCATCGGCTCTCCCCCGCAAGTCATTCTATAGGCCAACACGCGTTCAAAAACCTCAACAATTACGAATTCCAGTAAAAACGCGTTGGCGCATCCCAAGTGGATTGATACGCCAGTGACTTTATCCTTATCCTTACCCCTTTAATTCAAAAATAAACGCACTTCAGCTAAAGTGTATTTCCTGAGTTTAAAATTTGAAACATATGCATGTACAACTGTAATGGTACTCCACTAGCTTTTCGCAACAATTAGGTTTCAAGTCTTTGCGTTTCCAGGACCTGTGAATTACCTTATAAACATTAGTTGTGCGGTTCATTTAACAGATGCTGACTGGTTTCTACAACTTACCAGTCAAGAAGTGAAGTTTAACGGAAGATAATAGCTGAAGCTGCTTTTCGAAGTTCTTCATTATCTTCAAAAAGATAAAGGATAAAGTTTCTGGCGTTAATCATTCCGCTTGGGATGCGCCCCCACGTTCACTTCAATTCAGAACCGTTTGAGGTCCACTGGCCTATACAATGACTTGCGGAGGCTAGCCGATGTGTCAAGTCTGTTTTTATCCTCCCAGACAAGTCTGGTACCAATTTATCGACCCCATAAGGATGAAAGGCTTGGTGAGCACTAGAACGATTCGAACCTCCTATCGATCGTGCAGGGAGCTGATCTAACCGCTACACTGCACCCGCCCCTTTCGTAAAGATGGTGCTTAAAATCCGAAAATTAATCCATCATCATATAGCCCGAATTATCTTTTCTAATCCCCAACTGGGTTAAGTGCACAATTTAATTTTCTGAACACGAAGCAGGTCGTGAAGAGAGGGATATGCATCGGTTTCAACTAGAAACGTGGGAATCGCAGAACAGAGAATGGCGCAAAGAACGGGGGTATTTTGCGAGTTTTTCCCCATTCTCCAATTTGTACACACAATTTCTTTGGCGGACAGCAGTAAGGGAGGTTCGCTAGGATTAAAATTAGGCAGAGCTGGGTACTTTTCGAGAGATCAAGGTTACCTTTTTTTTGGGGGGGGAGGGCTTCTACAACATTCCGACATGCTTCACATCTAGCTTCTAAAAGAACAAATAATTCTCTAGAGCAATCGCGGTTATATCTCTGATAGTTATAACAGGATCTCCTTAAAGGCATTACCCCACGAATCTGAGGTGGTACGGATTTCAGGTGGAGTATTCGTATACGGCATAGTAGATTATAGTGAGGGGGTGATTCCGTCCATTTCTTCCTAATTGCGCTAAAAAATGGCCAGGAAGATGCGGCGCATACACAAGACTGGTGCGCTCCTTGTAGAAAATAGCGCGCCGTAACGCCCGAAGCCGTATCTTCCGGGCCGTTTTTTACGGCAGTTAGGAAGAAATGGACGGGATCACCCTTATCTCCATAATCTACGATGCCGTATACGAATACTCCACCTAAAATCCGTACCACCTCAGATTCGTGGGGTGATGCCTTTAATTCAGACATGAGCTGCGTTATAAGTCTTCTTCCGAAGTAATGCATGTTTTCATGCTCATCAAGAATTAAAACTTGAGCAGACTATTTGTGATCGTTTAAAAAAATCTGCAAGAGTGTTCTGAAATGACACATAAGTGCTTCAAATACACATTCTCATCTTGCTAGGCGATTTGCTTTCAAATCTTTTATGTTACTTGAAAATTCCAGATGATGACATGTATGACTACGGGGACGAAGAAAGTGATGACGAAAATGATTACGCCGAAGAAGACGAAGATAGTGGACAAGGCGAAAACTAACCCCGACTTGATAGCTCGCCTTTCATTTAAACCTGTTTCTGGTCTGTATCATTGCACCTTTGATTGTTTTTTTTTCTTGCATTTTTACACTCATAATAGTATCATGGATTTTCTTTTCAGTTACTCGGCCACTGGGTATGTACCATAGCATTGCCTTTCTTCTCATTTCCTCATTTGTAAACTCCATTTGACAGATTACGCCCATGATGTTATGTCAAATTATCTCTTCTGCAAGTTCACATGTCCACTTTCTGTAAAATTAGGAAGATTTTTACTTTGCTCATTGTTGTGAAGATTTATAGCCAACACCGTTGCACTGACTAGTCATCAATTGTGGCATTTTATGAATTATGGATGATTTAATGGATTCCGATTTCTCTCTTATGCTGTGTTCCTTCTTGTGATAGCTTGTATTTTCTAGGTCATGTAGATTGATATCTGATCTTACAATAAACTTTAGTTACCGACTCCTATGTAGGAATAGACGCGTTTTTTGTCGCTTTAATGTTGTTTTTCATGCATTTAAACCCTTCTAAGCGGAGTGTGGTTTCTAGCATCTTCTCGTTTAGTTTTCCTCAAATGAGTCGTCGGCAAAATCCGTCTGAATTCCTAAAACAAATAATTGGGAAGCCGGTTGTGGTGAAGCTAAATTCCGGGGTCGACTATCGCGGTATTCTTGCATGTCTAGATGGGTAAGTTTCATCTAGTTGAGAGTAAGAAGTTGGCATTGCCTTATATTACCCTGATGCGATTTCTCATACAAAACATCATTTGCCAATTTGTACGAGGTTTGCCATCCATGAACATGCTTGTGCTCAGGGTCCATCTACGGCAGGAACTCGCGCAGCATTATCCATTCGGGGCTGTTTTATGTTCTGAAAGACTTGATATTCCGCCTGAAATGCACATGAATGCCGAGTGTCCTCAGGTCTTTCACCGGTGAATGTGCTGTAGTTCAACGCGATGAAACGGAGTGTTGTTGCTAAGGATTTCATGGTCTCTCTGGACATTTGACGTATTCGGTTGTGGGACTTGGCACGCATGTACTGAGTGACAGAACCATTCTACAACATTTCTGTAGCTACTGCCGTGCCATCCAAGTTATGTACCTCGTGCGCGCCAGAGCTCATACCCAAATATCTGATTACGTAGAAAACAAGCAGAGGGAACCCGAGCAGGTGGGCTCCTATGGACATGTTTGCCACAATACTTGAGCTACTGCGTTATTTTTAAATCTTTTGCGCTAGTGAATGGTGAAAATATTCTAATTATGTGGTTGTGACATCTTTGTGTGATGGTCATGATATGTAATGTGGTTATGAGAGTATAAGTTTTGCCAAATTCTCTGACATTGGCGGTTCCTATATTTCAGACTTTCGAGTTGTAGTTTAGTGATGAGTTATTAAGGCTTTCTCCATTTCAAGACTTGCGCATAGTGAAGTAAGTTTTTTCACTTCAGATATAACTACATTAGAGTCGGCAACGACATGAAGCACAGTGCGGAGAAGCGTAGCATTTGCACAAGCGGTTGCGTTCGAAGCGCTGCGGAAGAGCGTAGCGCTTAAAGGCATCACCCCACGAATCTGAGGAAGAAATGAACGGAATCACCCCCCCCTCTCCGTAGTCTCCTATCCTGTATACGAATACTCCACCTGAAATCTGCACCACCTCAGATTCGTGGGGTGATGCCTTTAAGATTAAGTTAAGACCTTTATTACCAACGTTCGTTGCTGCAGCTCGAGCTGGTTCCACCTCGATTCCAACTGCTATCTCTATCGCACCGCTTTGAACGCAGCCGCTTACGCATCTAGACCACGCTTCATGTTATTTTGACCCGACTATACCTTTTGGTATTGTCTACAAGGTCCTATCCACTTTGTGCCCAACTGTTCCGATCGTGTGAGGTCTTGTCCAGTCAAACACCTTTACTATCTCGTCCTAGAATTACTCGTAAAAGACAAAGAATGAGAAAGAAGAACGGGGAGTCTGAACACGCTGATGTTGGTGTGAAATATATTCAAGCACTGCTGAAGATGGAAGTAAATCGAACTGATAATGATCTCAAACGCGCTACTTTTTTTTTACAAAGGGAATGTTTCATTTTTTCTTTCTCTGACAAAAACTCGGATCTATCACCATTTTTTTCATCCTTCTGCAGTATTTAATGTCTAATATATGCATTTGTATTGAACTAAATTGCAACAACACCACAATTCTAGCAGTAAGGATAATCAAGAATAAAATCGATCTGCCGTAGAATACATCTTTTATATATTTCCTATTTGTAAATTTTTCGTAATGAATATATTATCACATTTTCACAGGACATCGCTCTTGTACTTACTGATTTTTTTTCTTACAAGTTCATGTGGAAGAATCGCACCATTTTACGGAAGGGGTAGGGTCACTGCAAAATCGTAACCCAACCTCTTATCATTATATGCAGAAAATCTTTCATTATCCAAATGCGGCATTCATGGGGACTTTCACCTACTTTATGATCACGGGCGTATTGATGGCTCCTTTGCATATAAAGATGGCATTTTGCGGGAATAAAACATACTAACTTCACTATCGGGTGTAGCGCAATCGATAAGAGATCCGCTGTTGCCGCATGGTAAATGGATCGAAACTTCCTAGTGCCAAGCAACCCTTTCATCACTCCGTGGTTCCGTGGTCGATAAATTGGACACCAAACCTTACATGAGAAGTTGAAAACACTGACTTGATACATCGGCTGGCCCGCGCAACTCATTGTATAGGACAACACGTGTTCAAAAAAAAAAAAAACTCAACGATTACGAATTGTAGTAAAAACACATTGGAACATCTCAAACGGATTGATACGGCAGAGATTTTTCAAACTCTACTATCGTAGTACAAATTGAGCCTTACAGGTAGGAGTTAAAAAGTTAAGTGTATAGAGGAGGGGCATTACCTTTATAACAACTCCATAGTTACAGGCTTCGCACTGACAAGTGCACACACAATTACGAAATATACGAGGCATTTTTCAAAATAATCAAAATTTGGAGAATTTACACTAGAGAACTATCAGTTCTAACTGAACTGCTATAAAAGGCTAGAGAAAAACACTGCATCTGCACAACCAAGTTAACGTATGTGTTTGCTAATATTGAACTCGTAAGTTTTGATATCAACTGAAAGTTAGAGCACTTCTGCCTCTCTCTGGTCGATTATTTCTATAGAAGCCATTTTTCACTGAATTCAGCCGTAGTAACACTAGTGTTAACCACTGCGCACTTCCGAACTTTCCTGAGCGAACTAAGATGGCTAAGATCTGTAAAAACAACAAAATCCCCTAAACAGAATCTTCAATGGATGATCCCTGCACATGGTAGCCTTTTATGACCCCTAAAGTGCAGGTCTCTTAAGGTAATTATGGAGTTTCACTTCCAATCAGTAATTTCTGGCTCATGTATGAAGGGTCGAGCACCACTGCTCCATTACTTGTGTAGAATTATAACAAAGATTTTTCTTCAGATTCATGAATATTGCTCTTGAACAAACGGAAGAGTACAATAACGGGCAGCTGCAGAACAAATACGGAGATGCCTTCATTCGCGGTAACAATGTACTATATATCTCGACCCTAAAGAGATAGAAGGAATTGGAAACGTTTATTTTCTTCTCTCCCACTAGTGGGGTACTTCATTTTGCTCTATCCTTTGTTCTGTTTTGATTTGGTTTGATCTCCAAGGTTAATAAATGTTGAATGACTTTATCTGGGTAGCAACGTCTATTTTGTCGTAGCGATTATATATTAAGACGAGGTTTGTTGTCACAAAACAGCGTTTCTAAGAGGAATCATGGAAACCCAATAGTTGTTGCAATAGTTGACGAGCTCTGGAATCAAAATAGATCCTCATTCTTAATTTCCCAGTTTCAGCTTAACTTCCCTAGTGCAAATAAAGCCCTTCATCTTCCTCCGAGGTCGATAAATTGGTGCCAGACTTGTCTGGGAAGATAAAACCAATGACTTGGTTATCGGCTAGTCCTCGAAAGTCATTAAATAGGCCAAAACGCGTTTCAAAATCCCAAGTGGATTGATACGTAAAAATCCGATTACGAATTGCAGAAAAACGCGTTGGCGCATCCCAAGTGGATTGATACGCCAGTGACTTTACCTTGTGTTCTATAATCATCAGAACCGAAAGGCTGGAAGAAGGAGCGCTGATTGCCATTAGGTAGAGCGGAACTTGCTGAAAAAAGAAGATTCGACGACCGCTCGGCCAATGTTTTCGAACTTGGCGAAGGTTTACTTTAACAGGGGATCCTTTAGTGGGTGGAACAAGTTCCAATTAGTACGGCTAAGATAAGAGAGTACTGTGGATATTGGGTGATACATTGTCTCAGCCTAAATTTTCGATTTCCTGCCAAGACGCTGCGAGATGAGTGTTTTCGTGAACAGGTGCACTGAAGCTCGTCTCGGCTGCTTTTCTCGGACATCTTTCACTAGTTTCTAGAGCTGCAGGGGAAGGGTAGAAGACAGCAGTGCCAGTGTCGATATAATCAAGGCGAATACTCTTCTTTGAGGGAAAAAGAGAAAAGAAGAGTATGTCCTCGAAGAATGTAGACCCGACCGAGAAGTTCGTGTCTCCTTCTTCGAAGCTAGTCAACCAGCGGTAAAGGGTAGGTAGTTCTCCCCGAATGTGATGTTGATGTTCCTGACCGCTTTCGAGACTGGAGGGACGCGGCGCCATTTGTTGAAAATGATGGCCCTGGTTTTCTGAAGTTGAGATCGTTATTGGAGTCAAGGAAGAGAAAGTGCCATAATATATTTCGCAGAACTTCTAGGAAGTTTTACAACTATCACATATTACATCGTAGCTACCAATATCTAAAAGTTTTAGAAGTTTCCTAGTAATCTCCTCCGTCACTTGGTTGTAGGCAGCCAGCTGAGCTAAGGTATGGGTCGTGGCAGTTGAAGACACTTCGTGGCCATATCGATTAAAAGCATCACCCCACGGATCTGGGATGGTGCGGGTTTCGGGTGGGTTATGCCTATACGAGGTCGTAGATTATGGGGAGGAGGGTGATTCCGTCCATTTCTTCTTAGTTCCCGTAAAAACACGGCCCGTAAGATGCGGCTTCGAGCATTTCGGGGCGCTATTTTCTACAACGAGTTCGGTTGGAGCGCGCCAGCCTTGTGCACGCGCCACATCTTCAGGGCCGTTTTTTTTTAACTACAATTAGGAAGAAATGGACGGAATCAGCCTCCCCGCCATAATCTACGATCCCGTATAGGCATAACCCACCTGAAACCCGCACCACCTCAGATTCGTGTTGTGATGCCTTTGAGCGTTGTGATCTCGATGTGAGCAGAAGGAAGTGAAAATGTGAATTATTCATATAAACGAAATACACAGTAAGAAAAGATTAAAAGAAGCGTGTAAAGCAGCAGCCAAACAACAGGTGATCAAAATAACGCCAAAAACTCCGGACCTCTATTCCTTTCTCTTTTTTTTTGGTGGTTTTTAATTATTTTTCTCCGTATATTATTGCAGATACGGGACTGGTGGTCTTACCAAAGTTCTTTCCTTTCGTTTTATCGTTAGTTATACTCTTAAGACATATTTAAGATCATAATTTGTAGGGATTCAATTTCTGTCTACTTTTTTTTGCGTAACTGCGCATGGTAAGTTTTCTTCGGTTTTGGGATTTTACTATGATTCCGATTATAATAAACCAGTGTGAATGTCCGGCTAAAGCCGGGCTTCAGACTTTCGGTGGTTTTAGCTTCGCTCCCCTTGACTGATCAATGAAAGTTAATAGTAGTGGTGTTTTCTGTAAAATTAGACTTGTATTTTAACAACGCTTTCCTTCTCTTATTTATATTATAAATTAAGGCGAAAGATTACGGAGTTTTCCTTCTAAACGCGTCAATTCTACATTTGGAGAATATATTATTCGACCATCAGCTACAAACACTCCTTCGATGCCAGAATAATATAGATACAATTTGAAGCATTACTCGAAGTATGGGTATTCATTCTGGTTTCTCCCAATAGTCATCACCTAATGATGTTTTAACGCAAAATGACGTGAAAGACATCATTCTACTGATAAAGATAACGTTCCACGTCAGATTACATAAACATGTTGCTACTATTTAAGCATCCGTTTGCATGCGTGTTTCCACTTTCTGAGAACGGCGTGCTACAAACTTGAGTCGAACAAAGAAGGAAATGGGCACGCGGAGGAATCATAAAGGTGAAGAGCAAAGCACCCACTGGTCACGGCTATGAAATGGCTCCAACCGTTTATCTTTTGCGTCATGCACACTAAGTTATTGCGCACCAATGACCGGGTCCACCGACGCCGGTGGACCCGTCGCACCCCCTTGTATAGGTATCTGACGCTGGCGCACCAACCTGACGCCGTTGGACCCGTCGCATCCCCTTCTATAGGTATCTGGCGCCGGTGGACCCGTCGCACCCGCTTCTATAGGTATCTAGCGCCAGTAGACCCGTTGCACCCGCTTCTATAGGTATCTAGCGCCTGTGGATCCTTCGCACCTGCTTCTATAGGTATCTAGCGCCTGTGGACCCTTCGCACCCGCTTCTATAGGTATCTGGCGCCGGTGGACCCGTCGCACCCCCTTCCATAGGTATCTGGCGCCGGCGCACCAATCCGACGCCGGTGGACCCGTCGCATCCCATATTATAGCTATCTGGCGCCGGCGCGCCAATCCGACACCGCGGTAACCGTCGCACGCAAAAAAAAAAAACAAATTAAATACCCACCAATAAAAGTAATAGAGGAGGTTTAGGAGCAATAGAAACTAAAACTAAAGTACAAGGACTTCACTAAAAATGCGTTTTTCTTTCTTGCACCAACATACGAGGAAAAAATAATGAAAAACTATAATTAGCAAAAAGAAAAGAGGTCTCAATAGGTTCACAACATGAAGACGCATTAGAGACCATTACGACGTTAAAAAGGGGTATGATAACGAGTATGAATATGATAACCACCTCCGGCGATAATTAAGGTAGTGTGCGGGGCCCGATGATGGTACGATGGGTGTACAGGTGTCAAGAAGCGATGAGAATTGTGGCGGGTTCAACGGTGTCAAGTGCTGCGGCGTCAGAAAGCACTGAAAAGAGATGAGGTATGTTTCACAGCGTCAGCATGGTGCGCAAGAGAGAAGCAGTTCGAATGATGCGCGTGGTACTAAGAGTTATTGGGACGATGTGAGACGGGCCCAACACCATCACTGTGGTGTGCAGACATTCGAAAATGGTTATCGATAAGCAATAGGGATAAAATTGCACCGGTATTACGAAAAGATGTCAGATGAATTGCACACAAGTATATGTAATGTTTTTAAAAAAATCACCTTCTGTAGATGGTTCGCAATGGTTGCATCCACGGTGCTGCTTTCTGGACACCCGCGTATGTCTTCTCCCATTACTTCCATCGTGCTGTGACAGAAACAATACACCAAACAGCTGCTTAAATAGCAGGAAGCCATTAACATGATCTACTGCGGAATTTTTCATCAGAGGGGCGCTCAACCTGAGCTCATTGGGTGCAGCGGAGAAGACAAGACAATTTGACACAAACCAATTGACACATTTTAAAGTTTGCTCACATAAATACGTATAAGTATGTAAATGCTTCAAAACGCGTGCGAAAGAGACCGAATTCACGATGAAGAATTAACGAGCGGATTTCAAATAATTGGTATCTAGTAGTTATCTCACCACATTCACTATCAACGAGAAATGGAATGTCCCGCTTTGTTACGGAGAAGACTATATGAGACACATTTATAGTGTATGTGTATGGTATATTTTTTCTTTTCATACGAGTAGAATTTTGGCTCCAAGCCGTTCTCTGGTTACTCATTTCATCGCATTTTAGAGTTCCTAGATTACTGGTCAAGCTTTGGGTCATAACTTATCTTAAAGGCATCACCCCACGAATCTGGGGTGGTAAGAGTTTCGGGCGGGTAATGCCTATACGAGGTCGTAGATTATGAGGAGAAGGGTGATTCCGTTCATCTCTCCCTGTAACAGTGTGAACGAACAACACCGGAACTGTTTCTTACGATGGCTTCTGCTGCAATGCGCAACCTTCCTATCCCCTCTTTCCCGCCAGCGATTCGTCGAAAACACTTTCGGAAACAGCGTTCAGGGGTCGTCCGTTTACACTGATACAGGGAGAGATGAACGGAATCACCTTCTTCCCCACAATCTGCGACCCCGTATAAGCATTTTCCGCCTGAAACCCGTACCACCCCAGATTCGTTGGGAGATGCCTTTAACTAGTCTTGTCGGCTACAGCTCAGCCCAAGCCGAATACCTCCTGATGCGCACCGTTCTCTCGCTTCACCGCTTCTTTTCATTATTTTCATAGTATATTCGGGCAGAGTTATTATGACCAGGATGAGCGGGCTAGTGAGTATAATGTACTAGTTGTTTTTGCACATATTGACTTCCCCTCCAGCACATCCAAAGGTTGGCACGGTCATGTATATGCGACAACAATGGAGGCACAGCAGAGGGTGTCAAAACCAAATTCTAGAAGGAAAAGTGGTAATTTTCAATGATAATCACATCGACTGGGGTGTAAAGTAAACATCTCGAGAAACAACACAATGAAGAACACACAAATGTACACTACGAACACACGAAGGGATATACCAATGTGCCTTGAAGCAAAAAAAAAAACAAAAAAAAAACGAAGGGAAGAGAAACAACCGACCTGACACACATTGGCGCAGAAAAGTCACGCTAATAGCAAAACTAGAGGATAATCCTGCAATGTCGTAAGTATTTGTGAGTCTTGTGTGCTTCAACACGTCCACATATCTCATCCCTCCCGCTCCTCGATTATGCCTCGTTGTTCATGCGCGTCTGGTCCTGCGCGGAATTATCTGCCTGCATAATCGTTTCGAAAACGGGTTTGAGTGTCGTATTTGTCGTATTTGTCGTATTTGCATGCTTATTTCTCAGCATAGTTCGGAATTTTGTTTGGTCGAGATTTTTTTCCTTTGGACTGTTCAACTCTTCAGGGTTCTCTGGATTTCGTTTGGTTTCTGTCGCGCTTTTTCCTGAGTTGAATGACTGTTGCTTCCGAACAAGATTGTTTCCCGGACTTCAGCTTTTTTTAAAGAGCAAAATTTGAGTTTATTTGTAAGCTGCTGGATAAATGTAGTTGGGGCGGACACTTAACTGCGCCCTTATTTTTGGAACTAAATAAGTCGGTCGACGTCTGAGGGCTTAAGCATTAGTCTTAGAGGATCTATGACATGTAGACTAAAGCTACTAAGAGAAAACAAAGAAGATAGAATTCCTAGAAATAGGAGCGCGGTTGGATGCTTTACTCCCCCAACTAAATTTCCCCACTTGTTGTTTCGACATTTTTCATTTTGTTCCTAAGAAAAGCATTCGTTATATTATTTGTGCAGACATCGTAAATCTTGATACATTACTTCAATTGCGCAAACCGTTTGTTTCGCCTTGTTTATATTGTTTCTTTGTAGTAATTGCTATACTGGTGATGACAGTAATCAGACAAGACTCAACGGTAAAACTGGCCCGCCATCTTCAGGTATGTGTATTTCTCGAACTGCGTGGCACCTTTCTAAAAATGTAGGGTCAGAGATCACTTTCGCTACTTATCTGTTTGAGCACTGGTGTGCAATGATAATGTGCACCACAAAGTGCCACACAGCGATGAAGCGACCTGTTTTCGGTTGCTGAGCGATAGTGTGGTTGTCGAATTACCGAGGTGGTGTTTGCAGCGACAAAATTGAAGAATTAACTACGATATGGTTGTGCGAGGAAGTCAATGTGACCAGAACGATGATGAATTTAAACTGGAGTCTGATACAGAACGTGAAGAAACTGTACGTACGAACTTTGTGACTCGTTGTTCGAATAAGGCGAACTTGTTTAGATTTGTGTATCGGCATTTTGTTTGTTTTTGCCGTTGAAAGTTCTGTTTGATCCCAGTAGCTCATGTCTCTAAAGTTACCACATTTCGTTGATTCTGGATTTCTTCATGAGCTATAAGTAACTTCTCTAGAGTTTGGACTAAATTTTATTTCGTTTGTAGTGTAAAGCATTGTCAGCCTCAAAGTAATATTAACTGAACATACCTGCTTCCGTAGCTTACCTCTGTCAACATGTGCTACTTTATTTCCGTTTTGATTCTTTCACATTTGTCTGTAAAGATGACGGTGAAGATTTACTGGAAAGCAAAATTGATTGCTGCAGAAGTTTTCCGACCTGTCATAAATAGGACGTAAACTCTTTATGACGGCTCGACACCTTGAACGCAGTTCGATGTGGGCCCAAAGATCTGCAAGTGTAAAGCTCTTTTGTTTGGATTACGAAAACACTGAAGAATAATTTAACAGTTTGTGGCTAGCAGGCCCTAACTAAAATCGTACAATGCAATACGTGAGTTGTTGTAACGAACCATTTTGGTCCTACTGCTAGTTATTCAGAATTTTCAACGGCCTATTCTTAAGCTTTTACACTGACCTCGATAACCTGTTCTTTATGCTTAGATGTTTGAGGTTGAACAAGAACTTCTTACTTGCTGCTATTGTCAAGCTCCTTTGGTGCCAGTTCCCTTGAATTCTGATGAAAAAACGGGTGATCAGCGCTTTTTCTGGGCCTGTCGGAATATGAAAAAGAAGGTAATTTCGTTCTAAGAACTCTTCTTTCTTTTCCTTTCTTTAAGATTCTTTTCGAAAGAATTATTCTGTGCATAAACTTCCTTTGTTTTCAGACTTGCTATTTCCCTATGGGCATGCCGAATCAGGTATTTTGGCTCACCCGGACAAAGGAGGAGCGGCAAGCTGGGTTTTTCCCGAGACCGGCTGTTCGTTTGCTTCCGCGGGCATACAGGTACCGTTCGATTGTTGAAACGATATGTGAAAAATTGATTGTTGAAATGTTACTAAAAGTAGTCTCACTACATGACCATAACCTTGTAAATGGAAACAAAGCTCCTACACTATCACTAAGATATATAGTCACTAAATATGTTATCGAAAGCTCTAAAACTGCATGCGAAAACAGTTTGGGCAGCTGTGTTAAAGGCAGCAGACCACGAATCTGAGGTGACCGCTAATTTTTCGTCAATGAAGCAGGCAGTTTCGCCACTATTTACAGTCGGGTCAATACGATCTAACTTAAGGGCAGCATACCACGAATCTGGGGTGGTACGTATTCCAGGTGGAGTATCCGTATACGGGGTCGTAGATTATGGAGACGGGGGTAGTTCCGATCATCTCTCGCTGCATCACTGCATGCATCCGCCTCCAGAATACCGTTCTGTACGACGCCATCTATTACAACGCTCCATCCCTAGCCCCGCCTCCGCCCTGCGATTCGTCGAAGATCAATTCGGACTGCCCCGATAGGCAGTAAGTGATGCTACGCGTGCAAGGGTGGCGCGCTGCAATAGGAGGCATCCTACAAAACAGCGTTCAGGGGTAGGCTGCTTGCAGTGATTCAGGCAGAGGCGAGCGGAACCACCCCCTCTCCATAATCTACGACCCCCTACACGGACACTCCACCTGAAATCTGTTCCACCCCAGACTCGTGATATGCTGCCTTTGAGAAAAAATGTATATTACTCAGTAAGTATCGAATCACGAACCAACAGGTCCTCGACTCGTCTCCTTAGTTCTGCCTTCACGTCAATTGACTTTAATCGCTTTACAGTAGGTTCTTCTGGTAAGCTACTTCCTCCTATTGTATCCAGCATAGTGTCTAGTCGCATTGTGACTGCATCTCAGCGACCGCGCGCTGGAATTTGCCATCAAGTTGAAAGCATGTGGAACAAAAAAGAAAAAGATGGAGAGCTGGGAAGAAAAGTCATACCGTTAATTCCGTCGAAGTTGCCTTCAGCTTTCGCTTGATAGGATCAACATCAAGATTGAAGAGGTGGTAAACCGAAGCACGGTACTGCGTCGGGGTTAGCATACGCAATCTATAACATCAAGTTTACTACACATCATACATAGATATTAAAAATTGCTCGTCAAAGTACCGGTGAACGCCACCAATTTTCTTCAGTTTTCTTACAGCACTTGACATTTGCTTTACAAGTTCCTCGTCCTGGTAATAGAAAATTCGTGAGATGCTGCCTTTAAAGGCAGCATCTCACGAAATTGACGAGGTTGGGATCTCTCAAGTACAATATAATGTTTGAGATGTAGATAATGAGTATGAGGGTGACCCCGTCACAATTCCTCCTACTCGTCCTATAAAATGGCGTGGGAAACGGCTCGCGGAGGCAGCGCATATACGGCAGTAGCATGTTAAGAGGCACCTCAGAACTCTCTCTCTCTCTCTGCCATTTTTCAGGACTATTGAAGGAAATTCAGCGTAGACTCGCTCATACTCGTAGTATACATACATAACGAATTCTGTGTTGTACGGACTTCATCAGTTGTTCGCAAGACACTGCCAGGTATCACTAGGTTTCTCTGAAATTAGAGGATGGCAGGGCTAACTATTCTGACAATAAAAGAAAGTCAGGGAATCTTCTGTGAGTAGGATCCAGAAGAGCGATTACTTTGAGCGTAGGTTAACTATGATTAAAATGGACGAGCGCCAAATTTGGATGATCATTTTGTATGAGCACCTGCAAACCCGCTGCGCATGCGAGGCGGCCTAGAACATCAATGCTGCACTGAGCCCAGGCTCCTTTGGTCATGCCACTTAGCTGGCTGATTCGCTCGCTTTGGCTCGGGAACACAGATCTGCAATGCACGCAGGCTTTTTCTCTGCTGCTTCTGTGATTCCTGAGGGATGTTGTACTACGAGTTGCTGTCGGGCAAAGATACTGTCAACGCTGACACGCGTTAGCTCTCGAGTCGGGACATCATCTGGGCGATGACTCAGGTCGTCCTAATCCGCTACGCACGTCCTCATGTGGCTTCGAAGAATCGCCAACAGCAGGAGACGCTCCGCTGGGAAACTCTATCTCACCCGCATCATTCCGCTGACATAGCTCCCCCTTATTACTATTTGTTTCAAGTCCCAAAGAACACTATGAGGAGAAAATATTTTAAAAGCTTTGATTAACTCGAGTCGTTGTCTCAATTCTGTGCGAAGGGCATCCGTTTTCTCCATGAGCGATAGGCAAGTGTTGTTGGTGTATATGGAGAAAACATTGGCTAAACTTGTTTTTGTAAAAGAAAATTTATAAGGTTAGAACTGAAAAATGTGTCTCATTACATTCCGGATAATCCAATATTTATGTTTGTCGGTGTATGTGGTAAATGTGCATGAGTTGGAAAACTAAATGCTACCTTCACCCTCACATTTATATCCAAATTCTAGAGCAATACGAGATATTTCATCACAGAAAACTACTTCATTTCGACGGAACTAAGCACGTTGATTGAATTGTTGTTATAATTATTTGGAATTATGGAGTTCTGCTTGTGATTCATGCACAAGTTCAAAGCTCACAAGCACTTGCGTTCATACAGGTCTGAGCAGTTGCTCTTTTAAGGTCCAAACAAGAATCAAATTTCATGGTGAGCCTAGCCTCTTTGTTGTTTATATCCTCACAGTGTTAACTCTGTCGTTGAACTATGATGCGTAATGGAGGTTTGGAAATGTCTTCTGAAGTCTAGTGAGCGCACCTAACTTTGCAGTTCCCACTTAACAACAGTGTCTTATCTTTGTGAACAAGCAGAATATATGCAGGTAGTAGAAGGTAGACACTGGTTAGCCAGTCACGATGTAAAAAAAAAAACCAATGGTAAATTGAACAAGAGAACGTTAGAGTGGGTCCTAGAACAACAAAACTCCCTCGAGGAAGACTCCTAACGAAATGGACCGGTGTGTTTGTAGCATGAATGGATCAGATAACCCAGCGACCAGCGGTCTATAGTCATCATCTGGATGTGCGTGTGCATGTTTCTGACCTTTGCTAGTGGAACTCTTTGGGCTGCATTGCAAAGTCCCTGGGTGACGATTTCCGTTTCGAAAAAAAATCTACCTTTATAACACTTTGTGGGATACTCGAACGTGTTAAGGCTGCTAGCAGAGTTCACAGCGGCCTGGTCTGGTTGCTGTGCGGTTTGGTGGATTAGTTGGGAATGTCCAATGACCACCTAACCGCCAAGCCTCCTCCCCCATCGGGACACAAATATTTGTGAGTTTTCTAAAGTTCGTCATATTCTTGACGAGAACCTTCATAACACATTTTTTTACCGTCCCGATTACATGATTCTCTTTGCATCTCTTGTGTTTTGTTTATTATCTAATGCAAGACTCTTATTCCCTTCCCGTTAAGTACTTTCGAGCGGAATCATTATCCTCGAGTAATGCCGAATCGGATAGTCATTATATATTTATTTATTTATTTATTCATTTATTACAAATAGAATTACCACCAACAGTATCTACCAGTATGTAGTAGCATTGAAATCCAACTGCTCAAAGCTTTCTTTTTGTGTACTTTTGGTTTTTGTTTTGCGATCTTTTTGATACTCTTGTTGAAGTTATTTTTTTAGGTGTTTCTACCCGACCGTGTTTCGTGAAGATGCTTCAAGTAAATCACCATCAACATGTTGTTTGTCATCTATGTCATCTACTCATAACGAGTCTTTTTCTTGTGCAACTTTGACTCATTCACCTAGCACATCGACTTCTTCGCTATCGACTGATACTTCTGCTGTTGACCACTTACTAAACTTGGATTCAGATCAGAATGTGTGTTTTAGATGATAACATCCTAAGTTTCATTGTATTCTTTTCAGAAGGGAGGTAGCTCCTTTTTAGAAGAACTTATATAAACGTTTAAGTGTGCTAGAACTTCGATATGGGGAAGTTCAATGGCTAATTCGAAAGGAACAAGAACGACGTCGTCTGCCCCTAGTGGACAGTTGGACAGTGATATGAATGGTTGGAAGTCTTCAACCTTTCCTCTTTTCTTGCTAAACGATTTTTATTCCAAAATTTTCCCAAGGTCGTATTACCAGTATCTTATGTTCTAAAAGCTCCAATGTTTAAGTAGACGGTGCCTGTGCTTCCGCGGAAAAATGTTCCAGTACATGCTCTTCGAACGAAAGTGCTGATTTTGCACTAGCTGATATTATTTGTGAACAGCTTCACAACATGGGAGTGGATCCATTATTGACAGGGGTGAGACTCAGTTTTCTGTTCGTCTTACAGTACAGTTATGTTTTTTAATGGGTTTTTTCCGTTCTTTTCATGAGGAATTTTCTATTACCAGGACGATGAACTTGTAAAGCAGATGTCAAGCGCTGTAAGAAAACTGAAGAAAATTGGTGGCGTTCACCGGTACTTTGACGAGCAATTTTTAATATCGATGTATGATGTGTAGTAAACTTGATGTTATAGATTGCGTATGCTAACCCCGACGCAGTACCGTGCTTCTGTTGACCACCTCTTCAATCTTGATGTTGCTCCTATCAAGCGAAAGCTGAAGGTAACTTCGACGGAATTAACGGTATGACTTTTCTTTTCTTCGCAGTTCTCCATCTTTTTCTTTTTTGTTCCACATGCTTTCAATCTGATGGTAAATTCCAGCGCGCAGTCGCGGTGATGCGGTCACAGTGCGACGTAGACACTATGCTGGATGCAATGGGAGGAAATAGCTTACCAGAAGAACCTACTGCAAAGCGATTAAAGTCAATTGACGTGAAGGCAGAACTAAGGAGGCGAGTCGAGGACCTGTTGGTTCGTGATTCGATACTTACTGAGTAATATACATTTTTTCTCAAAGGCAGCATATCACGTGTCTGGGGTGGTACGGATTTCAGGTGGGGTATCCGTGTACGGGGTCGTAGATTATGGAGAGGGGGTGGTTCCGCTCGCCTCTCCCTGAATCACTGCAAGCAGCCGACCCCTGAACGCTGTTTTGTAGGATGCCTCCTATTGCAGCGCGCCACCCTTGCACGCGTAGCATCGCTTACTGCCTATCGGGGCAGTCCGAATTGATCTTCGACGAATCGCAGGGCGGAGGCGGGGCTAGGGATAGAGCGTTGCAATAGATGGCGTCGTACAAAAAGGTATTCTGGAGGCGGATGCATGCAGTGACGCAGGGAGAGATGAGCGGAACTACCCCCGTCTCCATAATCTACGACCCCGTTTATGGGTACTCCACCTGGAATCCGCACCACCTCAGGTTCTTCGTATGCTGCCTTTAAGTTAAAATAGGAGTTATAATACAGAAGATCGTGAAAGGCACACACATAAAAAGTTTTTAGAAATTTGGTTGTAAGTTTTTGCTGCAGGGTTGAATCTTTCTTTTCTTCGCTACTTTTTCCTCGTTCTTTTTCAAAGAAACTTGGGTATTGTTGAAAGATTCAACAGTTTTTTTTTCTCAAAGGGGTCAGTACTTCACTTGGAGAATATCAAAACTTGACTTTATGCCTTTATTCCTTTGGTACGGCTAGAGTTTGAAAACATTTTTTTAAGTATTAGATGTTCTCACTCTTTTTTCCAGCAATTAACAGAGAATGGTGAACTAACATTAAATTACGTGAACATCGCCATCATAGTGACAAAGTCAAGGTCCTTCGTTAGATTACGTGGTCTGCTAGTTACTATTTGAACAGCTGTTTGCATGGGTTTCCAATTTCTGAAGGAAGGATGTTATCCATCTGAGGCAAACATGCAAAGAATAGACATGCGGAAGAATACGTAGAGATGAAACGCAATACAGCTATCACGGCTTAAAAACTATCACAACGTCTCATTCTTTTCTTGACAAATCCACCTGAAATTATTGCCCTTTACTGGTGCTTCAATAATTGCGCTGATTCCAATTTTTGCACCGTCCCAGCTAATTTGCAGCTTGCAGATGCATATACACACATGGTACAGACTAAGCCGTTATTTTAGTTTCATTCCTTCTTACTGTACCACTATAACATCTAAGTTTTTCTCGTCTTCGACACCAAAACTTAACATAGAGTGGTGTGATAGCGCTAAATAACGTGAAAGTCGCCATCATATTGATAAAGATGAGTATCTTAAGTCATATCACGTAAACAGCTAGGTACTACTAAAGCGGACGTCTGTATCCTTGTATATAACTTCCGAAGAAGTCATCTGGCAAACATGATGAGTGTAACGTAGAGAGGAGTGGGCATACGTGTGAGTATGGAAATACGCATACTATGCACACCATACAGGGACTTCGCGTTACTATGTAAAGCCTCCGAAGCTGCTCGCGAGATTCTTGTTGTTTAGAAAGGATATGAAAACCATATTGAATAGTGTATATAAGACGATGGGAACAATAGGAGTAAAGGAATAGGAGGAAAATACTTTTAACTTATAGAGTTTTCTTTTCAAAACTTTTTTTTCAAAAAAGAAAAAAGAAAGTAGATTTTTCCTCAACTCACGATAGTTTTTCGACCGATGTGGGTGGGGTTCGTCGTTAGGATAAAATTCACGTATTGTAGCAGTAAAACCCAAGGTGGGCAGTACTCTGAATTATTAGACCTCCTTTTGTAAACAATATCAATTTCGGTTTCAGCGAACTCATCGTCTGCTGTGAATTATTCCTCAACGATAAGATACGGTGATGGCAGAAGTGGGGGGATAAGTGATTGCTGGTTGATCATTGGTCACAATCTGACTTTGAGGAAATACGATTGCGACCAATTGCACCAACTTCCTTCAATGCATGAAGTGGGCGAAAGCGTACCTGAAATTCCTTGGGTGGAAATACACTCAATTGAATATATCACATCGTTATTTGCGTTCGTCTTCCCAGAGAAACGTAAGCACAAGAATTCAGTTAGAATCCCGAAATCGACGTTGTCATAATAATCAATCACTGATCGTCTTCCTGCAACTTTAGCTTCAAATTCGGTTAGCGCACTGAATTGACTCTAGGCCTTTTGATTTTTTTCGGAGACAACACCGATTTTTTTCACCTGTCCGATTTGATTTGACGAACTAAGTACTTAATTTTTCTAGTCGATGCTGTCTTCCTGCGGATAGAACATTCCTTGTAGTCAGAGGTTTCCGTGAGAAGAAAGGAATCTCATACGTGAATACCAAGCGATCCCTCGCTGTTGAACATCTTGTACTAACTACACGTGTTACGTGATGAGGCGACCCTTACTATCCGCAATTGCAAAAGAAAAAAAAGACGGAAAGAAAATGTGGAAAAGAAAATTTTGAAAAGCTTATCAGTGTCATCTCCGATTATCAGCCTGCTTAATTCCAAGAAAAAGTAGCGAGAGTGACAGATGCTTCATATTTGACTATAGTTATAGATTTGCTAAATTTGAATAAAAATGGGATACTGCTAATAGATGTATAATCCATTCTTGCACTCCATAATTTCCATCGCTTTCATCATCAGTTCAGTTTTCTGTGGCATTTCTATTGTTGTTATGCTCTTTGCAGGAGAAATTGGCGGAAGAACGTCATGCAGTTTGCAATGGAGACACCCGAAATGAGGATAATGCACCAGCAGACGGTAATGCTTCCCCTGAGCGGGGTCCAGGCGGAGAAAAAGAATGGTTTGATGGAGAGGATGGCCCTTCCACTTCAACAGAGGCGCAAACTTCAGCAAGTGCTCTTGCTTCTTCGGCTGAAGAGGAGCGCCTTAATGCGATCGTTCAAAGCAAGGTGAACGGATTGTTTACTATTGTATTTCGGAGCAGTTCTACTTCTAAGCTCTATGATATTCTATTCCATTCTTGCAGATCCGTTCGCACATTGCAAACTCAGCGGCAAGGAGGCATGCACACCGCAGCAGGAAACAAAAGGAATTAGCGCGACAAATCCCGCAGACGTCACATAATCTAGTCAGACGGCAAATTGAGTGTGTTTCTTCGCACCCTTCACAGGCAGATGTGACCACTCGATCACAATGCTTCGTCAGTAGCAACGACCCCCTGTCTTTCGATTTCCCTTACATGGAAGATAGCTTTGCTGAAGATTCCTCGCTGAGTTTCATCCGTGAAGGTTCAACTGAATCACAACAGCAAGTTGTGGTCAGCGATCAACAGCAGATCTCTGATAACGCTCATTCAATTCATAGTGTACACAATAGTCCTCGCTCGCCTACATCTTTGAATGATCACTTGGATCTTAGCCTTTTTGGTGATTACGAGTTTCTGTGTTGATGGTTCCTCTACTGTTATTTATGAACTCATGCTTTTAAGTTTCAGATCTATTTTAACAATTTAAACATTAGCATGTGCAGTTTCTTGTATTATTCTGTACATTCATAGGCATTTCTTTTGTTACGTGTCGGTTTTAGTTGATGTGAATGTTTCAAATAAAGCAAATTTCTATATTCTTGTGAAAGCTGTCCATGGTTTGAACCATTATAGGTACGGAACTAATTTTATTAGAATTGCTTATTTCTCGAAGATGGGTATTTCTTGAAGCAGACCAAATTTTTATTTTAATTGTATGTATCACGATATGAACAGTGAAGCTACAGATAACCTAATAATTTTAGTGAAGTTCGATTGTGATTTGATAAGTGAGAAACCTGCAGGATATGCATTGTATAGCAACTCTGCAACCTTTAATTTTTTAGAATTCTATTCTTACTTCAATGGGCGTTACTTTGAAAAATGAAGGTCGAATATGAACAGGAACTTGTAGGAGCGTGGGAGGTTTTAGTTAATGGCGGGTGAATTCGACTATGAGGTGTCGCGCAAACTCTGGGAGGCAGCAGTCCCTGTTGAGTTCCAGATTGACCAAGATGACGAGTCAGGAGATGTCTGTCGGCCAAATTACGCTATGCTTCCTCGGTGCGGTTATTTCCCCTTGTACTTGACAAGAGTGAGTTACAAGGAAACATTTACGATCACTTTGGGGAATGAGAGAAAGTGAAATCTGTTTAGATTTTGGAACAAGTAAAGGCTCGTGAAGACAGCGTGAAACTTGATGTAGAGAAAGTGTGGCTGGAAAGTAATGGATCTCCTTTGAAGATTTATTATCCAATTGGTGTGCTATTCGACTTGCACAAACCTACTGACTCACCGACAATGTCTGTGGTGATGAAGTAAGTATTATAAGATTGTTTTTTTTTTCTCGTGTAGCAGTAGTTAATGGTAATGTCAACGATTTTCGGACCGGACCTCGCCCCGAGGGAGTGTTGCCAGTGTCCAAGGACGCCATGGAAGCAATATTTATGCAATCATTGAAAGAAGCCAATTATTTAAAACGGAGGAAAGAAGAGGTAGTTGGACGATTAAGACTCGTTTTTCCATAAATTTGAGTGGCACGGTTCTTAGTAGTTTACCACTAAAAAAGTAATTTCTATTACATTTTCAAACTTCGCTGAAAATTTTCTTCTTAATCACTGCATTTTATTCATTCTGCCTCCAGATCCAAGCTCTACTAACAGATTTTTCTTTCTGTATTGATGAAGTATGCTTACATACTCGTCGGAAGATGATGTCGTTAACGCAATGCTCTGGTCCTTAAGGAGAAGCATTAGGTTCCCCATAGAGTGCTGCAGGCTTCTGAGTGTATAATTGATTCTTTAATTAATTCCTTAATTCCTATTGCGTTGTGTCGGCATCGCTGGGGCTGAATTTGTCATGTATGCACAAATCTCACCGGTCAGCAAACTTTACAGCTGAAATGGACAAAGGCAACTTGAAACAGCCTCAAATCACTTCCTAGAAGTTAACTCTATCTGTTAATTGCAATACAAACACGGCTTATGACCTCAGTGATGTGGTGATGGATGGGCGTGGCTTAGTGATCACAGGTAGCCTAAAATATGCTTATTCTGTACCATTTCTTAGGCTCAACCACCGACAGCCTCTCTTGCAGGAACTTATTCGGTTGCACGTAATCGGCTGCGGGTACTTAACGACCTCCCTCCGTTATCCTACAATCAGTTTTGACTTTGAAACCACCAACGAACGTCCTGTAGAATTTATGTGATTCTACTTTCTGTTCATAATAATTTGATGACAGAACGTAGAAGGTTGTCGATGCTAGCATTAGTTCACATTTTCTCAGCTGTAGACGTCCGATTCGGGTCATTAGTTGTTCCAAAGAATCTATATCCATTCCCACACTCGTGTCGACTTGATTCTTCGAAATATGGGACATCAAATTCTCTTCCGTTACATATTTCCAGCAAAACTTCTTCAGTATTGTTGCCGAGTTCAGTGGTCTATTTCACCCCAATGACATCGTACTTAGTATTTTTTTTTGGATTGCACCATCAATTTTTTTTAACATAAAGCTTCCGATGCTATGTATTGGTTGTATGTACGAATTGTAGTCATAGTCATCCATTTTGCTAGCCTAAAGGCTGTTTCAACTTCGTTCTTCCTGGCGCTGCCATATCATCCGCTCCCGGAGTGAGAAGGACTGAGAAGACTTCATCTTACTACTGCATCGAGCGTGAAAACGTATGAATATTTTTTTGAGCTCTTGTCCCATGAGGCGAAGTAAATTCATGGCTGCTTCAACGCGTGCACCAGGAATACTAAAAATTGCAAGCTTTTGGCAGGCCCGGATGATGAATACACGCGTGAAAACATAAACGTGCGTATATGTGAACATTGGGAGAGTGCGGGTCCTCCACGGAAAAGCAGAGACAGAGGATCGATGTCCAGAATAGAACCGTGTATCGTAGAAGGTATAAGGTTGTTTCCTTTCTTGGTTTAAACTTCGCATCGAAACACTACTCGCGACCATTTCCGGATCGCACCGTAGAAACGAGGAAGTACAAGAAGAGTTTAGGCTAACCGGACAGAACTGTAAATATATAATCTACTATATAATAACGGGCTTATTCTGTCACGTGTGTGTGTGTGTGTGTGTGTCAGTCACGAAATTCAAAATGAGGGGTGCGACGGGTCCACCGGCGTCGAGTTAATGCCTCGAAGCTAGGAAGCTATAAAATGAGGTGTGAAGGGGTCCACCGGCGTCGGATACCTATAGAAGGGGGTGCGACGGGTCCATCGGCGCCAGATAGCCTTAGAAGGGGGTGCGACGGGTCCAAGACGTCGGATACCTATAGAAGGGGGTGCGGCGGGTCCATCGGCGCCAGATAGCCTTAGAAGGGGGTGCGACGGGTCCATCGGCGTCGGATACCTATAGAAGGGGTGCGACGGGTCCCACGACGTCGGATACCTATAGAAGGGGGTGCGACGGGTCCATCGGCGCCAGATAGCCTTAGAAGGGGGTGCGACGGGTCCATCGGCGTCGGATACCTATAGAAGGGGGTGCGACGGGTCCCACGACGTCGGATACCTATAGGAGGTGCGACGGGTCCACAGCGTCGGATTGCTATAGAAGGGGGTGCGACGGGTCCACCGGCACCAAATACCTATAGAAGGGGGTACGACGGGTCCAATGGCGTAGAGTTGGTGCACCGATGATAGATACCTTTAGAAGGGGGTGTGACGGGTCTAATGGCGTCGAGTTGGTGTGCCGGCGTCGTAAAGCTAGTATGTATGTACGTATGTATGTATGTCCCAGCCTGAACGTCTGGCCTAAGCCGTACTTCAGGATTTTTGTTTTTGGTTCGCTTCGCTCGCTTTCATGATCAATAAGAAATAACAGTAGCGACATTTTTTTTTTGTAAAACTAGAATTTTTTTCTACCAACGCTTTCTTCAATTTTTTAACCAAAAATTTAAGCATAGATATAAGATTTTATGGTTTTTCCCTAAACGCGTCAGTTCTATATTTGGAGAACAATCAAACTTGATTTTACATCTATTTTTCTCTCAAACCTCCACAATTTGAAGAATTAGAAATATGAGTTTCCTCCGTTCTCAACTATTAGCAAAGAATGATGTGCTAACATGAAATGAAGTGAGTATCACTATCGTAGTGATAAAAATAACGTTCTACGTCAGATCGGGTAAACTGTTGGCTACTATGTATTGTATTTAAGCAGCCGCTCGCACGTGTGTTTCCTCCTTTTGAAAAAAGGATGTTAGCAGCGTTAGGGAGACATGCTGGGAAATAGATATGTGAAGGAACCATAGAAACCCATTCTACCACGTTGGGGCTCCGCGCACCAATGCGACCCCATGGGACCCGTCGCACCCCAATTTACAGCTATCTACATAGCTCCGGGGCACGAATTCGACGGCCGTAGGACCCGTCTCGCCCAATTTTATCGCGTTGATACTCCAGTGCGCCAAACCGACGTCATATTCGGTATCCGTCTCCCTCTGTTTTTGGGATTTCTTGGCTGAGACACACATATACGCAGATACAAACACGTGACAGAATGTGGACAAATATAGTAGAAACCTACTGAACGCCACGTAGTGAAATATATCATGAGAACAGGACTTTTCGGTACACTGTCACCACACCTTTCATACCGGAGCACGCTTCACAAATTGTCTAGAAGTAGTGAGTTTTCTTCAAAAATTTCTTAGAAATGTAGTAAGAACCTACTGAACCTACTACCTATTTCCATGGTTCCAGTAGAAAAAATAGGAGACCTTTTTCTGCTCTGAACTATAGTGAAATATATCATGAGAACAGGACTTTTTGGTACACTGTCACCACACTTTTCGGTACACTGTCACCACTCTTCGGCACACTGTCACCACTCTTTTCATATCGGAGCACGCTTCAGGAAATGTCTAGGAGTAGCGAGTTTTCTTCCTTAAAATTTCTGACAAATATAGTAGAAACCTACTGAACGCCACGTAGTGAAATATATCATGAGAACAGGACTTTTCGGTACACTGTCACCACTCTTTTCATATCGGAGCACGCTTCAGGAAACGATGGAGTAGCGAGTCTTCCTTAAAATTTCTGACAAATATAGTAGGTTTCTACTATATTTGTCAGAAATTTTAAGGAAGAAAACTCGCTACTCCTAGACATTTCATGAAGCGTGCTCCTAAATGAAAAGAGTGGTGACAGTGTACCGAAAAGTCCTGTTCTCATGAAAAAACCTATTACTCGAAAAAAGAAAAGACTTCGGAAAAACCTATTACTCTTATATAACCCTATTGACCTTCTTAGGCCCAAAGAAAATGAGTGAAGAGAAAATAGTGACTTGCAGTCTCTTTCGGGTATTTCTAAGGCAAAGAAAATGGTCGATTTTCCTGCTCATTTGTAAACTTTTCCACAACCTAAATACGTGGGGTTGCTCACATGTCGTCCTTTGTTTCAGGTAAAATGGTCAACATTACTTTGAACGAATAAACTTTTCGATATACTATTTTGTTTCTTTCTGTCTTTTTTTTAATAAATCCACATGTTGCTTATGTTCTACATCCTACATTCTACTACATATGTGTGGTATTCTGGAACAGTTAACGGAAATTTTGATTTAAAAAACCTTTAGGGTCGTAATTTCGTGAAGTGCTGTTCGAGTGGAGTTGTGCAAGCAGGGAGCACATTGAAAACCCAAAGCTGTAAAATTGGTGCGACGGACAGCGTGGAACTGTTGTACAGTATTATTTTGGTAATTTTTTTGCTGTCGCGAAGTTAAATGGCACGTTGCGCCTTTGATACCCTGGCTACTGCGCGCTTGTTCATCACCTCTATGACTCCTCCGTGCGTTTGTTTCCTTGCACGTTTGCCTGCTTGGTATTTGTCCTCGAAAGTGGAAACACGAATGAAACTGGCTGCTTAAATAGTAGCCAACGCTTACATAATTTGACAAAGAACGTTACCTTTATCAGTACGATGATCTTCACATTATTTTATGTTAAACATATTCCTTGATAGCTGTTGAGGAAAATAGGAGAACACCCATTCTTCGCGTAATGCTTTAAAATTGTGTATATATTATATTCGAACCGAGTAGTGTTTGAAGCTAAGTTTGAATATTCTCAAAATGTAGAACTGACGCGTTTAGAAAAACTATGAAATTTTTGTCTTTATATACATTAAAAAGAAGGAAAGTAACAAAACAACATGAAAACAGAACTCTTATTATTTACAGAAAATATCACTACCACTAATTTTTGAATTTCAATTTAAAAGTATATTTTGGTTAGTTGATGAAAGTGAGCGAAGCGAACACCACACAAAGTCTGAGAGTCCGGCGTAAGTCGGACGATCAGACTTGTATAATATAATATAATATGAAATACTTGTGGGAAGACCTTCTGCAAGGATCAGCCGGTTATATGGTGCTTGGAGGCTTGCTTTTATGTAGATCACCTAGAGCGTGGACTAGAGAATGGAAATTTTATACTTTGAACTGGGCAGATTACACATATCATGATGTTTTTTTTTTTTGCAATATCTGATCGAATCTTGATTCTCGTCATAGATTCAAGAACATCAATTTTATTTATTTCTAACATATGAGCTGTGAACTGTAGAGAGTTAAGCCATTTAAGGGCTTAGTTCGTCCATGATTATGAACCAAATGAACATATTGCCGATGTATCCTCATAGTGTTTAAATGCACAATCTAGACAAAAACAAGCCTGGGGAAATTGCGTAAACGGATGCGCTCGAAGTGACGAGACCCTTGCTGCAATAGGACTGCAGTAATAAATGAGGGTCTCACTTCTGTTGGAAATCCACTTCGCCAATTGGAACGCACCCTGTTTGCGCAATCGTAAAAGGCTTCAGCTCGTCCTGGCCCGACTATAGGTGGGTTGTTCCAAGCGCCTCGGGCCGGAGATTCCAACAGAAGTCGGTTTACGTTAGAAAAAAAATGGTACAAAAGCATCTCTAAAGGACTCCGTATCTTGTCAGCTTTTTCTACGACTACGAAATTTGCCATTCACACAACAAATTATAAACTGAAATTGACGTGAAAAGGCTTCGTGTTATAACTATAGATAATTGTGGATGCTTGTATATCGGAGAGCGGTAGGGCATAGACCACCTCACAAAAAGGAAGCTTGTGAGATAACGCCGCCATCACAGATGAGAATGTGTCATCGCCTTTAAATGATACTTTTTATCTTGTCGATAGTCAATTTAGCAACAGCCAAGATTGTTAACAAACTTTATTACGGCTAACGTTTCGGCGTCGTCGCCTTCGTCAGACCCTGGAAAGTCAGATCATTTGTGATATATCCTCTTAAATGCCTCATCCAGAACAAGTCATCATTCCCTAAGATGCTACATCCAGAATCGAAACCAAAAGAGTCCAAAACGTTGTGCTTACCTAGGTAGCCGCATTACCGTGATATTAGCGGACCTCCGCGTGATAAAATCGCTCCGCTAATACTAATTAGTTGGTCACGGCTATGCATTCTTCCTTTTTATTAATTTTTGGACTCTTAGCGTTAGTCCAAAACGCCTCCAAAGTTCTGCGAGCTACAATTTCTGGTTCGTACGATAGGATCGTGGCAGCTATGCAGAAAGGATCATTTTCATTTTCTGCGATTGGTTCCGAGAGGGTTTGCTGCGTTTGGATCTTTAATCCCATCTGGATGTTCTTTAATACGAACACAAAGAGGTTGCCCTGTTTCGCCAATATATTCTTCGCCGCATGTTTTGCACGAAATCATATAGACTACACCAGAGACCATGCAGTCGCCTGCCTTACCAAATGGTCATATTACACAGTTTTGAGTTAGGCAAATGCGATCGTACATTCTGTTTCGCACTAACTGCTTCTTGAGATTTGGAAGGTATGGAAGGATTGGAAGGTATTTCCACAACTCTCACTTGGTCATCGAGACCACACCTAACCAGACTGGCCCTTATCGCCTTTTGATACTTTTTATGTTGGTAGAGAGAGTGATGTAGACGGAAAGAACTGCAACTTGAGACTTTCTCTTGGAATTTTTTACATAAACTCCCGAGTTCAGTAAGATTCTTGGACAGTTAGTGACTATAGGCTATAGCCACCGAGCCGTTCACCGCACACTAGATATTCTTAGATATTTTTAGCGTACAACCTTGGTCCTGTAAATAAACCAAGTACAAATAATAATCATGTTTCGAATTCAGATTGTAAGCGGTATGAAAATTGACGAACACAAGCAACTATGGCTAAGCCTTGTTCACGGTAAGTCAAGATCACAATCATCAATACATTTTTTGTTATCTTTATTCTCTTCAAGACCGTTTTCATGACTTTTGGAGTGTAAACCGCCGTCTCATGGAAAGTAGTGAGGAGCGACCATTCCATGACATACCTATTCGCCTATATGTCAGCGGCCAACCTTTCCGACAGGTATATTTGTGGCCTTTCGTTAATCCTAAGTGCTTTCTTGGCAACTCAGCCAACGTTTCTAGGTCCTACAACCACCTCACGATACAAATGGAGAGCCACGGACGTTAGCACAAGCACTAAATTCACTTTCTCATGATCTCATAGAAGACGGAAAGTATCAATTTATATCCCATGGTATTGTGGTCCCACTTGAAACACCTTTGAGCTATTTGGGGAAGAATTTCGCTTATCCAGATAATTTTGTACATATTTGTGCTATCTGCAATAATAGTTCATCTGCTTGATCTTTACTTCCAAACAATCCTCAAGAATCTACCACTGAGAGAACACAGAATTTATATTCAAAAGACACTGAAAACGAACAATAGCTAGACTTAAAGTTATCTCTCTCACATACCATCACAAATCACAAATTGAAAATTGTCAGAACACGAACAGAACAACATACACTTACGAAGCAAACAGCAAACACATGCACAAATTATGTGAAAGTTATGACAACGGAATCCAAACTTGTCTTAAATTGTCGACATTTGATCCCTGCAAGTTCGAACATTTTCCTAGTTGCATCATATGTCCAACTCCCTGTAGGACGATCATGGAGAAAAACTACTTCCGATAGTCGGGACTAAACAAAAATCCATCAATTGTTGCGCTTGCATATAATAATACGTTTCTTGAAAATAAGAGTTCAATATCCAGTTTAAGAACGAAGCTCCCAGGTCAGAGAATCTGAATGGTCATAAATTGCTCTAAAAATTTTAGATACAGAGTTTACGCGGATGTTCAATCGGCGCTCAAAATATTCTACGATATGACCAGAAAGCTTTTACTACAATGCAAGCTCTTTTTATGATTAAGTTCTCCACTCTTTCTTTGGATTGAAGACATTCAGCACGACCTTACGCATCTAAACTACGTGCTTGCCCCTGACTTCCCGATGAGGAAGGGGTGTGAGGACCATTCATTTGTCACAGAATCTGCAGATTCAAGAGAGAAGCAGTAAATCAGTGGATTTTATCAGTGCTAATTTAGGGTAACTCCAATTATGCCCAAACGGCAAGATATTCGCCTCGTAAGATCTTTTTTAATTCGTGTTCAGCACTGATTTCTTTATGATCGCGCGTGTGTACACAAAGCTTATAATCAATGTGAGACAATTTTAGATTTTGAATAAGGCAGCAAACAATAATTTGACATTTTCTAGAACTAACTGACGTGTAGCTAACCATTATTGTATTATCATGTAGTTTGAGAGCTAACTTCTCTCACAATAACCAGACAGTTTCGACACCATTTACAGTGGGGTTGAAGTGATCTGAAGCCTGGTGGAACTGCGTACGTGGTTGAGCACAGAATGATGCGATGGAACCTTTACTCATCGCTACAGTCCGATTGGTTACACCTAGAGCGAACAGACTACACAGTTACACCAGGCATCAGATCGTTTGTGCTGCACTCTTCTAGAGAAGAACTCGGGTCTTGAGAAGCTTCATAAAACTGAGGGATAATGTAGCAAAATTGTGCGGTTTTGAAAAACACAACGTGATTGAACCGCACATGACACATTGCGAAATTGCTCGTGACAGACTGCCAAGGCGGGATATGAAGGGTTCCACTACTGCCGCACCTGTGTGCCAAAGGTCCTACTAGAATCCATAAGGCTGCTCGCAGAATTCAGAGCCAGTTAAGAGCCGAGTAGCTGAATAGTCAGTAACCACCAAAACCGCAGAGCCGCCAAACCACACGCCCGCGCGGCTCTGAATTCTGCGGGCAGCCTAATGCATACAAATGTTGGACGTACAAATAAGTTCTGAGGGTATTTCTTGAAACTTTGAAGTTTTATCCCCAGAAGCTTGTAAAATGTATTTTATTCAAAGAATTGTCTATTGTTAGCTAAGACTCTCCTTCATTTTTCAGGTGGCGTACGGATTCCGAGTTGAAAAAATTCCTTGTCTTTTGAGGCGACCCAAGAATCGACCCAATTTTTGGCTTCTTCGAAAGCAGTGAGGTACTGCTCGGCTAAGCCTTGAGTCATCAACCGGAACAAATTGTAGTCAGAAGAAGCAATGTCTAGTGAATACAGCGGGTGGAGTAGGACATCCTATTGAAGCGCCTCCAAAGTTTTCTTGACGATTTTTGCAACATATGGCCGAGTGCTGTAAGATCACTTTGTCATATCTTTTGGCATATTGGGGGAGTTTGAGCTTTAAAGTTAGGCTCAGTAGCACGAATTGTTGTTGGTAACGTTCGCCAACAACAGCTCGTGCAACTGATGGTTTCGGTAGGTTGGAGTAGTTCATAGCAGATCACTTCGAGCTAGTCCCTCTAGATCCACAGCACTAGCTTTTTGCCATGAATATTCATTTTGGCCGTTGAAAATGATGCATGGCTGACCCCGGGATGATCTGCGCTTTGGGCTTTCGGCGTGGATCCATTGGTGGTCTCCCGTCATGATTCGATGCAAAAACCTTTCTGATTTTGTTTTCGGAGCAGTTGTTCGCACGTGATTAAACGGCATTTGACGTCTCTTAATTTGAGTTTATACGGAACCCAACTTCCTTGTTTTTGCACCATACCCATAGCTTTGAGAAGGTTTGAAATCGCTTGTTGAGTCCAAGGTTTCAGCGAGCTCCTCCTGAGTTTGGCATGAATCTTGGTCTAATACCGGCTCCACCCCAGCGTTTATAAACTTTTTAGACCTTCGCGTTTTTTTTTCTCGCTAATTTCTAAATCGTCACTTTAAAAGGCCGGAAACATTACTCTTTTGCTTTCATTGATGGAACATGTTCCGTATGTTCTTCACACAACAATCGATGCTTGCCAGCTGCACTTTCTTTACATTAAAACAAATAAGCGCTTACCACAAATTGTGTTTTGTTCACACAAAGGTTTACATAGTTATAGAGTACAAACAAAGTAGATTGTTTACACTTCAGCAAAATGATATGTACTGATTTTAAATGAGAAATGATGACCCCTTAACATAAATGTTGCAAGACAATCCTATGCAATTCAGCGCTAGTTATGCCATCTTTTGTAGATCCCTCAAAACTTATTTGTTACTCCAATATTTTCTCGCATGAAACAGTGAGCATGATATGAAGGCATTTGTATGTTTACGAAGCCCGAAAATATCGCACGAGGCTAGTCGAGTCTATCGTTCTTTTGAGATCGATAGGCCAATAAATTGGTAAGCCACCACTCTAAGTAAAACGTATGAATAACATTATTTGTGATAGGTATTCCATATAAAAAAATTGCACAAAATTTAATTTAAATTTCCAGCTTTTTTTCGATCTACTGGAACAGTTATGAAAGTGTCTGAACTTCATCATATTAAGAATGAGGGCTACAAAATATGATAGGAAATCCAAACATCTGAATATACATTGCTTCAATCTACCTGTATGATCAGTTTAGCGCATTCGTTACACGGCAGTAATGTCGTGTACATCGTGCAACCTTCAACGTTGTTCATACTCTTATTTAGAATTGCATTCATTTCAGCGTGAACCACATAGGTGTGTTTGTTCTCAAGAGGATCCGGGCTACCTTTGGTCCATGGCAAATCATCATCACTGATCCCAACAGGGAAACCTGCAGCATTTTATGTGACGTGAACATACATGTTTCTCAGTACAGCTGGTTACCTATTGTACGGAAGCCTATTGTAAAGAAAACCAGAAAGCATTAGAAAGCATACTGTTGATTACATCTAAGATGCAACCCCACCGTTATAACCTGTGCCTACAACTTTGTTGTCCCGGTTGACAATGGCGCAACCAACCTGAAAGCTCACTCCTTAGAAAACAAGATACTAAGAACTCCAAACAGTTACAGTCGACTTCGAAAGCATTGTATTTGCGTGATGCGCTACGTCCTCGGTGATTGCGCGTGGTGGATCGGTCCTACCAGTGATCGACATAATGATGACGCACATACACTTAGATTTTCTCGCACGTAAATTTTCGCGTAAAAGTGCGGGACTAGAATTTTGTAATTCCAGAAAATCATATTTTTTAATATTATTGTTTGTTTTACTAGAGTGCTTCTGAGATTTTAGTTTGTAGCAATCACATCCTAAGACGCATCTCTCGTAACAAATGCAACTAATGGTATAATTGAGTTAAATTAGCGTTTTACGTAATCGTTTTCGTACCAAAATTCCTTTTCAGTCAAGACAATCTTTTGTTCTATTGTCAGGATTTCTCCTCTACGACTTTAATTTTTGTAAATTGAATGCTTGTGTAATTTTTCTCGCATAATTGCGCATGAATATAGATTCTGCTGTGATTGCAAATCTGAAGTTGTGTTTATGATGCAGAATTACACGATTCTAGTCTGGATTTTGGGATTTTACTACGAACACAATCACAAAAAAGCCATTGACGACCATTTTGCAAAAAAGAGAAAGAAATTGAATCCCAACAAGGTAAGATTATAGAGCGCCCATAGAACGAAACAGATGATAAAACAAATGGCAAAGGGCTTTGTCAAGTCCAAGCCCTATTAGTGCGTTACGATACGGAAAATGAATAATTATAAAATGTAAGTAGAAAAGAGGTCTGGAGGTTTAGAACTTCTCGGGAACCGAAGAGAGTATTCCGTGCACGCCTTCACCAGCGTCGCGCCGTCTCGTTTTAATACTTTTTGAGCCGACTATTGCAAAGCTATGATCCCTAACAATTATGCAAAAAAAAGAACGAAAAAAAGAAGCACACTGGGCAAGAAAAAAATTAAGGGACTAGCGGATCCTATCGTCACGTTGACCAGTCATTCGGATCGAACAGCGTACACCTCCACTAAAGAGTTAGCGCGTAACGCCAACACAACACGTTCGACGCTCAGTTTAGGATATCTACATCAGTTCTGCACCGAAATATTTGCAACAGCGACATACCTGAGTTGCAGGGTCTTTACTACGCATCGATGCTAACTTCGCAATTGCCATAAAATAGTCTTCCCACGACAAATAGTCCATGCGCTTTCCTGTCCCTTTAAAGGATAATGTTTTTAGAGTTAAGTAACCTCCTTAAGATGTTCAGACGCGTTAGAATTCAACAAGGATTTTATAAATACACGATCTAAATAATGACTTTCGGAGCCAGCATCAGGTCAATGTCCTTAACTTTAGAGACAACTCTTGCACCAATCTGTCGAAACCAGAAGGAAAAAAGGTTGGGCGGTCTTCGGTAGTAGTGGTGGAAGGCACCGTATTATTGATATGATGCAATGGATGTCATCTGTCCTCAGAACAGGCGAACCGACACGGTTCGTACGCTCAGAATCTTAGCAGCAATAATGTCGCACTCAAAGTAATCGTGAGTTCTAACCTTTGAAACGACATATTTCAATCTTTCTTATCGTAGTTGGTACAAATTGTATCGACATTATTGAAGTGTAAAGTAAAGTGTAAAGTGTAGTTAAGCTCATATCGTTACGAAGAGACAACGGTTCTAATTCAATTCACGTCTTCTTCTTCAACAGTAAGAGAAGTCAGCTTTACGGTTTATCGCAAACTTATTTAACTCTTACTTCTATTGCTAGGTTTGATATAGCACATACTCCTTTCCTGCAACGCTCTTCTTTCCTCCGCTTGGATTCGAATGTATTAGTATGGGTGCGCGCGCTTCTTACAAAGCCTGCCCGCCTGCACACGTTATGTTTCTAAGGAACTCACAGAATATCTACGGAATTCTCCATACCGCCTGTTTCTAGGAACTCACAGAATATCTACGGAATTCTCCATACCGCCTACATCAAGGCACGGCTGCCATACAATCCCATCCCACCACCACCTCTTGCGCTGAACTACACTTCACGACTATTTCCCTTCCCGGCAGATGCAGTATAACTTCTTTCGATGTGTCTCTAAATGCACCGAAAATTACCGAACCAAAATAGTGCGCACTTTTCTTTCTGTCATTTTGTGAGGTCCCGTTGCAAAAAATGGAAACCATACTTGCCACTATTCGTTCCCGTTGCTCGCACAATTCCGTTTTCATAAATAGAATACTTCTTGCACCTCGTTGAAAGAAAACTGTAGTGATCATTAAATCAAATTTGCTGTTATTGGCAGAAGTTGCAGAATCTTTAGCCTCAGAATAACGGCTTTGTTGCAGTATGTAGTTTGATGCGTGTTAAATGTGCATGTCGGTGAATGAACTACAATTGTACCTGGATGAACAGAATTGTGCGTAGATCAACCAACCTTTCACCGTCGTCTCACCATTCTTCAATATGTCACCCTTAAAGTCATTGCTATCTTTTGGTTCGTCTATCGCGTTACCCTCCATCGGTGAACCTCAATCACGTGCCTAAAGTATAGCATAGTCCTATACAAAGTGATACGTTGCAACAACATACAACAATATGAAAAAAGTCGATGAAATCTAACTGAACGAATTCAACGAGATTCTAAGTGGTTATTAAGTGGAACTACAGTGATCGTTGCAAGAATTGGAAAAAAGAAAAGAACTGAATGAAATGACAATGCGCTAAACAAGTCTGCGACTGCTTAAACATCATGGAACTGTTGCAGATTAGCTTGAGATCAAAGCTCGAAGTCCAGGTCGTCACCTTCGCTTATCTCCGATCTCGGACTGGAAAACAGTCGCTATCTGCGCTATAACACTGCATTCGCAGCCGTCTCTATGACCTGGACATAATTTTGCGCTGCACTATGTGACGAAGGACGAGTAACGACAAATGCAAGCTCTCTGCGGCGAATCTCAAAACGCTGCCCGCACACTTTTCGCCGCGAGCGAACGTTTTGAAAGTTCGTGCGGCATACAGTGCCAATCACTGCTCGTTGCCGCGTTGCAGATCAGATACGACAATTTGGCCATCGTGCATTTTACTTCCTCTGATGTTTGAGAATCTCATTTGAGGAAAGCTGTGATGAAAAGAACCGTAGGAAGTCCGCGTCGTCTTGTGCGGAACAGCGCAGCACTTCTGTCATGTTGCGAGGATGTGTGACAGGGAATCCACCCGCCCTTAGTCGTTGCGCGTCAAAGGAAGCGCCCAAGGACATGAAACGAAACATGCGAAAATGAAGACGTATGCGGACCAGTATCAGAGTCCGACCACTAGTGGCTCCGATGCGACTTCGACACTGAACAACAGTCTGCTGGTTAGTTCGTGGATGTACGCGCGGTTTCCGTCTTTGCACAGAATTTTGTGTTCGATGGGAGAGGTACTGAGTGCAAAATGAAACGATGGGGTATCGCTTCGATTTTGTAAACGAGCTCGCTAGCAGCACTCATCGCAGTCCGAGTGAAGCTAGCGAAGACCCACCTTCATCCAAACTGCCAGGTCAGCCGCGTTGGTTGCGCAAGCTTCGAGTTGTTTTTACCCAACTATAACATTCAGGGCCTCACCTCGGCATGGGATAAAGGCAGCGTATCACGATTTTGACGTGGTGCGGAATCCACAGCGAAAGCGTAGAGTTCCGGTAGTAGGTTATGGAACCCAGCATGACTCCCCTCATCTTTCCTTAATTGTCGTGAAAAACGGCATGGAAACCGCTTTATTTCCTTTGAGATAAGTTAGAACGCGCTTCTATTTGCACTTCCATTTCCGGTGCCCTCAGCAGCCTATTCATTGGTCTTACATGAATAGGGTGGTGAAGAGATAACTGATCGACTGCTCGCTCGTGGATGCGACGTGTGTACAAGAGTAGCACGTTGCAACTGAATTCGTACGAAAGAACAGTCTCTTTAACGCTGCCTTTTATGACGACGAAGGAAATATGGGCGTAACCACGCTGGTTTCCCTAATTTACAATTCAAACTCTAGGCTTTCGCTGTTGTTTTCGCCCTGTGGCCATGTCAAAATCGTGGTACGTTTCCTTTGGGCGGCAACTGACTTTCCCATTTGAGAAGCATTTGGGAAGGCGATAGTTCATCGATCCACGGTTCATCACTGGAAGTGAACACTTGAGTCAGTTGGGGCCTTAAAACCTAAGCATTAGCTTTCGGGGATCCATGACATGGGGGCGAAAGCTACTAAAAGGAAAAAAGAAGATGGAGCTGGAACTACTAATATTTTAACTTTTCCTCCAAACAACTTTAACTCTTCTCGCAAACTCTCCAAACAGTTACTGGAAGTGAATAGCTAAGTCGTATCATGTAGTGCTTCCAACCAAGAAAAAGAACCGAAAATGGTCTGAGAGATGGTTTCTCCGCAATCCATATTTGACAGTTAAAAACGATCTTTGTGTTCTAGGATCGAACTGTTGCGCTCCAAGTGCAGTTCTAGTGGAGTTGGATGACGGCAGTGTTGAGTGGCCGCAGCTACTCTTTCGCCCAAAATTTTCCCTGCATATTGGACCTCGGTATCGCAGGTTGAGTCAGCTTGTTCTTCTCACTGATTTTTATTCATTAACAATAAATCATAGTAAATGTAATAATGGCAATAGAATAAATTCACCACTTGCTAACACAGCAAGTTCTAACCTTTGTTTCTTCTTATCTTCCTCTGTTAGTCGATAACTATTACCAGCAATGAAAAAGCTGCCGACTACACAGGCGGAGATGGTTCGGCTTAGGGTGGTTTTGAACCATCGACCGTGCAGCCGCACCAACACGAGTGATAATTCAGTGATCAGATATATGACGAAATCTTTGATTTCACAACGCACGAACCATGTTGTGTGTGGTTTTTTCATAACATGTTCCTGCAAGTTGCAAGTTTGCAATTGAACCCAAAAAAGAAACTTACTTAATCATTCTCATTAATAAATGTGGCTACGTGAAAGGAAGAACAGAATGAAAGTTGCACTACAGAACACACACTCGCACTGGGACTCTTCCGGAGCCCAATGACGCGATTTCAATCTCAAATATTGAAGTGAATTCACTTTTACTTCCGTATACAATGTGCTTGTGCTCTTCGTTGTTCGAATCAGCACAAAACGGAACTAATAATGTTTGGCTGATAATTTGGGACGATCAGCAGCAGCGAATTCCAGCGCTTCTGCGTCGGATGTGCAACATTTGAGATGCGTTTGATCGAGTCCACCGACCGTCATCAACGAGGCGCGATTGATTCCGAGAGAATTCGGCCGTTGTCGTAGCTCTGCGTCCTTTCCCGCTCTGCACATCTGTTTCAGCCTTCGCAGCGTGATACATCGAATGTCTGTGCGTCGTGGATTTGCACACTTACTCCGCGCATCTACCGACGTATTTGGAAAGCACAAGTGGTGAAGGGGCCTCATTGCTCTGTCGTCGTATCTCACTCGCTGTGCTCCTCTCTTTTTTGCTTTTCTGTAGACCTGTAGAGTAGCGATGCGCTAGACTTTCAGTAGAACCGTCATGATATTGCTGAATACGTGCTTAGTTTACTTGGGTGTAGGAGTCCACGTTCTCTCGTGCGGTAGTGGTCGTTGTCGCTTGTTCCAAAGTGTTTGTGCTCAGCACGTATCCGTCCCTTCTGACTTGTGAGATGTGTCAATGGAATATCCAGCCTTATGGACAAGACGGGAATCCTTTCGATTTGCTTAGATACTTTTCTGCTGACATAGGTAACGGACAGCCTCTGAGAGTGCCATTCCACTTACGTCCCACCAGCACTAAGTTGTTTACGCATGACCGTTTACTTCTGTAGTTCTCTACATAGTCGAAAATGCGTAAGATGTTCTTATTCAATTCATGTTGATTTGATATGTTAGTTTACGTCGCAAGTTGGCTCATGCGGTTGCGTTCAAAGCGACGTGGCTTTCAGTCGCCCGCAGGTGACTTCGAGCGCATTATTGCTCGGAAACGATTGCAACGCATCTAGTGAGTAGCTTCTGGAAAGATGTACGTTAAAAACTTTCTTTTGGTTCGGCGCAAGTACAAGGGAGTCGAGCACAATGATCGCGAGCTATTGATCTTTGTTACGGCCGTTGGGATCACTGCCAAGTAACTGTGATGGTGCCTAGCAACAAGGAATTGCTCTTTTAGTATTGTTTGGTATCACTGTACCATTACAACATTTTCTCGACATTCTCCTTCTCTTTGTTAAACATGGTCTTTATGGTTTATGGTAGTTCGTCGTCGCTAAAAAGCGTACGAATGTCTCGGTAAAATGCTGGGAGGAGCAGGTGAGAATGTAGCCGCGATCACCTTCTAGCTTCGGTTTTTTTTTCTGTGCGTTGTCAAGAATATTTAGGGAGTGTTGTCCTTTTTTTATGTCGTTCATCAATGCTACATCAACTAGTGCCAGTTTTTTTTTTTGGATTTTTCCAATTAATTCAACCTTCTGGAAACATCACCCATAAGATCTGTCCTTCTCTGTAGAGGTGTTATTCATCCAAGGGGTCGCCATAATGTGATTCTCTCGAAGCCGCTGCGCCCCTCGTGTGCCGGACGTTGAATGAAGCACCACTCGACGGTGGTTTTGAGGATGAATTATACGGAGTAGTCAACTAGCTTATCGATGTGTTTTCATACTCATATCCTGGTGCTAGTAGACGTCAACTATGGATCTGCTGTGAAGAGAAACCAAGGGATGTACAGTTCAATTTGATCAATAGTTTTGATTTTTGATTTGAATCAACAAGTTTAGCAGGCATGATGTGAATTCTTTCTTTGTGACATCTATGCAGATTTTGATTACTTTGTAACGCTTGCGGAAGGGCTCATTCCTTTCGCAATCATTTGGGTTAGTGCTGTGCTGTGATAGTGCTTCTTTCCTTAAAGGTAAAATAGCGATTGCGTTGTTTGCAATAACCACAACGGAAACGCTGAATACCTCTTACAAGTCAGGAAAGTGCACAGATTAAGAGCACCAATTTGATAAAGTGGAAGCGAAGTGGAAATGTGTCACGTGGATATCTCTGGCGGGTGTTGTAGTTGCAGTTGGTTGCAGTACTGCAGTACAGGGCGCATCGATTGCTAATCAAGTTTACTGGATTCATTGCATTGTTAGCACGAGTTTAAAGAGTTGTTCCATTCGTTTCCTAGATTTGTAGGAAGCGTTTTGCCGTGAGTTTCGCAAATTACGTCACGTGATCTATTCACTCCTGTGGAGACTCCGGCATGAGAAACTCTCTATACGCTGTCTTTAATTCATTAATTCACGTGTTATAATGAAATCCATACCACTAAGATACACATATAGTAGGGTCAAAACGACAAGCACTAAGCACGTACGTAATTGCGTACGCGGTTTCTTTCGAGGCGCTTCGGTGGAGCGTAGCGGCTAGGAGCGTCGTGCAATTCTTGCTGGCACCACCCATCGCTGCAGTTTGCGACAGTCCCAGCTCCGTTCCAAATGCTGCCTCCACGGCACCGTTTCGAGCGCGTACGCAAATGCTCCGCAACTACACTCGTGATTCATGTCGTTTTGACCCGACTATACAATTTTTCTTTTCTATTTTAAGGAAGTATGGTATGTCTCCTTCAAATCACTTTCAAATTAATCTGCTTCGTTTGAAACGCGTCAAATATCATCTGCAGATCGTAAGTATCGTTGAAAAAAAAGACCATGTTGTGAGAAGTGAGATCCTCTACTACTTCAGTTCGCTTTGGCTCGATTGTAACTCTATCCAACGTATGCACCCACTAGTATAACTTAAATAAACAGTAGAACCCATAATTGCAGACGCGTAGCTGATTGCATTCGTTCTATTATCCGTAAGAAGTTGCATCGTCTAGGAGACAGCATCGCACAATGCTGTCGCGCCTTTTTCTAGATTAATTACGCATTTGCACCGCAAATTAGGGAATGTGTCGACACGATTAAAGGTTCTCGGCTTGTATTGAAAACCCATGTTTTTTTTCAGATCTTCCTGATCTTTTACTTCACACCCCAACACAAATATCGCCAACCGTGCAAAATTGAAGGAGGTCCTTTTGCCAACCGTCAAAAAGTGAAGGGTGTCGGACCACCGGCTCTGACTATCGCATCTATGCCCTGGGCTAGTTGCTGATAGCTGATCCGTACAGTTACTTTGAACTTCATCCGCAAAGAATGAAATAGGTGGATGAGTTCCAGTTCCACATGTTGGGTATCAAATATGGGCAAATCTTGCTATTGTCATTTGCTCTGAAATTGTGGTGATATAATCTAAGTGTAGATTAGGACTATGAGCAATTCCGCCTGAAAAACGGTGTGGGAAGCGTTTGTTTCTGTAACGTACTTTAGATCGTGCCACTCTTATACATGTTCCGGTTCCCTCAGCAGTCGATTCGTTTTACTTGGATATGCTGCTGAGGAGTCTTGTTGATTCTCAACCACTCGCTCGGATGCGGTGTGTGCACGAAGATGCTGCGTTGTAGCGTACCTCGTAGGGGCAAACGGCGTTTCTCCCGCGATTTTCCAGGACGATCAGAGGAAGTGAGCGATACCGCGTTCTTACTTGGAACACACGGAATTCTGTATTTTCTCACAGAGACCAACATCATCAGTTTCGGGATAGTAGATTATGGAGAGGGGTGTGATTCCATCCATTTCTTCCTAATTGCCGTAAAAAACGGCCCGAAAATGCGCGCGTGCACAAGGCTGGCGCGCTCCAATCGAATTCCTTGTGGAAAATAGTGCGCCGGAACGCGCGAAGCCGTATCTTCCGTGCCGTTTTCTACGGCAGTTAGGAAAAAATGGACGGAATCACCATCCTCTTCATAATCTACTATCCCGTGTACGAATACTCCACCTGAAATCCGTACCAGATTCGTGGGGTGATGCCTTTAAATCCTGTATTTTGTTCATGGAGATTGTGTGTTATTTGTTACGTATTTTATACTGCTATGCATATTTGTCCCCTTCTATCCTATTCACATTCCCTTATCAATTAAAAAAAAACTTGTAGCTATGGACTTTCTTGACTTGATCGTTACGTGGCGTTTACGTCTACATCCCGTTTAGAAACGTCTTTCCCCATTTTGTGGAAAACCTCCTAAGGTGAAATTTCTCCTTTATTTCAAGTAAGAACATTTTTCCACTGACTTTTGTGTACTTGTTTTCTTAGTCGTTGATTCTCTACAAGGATCCCAGTTTTGTATCATCACTACTGCTCAGTGCCGTGCCTCGCTGCAATACAGTCGTATTTTTTTTTACAAATCGTTCGAAACACACTTTAGTTCTTGCAGTTTTTCTTGATACTTTTGCATTATGAGCGCTCTTGATCTTTCTGATTAACGATTTCGTCATACATTCTGTTGGTGTCGAGCTGGTTGCAGGGTATCTCCTTCGAATAAGCGTAAATATTGCCTGATAACGCACGATTTTGCGCTCCGGACATATTATTTCTTAGTGCTGTAGAAGGATTTTCTCCTTTCTTTGATAACCCTCATTGACAGCCACTTTTTGCCAAACTAGCTTAGA